>NC_092505.1:127853570-129220554 GCF_047511675.1 Marmota flaviventris
TTTTTTAAAACACTTGAAAAATTAAAGGATTTGTTTTATATTATGACAGTATGGAAAATATTGTTTATAATTTGTGATTGGTTATTGTGTCTCCTGAGTGTGAACATGTAGCAGTTAGATGGTCATGTTTTATTTCATTAGTGTTTTTCTCAGATTCCAAAACCCTAACACAATGACAGCTGACTCTACTCAGCCTCCAGGTCCTAATAAGAAGTGGGAATCATTGTTACAAAGGAGTATTAGAACACTGAAATATTCTCCAGAGCCAGTAAATAAAAGGTATATACTTGGTTCTATTTAGCCTAAAGCAATTGAGTAGACCTACAATGTAGTGAGGCCTGCAGGTTCCTGCTGCTACTTCCATTCTCACAGGTATATATGGGAGAATGTGTGGCAGTTGGAAGCTTTTTGCTGTTTTGAAATAAGCTTTCTGAATCAGCAACATACCTGGAGAAATAGCTCACACAGTACACAGTCAAGGGTATAAATTTTGGTGCACTACTTATTAATACTGATGTTTTGGTTTTCTGAAATATTTAGTCTCCAAATGGCTTGTTTTTAAGAAGCTCCTCTGAATTATTGATAGATTTCAGATGTTTTTGTTTATAATCTGCATTCTTAGAAAGCATTCAGTCAACAAATACTTACTTAGTACTGACTACATATTAAGCACATGGATTGGTTCAACTCTCGTGTCCTTTCCAAATTATAGAGCATTCTTTTCTGTGTTCAAATGAGTACATTATTTAGAAATCACACTTCTAGGTACAAGATCTGTTAAAAGAAAAAGTGCCGACATCTGACTTCCGTGCCTAGTTAAGAGGTATTCTGTTTGCTGGGATGGTATGATACCTTTAACCTTACATTTTTGTATTTGTAAGCTCTTTTTTGTGTTTTTTTTTTTTTTTTAGTAGATTTTTCTTTCTGAGCTACTTGGAAACATTGACATGGGAAAGAAAGAATAGTTATAAGATTTCCTTGGCTGGTATGCTTCTTGTGGTTTTTGTTATAGATTTTGAATATTACTGGACAGATTTTGCAGAAAAAGTCTTTGTAGGAAAGACACAAACTGACAAGAGCACTGACATATTTTGAGCTGGCCCTAATGATCTAGAAGTCTATTATGTTCTGTCCTTTCTTGTAACATTCTCATTATAAGAAAATTTAGAACACAAAGAGGATTGATCTACTCATTCAGTATGTATTTATTAAGTGCCCTTAGTATGCTCTGCTTTCAGACTGTACGGAACAAGACAAGTAAATAGTGTTTTGGTAAGTGCTGTGATAAAAATAATGGAGTGGTATTGGAATAACTTTAGATGTCATGGTTAACCAGTCTTCTTTGAGCAGGTAGCAATTGAGATCTGAATGACAAAAAGAAGTCAGTCATAAGAAGATCCAGGCAGAAGGGACATGATTACAGAAGTCTTAAAGCAGAAGCAGGCTGGCCATCAGTCTCAGCTCCTCCTATCCATCTTCCTGCTGCTGCCTTTGGATGGAGAAAGGAGGCTAGTGTGGCTAGAATGTAGTGTAGGGAAAAGAGTGGTACTGGGTGGGGTCTGGGAAAAGCAGGAAGCAGCCAGTCAGTCCTTGTAAGCCTTGGGACACTTTTATATTTTATTCTAAATACAGTAGGAATACATTAAATGGTTTTTAAAATAAGTGACATGATCCAATTTGTTATTTCAGAAAGATTATCCCAACTCTTATGAAGTTTGGATTGTAGGGAGGCAGGTATGGACTCTTTAAGAAGTTGTTGCATAGTCTGGGAAAGAAAATAGCAATTTGAACAAATTTGGGTAGTGCAACTCAGGGTGGGCGTAAAAATTGGCAGATTGGAGATAGATTTTAAAGGTAACAGACAGCACCTGAATCCACTGAATAATGGCAGTGGAATAAAGAAGGGAAGGAGGGGGTCAAAGAAGACTAGTTGATTTGGAGCCTAAACATGACCAAAGAATGCCCTGAGATCAGGGAAAAAAAAAAAAAAAACTAGAATTTTGTTTTGGCAGGAGGAACCAGTAATTTGCCATAGGCTGTGTTCAGTATACCACTTAATTATCTAAGTGGACATTTAGAATTGATAACTGAGAGGCTGCATCTCAGGGAACAGGCCTCATTGAACATACAGATGTTAGAGTATGACACATGGACTATCTTTAATTCTTGGTGCAGGATGAGTTTGTCTAGAGGGAGAAGAGAGAGAGTATACTCCCTGGGACTGAGTCCTGAACCTTCCACCACTTAGGGGTCTAATGAAAGAAGAAGAGATAACAAAATGAAAACTGAGAAGAAACTATGGTATTTGATCAAAGCAGCAGCAAAAAAGGAATATGAAGTATTGTGGGAACCCAGGGAGGAAGGTGTTCCAAGTGGAGAGAGAAGGTTCTGTGGGACTTGGCGTCTGCTAACAAAAACAGTAGGGATTGGAGCAAGTCGAAATGTGGGCACTAAGTGGGGAGTGGAGACCCCACTGTCATCAGCGCTGTCAAAAAATCAGCAGTGAAGAGGGAAATGGAGCAATGAGTAGAGGAGATCTAAGGTTTGGGGTGGGCAGGCACTGGGAAGAAAGTGGGTTCATTTTCCAGATGAAGATCTGGTATCAGAGAATGTTCACAGACAATGGGTTGAGTTAGCAGAAGAGAAAAATCCCTTTGAGATAAGGAGTAACTCCTCTTGCCATTTGGTACACAGATCTGAAAGCATCTCCACTCTGGCCCCCAATTCCTTTGCATGTTAGTCAGCTTTGTGTCACTGTGACCAAAATAATTAACAAGAACAACTTAGAGGAGAGCAAGTTTGTTTTGGTTTACAGTTTCAGAGGTCTCCTTGCATAGCCGACAGACTCCATTGCTATGGGCCTTAAGTGAGGCAGACATTATTGAAAAAGGGCATTGGGGAGGAAAGCTGCTTTCAGCTCATGGCAGCCAGAAAGCAGACACAAGAGGGTCAGGGACAGATAATTTCCAAGGTCACAACCACAGTGACCTAATTCCTCCAGCACACCCCACGTTGCCAGTATTCCCATTTGAATTTATCAAGTGGGTTAATCCCTCATGAGGTTACAGCCCTCATGATCCAATCACTGCCTAAAATCCCCACCTCTGAACCTTGTCGCACTGGGGACCATGCTTTCATTACATGAGATTTTGGGGGGGACATTCCAGATCTAGATCATAACACTTTGGTTGAGGTGAAGCTTGCATTTTTCCTGGGGGGGGAGAATATGAGCAGATGAAGGGTGTAGTACACAAGCCTAACTTGTGTCAAAATTGACCTCTGTTGAATTGGTTTCCCCAGGACTTTAGGCTATCACTGTTGTCCTGTGTGTAGCCAGCGTCTTCTCACTGGGGTCGCCCCCCTAGCTGCTTCACTGGCCTCTCCCTTAACCTATCCATCCAACCAGTCAGCTACTGCCAGGTAACACTTCTAGAACTGAGTTGCTGTCATAACTTAAACCTTTCACAGGTTCCTCAGCCCTTTGGGGACCTAAACTCCTGGGTACAGTTTTCCTTGGTCCTTCTGTCACCTCCCGCTGCTTCCCTGCCTCTTCCTTGCTTGAGTGCATCATACTTCTTCACTCATCCTTTCTTTGTGCTGTACCGCCTTTTGGAATGCTGAGCTCTTCTCTGGACACAGTGCCCAGAAGATTCTTCCCACACCCGGTTCCACTCCTCCAGGCTTGTGGTTGCTTCTCAGCCTTGTTCCTCGGGCTTACACTCTGACAAAGGTAAGACGGGAGTTTATTTTTACACTTTACTGTGGGTGTTCTTTGAGGATAGAAACTTGTGGATAGAAGCTCCCTGAAGGTACTGTTCTTTAAAACATTAAATTAACTAGTCCCAGAGAACTTAAAGGGAGATGTCTTCAAACCTCAGTGATCCTGTGTTCTTGTTATATAGTGAAAAGCCTATGTAAAAAAGAAAATGAAGAATCAATGACATTCAAAAGTATTCCTCTTTGAGTAAATATGCCATTTGTTCTTATCAGTTTATCAAAAATAAATGGGTTTTTTAGTGATTTATATTTAAAGAGTTAAGGACTCCTCTAGAAATATATTGGAGAAACATGTATAAGTTGAAAGTAACTAACCTTAAAAAAAAGTAAATTAAGATTAAGTCATGGCACCTGAAGGTTACATTTGGAATGAGATTTTTCTTCAATCTGAGTCTGTTCTTCTGCTTTTTGCCTCCTTGGCTCCAAGAGTAAGTATAGTAAGTATCATTTCTAGATTACTTAAAACACCTGGTATAAATTAGATGCTATGTAAACAGTTGTACTGTATTTTTAGGGAACAATGACAGGAAGTCTATCCATGGTTAATAAAGACAGTTTTTTTTCCAATTTTTTTTTTTTTTTTTTTTTTAACCTGAGGTTGGTTCAGTCTACAGGTGCAGAAGCCCTGGATACTGAAGACTAGCTAATTGCACAGTTTTATTTTTCTCCCTTAACAGATCCAGAGAGAGAGGAGCTGGGATGGGTTCAGTGATCACAGATCACATCCATTACCAGCTTCCTCCCTTTCTGCTGCTCTGACATCTTTGGCATGCTGTTCTTCAAGACCCCCCAAGGCCTTATTCTGGGTAGGAAGGTAGAAAAGGCATGAGTTAGCTGAGTCCTTTTTATGTAAAATCTACTAACTTGGCTCTGGTGTGTTTCTACCAACATCTTTCCAGAACTGAAAAACATGGGTACTGTCAGTTACGAGGCAATCCCAGGAAATTAGATTTGGTTGGTTTTTTGCTTTATTGAGACATAATTCATGTATCACCCATTTAAAGTGTACAGTTATTTTTGGTATAGTCATTGAGTTGCATAATCATCAGCCACAATCTAATTTGATTTTATTACCCCTAAAAGAAACTCCATACCCATTTGTAATCACTCCTAATTCCTCTCCCTCAGTCCTAGGTGACCACTAATCTACTTAATGTCCAGATTTACCCATTCTGAACCTTTTGTGTAAATGGAATCATATAATATGTGGCTTTTCTTCTCTCACTTAACAAGGTTTTCGAGGTTCCGCCACGTTTTAGCATGATCATTAAGTTCTTCATTCTTTTATACTTCTGAAAAATATTCCATTGTGTGAATATTCAACTGTTCATGTATCAGTTGATCCACAATTGAGAAAATTGAGCTTTTATTTGATCACATTCTTATCTGAACAAAACGAGTCCATTGGGTGGGGTGGCTGTTGGTGGACAATCAACAATGGCTGGCCCTATACAGAAATGGACTGGTACCTGAAAATTTATTTAGCATTTCAAAAGTTCTGACAGGTGTGTGAAGAAGTGCAGAGATTGTGAAGTCTTAGTGACCTTAAGGAGTGCCAGGTCAAGTTGGTTTTACCTTGGTGAGTAATGTTGTTACTAAAGAAAAAAGCCTGGTAGGAATTACTATATAATTAGCATGTAGGTCTTTGACCAGAGAACCATGCTTTTTCATTGTGACTGCTATTTCTTTGGCCTCTGACCCTACTATTTTGCACCAATCCCTAATCCTGCCACCACTTTAGGGATATGGACTTGCAAAGTTATTTATGTTCTCCTCCATGCTTGACATGCAGTTATTTACCACAAGGCACCTTTGCTCTGGCTTCACATGGGTTGGACTATTACTTTCTTTTCAGGGATATTTACTACTTGTAATTAATTTACCCCTTACTTTGAATAAGTAAGATTACAAAGGATCTAAGTAAAAATAAATAAATAAATAAAACCTCTTTAAATCCTGATCCTGGATGAAATAAATCTTCAGTAGATTCCATGGCTTTCAATCATTCTTGAATAATAAAGAATGTTTATTATTATTCACGCCTCCAGTTCCTTCTAGATTCGAGAATCTTGTAATGAAGATGACCAGCCCTGTGTAATTAGCAACACTCTAAACTCTGAAAGGCTGAAGCCCCACCACTCTGCCTCCCCAGCTCGAGGCTGCTGCAACCAGAAGAGTCTGCAGTGTGTTCAAGTCTTTCTACTTTTAGCATCTTCTGGATCACCTGGCAAAGTGTGTTCTGGAAGTAATTTTAGAATGAATTCTCTGCGCTTCAGTTTTCTGATCTCCAACATAGAAGATTACCATCTGTACCACTTATTTCACAGGTCTCACTCCAGATAAGTTTTAGAATAAACTTGCCAAGTCCATATTAAAAGGCGTTGCTTATAACTACATTAACATATGTTGATTTGGGAAAAATTAACATTTATAATTTGGGACCAGAAACATGGTCAACCTCTCAATTTATTCAGGAATGCTTTCAATAACTCCAGTAAAGTTCGATAAGTTTTCATGTAAGCGTTGCACATTTGTCAACATTTTTGTTCCTTGTGTGTATTATAATTGTTTATAAAGGTATTTTTAATATGAATTTTTCTAAAAAAATAGGTATTCGGTTAGGTTATTAAGGGCTTGTTGCAAAGCTAGTGATTTGGGGGAAATTCTCTTTACAAGGTCTCTTGGTGATTATTTTTAAATTAGTTTTAATAGGTTGTTGGTTTAATCTTTTAAACTTTCTGGGTATATTATAGAATCATACACAAATAATTACGATTTTTGCCTCTCCCCATGTTATTTCTTGTTCATGCTTTATTGTGCTGGTAGGATGAACATTGTAGAGCAGTAGAAATGTAGTCCATAAAAAATTTCACCTTCCCTGAACAGAAATAAAGTGCTTAAAAAAAAAAAAAAAAGAAAGAAAGAAATGGAGTCCAGCACCCAGGCCATGTCCTGGTTTTAATGGGGGTGTTTTAAATATTTTCTTACTAAATATGATGTTTGCAGTGGATTTCTGATAGGTGTCCTTAGGAAAGTTAAGTGTTTCTCTATGTCCTTAGGAACTCTCATCTTGCATTGGTGCTGAATTTTTCCAGTACTGTGTTTAGCATCAATCGAAGTAATAATATTTTGTCCCCTAGACTGACAATGTGGTATTATATTAATAAATGTAATGTTGACCCAACTGTTGTGCCCTTCTCATATTGACTTTTTTTGATTATACTATATTGGTCTTTTCTAAGAACCAGCTTTTAGAGGTGTTGTCTGCTGTCTTACTGTTTTTATTTGTGTTGATTTATATATATATATATATATATATATATATATATATATATATATATATATAAAAATTACCAGCCGATCCAAATTCTGATCCTGTATTATGAACCTCTACTAGAATTTTTACATTCATTATCAAGCTTGGCTACATATTGGAATTATCTAGGAAACTTATAAAGTACTGATGCCTCAAATTCTGATTTAATTGTTCTATATGGAGCCAGGGCACCTTGGGCATCTTATGTTAAAAAGAAAAACAAAACAAAAAGCTCTCTTGGGCTCTTCTAATGTGCAGCCAAGTTGGACAACCACTGTAAGATGGCACTTAAAGATGTGATCTCCAGACCAATAGCATTGGCCAGGAACTTGTTTAAAATGCCAGTTCTCAGGCTCTACCCTGGACCCACTGAGTCAGTAGCTCTGGAGTGGGGTCTGGGAGCCTGTGTCTTAACAAGCCTCTGGATGACTCAGATGCTTCCTCAAATTTGCAGACCACTGATCTAATAAGAAAACCAGTGCAGGCCTGCGAAGAGAAGGCGAGACAGAGCGGAGTCTGAGACAAGTGGAGGGGCTGGCCTTTCTCAGACTGGGGTGCCTTCCCAGCCAAGCTGAATAAAAGGCAAAAAAATGGTGAAAACAGGCACAGATGGGTTTGTAGATCTGGTGACATAAAGGACAAAGAAGTTTTCCTTCTGCTGCCTTCTGTACTTTCCAGAACAATAAGATAAGGTTGAAAGTAAGAAAAGGAGGAGGGCTGTAAGGGGAAGTTTGAGGAGAAAGAAGATACAGTATAATGAAATTACCTAACAAATATCAAGGCCAGTTTGAAGTTTGAGGTCTTGAATTAGGGAAACCAGCAGCCTAGGTACATAATTTTCTCCAGAAATGTTAATGGCTCATAGTAACTATGAAACCAAGCTATAAAACAGCCACTTCCCTGTTCCTAGAAACTGTTCAGATGTTTTTCATGACGCAAGTGTAGAATCTGAGGACCTGACTTAACGTGACCTTGAGAGCCTGGCATGACCAGACATCTCTAATGAGTGAATTCTGAGGAAGGAGAACAGGGCCTCGTAGACTTAAATTAGAAGTAAGGACATGGTTATCAGGGTTGGCCTGTGTGCCCGGATCCTCTGAGGAGTCGGAGTCACCACAGTGCACAGCCTGCACTGCATACTATGTCTTTGGAAACACAAAATGGGATGTTGACCAATCTCTGAGAGACTTGGACACTATCAGGCCATCCTTCAAGACAATCCCAGTGTAAAACCACAAGCTATGTCCACTCTGAGTCCAGCTACCCTACTTCCCAGCACCTCAGAGAAGCCTGTTCATGACTGTATACAAATAACAGAAGAAGTTTATTCAAAGAGACTGACCGACTGATTAGCCACTGGAGGATCCAGTCTAGGAACTGTTACTACAGAAACAGTTTCATGGACCAGGACCTCCGGAAGACTGGGTGTGTGATGGTAATTCATCAGGAAGTTTTGGAAGTAGATGCCTTCCTGCCAGGTGTGTTGGCTTAGATGGCAGAATTTATAACTTTAACAAGAGCCTTGCATCATGATTGAAGGTGAGAAGATAACCACTTATATTCACTCAAAGTGTCTTTTCAACAGTCCATGCACATAGAGGCCCTATGGGGGAAAAAAGGTTTTATAACCTTGGGAAGGAAGGAAATCAAATATACTGAGGAAATACTGAACTCTGTAATGTCCCAGGAAGTGATCATAGTACACTGCATAGGCCACCAGAAGACTGGTACGAAGTAGCTAAGAGCAGTCCTTTGGCTACAAAACATGCTGCCAGGACAACAGAACATGAAGTGATGGTACTGCCACTTGCCCACACCTGGATCTCACTGAGTTTAGACCCTGATACTCTGTAATTGATTTAGACAGGGAAGATGAAGAGGGTTCTTCAGAGTTGCCAACAGGGAGTCCCTTCAGGCCCCTGAAGAAGGATGGATTTATAATAAGTGGGGAATAGTATTAATCCTTGAACACTTAATGGGAGAGAATATTAACTACACTCACCAAAGTGCTCACAGCAGAGATGCCACTTACGATTGGTTGCAAAGGTTTATCATAGGGCCAAACATGCAAAAAAAAAAAAAAAAAAAAAAAACTACGCAAAAGTTGGTCCATAAGTGTCTTATCTGTGCTAAAAACAATGAGGACCAGATCACTGCCAATTATCCAGGGAGTTCAAACCCAAGGAACACAGCTGGAAAAGATTGACAGGTTGGTTTTTACCACATGTCAAAAACTTGAGGACATTACAGGTACTTGCTGGGTTCTGTGGATATCTTTACTGGATGGGGTTGAGATCATCTCCTACAGTACACAGAGGGTATCAGAAGTAACAAAAACCTTGTTTAAAAGAGACAGTCCCCTGCTTCAGCTGGCCTTTATCAATATGGAGTAAGAACAGAAGCTTTCATAGCAAAGATAACCCAAGAGGTGCCTGGGACCTTGGGAAGTCTTTGGAAATTACATACATCCCAGAGGCCACTGGAGAAATTGAGAAAATCAGTCACACTTTGAAAAAGACTATTGCCAGGATATACGAAGGAATAAACTGAATTTGGGATTGCAGTGGCCTAGATCAGGAAGCAGGTCCTAGGCTTGGCCCTGAGAGGCAGTGTGTTTAGCTCCCTTAAGGCTGCAATACCGCCTTGCACACTTGGGTCTCAAGGAAGGAGGTCAGGCCTCTAGAGGTGGAGAGAGATGTCCGGTCCCCAAAACATGCTCATCAGCAAGCCTGCTACCACCTCCAAGCCATGACTTTCAGTGTGCTGGTATAATATCTGTCAGTTGAATGGAGTTCAAGCTACAAACAGGGTTCAGCAGGTCCAAATCATCCCTACCATCTGTCATAAATATTGCTAGTTGCTCTGCTTAGGGTAAGGGTGACCGCCAGAAGTAAACTTCAATGGAGCCCACATGAAATGCTATATAGGGGACCTTCCTTAAACCTGAATTCTGCTCATTGCTTAAAACCTGGAAAACCATCACCTTGAGGACCAGCCATGACCCAATGGAATAGCCATGTGAGGTCTTACTGGAAACTTGAATGTCAATAAAACTAAAGGAGGTGAGGCTCTGGGCTCATTACACAAGGATAAAAATTATGCCCATGCAAAATCAGGACACACCCCCCCACACACACTTCCCCAGCCATGTTCTGAGTAGGAGATAGAACCAGAAGACAAGGGTCAAGAGGACCAACCACCCAAATACTAAATGGTGATGGAAAACTGAAACTGATGTTTATTCTTGTGAACCATTAACTGATCTTAAATTGCTCTTAAAGAAAAAGAGTGTAAAGCAGTCCACCCCTGTGCCCATCAACTTAAGATGAAAGTTTTGGTTTGGGATCCTTTTCTCTTTATGTCAGCATCCCTTAGAAATGGAAGGAAAATGCTATGGTCAAAACAATTCAATTCCTCAAACCCAATCTATGCCTATAACCAGCAGGAAATAGCTACAGTGTTCATTGTCCCTCTTCCCTCAAGAGTGAGGAATACATAAAGGGTAAATTGAACTATGTGATAAAATAGTAACTTCCCTGTTCCTAAAAACTATTCAAGCTGTTTTTCGGAACCCGAGACCTGACTTATAGTAGCCTTGAAAGCCCAGAGGAGCCAGAATCTCTTGACAAGCAGAACCTTAAGAATTTGAGAAGAGGGCCTCACTAACCTACATTAGGATGCCATCAACTGTGGCAGAACAGATCAGGATTATCCATAAGTCTTACCTTGTCCCATGTGCCAGGTGTGGGACTATTTTACCAAGATTTCAAGTTACAGCCAGTCAACCCTCTCTTTCCCTACCCCTGAGCTTCTTAAATTCCTTGCTATTGGCCCAAGGGGAGACACAGATTTGAGCAGGCTGAGTATCTTCTTGTCTGTCAACCTGCAATAAAGCTCTTTTTTTTTTTTTTAAATAAAAACTGTTGCCACAGTACTGGTTTCAGTGCACATCAGGCAGGAAGCCCTTGCTCTACCTAGTACAGAGAAGGCAGCCATTTGGATTCACCAGAAATGTGATTTGGCCAGATGAATATTTATAATAGATGGAGAAATGAGAGTGTTGAGAATATCTGCAATGGAGTGAGGGATTAAAACTGATCAAAGTGGAAAGAAAGAGAAGCCTAAACAGATAAAGAGACCATCTGACAGGAGATTTGAGAAGGGTGTGGATAGAAAAGGTCAGAGTCATCCAGGGGTTTAAAGTAGCACAAGAAGAGTTCCATCTTAGTGAAACGATGGATTTAGATAAATAATCCATCCTTGGCAAAGAGAGGCAAGGAAATTTGTTTTGGCCTGGTCTGTTGATCAGTAAGTCTCCCATGAGAATTAGTAATTACAGGATTGGAGTTTGAACTTTAAAAACTGTGTGGTCATGGTCCACATAGCTACCGCTGGTACATTAGCATTAGAAGTGGTATGCTGGGTTGGTTACTCCCCCTGAGAGAAAATGCAAAACCCACCTGGAGGCACATGTTCTATCCAGACCTCATAGAATTTTGACAAATAAGGCCAGGGAGATTATGAAGTCACAATTCAGATTTATAGATTGCAAGAGAAAAGAAGCCACAATGAATGTCAGCAAAAGCACAAACACCTTTAGACTTCTAGGAACCTTAAAAAATGGCATTAACAGTATAGATTTTTTTTTCTTTTTTCGTACCGGAGATTAAACTCTGGGGCACTTGACCACTGAGCCACATCCCCAGCCCTATTTTGTTTTTTATTTAGATACAAGGTCTAACTGAGTTGCTGTGGCTGAGGCTTTGAACTCAGGATCCTCCTGCCTCAGCCTCCCAGTCTGCTGGGATTACAGACGTGTGCCACCGTGCCCATCCCAGATATAGATTTTTTTTTAAAGTGTTTAAACCAGGAGCAGTGACACACACCTGTAGTTTCAGCTACTTGGGACTGAGGCAGAAAGATCACAAGTTTGAGTCCAGCCTGGATAACTTAGTGGGATCCTGTCTCAAAAATGAAGAAGGTTTGGGGATGAAGCTTAATGGTAGACCATCCCTGGGTTCAATCTCTAGTACCACAACACAACCATATATACATACATAAACATTTTTAAAAGTTTAAGACATGTTTACAATGATTTAAAAATTCCACAAAACATAAACAACCACTAAGATAAAAAGATACATTTTAAAGAAAAAAAACTTATTAATTAAAAATATAACCACTGAACTTTAAAGGTATTAAGAAGAAGAGCCCTAACTGCAAAAAAAAAAAAAAAAAAAGACAAATCAGAAGGTAGGTTACAGTGGCCCAGATGCAGAATAGAAAGTTAAAAAGAGGAACAATATTAAAGAGAGGTTGAGAGACATGGAAGATAGAATAGGAAAGAGCAATATATATAGCTTTCAAAAAATATTTTATTCTCCCTCTTCTTGTTAGGTTTTGTTAACCCTCCAATAAACTGATCCTTTCCACATAGCCTGGCATTTTCTCACAGACAATGGAAGTGAATCAAATGCTTATTGTAGCAGGTACATTAGGTTATAAAAATAATTTTTCCTTAGACCTTTAAAAACAATTTTTTTAAGTTTTTTTAAAAATTAATTTACAAATGAAGAGTTTACAAGCTTAAGAAATAAGAAATATATTAATTCTATTTAAGAATAACCAGTGATATTTTCAAAAAAGAAATAATTTTTATGATTACAAAAACAAGTTTTTGTTTAAACTGGAAATTAGCACACAGATTTGACTAAGAATATATAGGTAACTTTTAAAGTAGTTATAAGTTGCTTATTAATATGTAAAAGTAAAATTGTACCCTCTCTAAAACAGTGGGTATAATTGTAGCTAGTTCCCTCAAGTAATACTGAAGCACCATTACATTTACTATTAAAGTAAAATTTAATTAAGGTTGCATTTAAATATCATAGTTTTTATTGATTTTATTTAATGGAATCAAACTAAAAAGTTTTTTTTTCTTAGCAAAAGAAACAATCTGTGAGGTGAACAGAGAGCCTACATCCTGGGAGCAAATTTTTACCTCACTCATCAGATAGAGCACTAATCTCTAGGGTATATAAAGAACTCAAAAAGCTAAGCACCAAAAAAACCCAAAAAACAAATAACCCAATCAACAAATAGGCCAAGGACCTGAACAGACACTTCTCAGAAGAGGATATATAATCAATCAACAAATATATGAAAAAATGTTCATCATCTCTAGCAATTAGAGAAATGCAAATCAAAACTACTCTAAGATATCATCTCACTCCTGTCAGAATGGCAGCTATTATGAAGACAAACAACAATAAATGTTGGTGAGGATGTGGGGAAAAAGGTACACTCATACATTGCTGGTGGGACTGCAAATTGGTGCAGCCAATATGGAAAGCAGTATGGAGATTCCCTGGAAATCTGGGAATGGAACCACCATTTGACCCAGCTATCCCTCTCCTTGGACTATACCCAAAGGACTTAAAAACAGCATAACACAGGGACACAGCCACATCAATGTTTATAGCAGCACAATTCACAATAACTAAACTGTGGCGCCAACCTAGATGCCCTTCAGTGGATGAATGGATAAAAAAAAAATGTAATATATATACACAATGGAATTTTACTCAGCAATAAAAGAGAATAAAATCATGGCATTTAAAAACAATTTTAAGGCAACTTCCTAGTATCCTGTGCTTAGGCAAGAAAGTATATTTGTAACAAATGTATTGTGTATTTTCTAAATTCACTACAAAAAAAAATTTTTTTTTTTTTTTAAATCAAGGAACCTAGCTTTTACGGTGGGGAAAAGTGAGAGAATTCCATTTGTTATGAAATCATCTTGGCAGATGTGAGTGCCTCCCTTTCATGGTAGGTCAGTCAACAGTATCAACTCTAGAATGACATTCTAGATGATGTTCCTGCTGGTGAATTGGAACAGGGAGTTGAGATCTAGGTTAAGGGTCATCTCCTTAGTGATTCATGGCCACAGGGTACAGCCCAACCCCAGCACTCGCCCTGTGTTTCAGGTCTGAGTCCAGAGGTTGGCCATTGGACTGAAGTTGTTACCCCTACTAGGAAATCAGCTCCTGAGACTCTGGCTGACTTGTGTAGTAAGTCAGTTGAGTAAATAAGTGAACATTATGAGCCAGACCCTGTGCAATACCACGGGGACACAGCTGTGGGAAAGGCACTCCATCTGCGGGCCTTATGTAAACACCCCCTCCACGTGGCTGTCTCACTCTACAGGTCCACATTAAGGACAAGTCCATCTTACTCTGTTCTTTCAAGAGTGTCTAGAAACCAGCCCTGTCTCTGGCATACCTTTCTTTAAACTTTTCAAATTTATTTATTCTTTTTTTTTTTCCTGCCAGTACAAATTCTTGGAATAATGAATCCTATGTGTGTATGTTTGTCAGTGGGAAGGAGTAGGATTACTTTTAATTGGTCAGCAGAATTACTTTCATGCTCCAACTAATCATAAATAAATCCCAAGTGCTGAAGGAAATTACACAGAGGAGCTGGAATGACTGACCCTTCTTTTCTTGGGGAGATGACAGTGGAATAGATAAGAAAACCTCTGTTACATGATTCTATTTGATTCTACTTGTTGAAGGGAAATTTTATTATGACAGATTTTTCAGAGCTTGAGTGATAATCAGAACAGGAAGGGGCAGGTCAGAATGTAACTCTGACAGCCAGTGAAGTACTGAGGAAAAAATGGGGACAGGAGGCCCCCAAAGGATGTTATTACCAAAGTCTGGGAAGGGAGCTAGGAGAGGCTGGCCCCATTGACCCCGGTGGGCTTGTCAGAGACCCCAAGTTCTGTCCCTGGATGACTTGAGAAGAACCACAACAGGGGTAAAGGTGGCTCCCTGGGGTGGCTCTGGTGCCTCTGGTGGTGGGCTGAGAAGGGAGTTAGTTTAGTGTTGGCTGTGTTGGGATCCATGAGTGACATTTTTCAAGGGTGGGGGGAAGGGGGACGTCTAGATGGTCCTGTGGGGTCTTGGACACAGAGCACATATCTGAATGTAGGCAAGATCATTGAGAAAACTGCGATAGGAAGTTTGGGAGCTTCTTACATTTTGGGGAGGGGGAGAGAGATGGAAACCTGTGCAGAAGCCTTGAAAAGCCCCAAGAGAGAACCGCTGAAGGAAGAGAGGGTTTCAAGCAAGGTGATGTGGCCAGTAGGGTCAAAAGGATGACTGACTGAGTGACGGCCACAGAAACTGGCAGCCGTGGAGTATGAGGCCTGCAGAAAGAGCCTCCCAGAAATAAGGACAGGGCACTGGCTAAGTGCGCATGTGACAACCACAGTGTGTCTTCTCTAAGCCTGGGAAGCTCAGGGAAGACAGCAGATGAGAGGTCAAGGTAAGCAGGCCCTCTGAATGGCAGGAGAGGAGCTTCACGTCTAGTCTCCACAGGGCCATGGAGCCCAGCTCTAGGGAGGCTGTGGGAGGCAGGCCAGGCCTGGCTTTGGGAGCAACCAGGCCAGACTCATCTCTCCAGCCTGAAAAGAGAAATCCACCCTCTTAACCTAATTTGACACAGTTCTCCACAAGATGGACATTTTTCGGTATTTATCTCTGGGAAAGAGAATATTTGTTTTCCAACAGATTCTTTGATAAAAAGGACCAAGTTTGCAAATAAAAGTTTTAATAAAAATAGGGGAGGCAGAACAGAGGGAGAAAGCCAACTGATTCCTTCTCTTAGTCATACCATAATTAGAAAAGCAAACTCCAGGACAGAAGTGACAGCCACTCAGATAACTCCCATCCTGTGGGTAGTGGCTCTGGCAGTTCTCCATTGGAGCAGGGTACCACTGCCCCTCCAGGGGTCACTTATGTCCATAGAGATGTGCTTCCCAGGTCCTCTGCTTCCTAGGCTTTCCTAAGACATGGCTTCAGAGCCCTCCTCCTCTGCACTTGGGCTGGTCATGTGCCCCGCCACCACCACCAGACTGTGAGGACAGCATGTCCTCCTTGGCTTCTCCACTCTCAGGTCATGGCAGAGCTCCTCAGCTGTTCTAGTTGAATATCAAACCACTGACAGAATCCTCAAGTAGCAGATCAAACCTTTCAGACACACTCAAAAGTTACTATTTTGAATAATGAGGAGAAAGAGCCAACTTGTTCTCAAAACCCCTCCTACACCTAAGCTCTGGGCAGAAAGATAAAAACAGTGATGCAATTATATTTTTCCCTGTGCCTCTGCACCCACGGGGTCACAGCCTCACCACTGAATCCACAGTGAGACCAGCCTGTCTACCTGCTCTGTCGCCCTGCATGTGACCTGAACAGCCAATGGAAGCTAAGACCCAGGCCAGCTATGGTGTGGTGTGAAGAGATGAAATGAGTGAGGCCAACGAGATTGCCTGACTTGGGGACTTATATAAAAACAAAGCAACTGCCAGGTAGCAGCAGATAATGTAGTGTATACGAACTGGGTTAGAAAGGCCCATGCTGGCCACGGGTAAGCTTATGTTATGAGCTATATATAAGCAGAGAAAAAAGTCAGCAGTAGAGGAGAATTTAAGAGGCTAGAGATTGAGAACAGCCTTCAAAGAAGTGGGTTTTGCAGGTGAGGGGGATACCTAGGTTGATAAATAGAGGAGAGTACATGTGAAGGCACAAGCTGTCTGGGTGTGGGGGGGTGAAGTGTGAGGGAGACCGCCAGGTCCTGAGGATGCTATAGTTCGAATGAGTGTCCCTTAAAGACCCATGTGTTAAAGGTGTGGTTCCCAGGGCTACATGGGGACATGTCCTTGAAGGGGATCTTGGGACCTTGGTGCCTCATGTCTCTGTCTTTGCTTCCTAGCTGCCCTGAGGCAACTGACTTACTCCACCATGTTCTCCCTACCATAACTGCCTTCCACAAGCCCAGATGATCATGGATGGAAACCTCCTAAACTGTGAGCAAAAAGAAACCTGTCTCTTTCTAAAGTTGATTATCTCAGGTTATGTGTTAACAGTAGGGAAAAGCTAACACAGATGGTGACGGATATTGTGTGCTAAGGTGGGTATTCTGCCCACCCTCATCTCTGTGACTGCCTCTGCTTTGGAAATCTCTACTTGCTGTGTCAATCTCCCAAACCTTGGCTCTACCAAAGGTCTTGTCATCTTCCAGAACTAAGCCACAGCAAGACTTCTACTCTGATCCCATACTAGCCGCAAGCCACTAACTCCCATTCTAACTACTTTCTGCCCTAGTCCCACTCTACTCTGCAGTCTCCTTGGCTCAAGGCTGCCAGCTCCTCAGCTCCTCACCAACACCAGAAACTAAACCCTAATCCTCAGCTAATCCCACAGTGAACCTTTTCTGTGGTCCCAGACTGCTAACTGGCACCCTTATCTATTCTCCAGAGAAAAAGTTACAGAATTTTATTTGGAAACATGGATGCCTAGCTACACACATTTCCCAGCATCCTGCAGCTGGTGCCTAAGGTCTTGCCAATGGGATGGGAGAAGAAGTAACGAAAAAGTGACTTCTCTATCACTTACCTAAAAGAAAATTATTTGCTTTTCACGTTGACTCTTGCCCTCTTGTAGAAGCTGGACTGCTGATGTAGGAGAGACCAGCATTGGCCATGCAGCCACATGAACGTGGCCAATGGGATGGTAGTACAAGATAAAACTGCCCCCTCAAGGGCTTCTCCCCCACCAATGTGGGCCACCTTACTCCATTTGGAGTGAAATGTAAAAAAAAAAAAAAAACATTTAATTCACTCTTTGTTATAGCAGATTCTACAATAGCCAAATTCATGGTGAAAAACAACATAACTAGCCAAGGCAACATGGAACTCAACTGAGTCCCACTTCCACTTGTTTTTGGTCACCTTCTTTTCAGATTTCCCTAAGGCTTCAAACTCTCATGCTGTTCACAGGTGCCTGCCCACCCGCTCAGTCTCAACCAACAGCGCTGTTTTCTTGAGTCATTACCAATGTTGAGAGCAGCAGGCAGGGTCTCCTGGCATGTCTTGCTTCCCCTGAAAACCTTTCTCTTCCTCCCAGTGGTACAGGTGGTGTTCTCTTGGTGCTCTGTTTAGACTCCCTGAATTAAATTTACAGCTCCACTGTGTCCTCCCTGTGGAACCTATTCAACTGCAAAATGGAAATAAGATGATTTCACAAGGTTGCTGAGATTACGTGAGATAATTCATGTAATTAGCACAGTGCCTGGTGTGTAGTAAGCAATAGCCACCTGCTGTTAATACTGCTAACACAGATATGACCACATCACGACCTGATGTAAGCCTCTTAATCTCCATCACCTCTAGAACAGTCTAAACTTCTTTATGTCAGGCCCTTATGGCACAAATACTATTTACTCCTTGAATCTTTACTCCTGCTATTCTGCCTCAAATACTGGGCTCCAAAAATATCAAACTACAGACCTAATAAATAAATAAATAAGCTAGGTGTGTGGTGCACACCTGTAATCCCATTGGCTTAGGAGGCTGAGGCAGAAGGATCACAAGCTCAAAGCCAGCCTCAGCAACTTAGCAAGGCTCCAAGCAACTCAGTGAGACCCTGTCTCTAAATAAAATATTTTTTTAAAAGGGCTAGGGATGTGGCTCAATGGTTAAGCACTCCTGGGTTCAATTCCTAGTACCAAAAAATAAATAATAATAATAAAAATTTTAAAAATAAATGGAATCAGGCTGGGGCTGTAGCTCAGTGGTAGAACACTTGCCTAGCACATGTGAGACACTGGATTCAACTCTCAGCAGTACATAAAAATAAATAAAATAAAGGTATTGTGTCTATCTGTTACTGAAAACATATATTTTGAAAAGTTAAAAAAATAGGAATCAACTTTTAGTCATTTGACAGATAAATATCACTAACAGTGTCAGTCACTCTAATAAATGAATTTCCCTTTCCTGGAAAAGCACAACCACTTCTATAACATACCAAAATAAGAAGGAGTCTACTTTCCATCTGTGTCTAGGAAGTGATACTGACTTTGGTTTCCTTATTTATAAAATAATAAGAGTTAGGTTGCCATCTTTTCATCTCCAAATGCAATGTTGTGCTGAGGTGGTTATGGAACAAAACCAATATATCTTCTTTTAAATCTTAAATCATTTAAAGGTACTTGAAGTGTCACATCCTGTGGAAAGGGAACAAAGTTCCTTTAAGAAGGACATGCCACACAGGAGCCAGACAGTAAGGCTGCCAACTAAGGCGAGCTGAAGAATGCAAAGAAGTCCAGGGTGGCCAGGGAGAGCGGAGCCGGGGAAGCCCCTGGGTGTGGAACAAGGCCAGGTTTCCACAGCGCCGGCAGGCCAGGCTCCTGCCTCTTCCTTTTCCTGCCTTCCCAGAAGAGGCGAGAAGGACCCCAAGGAGTACTTACGAGAGTCTGCCTAGCTGACTGCGAATGCCGGTCAGGTTGAAGAAAGCCGCCCCTGTCCTTTCAGCTAAGTCATCTGTGGGTCTTTGTTGAGGGAGAACAAAGACCAGAAGGACACTGCCTAGAGATTCCAACACAAAACTCAAACACAGATGTGTCAAGAATTGCACTTCCCGATGAAGACATTATGGTCAGGACAAACCCATCCTGGCTTGAGCCAAGGTGGGGCCAGAGGAACTTTATTCAGAATGTTACCTCTGGTGCTCCACTGGAGAAAGGACCCATGGCCAGTTCCTCCTGGAGTCCACCAAAGTTCCCAGCCAGTAGCTTGTTCTCTAGTTATGCAGACAACTTCTGAAAGGTTCTTTAGATATATATTAAGCAATGTTGTTACCAAGCAGTGTCAATTCAAAAACAAACCTCATATGAATAAAAACATGTCTAAATAAAGGCATGTAGGTCGAATACATTCATGGAATAGATCATTAAATAAATGTTTAAGCTTATTTAATAAAAATTTCTATGCAGGGGATATTAGCTTAGTGGTACAGTGCTTGCCTCATATGAATAAGGCCCCGGATTCAGTCCCTAACACCCCCACAGAAAAAAAAAAAAAAAGAATTTCTATGAAGACATGTAGACAGGCCCTGGCTTACCTCCAAAGGCTCTAGGCAATCAGACAATGAAGTCAGAGCAAAGGTGCCTAGTGGTGAACACTGAGGAAATGTCCATTGTTACATGTGATTATTTGTATTGAGATAAATTGGAAAGTTTATGGAGATGGGGGTTTGGACCCCTTGGCACCATCAAGACCAGCCTGAGGCTGGGAAGGTGGCTTGATGCAGAGAAAGTCTGATCCTAACTCCCCACTGGCTCTGGGACCTTGAACAAATCCCACAACCACCGGAAGTGTTCTTATTGGGAGAATGGTGGTGCTAACCATTTGGATTATTGACTGCATTCATATCAAACAGCACTCTCAAACTTTTCCTTGAAAGTAGCACAAAAGGGTGAACCCTGGAGACAGAGACATATATGTTCGTTTTTAAAAAAGTAATTTTTAATTTGCTTTTTTTTAGGGGGGGATACCAGAGATTGAACTCAGGGGCACTCAACCACAGAGCCACATCCCCAAGCCTATTTTATATTATATTTAGAGACAGGGTCTCACTGAGTTTCTTAGTACCTAGCTTTTTGCAGAGGCTGGCTTTGAACTTGAGATCCTCAGCCTCCCGAGCCCCTGGGATTACAGGTATGTGCCACTGTGCCTGGCTAATTTGCTATGATTTATTATAATATTTTTCTGTCATGTTATAAAATAGACTAATGTGCCACAAAATATGACTAAGTGACATAAAATGTGAAAATCCCTTTGTAAACTGTGAGGTATGGTTAATTTATACCATTTTGCTCTTCTAATCAGATACTTATAGAAGTACTTTACTCTGGAGATTATTTGGCTTTTAATAATATTTTCTAAATTATAGGAGAAACAGATATTTTGGATTTTGTCTCCTTCTCCATCCTATTTTATTCCCTACATGCTAGTAAGTCTCTTTTAGGCCTCTGTTATTGTTCTTGATCATAAAGGACATATTCTGTTTAAAAAATTCTTTGGTTTTTTAAAATAAACATGGCAGTAGAGTGTATTTTGACATATTATACATATATGGAGTACAACTTCCCATTCTTGTGGTTGTACAGATGTGGAGTTACACTGGTTGTGTATTCATAGACATATATGCTCATTTTGGGGGGTGTACCAGGGATTGAACCCAGGGGCACTCAACCACTGAGCCACATCCCCAGCCCTATTTTGAATTTTATTTAGAGACAGGGTCTCACTGAGTTGCTTAGTGCCTCACCATTGCTGAGGCTGGCTTTGAATTTGCAATCCTCCTGCCTCAGCTTCCAGAGCTGCTGGGATTACAGGCATGCTCCATTAGCCCAGCTGATATATATGCTCCTAAGAGTCTTTGGCCAGCCTGAGAGTTCTCAAAGTCTCCTGTTTTATTTAAATTTAAGAAAGTTTGCTTTTATTTTATATCTGTGCTGAATATAAAAATGTTATATGTCTCCTTGTAGCTTCCCTCCCAAATCTTTGAGCAAAAGCAAATGCCAAATTAAAAGAGCCCTGAGCATAGGTAGGCAGGGCCCTGGGGTGTGAGCACCCCAGTCCAGGAAGCTGAGGGATGGGAGGGGCCTTGGTAAGCCATAAAACATCATATGCATGTTGATGACTGTTTTATTGCCACAACTCAGAGGAGAGAAGACGTGAGCATGAGAAAGTGGCCAGGTCTCACCTGAGATGTGGAACAAATGCCCAGAGGGGCAGATCAGCAAGGCTTCCAAAGGTGGCATGGCCAGGCCTCGAAGGATGACACAGAGTTCCTCTCGCCTCCAGGTCTCCCCAGAGCAACCTCACCAGACCAGGCCTGCAGGGCAGCCTGGCAGTCCTGGTGATGAGAATGTTATGTCACATCTATTAGCACAAGCCCCGGAACTATGGTGTGCCCAGCAGGAGCAACAGCCTGGCTCCACGTGGCCTAGGGGCACTGAGCTAGGTTCATGGGAGACCATGCAGTTCAACCTGAAGGAGGTATTGGCCCAGTGGCACAGGGCCCAGTCAGGTACTAGAATCTTGGACTAGTTCCTCCCAAGTCCTGTGCGCTATAAAGTCTGTGACCTGTGTTAGGACACATAAGAGACACCTGAAATTTTTGTTTCTTCCAGAAAAGTACCTAAGAACCCCAATACAAGGGGTTCCCCCTTTATTCACCAGGTCTTTCTACAAGCCTCCTGATTGACAGTTGGCCTATTTACTGTGGGGAAGCAGATTGGGAATCTATGGATCATGCAACACCTTAGGGTGATGGTACCAGTGTGAGCAATGATGACAGCCAAATTGATACAGAGCTAGAGGGAAGGGAGGGATGGTAAGAAGAAGGAGTGTCTGTATGACATGCATGGGGTTCATTGAATGAAGGAGGAGAGAGTGCTGGAAAACCTCTCTTCTCACGCACTGTTGCCTAGGGGGGTTTCATAGTAATCTTGAAAATATTGCACATCAAATATCACTTTAATGTTCTTCCAAGAGCCGATCAGAAGCATTAACTTTGCAATGTACAACTTGTTTCTTTACTTGGAATCCAATTTCTCATCCTGTGCTCAGCACCCTGGCTCTAGCAGGGTAATATAGGTCTCTCTGGGTTTCTTTGTCCCAGCTCTGTGACCTTGATGGACCCAGACATATTCTTTCCCAAGGGTAGAGACTTCCCCACTGTATCACCACCAAACACCTGCCCTCACTGGCCTGTATTCCCATAACCTGTGCCACTCTTAATCATTGGCATCAAGTTGTCTCCTTCATTTTTTTTTAAAGAGAGAGAGAGAGAAAATTTTTTTTAATATTTATTTTTTAGTTTTTGGCGTACACAACATCTTTTGTTTGTATGTGGTGCTGAGGATCGAACCCGGGGCGCACGCATGCCAGGCGAGCGCGCTACCGCTTGAGCCACATCCCCAGCCCAAATTGTCTCCTTCATTACTTCATTAATTACTTATCCACCACTATCATTTCTACCAACCTCCTCGTACCCCCTATCTTCACCATCACCCTCATCCCCATCTCCACGGACCACTTTTCAACCATGGCCTCCAATGGCTATTCTCTACATCTTGCCTATTTTAGAATGCTCTGCCTCTTGTTGGTCCAGGGCTCTTCCTGGAAGCCCGCATTTGTCCCTTGATTCCAAAAGTGGGAAATTTCCATGAGTGCCTAGATTCTCCCACCAATTTTAGGAAGAGGTAAGAATGTTCCAAATGCACAACAAGTTGCCTATTTGATTGGAATGGGAAACAACTGGTTTCACAGGTTTCTTTGCAAATTGCCTCTGCACGCCTGGATGACCAGAGTCTACCCCACTTTCACTGTCTTTCTAATAGCTATCAGTAACTTGCCACACATTTTGAGCAGGAGTTTTGCCCAGAGAATGAATTAGTTTTAAATCAGTTACTCAAAGGCTACCTGGTGGTATCTGCCTCCCTTGTGGAGGGCTCACTTAACGCCTGAGGTGAAGAGGAGAGAGGCGTCTCCCAATGTCCTGGACATGGCCACACTCCTCATAGGGGCTGAGTCAAGGGCCCAGGGAAAAGCCAGCAAGAAGGAATTTCAGGGCTCTCACCTCAGTCTTCGAATGTTTCCAGGAACAGGGCCAGTTCCTTGAAATGCTGTTTACATTAGCAGAAGTGTTCACGTGGGATGTCAGGGCTCTGCCTTTAAACAGACTGGCTGCCACCCAATAAGTTATTGCAGCGTGGCCTTGATCTCCCCATTATCCATTACCATTGTGCTTTGTTTAGTCTTCTTGCCCTGGGCTTGATCATTCACATTCTACTATACATTGGGGACCTCTCTATCTCCAAGGTATTGTGAAACTTACATTCAGCCAGTCTGTTGTGGGGAGGGCATAGTAGTGTCTCACTGCAATTACTGACAAGGTCAAACACCTTTATTCATCTCTGTATTCATCCTCCGGATATCCTGTTTTAAATTCCTCTTCACCCTTTTGCTCATTTTTTCTGTTGTTTGTTTGCCTTTTTGTTAACGAATTGTAGGAATTCTTTGCCTACCAAGTATGCAAAACCTTTGACAGGGTTTACAAATGTTTTACAAATGTTTTTTGTCACTATGTTTGCCTTTTCTTTTCTTTCTTTTTTTTGTACTAGGAATTGAACTCAGGGACACTTGACCACTGAACCACAACCTGAGCTCTATTTTGAATTTTATTTAGAGACAGAGAAGCCAGGAGAACAAAACATAGAACCCATAAACATCTAAGCAAACCAGGTGCAAGACAAAGATGGCCCTCTGCAGAACAATGAAGAATGATGGTCTTTTCTGGTAAATTACTCTGGAATTATAAAACAGCCAAGTGAAATTGAACTCCTATATCAACTCATGTGCAAAAATCAATTCCAGGTGGACTGTGGACCTAAATGTGAACTATAAAACAATAAAGAAGATAATGAAGAAAAATATCTTATAATCATAGATAAAGCTTCTATTTGAAAATGAGGCACATAAAGCACTACTGTAAGCCAGGTGTGGGTGAGTCCCAGCTACCTGGAAGGCTGAGGCAAGAGAATCACTTGAGCCCAGGCATTCAAGGCCAGCCTAGGCCACATAGCAAGACTGTCTCAAAACAAAAAGCACAACCACAGGGGCAAAGGCTGGCTGACACATTTGACTACATTAAAGAAAAGAATTTGTTCATTCAAAGATGCCATCAAGACAATAAAAAGGCAAACATTCTGGGCATGGTGGAGCATGCCTGAAATCCCAGCGGCTCGGGAGACAGGAGGATCGCAAGTTCAAAGCCAGCCTCAGCCATGATGAGGTTCTAAGCAACTCAGTGAGACCCTGTCTCTAAATAAAATACAAAATAGGGCTTGGGATGTGGCTCAGTGGTTGAGTGCCCCTGATTCAATCCCCGGTACTAAATCAACAATGACAACAACAACAAAAAAACCTTTGGGGTACATTTTTATTGGTAATACATTAATCTTTAATCCAGAGATTGAAAGAGAGGGAATAACCTTCTACTTCAAATATTTCTTTTGTTCCTTTCTCTTCTCTTCTCTTGTGTTTCTATTATATATATTTACACTTTTTGTAATTGTCCCACAAAATCGGGATATTCTATTCCATTTTCTCCTCTTTGATTTTCAGCTTGGGACACTTCTTTTCTCTTCTTTTTCCGTAGTGCTGGGGATTGAACCCAGGGCCTTGTGCATGAGAGGCAAGCACTCTACCAACTGAGCTATATCCCCAGCCCCAAGCTTGGGACATTTCTTTTGACCCATTTTGAAGTTCATTGTTCATGGTCCATGACCATGTCCACGCTACTGCTGAGCCTATTAAGGCCATTCTTCATTTCTGTTACAGTGTTTTTCTTTCCTTCTATCTTTTTTCCAGCATCAAGGATTGAACGTAGGACTTGCGAAGTAAGCATTCTCCCTCAGAGCCATATCCCCAACCCAGTGGTTTTGATTTCTAGCTATTCCTTTTGATACTATCTTAAGAGTTTCTATCTTTTTGCTTATACCACACATCTGCTTTGGCATGCCATCCCTTTTTCCCCATTAGGATCCTGAGTGTATTAATCATAGTTATTTTTAATTCCTGGTATGATAATTCCAATCTCTGTCTTGTCTGAGCCTAGTTCTGATTCTTTTTCTGTCTCTTTAAACTGGCTTTTTTGTTTTGTTTTTTTTGTTTTTGCCTTTTAGCATAACTTGGAATTTTTGTTCTGAACTAGAGTAATGAATTATGACAAGGAAGCAGGTAGATAGGGCCTTGGTGTGAGGTTTTGTGTTTATTTAATTAAGACTTAGGCTGTTTGCTGTTTGCCATACCTATGTTGTAAGAGGTGAACATTTCATTTCCTCCAGTATTGTTTTTGCCTTCCCGGTTATCTCTGGGTTTTCCCAGAGGCTCCTTCTTAGCTAGGCTGAGGGTGTCATGAGCATCATGTGGCTGTAATCCCCTGTTATTGTACAGGAGTCCTGTCGAGGTGGTGGTAAAGTGGGGAGGAAGGGGAAGCATTCCCCAAAGCTTACATCTCAGGCTTGTAGTGGGCCTGTGTCCCTGGACTGTGACTTTCCCAAATGCTTTTCAGATCCCCACTCCTTACAGGGAGGCTGTGGGTCTAGAGTTGAGGATTTCCCTTTTCTGGGGTTTGTTAGGGTCTGGTAAAACCCACATCAGTTAGATTCTGGTAAGACAGTTTCCTTTGGGAACAAGCCTTGTTAAAACAGACAGGTCTGGGTGTATTCCAAAATAATTACTTTGACCCTCCAGCTCTTGCTGAAAGTACCTTTAAATCTTTCTCCAGTCTTCACATTCGAACCTGGCAAACAGTGTGGAAGATCCCCCCACCGACCTGCCTAGTTTTTTTTTTTTTAATTTTTTTTTAGTTGTTGATGGACACAATCCCTTTATTTTATTTATTTCTGTGTGTTGCCAGGGATTGAACCCAGTTCCTCATGCATATTAGGCAAGTGCTCTACCACTGAGCCATAACCCTGACCCCTGCCCAGAGTTTTTTACTCTTCAGCTAGTTCACACGGAGCCTCCAGCAACTTGGTCATCTAAATATTTCTAGCAGTGCTGGCTCTGGCCAGGGCTCTGCTAACTGTGCTTCTCCTGTGGGTCTCTGTATCTGCTTGACCATCTTCCCAGTTTTCCGGGCAGCAGTTCGCCCTGTGACCCCAATTTTCTGAGGAATTCAAGAAGACTTGTTGATTTTCAGTTTATTCATTTTCTTTCTTGTGTAAGGACGGGAATAACAGCTTCCAAGATCTTTATATGCCAAACCAGAAGCTGGAGGACCATTCTTTTAATGTACGTTTTCCAGTCAGTGAACATAGCATTTCTTTTTGAGTCTTCTGGAAATTACTTTTTAAAAGTCTTATCATTTTCTCTAGAGAGGTTTGAAAACTTCCTGGTAGATTTATTTCTAAATATTTAATATTAGCTCATGATACTGTAAATGGAGCTTCTTTATAATTTAATTTTATATCTTTTGCTGATATACAGACATCAATTTATATTTGTGTACTATAAAGTTCAGTTATTCAAAGTATATAATTTTTGATATATTTACAGAATTGTGCAGCCATTAGAATCATCTAATATTAAAGATTTTCATTGTCCCAGAAAGAACTCTTGTACCCATATCAAAGATAAACAAAGCCAGAAAAACTAAATTTTATAACTGAAGAACTAATGGTTGTTTCACTTCTTTAAAAAAAAGGGGAGTCTTTACGAATATAAAAGAAAGAAAATAAAAATATTTTAAAAGCCGGACACTGTTGAAGTGTTAAGGACAAGGTTTAAGCACTAATGAACTACACTATGTGAACTGAACTCAACTGTGACAGAGGTGACCAGACATATTAAGGGAAAATGAGAGATGGGAAGGGGGATGTGAAGTAGAACCAGGGAAGGAAAAATTTACAAAAGGTGGGAAATAGGGGTTGGCTCCTGTGAAACTCCATCAGTTTTGCTAAGTGGCACTTAGCAAAGTTAGACTCCCACTTCCCAGAGAGGCCATGAGGCAAGGACCCCATCTCCAGCCATTGGTGAGAACAAACAGTAGATTCTTTGGCAGCCTTGAGTTTTCTCAGACAGTCATCCAAGGGATGGAGCTTGGAGCTATTAGAAACTACGTTAGTGTTTTATTCAAGTCTTTACAGAGTAATGTTGAGGCCTAGTTGAAAAGCGGGCTTGGAGAAGACTGGCTAGGATATGGTCAAGGAAAGAATCTTTGTCACTTAACTAGCAATCCTCAATCTGCCCCCTTTCCCACAGGCAGCCATTGGTCTACTCTTTGTCTCTACAGATCTGCCCATTTCATATAGATAAGATCATACAATATTCATCTGGCTTATTTCATTTAGCAAAATGCTTTACTTTTGTTGTGGCATATATTAATACTTCATTCCTTTTTAACTGAATAATATGCCTTTGTATGGATATACCACGTTTTGTTTATCCATTCATCATTTGATGGACATTTTGATTACTTGTACTTTGGGGCTGTTATGAATAATGTTACTCTAAGTATTTTAGTCAGCTTTTTCACCACTGTGACTAGAAGATCTTACCAGAACAATTGTAGAGGAGGAACAGTTTATTTGAGGGCTCATGGTTTCAGAGGTTCCATAGAAGGTCAGCTCCATTCCTCAGGGCTGGAGGTGAGGCTGAACATCATGGCAGAAGAGTGTGGCAGAGGCTCATATGATGATCAGGAAGCAGAGAGAGACTCCACTCAGCAGATACAAAATATATACTCAAAGCCGTGCCCCAATTCCCCCCACCCCTTCAGTTACCACTCAGTTAATCTCTATAGGGGGATTAATTCATTGATTGGGTTAAGACTCTTAGAACCCAACCATCTCTCCACCGAACCTTCTTGCATGTTCTCACACATGAGCTTTTGGGGGACACCTCACATCCAAACCATAACTCTAAGTATTTATGTACAAGTTTTTGTGTGGATATATGTTTTCATTCCTTTTCACTAGATCCCCAGGAGTAGAATTGCTGGATCATGTGACAACTCTTGGTTTAGAATTTTGAGGAACTTCCAAACCATTTCTGAAAGTGGCTGCACCATTTTGCATTCCCACCAGCAAGTCTGAGAGTTTCTATTTCTTCACATCTTTGCCAATGTGTATTATTATCTTTTTATCATAGCCACATGAATAGGATGAAGTAGTATCTTACTATGGTTTTGATGTACATTTTCCCAATGGCTAATAAAGATATCATTCTTTTTTCATGTGCTTATTAGCCATTTGTATATTTCTTTTCAAGAAATATTTCTTCAAGTACTTTGCCTGTCTTATTTTGTGAGGGATGGGTACCAGGGATTGAATTCAGGGACACTTAACCACTAAGCCATATCCCCAGCCCTATTTTGTATTTTGTTTAGAGACAGAGACTTGCTGAGTTGCTTAGGGCCTTATTAAGTTGCTGAGGCTGGCTTTGAACTTGCAGTCCTCTTGCCTCAGCCTCCTGAGCTGTTGGGATTACAGGCATGCACCACCATACCATGTTCTTTGCTTGTTTTTAAATTGGTTTGTTTGTTTATTATTAATTTGAAGAATTGTTTATATATTCTAGACCTTACACTTTTATCAGATGGATTTGCAAATATTTTTCCCAGTCTGTGGTTGCCTTTTCTTTTATTGATAATGTTTTTTGAAGACAAAGTTTTCAATTTTGATGAAGTCCAGATTATCAATCTTCTATATCATTGATTGTGATTATGTATTGTGTATAAGAAATCATTGCCTACTTATGATTGCAGAGTTAGTTCTGTGCTTCCTTCTAAGAATTTTATAGTTTTAATTCTTTTTTTTAGTTTTAGTTTTAGTTTTTTTCTTTTTAAATTTATTCTAATTTGTTATATGTGACAGCAGAATGCATTAAAATTCATATTGCACATATAGAGCACAATTTTTCATGTCTCTAGTTGTACACAAAGTAGAATCACACCATTCATGTCTTCATACATGTACTTAGGGTAATGATGTCCATCTCATTCTACCATCTTTCCTACTCCCATGTCCCCTTCTTTCCTCTCCCACCCATCTGCCCTATCTAGTGTTCGTCTATTCCTCCCATGCCCCCCACAACTCCATTATGAATCAGCCTCCTTATATCAGAGAAAACATTCGGCATTTGGTTTTAGGGGATTGGCTAACTTCACTTAGCATTATCTTCTCTAACTTCAGTTTTAATTCTTAGTATTTACATCTATGATCCTCTTGCAGTTCATTTTTATATATGATCTGAAGTAGGAGTCCAGATTTATTGTTTTGCATGTGTATATCTAGCTGTTTCTAAACCATTTGTTGAAAAGAATGTTATTTCTCTAATTTGATTATCTTGACTTTTTGTCAAAAATCAATTATCTATAAATGTTAGGGCTTATGTATGGACTCTCAATTCTACTTCATTGATCTGTATGTCTATCCTTATGCCAACACCACACTAATTTGATTATTGTAGTAAGTTTGGAAACCAGAGAGTGTGAGTCCTCCAACTTCATTCTTCTTTTTCAAGATTGAGGTAATATTTTGGGTTCCTTGCATTTTATATAAATTTTAGGATCAGCTTGTCAATTATTGGGTAAAAAGCTTAGCTAGGATTTTGCTTGTGATTATGTTGAATCTGTAGGTCAATTTGGTATTATCATCTAAACAAAATTCCAATTAATGAGCATAGAATAATGTTTTATTTATTTTGAGCTTTTACAGTGTATTTCAACAATGTCTTGTAGTTTTCAGTGTCAAAACTTGTACTTCTTCTGTTAAATTTATTTCTAAGTATTTTCTTCTTTCTGACACTATTGTAATTGCTATTGTAATTATCTTGTTAATTTCATTTTCAGATTGTTCATTGCTAGTGTCTAGATATACAGTTGATTTTTGTACATTGATCTTGTATCTAGCAACCTTGCTGAAGAAATGTGATTTTTTAAAAATATTAAATTTGTACCCAGCAAATTTGTTAAACTCTTAATTCTATTACTTTTCTCATGGATTCTACAAGATTTTCTATATAGGAACAATAATATCATTTACAAATAATGACAAATTTGTTTCACCCGTTCCATCAAAATATTTCATTTTTTTATTGTGACAAAATATTCATAAAATTTACCATTTTAGCCAGTTTTATTTAGTGCTGTGTCATTAATTAAATACATTCATGCTATTGTACACTGGCACTGTCACCCACCTCCAGAAGTCTTTTAAAAAAAACATCTTGTAAAACTGAAATTCCATGCCCATTAAATAATAACTCCTTCCTCATTCTCTCTTCCCCTAGCTTCTGGCAACCACCATTCTACTTTCTGTCTCTATTAATTTTGATAGAAGTTATAGTTAAGTTTTGAAACCAGAAACCAGAAAGTAGATACCTTGTAAAAATGGATACAGGGTTTGGCTTTTTGTGACTGGCTTATTTTACTTCTCATGGTGTCCTCAAGGTTTACACATGAAGTAGAAGATGATAGAATTTTCTTTCTTTTTATGGTAATAATAATATTCCTCTGTGTGTGTGTGCACGAACTTTTGCTTCTGCATAAATACTGAATCACCTCCACATTTCAGCTGTCATGAATAGATCTGCTGTGTACATAGGTGTACAAATATCTCATCAAGGTTCTACTTTCAATTCTTTTGTGCATATGTCCAAAAGTGGGATTGTTGAATCATGGTAATTACATTTCAGATGTTTTATGGGACCATCACACTGTTCTTCACAGCAGCTGTAATATTTTGTATTCCCACCAAGAGTGCATAAGCATTCCAAGTTCTCCACGTCTATGCCAACACTTGTTGATTTCTATTTTTTTTTTTTTTAATGATATCCATTCTAAGGAGTGTGGGGCCCCTCAATACATGTTTGGCCCTTGTTGATTTTGGGTTTTCCCAGATACCCCTTCCTTTTTAGAACCTGAGGCCTGTGGCTCTTTTCAGCAGCAATACCTTATTACTATGTAGGAGTTCTAATGATGTGGGTGAAAGGGAAGCATTATTTATTCTTATGTTTAGGTCTCTTTCTTTCAGGGGGGCCTGTGCTCCTTTAGACCTTCACAAGTTCTTCTCAGTTCCCTTTCCTCTCATTGGATGATCCAGAAAAGCTAGAAGGGGCTAGAGTTGGAAATTTTCCTTCCTCCCTGTCAGTTGAGTTCTGGAAAAACCCATGTTATTTAGGCTTTTATAAATATCTTTTCTTTTTTGTATTCTCTGGAAGAGTTCACATGGGATTAGAATTATTTCTTGATTAATTGTGAATACTTTTGAAGCAATTTGCATCTAAAGTTCTTTGTGGCAATATCTTTGCTTACTGATTCATTTTTTGGAGGGCATAGGAATACTCTAGTGTTTTATTTCTCCTTCAGTTATATTTTTTTTCCCTAGGAACTACTCTGTAACATATAAAATTTCCAATTTACATAAAATTTTTATAATTTTTTAAGTATCTATAACATTGGTAGTTATTTCATCATTTATATTAATTTTATTGGATTCTTGTGCCTTTTATTTTTTCTGATGGATCCTAGCAAAGTTCATCAATTTTCAAAATCTTTTCAAATAATAAGTTTAGCTTCATTGATCCTCTCTATTGAATCTTTTTTATGTTTTCATAAATTCTTTTGTTGCTTTGGATTTTTTGGTACCTTTTCTACATTCAAAATGTTTATTTATTTTTAGATTTTTTCTTTTCTATTATGTATACATATTGTAATCACTGTCTTCTTTTTTTATTTTTTTAGTTTTCGGCAGACACAACATCTTTGTTTATATGTGGTGCTGAGGATCGAAGCTGGGCTGCACGCATGGCAGGCGAGCGCGCTACCGCTTGAGCCACATCCCCAGCCCGTAATCACTGTCTTCTAAATGTTGAATTAGTTAAATCCCTTGAGTTTTTCTACTTTATCATTTTCATTGCTATTCAATATAGTTTCTAATTTCCACTGTGATTATTTAACCTATTAGTTCATGAGTGCTTTCAATATTATCTAAATACATAAAAAATTCTAGTTACATTTTGTTACTGATGTTTGGAATAGTTGCATAGCAGACACAGAATATTCTCTGTATGTTTCTATCCACTTGAAATTTGTTAGTTTTTTTTTTTTTTTTATGGCTTCCTGGTACATTTTTGTAAATGTTCTATACCTGCGTGAAAAGAATTTGTACCTGCAATTGTTAGTTTCAGCAAAACATGACCATTAGGTCAAGTCTGTCAATAGCCTTGCTCAAATCTGCCCTGGAATAATGCAGATTTTAATGCATTTGTTCTATTAGTTACAAACAGAGGTACAGATTGGCCAAGCCACTTTTAGTTAATATTTTCACAACATGTTTCCTTCCTTTTCACTTTCAATGTTCCTGCTTCCTTATAACATATTGCTTATAAATAGCCTCGGTTGTGGATTTTTGTTTTCATTTTACAGTCTAACAATTAACTGCCAATATATTCCAATTTAATTCACATCTACATGTTTACTTTGTCTTATACATTCCATATTTCTTTTTCCTTTCTCGTTTTTGGCTAGACATATGTTTTAATAATTTCATTTCCCCTTGACTGGCTTCTAAGTTATGCACTATTTTTATTGTTAGTAGTTACTCAGGAAATTACAACATTCACTTTGATTACCAAAGATTAATGTTAATCAATACCTTCACCCACTTCCTGGACAATGAAATTACCTTAGAACACTTTAATTCCATTTATTTCTTTTCCATTGTTTTCAAATACAGTCTGTTTCACTACAGTACATTTCTCTCATGAGAATTAGTTCATGATTGATAAACAATGATGTCAGTAGAATTAACAGATGCTGCTAGTTTGGGCATGATTTTTCCCAAGCACATGAGTATTTTAAAGCCATGAAAGGCAGGTTTCCTATAATTAAAGACAAAGTCTTAGTGATATGTGAAGACCTTTAGAAAAAAAAAAAAAAACTAAATATCCTGTAGCAGTGCCTAACTTTAGCACAAGAAGAGGTTGATTTTTAGTGGCTTCAAAAACCTCTAACATGTTTGGTAACTTTAAGCTCTTTGGGAGATGAGCCTACAGCTAAAGAAGCTTCAAAGATACTTCCTTCGACATTAAAATAATGTTTGATTGACAATGAGGTCTACTCCTGAATTGTATTTTTAAATTTCATTCTTATTTTTTGTTACTGTATGGGGAACTGCCTTTTTTTTTCTTTTGGTGTAATGGACTGTAGCACAAACCTACATTTTTGTGATCACGTACACAGTCAGGATAGAGGACAGTTCTTCTCTTTGACCACTTCCAAGATGTTGCTCTACCTCCCCAGGCCTCTTTGGTTTTTGATACACAATCCAGTCATTTTGTTCTATGTTCCTATGTTAGAAATGATGCATTAGCTTTTTTTTTCCTTCTGATTGTTTTCAAGATTTTTTTTCCTTTATCTTTAGATTTCAACAGTTGAATTATGATGTGTTTGATGAAGTGATTTATTTGGCTTGTTCTCATTCAGTTTTAATGAGCTTCAATAACTAAGTTTATGTCTTTCACCAAGTTTCAAAAGACTTCAGCCTTTTCTCTTCATGTATTTTTTCCTGCACTATAATTTTCCCTGTTCACCTGCAATTTGATGACACAAATGCCTGACCTTTGGGGATTACCCTGCAGCCTTGCAGACTCTGTTCTATTTTTAAATTTGTTTTCAAGTTTTGAAAATTTTCTTCTAGTTCATAGCCATTTCTCTGTCATCTCCATTCTGTTTCCTAGCACATCTAAAGAGGTTTTATTGTAGTTATTGTATTGTTATTTTGTTCTAAAATTTCTGTCTTCATTATTTTTGTTGAGACTTTCTGTCTTTCTGATCATTTTAAGAGTGTTCAGGGGCTGGGGATATAGCTCAGTGGGTAAAGTGCTTGCCTAGCATGCACAAGGCCCTGGATTCAAACCTCAGTACCACCCCCGCCCCCCCCCCCCAAAAAAAAAAAAAAGTTAAAAGTGTTCACGCTGGGTGTGGTGTTGCACCCTATAAGCCCAGCAACTCAGGAGGCTGAGGTGGGAGGATCATAAGTTTGAGGCTAGCCTTAGCAACTTAGTGAGGCCCTAAGCCACTTAGCCAGATCTTGTCTCAAAATAAAAAAAAAAAAATTTAAAAGGGCTGGGCATGTAGCTCAGTGGTTAAGCCCTCTAAGCTCCATCCCTATTGAAAAAATGTTCATCTTTACTTTTATTTTTTTAATTTTTTATTGTTGGTTCAAAACATTACATAGTTCTTGATATATCATATTTCACACTTTGATTCAAGTGGGTTATGAATTCCCATTTTTACCCCATATACAGATTGCAGAATCACATCAGTTACACATCCATTGATTTACATATTGCCAAACTAGTGTCTGTTGTGTTCTGCTGCCTTTCCTATCCTCTACTATCCCCCCTCCCCTCCCCTCCCCTCCCCTCTTCTCTCTCTACCCCCTCTACTGTCATTCATTTGTCCCCCTTGTATTATTTTTCCCTTTCCCCTCACTTCCTCTTGTATGTACTTTTGTATAACCCTGAGGGTCTCCTTCCATTTCCATGCAATTTCCCTTCTCTCTCCCTTTCCCTCCCACCTCTCATCCCTGTTTAATGTTAATCTTCTTCTCATGCTCTTCGTCCCTACTCTGTTCTTAGTTACTCTCCTTATATCAAAGAAGACATTTGGCATTTGTTTTTTAGGGATTGGCTAGCTTCACTTAGCATAATCTGCTCTAATGCCATCCATTTCCCTGCAAATTCTATGATTTTGTCATTTTTTAAAATTTTTTATTGTGGGTTGTTTAAAACATTACAAATTTCTTGACATATCATATTCCACACTTTGATTCAAGTGGGTTATGAACTCCCACCTTCACCCCATACACAGATTGCAGAATCACATCAGTTACACATCCATTGATTTACATATTGCCATACTAGTGTCTGTTGTGCTCCGCTGCCTTTCCCATCCTCCCCCCTCCCCCCTCCCCACCGCTCCCCTCCCCTCCCCTTCTCTCTCTCTACCCCCTCCACTGTATAACCCTGAGGGTCTCCTTCCATTACCATGCAATTTCCCTTCTCTCTCCCTTTCCCTCCCACCTCTCATCCCTGTTAAATGTTAATCTTCTTCTCCTGCTCTTCGTCCCTACTCTGATCTTAGTTACTCTCCTTATATCAAAGAAGACATTTGGCATTTGTTTTTTAGGGATTGGCTAGCTTCACTTAGCATAATCTGCTCTAATGCCATCCATTTCCCTGTAAATTCTATGATTTTGTCATTTTTTAATGCAGAATAATACTCCATTGTGTATAAATGCCACATTTTTTTTTATCCATTCGTCTATTGAAGGGCATCTAGGTTGGTTCCACAGTCTTGCTATTGTGAACTGTGCTGCTATGAACATCGATGTAGCAGTGTCCCTGTAGCATGCTCTTTTTAGGTCTTTAGGGAATAGACCAAGAAGGGGAATAGCTAGGTCAAATGGTGGCTCCATTCCCAGCTTTCCAAGAAATCTCCATACTGCTTTCCAAATTGGCTGCACCAATTTGCAGTCCCACCAGCAATGTACAAGTGTACCCTTTTCCCCACATCCTCGCCAGCACTTGTTGTTGTCTGACTTCATAATGGCTGCCAATCTTACTGGAGTGAGATGGTATCTTAGGGTGGTTTTGATTTGCATTTCTCTGACTGCTAGAGATGGTGAGCATTTTTTCATGTACTTGTTGATTGATTGTATGTCCTCCTCTGAGAAGTGTCTGTTCAGGTCCTTGGCTCATTTGTTAATTGGGTTGTTTGTTATCTTATTGTCTAATTTTTTGAGTTCTTTGGATATTTAATACTCTGGATATTAGGGCTCTATCTGAAGTGTGAGGAGTAAAGATTTGTTCCCAGGATGTAGGCTCCCTATTTACCTCTCTTATTGTTTCTTTTGCTGAGAAAAAACTTTTTAGTTTGAGTAAGTCCCATTTGTTGATTCTAGTTATTAACTTTTGTGCTATGGGTGTCCTATTGAGGAATTTGGAGCCCGACCCCACAGTATGTAGATCGTAGCCAACTTTTTCTTCTATCAGACGGCGTGTCTCTGATTTGATATCAAGCTCCTTGATCCATTTTGAATTAACTTTTGTGCATGGCGAGAGAAAGGGATTCAGTTTCATTTTGTTGCATATGGATTTCCAGTTTTCCCAGCACCATTTGTTGAAGATGCTATCCTTCCTCCATTGCATGCTTTTAGCCCCTTTATCAAATATATGATAGTTGTAGTTTTGTGGATTGGTTTCTGTGTCCTCTATTCTGTACCATTGGTCCACCCGCCTGTTTTGGTACCAGTACCATGCTGTTTTTGTTACTATTGCTCTGTAGTATAGTTTGAAGTCTGGTATCGCTATACCGCCTGATTCACACTTCCTGCTTAGCATTGTTTTTGCTATTCTGGGTCTTTTATTTTTCCATATGAATTTCATGATTGCTTTCTCTATTTCTACAAGAAATGCCGTTGGGATTTGGATTGGCATTGCATTAAACCTATAGAGAACTTTTGGTAATATCGCCATTTTGATGATGTTAGTTCTGCCTATCTATGAACAGGGTATATTTTTCCATCTTCTAAGATCTTCTTCTATTTCTCTCTTTAGGGTTCTGTAGTTTTCATTGTATAAGTCTTTCACCTCTTTTGTTAGGTTGATTCCCAAGTATTTTATTTTTTTTGAGGATATTGTGAATGGAGTGATTGTCCTCATTTCCATTTCAGAGGATTTGTCGCTGATATACAGGAATGCCTTTGATTTATGAGTGTTGATTTTATATCCTGCCACTTTGCTGAATTCATTTATTAGCTCTAATAGTTTCTTTGTAGACCCTTTTGGGTCTGCTAAGTATAGAATCATGTCTTCTGCAAATAGTGATAATTTAAGTTCTTCTTTTCCTATTTTTATGCCTTTAATTTCTTTCGTCTGTCTAATTGCTCTGGCCAGTGTTTCGAGAACTATGTTGAACAGAAGTGGTGAGAGAGGGCATCCCTGTCTTGTTCCAGATTTTAGAGGGAATGCCTTCAATTTTTCTCCATTCAGAATGATGCTAGCCTGAGGCTTAGCATAGATTGCTTTTACAATATTGAGGTATGTTCCTGTTATCCCTAGTTTTTCTAGAGTTTTGAACATAAAGGGATGCTGTACTTTGTGGAATGCTTTTTCCGCATCTATCGAGATGATCATATGGTTCTTATTTTTAAGTCTATTGATGTGGTGAATAACATTTATTGATTTCCGTATATTGAACCAGCCTTGCATCCCAGGGATGAATCCTACTTGATCATGGTGCACAATTTTTTTGATATGTTTTTGTATCCGATTCGCCAGAATTTTATTGAGGATTTTTGCATCTAGGTTCATTAGAGATATTGGTCTGTAGTTTTCTTTCTTTGAAGTGTCTTTTTCTGGTTTAGGTATCAGGGTGATGTTGGCCTCGTAGAATGAATTTGGAAGTTCTCCCTTTTTTTCTATTTCCTGAAGTAGCTTGAAAAGTATTGGTATTAGTTCCTCTTTAAAGGTTTTGTAAAACTCTGCTGTATACCCATCCGGTCCTGGGCTTTTCTTAGTTGGTAGTCTTTTGATGGTTTCTTCTATTTCCTCAATTGATATTGGTCTGTTTAGGTTGTCTATATCCTCCTGACTCAATCTGGGCAGATCATATGACTTAAGAAATTTATCAATGCCTTCACTATCTTCTAATTTATTGGAGTATAAGGATTCAAAGTAATTTTTGATTATCTTCTGTATTTCTGAAGTGTCTGTTGTGATTTTGCCTTTTTCATCCCGTATGCTAGTAATTTGAGTTCTCTCTCTTCTTCTCTTCGCTAGCATGGCTAAGGGTCTGTCGATTTTATTTATTTTTTCAAAGAACCAACTTTTAGTTTTGTCAGTTTTTTCAATTGTTTCTTTTGTTTCAATTTCATTAATTTCAGCTCTGATTTTAATTATTTCTTGCCTTCTACTTCTTTTGCTGTTGTTTTGCTCTTCTTTTTCTAGGATTTTGAGATGAAGTGTGAGATCATTTATTTGTTGGTTTTTTCTTTTTTTAAGGAATGAACTCCAAGCAATTAACTTTCCTCTTAGAACTGCTTTCAATGTGTCCCATAGATTCCGATATGTTGTGTCTGTGTTTTCATTTATCTCTAAGAATTTTTTAATTTCCTCCTTGATGTCTTCTATAACCCATTGATCATTCAGTAACCTATTGTTCATTCTCCAAGTGATGCATGCTTTTTCCTTCCTTCTTTTATCGTTGATTTTCAGTTTCATTCCATTATGATCAGATAAGATGCATGGTATTATCTCTACTCCTTTATATTGTCTAAGAGTTGCCCTGTGACATAATATATGATCTATTTTTGAGAAGGATCCATGTGCTGCTGAGAAAAAAGTGTAACTGCTTGATGTTGGGTGGTATATTCTATATATGTCAATTAAGTCTAGGTTATTAATTATGTTATTGAGTTCTATAGTTTCCTTATTCAACTTTTGTTTGGAAGATCTGTCCAGTGGCGAGAGAGGTGTGTTGAAGTCTCCCATGATTATTGTATGGTGGTCTATTAGACTCTTGAACTTGAGAAGAGTTTGTTTGATGAACATAGCTGCACCATTGTTTGGGGCATATATATTTATGATTGTTATGTCTTGTTGGTGTATGGTTCCCTTAAGCAGTATGTAGTGTCCCTCTTTATCCCTTTTGATTAACTTTGGCTTGAAATCTATTTTATTTGATATGAGTATGGACACTCCTGCTTGTTTCCGAAGTCCATATGAGTGATATGATTTTTCCCAACCTTTCACCTTCAGCCTATGTATGTCTTTTCCTATCAAATGCGTCTCCTGTAGGCAGCATATTGTTGGGTCTTGTTTTGTGATCCATTCTACTAGCCTGTGTCTCTTAATTGGTGAGTTTAAGCCATTAACATTTAGGGTTATTATTGAGATATGGGTTGTTCTTCCAGCCATATTTGTTTGTTTATGTTACTAAACATGGTTTGTTTTCCTCTTTGATTATTCCCCCCCCTTTACTGTCCTACCTCCCACTGTTGGTTTTCATTGTTATTTTCCATTTCCTCTTCCTGTAATGTTTTGCCGAGGATGTTTTGAAGAGATGGTTTTCTAGCTGCAAATTCTTTTAACTTTTGTTTATCGTGGAAGGTTTTAATTTCATCTTCCATCCTGAAGCTTAATTTCGCTGGATACACAATTCTTGGTTGGAACCCATTTTCTTTCAGTGTTTGAAATATGTTATTCCAGGATCTTCTAGCTTTCAGAGTCTGTGTTGAAAGATCAGCTGTTATCCTGATTGGCTTACCCCTAAATGTAATCTGCTTCCTTTCTCTTGTAGCTTTTAAAATTCTCTCCTTATTCTGTATGTTGGGCATCTTCATTATAATGTGTCTAGGTGTGGATCTCTTATGATTTTGCACATTCGGCGTCCTGTAGGCTTCTAGGATTTGGGATTCTGTCTCATTCTTCAAGTCTGGGAAGTTTTCTCGTATTATTTCATTGAATAGATTGCTCATTCCTTTGGTTTGGAGCTCTATACCTTCCTGTATCCCAATGACTCTTAAGTTTGGTCTCTTTATGTTATCCCATATTTCTTGGATGTTCTGCTCATGGTTTCTTAACAGTCTTGCTGAGCTGTCTATGTTCTTTTCAAGTTGAAATACTTTGTCTTCATTGTCTGATGTTCTATCTTCTAAGTGTTCTACTCTGCTGGTAGTATTCTCAATTGAGTTTTTAAGTTGGTTTATTGCTTCCTGCATTTCTAGGATTTCTGTTTGTTTATTTTTTATAACCTCTATCTCCCTGTATAGTTGATCTTTTGCTTCCTGGATTTGTTTGTGTAATTCATTGTCGAAGTGATCTTTCATTGTGTGATTTTGCTATCTAATGTCTTCCTTGATACTCCAGATCATCTGAAGCATGTATATCCTGAATTGTTTATCTGACATTCCATCTGCTGCAGCTGTTACCTCTTCTAAAGTTGAGTTGACCTGCATTGCTTGTGGTCCTTTCTTTCCTTGTCTTTTCATACTGCTTGCGTTTCTTTCTGCTTGGTGAAACTGTTGTGTTTTTGAAAATTTTTCCCCCTATATATTTATTTATTTATTTATTTTTTTTTTTTTTTATTTTTTTATTTTTTTTTTTTATTTTTTTTTTATTTATTTATTTTTTTTTTATTGTTGGCTGTTCAAAACATTACATAGTTCTTGATATATCATATTTCACAATTTGATTCAAGTGGGTTATGAGCTCCCATTTTTACCCCATATACAGATTGCAGAATCACATCAGTTACACATCCATTGATTTACATATTGCCATACTAGTGTCTGTTGTATTCTGCTGTCTTTCCTATCCTCTACTATCCCCCCCCTATATATTTATATTGCTCTTGTATAGTTGAAAAGTCTCCCTTGCAGGGTCGGGAGGCGGTCTGCCTACCTTGCAGGCGCGGGCGGCGGCTCTGCTCTGCCCCTCCTCCAATTGGTGTGAGATGTCTACCACGCCCGCGGACCCCTGGGCCTGTTCTGCCGGTTGGTCGCAGGTCTGCCTACCTTGCAGGCGCGGGCGGCGGCTCTGCTCTGCCCTTACTCCAATTGGGGTGACATGTCTACCACGCCGGCGAGTCGCTGGGCTTATTCCGGACGCGGGAGGCGGCTCTGCTCTGCCCTTACTCCAATTGGGGTGACATGACTACCACACCGGCAGGTCACTGGGCCTGTCCCGGGTGCGGGCGAAAGCTCTGCTCTGCCTCTACTCCAATTGGGGTGACGTGTGTACCACGCCGGCAGGCCACCGGGCCTGATCCGCGGGTCGCTTGCAGGTCTGCCAACCTTGCAGGCGTGGGCGGCGGCTCTGCTCTGCCCCTCCTCCAATTGGTGTGACTTGTCTACCACACCCGCGGACCGCTAGGCCTGTTCCGGGCGCGGGCGAAGGCTCTGCTCTGCTCCTACTCCAACTGGGGTGACGTGTCTACCACCCCGGCCGGCCGCTGGGCCTGTTCCACCGGTCGGTCGCAGGTCTGCCTACCTTATGGGCACGAGTGGCGGCTCTGCTCTGCCCCTACTCCAATTGGGGTGTCGTGACTACCACGCCGGCAGGTCGCTGGGCCTGTTCCGGGCGCTGGTGGCGGCTCTGCACTGCCCCTACTCCAATTGGGGTGACGTGTGTACCATGCCAGCAGGCCACTGGGCCTGATCTGCCAGTCTGTCGCAGGTCTGCCTACCTTGCAGGCGCGGGCGGTGGCTCTGCCCTGCCCCTTGTACCATGCCCGCGGACCGCTGGGCCTGTCCTGCCAGTTGGTAGCAGGTCTGCCCACCCTGCAGGCATGGGTGGCGGCTCCACTCTGCCCCCACTCCATTTGGGGTCACGCGACCACCACGCCGGCGAGCCGCTGGGCCTGCTCCGGGCGCGGGCGGCGGCCCCGCTCCTCCCCTCTGGCTCGACGACAAAGCGAGAGAGACTCGGGTGTCTGTGACTCACCCTCCCTACCAGGAGACCAACTGTTTCTGTTGCCGCTGGTATTGATGAAGTTCTCTCCTCCGCCACTTTCTGATGACATCAGATCTCTGCCATGTTGATATCCCATGCGAATGGCAGCATTTCGTTCCCTTTGCCGGGTGACCAAAGCAACAGGTGAGTCCTGACCGGCCCTCACAAGCCCCGTCTCAGTCCCATTGCCAGTGCCCACGGAGGCTCGGTTGGTATTTACCTCCACAGTACTCAGCAGGACCCGGACCGAGAAGCAGTTTCCGCAGGCTCCTTAGCCCTGGGCCAGGGCAGTTCCAGGAGCCGGAACTCGGCCGCTCCGTGCTCAGTGCATGCTCTGATAAGAGCAGGCTCCAAGAAGCAGTTTCCGCGGGTTATTTAGCACTGAGCCTGAGTAATTTGTCTGCAAGCCACAGGCGAATGGCAGCCTGAAATTACCTGTTCTATGGCTGAATGAGCTGCGCAAGATGGTGGCCGCTGGCCTCCTCTGTGGTCTGACCGATGTGGAGAACCGAATTGGACCGCTTCCTTCCCCCGTCTCAAACCCAGAATTCAGCACTGAGTACGGTGCTTGCACAGCTGGCAGAAGCCCGCAGAAACTGCAGCGCTGTATCCCTGCGTCGCTATCTCCTCGTTTCCCAGCGTGCGCCGCAGACTCTAGCTGTGGGGCGATTTGCCGAACAAGCAGCGTGACCCTCCGTGCGGACAAATCTCTCGCGTTTGAGCCCCTGTAGCCGATCCTCGTGCGATGGAAATCCTTCCTCCAGGTTCCGGAGCACCCCACTTTTGCTGGAAATTCCTAACAACATAGCCTTTAGCCGTCCTGACTCGTCATTCTCCCGCACAGTGACGCGGCACACGGGGGCAATGCACTCCCCTCGCCGCCATCTTCCAACTTCATCATCTTTACTTTTAAAGCATTTTATGACAGTTGTTTTAAAGTCTTTGTCAAATGATCTCACTATTTATGTCATATTTATGCTTGCATCTATTGTCTAAATTTACCCATTGAGTTAAGATTTTCCTAGGTTTTTGTGTGTGCCAGGTAATTTTGGATTGTGTTCTGGCCATCTTGAATATGACATTATGGGATTCTAAGTCTTGCTTAAATTCTCTGGAAAATGTTTCATACTTTGTTTTTAGAGGCAATTCACTCACTAATGCAGGTTCAGGTTGCAAGTTCTGATCAGCCTTCTGTGGTCTGTGACTTTTGAGTTCTATTTTCAGAACTTTTGCAATGCTAGTCAAATCTGTCCTGCATGTATGCCACCCAGTGGCCAGTCTGGAGGAAATGGTCTCCCGCTTCAGACTCTTTGGTGTGCTTTTAGGATCAAATTTGTGCATGGACAGTTAGAAGTGAGCCCAGGATTTCATAAACAACTTTATAGGGTTCCTTTCCCAGGCTCCTTCCTCACTGCAAACTTTCTCATTCTTTGTTTCCCTGGGATTCCCCATTTTGGATCTCTGGCAAGTACAATACAGCTAGAGCTTTAGTTAATCCTCCTTCCCACAACCGAGCCCCAGTCTTGGGCCAAGTGGCAGAAGAACAGAAAGAAAAGGGCAACAACAATAAGAGGGGATTTTTCTCACCCTCCTGGGACACTTTTGATACCACAATATTCTGATTAAAGAGTAAGATGCCCCTCCTTCAAAGTTTTAGGCCATTTGAATATCTTTCCTGAGCATCGTTTGTTCATAGCATTTGCCTGTTTTCCCATTGGGTGACTGGCTGAATCTTTTTCTCTTCTTTTCACTTTAGTTCACAATATATTCTGGATATTTCTTATTGTCTGAAATGTACGAGGCAAATATTTTCTCCCAGTCTATAACTAATTTTTTATTATTATTTTCATTTCGGTAAGGTCAAATTTATCTGTTTTTTCCTTTTGTAGTATTTTTGCATTGAGAACTTTCTTATCTGCTAATTATAAGCACATTTGCCAAAATTTCTTCCTAGTACTTTTTAAAAAAATATTTTGTCTTACTTGTAGTTGGACACAATACTTTTTTTAAATTTTTAATTGATTTTATTTTTTAAATACATGACAGCGGAATCCATTACAATTCTTATTACACATATAAGCTCAATTTTTAATATCTCTGTTTGTATGTAAAGTATGTTGACATCAATTCATGTCTTCATACGTGTTCTTTGGATAATGATGTCTATCACATTCTACCATCATTGCTAATCCCCTGCCCCCTCACATCCCCTCCCACCCCTCTGCCCTATCTAGAGTTCGTCTGTTCCTCCCATGCTCCCCCTCCCTACTACAGTATGAGTCAGCCTCCTTATATCAGAGAAAACATTCACCATTTGTCTTTTTGAGATTGTCTAACTTCACTTAGCATTATCTTCTCCAACTCCATCCATTTACCTGCAAATGCCATGATTTTATTCTCTTTTATTGCTGAGTAATATTCCATTGTGTATATATGCTACATTTTTTAATCCATTCATCTACTGAGGGGCATCTAAGTTGGTTCCACAGTTTAGCTATTGTGAATTGTGCTGCTATAAACATTCATGTGTCTGTGTCCCTGTAGTATGCTGCTTTTAAGTCCTTTGGATATAGTCCAAGGAGAGGGTTAGTTGGTCAAATGGTGGTTCCATTTCCAGTTTTCCAAGGAATCTCCATACTGCTTTCCATATTGGCTGCACCAATTTTCAGTCCCACCAGCAATGTATGAGTGTGCCTTTTCCCCCACATCCTCACCAACACTTACTGTTGTTTGTCTTCATAATAGCTACCATTCTGAGTGGAGTGAGATGAAATCTTAGAGTAGTTTTGATTTGCATTTCTCTAATTGCTAGAGATGATGAACATTTTTTTCATATTGTTGATTGATTGTATATCCTCTTCTGAGAATTAAAACCAAGAATCAATAAATGGGATGGGCTCAAACTAAAAAGTTTCTTCTCAGCAAAAGAAACAATCTGTGAGGTGAATAGAGAGCCTATATCTTGGGAACAAATTTTTACCCCTCAAACATCAGATAGAGCAGTAATCTCTAGGGTATATAAAGAAAACAAAAAGCTAAGCACCGAAAAAAGCAAATAACCCAATCAATAAATGGGCCTTTATTTTATTTTTAATGTGGTGCTGAGGATGGAACCCAGGGCCTCACATGTGCTAGGCAAGCACTCTAGCACTGATCCACAACCCCAGCCACTCTTCCTAGTACTTTTATAGATTTTTTTTTGTTTTATTTTTCACTTTAAAATCTACCCAGAATTTATTTTTATGAAGTTATAATGTAGATTTATTCTGTTTCCACCTTCTACAATAGATAACTGATTGTTGCCAAATTATTGGTTAATATTCCATCCTTTAAAAGTGTATTTGCAATGCTGCCTTTAACATACCCAATTCCCTTAATATCTTAGTTTCTTTCTATATTTGGTTTAAACATCACCTTATACTTGAATTAATATCATATAGCTATAATTATCTCTTCATAGCATTTAAAAAATATTATAAGATTTCTTTCTTTTGGTGGTGCTGGGGATTGAACCCTGGGCCTGTGCTATCTAATATCTAAGCACATGATCTACCACTGAGATACACTCCAGCCTATGATGTTTTCTTTTATTTTCAAATAATCTTGCTTATTCTTGGATTTTTAAACCTTTCGGATGAATTTTGGAATCTCTTATGAAAACTTTTAAGCATTCACATTGTAATTGTAGTTAATGCAGTTAGCCCTCCATATCCATGTGTTCTACATTCATGGATTCAACCTTCCTTGGTGGAGAGCCTTTTCCTCCCTTAAACAATAGAGTATAAATAACAACTATTTACATAGCATTTACATTATATCGGCCATTACAAATTATCTAGAAATAATTTAAAGTATACTGGAGAATATATGTGGGTTATATGCAAATACTTTGCCATTTTACATAAGGGACTTTGTGCACCTAGGGATTTGGGGATCAGGGGTAGGGGAGAATTCTGGAACCAAGCTCCAGATAACTGAGGCATGATTGACATGTTAACAGCTAGTATCATCCTATTCAGTATCAGGGCATATTTTACCATTGTAATTAATTGCTTTTTATATCTTCCAAAATTTTATAGGTTTGCTTTTTTTCTTTGAGATAGGGTCTTGCAAAGTTATATGGGCCAAACTCAAACTCAAGAACCTCGCGTTTCAAACCTCACAAGTAGCTAGGGTGACAGACGTGCACCATCAAGCCCAGCTGTTGTTTATATGGAACTTTCACAAGTACAAATGTTATTATTATTATTATTGAATAATATATGATAAACCTAAAAATAGAAGATTTTTAGATTTTTTTGACAAACTGAATGGGGTTTTTCTATTATAACTCTAAAATTGTATTTGTGAGCATAGAAGAAATTTACTGACTTTCTTTCTGTTTGGTACCAGGCTGACTCACCAGACTATTACTTTTTCTGACAATTTATCAGTTGGTTTTAGGGAAGTTTCTATGTATAGGGTTATATTGCCAACAAATAACAGGCAATTTTGTGTTTTGTCTAAATTTATATATTATTTTTTTTTTGTTTTGGCAAAATCCTTCAGGACAATCTTCAATATGAACAGTGATAATGTTTTAACCCTTGCCTTGCTGTTTATGTTACAGGGAACACTTCCAGAGTCATACCATTTACTATGAAGTCTTAGCTTTTTAAGTGCTTTTTATTCTCCCCATTTAAGCATTTTTAATATGATGAAGTTTCTATGTGAAACAGATTTCAAATTTTTAAAATGAGCTCGCAGCAAGCATGTGTTGCGAAGATCATCTTTTTCTTTCTTAATCTGATAATATAATGGATTTATTTTAAAATTATTTAGTATTAAACCATCTGTATATTTCTATAGTGACTAGTTTGGTCATAAAGTATTATTCTTGTAATATAATCCACGATCTAATTTTCTAATCATTAAAAAATTAAAGCTGGGCTGGGGATGTGGCTCAAGAGATAGCGTGCTGGCCTGGAATGCAGGGGCACTGGGTTCAATCCTCAGCACCACATACAAATAAAATAAAGATGTTGTGTCCACCGAAAACTAAAAAATAAATATTAAAAATTTTTCTCTCTCTCTCTCTTTAAAAAAAAAAGAACTGGATATTGTAGGAAATCTTTAAAAAAAAAATAAAGCTAAGTTTGTCAACATACTTAGTTCACCCTCTGATTCTGTCATGCTACTCTTCTGTTTTGGTTTTAGGGTGAGTAGATGTTTGCAATTTTATATTACCTTGGCATTCATCCTGAGCATGTGTTTAACTTTGTCATACCCAAGGCAGGGATCAGTCACACTTGACACAGTTTGCAGCCCCACGCCACACCCAAATGGCTCAAGCTAGTGGCCAGAGATAAAGACTTGAGGTATCTCTCTCGCTGCTTCCTTTAAAGGACTATTTATTTTTCCAGGAACTTAAAGTGACCCCCCACCCTATTTGCCTGTAGTATATACTGTTAGTTGCCTGCAAATCTTTCTGCCTGACACTTCATTTCAGCCTCATGTGCCCAGAGAAAGAGGACTGCTGTCCTGACTCATTATATCCTCCTTGCCCAGGATTTATAAGTAACAAATCTTTGAACTTGTTTTCTATGTATTAAATTTGCTCCTTCTTTTGGAAGAATTAGTCTTCCAGAGGCTGGATTTTCCCTGGAATGCTGGGAGACACCACATCAGGCTTCCAGGAGTGATAGGAAAGCATAAACTGCACACATCAGACAAGAGGCACCCAGGGGTTCTGGCAGTAGGTACAGCTTTTCTGTGTGAAGCACCCCATGGTCATGGGTCAGACAACCAGACATTAGGCTGTCAGGTAAAGAAGTAGCCCATGAAAGCACCTGTGAAAACCCATGCCCCATTTCTCGTCCCTTCCTCTTAGGATGGGGTTGCTAGCTGCTCTGGTATTGGGGCCCCAGCTGATGGTTCCAAAAACACAAGCTTAGGTTGAGAAATTTTCTATACATTACCAGGTTTATGGTTATTGCCACCTGTTGTTTTTTTTGAGAGTTTTGTATATTTTCTTTGCATAGGGTATGATCCCAGTGGTTTTTTTTTTAAAATTTTTTAGTTTTAGGTGGACACAATGTCTTTAGTTTACATTTATGTATGCTGAGGATCGAACCCAGTGCCTCACGCATGCCAGGTGAGCACTCTACCACTGAGCCACATTCCAGCCCCAATCCCAGAGTTTATTGCAGAGGGACATCATTGAAGGCCAAGAAGTTTGTATTACTTATATTTTTAAAATTAAATTATAATTTATATGCAATAAAACAAACAGATCTTAAGGGCTTATTTTGATGACCTTTAATAATTATATAAACTTTTGTAATCAGCACCCAAAATATTTTCCAAGAAACTTACCTATGTATTCAGATTTTCATTGATTTTGATATTGATCATACTTAGAATATTTTCATGATTAAAAATGTTCATTTTCACAAATGATACCCAGTTTTTTTGTTCTTCATTTTGTTTAAGGTCTTCTCTTACTTTTTCTCCTTGATCAAACTTGCCAAAAATTTGTCTGTTTTACTGGTTTCTTTAAATAACCAGTTTTTAGTTTTACTGATCATTTCTACTTTCAAACTTTTTCTTTTTAATTAGTTTTTGTTTGCATTGACTTTAACATATCCCTTTTATTATCTTTGGGTTTAATATTGTTATTCATTTTTAGCTCATTGAATTTAGAGCCTCTTATTTATTAATTTTTAATCTTTTTAATAAATGCACTTAAGGCTACAATTTTTCTGTACGTGTACATTTGGTTGCAAATCACGTTTTGAAATGTAGTAATCTCATTTTTATCCTTTTTGTAAATACTTTTTTATTGTGGTAAAAAAATAACATAAAATTGACTATATTAGCCATTTTCAAAGGTACATTTCAGTCATGTTAAGTACATCCACATCATTGTGAAACATGTCTCCAGAACTTTCCACGGTGTAAATTGGAAACTATATTCACTAAACAGCTCAACTTTCTCCTCCTACCTCATGACTCCAGATAACCACCTTCTACTTTCTTTTTCTTTGAATTTGACCACATTAGGTACTTCATATAATAGGTGTCTTTTTCTGGCTGACTTATTTCACTCTGTGTAATGTCCTCAAGGTTCATCCATGTTTTAGCATATGACATAATTTTCTTCATTTATAAGACTGAATAACATTGATATATGCATCATGTTTTTTTTATTGGTTCTTTTTAGTTATAAATGACAATAGAATATACTACGACATAATTATAAAAGCATGGACTGTACTTTGTTTACTTCACTTTGGTTTATCTATTCCTTTGTTAATGGACTTTTGGGTTGCTTCTCCATCTTGACTATTGTGAATAGTAGGTTATGAGGATGGATGTGTAAATAAAATCTTTTTCAGCCAGGTGCAGTGGCACATGTCTGTAATCCCAGCAGTTCAGGAGGTGGAGGCAGGAGGATCACAAGTTCAAAGCCAGCCTCATCAATTTAGCAAGGCGCTAAGTAACTCAGTGAGACTCCGTTTCTAAGTAAAATACAAAAGAAGGGGCTGGGGATGTGGCTCAGTGGTTAAATGCCCCTGAGTTTAAAAAAAAAAAATCCCCAGTACCAAAAAAAAAAAATTGTTCTTTCTTGTGGTTTTGATAGTTGCCAATCTCATGGGTATAAAGTGATATCTCATGGTGTTTTCATTTTGTCATTTTAAAGTGTTTAATTGTCAAATAAAGATTGAATATATTCAAGGTGTCTAGTGTGATTTGGTAAAAATATACATTGTATGATTATCATGATCCAATTAATGAACACATCCATCACTGTGCATGCTGTACATTAGATCTCCACAACCTGGTCATCTTATATAACTGAAAGGCTGTACCCTTTAGTCAACTTCTCCTCACTTCCTATACCCTGGCAACCACTGTTCTGTTTCTTGTTTCTGTGAGTTAAAAGGATTTTTTAAATTTTAGAATCTGCATATAAATAAGATGATACAGTCCTTGTCTTTTGATGTCTGGTTTCTTTTACTTAGCATACCATCCTCCAGGTTCATTGGTGTCATAAATGATAGGATCCCCCCTTTAATAGGTGAATACCATTCCATTGTATGTATGTTCCATATTTTCCCTTACATTTTTTATTGGTGCACCATAGTTGTACATAACGATGGGATTTGTTGTTACATATTTGTACATGCACATGATATAGCAATATATTTTGGCCAATATCACTCCCCAGCACTTCCTCCCTCCCTCCCTGCCACTATTCCCTTTCCTCTACTGATCTCCCTTTGATTTTCATGAAATTCTTACCACACCACATCTTTATTTTCCTTTTTCCTCTCTAGCTTCCACATATGAGAGAAAACATACCACCCTCAAACTTCTGAGTTTGACTTATTTCATTTAACATAATGGTCTCTAGTTCCACCCATTTTCCTGCAAAAGACAGAATTTCATTTTTCTTTATGGTTGAACAAAACTGCATTGTGTATATATAACACATTTTCTTTATCCATTCATCTGTTGAACACCTAGGCTGGTTCCATAGTTTGGCTGTTGTGAATTGAGCTGCTGTAAACATGAGTATTTTTATGAGTATGCTTGAATCACTATAGTATGATGACTAATTCTTTAGATAAATACCGAGGGGTAGTATATTTGGATCATATGGTGGTTCCATTCCTAGACTTTTAAGGTTTCTTCATACTGATTTCTACAGTGATTGTACTAATTTACAATCCCACCAACAGTGTAAAAGTGTTCCTTTTCCTCCACATCCTCTCCAGCATTTATTATTATTTGTATTCTTGATAACTGTCATTCTGACTGGTGTGAGATGAAATCTTAGTGTAGTTTTGACTTGCATTAGCAATTTGCTAATGATGTTGAACATCTTTTCATATACTTGTTGATCATTTGTGTATCTTTTTTTGAAGTGTCTGTTTAATCGTTTGTCCATTTATTAATTGGGGGTATTTGGGGGGTTTTGTTCCAAGTTTTTTGAAGTTCTGTATATAATCTGGATATTAAGCCTTTGTTAGAAGAGTAGCTAGCAAAGGTTTTCCCCTCTGTAAGTTCGCTCTTCACAGTCTTGTTTCATTTGTTGTGCAGAAGCTCTTTAACTTGATATCATCCATTTTTTAACTCTTAGCATTATCTCCTGAACTTTAGGGGTCCTATTGAGGAAGTTATTGCCTGTGCCCCAAAGCTACAGTGTTGACCCTACATTTTCTTCTAGGAGTTTCAGTTCTGGTCTAATTTCTAGGTCTTGGATCCATTTTGAGTTGACTTTTGTGCAGTGTGAGAGATAAAGGTCTAGTTTCATTCTTCTGCATATGGATAATCAGTTGTCCCAGCACCATTTGTTAAAAAATCTGTCTTTTTTACAATGTATGTTTTTGGCACCTTTTTTAAAGATCAGGTAACTATATCTGTGTGGATTCGTCTCTGTGTTTTCTGTTCTGTTCCACTGGTCTACACAGCTGTTTTTATACTAGAACTATGCAGTTTTTGTTACTATAGCTCTGTAGTATAATTTGAAGTCAGATATTATTAAGCCTCTAGCATTGCTTTTTTTTTTTCTTAAGATTTCTTTGGTATTTTGGGCCTTTCATTCTTCCATAGGAATTTTAGGACTATTTGTTTCTAGTTTTGTGAAGAATGTCACTGGTATTTCGATGGGGATTGATTGTATTGAATCTGTATATTGGGTAGTGTGACCATTTTAACAATATTAATTCTACCTATCCCTGAACATGGGAGGTCTTTCCATTTTCTTATGTCTTCCTTAATTTCTTTCTTCTGTGTTCTATAGTTTCTATAGTTTTATTGTAGAGGTCTTTTACCTCCTTGGTTAGATTTATTTCTAGGTTTTTGTTTTGTTTTGTTTGAGGCTATTGTGAATGAAATTATTTTCCTGGTTTATTTCTCAGCAGACTCATTGTTGGTATATAGGAAAGCTATTGATTTTTTTGTATGTTGATTTTGTAAACTGCTACTTTGCCAGATTTGTTTATTAGCTCTAGCAGTCTTTTTATTTTTTTTAAATCTTCTATAGGATCATGTTATTTGTAAATACTGATAATTTGACTTCTTCCTTTCCTATTTTTATCCCTTGTATTTACTTCTTCTGCCTAATTGCTCTGGCTAGAATTTCTAGCAGTATATTAAATAGGAGTGGTGAGAGTGGACATCCTTGTCTTGTTTCAGATTTTAAAAGAAATGCTTTTTTGGGCTGGGATTGTGGCTCAGTAGTAGAGTGCTTGCCTAGCATGTGTGAGGCCCTGGGTTTGATTCTCAATACCACTTATTAAAAAAAAAAAAGTCCATTGACAACAAAAAAAAATTTAAAAAAAGAAATGCTTTCAGTTTTTCATATATATGTCATCTTCTTTCATATATATATGAAATATATATATATTTTATATAGCTTTTATGATGTTGAGGTAGATATACCATAATTTTTATCTATGCATTCATTGATAGAAACTGTTAGAGTCTGTAAACAAGTCAAAATAACACCTGGCATTTTGCCAGGGGAATGTTAAAGTTCGTAAACAAGTCTGGATGGTGCCTGGCAAAATGCCAGAGGGAGTGGTTTGAGAAGTAACAAAAGTGAGCCATTAAGTGTGGAGATTCCTTATTGGTTGACTGATGTATCTAGTTTATGCTAATTAGACAAGCTGTGTGGAATGTATAAATACTGCTCCTGTCCTGCAATAAACGGCTCCCTCTCCTGCTGTATCAACGCATACAAGTTGTTCGTCACACACCCCCCCCCCACCCCACCCCCCCCCCCCCCCCCCCCCCCCCCCCGGTTATTTTGCTGCAGCCGGACTGCGGCAGGAAACTTAGGTTATTTCTTTATCTTGGCTATTGAGATTAATGATGCAGTGAACATGCACATGTAGATATCTCTTCAAGAGACCTTGATTTAATTTCCTTTGGGTATACACCCACAAGTAGGATTCATGGGCTTTAGAGTAGTTCTATTTTTAATTTCTTTGAAGAAGGTTTTCCATAACATCGGTACTGTCATACATTCCCATCAACCACATACAAGGATTTTGATAACTCTGAACCATTGCCAACACTTGTTATCTCTTGTCTTTTTTGATAATAGCCATCCTAACAGGTGTGAGATGATATCTTGTCATGGCTTTGATTTGCATTTCTCTGATGAATACTCATGTTGAGCACCTTTTAATACCTGTTGGCCATTTACATGAGATATATATATATATATATATATGTATATATTTTTTTTTATGGTTGTAGATAAACGCAATACCTTTATTTATTTTACGTGGTGCTGAGGATCAAACCCAGTGCCTCATATGTGCAAAGAAAGTGCTCCACCACTGAGCTACAGCACCAACCCTACATGTCTTCTTTGGAACTAAAATATCTCTTTAGGTCCTTTGAACACTTTTTAATACAATTTTTTGTTTTCTTGCTACTGAGTTATATGAATTTCCTTACATATTTTGTATATTAACCCATTATCAGATGATTTGCACATATTTTATCCAGTTTACTAGGGTGGCTTTTCAGTATGTTGGTGTCTTTTGATGCACAAAACTTTTAAAGTTTGATGTAGTAGCACTTGTCGATTTTTGTTTTGTTGTCTGTGCTTTTGTTGTCATATCCAAGAAATTGTTTTCAAGTCAAATGTCATGAAACTTTCTGTGTATGTTTTCTTCTAGGAGTTTTATAGTTTAAGGCCTTATGATTGGTGTTTTAATCCAGTTGAATTAATTTTTATATGGTATGAGATAAGGATCCAATTTTATCCCTTTGCATGTGAATATCAAGTTTTCCTAACAGTATTTGCTGAAGAGACCATTCTTTTTCCATTGAGGGGCTTGGCACACTTGTCAAAGACCATTTGAACAGATATGCAAAGGTTTATTTCTCAGATCTCTGTTCTGTTCATTTATTTGTTTATGGCAATACCACACTTTTTAAAAAAAATTACTATAACTTTGTGATATAGTTTGAATTCAGGAAGTGTACAGTCTCCATTTTTATTTTTTTCTTTTCAAAATTGTTTTAGCTATGCAGAGTCCATTAAGATTCTGTATGAACTTTAGAAGAAAATATTATTAGGATTTACAGAGGGTTCATATTGAATCTGTAGATCCCTTTAGGTAGGGTGGTCATTTTAAGATTAAGTTTTGTAACCTAAGGACATTGATTGGTGTCTTATTTAATTTCTTCTTATTATTATTTTTTGTAGTGCTGGGGATTGAACCCAGGGCCTTGTGCATATGAGGCAAGCACTCTACCAACTGAGCTATATCTCCAGCCCTTCTTTAATTTCTCTCAGCAATGATTTATAGTTTTCAGTGTGCAAGTCTTTTGTTTCCTTGGTTAAGGTTCTTCCTAAGTATTTTATTCTTCTGGATGCCATTGTAAATGAAATTATTTTCCTCAATGTCCTTTTTGGACTGTTCATTATTAGTGAATAGAAATACAACTGATTTTTGCTTGTTGATTTTTTCTTAGCAAATTTGCTGAATAAGTTTATAAACTCTAACAGTTTCTTTTTTTCTTTTTTTGGAGGGGGAGGCAGAATCTTCATGGTTTTCTACATATAAGATCATGTCATCTGCTAATAGGAACAATTTAACTTCTTTCTTTCCAACTTGGATGCTTTTATTTCTTTGGGTTTTGCCTAATTACTCTGGCTAATACTTTCAATACTGTACCATATTCAACAGAAGTGAGGAGAGTGGACAAACTTGTCTTGTTTTGATCTTAGAGGAAGTGTGGTCAGTTTTTTCCTACAAGATATGATGTTTACGGTGGGGTTTTCATAAAATGTCTTTATTTCATAGAGATAGTTTTCTTCTATTCCATTTGTTGGTGTGTTTTATCATGAGAGAGTGTTAAATATTTTCAAATGCTTTTCATGCATCTGTTGTTGGTAAGATTTTTATATTTAATCCTGCTAATGTGATGTATCACGTTTACTGACTGTTGCACTGTAGGCCTGGGAGTCGGGGACAGAAAAGAATGGTGGATAGAAGTTTGGCTGAACAAGGGTGTTTCAAGAGTTTTCCTAGCATGTCAGTAAAGAATGATTACAAATGCTACCTCCCATCTTGATTGTTCTTGATATATGATGACCCTGTGATAGTATGGGCTGAATCATACTCTTAGTGTTTGGATTTGATTGATCTGTATAATTAGGATCAAAGAAATACAGTTTGTACTTTCTTTTCTATTTCTACTTCCTTTTATAGTGTGAAACCTTATGTGCCACAGAACCAACGATCTTTACCTATGATCTTTGGAACAAAATTTGCATCATAGATGATCAGAAAATCAGGCTATAAAGGAGTGGGTGGGGACTAGGGAGAGAAGAGACTAAGACCTTGGACTTGAAACCAATATGGGGCTTATTGAGTTCTCCTCTGCCTAATGTAATCATAAAAAATGGTCTCTCTCTCTACACTATACACTCAAAGATATAATCTCTTTTGCTTACTGAAACAACCTGTGATTGACAGGGAAAATATCAATGCGTCTTTTTTTTTTGATTAGGGAATTGGAGTTGTGATTGTGTGCATTCCTTGTTGCTGCATGAACATGTGTTGGTCATGTGCCAAGATTTGATGTTTGGGGTGAATTAAACATACTGGCTATGTGGAGGGGCAGGTATGGTGAGGGGGGCAGACTGTTGATGATTCACAGGGTATTATAGGCTTAAGACTGAGGGAAGATAGTTCTGGAAATAGGGATTATTGTGGGGATGGGAGAATGGGCAGTTGACCCAGCTATGGGCACTTCCTGGGGAATAAGGGAAGAATAAGAAGGCCTTAAAGGGTAAGACATTATTTCTGGAGGGAAGGAGGGTGGGGAAGGAAGGCATTTTAGGCAGAGGGAACAGCAAATGTGGACTGGAGCAGAGATGGATCCAGGTGCTTATGGGCAGCATAGAGGGGCAAGGAATAGAGGCTGAGCCCTAGAGCTGGTGGGCAACTGCTGGGAGCCATTAGCCAAGTAGGTATGACAATTTCCTTGCCAGCGTACCCCATGTTGCTTAGTGGAAGGACTCGTGGAAATAGGACATTTTGCAGTGACATTGCATGTAGGTGACCTTGCTCAAGGACCAAGGCGGATCCGGGTTTAGGGTGTTCCCGGTTTAGGATGATCCGAGTTTAGGGCGTTCCCGGTTTAGGACTATCCGGGTTTAGGGTGGTTCCAGGTTTAAGATTATTCCTGCTGGGAATAGGGCGTATCCTGCTGCCTGAGTTCCCCTTGAGTTCTCACGGGATTCAGACAGTATTTTTTGGGAGACAGAAGCCCAGTGGGGGTGGATTTGGGCAGAGAACGTGGATTTCCCCAGAACGTGATTGTAGACGGCTGGTGTGAGTTCGGGAATAAAGAGTTGCTGTTTGAATCTACAAGCTGTGTGGTGGCTCGTGATTGTGTGCCCAGCCAGACTGCGGCATTTGTGCCCAGCCAGACTGCGGCAGGCAACCACTGGGCTAGAGTCCTGGGCATTGTCCTTGTGTCCCTGGCCAGTGTGTCTTCCACATGCTGTGCATTCTGATGATCTCTATCATCAGGCATGTATACAGAGATTCTCAGTGCACTCTTCACTCAATTGGCAGCTCCCAGCTTCCCTTTTCTTTGCTCCCTCCCAGTCTTGGTGCTTTGCTCCAGTTCTATGGTCAGTCCTACCTTTAGATATTTTGATTTGTTAACCAATAAAATCCCTTGGATTCTTTAAGACAGGGGAGAGTCAGGTTTGTTTATTTTTTGTAGTACTTGGGATCAAACCCAGGGCCTTGCACATGCTAGGTTAGCACTATATCAGTCATATGCTCATCCTCAGGGTTTTTGTTTGTTTTGTTTTGTTTTAACATGTAGCCAAAAGGGTCTTGAGACACTGGACAAGTAGCTAGTACCTCCAATACAAGGCCTTTTGAGAAAATATGGTTGAAGGAAGTTTAGGCATTTAAAGTCCAAGTGAATCTATCATATCTGGGTATGCAGAGCAGGCCCAGGTAATTCCCCAAACCCTCCTATAGGTGTGGAGGCAGAGAAACAGAAAGAGACATGCCTAGACTCACCCAATGGGGGAAAGAACTACTCAGGTTTGCAAAAGAGTATGGAGGAGACAGTACAGCCAAAGTTGATCTTTGAGGTCAATGAATAGTCTATATTCTGATGATTCAGATTGGAAAATCTTTCTTTCTTTGCGAGGCGCTAATAATTAGGGAAGGGGGTGCAGGAGGTAGAATAATGAGGACAATTGGGATTTTACTTTAAGAGGATGGAGTTAGAACTAGAAAAACCTAAGGGGTCGGTATCAGAAGAAAGCTGAGTCTCGTGAGCATTAGGACCAAGCCCCCTAGAAAATAGCCATCCAAATGAGGACCTGTGGCCCCTTTGCCTGGACTGTTGCCCATCTGGTAGCATCTGGTTAAGTTCAAGGAAAAGGAGTACAGTCATGTTTTTGGAGGGAAACCCTCCTGGGCTCCCAGCTGCCTGCTTTACTATTCCTTGGGCTTGTTCCTCAACATGTGTTCTGCTATCTGGCAGTATTGGCATGACCTGGGTGTTCCTTTTAAATCTGAATCTGCATTTTAACAAGATCCTCAGGCAATTCATTTTACACTAAGATTTGAGTTGTGCTGGAGGAACTTTGGGTTTTGCTGCGATTCTCTGGTTCTTGTTTGTTTCGTTTTTTAGTTCAGATACTGCGCATAGAAACCTCTTCTCAGCAGGCGGCAGTAGAGCCAGACAGTTACTTCACTCTGTGTATGCAGAGGGCAGAGTGGCCCTGTTATGGTTTGGAGGTGTTTTCCAAAAGTTCACAGAAGAGACAATGTGAGACAATGCAAGAAGGTTCAGAGAAGAAAGGATTGGGTCATGAGAGCCTTAACCCAATCAGTTGAAATAATCACCTTAATTGAATGGTCACTGAATGCAGATGGGTTGTAGTTGGAGGAGGTGGGGCATTTGGGATATGGCTTTGGGGTATATATATATTTTTCTGGCTAGTGGAGTCTCTTTTTCCTTTTTGATCATGATGTGAGCTGCTTTCCCATGCCACACTTGTCCACCATGTTGTTCAGCCTTACCTGAGCCCCAAGGAATGGAACCCTGCTATCCATGGACTGAAACCTCTGAAACCATGAGCCCTCAAATTAGCTTTTCTTACCTAAAATTGTTCTGGTCAGATCTTTTAGTCATAGCAGCAAAAAAGCTGACCAAAACAGAAATTGGTACCTAAAAGTGGGGTTGTTGCTGTGACTATTGTGGTTCAGAAGTTTTTTGAGCTTTTTGAAGTTGGTTGGAGGAATTTTGAGCTGCTTAGCAATCCACACTGGAAATGCTTTGGATTGTTGTAAGTGGAGCTTAATGGCTGATTCTGGCAGGAGCTTAGAAGACCAGAATACCAGTAGGCCTATGGACAGTGAGGACAGGGCTCAGAGGATTTGGAGAAAGAGGACTTTATTGGAATATGGACTAGAGGCTATTTGTGTTACACTTGGAGAAGGAGGACTTTATTGGAATATGGACTAGAGACCATTCTGGCTGAGAAGTTGTCTGCATTTTGCCCATGTCCTGAGACTTTCTGTGAAGCTGATTTTAAAAGCAATGGACTTCTTAATCTGGTGGAAGAAATGTCTAAGTAGCACAGCATTCAGGCAGTGGCATGGATATTGCTGGCAGCTTTTAGCCAAATCAGGGGCAGAAAGGCAGCACAAAAATTTGAAAATCTTGGACTTGAAAGGTAGTAGTAAAACTAGGCTAAGGAAGTTGCAGTTGTTAAAAGACATTACTGCCATTAAAGAAATGCTGAAGACTTTGCTCAGAGGCAATGAGAAAGATGGCTTGAGGGCATCTCAGGAGCTGGCAAGACCACACCCATCTCAGACTCAAGGAAGTAAAAGTAGAAATTCTCTGTAGAAGAGACCAGTGGGGGCACCCTTCTTGCACAGGGCACCGAGGAAGCTTTTACAACATGCTCAGCCACCCAGGCACTCAGAAGCTGCTGCAACAAGGGTCCCTGGAGGCTTGGCTACTGCTTGAGATGGCCAAAAACCTTAGTGTCAACCATGTGGTGCTGGATCTGCAGGAATACAGGATGCTGGAGTTAGGGGGTTATAAAGGCTTCCACCAAGATTTCAAAAGAAAGCCTCATAGGCCAGGCAAAGTGCAGCAAGGTCAGAATACCTGTGGGCAACCTTTGAGAGGGCAAAGTGTGGAGATGTGAGGAGGAAGTGAGGCTGCAGGGGAGACCCCCAAGATTAAGAAATACCATTAACGTGAAACATCATCCTAGGAAAGCTGTAGGAATTGAGCAGAGACAAGCCAACAGAAAGGCCACTTGGGCTGTAATCAACAAGACTACATAAGCCCTTTGGAGAGAACATCATGATGCCATGTCCTCCAGATCCCGACACAGAACTATAGGACTTGTTTGTCTAGCTGGATTTCAGTCTTACTTAGATCCTGTCCCTTCTTTCTATGCCCCTAATTTTGTGAATGAAAATGCTTACTCTGTACCTTTGGATAGTTGTAAATTGCTTTTAATTTTACAGAAGCTCACAATACAAGATTGCCTGGAGGCTGAGGAGAAGACTTGGGACTTGAACTTTGAACAATCTTGGAACTGTTGAGACTATGGGGACTCTTGAGAATGGACTTAATGTGTTTTGTATTGTCAGATGAGTGTGATCTACTAGGGGGCGAGGGTGGAATGTTAGGGTTTGGATGTGAGGTGTCTCCCCAAAGCTCATGTGTGAGACAATGCAAGAAGGTTCAGAGAAGAAATGATTGGGTTATAAGAGCCTTAACCCAATCAGTGAATTATCACCTGATGGGATTGAGTGGTAGCTGCAGAATGGGTGTGGCTAGAGGAGGTGGGGCATCAGAAGATGTGGCTATGAGGTATATTTTTTTGTGTGTAGTGAGTGGAGTCTCTTTCTCTCCTTACTGATCATCATGTGAACTGCTTCCTTCTGCCATGCTCTTCACCATGATGTCCTGCCTCACCTCAAACCCCCAGGAATGGGGCCTGATGTCTATGGACTCAGACCTCTGAAACTATGAGCCTCCAAATAAACTTTTCCTCCTCTAAAATTGTTCTGGTTGGGTCTTTTAGTCATAGCAGCAAGAAAGCTGACTAAAGCAGGCCCTTTGGAGGGTGGGGAGTAACTGATACTTATACCAGAAGGAGACAGGCTGAGAGAGGGGTCTGGGGGTGGGACAAGGAGGTGATACCTGGCAAGGAAAGGGCATGGTCCTAGGAGCTAGAGGGATGGGGCCTTGCAGCACCTACCCACCTGCCAAATGGGGAATCACCCTGAGCCTAAGTCTAAAGCCAGTCTCTCCAGGCCCAGAGGGCTTTTTCCAAGACAGCTCCTTCACACAGCAGACTTATATCTTACCTTTGGTCCATCTTCAAGACTTCAGTCAGGGCTTGAGGGCCGTGTAAGGGATGGAAGACAAAGGTCAGTCCAACTCATGGAACTTGAAGAACATCACAGGAAGAAAGCTGTAGGGACCTCCTCTTTAATAAGGACACCTAAAGCACTAAGACTTATCTATATGATAAAGCTTTCTCCATTGCAGCCTGTTAAAACCAGCCTCGCTCCCCTGTAGCTACTCACTTCCCAGGGGGTTGCTGAGGAATTCCACTTGGTCAGCGGCTCAGACTCATACAAGCTGTTGGCTCCAAGTGCTGGAGAGGGGAGGAGGTACCAGTTTTCCCTGTGGCAGTGGCCCTCAGTTTGGAACAATTTGTCCTCAGGTGGTTCTTGTCAGCCCTTGGAATCTCATAACCACCACGCACACAAGAAATGGTTGCAGATAGACTTAATTGTGGCACCAAGGAACTTGTTTGGACCCCTCTCTGAGGTCAGCACCAATGGATTTAATAAGATTACTCTGGTGGCAACTTGGCCGTGTCCTTAATGTTAGAAAACCAGAGGGAAGAATCCTTCTCTGTAGGATTTCATTAAAAGATGGTTAGGCACACAATTTAGAGAAGAAAATATGTGGTCTTGCATGTGTAAATGTGGGGTGAAGAGGAAGGAAGGGCCAGGCTTGTGGAATTGCACCCGCAGGACAAGTTGTCATCTGGGGAGCCTGTCAGTCTTCTGTGTCACCACACTGGTGCATTCCTTAAGCTCACAGGGTCCCCACCCATTTCTTTGCTTAGACAGACGTAGCATAGCTCTGAGTGGACCAGATGATACAAGAGAGTTGACAGGCAGGTACAATTTATTGTTCTCTTTCTCATAGTTCCTGTCTCTTCACTCCACTCAGAAATCCTCCTATTGGCCTATTGGTAATGGCTACAGGCCCAGAAATAAAGGTTTAACTCCTGTCCCAGGAAGGGAATGAAGAGGAAGTCCCTGCTTGTCCACAAAGAAGTCCTTTCGTCACTCAGGATAAAGGTAGAGTCAAGATTAAGCATTCTTGGGCTGGGGTTGTGGCTCAGCGGTAAAGCGCTCCTCTAGCATGTTCGAGGGCCTGGGTTCAATCTTCAGCACCACATGAAAATAAATAAACAAAATAAAGATGTGGTGTACAACTAAAAAATAAATATTAAAAAAAAAGTCCTGGACACAGGACTCTGGAGGTTACATTTCTGTGTACAGACAGCTAATTACTAGCTGGCTGCTCACCTGGAAGACCCATGATGTGCTGATTGTATTGAATCCTCTGTGCCCATCCTGGTGCCTGGCATATAGGTGCTCAATAAACTTTATGATGATTTCACAACTAAGGGGCCTCCATGTGAGAGGCTAAGCTACAGCACAAAGGGAAGAGGTATTAATAGAAGTAGTTCTGCCTCTTGACACGTCTCATTGGGCAGGGAGCCCATGAGGCTCCTCTCAACTGCAGTTGAAGCCCTGCTCAGGAGGGGCCTCGTGGGACTGCCCTCCCCCTATACACTATCTCCTGGTACAGATGTATTTGGCTCTCTCCAGACTTTCACAGCTGAAGGCAAGCAAGTTCCATCAGGTGTAGAATAGAGTCTCTGTGTCTATCTTCATTCATTGGTTGATTTACCTATTGTTTTCATTTGACATTCATTTACCTTTTCCTAGATGCCAGAGATAGAGACACAGACAGGATCTGTCTCTGCCTAAAAGGGTCACAGAGTCTGGACAGCAAGGTGGACACAGAAGCTATTGTTCACAGGACTGAACAGCAGAAGGATTGCTTCACCCAGTATGCTTTAGCATCCAGTACCAGTTTAGCTCATCTCTGGTCAGAGCACTTCCTATCCCACCGTACAATATGTATCAGCCAGTTGATCCTTTCTGGTCCAACCTGTTAAGAGAAGGGTCACAAATCCTTTTTCCCAAAGCCCAGGGGCCTTGGCCTGGCAGCAGAATGGGTCTAGCACTAGAGGCCTAGGCTCTACCCCAGCTAAGCACTTCCTCACTATCAACATGGAAGTCCTACCTTCAGTTTTTTCTCTGTGAAGTGAGAAAAAGGTGCTTGCACAGGAACAAGGAATTTGGGGCAGGACAGCATGGAATAAAGTCACAGAGAGAGAGAGAGAGAGAGAGAGAGAGAGAGAGAGAGAGAGAGAGAGAGAGAGAGAGAGAAGGCCTGAAAAAGACAGGGACTAGGAGAGGAGAGACTTCCAGGCCCTCAAGAAACCAACCTTGTCACAGAGCACTGGGACATGCCTCCTGCCTTGGCCATTTTCTATTGTTATACCACAACCTGAGTAGTATATAAAGGAAAGAAGCTTATTTGAGCTCCCAGTTTTGAAGGCTGGGAAGTCCAAGAGCAAGGTGCCAGCATCTGTGCAACTTCTGGTGAGGGCCTGAGGGTGCTTCAACCAGTAGTGGAAAGTGAACTTGGGTGCCTGTGGGCGGGAGAACAAGGGGTGGCTTTGCTTTATAGCAACGTGCTTTGGCAGTAACTAGTCTAGTCCTGTGAGAGCAGCATGTTCTGTGAGATGGCTTTGATCCACTAATGAGGGCTCAGCGCTCATTATCCAAACACCTCCCACCAGGCTCCACTTCCCAATATGGTGGCATCAAAGGATTAGGGCTCCAACACCTGAACTCTGGGGGATACTCTTGAACCACGGAACCTGGCTACTACCTCATTCTGTCCCCTGAGGTGATCAGTGCTCAGTGGGAGGGTAAACTGCCACAGGGAGAAGGGTGTGATGATTAATTTATGTGTGAACTTGGCTAAGCTGATGGATGTCCAGAGAGCTCATTAGTTAAACATTATTTCTAGGTGTGTCTATGAGGTTGTTTCTGGAAGAGATTAACATTTAAACCAGGAGACTATGTAGAGAAGCAACTCTGATCAATATGTGTGGCCAGTCTGGATTCACTAGGTCCAGAATAGAACAATAAAGCTTAGGAAGGGTGAATTCATCCATCCTCTCCTGCTCCCAGACATTCTTTGGTTCTTAGGCCTCTGGACTTAGGCCAGGACTTCCCGCAGTGGCCTCCTGGTTCTTAGGCCTTCTAACCTGCACCGTAACTACATCACCAACTTTCCTTGTTCTCTCGTTGCAGACAGCAGATCATGGGACTTCTCAGCCTTTATAATTGCATGAGCCAATCCTTCATAATGAATCTCTTTATATCTGCATATATCCTATTGTTTTTGTCTCTCTGGAGCATCCTGGCTAATATACAAGGGAAAAGCAGGCAGGTGGGTAGGTATGAAGATAGCATAGGAAAGACTGGTACTGTGAGGTCAATGGTTTTTCTTGCAGGCACACAGGAGAACTGCATTTCCTTGTGCTCCCTGCTTCTGGGTGGAGCCATGTGATTAGCTCTGGTCAGTGAAATATCACCCAACTCTTGGATCTCCCGTGAACTTTTCAAAGTCCTTCAGATGCTTGAAGGCAGAGGACCCAACTGAGGACTGTAATAAGATAGAGGAACCACACAATGGGAGAGGCCACCTGTGTTAGACAGCTCTTCCTGGCTGTAACCAAAATACCTGTCATAAGCAACTTAAAGGAAGAAGGCTTTATTTTGGCTTACGGTTTCATAGGTTTCAGTCTATGGTTGACTGGCTCCATTGCTTTGGACCTGAAGTGAGGCAGAGCATCATGGTGGAAGTGTGCAGTAGAAAAAAGCTGTCAGTTCATGGCAGCCAGGAAGCAGAAAGTGTGTGTGTGACACAGAGAAGGAGGATGGGGCCCAGGACAAGATAAACCCTTCCAGGGCACACCCCCAGTGACCTACTTCCTCCAACTCATCCCCACCTCCCAGTAGTCCATGCAGCTATCAATGAATTAATCCACTGATAAGGTCAGAATCTTCATGATGGAATCAGTTCCCCAAAGTTGCATCTCTAAGCATTGCTGCATTGTGGACCAAGCCTTCAACACAGGAGATTTCAAGAGCCAACCTTAACACGACCTAACCAGGAAAAACCACTGTGTGCAAGAGAAAAAAAACATGTTGTGGTAGGCCACTGAAATTTAAGTTTGCTCTAGGTGTCAGTCCATCCTGACGGATGAAGAAAGTAGCAAAAGAAGTGAGATCTTGCTGAAATAAAATCCTAAAATCGGTGGCTGTGGCTTAATAGTAGGTTGTAAGCAATAAGGAAGCTAGTAAATAGAGGCTGGAGAAGAGACATCCATGTTGTTAGAGGAAAACCACTTGGTAGAATTTTTGCTTTGGAAGTGAAAGAGGAAGAGCATGTGGCTTTTGAGTCCTCAGGACTAGGAAGAGGAAGGAGAACAGAGTCCTGAGAGTTCAGGTGCATGTTAACTGGCTGTTTTGGCAAGGTATGGCGTGCATGTTGTCTGTCCAGAGTCAGCATGTGTAAAGGTGCAAATGAAAGAAAATAGAGGCATTCCAAAAATTGGGGGCCCAGAAAGGATACAAAAGTCAGTATTTTGAAGCCCCAAGTAAGAAAAAGAATAATAGGATTAAAATAAAAGGTTTGAGCAACAAAACCTCAGTAACACCTACCAATTGAATTAAGCTCTCAAGGCAAAAATATAAATGGGTCCTTTTTGTTCAAGCTGGAATAGCTTAAGGTAGCTGCCTTGACACTGAGAGGCAAGAGATGGGGGTGAGACTTGAGAACTATGACCAGGAAAGAGCTTTAGCGATGATTAATACCCGGAACTGAAAGCAAATAGATTAGCAACCCAGCATTTGAAGGAATTAAGTTTTGTTAAGTTACCACAAGCCTGGACCAAAAAAAAAAAAAAAAAAAAGTTGGCTTTGTCTCTTCAAGACAAAACAATCGTCAGAGTGACGGTGGTGATGAGGTGGGAAGCGAGCCTGGGCCACATGTTCCTCCAAGCACAGAACGTTTCAGGATCTTCTCTTATCTGTCAGCTGCCAAGGTGTCTGCAGGGAGTTCCAAGAAAACAGGCAACTCACAAGGGACCGAGCATGTTGACTCCCTACACTCTCTGACTTATAAAATCTCAGGATGTGCATTGCCACTTGGGTGACTAATAGAGACTTCCAACCTGCATAATCTGAAGGTGAACCTCTGAGATTTGCAATCCTGAACAGGATGGGTGAATGGACCAGGTTTGCTTCCTCCCCAAACAACTAAACAATGAGACATAGCTATGAAACAGGGGATCCTAAGGAACTGGACAGGAAGCCAAAAAGAATTGGGTCCCTAGCCAATGGGAGGGAGGAAGGAAAATAAAGGGGAAATATTGGGGAATGATACTGGCTAAATTATATCGTGAGACTGTGTGCATGCATGAATATGTAACAACGAATCCCACCATTATGTACAGCTAGAATGCTCAAATAAAAAATGTGGAACTTTTCTTTAAAAAAGAATTGGCGTCCCCAAAAGATGGGAAGCAAATAAGGTGAGCCCCCTCATGTCCCAGCTTAAAGCTTGGAGGGGAACTTAGGGCGAGCTTAAAATCCTCCCCCAGTTGAGAAGATGGAACTATAAGGCCAAAGAGACTTGAGTTTGCAGGAGGTCAACATAGAGGGGAAGTTGCAAAGATAGAATTCCAGAAATTTGCAGAAGGTCCCTGGGGTATCTGGGAGCTAGCTGAGCTTGAGCAGTATATGTATAAGAGAAATTTTCACAAGATGGGGAGAAAAGTGTCACCCAAAAAGTGTCAGAGAGAAAAATCAGAGAATGCCTGTTTTTACCCTGCAGAAAGGAAAAAATTCATAATCAGGTAGAATGTACAGAAATTTTTGCTCCTTCCAGCTCCGTGCTCCTGTGACTCCAGCCCTGCTTTCTGGGAACGTGCCCTGACTCAGGGCATACCCCAGGGTCATCATTCATTGCCTACACTTATCTCTGTAGATCAACAACTTATCCTCATCATTTTACAAAGGATAAAGGTCTGGAGCTCCTGCATCCAGGGAGACCTCTAATGTTGGGACAAACAGTAAATCCAAAAAGGAAGTCCCATTTGTTATCTAGTCCCATCTGAAAAATCTCAGAGCCCTTGAGAAGAAGAGCAATGGCGATTACATCAGGAGCCAGTCAACCCTGCCCCTAGGCCCTCCTGATGCTCTGGGCAAGCGTCCCCCATCCCTGTCCACTGGGCAGCCACAGAGAGACAAACAGCAGGACTTGTCTCTGCCCTTGACTTCTGTGACCAGAGAATGTCAGGAAGAGTAGGACAGGAAGGCAGAAGCCAAGGACATGTGTGCTCGCTAGGTCCAGAGCAGAGAAGGGGTCAGAGAAGAGCTGGGTGGACCTTCTCTGTGGCTGATGCAGTTAAAGCCTAGGCGTGCTCAGGCCTGTGGCTCGGAGCAAAGCTTTCTGCACTAGCTTAGCAGCCCTGGTCTCATCAGCTGTGTGAACCTGGCCTAACCCTCACAGCATTCTGAGCCCCTGTTTCCTTACTGGTAGGAGGATGTGGCTCCTAGCCCTTGGGATAAGCAGGGTAGCCAACACTGCTGACTCTGATCTGGCCCTAGAGAAGCCAGTGTGAGACAGGGGAGGGAGGCCAGCACTTGGCAAAGGATGGCCCCGGTCGTGGGGGACTCAGGGATCAGAGATGCAGTGACAGGAGAGGGAGGAGAGGGGCCCCAATTCTACCTTGGGCAGCACAGTGATCCCTGCTCCATCGTATGTGAGCTTCATCTCAACCTCACATCCAGCCTTATCAGCATTCCCTCTTTCTTAGAAAGATTTAGAAAACAGCAGAGAGCTGGCAAGTGACCCAGGAGGAGCTCCTGCGCCTTCTGAGCACTGTATCTTTGTGAGCCCATCTCTTCGGATCCGTATCTCCTGCTGCTCTTTGGATCCCTATCTCCTGCTGCTCCTTCCTCCTCCATCCCTTCTATTCATTGAGGTATTAAAGTGGTTTATTGTATGCTGAGCACTGGGCTCTGCACCAGCCACAAGAGCTTCTGCCACTTTGCACCCTCTGTCTCCTGTTCTCTCAATCTCTCTTATTTTCAAAATCAACTGAGTTATTTTTATACGCTATACATACAATAAAATGTGCACATTTTAAGGGTACAGTTTTATGGATGTCATGAAAATGTATCCACCTGGGTAACCATGACTCTAATCAAAGTGTCATCAGCCTGAGAAAGTTCCCCTTCCCCTTTGTAGTCTGTCCCAGTCCACTGCTGATCTGCTTTCTGCCACTATCGATTAGTCTAGCATTCCATACAAATGAAATACTACCATATGTATTCTTTTGGGTCAACATGACTTTTTGTGCTTAACATAGAGAATTGGATAGTCATTTCATTTTGATGGCTGAGTAATATTCCACTGTAGGCATTTCACTACATTTTATTTATCCATTTATCTACTTATAGGTATCTGGGTTGTTTCCAGTTTAAGGGTTATTACAGAAAACACTGTTATGAATATTTGCAAGTCTTTTGGTGGACATATGTTTTAATTTCTCTCAAATCCTAAGAGTGGAATTGCTGAATCATGGAACCTGTAGAACATTCTAGATTGTTCTACTATTTTGCCTTCCCATGATATGTGTGCAATGCCTGAGTTCCACATTGCTCCACATTCTTCCCAGCCTTTGGTGTTGTCAGTTTTAAAATTTTAACTTTTCAATTTCCAACAATTCATTAATGGTTTTTAGAAATGAAATAGATTTTCATATTGATTCATCTCCTGAAACCTCTCTGAATTCTCTTATTGCTTCTAGTAATTTTTTTTTGTAGATTCCTTAGGATTTTCAATGTGCGTGAGCATTTCATTTTAGAATAAAGACAGTTCTACTTCTTCCTTTTTAATATTTGACCTTCTATTTCTTTTTCTTGCATTATATACCAGGCTAGTACTATCAGTTGTATAGAAGTGTACAACCGATAGTACTAGCCTGGTATATAACTAGTTGTACAGAAGTGGTGAGAAGTGCAGCTTAGTACATTCTTGACATCTACCTTCTTTACTTTCTTTCTTTCTTTTTTCTTGCTGTAGAGGATTAAAACCAGGGAAGCTTACCACTGAGATACATCCCTAGCCTAGCCCTTTATATTTTTAGCTTTGAGATGGATTTTGCTAAGTTGTCCAGGCTGATCTTGATCTTGGTATCCTCCTGCTTCAGTTTCCCAAGTAGCTGGGATTCCAGGTGGGCACCATTGGGCCTAGCCTTGATATATTTCTTGAAACCCCACACCATGTAATTATTAGATCATATTGGTTCTTCCTTTGAAAGACACCTGGTCAGGTGACCTTGTTTGCACTTTATATAGTGAACTGACAAAATGCAGAATGTCTGAGTCCATATCTTGACTCGACCAGTTACTGGCTGTTTGGATTTTGGTAATTACCTAGCCTCTTCAATTCATTTTCCAATTTGTAAAAAGTAGACTACAATATGCCTACTTCATGGTTTTATGGGTGAGGAATTAGCCTTGGCTCAGGCCAAGTGCACACTATGTGTAACTGTCAAGTTGCACTCACCCGTGAGTGGTCTCATACTTCCAGTCTGCCTCCCTTGATTCTGCTCTCAACATAACCAGCAGACAGACCCTGGTAAAACCGGGGTCAGAACACGTCACTCTCATGTTCGGAGTCTTCCCATGGTTCCATTTCATTCAGAGTTATAGTCAAAGGCCCGTCCATCTGAGAGTCTTCAATAACACTCCCTTCGTCAGGGTAGACGAGACGGAGTGTAGTAGCTGGGTCAGAAGCTTTGGGCAAGTTGTTGGGAGCAGATGAAGGTAGTTGTTCTTCCCTGTAGTTGGGTTGCCCTGCCTCCCAGAAAACGTATTCTTGTCCAGCCCAAGTCTGTCCTCTGCCTGAGATGACAGGTCCTTGACACTGCACATGGGCCAGTCTCAAAGGGGTGCTGGGCACATATCCTGTTCTTACTTGTCAGATCAGTGAGCAGGGGAGCTGGGCAGATCCCACAAGGTCTATCTGTGGAGAAACCCAGTTGGCTAATTTCTTTCTTTTACTTTTTAATCCGGAGGGTAATAGGGATCAAACCTAGGGGTGCTCCTCCACTGAGCTGCACCCAGTCTTGTTAAATTGCCCAAACTGGCTTCAAACTGGTGATCCTCTTGCCTTGGTCTCCAAGTCACTAGGGTTACATGCATGTGCCACTGTACCCAGCTTAACTTGTTGATGGGGGTTAACTCTAGATGGTGCTACAGTGAGCAGTCCAGCTGCAGCCTGCTTGTCATGGAGGGTGTCTGCTGGACCCCATCTGGAAGACAGGGTCCAGGCGTGTTGGAATGTCTTCACCCACGTTTGGGGTCCCAGAGGTTACACACGGGCAGGCCCCTTGAGCTAGGTAGCCAGGAGGCTCATGGTGCTCACCCTCTAGTGGGAAGACAGATAGGCAAATGGTCAGTGGACCAAACAATGAAGCTGCAGGCACTTGGAAGAAAGCACTCACCTGTCCCTGAGATTCTGGCTGGCAACCAGGAAAGGCTTCCGGGGAAGGCCATAAACTAATTTCTGAAGAAAAACAGTCACCGTAGACCTCACTGATTTCTTGAAGGGTGGAGGTGGGAAACTCAGATATTTCCTTTCCAATGGTTGTGATAAGTTAAGCACACCTATTCCAGTGTCACCAGGCCATCCTATGTGAGTCAGATCCTTAGCTGGAAGCCTGGTGCAGGGCTGATTCTAACATCCCCAATACACAGGGTGTACAGGTGGGAAACCAGCGTCCTCCATGTGCCCGGTGCCAGGCTGGGTGTGTTATGGCCTGTGGACGTCTCATCTCCAGCGCTGCTCTGAGAGTCAGTACTATTACATTCATTATGGAGATGAGCAAATGGAGGCTCAGAGGGGTTTGGTTTAGTCCCAGGCTGCACAGCCAGGAAGATGCCCTGTCTGCCTCTGCCCACAGTTCTGTCAGCCCTCAAAGCCTAAGCCCTTCCCTCGTGCGTTAGTCAGCTTTTTTCACCATTGTGACCAAAAGCCTGACAAGAACAACAGAGGAGGAAAAGTTTATTTGGGGCTCCTGGTTTCAGAGGTCTCAGTCCATAGATGGCCAACTCCATTGCTCTGGGCCCAAGATGAGGCAGCACATTATGGCGCAAGGGTGTGGTGGAGGAATGCAGCTCAGGACTTGGCCACCAGGAAGCAGAGAGAGACCACTCTACTCACCAGGGACAAAATATAAACCCCAAAGCTACACCCCCAGTAACCTATCTCCTCCAGTCACACCCTACCTGCCTGCAGTCACCACCCAGTTAATCCATTCAAGTGGATTAACCCACAGATTAGGTTGGGTGTCTCATAATTCAGTCATTTCACCTCTGAACTTTCTTGCATTGTCTGACACACAAGCTTCTCAGGGGACACCTCATATCTAAACCATAATGTCACAGAACTGTGGGATCTACCTTCAAGTTCTCTGACAGTCCCAAGCCATGGAAAGTGACATCTGTGATGTTACCTTCATAGCCTCTGGGTTCCCAATACTGCAAAAGCCTGTGCTGAGACTCTGAGCTCCATAACTGCCCCAAGCTTAGCTTCACCTGGCTCAGGCAGACTTCTTAGCCGTCAATGAAGCCAGGGAAGTTTTAGAGCAAACTCCAGGGATGAGCTCAAAGCCTTCACCAACGGCCTGGTAGGAACAAACACCCTGTGGCCAGGCTCAGAGGAGACAGCTGAATGACATCCCTGCCCAGCATCACAGGTACCATGCCAGGCCCACATTCACCTGATCCCTTACTGCTGCCAGGCAAAATGGCAGGGCTGGTGGGTGGGGGGGTGGGGGAGGTTGCTTTGCTAATTCCCTCATGTCAAAACTCCATCGGAGGCAGCCAGAATTACTGTCCTTGTTTTATAGAAGAAAAGCAGTCTCCAAGAGGTCAAGGTCCCAAAGCTTGGGTTCTAACCCCTGCAGGCTCCTTCCCCAGCCACCTTCTCCCTTCCTCCCACACCATGAGGAGCCCGAGACCCAGCAGCACACCTGCCTGACTTGGAGTTTTTATCTGGACAGGGACACTCTGTTATTTGCCAAGCTCAGGAGTCTGAACTTTATTTTGGGGGCAAGAACCCTTAGCAGGATGCTGTAATGCACAGTCTAGGAAAGATGGTGACAAAATTTAAGACAGGTCCCCGTGGATGTTGTGTCCCAGCCCCTCCTTCACACCACCTTTTCACATTTCACATGGGGTCAACTATAGCTAGGCCAGGGGTTCTCTGTCCTGATTGAACATTGTCATACCCTGATGAATTTTTAAAAATGAGTAAGGCCTGGTCCGCACCCCGGAGATTCCGATTAAACTAGGCTGGAGTGGGACATGAATATTAATATTTTAAAAAATCTCCTCTACCCCAGGTGATTCTGATGTGCCACCCAGGTTGAGCATCTCTGGTTTAGAGGGTACAATTCTCTGATGTCCCCACTTGTTCTCCAACACAGGCTTACTGACCCAGGAGATTCTGAACTGGAATCCCAAGGGCAGGTGCAGGGGTCTGAGCCACTTGGAGGGCGGGGACCTCTGATAAGTGGAATTCCAATGGCCACTCTTGCTGACTGGGCCATCAGGAGAGTCAAGGAATGTTTGAGGCCCTGGTTTTTCCATATCTGGATGGAAGTTGAGGACATCCTGGGAAAATTGATTCTAAACTCAGATGGCCTCTTCTTCTAAGACTGAGGAATTTCAGGACTTTAGCTTTCCTTTTCCCCTTTATTAGGATGGCCTTAGGCCTGAGCCTAAGCACTTCCATTTTAAAAAACCTGCAGTTTCATTAGGCACATCCACAGAGCCCTCCAGTATGGCCTCAAACAAGTTGCTTCCCCTCACCCTGATAAACAGAGTGGAGCCCCTCGCAGGCTGTCCTGGCTTGATAAGAGGGAAGGGCCAGAAGATCAGGGTGGAGACCACCTAGACCAGACGTTTCTGACCCCAGGGTAAATGATGTCACTGAGAAATCTGGTGGTAGCTGATAAGGTGGTAGCTGAAAGGGGGGGTCAAAAGCCCCACAAATTTAGTATAAACAATAGAGCAAGTGAACAGGGATTCGGCCAGCCGAAACAAGGATGCACTCGAGCTGGGGAGCCTGATGAGGACCTGTCATCCCATCACTTGTCATCCTTCCTGAGCCTCTGCGTGATCCTCACTGTTCTCAAACTCTACCACCTCGTCTGGACCTTGGTGAGAGCCTCAACTTCTCCCTACGACCCCCTCCTCAACCAGGTGTCCACTCCACACCAGGAAAAGCCTGCCTTGGTTCCAGACCTGATCACCGTGGTCTAAGTGAGTGTGCATCTGCTGGACTTAAAGCCTAAGGCTCAAGACTTCTGAACTTAGCATGCAGAGGGAATGTCTGTCATTAGCTTATCATGATTAAATGTGTTTTCAGTGCTTAGAATTGATCTAGAATTGTTTGCTGTGAATTGATTATGTCTATGACAGTGCCTAGCATTAAGGATTGTCATTTTCTTGATTAAGAACCTATAGAGTGAAACTGTATTGAATAATTTGAGTGAATAAAGCATTGAAAGGGGCGACTGCAAACGTCGCAATTTTGCCCCCTCGTGATACCCTTGGAAATCAGACTTTTCAACCCTCTGAGGTTGGCCAAGTGGCATGTAATTTTGCAGCCATAGAGCCAAGGCCAAATGATCAGGGTACTTTCTGGAAGGTTCCCAAGGCCGCAATCACCATTCTCTCCTTTCTTTCTCTGTTGATTCAATTCCTGTCCCATACTGCTGCTGGGTCCAACAACTCGTGGGGAGACACATGTGACACCCTCACAGAAGATAGCCAACTGAGTATCCTGACAGAGTATGTGCAGGATCCAGTGTGGGGGGTAGGTATCTCTGGGACATGGAGCATGGTGTACACATTAGTCAGTCTGATAGAAATGCTCTTGCTTTTGTTTGGCTTGTCCTCCATCTGACTCCTGGATACAGCCCTACTCTACCCCAAAGAAACCAGAAGTTGGGGGAGATAAGAGAGAGCCTAGGAGTTCACATTGGGCTGTGAGTGCCTCTGAGTAAGATGCACAGAAGTGGCTGGATTCACAGGGACAAGATCTTCTTGGGGACCTGATCCTCCTCTGGCCCTTGCTTCCTTGCTCGGGCTGCTACAGCATCAGGGAGTTCAGCCAAGAGTCAGGGAGTGGGGGCATCAGAGTCTTGGGAAGTGGTGCTCTGCCAACCTCTGTGCACAGTCCCTCATCTGAGAGGGCATTTCCTGTAAGGGCTCCTCCTCTCCCCAGTGACAATCTGGCCTAGATGCTGGTTACAGCCAAGAGACTGGGAAAGACACTTCCTTTCTTTTCACCTGACTGATCTCACTGCCCTGCCAGCCAACCTTTCCTGAGCGGGAACTGGTGTCCTGGGAGAAGAGTTCACAGTCCTGCTATCGGGAAGGGTTGGAAACCCTGAAACACTGACATGATGCTTCCTGCAAGCTGTGGGGTTCTTAGGGGTAGCCCCCAGGAGCCCAGAACAATGGAACTGCTCTCTCTAGCCCTCAGATATGGTGGTTTCTTAGGCCTGAGGATTGATTGATCACAGCAAAAGCTGTGCCCTCTGAAGCTGGCTGCAGCCAAATAAATTGTTTCCTGCTATCTTAGGCCTGGGCTCTGATGAGGGTCCTTCAGGTATCAAACTATGGCATTTTCTATAAAGAAAGTCTTTAACTGCAGGGGAATTCTTAGGCACTGCAGATCCCAGCTGTTCACCCAGGGTCTGCATGGTCTATTTATTGTTGTGTAGTGGCACCCCCTTTCTCCCCAGAAAAGTCTTAACAGGGTTTCTCCAGAAATCTTCACCATGGCTGATTTTAGGACTGTCAGCAAAAGAGTCTCTACAAGAGTTCAATGTAGATAAACTTCCAATTTTCATGTTGCCCCGTTTTACTTGGCCACTGGCCAGGAAGAAATCAGCACTCTAGGTGCTAGACACTTCCTTACTAGTTTTTCACAAACATGTATCCAGTATAGTAGTTTGTAGAAATGTGTAAACAAGGTCTCTGGCCTTGAGCTGGGGCTTCACAGAGATGTCTACATTTCTAAGATAAGAGAAGTTACCAACTGGGCTCCATGGTAACAGCTGGCAGGGGGAGGAAAGAAAGGGGAGAAGAAGCTCTCTCTTTCTCGGGTATTGACCCTGAAGGGTTAACTTGCCCAGAACAGTGAAAGAAAAAGTTGCTTTTATGTGAACTTCTACAGACTGTGAATTTCTGAGCTCCCCCCCCCCTTACATGCTGGGTATGAAATTCTGAGATTACCTGAACTCGGGGTTCAGGGGATTGATTGATTACAGCAAAAGCTGTGCCCTCTGAACCTGGCTGCAGCCAAATAAAACTGTTTCCTGCTATCTTTGGTGCCTTGCCTCGTCTGTCCCTACAACAGTTGTTGCTTTTGTTTGTTTTTTGAGATGGAGTCTTGCTGTGTTGCCAGGCTGGCCTCCAACTCAGGAGTGAAGCAATCCTTCTGCCTCAGCCTCTCAAGTAGATAGAATGACAGGTGCATACCTCTGAACCTGGCCTCAGGGTCTGTTTTTTGAATGAATCAATCAGTAACTGACTGATTCTTTTTCTGGGCTGTCCTTCCTTCTCATCAGTCCAGAATTTCTGAATTCCTGGCCCCTGCCCCGGCACACTAACAATCTCTAAATGAACACCAGCTGACCACCTGCTAACTTTCCTCTGGACTCTTCACTTCTTTGAGTTCAACTGTGCACTCTTTGGAGTCATGTAAGTCCATCGTTTTTGTTCTCCCACATGCTCTACAGCCCTGACCTTCCACCCTGAGTCCTCCTTCCACCCTGTTCCACAAGCAGCTCCTCACTCTCCTTCCATCCAGGGCAGCATGTGGGCAAAGGGCTGAAAGGGTAGTGGGTTCCAGTCTGGTGGCTTCCTCAGGAGGCCAGCAGAACACAGGAGCTGGGCCCTGGGGAGCACTTAGGAGGCCCCTGCCTTCTTAGAAAATAGTAGCAAAGGCAGCCTACCTAGGGACCCTAAGAAGGAAAAATGAAGATGGACAGTAGGACCCAGGGGAGGTGGGAGTAGGAGATCACAGCCCCTTGGTGTTCTAGGAGGGTGTGGGCTGTTTCTCATGAGCAGATTTACAGTGTGGCTAGGAGTCTGTCCCCCATCTTGCACTGTGCCATAAGCCCCTGGCTGCAGACCCAAGAAGGAAGCTGAAGAGAGAGGGGCAAAAGGAGGGAGAGAAGGAGGAGGATCCATGTGAGAAAGCTGAGGTCAGGGCGCCCAACAGGAGCTTCACAATGTTTCCAGTCCAGAGGCTTCAGAGATGGCCTGCGGTAGAGGAGATAGCGAATGGGAGGACACCTTCCTGCTCACCTCCCATCCAGTGGGATCCAAGCTTTTCAAGAGTCTTGACCCTGCTCACATGCAAAAATCTTTCACAAGATTGACAGCAATAATATTTTCACTCTTTCCCCACCCCCCTAATAATTTCCAGAAAGTAAATTAAAAGCAGGCCATCCATCTACTTAGGTATGGGCATGGAACAAAATGTTCCCAAATGTTGTTTAGGAATGGAATGCCCTCAACCTCCCGAGAGTCAGCTTTGCTCGAATAGGATTAATTCCTTCTCCTGTTTACATACTATTTAGTCCAAAGACATAATTTCTATGTGTTTGAATTCCGTTAGGTGCCTTATTTAAGAAGCCCAGGAATAGTACCATTTTGCTTAAGAAAACCTTTTCCTATGGAAAATTTGAAACATGAAAATAGAGAAAAGAGTAAAATAAATCTCCTGTGTCCATGACCAGCTTTGATAATCACTAACATATGACTGATCTTATTTCATCTCCAATTTCTACTCCCACCTCTTCCCTTGCCTCTGGCCACTGGATTATTATAAAGCAAATTCTAGACTTACATTTCATCTGTGAATACTTCAGTACCTTCAAAAAGTAGGGACTCTCTTCAAAAACAGAGTCACATGCTAATATAACACCCAAGAGCCAAAGGTCATCCACAAATATCATCAGATATTCCGCCATGTTTAAATTCCCCAGTTGTCTCATTAATGGCTTTTTACAGATGATTTGTTGAATTCAAAATCTGAACAAAGTTCACACATCGAATTGCATTTGGTTGGTAAGTCTCCTTAAGACTACTGCTTTTTCCCCCTCCCTGGTCATTTACTTGTTAAAGAAACCAAGTTGTATGGACTATAGAATTTTCCATATCCTGAACATTGTTGATTTGCATCCTCATGGTATTGTTCATGTTTTCCTCTGGCCCCTATCTTTCCTGACAATGGTATTTAGATCTGGAGGTTTAATCAATTTTCTATAAGATCATCTCATAAATGGTATGGTTTGGGTTTTTGTTTTATGGCAGTAGGAGTCACATGCGTGTCGTTTCTGTTGTTGTGGGACACTGCTAACAGCGTCAACACTCCAGCTAGTACTTTTAAAAGACAACCTGGATGAACATTACTTAGATTCATTATTACCTTAGGGTGTGCAAGATGGCGATTTTCCAGTCTATCTACCCCTTCTGAATTTATTGGCTAAGTCCTTTTACAAAGAACTTTAATACATCAACTATTTAGTTACCCTGAAATACAATTTGTGCAGGAATTTCAGATATGCTAGCCTTTCACCAATTTTCCAAATAATGATCTGGTGCCATGATAACTGCTAAAGGTCCCAGTGTTAGTATCTGAGGTTTCACTAACTAAAGCCACCAAGCTCATGGATTTCAGCAGAAGGCTTGCAACTCCCAAATCAGCAATGAAGGACTTTTGCATTCACAGAACAGCAAGAAGCATGAGCCTCAGGTTTGCATCAGTTTCCCTGTATTCTGAGTCCCATAACTCAGGATGGTGTGGCCCTAAGTAGGCTACTGTATACCTAGTGGGGTTGCATAGCAACTGAGAATTATATATTAAAGTTACTTTAGCAATTCTCTATATGGTTAAGTGACCAACTTGATATCCAGTTAGGTTCATGTGCTTTGCTTTGTGTTTGATTATTAGAAATATTTTCTTTTGATTTCATTTTTTTCATTATTCTGTAAAACACGTATATGATTCCAATGTCAAGGCTATAAAGCAAGGTACATTCAAAGAAATTCAGTTTCCATTCTCTTCTAATTCCTTTATATTACCTTCCCATATAGAAAACCATTTTCATTTATTCTTCAACTATTGTTGCTTTTCTTTTAAAATATAGGAAAATGTGAATATTTATATTCCCATAATTTTAAAGTGAAAAGTAGCATTCTATACACATGACTCTATGCCTTGCTTTAAAAAAAATTTAACAACATATGCCTTGTACATTACACCAAGAATGTATACAGAGATCTTTATTATTCCTTTGTGTGGATGTATATATATAGATCTCCCTTGTGTGGGCACCCTAGGGTGTAAGCCATTTCTCAAAACATTGCTCAAAATGTTCATTTCCAGTCTGTTGCTATCACAGTGTTTCAGTGACAAGTGCCATGATATGCCATTCTGTATTATTTGCTAGTATGTCTTTAATACATTCCAAAATAGGAATTGCTGGGTTAAAAAAAAATGTTTAAAAAAATGTCAATGCAATTTTGTTAGATATCACCCAATTTTTTCCCATAGAGTTTGTGTTATTTTGTATTCCCACCACTGGATACATTTTAAAAGTGATATGACAATTTTACTAAATATCTACAATACATAAGAAATGACACATTTGGAGAAGTTTAGACTTGTGATACAAATCCTGTTATCACTTAATTTGGAGAAAGTACAAAGCTGTTCCAAAATTTATTTTATCAAAAGACAAAAGATAACTAGTGCTGGCGAGGATGTGGAGGAGGAAAGGGAAACTAGGTCACTGTTGGTGGGAAAGTAAATTAGTGCAGTCAGTATAGCAAATAGTATGACCCTTCCTCAAAAATTAAAAATAGAAATACCATATTATCCAGCAATCCCACTACTGGATATAAATCTCTGAAGGAAATAAAATCAGTTGTGTCAAAGAGACTTCTGCACTTCCATGTTTGTTGCAGCACCTCTTAGCATTAGCCAAAAATGCTAACAAACTAAGTGTCTATCAGCTGATGGATGGATAAAGAACATGTGGTACTTATGCACAAGGGAATACTATTCAGCCATGACAAGGATTAAATGCTATATTAAATGCCACCAAGCTCATGGATTTCAGCAGACGACTTGCTACAAATAGACCTGGAAGTCATTGTGTCACGTGAAATAAGTCAAGCACGGAAAGACAACTGTTACATAACATTACTCACTTGTAGATTCTAAGAAAATAGATCTCACAGAAATTGAGAGTAGAACAGTGGTTACCAGCGGCTGAGGAGAGAATGAGGACGGGTTGACCAGTGGGGATTAGGTTACAGTATTACAGGGTTAGAAGTTCGGATGTGTGCTTGCACAGTTGGGTGACTACAGGTAACAACAGTGTAATGTGTATTTCAAAAACCAGAAGAAAGGGTTTGGGATATTTTCACCACTGAGAAATGATAAAAGTTTGAGGAAATAGACATGTTTACCTTTATGTAAACATCAAACAGGGCTGGGGATGTAGCTAGAGGTAGAGTGTTTGGCCCTGGGTTCCATTCACAACACACACACACACACACACACACACAGTACTCATGCATGGAAACATTGCTTGATACTCCATAAATATGTACAACTTTTATATTTTTATGTATCAGTTAAAAAGAAAACTTAGTTTCTAGCAAACATTTTAAAAAAGAAGTGGTATAAGAAACTGTAAAGAGATCAGTTCTGTACGTTTTACTCCTGGGTGAAGTGTGAGGATTTGACAACAGAGAGCCCTGTGCCTGCATTCCTGCTGCCCTACCTGCTGGCTAGGTGACCCTGGACAGGTCTCTTAACCTCTCTGAGACTCGATGAGGCATGAAAAACCTCCAGGCTCCAGGCTGGTCCAGGTGGACCACTGCATGGGGAAGTGAGTTCTGTTTGACTTATTCTTGCTAAGACTCCCTGCCCCTCCTTGGCCCTCACGGGCCCTGCTGGGGAAGGCAGCTACACTAGGACTCAATGTGTAGAGAATAAGTTGAGCAGCTTGCCCTGGTTTGCCCCAAACATTTTTGGGTTTAGCTCTGAATGTCCAGCGCCCAGGAAGCCCCTCAGTCCTGGGCAAATGGGGACAGTTGGCTACCTACTGGGGAGACAGGCCTGGATGGAAGCCAGAGGTGGAGACAGCTCTACCTGGCTGTTCTCAAAATCTCCCATGGCAGAAGATAAAAAGCAAGGTCACTGACAACGGAAGGGACCAGAAACACCTTGAAGTTAAAACAGGACCCTCCTCTTGAAATGTTGAGCCATCAGGGATTACTGGGGTGTGTGGCCTCTCTCTCCCAGTCTGTGGCTGGGACCAGCTTTCGAAAAGGTCAATGGCCTGGTTGATATGAAGCTGAAAACCCCCTATCTTGCCCCAATTGTTCAGTCTTACCGATAACAATCGCGAGATATAGAGTTAGCCCATCAGCTATTCTGAAATACAGATTTCAATGTAATAAAAAGCAGTCCCATGAAACCGAATTTCATCATCCTTATTCACTGGGTTAGTCATTGTTTGTGACCAAGCCACTGAGAACTCTGGTGTTTGGCAGCATGAGCCTCGGGACTCACACTCATGGCAGGAGTTTCAAGCCAGATTTGTGTCACTGGGGGTATCTCTCAGTGCCAATTTTTTTCCATCCTTTTCATGAAAGAAAAAACGTCCTTCAAGATTCTCCAAGAATGGATGGTGGACTCTCCAAGATTGCCAAGAAGTTGGGACACTCATCTAGAAAACTGGGGCTTGTGCTGGAAACCTGCTCCCCACGCCAACTCTGAGGACTGCTGAGTCTGCCCAGGCAGGGGCAGCACCTGGGCCTCCTGCTCTGCTTCCTGGTAGAAGCTAAGGAACGGTCTCAGGCGTGGCCCCTTGGGCCTCTGAAGTTTAAGCCCTGGTGGATTTACAACTTGAGTCATACATCCCAAGTCCCATTAATGGTCTCTGAAATTTATAACTTCATGTTCAAAATAACATAATGATTTTTCAAAGCCTGGGATTCCTTTCCTGCCTCCAGGGTCCTCTGTCAATGGAAAATGAGATGGAAAGCCTCCTGTGGCCTCTGACTTGCTCTAGGCTCCCTTTGATCTGACCGTCTACCATTGCAATTTTTTCCTCTGCAATTTCAAGTGAACCGTGCTCTATCAACTCCGTGGGCAACCGATGACCACTTTTGATGGCCTCCCGACACAACAAACAGCACCAATTTCCTTGGGTGAATGAAGCCTCCCCACTGTGGGCAGCCCTGAAAGGGTGACCCCAATTGAGGGCAGGACATCCACTACCAGCCCCAGGCCCTTCCTGTTGCCATTCTGATATAGCCCAGGGAGGCACCAGGCCAAGGTCTGTTCAGTGGCACTTCTTCTCCTGGGACCTTATTCTCCAAGAGAGCGGGCAGTGGGTGGGCCGAGCAACACCTGGACTCCAGCCCACCAGGCTGAAGCTCCTGGAGTAGCTCAGAGGTGACCGCTGTCCAGACTCTGGCCACCGTGGGCCGCACAGCCTGAGGGAGTGCATGGTGTGCCAGGGGTCTCAGCACTTGGTGGGCACCTGGTGGTAAAGAAGGTCCATGGGCCACTGCAACTGAGGACACATGCATGAAATAAACAGGCTCAGGCTCCTCAGAGCCTGGGAATTGAAAACAAATAACTTTAAAAATTAATGAATTACATATTTTGGTTAAGCAATGCAAAAACCTGATAGGAAATTCAAAACGTATGTCATGAGGCACAGGGAGATCCAGTCCCTCTCCTGCTCCCACCCCCCACTACACACATCTTTGTTCCCTTGCAGATCTAATTGCATCCATTGCTATCGTGAGTTACACAGGTTATACAGCAGGAGGTACCGCCCTGCTCACGTACCCTTCCCTGCTCTGCTTTTTCCCACTAACAACACATCTGAGGCCTCTAGACGGTTCTGTGGGAAGGAGGTGGTTGTATGCTTTGGCTGGAAGAAGCCCACAGGGAGGGATTGGCCTTGACATGGGAGGTAGTCCTGGGGTACTGACTGCAGGACAGGGGTACAGCTGAGTGGCCCTGTGGGTTGTTAGCAAAATGGTCCATTTTCTGTTGGGAGACACTATGTCAGAGACTTAGCAAAGGCCACTTGGTCCTCTCATCTGAGGGTATCTTGGTGTGTGTGTGTGTGTGTGTGTATGTGTGTGTGTGTGTCTGATGCCGCTGCCCCATGCAGAGTGTGATGGGGTTGGGGAAATCAGGCCTTATTCATCCTCTAGCACATAGTAGGTACTGCAGAAATATCTTCCTGCCCCTCACCCCCAGTACGAAGCCCACACTGAAGCCAGTTTAGGCAACTCCTTCCCACCTACCCAGCCCTTGCTCAGGAAGTGATTTTGTTGTTGCCAGTAGCCTCCGGGTTCTTCTCCATGGAATATCTGCCAAGTCCAGTGGTGGGGTCGCCTGCTGACATGGTGAGTGCTGTTCCTGCTGTCCCATTCTTTTCTGGATTGCTTGCCCTCACCACTGGCCCTTGAGTCCCTTCCACGGACTGCTGGGCCCTGCGACGCAGCTGCCAATCACACAGCATGCAGCCCTTGAGAAGCTCCTGTTCTGGGGAGAGAGGCCAGCGAAAAGCACATCAGGAATGAAACTTAGGTTGGTCTAGAAAGTCTCTCTGATTATAGGGGAGGAAGTGGGGCGTGTGGCGTGCAGTGCTTGGGAGCAGACCTGGGGCAGGGGAACAGACAGCAGCTGGGATGAGCTGGGGGAGGGCTCAGGGGCAACAAGGAGCCAGTGTGCCTGGAGGTGGAGCAGGCAGGGGCCGGGGTACTCATGAAGTCCTAAGTGGGGGGCTGGGTTAGAGGTGGGCCGATGGTGGAAAGGACTCTGGATCTTACTCTGTATGAGATGGGAAGTGCCCCTGGGGGTCTGAGCATCCTAGGAGAGCGGATTTACCTGTTAGAACCATCACTCTGCATCGGTGTGGGGAAGGACTATCTCAGGTGGAGGCAGAAGCAGGGGACCCAGAGAAGAGGGTGATACCCCAGCCAGGGTGGCCTGGCGATGGTGAGAAGTGGCCTAATTCTGAGAAGATACTCAAGGACATGCTGATGATGAGTAGAGAGGAATCATCGTGACCCACAGGTTTTTGCCTTGAGCACCCAAAGGTGGGGATGAGAAGACCGAGATGGGAGTGGGTTGGGGTAGAGGCAGGTCCTCCTAGGTGGAACAGGCTGAGATGTCCACAGCAGAACGTCCCTCACAAAACAAACCTTCTCCAAATGGGCTCCAGTTTCTTCCTCACACCCATGCCCAAGGGTTCAAAACCACACTTTGGGGTTTCTGCACTGTGAAGAAAATATAGGAACCCCCCTCCTCTCCCTGCCCTACTCTGTCCCAGAATGTTCTGCTCTGTGGAGTCTCCTGAGAGGACGGGGCCCTCCATGATGCTCCAACATCTCAAGGAAACCTGTTCTTCTCCTTACAGGAAGACCATCTGTGGCAAAGTAAGCTTGGTGGTCATATGTAGACCCAAATTCTCCAACTTGAACCAGAAGACAGTTTGCTCTGCTAGGTGGATAATTGGTTAAGTGAGGACTTTTGTTGGGAACAGAGCAATCTCAACTGCGAGACGTGAGGAATTCAGACCCAGTCCCACCCTCATGGGAAAAGTCTACCACTGCCAGCACGGGAGAGCACCATGTCCTTTGAAACAATAGAGACTGCTGAAATATAAACAGTGCCCTTTCCCCTTGGATGTTCTGGTTGGGACATCACCTCTCCCCTCCCTCAAGGTCTCTGCAAATAATAGCTGCACAACTCATCTTTCATGAGGAAGTGGAAGGTCCAGAAGATTGGGGCTGTTCCTCAAGTTTCTGTGTCTTGAAGCTTTGGCTGATCACTTGGCAATTCAAACTGTCCACCCCTTGGTGGGATGCTGCTGTGCTCCTCTTCCTTGAGAACTGCCAGGGCTCTGCACTATGTGGGAGAAGACAAGGAGGCAAGCAGGTGTCCTCCTCTGGCCTGTTCTGATCAGCAGGCTGCTGGAATCCTCAGGAATATAAAATGGTAGCATCTAGCTTTCGTGTTGCGCTTCCTCAGTGCCTGGCCCTATTCTAAGGGTTGACATGGATTATACTGTCTAATCCTCCTGATGGATTAATGAGGTCAACGATATTACTGTCACCTTAGTTGAGGAAATCTAGATTGGCAATGTGTCTGAGGCCGCACAGTCTGGGAGTGCTGGGACCAGGGTGAAAGCCATGTGGTCCAACGCGAGAGCCCTCATGGTAGTGGCTGCCCTCAGCCAGAGCAGGGGACAGGCGACACAAGGTGAGGCACTGCCATCTTGACACCTTTCGTACACACTTCCAGACAATCTGGGAGCTCAGGGATGAATGGAACATAGTTCCCAGTTTATGGCCTAGCAAAGCAAAGATCATGAGCTAATCACAGTGTCACTGAGCTGGTCTTTGCTCAGTAATGTTCCCTGGATGAACTAAAGCAAAGAAATAAGCTGGGTGTGGTGGTGCCTGCCTGTAATCCCAGTGACTTGGGAGGCTGAGGCAGGAGGATTGCAAGTTTGAAGCCAGCTTCAGCAACTTAGAGAGATCCTGTCTCAAAATAAAAAATAATAATAATAAAATAAAAAGGACTGGGGATGTAGCTCAGTAGCAACAGTGTCCCTGGGTTCAGTCCCTAGTACAATAAATAAGTAAGTAAATTCTGCTGGGTGTAGACATTACTGATGATGCTTGTCTCCGGGAGCTTACACTTCCTAAAACTCTTTCTATAATGGCTAATTTTGAATTTCAGTGGGAATGAGGCATGAGCATCCTTGACTGTTGGACACTCACAGTGCCTTGCATGGGACCTGGCACATTGTAGGTGCCTGGTGAGGCTCCAGAGAACAAAGAAACGTGGGTTACTGAAGGGGAGGGATCACGGCACCATTGGAACGGCAGGCCTGTCAAGACGGGTGACCTGGGGAGGATCTGGAAGGCACAGAGAAATTGTGTCTTAACCTGGCCCTGTTCTGTGCCTTGGGAAGGGTCAGCACTTCAGAAATTGTATTGCTTCACTTTCTTACTATGGATGCATGTGCTTCTAAGCACTGGCCCAAAGTCCACCAGAGTGATTCTCCAGGTACTGAGTGGCCTCTCACAGTGGGTGGTACGCTGGAAGGAGCCTTTGAAGATGCACAAGAAGACTTGAGACCCGCTCCCACAGGTGGACAGGCTGACCCATCTCCATGACCAAAGGACATGGAGAAGGTAAGCATGCCTGTGATGTCCAGAGGCTCTTTCAAAGGAACCCATCTTGTGTCCTTGGGTATGACATGCCAAGCTGGGCCATGAAAGAGGGCAATAGAGGCAGGAGGGTTTCCAGAATATCCCATTCCACTTTTGTGCCCTTGGAAGGAATCAGGTGGGAACTTTAGACCCTGGAAGACACTGGGAGTAAGTATAGCATGCATTCAAATATTTTTTTTTTTTACTTTTTTTATTGGTGCACATAAGTATGCATAATTGTGGGATTCACTGTGACATATTTGTACATGCGCATAATTGGTTCGGTTTCATTGCCCAGTACCTCATCTGACCTTCACCTTCTCCCTTCCCTTGATCACCTTCCATCCTTCTGGTCTCCTTTCTATTTTTTTAATGAGATTCCTTATTTTTTCTCTCTCTCTCTCTTTTAAAAATTTCTAGCTTATTTCCACACATGAAAGAAAACATGATGTTGGAATTTTTTTGATCTGGCTTATTTCACCTAACATGTTGTTCTCCAGTTCCATCCATTTTCCTGCAAATGACATAATTTCATTCTTTATGACTGAGTAAAATTCCATTGTTTTGAAAATAGTGCATTTTATTTATTCATCTGTTGAGGCCACCTAGGCTAGTTCTAGAACTTGGCTATTGTGAATTGTGCTGCTATAAACATGGGTATGCAGGTATCTCTGTAGTATGCTGCCTTTATTTTTATTATTATTATAGTTGTTGTTATTATTATTATTTTGGTTCCAGGAATTGAACTCAAGGGTGTTTAACCACTGAGCCACATCCACAGCCCTTTTTCTTTTATTTTTATTTTGAGACAGGGTCTTGCTAGGTTGCTTACAGCTTTGCTAAGTTGCTGAGGCTGGGTTTGAACCCATGATCCTCCTGCCTCAGCCTCCCAAGCCACTGGGATTACAGGAATGTACCACCACACCTGGACACTAGTAGGCTGACTTCAATTCTTTTGGATAAATACCAGAGAGTGGTATTGTTAGGTCATATTTGGTTTCATTCCCAGTCTTTTGAAGAACCTCCATACTGATTTCCAAAGTGATTATACTAATTTACAATTCCACTAACAGTGTAAAAGCACTACCTTGTCTCCACATCTTCTCAAGGATTTATTATTGTCTATATTCTTTTTTTGAGGGAAGGGGGATGCTACAGATTGAACTCAGGGGCACTCAACCACTGAACCACATTCCTAGCTCTATTTGTGTGTGTGTGTGTGTGTGTGTGTGTGTTTTATTAGAGACAGGATCTCACTGAGTTGCTTAGCGCCTTGCTAAATTGCTGAGGCTGGCTTTGAACCCAGGATCCTCCTGCCTCTGCCTCCCGAGCCACTGGGATTACATGCGTGTGCCACCGCACCTGGCTATTGTTTCTATTCTTGAGCATGCCATTCTAACTGGAGTGAGATGAAATCTCAATGTAGTTTTCATTTGCATGTCTCTTATTCCTAAAGAAGTTGAACATATTCTCAAATATTTGTTGGCCATTTGTAATTCTTCTTTTGAAAAAAAAAATGTCTCTTTAGTTCACTTGCCCATTTATTGATTGGGTCACTTGTTGTATCAATATTAAATTTCTTGAGCTCTTAAATATTTTGTATATTAATCTTCAGTCAGAAGAGTAACTGGCAAAGCTTTTCTTGCATTCTGTAGGCTTTCTCTTCATACTATTAGTTGTTTCATTTACTGTGAAGAAGCTCTTTAATTTGATGCATTCCCATTTATTAATTCATCAGATTATTCCTGAGCTTTAGGGGTCCTATTGAGAAAGGTGTTGCCTGTGCCTATATGTTGGGGTGTTGCCCCTAGGTTTTTCCTCTAGAAGTTGCAAACATTCTAGTCAAGTTTCTAGGTCTTTGATTCATCTGGAGTTGATTTTTGTGTAGGATGAAAGATAGGGATCTAGTTTCATTCTTCTACATATGGATCCAGTTTTCCTGGGACCATTTGTTAAAAAGGCTTTCTTTCTTCCAATGTTTGTTTTGGTGTCTATGTCATGGATAAGATGACTGCATCTGTGTGGCTTTGTCTCTCTGTCTTCTACTGTATTCCATTGCTCTATGTGTCTATGTGATGTTTTTGTCCCTTTACCTTTGGAGCATAATTTGGAATCAGATATTATGATGTCTCTGGCATTGCTCATTTTGTTCAGAATTGCTTTGATTATTCTGGGTCTTTTATTTTTCTGTATGAATTTTAGGACTTTCCCCCCTAGTTCTATGGTGAATATTATTGGCATTCTGATAGGAATTGCATTGAATCTGTACATTGCTTTTTTTAAACAATGGCCATATCCATGAACATGGGAGGTCTTTCCATCTTCTAGAATCTTCTATTTATTTATTTTTTCCCTGTTTTGAAATTTTCATCTAGCAGTCTTTCAACTCTTTGGTTAGATTTATTCCTAGATATTTTTAAAAGATATTCTGAATGGAATAGTTTTCCTGATTTATTTTTCAGTGGATTTATTATTATTTTTTATATGTTGACTTTGCCAAATTTGTTTATGAGCTCTAGAAGCCTTCTGGTGGAGGTTTTGGCATCTTCTAAATATAGGATCATATCTTCTGCAAACAGTGATAATTTAGCTTCTTTCTTTCCTATTGTATACTTTTTATTTCCTTCTCCTGCCAAATTGCTCTGGCTAAAATTTCAAGTATTAGTTTGAATGGAAGCAGTGAGAGTGGACATCCTTGGTTTGCTCCTGATTTTATAGAAAATGCTTTTAGTTTTTCCTGTCCACTATGAGGCTGACTTTTGGTTTGTCCTATGTTCTCTTTTTGTTATTGAGGTAAATTCCTTCTATCCTGAATTTCTTCTGGATTTGCATTCTCACCACTGGAGACATTTTAAAAGTGATGAACAAGTGCTAAATTTTTTTGAAGGTCTTTTTCTTTATGTATTGAAATGATCATATAATTTTTGTCCTTTGTTCTAGTTTTTGTTTGGCATATTATATTTATTGATTTGCATAGGTTGAACCATTCTTACAATGAAACCAACTTGATCATGGTATGTAATCTTTGTAATGTGTTGTTGTATTTGATTTGTTATTTTATTAAGGAATTTTGCATCTCTATTCAAGGATATTAATCTGTAGTTTTCTTTCCTTGAAGTGTCCTTATCTGATTTTGGTATCAGGGTGATACTGGTTTCATAGAATGAATTTGGATGTGTTCTCTCCCTTTCTAGTTCATGAAGTAATGTGAAGAGCATTGGCATTTGGTTTTCTTTAAAGGGCTGGTAGAATTCAGCTGAAAATTCATCTGGTTCTGGGTTTTTCTTTGTTAGAAAGTTTTTTTTTTAATTTAATTGATTTTATTTTTTAAAAAATACACGACAGCAGAATGCATTACAATTCTTATTACACATATAGAGCACAATTTTCCATATCTTTGTATATAAAGTATGTTCATGCCAATTCATGTCTTTATACATGTATTTTGTTTTTTGTTTGCATTACAACTCTTATTACACATACATACCACAATTTTTCATATCTCTGTTTATATATAAAGTATGTTGACACCCAATTCAAGTCTTCATACATGTACTTTGGATAATGATGTCCATCACATTCCACCGCCCTTGCTAATTCCCTGCCCCCTCCTTTTCCCTCCCACCCCTCTGCCCTATCTAAAATTCATCTATTCCTCCCATGCTCCTCCTTCCTACCTCACTATGAGTCAGCCTCCTTATGTCAGAGAAAACATTCAGCATTTGTATTTTGGGGATTGGCTAACTTCATTTAGCATTATCTTCTCCAACGCCATCCATTTTCCTGCAAACGCCATGATTTTATTCTCTTTTTATTAATAGGTTTGTTTAAGTTTTCTATATACTCTTGTTTCAATTTGGTAGGTCACATGTATCTAGAATTTTATCCATTGCTTCTATATTTTCTATATTATTGGAATATAACTTTCCAAAATAGTCCCTAATGATTCTCTGGATTTTAGCAATATCTCCTTTTTTATCTCTTTATCTGGGTTTTCTCTTTCATTGGTTAGTTTGGCTAAGGGTTATCAACCTTGTTTATCTTTTCAAAGAACCAACTCTGTTTCATTGATTCTTTGTATTTTTTATTCTCTATTTCATTAATTTCAACTCCAATTTTTATATTTCTTTTCTTCTACTGGTTTTAGAATTGGTTTGTTCTTGTTTTTCTAAGACCTTGAGAGATGCATTATTAAGTTATCTATTGGAAATATTTCTGGTTTGTTTGTTTGTTTGTTTGTTTTAATGTAGAGATTCTGATATGTTGTATTTCTCTTCTCATTGATTTTAAATTTTTTAGAATTTCTCCCCTGATTTCCTTAATGGCCTAGTCATCATTCCAGAATATATTGTTCAGTCTCCTTGTGTCTGAATAGTTTCTATAGTTTTTCTTGGTGTTGATTTCTAATTTCACTCCATTGTGATCTGAAAAGATGCAAGGAATTATATCAACTTTTTTTTTGTAGTAGCTAAGACTTGCTTTGTAGCCAAAAACATAATTTTGGAGAAAGTTTCAGGAGCAACTGAAAAGAAAATGTTTCCAGCTATTATTGAATAAACTATTCTATAGATATCTGTTAAGTCCGTTCGATATATAGAATATTTTAAGTCTGTAGCAATTTTGCTAATTATATGTCTCAATAACCTTTCTATTGGTGATAGAGGTGTATTGAATTCACCTAGTATTGTTGTATTGGAATCTATATGAGACTTATATTGAATAGTGTTATCAGGTGCACCAACATCAGGGGCATAAATATTCACTACCACTCTTCTCTTTACCATTATTTGGTGGCCCTTTTTGTTCCTTCTGATTAATTTTGGCTTTGAGTCTGCTTTGTCAGATATGAGAGCAGCTACTTCTACTTGCTTTCAGAGCTATGTTTCTTGCAGGCAACATATAGTTGGGTTTTGTCTTTTTGATCTAATCTGCCATTCTTTGTCTTTTAATTGGAGAATTGATGTCATTAATAATTGGAGAATTGATAACATTTCATGTTACTAGAGAGAGTTTTTACCCTTCCTGTTATTTTGATTTATTTATAATGTTTGATGAAATCCTAATTCTCATTTAATTACATGCTCTTCTAATTAGTCTTTCCCAACTCTCTTAGTTGTTTTTATGCTGTTTTTATGGTGTTTCTTAACCACCTTCTGCAATGCCAGCTTAATAGTCACAAATTCTTTTAGTTTATGCTTATTTCAAAATGTTTTTATTTCTTATTTAATTCTGATGGATATCTTTTCTGGATATAGCAACCTTGGCATATCTTTTGAAGTTTGAATACATCATTCCAAGCCCTCTGGACTAGTTTAAATGGATTTACTAGGTGATTAACTGTAGGAAGATGGGGCATGACTAGAGGAGGTGGTTCATTGGTGGAATGTCCTGGAAGGGTTCATCTTCCCTGTGGCCCCTTTACCCCTCCCTGTTTTTGCTTCTTGGCTACCATGAGGTGAACAGCTTTCCTCTGCCATGCCCTTCAGCCTCACCTTGAGCCCAGAGCCATAGAGTTGGCCATCTGTGGACTGAACCTATGAAACCATGAGTCTCAAATAAACATTTCCTCCTCTAACTTGTTCTTATCAGGTATTTTGGTTCCAATGATGAAACACTGACTAAAACAGGGTTCTGAATGCCTCCAGTATCTGGATGTTCACCTCTTTTCCAAGGTTTGGAAACTTTTCTGCTTTTATTTCACTGAATATGTTATAAATACCATTAGCTGGTATCTCTGCTTCCTCCTCAGAACCTATGAACCTTAAGTTGGGTCTCTTAATGTTGTCTCAGAGTTTTTGGTATCCTCATCATAGTTTTTCCTTGTCTAATACTGCGTACATGTTCCAGAGTGTCCATCTAGTCTTCAAGCTATGAAATTCTGTCTGCTACTTGATCCAATCTATTGGAGAGACTTTCAACTGAGCTATTTATTTATTTTTTCCCCATAGCTTTATTGAGGTACAATTGAAGTACAATAAAATACACATGTTCGAAGTATGCAATTTGATCAGTTTTGACATGTATGTAACCAATCAATCAATATAAAAAGCATTTCCATTATTTTTTTCAAATTTTGAAATCATGCAGACTATGTTTCCTGCATAATTTATTACATTACAAATCAATCACCTTAAGATATATAGAACACTGCCCCCCGCCCCCCAGCCCAACATCAACTATTGCAAAATTAGGTGGTGTACTTAAAAATATCTCTGAGGTCAAGGAAAAAAGCATAAGAAAAGTAAATAAAAAGTGCTTTGAACTAAGTGATAATAAAAGCTTAAAATATCAGGATCTCTGGGATTAAATAGTACCCAGATGAATACTTATAACTTAAAGTACCTGTATCAGAAAGAAGCTAGAATAACAAACAAATTATTTTCAAATAAAGTAGCAGGAAGGAAAAAATAAGAGTAGGAGCAGAAATACATAAAATAGAGAAGAAATAATACAGTTAAATTAGGTAAAAATCAAACAAGTCTAATCAAGAAGAAATCAAGAACACAAAAATCAATATCAATGGAAAGGGGGTTATCAAAATAACACAGATGCTAAAATATATTAAGGTGGGTGACCAACATGTGGTCTATATTAGTGAAGGATCCGTGTGCTGCTGAGGAGAAAGTGTATTCAGTGATTGATAGATGAAATAGTCTATATGTGTCTGTTAAGTCTAAATTATTGATTGTATTATTTAGTTTTATAGTTTCTTTTTTTTAGTTTTTGTTTGGAAGATCTATCCAGTAGTGAGAGAGGTGTATTAAAGTCACCCAGTATTATTGTGTTGTGGTCTATTTGATTCTTGAAGTGGAAAAGGGTTTGTTTGATGTACATAGATGCTCCATTGTTTGGGTCATAAATATTTACAATTGTTATGTCTTGTTGATGTATAATTCCCTTAAGCAGTAAGGAATGTATTTCTTTGTCCCTTCTGATTAACTATGGCTTGAAGTCCACTTTATCTAATATGAGGATAGAAACCCCTGCTTGTTTACATGATCCATGTGAGTGATATTTGGTCTTTTCATGTTATTCCATAATTCTTGGAAGTTCTGTTCATGGTTTCTTATTATCGTCTCTCTGTGATCCACTTTATTTTTAAGATTATATATTTTGTCTTCATTGCCTGAGAGTCTGTCTTACCTTTATTTTATTTATTTATTTTTAAGTGGTGCTGAGCTTTGAACCAGGGCCTCGCACATGCTAGGTGAGCGCTCTACCGCTGAGCCACAACCTCAGCCCCAAGTGACATGTTTTTTCCCATCCTTTCACCTTCAGTCTGTGAATGTCTTTGCCTATGAGGTGAGTCTCTTAAAGACAACATATTGTTGGGTCTTGTTTTTTAATCCAATCTGCCAATCTATGTCTTTTGATTGACAAATTTAGTTAATTAATGTTCAACGTTATTATTGAGATATGATATGTGTTCCTGTTCATTTTGGCTTATTTCTTTTTTTAATTTGAATTAGTTTCTCCTTTGACTTACTGTTCCTTTAGTGTAGTTACTCCCTACATTGGTTTTCATATTTTCTTTTCATTTCATCTTTATGGAATATTTTATTGATAATATTCTGAAGTTCAGGATTTCTGGTTGTGAACTCTTTTAATTTTTGTTTATCATGGACTTTTAAAATTTCATCTTCAAATCTGAAGCTTAATTTTGCTGGATATAGGATTCTTGGTTGGCACCCATTTTCTTTCAGAACTTGGTATATGTTTTTCCAGGACCACCTTGCTTTGATGGTTTGGGCTGAGAAATCAGCTGAAATCCGTATTGGTTTCCCCCTAAATGTAATCCGATGTTTTCTCCCCACAGCCTTTAAAATTGTATCCTTATTCTGTATGCTAGGCATTTTCATTATAATGTGCCTTGAAGTGGGTCTGTTGTAATTTTGCACATTTGGGATCCTGAAAGCCTCTTGTTTTTGATTTTCCATTTCATTCTTTAGATTTGGGAAATTTTCTGATATTATTTCATTGAAAAGATTGTGCACTCCTTTGGTTTGTATCTCTGCACCTTCATTTATCCTGATGAATCTTAAATTTGGTCTTTTTCATGTTATTCCATAATTCTTGGAAGTTCTGTTCATGGTTTCTTAATATCTTCCCTCTGTGGTCCACTTTATTTTCAAGATTATATATTTTGTCTTCATTGCCTGAGTCTATCTTCCAAGTGGTGTAGTCTTTTGGTGATGCTTTCTATTGAATTTTTAATTTGGTTTTTGGTTCCCTTCATTTTAAGGATTTTTTTTTTCCAGAATCTCTGTCTCTTAATTGAAGTGATCTTATGCTACCTGCATTTGCTCTCTTACATCATCCTTTACTTCACTGATCAGTTTACTATGTAGATTCTGATGTTTCTTCCACTGTGGTGTTGATGGATTCTATTATTGGAGTATCTTGGTTTGCTTGGTATGATTTGTTTCCTTGTGTTTTCATGTTGTTTGTGTGTCTACCTATCTAATAGTAAGGATCTGAGGCAGTAGAGTTTCTACCCTGTGGACTTACAGTGTCCCTGAAGGTTTCTAGTACCTCAATGTTTAAGGGGAGACAATTAATAACAACAACAAATAGAAACAATTTACAGTATTAAACCAAATAGTTCCTACTATGATGTCTACAATGTTAATTAACCCAATAAACAGAAATTATATGATCAGTTATTGCCATAATAAAAACAGCAAGTTTGCAAAAGTGTTTATAGTTTCAAATGGTGGAGCGGGAGAGAATAGAAGTGATATAGGATGTTATGATTATGAAGAAGGAGGAGAGAAGACAGAAGAAAAAGATTAAAGAAAAAGTGAAAGAGAAGAATAGAAATTGGCTGTTAGCAGGAGAAACGAGAGAATCAAGGTAGGAGAACAGGTAGGAGAAAAAATATACATAAAGCAAATTTTTTTAAAATTAAAAATAAAAATAAAAGAATACAAAACAAAACTAAAACATTCGGATCAAACATCCCAGTTTACAAAAAACTAATTCATGTAAAATAACTGGCTTCAAAAATGCTAGAGATGGGAAAGCAAAAAAAAAAAAAAATAGGAGACTGTATAAAATGTCCATCTACCATTAAGGTCACAATTAAAACAGTGAAAAAGAATTTAATAAAAGAAAAAGAAAAGAAATCTTGATGAAGAGTTAACGAATTCTTTTTGTTGGAGTTCAAAATATTCTCAGCTTCTCTTCTCAGCAGTTTTAGGTGTGTTCTTCCAGAGTGTGATGCTCCACCCTCTGGATTGCTGGAGTGAGAGAGGTAATCCAGTAGTTGGAGTTCCTGGAGGCAGGGTTTAGGCTTATGTAGGCTCCAGGCTCTTTGCTGAATGCCAATTGGTCTAGAGATTTTAAATCAGTGCACCTCTAGCACCCAGTACTTGCTGGTCCACACTGAAAGACTTTACCTTGGGCATCTCCCCTGGATTCCACTCATGTTGTGGGGGAGCCAATTCTGAGTCCCCTATATCACCTGCAGACCCCACTTTCCTGGTTTCCTGGTTTCGGGTTCAGTCTCCAATCTCTCCTGCCTCCACCCTTCCAAGTTCCTGGCCAGCTGCATCTCTCCCAGCGGGTCCTGCAAACAGTTGGATTGGAGGGGGAGGGTTGAACCGGGTGGGTTCCCTTGACCAGTTGTCCCTGTGTTAACCTCTTTCCATGTTTAATTTTCTTCTGGTCACTTAAGCACACTATGTCGTGTTGTGTGTGTTTACTGGGCCTGTATTCTGTACCAAACTTGGGTTTGCCAGGAGTCAGCCACCATGCAACAGTTGCAAAACGGTTCCTTCTTTTGTCCTCCACAAGCCACCTGAAGAGTTGGTGGCTTCTTTCCCCACACACAGATATTGTGCAGCACGTCTTTCAGGTTTTCCAGGCAATATCCTTGGTCTCTAAATGTTCCACACCCAGACACACCTCAGCCCTCCTAAAAATGTGGGTTCCTTTAATTCCCTGATCCCTCCTCTGTGTTCACAGAGGTACCTCTCTGGCTGGAGCTTTCGGCCCTGCTATGGCAGTGGCTGTGCCACTGGGAATTTCTTCCTTATTTTATTACCTCCAACCTCCTGTGACCCTGATTTGCTTTGAATGCCCAGTTTTAAATTCCAGTAAAGTCCCTCTGCTACCTTGATGAGAAGCTGCCTATTAGTTTTCTTGGTTTCATTCCACAGAGCAGCCCAGAATATGAGCTCATCCATGCCACCATCTCGAAAAACTCCATGAACTATTTATCTTTGTTATGCTTTTCATTTGCAAGATTTCTGATTTTTTTATAGAAGCTTTATCTCTTTATTGAAATACTCTTTCATACCCTGAACTTTCTCCCTCAGTTCATTCCTTAGATCTTTTACTTCATTAATCACTTTATTTTTTAATTTAATTTAATTTTATTAGTTTTATTGATTTTATTTTTTAAATACATGACAGCTGAATGCATTACAATTCTTATTACACATATAGAGCATAATTTTTCATGTCTTTGTATATAAAGTATGTTCACGCCAATCCATGCCTTTATACATGTATTTTGTTTTTTGTTTGCATTACAATTCTTATTACACATATATACCACAATTTTTTCATATTTCTGTTTATAAATAAAGTATATTGACATCCAATTTGAGTCTTCAACATGTACTTTGATTAATGATGTCCATCACATTCCACCGCCCTTGCTAATTCCCTGCCTCCTCCCCTTCCCTCCCACCCCTCTGCCCTATCTAGAATTCATCTATTCCTCCCATGCTCCCCCTCCCTACCTCAGAATGAGTCAGCCTCCTTATATCAGAGAAAACATTCAGCATTTGTGTTTTGGGGATTGGCTAACTTCACTTAGTATTATCTTCTCTAACACCATTAATTTACCTGCAAATGCCATGATTTTATTCTTTTTTAATTCTGAGTAAAATTCCATTGTGTATATATGTCACATTTTTTTTATCCATTCATCCAATGAAGGGCATCTAGGTTGGCTCCACAGATTAACTATTGTGAATTGTGCTGCTATAAACATTGATGTGGCTGTGTCCCTGTAGTATGCTGTTTTTAAGTCCTTTGGGTAACACTAAAAAAACTAGGGATAACAGGAACATATCTTAACATTGTAAAGGCTATCTATGCTAAGCCTCAGGCCAACATCATTCTAAACGGAGAAAAATTGAAGGCATTCCCTCTAAAAACTGGAACAAGACAGGGATGCCCTCTTTCACCACTTCTATTCAACACTGTTCTTGAAACACTGGCCAGAGCAATTAGACAGACAAATCAAAGGGATATGTATAGGAAAAGAAGAACTTAAAATAGCACTATTTGCTGTTGATATAATTCTATACCTAGAAGACCCAAAAAAACTCCACCAGAAAACTTCTAGAACTAGTACATGAATTCAGCAAAGTAGCAGGATATAAAATCAACACCCATAAATCAAAGGCATTTCTGTATATTAGTGACAAATCCTCAGAACGGGAAACAAGGAAAACTACCCCATTCTCAATAGCCTCAAAAAAAAAAAAAAAAAAAAAAAAAAGACACTTGGGAATCAACTTAACTAAAGAGGTGAAAGATCTATACATGAAAATTACAGAACCATAAAGAGAGAAATCAAAAAAGACCTTAGAAGATGGAAAATCACCTTGCTCTTGGATAGACAGAATTAATATTATCAAATGATCATACTACCAAAATTAGATTTAATGCAATTAAATACATTAAATACAAATACAGATTTAATGCAGTTCTGATCAAAATCCCAATGGCATTCCTCATAGAAATAGAAAAAGCAATCATGAAATTCATCTGGAAAAATAAGAGATCCAGAATAGCTAAAGCAATCCTTAGCAGGAAGAGTGAAGCAGGTGGCATCTCAATACCAGACCTTAAACTACACTACAGAGCAATAGTAACAAAAACAGATGGTATTGGCACCAAACAGACTGGTAGACCAATGGTACAGAATAGAGGACACAGAGACTAACCCACAAAATTACAATTATCTTATATTAGACAAAGGTGCCAGAAACATGCACTGGAAAAAAGATAGCCTCTTCAACAATTGGTGCTGGGAAAACTGGAAATCCATATCCAACAAAATGAAATTAAACCCCTATCTCTCACCATGCACAAAACTTAACTCAAAATGTATCAAGGACCTAGGAATTAAACCAGAGATTCTGTGTCTAATAGAAGAAAAAGTAGGCCCTAATCTTCATCATGTGGGATTAGGCCTCAACTTCCTTAATAAGACTCCTATAGCGCAAGATTTAAAACCAAGAATCAATAAATGGGATAGAATCAAACAAAAAAGTTTCTTCTCAGCAAAAGAAACAATCTGTGAGGTGAACAGAGAGCCCACATCCTGGGAGCAAATTTTTACCCCTCACACATCAGATAGAGCACTAATCTCTAGGGTATATAAAGAACTCAAAAAGCTAAGCACCAAAAAAACAAATAACCCAATCAACAAATGGGTCAAGGACCTGAACAGACACTTCTCAGAAGAGGATATACAATCAATTAACAAGTATATGAAAAAATGCTCATCATCTCTAGCAATCAGAGAAATGCAAATCAAAACTACTCTAAGATATTATTTCACTCCAGTCAGAATGGCAGCTATTATGAAGGCAAACAACAATAAGTGTTGGTGAGGATGTGGGGAAAAAGGTACACTCATACATTGTTGGTGGGACTGCAAATTGGTGCAGCCAGTGTGGAAAGCAGTATGGAGATTCCTTAGAGATCTGGGAATGGAACTATACCATTTGACCCAACTATCCCCCTCCTTGGACTATACCCAAAGGACTTAAAAACAGCATTAATCATTTTAACAAGAAACTTCTAAAATTCTTTATCTGGCATTCCATCTACTTCAGTGTGTGTGGATTCAGTTGTTGGGGATATTATGACCTTTGGAAGGCATTGTGTTGTCTTCTTTCCTTATATTTTTTGAGATTCCCTATTTGCACATCTGTTGTGATAAATTCCCGTTCCTCTTTCATGTGAGAATCTTCTAGTAAGCAGTATCTTTTTCTTATCTCTTTATGATGAGCCCTAAGCTGGGGGTATATCTTACCATCCATTTGTTTAATTAGCATAATCAAAGGGCTAAGTGAACCATCAGTACCACTTTGAGAGGACAGAAAGACTGCCAATAATAGTGATGATTTCAGAGCAAGCCACATATCAACATATATTTAAAAACTCATTGCTAGTGAAGTCTACAACTCTACTCACCAATGAGAAAAGTGGGTGAGAAATAAGATAGAATAGACTGAAACGTTCAGCATTAATGATAATATACTTAGTACTAAATTGTATCAGAAGAAGGAAAAAAAGAAAAGAAAGAAGAGGGGAAGGGTAAGTGGGGGAGGGAAGGGAAGTAGAAGAAAAATGAGGAGAGAAGGAAAGAAGACAATGAAGGAAAGAGAATGGAAGGAGAAAGGAAAAAGGAGATATGAAGAAAAAAATCCAACCAATGGAAAAAAACACATAAAATAAAATAAAACCACGAATAAACAAATAACCAGGGAAGACACAACAACAATAAGTGTTGGTGAGGATGTGGGGAGAAAGGTACACTCATACATTGCTGGTGGGACTGCAAATTGGTGCAGCCAATTTGGAAAGCAGTATGGAGATTCCTTGGAAATCTGGGAATGGAACCACCATCTGACCCAGCTATCCCTCTCCTCAGACTATACCCAAAGGACTTAAAAACAGCATTAATCATTTTAACAAGAAACTTCTAAAATTCTTTATCTGGCATTTCATCCACTTCAGTGAGTGTGGATGACACACACAACAAAACACTTTACTCAAAACAGCTAATGCCACAACAATCATAAAAAGATTTAGTTTCTTTTTGTGGAGATTTTTAAAATGGAAATTTCTCTTTTATGCACTTGTGTAGTTTTAAAAACAGGGTTGGACTTGTCCTTGACGTTTTCAGTGCCTTGGATGAGATGACACATGATAGAGACATGGGGTGGACTGGCAGCTGGGGAATGGGGCGGTGGCCAGATCACAGAGAGGCAGCTGGGGTCCAGGGCGGGTATCAGCAGCTGGGGCACAGGGGGCTCAGTGTGGCAGCTGGAGGCTGGGGCATAGGGCATGGGGCCGTAGCTGGAGTGTGAGACTGTGGCCAGGGGCTGGACCATAGTGCTGTGGTCAGGGCATCGGGAGGCCACCTGTGGTAGGGGACACAGTGGCAGCCAGTGGTGCTACTTCCTGGGCACCGTACTCCTTGGGAGAGTCATGCATGAGCTCCCCCAACTCCTGTTGTAGATGCTCGGTGCAGGGCATGGTGGAAGGGTGCTGAGCAGCCTGCAGGTTGCAACAATCTCACTACACAGGTTACATGGCTGGCCCACTTTCAAGGCATTCCCTATGACATTATTAACAGGTCTTTCTAGGTGGGGTGAAGCTCTAGAGATTTAATTGCTTTCCAAACTGAAAGCGTAGGCATGGTCTTTGCAAGCCAGCCACCTACCACAGCTCTCCATCAGCAAGTTGAGAAAAATAGAGCACCTCTGGTTTACAGGTTGCTTTGCAGCTCCTGTCCCAACTAATTCAGTCTGACAGTCTCTTCTAATGCTGTTTCCAAAGTAAGCAGGTCACTGTTTTCCTCTTGCTCCCCCTCCCCCATGCCTGCCCTGATGGTGCAGCTGCTGGTGTGAGGTTAACAAGTTCTTTCACTTCTGTTCCAGTAATTAGACTTTCAGAGTCCTTCCAAGGCTCGACCCTTCCAGTATGGTGAATCAGTGCATTCCCTGTCACCCACCTCTGTGATCAGCTCTTCTCTCACTGAGTTGATTTCAAACTGCCAAGGAATTGAGAAATGCAACCTACCTCATCACCACCATTTTATACACGCCCTCATTCAAAGACTATTTAATGAGCACCTACTTTGGTACATAGTAGACCCAAATCACGGCTCCCAAGAGCTCACCTCTACCCTGAGGGGCCATGCCTTTCCTGCTGTCAGTGAGGTATAGATCAGAGATAGATAGCAGTGCCTTGAATAGCAACCAGTCCAGCTGGACACAGAATTCTTAGCTACAGATTTTGAGGGGTGGGTGCGGGGATGTGTACCAAGGATTGAACTCAGGGGCACTCAACCACTGAGCCACATCCCCAGCCCTATTTTGTATTTTATTTAGAGACAGGGTCTCACTGAGTTGCTTAGTGCCTCTCTGTTGCTGAGGCTGGCTTTGAACTCGTGATCCTCTTGTCTCAGCCTCCAGAGCCACTGAGATTACAGGCATGTGCTACTGTGCCCGGTTTGGCTACAGATTTTTTTTTTTTTTAAGGAATCTTACTAGAATCCCACATAAAAATGTTTTATTAGCACAACTTTATTTGAAGACTTCCTATATATACTATTTACTCATTAAGCCTATTGGTGAGAACAGTAAGTCAGTTTTGATCAAGATAAACACTCGAAATCCAGGGAAATCAGTCTGTTTCATGCCAATCTAGGTGCCTTATGTTTTCCCATGCGTTAGGGTTTCTCAACTTTTCACATTTGAAACTAGATAATTCTATGTCATTGGGAGTGGATATCCTGTGCCTTGAAGGGTGTTTACGAGCCTCTTGGGCCTCTGCCCATTAGATGCCAGTAGCAATACCTCCTTATGTTGTGAAGACCAACAATGTCTCTAGATATTGTCAAATGTCCCTTGGGGAACAAAATCACCCTAGCTTAGAATCACTGCCATTTATTTTGATTATACAATATCAAGAAATTCTATTTCATAGGGAGAAGAGCTTGCAATAAGGAAGAAAGTTTTATTTTATCTTATTTTACTGGGGATTGAACCCAGCTCTAACCACTGAGCTATACCCCCCAGCTCTTGAGACAATGTCTCACCATTGGCCCAGAGAGACCTCAAACTTTGTGGTCCTCCTGCCTTAGTCTCACGAGTAGCTGGAATAACAGGCACGCGCCACCATACCCGGCTTTATTTTATATTTTTAAAATCAGCTCTCCTGACATTCTCAGGACCACCTTTAATTCAATAGAAGTTTTATTCCAAGTTCTGCACAAATGATAAAAAATAGTGCCCTAAGTTAATGTGTTAGTAGTTTTCAGTACACTAAAATTTGTGTGTAACACATTTGAGTGGGTGTGTTGTTTTTAATATAATTTTGGAGAATAAGAAAATCTTCATGTTAAAAACATTCAAACCAAATGTTGGCAGAACCCCTGGAGTCCTCTGGGAGGCATTTGGAGCCAGCAATGCTAGTTTCACATAGAGAGGATTGGATAACGTCACAGGTTGGGGTGGGAGGTGGGGTGTCAGGGACCTGCCTGCTGCCCTGAGACCCCTTTTGGTTTCTGTTGTGTCCGATGTAGCCTTTGGAGGCAGAGAGTGCTTTTGGAGGCCTGAGAGCCCCTCCCGAGAGGGTCTGGAATTGGAGCAAGGAAGCAGACTATGTGAGCAGGAGGACAGCGAGGCCTTGCGGCTGGCCCCATGCGGCACTAACAAGGAGCCTGTAATCTTGGTGACGCAGGGCCAGGAGGTTAAACCCAGAATAATCATAATGAAAACAATCTGTTTGCACCATTGATGCTTCCAGAAATTCCCGGGAGCAAGTCCAAGGGGGAGAATCCCAGCCGGAAGTGCTGCTGGTTGGAACTGAGAGGGTGGTGGTGGGACAGGGGACCAGAAGACAGCCCCTTTCTCAGATTCCAAGGGTGGGGGGGCTACACCCCACCCCCAGGGGAGCAGCAACCAGAGAAGGAAGAGGGGGCCATAGGCTGCAGAAACCACAGCTGGCTTTAATGTTCTTGGAAGAGTGGTCCTTCATGGAATCAATTTGTTCTCCCTTCTCTGAAATTGGGAGCGGATTTCAGGGTTTGCTCCTCAGGAAATCTGCTTAAAATGAAGTGGGGCTGCTGACCACAGGCCACCTACTACCGCCCCCGAGGGGATTTATAATAGACACAATAAAACAGGCAAAGGCCTGTCAGGGACTCCAACCACTGCTTGCATCTTCTCAGCTTCGGGGATGGTTCTCAGTGGCAGCCTGGTCCAGGACTGATGGGACGGGAGCTGGGAGCACAGAGGTGCCAATACTCACTGTCCACCAAGAACACCAGGCACCTTGTCTCCTTTCCCAGAGTCATTCTCAGAAATCCCACTGTGGTCCTATGATGGATCAGCCTTCAGGTGTCAGAACTGTGTGCTGAGAGACCTTCCAGATAATCTGATCCAAATCCTTATTTTACAGATGGAGACACTGAGGTTCAGGGAGATGACTTTTCCTAGTTTACCTGCCCAAGCTTTCTGACTGATAGCTCTGGACTCTTCTAAATCCAACACTTGTTTTCCAAAAGGAAAGGTGACTTGTCCAACCTGGAGTCTCCTGAGAAGCAGGGACCGTGTGTGTGTGTGTGTGTGTGTGTGTGTGCACTTTGTGGGCGTGATGGACAGAGGGCACAAGCTCACGCATGAGTCTCTGCATAGTGCTCACTGTCATCTGCCATCTGTGGTGTTAGGTGCTGGGATTAGGGTAAGAGCTAGAGGTTGGGTATGTGAGTGAGTGTTGAGATTCAGGTGATCTTGGGTGAGTCTGAGGAACATCCTTGGGTGGGTGGGGGGAGTCTCTGGCTGGACAGAGAAATCCCTAAAAAATAAAGCTCCATAAAGAACATTCAGAATGCCACTGGTGAAGAGGCACTTGGTAAGACCCCCAAAGAAGAAAGAATGAGGCCCGGGAACTGGAAAATAAGATGCATGTTTGGGGAAGTGTCCAATAGTGCACGCTGGCTGTGGGCAGGTTTATTCCCCAAGAAGAGAGTGAGCTGGTGCATGTTGTTGGAGTAATTGCTATGCATCAGGTGTTGCTCTAGGTGCATGAGACCAAGGTGGAGATTTTACAAAGATCCCGCTGTAAGGCCTGCACTGAGGTTCTTAGAGAAATGAAGCATGGTCCAGGTCCCCAAGAATTCCCCAGCCACAAGAAGACTCCATGGGCCAATCCAAAATGGAATACAGAGGGCTGGGGGAGCTGCCTAGGAGGGGCTCCCTGGGAATTTATCTAGTCCCATACACACCGACCTCCAGGGTTCTGAAGCCAGATCTTGTGCCTAGGGCACCAGTGTCCGAACTCCCAGAACACACACATGTGCATTTCCCTTGCCTCCCAGGAAGATTCTCCGAGAACTCCAGCTGAGAGCCACCAGCTAGAATGCAAGTCCAGGTCTTGGTGAACCAGGGGAGCTCAGAGCTCACATCAGTTGGAGGAAATGGATCCAGGGTGTTCTATTTCAGAATCAAGGGTAGTGGGTGGAGCTAGTATTCTCGATACCTTGCAAGACTCCTCACTCTGAGGGTCTCTCCATGCCCCAAGCAGGGAGATCCTAGCTTGCCAAGTTCCCTGCTTCAATCAAAGGCTGACTTCGTGGGCTGACCTCTGTATCTTCCCCCAGGATAATGAGGAACTGGGACTCAGACTCACCCAAGATCACATCTGGGAAGTACCTTGCCCACTCCTGCTGGATCGAACTCCTCCTTTGAACTTGGCAGAGCAGCTGTGGTCTCCATCTTGCAGTTGAGGCTGTGGAGGCTTAAAGAGGGTGAATGTGGCACTGGAGGTGGGTATGGGGGTGAGGGTGCCCTGTCACCGCAGGCCCTGCCTTTCAGCTTTCCCAATAGCCCCCAGATGACTTCCATCTGAATGCAGGCCACATGTGCTCTGCTCCTGCGCGACAGAATGGACTGGTTTCCAAAACCAACTTGAAGTTTCCTGAAAGGCGCGGTAGGGTGACAGGCTTCAAGGGCTCTCAGCAGAGCCCTGCCCAGGAAGCAATGATGCAGCATTTCCCCGGCCATGCACTTGTGGCTGACCCTGGCCGCAGGGGCCTTCCTCTCCTCATTAGGGAAGGATGCTGGGGAGGGTGGAGAAGGCTCTGGGGAGAGGCAAAGCCCTTCTGGGAACCATCCTGAGGGAAGTGGTCACTCCTCTGTGGCCCTGCCCTGCTCTGGGCCTGGCCCACTTTGGCCTCAGCAGGTCTTTGGTGCTGGAAAGAATGGGCCTCAGCTCCAGAGCCTTGCAGGAGGCAGAGGTCAGCACATTCCAGGGCTGAGCCTTTCCGCCCAATACTCACAGCCTGGGCCTCATCCTGTCCCCGGGCTGCCCTCGGAGGCGTCAGTGGGCAGGGTGGGGGACTGGTGGCCCCTCTTTGACAGTCAGAGCTCTTGGAGCTGCTTGGTCTCCACAGGGAGAATGGAGCCTGCGGTCCTCCTACCTACCCAAAACGGGGCTGCTGGGCCCCAGACCATCGCCTGCTCCCAATTCCTGAACCCCAGCCCCTGCACGGAAGACGAAGAGCCTGTTTCTCTGCTGGAGCCCAAGAGACACAGATTCTAGTCCTGTGTCTCTTGCAGACACCCCCGAGTCTTTCTTCCTGGTCTCCCCTCAAGGTACACGTGCCTTCTCTGTTCCTCACTCCTCTGCCCATTCACCATTGCTGATTCCCATTCACCATTCAACCCCATCTTTACCCCACTTCCCTAGGATGCCTTTGTGGACCCTGGAAGACTGGGCCCTCTATCCCATGCCCTGGCCTTCCTCCCCCACCCGCCAGCCACTCCTCTGCCACAGTTCATTTCTGAAGGGCAATACACTGGCTCCTTCTCTCCAGCCAGGAGGCCTAGGATAGTGACCACTGCTTGTGTACTGGCCAGACACAGTGTGAGGACCCAATAGTGCTTACTGGGCATGATGGAACGTTCTAGCAGGGTTGGGTCTCTAGAAGGTTCTACCATGAGGCTCTCTACATTCCTAGGCTGGAAGAGGACTGCACTGTCAGGAGCATAGCTATGGTGGGGCAGGGCAGAGAGCCTGTGGGTGTCACACTGAGAGGCCAGGCCAGGATGGGGTGTTGGGAAGAGGGATTGGAGGGGTAGCTGGTCGAAATGGGCCCAGATGTCTTACAATAGAGAGGTGAGACCTGTGGAGGGGCTGTGCCCACATAGACAGCCAGAGGCCGACTCCTGAGGCCATTGCACTAGTCGCCAAGCACCCCTCCCCTTTCACAGAACTCCCTCCTTGCAGAGGGAGGCAGCAGAGCTCCCATCAGATCCTGCCTTCTCCCTGAAGCCCCCTCTTCTCATCTGTAAAGCGGGGAAGAGACCTAACTGATGGCGTCATTGAAATGTCAGCAGAGGAAATGTCCTTGAAGGATGTTATTGAACTGAAGGTCACTTTGCTTTTTCCTTCTCTGCAGAATCACAGGCCAGAGGTGAGAATGGGAACAGAGACCCTGCTGGTCCCTGGGAGGGGGACTTGCTCTCCAGTCGATGGCAAAGGATTGTGTGACTCTCTGCAGTTCTGGGAAGAAGGCAGAGATGAGTTCCAGCTAACTCTGCAGAGGTGAATGGTTTTCCTTGGCCCTTCCCAGCCCTATTGTCACCAAATGCATACCAAGCTCTTAACCGGGGGCCAGGCACTGGGATGGTGCAGACAGAATGACTCAGCTCTGCCCTTCTCAGGGAGCAGAGTTGGGAACAAGGGTGCACTTTCTAGAAAGTGTGAGCAGACCAGGCTCATTCTTCATCCCCTGAGGAGACCTGGCTAAGGCTCTGGCCTTCAGGCCCACATCTGTGTCTCCAGCTGCCACTAATTCCCTTCCCACATGGGCAACGGTTGGACAGCTCATGCTCAGCTCCCAACCCTGCATCCTGGAAGCTGTCCCCAGACTCGCTCCACCCTTCTCTCCAATGATGGCAGCTCCAGCCTTCCAGTTGCTCAAGCAAAAATCTTAGAGTCATCTGGACCCTTCTCCTTCTCTCACAGTCCACACCCAATCTGTCAGCTGGTTCTGTCAGCGGTACCTTTAAATATGTGCAGAGACTAATTCACCCAGATATGGAGCCGACCCATGGTGCGGGGAGGGAGGAGGCTGAAACAGCTTGAGGGAGTTTGGGAGATGATGGGAATCTGAGTACTTCGACTGTGAAGATGTTTAACGGGTGTACGTGAACGCCTAGACTCATCAAACTGTACACTATAATGTATGCCAAATACGCCTCCAAAAAGCTGTTTGTGGTTGTGTTTTAAGTCACAGGTTCCCAGTGACCTCGGTGAGGCCTTAGGTAAATCTTCTACTTCTCTTTGTCTCCCTTCTCCCACCTGTAAAATGGAAGTCTCCAAAGGGACCTTCCTGGGACCATCGGTACCTATCATGACCACATCCTCATGTCTCCCTACGAGGCCGTAAGGGGTTAAGGGAGGCCCCATCCTGGAGCGGGGGACAGTGTGTCTATGTGACTCAGGCTTGTTCCAGGACTTTTCTGATCATGGCTCAATGCATCAGCCCTTCCCATAAAAGTGGCTTAGATGAAGTTAAGGAATTAGTTGGGGAGAGGAAGGTGTCAGGAAATAGGGTCAAATCACATGGGGACAGTAAGGAGACGAGAACACATGGGGCAGCCCATGCGTGGGCTTCTGTTCAGGCTCAGACAACTCTCTCAGAGAGCTGGAGAGAAGCAGAGCCATGGTGGCCAGACTGACCTCAGGGGAGACTGAGGCCCATGGAGATCCTTTTTCCAGTTCACTAAGCTGGAAACCGGCAGAGTCGATGCTGGATTCTTATTTTTTTTTAATATTTTATTTTTTAGTTGTAGTTGGAAACAATACTTTTATTTCATTTATTTATTTTTATGTGGTTCTGAGGATCGAACCCAGGGCCTTGCATGTGCTAGGCAAGCGCTCTACCGCTGAGCCACAACCCCAGCCCGATGCTGGATTCTTAATCACCTTCTCCGTGGGGACTTTCTGACCACCTTAATGATTGTCACAGCTTGTTCCTTCCTTCCCTGGCCTTCCTGATCACCTCTATCCTGTACCCCACTTCTTTTTTTTTTTTCCATAGCATCTTGCATGTCCTAGTCTGTAATATTATTTACTTGTTTGACATTTGTGTTCTTTGTCTCCGCCTGGAAGAATATGAACTCCAGCGACTCAGAGATCTTTCCAGAGGAATCTCAAAAAAAGCCACAGGGAACCTCTGATTTAAAACACAGTAAAAGCCAGAGCTTGGTGTCTGTTTTGTAAACTGAAGACTCCTGAGCATCTAGAACAGCACCTTGGACAGGCCCTGGGGCAGAGCAGTCGGTAATAAACACTGTTGAATAAAATGACTCGGTCAAAGTTCACTGCCCTGAAAAGAACCAGGGCTTCCAAATTACTGTGAGTTCAGCGGGCCCCTCTAGCGCTCCCTGCTTTGTCCACCTCCTAAAGCCTCCATTTCCTCACCTACAAAATATGAAGAGCTATGAAGAGAGAGAATACCAATGAATACCTAGCAGAGTGCCTGGCTCACAGCCACCAGACCAGGGGCAAATGCAGGGAAAAGTGACTTTATTTAGTCACTTTATTTAGTTACAAGGTAAAACTGGCAAATAGGTCAAGCAAAGAGCTGGCCCTTGTGCAGAGGGAATAGGATAGGAAGATACAGGGAGAAGTGACAGTCTACCTGTCAGAGAGAGGCCTCAGAAGAAGCCCACCCTGCCAGCTCCTTGTTCCTGGACTTCCAGGTCAGGAGGAACTGTGAAGCAATACCTTTTTGTGATTGAAGCTATCCCACCTCTGGTACTTTGTTACAGCAGCCCCAGGAGATGAATGCAGATAGGTCTGGATAGAACTGGCAAGTTCAGCAGGCCAGAGACTGTTGCCACTCAATCCTCTCCCATGCAGATCCCTCTGCACACAGTTGTCCCAGACATAGGTCCCCAGAGTCCATCCCAGAGATGTCCAACTGGGTGTCTCAACCTAAAAGACCAGGTAGCTCAAGAAGAGTCCTGATGGCACCGTGGGGCCATATCAAAGTAGAGACCCTGAAGAACACATCCTGTGTAGGTTCCATGAGGAGGGCTTTCTGGAAGGATCTGGGTCACATGGATAAAGAGGCAGAGAGTAGCCTCCGCTCACCTTTTCTCTGAGTCAGTCAGAAGAGAGGAATCCATACTCTCTGGAAAGGGGAGAGCAAACACCCAGGCCCTGGGCCCAAACCCCCTCTTCCCCCCATCTCTGCTGGTCCTGCCTGGGCACGCTGGGCCATTGGGGTTGGGAGATTTGTTTGTATCAAGCTATGGCCTTTGAGCCATAGACTCAGGTCATCTCTGTGTCCTGCTTCTCTAGTCATTAATCACTCCTGTTGGGACAGCTCATCCCTACCCCTCCCGTCTTGAGCTGGGTTCTGATTTAGTCATATGAGATGTCATGATGTCCTCTTATCTCCCCCGACATCACCTTACCCCATTCCCTCTCCTGGCCTGTTCAACTGCTTTGGTCAACAGTCCAGGCTAAAGATCCCAGGCATGAGACCCACATGTCAATATTGTGTAGATTAATTAATCCTTGCGGAAGAGTTTCCGAGTCACCCACGGGTGACCTTTGGTAGAAAGATCTTATTTCTTCTGCAGGGTAAGGGGAAGAATCTTAACAAAACATTTTTTTTTTCTTTTTCCTGACAAAACAAGGCCACCCACATACACTCCCCTTGAGAAGCCAGGCCTGCCTGGAGTAACTGTGTTTTGGTCTATTGTCATGTAACTGTCACCCTGCGTGGCAGTCCCAAGCCATCTCCTCATTGACTCACTCCTGATTTAGGAAAATAGGAGCTGCCAGGACCTAGGCTGCCTAAACCCCCATCTGATGCCACCCCCGCCCCCCCAGGTCTCCTCCCTTTTCCTGTGTGTTTGGAGACACACCCTGGGGCTTATGGGGAGAGAGCTTTGAATCCCAGCCCCACAGCCCTGCTCCCAATTTGCCTCCTGTGTTTAAGGAGAGGAAAGGCCAGCTAGCCTGGGTCAGGCTGTGGGGATAAATGCAGCAAAAATCGATGATCCCATAAAATCGCTGGCTCCTCGGTAGCTGCAGGCTTTAGGTGATTCAGATCCTGTTGGGCTCCGGACGGACGCTGTGCGGAATTCAGACTTTAGCTTTGGTCCGGATAGTTAGTTCTGATCAAGTGTTTCCGGTCAGACGATGTAGACCTTTGCTCCTTCCTCCATACATCTCCCAGGCTCCCTAGGTGGGGATGTTTTCTAATAGAAGCTGAGCCATGCCCAGATGTCAAGGTCGGTGGCCTCTAATCTATTTGAACCAAGGATCAGACTCCCATGGGCTTTTCCTGACAGTCCCAAGAGCAGATTAGCAGCCTGTAATTTGTGGCTCTTGGGGGCCGGAATGACCTGAGAAATCCATCTTCTTTCTGTTAGTAGAGGCAGCTTCTGAGAAGGGAGATGGTGGAGAAGTTGGCCTGGGTCCCCACAGGTCCCAGTCCTCCCTGGACATCCCTCCATTGAGATGCCTTTCTGCAGCCTGCACTGAACAGTCCAAGAATGACACCACATCTGCCTTGATCTGTAGCTTGTACCATGTAGCCTGAGCTCCCTGGAACCCTCTGCCAGGGACTTTTCCTTCTCGCTGGGGCCTCCACATAGACGAGAGCAAATAACCAAGTAGGAATGTATTTTTTAAAGATGTTTAGGGAGTTTCCTGGTTGTCACCACACCATAGCTCTTCTAACCTCCTACTTTTGCAGTTGGATCCAGTTGGAATTCAGAATAATGTCCTGGGAATTATAAAATCCTAACCAAATCATTTTTTTTAAAAAAAATTCAATTATACTTACTAGACGATTCCTAGAGTCAGGAAAATGAGAAATATGTTTAGTAAAGAGTTCCAGGAATGGCATGCGAAGCCACAATGGTCATTCTGTGGTCCAGAGATGGTGATGACTGTGCCCACCGGCCCCGGCCCAGTTCCCACCCAGAGACAGCTGCTAGCTGGTGAGACGGAGCCCAGGCTTGTGGGTGGGTGTTTCTCTTTCTCTGCTTCGGAGCAGTTCCACACTGGCTGGAATGTGACTGACCCTGCTGGTTCTCCCACAGGGACATACAGAATGAGAAACGGAGGTACAGAGATGCAGAGGTGCCTGGGAAATGGCGGACCCAGCAGGGTGGGAGTCGCAGATGGGAGTTTCAGGGGAACAGCAAGATGGGGTTCAGGTGGGCAGAGTGGGTCCTGGGTTACACTGACGGGCTCCTGACAGCTTGAGGTGCATCCCAGCCCTGTCCTTATGAGCCCTGGGACTTTAGCCTGTTACAACCCTCTCTAAGCCTCCTGCTCCTCCAAAGGGGGATGATGGTGATAACCAGTGCCATAAGTCTGCATGACCATTTAGGATTATGCGCACAGAGTGCCTGGAGCCGGGGCTGGCACCCAGAAGAGAAAGTGCTCAATTAAACCCTTGCTATCTTCACTGTCGAGTTGGCCTTAGTATTAATCCCCAATCCCAAGTCCTAACTGTGGGGCACTGTTCATGTCCTACCCATCTGTCCCTCTGTCCATACTTCCTTTACAATATATTGTCATCACTCAAAGTAACTTGAGTGGATCTGTTTCTTGCAGCTTGGAAGAGCGTCTCCAACATGGAAATAAAATGAACTTTCTTGATTCTAGAGAGCCCAGGTTCCCACGTAGTTCAAACACACATGGGAAATGTTGCTTGGCCCTTGAAGGGCCTGGGTCTCAAAGCACTGTTCAGATCAGTACAAACAGAACCAAATTCAAGAATGGAGCAGTGCTCAGCTGGCCACGGGAAGGGTGTGGAGGACATTTCAAGGCAGACTGGGAGGAGGAAGCTGGTATCCTGGTCTCATCCAGAGGAGGAACCGCAGCACACCCTTGAGGCTTGAGGTTAGCAGAGAGGCTGAGCAGCTGGCTATGTGTGTGTTTTGTGTGTGTGTGTGTGTGATGTGTGAAGGAGGCATGTATTTGGACAGGAGTCACAGGATATGCAAGTGTGTGTGTGTGTGTGTGTGTGTCCTGTGCCCGTGAATGTCTGTGCTTATGCCAGGATGGGTGCATATGTAGGCAGAGCAGGAGGAGAGGAGATTTCTGAGTTTGCGGGTTGGGACCTGTGGGGTTTGAGAAAGCTGTGGGTGTCTGGAGCGGGTGTGCACCTGAGAATGAACACCTATGGCCAGGTGTGTGATCGTGTGCATGGCCGTGTACGCCCAAGTGTCTACGCAATTTCTGTGCTTGGCTGGTGTGTGAGGCAACTCTCCTCTGCCCTCGGCAGCTCCAGGAGTCATAGCTCAGGATGGGGTGAGGCAGGCCACCTGGGCCACCCGACTGGCAGGGCTATAATGACAACCTTTATGGGGCCTGCTGTGACCCAGGAGCCAGAGCCATTCAGGAACTGCTGTCAAAGACCAGGAATGAGGAAGTCTCAAAGGTTCCTCTGGATTTTCATTTCAAAGGGCAGAACATGACCTTTGCCTGTACCACTTGGGCTTGCTGCAGGCTCCTTGTGCATTCCCTCAACAAGGAAGGAGAGGCCAGTTTCACTTTTCTTCCTGTTGTTTTCACTTTCAGACTCCCTGCATTCAACACCGAGGAAGGTGCATCTGCAATGGTGCGACGTGTGTCCAAGTCCCTGGTTTCTGTGAAGGCCTGGGTGCAATCCTGTGTGCAATGTTCCAAGCTCAGGAGCTGTGCACATCCACTGCTGTGATCTGCCAGCCCAGGGACCTGATGAGACAGGCTGTGACTTAGCTATGGCTCTCTGATCCTCCTCATTGTGCTGGTGAGAAAACAGCTTCTGAGAGGAGGAGCTTTGTCCAAAATAACACAGGGTGGGTGACAGAACAGCTGTCAGGCCTAGCATTGAGGGAGGGTGTCCGGCTGGTTGGTCAACAGGTGAAGGGAGTACTAAACTCTAGTCCCTCTTCCTAACAGGCTATGCCAGACAGCAGGACTTCTGGCACGTCTTTCCCTCTGGCCCTTCACCATGTCATATTGCCTTTACAATCCCAGGAGCCCGGAGGGCCCTGGTCACTCTCACAGAGACTCCATCCTACCTGACAGATCCTCCCCACCCCCAGGTGCGGCTGTCCTGTGAACAAGCAGCAGGCCAGCCTTTGTTCTGAGATATCCATCTCCACTGTGCCCTACCAGTTGCCCTCTTAGAGCTGATGCCTTGTTGGACAGTCATGATGCTTTCGTTCCCCAGAGGGCTTCTGAAAACAACAAGACTCACACCTCATAGGTCCTGTGCTCCTTAGGACCTGCCAGCCTTGACCAGCCGCCCCCTCTCACAACCCCTGCAAACTGTTCAGCTCTGCCTGGGGCTCAGCGTCCTGGTTCTCCCACCCCCACCCTTTAGGGCTGTGTTGACAACTTGCCAACAAGCTGTGACCTGAGGTTCCCTTGACCCTCTTCCAGATGGAATGGGTCCATTCTACATGCAAATAAAATAACAATAGTCTTGTCCCAATCCACAGGAGAAATCGAATACCTACTGAGAACTCTCTTTTGGAGTCCTTCTCCCATTAAACATTTGACATTGGCAACTGCAAACAAAGAAGCCATCAGACCTGTGTAAAGCATCTGACTGGCGACCTCGATCTTCACATTAAATTTGGCTCTTATTTACTTTTATCCCACTGGGATGCTTCATGCGTCTGAGAGGAAGTGCTGGTGCCATGACATTCTGCTTGTGGCATGGGATAAAAGGACCCATTCTCTGGGAGACCCCTGGAGTGTAACTTTGCTGTCCCGTGGACCCTGGTCTGACTGTCCTAGAAGGCTTGGCCAGGATGGATGTTTGTCACTGGCACGTTGGAGGTAGCTCAGGACAGTTGCCAGCCACCTACTAGAGGGTTGCCAGATTGAGCAAGTAAAAATAAAATATAGGGCACCCAGTTCCATTTTAATTTTAAATCAATAATGAATAATTTTTTAGTATAAGTACATCCCAAGTATGCCAAAATTGTACTACATTACTACACTCGTAATGAAAATTTGTTGTTTATCTGAAATTCAAAGTGAACTGGCAACCAGGGCTTCATCTGGCGAGCCTAATCCAGCTCCAACACCCTCTGGTATGTACCACCAGGCATCAGAGGCTCTGCAAGGAACCTGTAACCATAGCAACAGCTGAGATTGTCATTGATCTATACTCAAGGGCAGATTCAGGTCCTTCCTGCAGTAATAATGCCCCTCTCTCCGTTCTAGAAAGTGGAATTGGCCAATCTCAGTGATGCCCAGACCCCAAAGGTCAGTCAGTTCAGTGCTTTGTACCTAAGTTGCCACTGGGTAGTGCTTTGAGCTTATCTTTCAACAGGTCCTTTTAATTTTCCTTTTCTTCTTTACCCATGAAAGCTTTTTTAGGGAAGGAAGATGATAAGCCCAATAAAGACAGCATGTCAAGAGCATGCACCTTATAACATTGCCCTTAAGCCCACGATGACATCCCTGCGAGTGGTTCCCACGTGAGGCCAGAGCTGGGCTTTGGTCCAGTGTTTTTCAGGTTCATGATCATCTGTCAATTAAACAACAAATATTTATTCTCAGGCTTTAGTAATACTTCTGAACCTATTAATAATACAAATCAGCAATATATAAACCAAATCAATACTTGTTGAATAATGTTTGGCATCCAAGAACTCTAATTAATCTTGAGAATTTATTCTGTAAAGCACCAAATTTTAACTGATTTGTTTACTCCTATACCTGTGAAATGTTTTGGGCTGAATATGGCTCCAAAATGTCATATCCAGAGCACACTCTACTATTTGTCTGCACAGTGTTTTGAAGATGTGACAACAGCTGGGACGGCCCTGGGAGAGGACTGTGGACTGGCCCAGGGCATTGCTGTGGGCTGCCTACTCCCTATCCCCGAGTGGCTTTGTAGCCACATTGTTCTGGACAGCAGCCTTCATTGAAATCACTGGCTGGTTGACTCAGAAACCTGCTAGGGACCTCATATTTTTTCTCAGGCAAAGGGCTGGGTGCAGGGGCAGTGGGCAGACCCTCCCATGGGAGATTTGATGAGTGACTTCTTTAAGGAAAGGGTCTATGCCTGAGTTTGTGTGGCATCCCCTTGAATCTGGCACAGAGAGCCCAATGAACAAGGTGATCCCGGTAGGAAAACAACCACAACCATGAGCCATCTCAACTCACCTCTGAGCAAAACAGGTTTATTTTTACATCTTGACACCCACATCAATCCTCTAAAACTTTTTTCGTCTGCCTTTTGTTGACTCCTGGTCCCCCACGCCTGGTCTTTCTTTATTGTCCTCCAAATCTCCTGAGGACTGGGAACTGGGGGGCAGGGTACCACTAGACTGAAGGAACTACAAGGAGGGGGACGTCTTCATTGTAATTAGAGGGCTGGTCTCCCTATGCAGATTTCTGCAGATAGAAACATCCAGAGAAAGGTAAGGAACCCTGAATGCTTGAAATCTATGGGGGTGGGGTAGGAACGGGGTCAATGGAGGAAAGGACTGTTTCCTCTGCAACTGGACTGGAGACCCATGATGCAAGAATTTTCATTTGTGCATTGCTGAGTGACGGCTGCATTGCTCCCTGGCAGAGACAGAGAAGGATCAAAGAGAGTTTGTTTTATGCCCAGTATAAGACCTTAAAAAAGGGAAGGATTAAAAGAAACAGGAAAAACTCCTTTTAGATGAGAGCAGCCAGGATCACATCAGAGCTTCTGGAATGGAGATGATCCTAGAATGAGCACATTTGTTCATTCATCCAGCAAATATTTATTGAGCACCTTTGGAGGCCCAGGCAATGATCCAGGCCCAGCACCACGGGCTTTATTCAAGTGTGGCTGTTTGGAATGATTAAATCGGATCTGGGTCTTGGGAAGGAAGTGAGTATCATTTTATTACAGTATTTACCAAAGAAAATATCAAATACTTTTAGGCTTTATCCAAGGAAACTCTAGCCCTGCCCCCGCAGCTTCACACATCCACCGAGTCCTTATGTCTTCAATCCTCTGAGCATCAGCCCCCTTCTTCCTGTGCAGATATGATCAGCTCTTGCCAACTGTTGAAAACAGGGCAGGAATTTGGCAAGAGGTTCAAGGTGAAAGCTGTGTCTTTAGTTCCTGGAGCAGATGGAGGGCAGAGAGAAAGTTAGCTGGGTGGCTCTGGGGCTGTGACCCCTGGGGGGAACAATGCTGACCCGCTTTGAGGCTGTCTTGGGCTCCGACATCAGTAAATGCATTCTGTTATCTCCTCTCCAGGGCTGGCATCCTCCAAGTGTGGAAAGTCCTTCTGACTGTCAGCCCAGAATATGGGTATTGCTGGGGAGCTGAGCGGTGCTAGGGGAAACTGAGAAAGTACTCTGAATTCAATTTATAATGTTTTCAGCTTTGTGTCCTCTTAAAACAAACAGAAACAGGAAAGGTGTCTACAGAAGGTGCAGATCATGAAACGAATGTCCGACTCTGGCAGGGGTGGAGCAGAGCCCTGTCTGGTGGCTGTTGTCCCCACCTTCCTGTACCTTGCACGTGGTTAATGCCCTTTTTCTGCATGCCAGCCACAGCAACAGTGACCAAGTTGGAAAAAAGAACCACGAGGGAATCCAGGCACAGAGACTCACCATAGCCAGCCAAGCCAACAAGGAGACCCAAACCACCCCTCCAGCTTAGGCAGGAGGAGGCCCCTTCTTTGAGTCTCTTGTACTCATTGAAGGGGTTGAAGGTGAGGCCCTTTCCTCTAAACCAGCGGCTCTCAAAATGTGGTTGCTGGGCCAGCAGCAGCAGCAGCGTTGCCGAGGAGCTTGTGAGGCATGCAGAATTTGGGACTCTATTCCAAGCCTTCAATCAGAAACCCCAGGCAGGACTCAGCAATAAGTGCTCAGAAAAGCTCTGGGTGCTTCTGGTGCACACTGAAGTGTGAGAAGCACAGATGTCTGTAGACCTCCCTGTGCCAAGCCCCTGAGTGTTACTGCACAGACTCCGCAGGCCAGAACACCCAGGTCCCCAGATTCAGCCACTGCAACAGCCCAGGCCCTTGCTGATGCCCCCTGTCCTCTCTCTTCCCCTCTTTCACTGAAGTCCCACAGTGTGTGGAAGGCAGAGGTGACTGGAACCTGAGATACACTCCACAGAGACCTGATGAGCCAACCTCTTCTATGACCCAGGATGCTTCTTCTCAGGAACAGGAAGAAGCAGGAAAGTTCTGCAAGGTAAATTGAAGTCAGGGAATGGATAGATGGCCTCCTTGCATGGTTAGAACAAAGTTAGGCTAGCTAAGGGGGACAAATCTCATACAACTGGGAAGGGATTACCTTTGGCACATGAGCTATGTCTAAGTTATTTTAGGTCTTCAGGTATATTAAAAGGGCGAGAAGTGAATTGCAGCTGAAATGGAGGACATTCTGAAAGTTAGGAGTCTGGAACTCCCTCCCATGCCACACACACACCATAGTGAAGCTTCTACATAAAGAGGGAATGGCCTTGCCAGGCATGGTGGCACATGCTTGTAATCCCAGGGGCTCTGGAGGCTGAGGCAGGAAGATGGCGAGTTCAAAAGTGAGGTGCTAAGCAACTCAGGGAGACCCTGTCTCTAAATAAAATACAAAATAGGGCTGGGGATGTGGGTCAATGGTCAAGTGCTCTGAGTTCAATTCCTGTTACCCCTCCCCTCCCCACCCCCACACACATACACAAAAAAGACGGAAAGGCCAAGACTCCCATCTCATGGCGGAGTCTGTGCAAGTTCATCAGGAGCAGAAAAAACATGGACATGCTAATTTCTAAAAGTGAGGACTCCAATAAAATGAGTTTTAAAAAAATAGACAGGGAAAGTGATTGGTGGTAGCATGAGGTCTAGGAGGTCATATGGGCTACCCTTCTTCACGTCATTTAATACCCTTCAGGAACATTACGGTGTGGACAATGAGACCACATTCTCAATGTTCTAGACAAGTTCCAGAGAATGAGTTATGTTAGCCCACATTGACAATACCAGCTTCATTACTGCTGTTTGCCACTACAAAGATCCCCTGAAACTGCAAAACGTACTGAACACTTGGACGATATTATTCCTACACATACATGCCCATGATAAAGTTCAACTTGGAAGCTAAGCACAGCAAGAGACGAGCTAATATTAAAATGGAATAGTTATAACTGTAGACTGCAATAAAATTATGTGAATGTGTTCTCTCTCTTTCTTTCTCTCATACTCTCTCTGAAGCTGGGCACATAGCAGCTTAGTGAGGCCTGAAGCAACTTCATGAGACCCTGTCTCAAAATAAAATATAAAAAAAAAGGGCTGAAGATGTGGCTCAGTGGTTGAGCACCCCTGGGTTCAATCCCTGGTACCAAAAAAAAAAATCTTACCATGCTGTAGTCATTCCTCTCATGATGGTTTGAGATGACGATGAAGTGAGGTCTTCTGACCACACATCAGGAGGACGGTCACGATGCTGGTTGCCTGCAGGTAACTAAACCCTGGGAAAGTGAAGACCTCCAGGGAAGCCGCAGGTCTGTGTTGCGACTTCCTGGCTGCGGGGGATGGGGTGGTGTCAGGTGAGACATCCAGCTCTATGCCTTGGAGCTGTTGGTAAGAAAGAAGTGAGCAGGAGGATGCACAGATGTGGGAGAAAGGGGAACGCACTCAGCTTGAGTTCCAGGCACCTGTGGGCTGTCCAGGTGGGAGGTCCAGAGGCCTCTGGGTATATAAGGTTTAGAAGGCAGAGAGAATCTGGGTTGGAGAAAGATGCGTGTGAGTCATTAGCGGTAGTAGCCAAGGTCATGGGATGTGGAGAAAAGAAGGATCAGAGATTTATCATATATGTTTTATGTGGATGTTACTATAGTAGTATGTTAGATATGTTATACATATAAATGAACACATAGATGCATATATATGTATATATATATGCTCTACAATTTATAAAAAGTAGGAATTTAACAAAATGTCCATACTACCAAAAGTGCTATACAGATTTAATGCAATTCCTATTAAAATTCCAATTATGTTCTTCATAGAAATAGAAAAAGCAGTCAAGAAATTCATTTGGAAAAACATCAGGCCTAGAATAGTCAAAGAAATCCTTAGTGAGAAAAGCGAAGCCGGAGCATCAGCACTCGACCTTAAATTATACTACAGGTCTATAGTAATAAAAACTGCATGATATTGGCACAAAAACAGACATGAAGACCAATGAAATAGAACAGGAAACACAGAGACAAACCCATGTAGAAGGCCGGCTGCAGCAAAATAATCAGGGGGGTGACGAACGACTTGTGTTGATTGATACAGCAGGAGTAGGAGCCGTTTATTGCAGGACAGGAGCAGTATTTATACATTCCACACAGCTTATCTAATTAGCATAAACTAGATACATCAGTCAACCAATAAGGAATCTCCACACTTAATGGCTCGCTTCTGTTACTTCTCAAACCACTCCCTCTGGCATTTTGCCAGGCACCATCCAGACTTGTTTACGAACTCTAACATTCCCCTGGCTAAATGCCAGGTGTTATTTTGACTTGTTTACAGACTCTAACATTTCCCTCTTTTGTTTAATTTAAATAATGACCATAGTGGTTTTTACAGAAACACCATAAATAACCTGCTACAAACAGAAAGGGAGGATACAAAATGCCACAATACCAAGCCACTTGATGGCTCCATGCAAGAAGCCCTTGGAAAAATTATACCAGCAATGACACCGTTAGCAAAGATACCGAGTTACAATTTGTTGTAGATTACAGTTTGTTATCTCAGTCCAGGTAAAGCAGTGTCTCAATAGATTAACTCACAGTCTAGGTAAATCACAGTCCAGGTAAGTTCTGCAGGCAGCTAGCTTAAATCACAGTCCAGGTAAGTTCTGCAGGCAGCTAGCCTAAGCTGTAGTAGCAGAAACAGCAACAACTCCGAAGTCTCGTCCGTTTCTCAGCCGAAGTTTTGTCCGGTTCTCAGCAACACTGGAAATTCTTCCACCTTCGTCTTCACTGACACTGGGACGAAGGCAGGAACTCCGGATGGCTAAAGAAAATCCTGTAGTATTCCAGCAGGCACTAAGAAAACAACCTTCTGAACAATTTAGTACATTATCTCAAGGTTTTTTTGCATTTGAAATAAGCATTAATAGTGCTCATTACTCATCAGCTTCCAGGTGTGGGAGAACCATTGTAGCTTAGTTATTGGCATTGAAAATGACCAAACATCAGGGACACCAGTAGCATCTTCTGCTGGCTGTAGAGCCTGGGCAGCCCCAGATGGCCCTGGGGAGTGTCCCGGACTCAAACTGCTACTGGGCACAGGGAGCAAGAGCCTGGGAGACTGTGCCTCCAGGTCAGGTCTAGATTTGGGCTCGCAGCAGTGGAAGAGCCAGCTCCCCGGCCAGGAGGCGGGGAAGGGCCAGTCGCCGCTGCCTCTTGGAAAATCCTTGCTGCGCTGTGACCGGCTTGCACACTCGGCAGCTGCCTCTCCGCTTCACGCACCCTCCAGTAACGAAAAGTATTCAGTAATAGCCTTTTGCTGCAACTTTTTTCCTGATAATCCTTCCTCCTCTGATAATCTTTCTTCTTCTGAACTTTCTGTTTCTTTCTGACTAGAGTTCCTGGGCTTCTATCAACACACGCCCTAACTATTCTTGGTTCCACTGGGGTGCCTTCTTCCCTTAGTAATTTACTTCTCACCCCTTCCATATTTTCATCATAAAGACAATACAATACACTGAGACAAAACAAGACACAAACATACTGTATCAATCTTCTCCATTTTCTCGAAATGGTCATTTTTCCTCTCACCCTATCTGCCTAGGGACGAGCAGATTGCTCCCGTCCTATCTATGGACGGGCAGCATTTTTTTTCGTCACTTACCCCCGAGTGTCCCGGGGCTCCCGGTACGGGCCACCATCTGCCGCAGTCCGGCTGCAGCAAAATAACCGGGGGGTGACGAATAACTTGTGTACGTTGATACAGCAGGAGTGGAAGCCGTTTATTGCAGGACAGGAGCAGTATTTATACATTCCACACAGCTTATCTAATTAGCATAAACTAGATACATCAGTCAACCAATAAGGAATCTCCACACTTAATGGCTCGCTTCTGTTACTTCTCAAACCACTCCCTCTGGCATTTTGCCAGGCACCATCCAGACTTGTTTACGAACTCTAACATTCCCCTGGCTAAATGCCAGGTGTTATTTTGACTTGTTTACAGACTCTAACAAACCCATATAAATACAGTTATCTTGTATTGGACAAAGGCACCGTAAACACACATTGGAGAAAAGAGAGCCTCTTCAACAAACGGTGCTGGGAAAATTAAAAATCCATATGTCGAAGAATGAAATTGAATCCCTATCTCTCACCCTGCACAAAATTCAACTCAAAGTAGATCAAGGACCTAGGCATTAGACTAGAGAGAAAAAATGGGGCTAATTCTTCATTATGTCAGCCCAGGAACTGACTTTCTCAATAAGACTCCTAAAGTACAAGAAGTAAAATCAAGAATCAATAAATGGGATGGTATCAAACTAAAAAGTTTCTCCACAGCAAAGGAAACAATCAAGAATGTGAAGAGAGAGTCTACAGAATGGGAGAAATTCTTTGCCACTTGCACCTCAGATAGAACATTAATCTCCAGTATATATAAAGAACTCAAAAAACTTAACACCAAAAACAACAATAACAATAACAACAACAACAAAAACGAATAACCTAATCAATCAATGGGCAAAGGAACTGAACAGACACTTCACAGAAGAAGAAATATGATTAGTCAATACATAAATGAAAAAGTGTTTGACATATCTACCAATTAAAGAAATGCACACTACACTGAGAGTCCATCTCATTCTGGTCAGAATGGCAATTATCAAGAATAGAAGTAACAATAAATGTTGGTGAGGATATAGACATAAAGGCACACTCATACATTGCTGAAAGGACTGGTCATTGGTGCAATCATTCTAGAAAGCAGTATAGAGATTTCTCAGGAAACTTGGAATGGAACCACCATTTGATCCAGTGATCCCACTCCTTGGTATATACCCAGAGGGCTTAAAATCAGCATACTACAGTGACTCAGCCACATCAATGTTTATAGCAGCTCAGTTCACAATAGACTAAGCTATGGAACCAACCTAGATGCCCTTCAACAGATGGATCAGTAAAGAAAATGTGGTAGATATACACAATGGAATATAACTCAGCCATAAAGAGAAATGAAAGTCTGGCATTTACTAGTAAATAGATGGAGCTGGAGACTATCATGCTAAGTGAAATAAGCCACTTCTAAAAAACCAAGGCTGAATATTCTCTCTGATATGTGGATGCTAACACAATAAGTGGGGAGGGGGGATAGAATTTCATTGGATTGGACAAAGGGAAAGGAAAGGAAGGGAAGGGTGTGGGAATAGGACAGACAGTAGAATGAACTGGACATAACTTTCCTATGTTCATATATGAATATACGACCAGTGTAACTCCACACAGTGTATAATGACAAAAAAAGGCAAATTATACTCCATGTATGTATGTCAAAATGCACTCCACTGTCACATATATCTAAAAAGAAAAAATAAAACAAAGTAGGGATTTAAAATTACAAGATAGAAAAGAGCTACAAAAAGAAACTGACATTCTCTGCCCACTGCTCATGGATGGTCCTGTGTCCCTACCGGGTGCACATGCTCCCCTTTGGGAACTGCTGGGATAAGCTGGTGTCTCAGGTTTCCTGGTGTCTCTTGTGTAAACAAGAGGCTTGCTATGTGCATAGCGAGTGTTCAGTAAATATTTGTGAAAGGGACAAATAAACAAGTCACCCAGGAATGTTCTGGAACGGAGGCAATTCACAGTGTGGCTAATAGCTTGGACTTTGGAATTGGAAGGATTGCAGCTCACGTTCCAGCCCTGTTCCGCACTAGTCCTGTGATGGACAAGTGGTTTTTCTCCCTGAACCTCAGGGCATAGGGACCAGATCTCCCCCGCGCCCCCCCCCCCGCCCCAACCCCTGCAGGCTGTTAATGCAAGCCTCCTGCAACGAGCAGAGCCTGGAACACAGGCAGGAGTCATAAAGATGAGCTGTGTTCCCCGTGAGGAGAATAACCCCAGAGCAGCAGCGTTTTCTGGTTTTTTAATGAGTGCTGCACGCAGTTGAGCTCTCTTGAGGGCAGAGAGTAAGTGTGAATTTTGGCAGAGGCAGTGACTGGGACGTCAGTCGGTACTGGAGGCCGCCCACGTGCCCTCGCCTTGTGCAGAGAAGCAACAGACAGGGAAAAGCAGTGACTCCCCCCACATTCGCGAAGGTCAAGGCAGGGCAGGACCAGGAGCATCTTCCCTGACGCCCAACCAGCCATGGGATTTATAGTGATTTGCTTCCATTCTGCAATTGACATTTATGGAAAACTACCGTGGGATCAGGCAGTTTTTCCTTTCTTTTATTTTTTTTTATAAAGATAATTACATTTGTTTCTTTATAAAGGAATATTTATCATAAAAATTAAAATGTAAAAAAAAAAATTAAAATGTAAAAGGCCACATTCCCTCCATGGAAAGATAACCTTTATTACTCTTTTGCTCTGTTTTATTCTGGCCTTAAGTTCTATGTAACAGCATTTTGAAAGCCATTATGGCAATTATTATATATGTTGTGTAATATGGACATCTGTCTATTTATTTGAGGTCTTGATATAGGTCTTTTCCTTGTTATCACAAGTCCTTCGTGGGCATAACTGAGTAGCTGTTTTCTGCATGTCTGAAACCCTTATGCAGCTCAGCCTCTCCCTGAGGAACTGGGCAGTCCTGTATCTGCCCTGCAGCCACAATACCCGCCAGGGCCTGATCCCCATAGGAAATAGTTGCTCCTTGACACCTGAGACCCAGGTGCCGGATCACCCTATTTTCTTCAACTCCAGCTTTCCGTTTCCCTTCTTTGAAACAAGAATCAGATCTGCCTCTCATGGCAGCTGCCAGGCTAAGTGAGGTGCCTGTTTAGAGGCTGCTGGGTGAACTTCCCAGTGCTCTCCAATTCTTGGTTTGTTGGATGGATCAGAACTCTTCAGATGCTAGCAACAGGAAATCCAGCTCAACAAAATTACACCATAAAGGGAATTTATGGGCTCACAAAAGTGCAAGGCCCAGATGCAACTGCCCAGTGAAACCAGAGCCTGAAGGACACGGCCACAGGTCTCGGTGACCTCTTTCCCACACTCCCATTTCATCCTGGGGCAGATTCTCCCCAAGACTCCCTAGAGCCTGACACTGAGGGAGGTGCCCCAACCCTGGCAGGCTTAGGAGACAGCACATGGTCCTAATGGCTCCAGCAGAGGGCCAAGCAGCCAGGCCTGGCCCAGGTCCTTCTACCCAGATTGGCATCAGCTCACTTAGACCACCTAACCTGAGTGTGGTACCCCGACAGAGAGTCTAAGTGCTGTCACTAGAAGAGGGGCAGGTTGGGGGAAGGGCAAACAGCAGCCGTCCACCTCAGTGACCATCATTCCTACTGCTGGGGCAGGAGGGAGGTTCTCAGAGCTGGTGAGGCCAGGAGTCTGCACAGTCTGCTGCAGTCTGGTTGAAATCCCTGGTCACAACCTAGATGCCCTTCAATAGATGAATGGATAAAAAAAATGTGGCATTTATACACAATGGAGTATTACTCTGCATTAAAAAATGACAAAATCATAGAATTTACAGGGAAATGGATGGCATTAGAGCAGATTATGCTAAGTGAAGCTAGCCAATCCTTAAAAAACAAATGCCAAATGTCTTCTTTGATATAAGGAGAGTAACTAAGAACAGAGTAGGGTCGAAGAGCATGAGAAGAAGATTAACATTAAACAGGGATGAGAGGTGGGAGGGAAAGGGAGAGAGAAGGGAAATTGCATGGAAATGGAAGGAGACCCTCAGAGTTATACAAAAGTACATACAAGAGGAAGTGAGGGGAAAGGGAAAAATAATACAAGGGGGACAAATGAATGTCAGTAGAGGGGGCAGAGAGAGAAGAGGAGAGGGGAGGGGAGGGGAGGGGGGTAGTAGAGGATAGGAAAGGCAGCAGAACACAACAGACACTAGTATGGCAATATGTAAATCAATGGATGTGTAACTGATGTGATTCTGCAATCTGTATATGGGGTAAAAATGGGAGCTCATAACCCACTTGAATCAAAGTGTGAAATATGATATATCAAGAACTATGTAATGTTTTGAACAGCCAACAATAAAAAATTAAAAAAAAAAAAAAAAAGAAATCCCTGGTCACTCTCCTCGGCCTCCCCTCCTGTCAGTCCTGCAGGGAATCAGTGAGCATTCTCTTCCCGAATCCCCTGCAACGAGGCCACACCCCCAGGCGCTCCCTCCCTGTGACCATGAACTGGGAGGAGGCCTGACTCCCAGTGACCTCATCAGGTGACTCAGCGCACCGTGTACAGCCCAGGCCCAGGGTGTGTTAGGGTCCCCGGGCCCAGCGGAAGGGCCCCATGGAACGTTTATAGGCCTGCTGTTTACAGCTCAGAAGGCAGAGCTGATGTTCCTTGGGAGAGCCAGGCTGGGGTGAGGGTGGGGATCCTGCACAGGGAGAGGACAGCGCAGCACAACAGGTGGGGGCTGAGGCTCAGAGCTGGGAGCTGTTGTCTATTCCCAGTGCTTGGGCCTTAGTTTTGTTCAGCTGGAAAAAAAAAAAAAAACCATACATGATAACCTCATCCCATGAGCCCCTCGTGCCTGAGAGGCTGGGAGAAGCAGGCTCACTCCACAGATCAGTCCAGCTGTGTCTCCTGCAGTGGCATCCTGCTATCTACACTTGTGTTTGTGCTTGGTCCCTGCCCTGAAGGCTCACAAGCCACCTGATATGGGATCAATCCAAACAGGGCGTGTGCAGGGCAAGGCAAGGCACAGGCTCCCTTCTGCAGGCGAGAAACAGGACTCGGTACCCGTGGGGGCCATGGCAAGGGTGCAGAGGGAGCAGGGGGGCAGAGAACAGGGTAGTGAGGAGGGCACAGATCTGGACAAATAAAGGGGGAGGAGAAAAGGACTCCAAGGGGCAAGACCAAGGAACAAGAGTCAGGGGAAAGCAGGAGCCCGGACGTCCATTTAAAACTGGGGGACACCCACTCCAAAGCAATCATACAAGTAAATACAGGTGTCGTAGGAAATCTAGAAAATGGACCAAGATGCTCCAGGTGCCTCCTGGGGAGGGCTTCTGGGGGCTGTCCCTGCTGAGGACAAGGTGCAAAGTTTCGAGGAGAAGAGAGAGGAGAGCACCTTTGAGCCAGGTGAGGTTTGGGGGTGTGGGCGTACGCATTCTGTGACCAAGACAGCACCCAGGGCTTGTGCTGCTGGGGAGGAGGAATGGAATTCAGGGCTGGCAGCTGACTCCTAGGCTCCTGCTCGTGCACGTAGAGGGGAAGATTCAGGGAAGAGAGGAGCAAGCAGGGGCTATGAGGAGACCACAGCTGTAGAACCACCCAGTGATGACAGCATCTCCGATGGAGAAGAGAGAAACGGCAGAGGTGGGGCAGGGGACCAGGAGGCAAGCACTGCTGAATTCAGGAGAAAGGTGACCACCGTTGAGAGCTGTGAGTCCAGTTCACTCCTCAAAACAGCTACAAACAGAGGTTAAGTGACCTGCCTAAGGTCACCCCGCTGGTAAGCTAACAGTGCTGGGGTAGAGCAAGAGGAAAAGCCCATTTGAACCATGAAGTTCAAAACCTTGATCTTGTGGTAAGGCTCTCACTGGGACGTGGGTGGCACACATTCTCTCTGATCTGCTGTCCCCGGTGCTGAGCTCTCTCTGGAGATGAGGTGAAGGTGGGGGTCTGGAGCAGCCACTACCCATCATATTCTTGGTCAGCCTCAGGTGGCAGGGGAGGGAGGGAGGTGGATTAGCCAGGCACGCTGAGTTCCAGAGCTTTGACTGCTGAGGCTCGGAAGGCCCAAGAAGGCCCCAGGACCTGAGAGAGAGAGAGGTCCTCTATAGCTGGTGTAGTCAGGCCACACCCCCGGACTGCTGGCCTTCCTCCTGTATATATATGTATATATACAGGGAGGGAGGCACCGGGAGGAAGAGGGACCTAGTGATGAAATCTGCATGAGAAGTGAGTTTGAGTATTAGAGAGAAAAATGTCTAGAACCTCTAAAGCATTCAAACTCACTGAACTTCTTTACATTTAGTTTTGGTGGGGGAGGTACTGGAGATTGAACCTAGGAGTGCTTTACCACTGAGCTACTTCTCCATTCATTTTTCTTTTTTTATTCTGAGACAGGTTTCATTAAGTTGCTGAGGCTGGCCTTGAGCTTGTGATCCTCCTGCCTCAGCCTCCCAAGTCACTGGGACTACAGGCATATGCCATTGCACCCAGCTTTGAACTTAATCATGGAGCCCAGTAATTATACTGCTGGCGACCAGTTCTAAGACAATGGACTTTTTGCACAAAATTATCCATCAAGTCACTATTTGTAAGATGATAGTTACATACACCCTTACCATTCAACACCAGTGGATAGTTATTTATAATTCCTAGCTGCATGCAGCCGCACATGAGATGGTAAAGAAGGGCTCCTCTCTTGTGGAATGACACATATTGGAAAAAGTAGGATACCTTACTGTAGTTTTTAAGTAAAACCATGCTTATGCGAAAGAATTAGCAAAAGTAGAAAATTCTGCAAAGTTTAAACCCGTTAGGCCCAAGCTTTCAGTTCTGTGAATATGTCAATGAAATGGCACAGGTTCATTAAGATAGGTTAGAAATCACAATCCAGAGTTTGTATATGTTAATATATTAATGCACTGTAATTATCATGTTCTAATTATATTTTCATCATTACTATTTGTGTGTGTGTGTGTGTGTGTGGTACTGGGGTTTGAACTCAGGGGCACTCAACCACTGAGCCACATCCTCAGCCCTATTTTGTATTTTATTTAGAGACAGGGTCTCACTGAGTTGCTTAGTGCCAGGTTTCTGTTCTTGAGACTAAAAGGCTCAGGGGTCACTCCATTTGAACTGGGCTAATTGGGCTGCACAAAATAACCACACAAGAGAGCGAGAGCACACGCTGACCCCTTTTATTGAGGAGAAGCTATTCAAATGAGGCAAGGGGTCAGGTTTCAGGGGGCTGAGTCTATCTTCATGATGTCCACTGTCAGCAGGTTGACTGACACCTGGGTAGGCCACACCCAAGGGCACAGTAAGAGAAGGGGACACACCCAAGGCACTTCCATGGAAGATTTTACCCTAAACAGGACAAGGGGTTATATTACAAAGGAACAGGTGAGCACAGCTTCACCCATGGGGCTTTACAAGACACACCCATGCACGAGATATCCACCCTCCAACCCAAGAAGGGTGGGGAAAGCTCTGCCACATTTCTGTGACTGAGCGCCTCAGCACTCAGCCGAGGAGTGTGACTCAGTCAAGTGCAAGGTTGATCTCCCACAGCTTAGTATCTCACTTTTGCTGAGTCTGGCTTTGAACTTGCAATCCTCCTGCCTCAGCCTCCAGAGCTGCTGGTATTACAGGCGTGTGCCACTGTGAACCAGCTCATCATTTTTATTATATCATTGTTACGGATTATATTATTTATATATACATATACATGTGTGTGTGTATATATGTAATTTTTCTTTTTTGTACTGAACCTAGGGGCACTTTACCACTAAGCTACATTCCCAGTCCTTTTTTACTTTTTTAAAAATTTGAGGCAGAGTCTCGTTAAATAGTTGCTCAGGGCCTCACTGAGTTGTTAAGGTGGGCCTCAAACTTGCCATCCTCCTGCCTCAGCCTTCCAAGCCTCTGGGATTACAGTCATGTGCCACTGTGCCTGCCTTCTACTGTATATCACGTCTAACATTTTTTAGGTGTTCCACATCTAGGATGAGGGGCCAAAATGGGTTAAATAGTGATATGGAATGGTAGGTGAATTCAATAAAAATTTAACTCTCCCACCAGAGTTGAAACACAGTAAATTATTTTTTGAAAAGGTATAATATAAAAGTTATCAATCAGTTTAAAAAAAAGCATCATGGCAGAGATAAACTGTGGTTCCTGTTGGCTGGCTCAGCAATCTGGAGATGGCAGGACACACAGGAGCAGCACAGGACTGAGGACAGGTTAGGTGCATGCTGAATGTGGGTTGAGTGACAGCAGAGATGAGATCCTGCTCAGATCCTGCTGAGTATCACCTAGGAGTGGTGATGAGCTGGAACACCCGAGGGCAAGCTGGGAATATCACCTGTACCCAAATGGGTGCAGTGCAGATGGGGCCAGGCTGGGGCTCCTACCCCCCGGGGAGGTGTCAGCTGTGGGAGTGGACATCAGTGGGATGTGGGACAGGCCTGTTGGAGTTTCTTCTTTTCCTCCAAAAGCAGCAAGTGACCTCTACTGAGTAATACCAGGAGCTGGACCAGCAGCGCCAGTCTTTGAGGAAGTCATCATGGACACTGTGGGAACCCCGTTGGCTGTACCAGGCCCTGGGCCAAGCCCAGAGAGAAAGCAGAGCATCTGGGGCTCCAGGAGGCAGGACACCCTGATGCTCCAGTGCCCCTCCCTTGCCACACAGCATTTTCTTGGTGGCTGGGGAGAGGGAGCTGGAGGGAAAATTCTGCCTGGATTCGGAGAAGGCAGATTGGGGCGGAGGAGAGAACAGCAGGCAGGAGGTGCTGTGGAAACCCATGCTACAGGGAAGAAATGCACAGAGAAGGGAACAGGAAAATGGAGTTCTTGGAGCTGAGCTAGGGAGGGCCTGCCAGTGGCCCCCAGCCTTCATTTAAGGAGTATCTCCCAGGTCAGGCATGGTTGTGGTTCTGATAGCAGAGGCTACACCTCTCCTGCTGCTTCAGCAGGGGAGGAGGGAGGCAAGGCTTCCTAAGGGTACAGGAGTGGTCAAGGCACCAAGGTGGGCTTCTAACCCCTGAAGGGTCGTTGTGTGGGTGGGCATTGGACTTGATCTGCTTGCACCCGGTGTGCAGCTAAGGCCCTTTGATCAGAAGCTTAGATTCTGTTCCTGTGTTGCTTGGGTTTGAATGTGTGCTCTGTCACTTACTAGCCATGTGGCTCACCTAATTATTGTACCTTTCTGGACCCTCCATGTCACCAAATGTAAAACGCAGTAAAAAAGGAACCTCTCCTGACGGGTTGTTTTAAAGATTAAATAAGTCACATTCCACCAGTCCCTGGCACAGACTGTTAGCACTGTGTGTTTGTTAAATAAAAACATACTTTTTTTTTTTTACTTATCAGAAATATATTTATAAGGTCAGGGTGGCCCACAAAGGGAGCAGGCTGCCCTACCACTGACAGTGACAATGAGGTGGGGCTCTTGGCTTCAGAGATGTCACACAACTCAGGGAGAGGCAGTTATTGGGGAGTTCCCTGACCCCAATTCTTGTTGGTGGATGACTCACAAGGAGCTGGTCACCAGAGTTCATCCATGATACTACTTGGGTATCCAAAGTGCTCAAAAGACCCTCACCCACTGCTGCAGCAGTGGGCAGTATGGACTGATGGACCCACCACCAAGTTCATGGCCAGTCATCAGTGAGGACAGACAAGGCTGAGCCTGGAGACTGTCAGAGGCTTCCAGAAATGGGTTTTGACAGAGAGAGCAATGGCCCTAAGGCCTCAGATCATCGAGGTCTTCCCCAATCACTGGGGTCTTTTTGGTATTCATTTCAGCTTGATATCGTTTGCTGAACAGTTTTAAGCAATGAAATAAACCGGGCCAAAAACAAGGAGAATTGACACAGAAACTATGTCCTCAAGTAGCTTATGGCTGTGTGAGAGGAAGAGACACGGGGTGCAGTTCTGGCATCAATACCACCAATCATCACTACAAAGACAGCTGTGTGATGCTGAGCCCTTACTGGGCACCAGACACTCTCATCTTCTCATACACACTTTATAACAAACACTAATATCTTCATCTTAAATCAGGCCTCGAGGATCTGAGAGGTTAGCAAGCTATCCACAGCCTCTATAACCACAGTAGAAACTTGTCTTGGAGTGAAATGGTCCCATTACATTATCTCTTGTCTTGCAGGAAACTAGCAATCATTGTCCCCATTTTACTAAGGAGTAAACTGAGGCTCGGGGCTCTTCCCTTTATCATCACAGGTCACAGCTGAGGCCAAATGCATGGTGACAAAGAGCACAAACCTTTAGTTAGACAAAGATGCTGGCTTCCCTTCACCGGGGCCACCCCTGCTGTTGCTGTGGCCCATCCTGGACGTACCCCTCAAGACACTCTCCCTGGGAGACTCATTCCTTCTCGAGGTTTACCCACCTCCACGTGGAATCCCCAAGCCACATCTCCAGCCCAGCATCCAGCCTGGCACTGCATCTGTATAGTCACCTGCCTGGGGCACATCTTGGTTTGTGTGGCTCCCCTCAACAGCTGCTGGTCCTTCTAGATTCCCTGTGTCAGGGATGGGCATCGTCCATACTGGTTGCACAAGTCAGATTCGGGGAGTCTTCACCAATGCCTCCTTCTCTGACAGGCGGATGCCATCTCCTTTTGACATTTCTCGTGTCTATCTCTCCTCCCCACCACCATCCCACCACAGCAGTCCAGGCCCGCCTACTAGCTCCTGTGTATCCTTCCTGATGACCTCATTCTTCTCTTACCTGGCTGCCAGAGAGGTTCAGAGAAATGCACATCAGCCCAGGTCACTCTCTGTTCCTAGCTCCCCATTTGTGCTGGGGGCAAGCCTTCATTCTTAGCATGCCACTCAAGGTTCTAGCCTCTTACACATTCCCACTGTCCCTAGTCTCCTGTACCGGTCAGAATGACACCAGGCAACAGCATGACCCTCTGTCACCCCAATCCTAATCCTCCTAGTCCTTGGACACCTTCTCCAGGGAGCCTTCCCGTTGTCCCAGAAGGATTGAAGGACCTCTTCTCGTGCTCCCACGCAGCTCTGTACATCACCATGCTTTCTCTTCTCTCTTTCCACCTTGAGATCAGAAAGGCTTTGAAGTTAGGGGCTGCTCTTATGCTTTATTTATTTATTTTTTAGTGTTAGGAAATATTTGCTGAAATAGAAAGATGGAAACTCTGGGAGACAGACCCAGGGAGGGTGCTCTTTTAAGGAAATGGGTTACTCTGTGTATAGACACTGAATGCTGAAGATACAATATCCTTTCTCCTCCTTTCCCTTGAGCCTCAATTTTGCTCAGGAGACAGCATTGGTGTTAAATAGATTTCTTAGCATCCTTTGCAAAGATAGCTAGCGTGGGCATCAAGGTTTAAGGAAAAGTGGCTGTGCATGTGCGTAAGATTTGCCCCTTTCATTTCTTGTCTTGCACTTCTGGATTTAGAAGAGGAGCCTGGAGTTGGAGCAACCTTCTTGTGACTGTGAGCAAACCAGGGGGATGAGAACTACACATTAAAGAATTCTGAAGGGGTCTAGGTCATGACCTCTGCACTACCTACTAGCAGACCTATTGCCACCAGCAAATGAATCTCATTTAAGTCACTGACTGAATCTCCATTTAGCTGAACTCCCACCAGAACAGAAATGGAAACTCTTTCCTATGGAGATGATGCTGATCCTGAGAGCAGCCCGAGGTCAAGGTTAACTGAGAACAAAGTGAAGGCTGAAGTGGTTGGTCCTCCCTGGAATTCCACTAGAGGTTTATCCTTAGGCCAGAGATTGAAAAAGCAGCTCCAGCCATGGTGGCCCTAATGTGCCTGTGACCTTGACCTGGGCATTGTCTGGTCCCTGCTTGGTTCCACCTGTGAAATGAGGTTCCTGGACTAGACAACTTTTTAAGTACTTGGAGTCTGGGCTTCCACAGTCAGGCAGAGATGATTTCACTAATTTGCTATGTGGTTTTCAGGCAATTTTTAATCGGTCTCCAGCATTCCCATCTGTGAAGCCCAGACTGTAATAGAACCTATCATTGCAGAGCTAATCTTGGGGTTAGATAGAATCATGCTTGTGGGTGCTCAGCAGAGCCTGGCACAACCAATCTACCACGGTGTTACTGTCTGTGCCCAGTACACCTTGAGTGCTCCATGATGAGAACTGTCCTTGTGCTCCTTGTTCTCCAGCGAGACACAACGTGACCTGGAGTTCCTGCTTGCTCTGGGTCTGGGGCTGCGACAGGACTCTGGAAAGCTGGATACACCTCTCTGTGGAGGAGTGAAGTGATCAGAGGTTACCCACTATCCAATAGCTTCTGAATGCTGCCATGCCTGAGGTCCTAACGTACTGGTGAACAGGAGAAGCCTGTGGACACAGCCCAGGCCAGACCCGGCCTAAATGCATCAGGCCCTGGGTAGAAATAAACAGCCTATGTGGTTCAACATCCTGTGAGTTTGTGACAGTTGAAGTTTCCTGGATATTGAGGGGTGTCTTTTCCTGGGTGTGGGGTGGGCTCAAAGAGATCAGCTCTGTAGGAGACTACAGAAATTAGGGAGCTGGAAGAAAGCCTCTAGCATTGGATTCCTCACTGTAGCTGCTTTTGGCAGATTCTTTTTGGCCTTTGCAAAAGCCTCACCTTTCCTTTTTCTGAGCTTGCAGTCCCAGAGGTTTAAAAAAAAAAAAAAAAAAAACTCGGGAAAAATAAACTGGCTGTTCATTCCAACCCTAAGAAGGAGGTCAGTGGGGTGCATCCCGTTTGTCCAGGCCCCCCCCCCCCTTTGTCCCTCGCAGCACTCCAGGCCAGACCTAGCCTCGCTGACACTTGACAGCGCTTGCCGTTTACCTTGGCTCAGGTCCAGAGAGTTCGGGCCCAGCCCGGGACGGCCCCCACCCCTCCACCTTGCTACCCAACCCCCCTCTCCAGCGCAAAGAGCAGTTTAAATATAAATCAGCCCGCAGCACAAACAGAGCCTCGGCGAGTCTCAGAGCCATCACCGGAACTGAGGGCCCACGTTTGCCGCGGCGAGTGCAAACAAGCAGAGACTGGCTGCGTAAATCTTCCCAAGTGCGTCGCGCGGGCGGGCGGGGAGCCGGGGCTCACCTCTCCAGGAACCCCGGGCTCCCTCCCCCACCTTGCTCCTGCTGTCCCCACCCCAGCGCCCCTCGGACCCTACTACCCCTTCCACCCGCTGGCCCTGCCCATTCCTTTCAAGATCCCCTGTAGTCACCTGCCCGCACCAGCCGCACCCACCTTTTCCCAGGCATCCCCCTACCCGCCTACAGCCTTCCGTCCCTCCTGCCACTAACTCCCTCCTTCCCCCACCCCTCCCAGCAGGCGGGACCTTCTCCCGAGACCGTGAAGCCTCGCGGGTCCGAGCCGAGGTCGAGCCCCGGCGTACCCAGCGCCTCCTGGGCTTAGGCAGCACCGACTCCCGCGTCCCGAAGACACCTGTCTAAGGAGGCGACGACGGCGGCGGCGGGGGGCGGGGGCTCGCTGCGCTTTGGACACCGGAGGAAGAGAGGGAGGAGGGAGAGCGCGTTTCATCATCGGCGACGGCGGCGGCGGCGGCCACTTATAAAAACTTCTGGGCGCGCACTCTCTCGCTCAGTCTCCGCGCCGCGCGCCTCCTAAGGTCAGCGCCACCAAGTTCGCCATCGGCCGGTCCGGCTCCACCAGCCCGCGCGGTCTCTCTCCACCCAGAGCCCGGAGCCTGCAACCACCGCCCCGGCCGGGCGGTAGGGGACGCCACCCCCGTGTCGCTCTGCAGCCCGGCCCGCCGCCCCGTCACCATGGGGCTCTTGCCCAACCCCGGCGCGCGCCAGGGCAGCAGCGCCTCCTCGGGCGGAGCCGGCCGCTGTCCCCGCTCCGTCTTTGGCAACATTAAGGTGAGCAGAGTCCGCAGACAGTCCCGCGAGGCACCACCGGCGTCGGTGCTGTCGAAGCCCAGGGGGTGCAAGGGTGCTCCAACTCCCTCCTCTGCCCTCAGGGCCACCATCCAGGTCGCATCCCTGGCGCTTGGCGTTACGGGCCAGGGCGCACCTGGACCGGCCGCACGCGCGATCGCGTGTGTGCGTGTTCACATGCCCGCATCAGGTTAAGAAACAGGACATCGGAAGTACCTGTTGTTGTTTGTTTTGAGACAACTGTGTAGAGATATGGCAGTGAGAGAATTGCCATCTTTGCAAAAGAATATCTGGAGGAACACTGTCTCCCGCAGACAGTTAACTTCGTTCATGGGACGGGCTTGGAGGTGCCCAGTGGGGCCTTGTGGGGATAGGATGGGGGCACTTTTGAGATGGTGCGGATCAGAGCACACCTGGTCCTGATGGCAGAAGATGTTCTTCCCGGGGCTTTCAACTTCTGCCAACGCTGGCGGGGACCGTGCTACCTGGCTGCAATTCCCTCTCAGCCGTTCAGCAACCAACCCTTCTCCTAGGACGAGCTTTCCTGGTCTGAAAATCAGTAGCCCTAGTGGTCAGAAAGATCAGAGCAGGTGCCTTTGGCCCAGCAAGTTATGGGGCCACAGGGAAGAGAAAATGGGGGTGTTGGCAGCTATTAGAATGACAACACTTTCTTCCCCAAGAGTCAGAAACACTTTCTACTCTCTCACAAGTCCAAGAGGACCTAGAGTAGTTGAATCCACACTCAAGTTCTTTGGGGACTTCCTGATAGAGGGAAGCTTCCCTATGAGGAAGTGGAAGGCTTCAGAGTTTCTTGAGGGCATATTGGGGTCAGGGTAGAGATTATGGCACAGAGACATTAGGTTGTTTCCCACAATCATACAATCAGATGGAAATGGGTAAAGCCTTCAGTGGTGCAGATAGGGGAACTCAGATCTCACAAAGGCAGGTTGGGACTCTCTGTGGACTGGTTACATGTATCTAACAGAAACAGATCTGGAGATCAGAGGGGATCCCACCTACATATATGTACTTAGATTGTTTCCAGTGGAATTCCCCATTCCTGTTTCTGTTCTTTCCCGCACCACAATAATAAAGGTTAAATTGATCTCATGGTGTAATATAAATAAGACAGAAATTTTGAAATAATCTCAAACCTCACCTTTTGGCCAAACCTGCATAGAACACTGTGTGCAATTTCCATTTCACCATTCCCAAGTGTTCTGGAGAAGTTTCAGCTGAGAATTGTGGAAAGTTTGATATCTTAAAATTAGGAATTGGAAGGAAAGAGCCCGTGTGGGGGTTGGGTAGTCTGAAAGGAGTGGAGCGTGGCAGGAAACAGGGTACAGGAAATCTAACTCCTTTACCCCCAGGAATGGCAGGAGGGGCGGTTGTTCCAGCACAGATTCCTGACAGTGAGGGTGAGGAGGGGTAAGGCTTGGCCTGCCCTAGACCCTAAAACAGTTTATGGCAGCAATTTCTTTGAAGATCTGTAAGAATAAGATAACTTCTCACATGCTGATTATTTGTGCCTGAGGCCTGAACTCTGAGCTCAGGCCAATTGGCCCCCTGAGGGAGTTAAAGACTCATCAGTTAAGAGGTTTTCACCAGTTCCAACAACCAGATTCTCTTAATCATCACCTCTTTGGATGAATAACAGTTTTAAGATCAGAATTTGGAAAAATCTCAACTGAGCTTCAACTCAGGAGCCTGAAACCAGGGAAATTTGGAATCTAGAATCCCAGATTAGTTAAGTGTCCCTCCTGGAACAGTAATAAGTAATCCAGGGCTTTGCTATTTGAGGGGAAATTTCTTCCTCCAAGTGAGAGGTTGGGGGATGGCCTTGCACCTTCTCAGTAGGGTTTGGGCTGCATATGCCTTGAGATATGGAAAGGAAAGGGGACACTCAACTTGAGGATCTGTCATTTTCCTAGGACAGACTAACCTTTTGGTCTTGTGGACATTCCTGAGAAACCCCATATCAATCACTTACTAACTGTGTGACATAGGGAAGGAAGCATTTCTCACCTTTCCTGATCCTCAGGGTCCTTACCTTAAAAAGTGGATAAAATGAACAATGCCCATGTTGGGAGTCAGCTCAGTAAGGATTAACCAGGATGAGGCACAGGAAGTAGGCTTGGTCAATCCGAGATTGCTTCTTCCTTCAACAAACAGAACTGTATGTTCAAATACCATTTTGGAAGTTTTGTTCTATCAATTCCATCATGGAATTATTAGTGAAGAAAAACTACAAATAATAATAATAATGTCCAAAATAATAATAAGAGTAGCTAACTGCAATTGAGCTATATGAATATACCAGGAACTACAGAAATATTGTACCCATATTTTGTCCTCTTTGCAACTCCATCAGGTGAATTATTGTCCCCTTTAATAATGAGGAAAATAAGGCTTTGGTAGGGGACCCCCCATGTCCATGTGTGGACATATAACCAGCAAGGGATGGAGTGTAGAGAAACATGGACTCTAACCACTGTACCGCCCAGCCCTCTCATCAGCTGGTTTAGCAGGTGGGGATTCCATGGGTTTCGGTTAAGAGGGCTTTCTTCAGGCTCTGGTGACACACAAGTCCCAGCTGTGACCCAGGGGAGCTGCGGTGGCTGCAGGATGTGTGCTCCCAGTGGCTCGCTGGTTTCTACTCTTTCACTCATCATTCTTCACATCCAAACAGACTGGCAACTCTTAGGGTTCATTTTTTTAGACTCCCCTGCAGCAGTAAATATCCTGGTATTTAATTTAGAGACAGTCTCTGGCCTCTGACTTTCGGGATTCTTAGGAAGTTCAGGACCTGCTGGAGAATCACTGTTGGAGGGAGTAGTCCAGCGCCCAGAACTCTAAATTAAAAACAGGTCCATTCAGCCATTATGGGGGTGGGGGCGGGTGTTGGTAGAAGGGAGACTTTGTGGCTAACTTATCCTGGCAGCCTCAAAAGATCTGTTTTTCCTTAAAATGAAGCTTTCTTTGGGGGCCAAACTGAGGTTATCTTATAGTGGGAGTGGTCATTGGATCACTGCTGCCCACAGCTCCAATGTAGTGGAATCATATATACTTGGTGGGGTGGGGTCCATTTCGCTGGGGGTGAAGGGTGAGGAAGAACAGTGGGAAGAAGCCAAGGTGAACCTTCTGGCTTGGCTCAAGCAGCCCTGGTAACCTCTAACCTGGGAGAACCAAAAATTGGGGGAATGTACTTTGTCCTAGCTTGTGTCCAGGCCACACTTGGAGGCCTTCAATTCTCAATCACAGGGAGGCATTTTAGGCTTTAACTTCTCAGTTTCTAGAACAAAATACTCTATCCCAGCAACCTGATTCATGCTCCGGAAAACACTCTCAATCAACTCTTCAGGGCCAAAGAATTCCTTCTCTGACCTTCTGAATTAAGATCCCCAGTCCTCCCCAGAGGGTGGGTTCCTCTAAGGTTTAAGATAGCACCCTTTAGCTCTCAGGAATCTGCCCCCCTGAGAGGCCACCCTTGGGCACTGCTTCTGGTGGGGAACAACGTGAACTGTTGGGGTCAGGGCGTCACAGGTCACTCAGATCTTGTCCTGGGTGATGCTCAAAACCCTTCTTGGCTTATATTTCCTCTCTAGTGATGCTGACACAGAACAAGCTGGGAAGTGACTTGTGTTCCACGGCATGGATGGCTCATTTCATCTCTTCCTGATTGTTCTCTTCTGTTCATGATAGTGACTACCTTTTTTTTTTTTTCCATTCTGGGAGACCTAGGATGGGATGTTAGGATGGAAGTCTGGCCTCCCCTTGCCTTCTTCTGTTTTGCTGGGCCAGAAATCATTTTATACATCTTTTATATGGCCTCCCCCATTCCTCAGTCTCTCTTTTTGCAGCCTCTGCTAGGTTTTATCCTGCGCCATGGTTTCAACCACATCTGGACCTCACCTGAGCTTCTTTTCTGCCTTGGAGGCACTGGCCTGCTCAGAGTTCCAGTTTATATGCCAAAGCATGAGAGCAGGGAAAGTGGACCTGAGAAGCCAGGGATATTCCTGGAGTGAAAGGGTCCTTCAGAGGCCCCTGTTCTTACATTATTAGGTTCATTGATCTTTACATGGCCATTCCGTCCTCAGTTTCTTTGGAGAATGACATGAAGAAACAGGTGTGTGAGTTTCCATTGTCCATATCCTACGGGATCCACACAGATGGCTGTCACCATAGTACTTAGGGACTTTCCTATAAAGGATCACAGGAGAAAGTCAGTTGAGCTCTTAATATAAGACAAAACTTGGTTTATTTTGAGTCTTTTTTATTTTTATTTTTTAGTTTTCTGTTAGCTTTTCTTGCTATGACAAAATACCTGAGGGCATGACCCCAAGGACCCATCCCTCCAACCAAATTATACTTCCTACAATTTCCATCCCCTTCCAATTGTCCGTGAGCTGTGAATCCCTCAATAGGTTAATACATTGATGAGGTCAGAGCCTTCATGATCCAGAAGTCCTACCTCTGAACATAGCTGCACTGAGGACCGAGCTTTCAACACATGAGCTTTTGGGGGACGTTCAAGATCCTAACCTTAACAAGTGTGGAACAATTATAGATTCACAGGAAAATAGTACTTAAAGGTATTGTGTATCCTTCACCCATCTTCTCTTATTGGTTCCATCTTATATAACTACAATAACTGTATAATCAACATCAGGAAATTGACATTGCTATCACGTGTGTACAGTTCTATGCCATTTTATCACTTGTGTAGGTTCTTGTAACTACTGGTCCACTGCTTGAAGCCACCACAAAGGCTTCTCTTATGTTAACCCCTTTAGAGTCACATCCATTCCTCTTCTGACTACTGAATGGCAACCCCTGGCAACCATGAACCTTTTTCCCATCTCTGTAATTTAGTCATCTGTAGAATGTTACATAAAGGGAATCATACAAGTCATGACATTTTGAGATCAGCTTTTTTTTCATTTGGCACAATGCCTTGGAAATCTATCCCAATTATTGCACATATAAAGAATTTGTTCCTTCTTATTGCTGAGTTGTATTCCATGGGATAGATGTACCATAGTTTGTTTAAATGTTCACTCATTGAAGAACATTTGGGTTGTTTCTAGTTAGAGACTATTACAAATTAGTTTTCGAGGAACAACTATGTATAGGTTTTTGTGTGGAGAGAAATATTCATTTCTCTTGTGTAAATGCCCAGGTGTGTGTTGGTGGGTCAGATGTTAGTTGCAGGCTGAGGTGTTTTACAAATCTGCCAAATTGTTTTCGAGATTTGTACCAGCAATGTGTGAGAATTCCAGCTACTTTGGGCCTTGTCAGCATTAGATGTTGTCACTACTTTTTATTTTAGCTATTTTAATAAATGTGTAATGACATCATATCATGGTCTTAATTTTCATTTCCCTCATGGCTAATAACATAGAACATCTTATATGAATTTCCATTTGTATCTCTTCTTCATTGAAATATCTGTTCATGTATTTTGTCCATTTCTTTTCTTTTTAAAATTTTATTTTTTTTTTTAGTGGTAGATGGACACAATATCTTTATTTATTTATTTTTATGTGGTGCTGAGGATTGAACCCAGTGCCTCACACATGCAAAGCAAGTGCTCTGCCACTGAGCTATAGTCCCAGCCCCATTTTGTCCATTTTCAAATTGGATTTTTTTTTTTTTTTTTGTAGAGCTTTGAGGGTTCTCTCCATATATATTAGATCCAAGTCCTTTGTTGGGTATGTGGTTTGCAAATATTTTCGTCTAGTTTGTAGATTATTTTTTATCATCTTAACTAACTATTTTACAGAAAAAAAATGTTTAATTTGATGTATTCTAATTTATCAACCTTTTAGTTTTCTGGATCTTGCTTTTGAGGGCTAAGGACTCTTCAGTAAATCTTAGTTTCTCTGTGCTTTTTCCTGTATTTTCTCCTAAAATTTAGTTTTCTAATTTTACATTTAAATCTGTGTTCTATTTCGAGTTAATTTTTTTTTATAGGTGTGAGGTGTGAGGTTTAGGTTAAGGTTCTTCTTTTTGGGGGTGAAGAGGGCTACTGCAGGCCAGTTGTTCCTACACTATTTAATTAAAAAGACTATCTTTATTTTAGTGATTTGCCTTTGCATTTTGTCAAAAATCAGTTGGTAGACTGGGGATGTAGCTCAGTGGTAGAGTGCTTGCCTAACATGGGTGAAGCCCTAGATTCAATAACCAGCACCATCAACAACAAAAAAAAAAAAAACAAAAAACTCACCATTAAAAATCAGTTGACCATACTTGTGCAGGTCTATCCCGGGTTTCCTATTCTGTTCCATTGATCTGTGTGAATAGCTTTCTTGCTTGATGTTGTGTTTTGGTTTTGGTACTGGGGTTTGAACTCAGGGCACTCAACCCCTGAGCTACATCCCTAGCCATTTTTATTTATTTATTTATTTTGTTTTGAGACAAGGTCTTTTTAAGTTGTTTGGAAGCTTGCTAAGTTGCTGAGGCTGGCTTTGAACTTGCAGTCCTCTTGCCTCAGTCTCCTAAGCTACTGGAATCAGAGGCATGTGCCAGCAAGCCTGCTTTGTCTTGATTTTTTTGTAGGTATGGATCAAGTTTTGAAGCTGGGAGAAAGCTTGGTTTTATCCTGCAATTATATGTGTTTAGCTTATGGCTGCCAAATTTTATAACCCATTCGGTTTCCCTTCTACTTTGACTTTTATAAAGGTCTTGGGAATCTTCCTAAAATCCAAGCTTACTTTACTTTCTAAAACAAAGCTCACTTTTGGTAACAGTGTAGGATCTTGTGTATTTATGCTCCAGCTTTTCTTCTGGTTTTAGCTGAGCAGTATATCCTTTCTCTTGAACTTGATCTTAGATCTATGTTTCTGATTTTTTTTTTCTTCTAATCTCAACGATAGCCCTGCATTCGAGGCAGCAACATCTTCATTTCATAGTTGGGGAAACTGAGGTTGATTCAAGGCCACACATATCCAGTAACTGGCAAAGCAGGAATTTGCACCTGGGTCATCTCCCTCCCCCGTCCCTTTCTGTATCCTCTCATCCTTGACCATTTGGACCTGAGCTTTGTGATCTTGGACTTTCTTTTCCATCCTCAGATTCTCATCTCATGCTCTTAAATCACTGATTGAGATGAGACTAGGAACGGGGCCAGCTGAGTCTGATCTTTGCTGGGAACTGTTATGAAACCTGGCAGAAGCCGCCAGGTTGTCCTTGATCAATCCCCAGCTCACTTGGGTTAGAGGACCTTGATTTTCTGGGTGTGCCTTATTGTTTGGGATGGATTAAATGTGCTCACAGGCAGGAAATGAAAGCACAGCAGAAGTCTCTGAGCAGCCTTCTTCCAGGGCCCATCTTCCCAGGATCTTGGATCACTGGAGGCGAAGGCTTAGGAGGCTCTCAGGAGTCTTGGGCTCAGCCTGGGGGCATAGCCAGGAGCAGCAACCTTGGAACTTGTGAACTTTGTGGGCACTCCGATTGATCAGCACTATCCCTCACCTCTAGAAACGTGGCCAGCTATCCTCTTGTCAGAGACTGTGTATCTGAGCTCTGGAGCAATCTGGGAGTCTGCTGGCAAGTTCCGTGTTGCTTACCCAATGCTGCTTTCCATACTTCAGACTGCTCCACCAGCATCTCTGGGACATGCTGCTCTGGACCACCAGGGGCCTCAGTTAGAATGCAATTGTCATCAGAGGGGACTACATTGAGCTAGCATTTATAAAAAAGGCCCTGAATTCTAGAAGATATCTTGGGATATGGCTTAACCCTGAGCATGACATTTTGTAGATATATTTTTGTCAGAAACTCAAGTGAATTATATATTCTTCTGCTCCACAATCACCTGTTTCCAATAAAAGTATTTGCCCCAAATCTTGGGGTAACCTTGATGCTCCAGGAAGCTGTGCCACGTCTAACTCATGTCTCCCAAATGCGGACTCCCAGGTGGAGTGTACCAAGTTTGGGAAGCAACACAGGTAGATGTCAAGTCAGAACTAGTTGATCTGGTGAGTTCACCCAGCTAACTTGTTGGGCGCAGAGGGACTGGCACCTAGACAGTTTGAAGGGACAGGTGTGTGGGGCATGGGTGTCCCAAAGTTCCTGGGCTGAGCGCTATGGGACTTCAGGAGAGGAGCCCAGCTAGGGGAACACAGTGAGGCCCCTTTGGGCCTGGGGAAAGGGGCAGTGGTAGAGAGAACAACAGGCTTCCAGAGTCCTGCTCCTCCTGCCCTCAGACTGCCAGAGATCCCTGGATGGGATTAAACTGATCACTTTCTCAGACTGTTTTATAAGTCACTCCTCACTTGCGCTTCAGGCACTTTTGCAACTTGAAGCTTTCCCTTTGGTTCACAGTTGAGGGAAAGCTGGGAGCTGAGTGCTGGTGTAGGAGCCTGAGTTTCGCTCAGTCACTGAGAATTTATTGAGTGTCTGTGGGTCAGGCCCTTTATGATGTGTGTTGCACTCCCCGCCCCCCCGCCAGCCTCCCTAAGAGGCTCCCAAGTTTCCAAGAAACAATTGCCTGCAAAGTTCCCAGCCTCCCAGGGTAATCAGCTGTCTCCATTTGCCCAGCACTGAGGGGGTTCCAGGGACCCACGACTCTCAGCTTTAAGACAGGGAATGTTCACTGGGCATAGTGGCACACGCCTATAATCCCAGCAGCTCGGGAGCTTGAGACAGGAGGATCATGAGTTCAAAGCCAGCCTTAGCAACTATGAGGCAGTAAGCAACTCAGTGAGACCCTGTCTCTAAATAAAATACAAAATAGGGCTGGGGATGTGGCTCAGTGGTCGAGTGCCCCGGAGTTCAATGCCTGATACCAAAAAAAAAAAAAAAAAGTTGGAATGTTCTAAGCAAATTGGAACAAGTAGTTACCTTGTTGCTGCTCTTGCTAAGACATTTTATAAGAACAAACTCCTGCCCCCTGAAAGGCATGGAGGAGGGTCAGAGATGGTGACCAAGATGAAAATGAACTTCAGGGATTCAGGGAGGCAGAAAGGGGTGGCTTCCTGAGAGCAGATGGGTGGGGCTGGGAGGCAGGGCTGGGAGGCAGAGTTGGGTCCTGCAGAGTGGCAAGACTGGGTTCTCTGTCTTGTTTCTGTTCTCCTCCTCCTCCTCCTCCTCCTCCTCCTCCTCCTCCTCCTCCTCCTCAGCTTTCCTTCATTGTTGGTCATGGTTTTTATGGCCTTTTGAAACTTCTCCCTGCACAGAATCTATACAAATGATGACAAAAATCAAGCTACAGAAAGATGGTGCTTCCTGGTGTCAGGAATTATTGAATTTCAGAATTGACCACGAGAAATGAGCTCATTTGCTCCAAGATGCAGAAATGTCTTGAAGTCCCATCTCTGGTCACATAGCTCCAGGGATGGGGACATCACACTACCTCACCAAGCAGACCCATACTGAACTGAAATCTGTGCCTGTCCTTCTGTGTGTATCCCTCTCGGAGCGAAGCTGGCAGAACCCCTCACCTTCCTGTCTCCACTAGGAAGGTCTCCCCTGTCCCAGAGCTCCCCTAACTGGGGACTGCTTAGCAGGGTTGAAACAGAAATCCAGGTGGCTTGAGCCATGCTCTTCTGAAAGCCAGACCAGGCTGTGAAGGTGGGCATGGCTGGGGTGAGTGCAGTGTGACCCCTGACTCCTGTTGTCCCTGATCACAAAGGTTTCATTGCTTGTCTTATCTCTGCAAAAAGCTCCATCACTACTCATGTGAGTGCCTCAGGCTTGGGGACAGCTGCTATGAAGTGGCGCATCTTATGATGGGGACCCAGAGCCCACCAGGCCCTGCAAATTTGTGATGCCCTCACCATCTCTAAGACCTGCTCTTCCCATCTCTCACTCTCTTCCTTCTCACTCCACATCCCTCTGTTCTCACACCCCAGCTCTCGCTCCTTCCCAACTTTGGAAGCTTTCATGGAGTATTCACAACAAGCCCAGAGAAGCCATGGATCAGTCATGAGTCCAGCCTCTAGACCAACAATGGCCCTCTGGAGAAAGAAGAGAAGTGGACCATCTGTCTTGGTTTCATTGCCAGAGGGCCCAACCAAGGCCTCTCCCCAGGAATCTGGCCTGATGCTCATGGGAATGTACCTTGTGGGTCCAGCCTGTGCTCCGTGGCTGCACCCCAACTCCCTAGGCTGGGAGGGCCAAGTTAGTGAAGGACCAGCCTCATCTGTCGGGGCAGCTGCATGAACCCACAGGGGTCACTGATAGTCTGTCTCACTGTCAGATGCTCTTTCCGTTGGGAAGCTGCCTTTCTGTGCAGCCAAATTATTTCTCGAGTCTCCTTCTTCTTCAGCCTTCAGCAATCTAGAAAACATTGGGTTCGTGGAGCCAATCTGTAAATTTAATGTGTAAACATGTAAAATTTACCAGGAGATGGGCATTAGTCACCCCGGTTTGGGGTTGTCTTTACGTCACATATATTCAGGATTCCCACCCTCAGAATCAGCACATTCTGAGTGGCCTTTATAATTTTCTGAGATATCATCCCCCATGTGGATCTATTTTATTAGGACCTATATGCATGGGGAAACATACAAAGGGGTTTATGGATATTTAGTTGTGAATACATTTGAGCCCTCCTGCTTGGAAGCATCCACTATGTGAAAATTTAGTGACATACTTTGAGCAAGGTTAGGTCCTTTCAGAAACACTACCTGACTAAGCCCCTCTCCCAGTGCTGTGAGGTACTTACTATCCACATTTTACAATGGAAAAAAATTGGGAGGCAGCCTCTGGGCATTGCCACATTACTGTGGGGCTCTCTGGGTGACACCGGCTCAAGATTTTTTTCCACTATGTTTGCTTTTGTACTTCACCATAAACCCCAAGCCAGAGCATTGCCACATACTGACAGACACAGCAGAGTTGCCTATTTCTATTTCTTGTTGTGTTTTCCAAGCCAAATTTGGCAATGGTAGTCTTGCAAGTCTTCAATCCTCAGTTTCCTTTCTTGGTGCACAGTCCCTTACCCCTGATCTTGGGCCTAGACCCCCCACTTCAGCTGAGCAGCTGCGAGCAGTTAGCACTGATGTGGGTGTGGGCAACCCTGAGCTTAGAAACGCTTGATTTCTAAATGAAAGAATGAGTGGGAACTGTTCAGCTACACTGTATCTTATCATGTAACTCATCTGCTCAGAAACATTGAAGGGAAAGGGCTTGTATATGTAGCAATTGGAGAATCATCCAATCAATCACAGGATGTCTGTCTACAGAGTATTTACAAATCGTTTTTAAAAGTTTGGCTGAAAATAGTTTAAACTTTGGATAAGAGTCCATCCTCTACTGTGAAGTGAGAGGAAGAATCATGGATGACCATATGTAGAGGTGATTCAAAAGTTTTTAGGTTACTAACATGTAGAGCAGGAAGACTTGAAGGGGGTGTATCTGGGTAGTGCTGAGTCTCTCTGCATGGAAAATGTATTAACAGCTTCATTTTTCTTCCTTGTGGATTTCTATGTTCTCCATTTTTTTTCTACAGTAAATATGTCCTGTATTTATACTCAGGAAAAAACTGTCAATTGAGAAGTCCTAAAGTCTATGGTGACAGCCACACTCCTTTGCCAGGTACACCTGGCATCTCAATTGTGGTAAATGAAATGCAATGTAATTGCATTACCTTCTGGTCCCTAAGGATAGACCAAGGATGATGCAGCTGAGACTGCAGCCAGGCGGATGTGATTGTCTGGAAGGACCATGTCTCCCAGTACTGTCACCATTCCCACAGCCTTTTTGTATCTGTTATTGTATTTGAGTCTCACAATTCTCCAAGGATGGAGGCAAAGTCAGATAACAATATTTGAAGTCTTAAAGAGAGGCAAGAATTCAGAACATATCCTGGGAAGATTAGGAGGTGATTCTGTCCAGGAAGTCCTCTCTGCTCTTCTTGTGCCCACTCTCAAGGGCTGGCTCAGAGCTTAGGAATCCAGCCCTAAGGGTTAGACACACTTCTTAGAGAAATGAGTGTATCTGATTGGCTCCTTGCCCTATAGGAAGAGTGGGTCCAAGGGTAAGGTGGTAAGAACAGAAGCTAGGATAGGATCTTCGAAAGGCTGATTAGGGGTCTGGTCCTGTGCCTGGGATTTTACACCTGGGAGGATGTGGAAAGAATTCTCAGAGTGGGCTTTCACTGAGTCATTTGGTGAGTCTTGATTGACCACCCACTGTTTGCAGACAACTCTTTGCTGGTATTCTAAACAGCACGGATTTCTGAACTCTTGAGACCACAAGTGGTATTAGGATGGATGCCTGAAACTCATTTATTCATTCACTTATTATTATTTATCACTATCAACAATCATTATAGTCTTAATGATGAGTAAAACATCGTGGGCTATGTCCTCAAGAGTGAAATAGGCAGTGGATAAGTACACAAATAATGCAAAGTTATAAAGCATGTCATATAAGTAGGGAAAGAACTATGTTTTAGGAGGGAGACCAGGGTGGAAATAGAATTGGATTCTGATAAATACATCTAGATTATGGGCTCTGAATTTTTTTTAAAGGTGACTTCATAGATTTTTTTTTAGATGTTGATGGACCTTTATTTTATTCATTTATTTATATGTGGTTCTGAGAATCGAACCCAGTGCCTCACACATGCTAGGCAAGTGCTCCACCACTGAGCCACAACCCCAGCCCCATGGGCTCTGAATTTTAACAAGTCACCTTTGTGGTTCTCATGTAGATCCTCTGTATAGAAGACACAGCTGTGAATTAGGTAAGATCCCTGCCCTCCAAAGGCTGTGGTTAGATGGGATTAGGTGGACTATGAAGAGTTATAATGAGTTATGGGTTCCATCAACATTATGGGTCCACAGAACAGGAAACTCTACTGCAAACACCTAGAGGTGCTGCATCATATAGAACAACTCCAAAGGTTTAAACACTAGCTGAGCTTGCAAGAAAGGGCAAAATGAAGAATGGATTAAACACCAGAATAATAAGGGCAACAGCTGATCTTGTGGCAGAGTAAAAGGAAAAATGAATGTGGTATGATTAGAACAATAAAATAAAGAAACTCCTCATGGGGAATGGGATTTAGTAATCACACAGGTGTGAAAGATGTCATGGGCAGTTGGAAGGAACTCAAACCCATTCATAAAGCTGGGTCCCGTGGTAAAAGGGGAACTAATAAACTCATCCCACCACCCCAGGGACAGAGGAGCTTTATTTCTAACATGATTCCTTGGTGAAAAAAAAATTCCTCTGGGAAATTAAAACCTCAAAGCTGTACCATATAGAATTAGCAACGGAATTTATCCTATCTGTATGGTGGACTTATCTTTTATCATCTATAAAAATTAATTCACAGTGGGTCAAAGTCCTAAATGTAAGACATAAAACTCTTAGAAGAAAAGTTGGAGGTGAAGCTTGATGACATTGAATTCAGCAAAGATTTCTTGGATATGACATCAAAAGCACAAGCAACAGAAGTTAATAGACAAATTGCATTATATCAAAATTTAAAACTTATGTGCATCAAAGAACCCAATTGAAAGAGTGAAAAAGCAGTCTACAAACTGGAAGAAAATATTTGCAAATCAGACATCTGATAAGGAACTGAAAAATTGGCAAAGGATTTGAATACACATTTCTCCAATAATGATACCTGGGTGGATAACAAGCCCAGAAAAGACGCTCAACATCACTGATGATTAGTGAAATGCAAATCAGATGGCCACTCTAAAAAATAGAACAAAAAATCAGGGAATAAATGTTGTTAAAGAGGTGGAGAAATTGGAAGTCCTACTGCTGGTGGGAATGTGAAATGTGCAGCTACTATGGAGAACAGCATGGCAGTCCCTTGAAAAATTAAAAATAGAATCCCTGTAGGATCCATCAATTCCATTACTGGGATATATATAAAAAATTGAAATTACATGCCCGAATTCATAGCAGCATTACCAAAAGGTAGAAACAAATAAGATTTCCACTAAGGGATAAATGAGCCAAGTATGGTATAGACATACAATGGAGGATTATTCCACCTTACAAAGGAATGAAATTCTAACCCAGGCTGTACAATTGATGCACCAGGAGGGCATTACACTAAGTGAAATAAGTCAGTCATCAAAAGTCAAATGCTCTATGATAGCCAAATTTGTAAAGACAGAAAGTCAAATGGTTGTTGACCAGGAACTGGGGGTGGGGAGAAAGGGGAGTTGTATTCAACAAATATAAAGTTGTGTAAGATGAAAAGAGTTTTAGAGATGGATGGTGGTGACGGTTACACAAATGAATGTACTTGATAACACAGAACTTATACTTAAAAATAGTGAAGATGGTAAATTTTGTTATATGCATTGTACCCCAATTTTAAAAAAATATATGGGTAATCATTAAGACAAAAGACATTGGATGCATGTTTTCTTTAAAAAAATTTTTTTTTAATTTATAGATGGACAGCATGCCTTTATTTTATTTGTTTATTTTTATGTGGTGCTGAGGATTGAACCCAGTGCCTCACATGTGCAAGTCAAGGTCTCTGCAGCTGAGCTACAGCCCCAGCCAGGATGCAAGTTTTCCAAGGTGAATAGAATTCAAGGGAGAATAAAGAAATATAACAAAAAATTTAAAAAAAAAATTAACCAAATAACAGAAGGCTGGAAAGAGGAGAGGGGGAAAGAAAGAAAAACAAACAAAACCCCTTTATTATAAATGGTAGCATAATATAATAAGCAGAGTGGAATCTAGATTTATCCAGCATTGCAGCACATGCTGATGGACTATTCTTACCATTTCAAAGCTAGAGAATCCAGGATTGGATGTTTAAAAACAGTGCCAATCTAGTCATATGCTCCTTAAAAGAGACATCTAAAATAATATGACACAGAAAGGCTGGAAATCCGGAGGCAGAAGAAGATATACCAGAAGAATGCCAGCTAAAGAAAGATGATTTATCTACTTCAATAACAGATAAGAGTGTTTAAAGCAAAAAAGAATGCCAGTCTGTGAGATGACTGCAGAGTCTAAAACTGACCAGGGACTAATATCTAGAAAATACAAGTAACTCCTGATAATCAACAGGAAGCCCAGTCGCTCAACTTGTGAAGGCTTGGGCAGGTGGGCTGGAGGGCCAGCCGGGCTCCATCTATCTTCTCTCCTTCTCCCTGAATGTCACCTGTCATTATCTTCCACTATAAACCTCTGACTTCCCCACTGCTCAATCACAGCTAGCAACTAGAGAGTTCCTGCTACTCTTCATTGGGTTCCGATGTGAAAAAGTCTCAGGGTAGGGCTGTGATTGGCTCAGCTGGTTTCTGTGTCCCTCCCTGAGGCCAGGACGAATGCTTGAAGCATGAATAGGTCAAATAGATATCCTTCTCCAAAACAAAAGGGGAGCTGATCTCAGATAGGGCTGAACAGAGAAAACAAATGAGACTTCCTTTGGAGAAGAAGAGAACAGAATCAGTGTCTTAAACAGGGATGATGCAAAAAAAAAAAGGCATGGTCCCTGTTAAAAAGGGAAAATTCCTTAGGTCAATTATATCAAGCACAGTTTATTTGAACAAAGAAGTGAAACAAAAATGATTGACAAATCCCAGCAACTCCCAGACCAGAGCAGATTTTGAGAATTCTAGCCAACAATGTGATCAGATAGCATTTATAGAAAAATGGAAGTGAGGCATAGAAAACTAATTAATAGGCTACAGATTAGTCATCTGTTTGGGTACAGCTTATTTATATAGCTGTAGGGCCTTCAGCAACCAACCAATCAAGGTTCAGTTATTACAATTAAACTCTGTATTGGTTTGTTTTGTGTACCCAGTGCAGGTGGCCTCCTACAAATTTTATTTGTCATTCTGCTACTAGGAAAAAGAGGCAACCTGAATAAGGGCAGTGAGGTAAAGGGAAGAAATCTGCATGAATCGAGGTTTGTGTTAGTGCCTTATTTGCTGCTGTAACAAATGATTCCAAATGTAGTGGCTTCAATCAGCATGCATTTACTGTCTTACAGTTTGGGAGGTCAGGAATCCTTGAGTCTTCAGGGAATGAGGAGAACTATACTTCTTCTAGAGGCTTCATTGGAGAATCTGTCTTTGCCTTTTCCACCTTCTGAAGTCATCCTCCTTCCTTGACTCATGATCCCTTTCTCTGTCCTCAAAACTGACAGTTTAACGTCATGAATTCTCTCCATCTCACCTTTTTCTTTGACTTTTGCTTTCCTCTTATAAGGACATGTGTGATTACATTGGGCTCACCCAGATGATCTGGATAATCTCCCAATTTAAAATTACTGATCACACCTGGAAATTTCCATTTGGCCATGTAAGGCACCATATTGAAAGGTTCGGAGGATTGGGATATAGACGTTAGGAGGACATTATATTATATGACTAAGAGTTCAGTCAACACGTGAATATATACTAAGAGATTTATTACAAAGGATTAGTTTGCACAATTCTGGGGGCTGGCTAAGCAAATCCAAAATTCATAAAGTTGGCAGTCAGAAGGGACCGCGACAGGCAGGCTGGAACTCACAGGCATGGGCCAAAGCTGCTCTCCATGAGTGGGATTTCTCTTTCCTCCTGTAATCCCCACCATCTCCCTCACACTCTTAATTGTCAACCCTGCTTTTAAGGTCTTCCAGTTGATTAAATCAGACCCACCCAGATTATCTAGAAGAATTTCCCTCACTGAAAGCCAAGGGATGGTACATTTTGATTACATCTGCCAACTCCCTCCACAGCAACACCTGTGTTGTGATTAGTGTTTGAGTAGGTGGAGACGGTAGTCTAGCCAAGCTGACACATCAAAACCACTGTCACAGAATCATGAATGACAAAGGCAATGACATTCTGGGCACATACAAGACAGAATGTGGCAGTAGCAGTCGGAGGGCCCCAGGAGTGGTGAGCACCATTTAGCCACAGAGAACACTAAAGGACAGATGCAGGGAGCTAGGGGGCCTTGGTGGAATTGCTGGCGGAAGGAAGGCATGCTTGGGTGAACTTTTGCAAGGGGTCCTGGAATGGAGCTTCCTGTCTGCTCCTCCCCACAGCTTGAAAATCCCATGTCTGGGGTATCTTTCCCTCTTCTGCACCAACTCTTCCAGAGCCACAGAGATCAAAGGCCCAACATATCACCAGTACCTAGATTCCCCTTCCTTACCTTGCTTGTCACTGAGGTCACAGGCCCCTGAGCTGTAGACATGAGTCAACCAGTGGTGTTGGAAAGGGGGTGAGCTCATGTCTGCTGCTCTGAGGACCTCAGCTGGTAGGCGTCAAGTATTTGCTTAGCTAATCTTTCCCCACCTAAAGATGCTTATTGGTGATTTCACTCAGGAGTTTTGAAACCTACAGGTAGAAAGTCCAGCCGAAACCAACCAGGTGTGGATGATCAAACCACCTTCCCATGCACTGCCTTCAAGAACTCTAGACAAAGCAGAGTAGTTGGCAGATGGACCAGTTGTTGGGGTGCTCCCAGCCATACCAACAGTGCAGGCCAACCCTCACCAGGATAGAGTCCTCATGCCCAGGGAAGATGGCCGAGGGGAGTAGAGAAGTCAAGGGGTTGACTCAGTTTTACCCTAGAGAAAGATTTCTTTTTGGCTACCCCACTCACAGAATAGATTTGCACATAGAAGTTGAGGAAAAGGATGACAGGAAAGAAGGATTTAGGCTAGAGCTCAGGAATACCTACTTGACTCTAAGGCATGGGTTCTCAAAGTGTGGTTCCTAGACCAATGGAATTGGCTCCTTTTAAAGGCAAATTCTTGAGCCCCATATCAGACCCACTGAATGAAAATCTGGAGGGACCAAGCAAGTTGTTTCAGCAAGTCCTCTAGGTGATTCTGATGTGCCCTCCAGTTAGACAACATCTGCTCTGAGACTAGAGCATCTTGGAGCACTGATTCACATGCAGAGGCCACTGAGATATGTGTAAGATGCTTGTGGCCAAGATATTTATTCATTAAAGTGATTGGGAGGAAGTAATCAGTATTCAGTCCAAACATTTGCTAAAGAACAGGAGCTTCTAATGTGGGAGCCACCAGGGATGGGAGGAGTCTTGCAGGGGGGCAGGGACATTCTAGATGGCCAGTGAAGGCTTCCCAGAACCTCCTTCCGTGGCTTGGGCAAAGCCAAGGGCTATGCACCATGAACCCTGAGATCTTCCTGAGCCGGGAGACCTGAGAGTGGGAGGGTGCTGAGATGGGGCCTTCTTACCAAGGAATGGCTGCCACATACTGGAATTCAGAGAATCTCCAGGGGTGTTTGGGGCGCACGGACTCACGGTGCTAGACTAAGTTCTATATCTACCTCTTTTTGTCCCCAGATAGTTTGGAAAGGACAAATGGTCTGGGAAGCTGAAATGGTCAGGAGTGTTCCAAAGAATATTTCTAGCTTCAAGTTTCAATACTGTAGGTAAACAGGGAATTTGAGAAATTGGCTTACTTTTCTCTCTGTACCTGCTCTTGGCCTTATTTCCCAGGCTTGGACTGGACAGCTTACTTTGCAGAGAAGATGCCCTGGTTGACCCATCCCAAGCAATGGGTGGGAGGGCCTCACTGTGACCTACTCCCTTGTTCTCTGGAGCCCTGGCATGGGGGCTGGGAGGGAGTACCAGAGGGTGTGGGTACAGGGAGGCATGTTTTGGTGGCTGTTATCTAAACACGGGAAAGACGCAAGCATGCCTTTCTTGACCTTCTGCCTTGACCTCCGCATGAACCAGTTTCCTTTCCTTTCTTAACATCAGCCTGGGACATGAAGGAGATTTTCTGAGAAAGGATTTGGGCATTTTCGGTGGTACTGGTGAAAGTCACTCTCTCCTATTTTGTTCAGTTTCTTCCCCCTTTCCCTATCTAAACCTTGCAGATGTTTCTCTTTCCCCTCCTTGCTGAGCTGAGGACTGGAGGGGAGGAGGGAGGGGGAGGGGACACTTGGAGACACAGAGGAGAAAGCAAGAGAGGGGACGCTGTGGAAGCAGCAGCTCCCTGTCTGGAAAGGTCTAGAAATTAGTCGAAGTGATAGAGGAGAGCACAAGCAGAGGCTTCTTGGGGTAAGCAGGTGGCCCAGGCCATGTGCTGAGGTGGGGGTGGGGTGACCACATAAGACCAAGCCGATGGCCTGACCACCGGCTCTCCTGGTGCTGCCTTCACTGACAAAGCCGTCCACCCCTGTCCTGTAGAAGGGACATGGTGGGGCCACATTGGCAGATCTCTATCATCCAAAGACCTCACCAGAAATTTGACTTGGCCCAAATTATATATGTTAGTAGGAATCAAGGGCCCCCATTAGCTCCGGTTCTTCCATGTCTGAAAAGCTGGGGTTCAGATATGTTAGCGCATCTGTCAATCCATGGGGCCTTTGTCCTGGTTCTTTTGCCAGTTTAACTGGTGAGGTTCTGTCAGGAGGCATCCCTGGGGCTCTGCTTCAGCTAAGTCCTCCACTTACTAATGGGTACATGCAAACGTGTGGAGTCTACCAATGAGGTTCTGTTCATGGGAGAAGAGACAAAAGAGCAGAGATGATGGACAGGACTGCTCTAAGCACAGTCTTCCTCCAGGGCACCAGCCTGGAATGAATCCAAATGTAGCTATTGGATTCCCAATGTAATGTGGTTCTTTGGGTTCCATATGGTCCAGAAAGAATCTTCCAGGGTGTGAAGTTGAACAGTTGACAAAAATGAGACTCTCTTTCCCTAGAGCCACCTGTTGGCTTGGCTGAAACCCAGGGATCCCTTCTTGATACCACCGCTAGTCAGCTCCCTGCACACTCTTCCCCAGCTATGCAACTCCAGTGGACACTACCTGTTTACAAGGCTGGAGAGAACTGGTCTTGTGGCTCCAGGTGGGTAAGAGGTGTCCTGCCCAGCCTCCCTGGATCTGCCCCCACACTCTTCCTTGGAGGTCTCCACTATTCTCCCCTCGACTCAACAGTCTCCATTCGCCCCCCACCTCTTACCCAACTCCACCTGTCTTTTGAACCCCTTGATTCCCTAACATTACCCTCCCCTCTCTTGGTCATCAGGAGCCCCTCACCACCCCTGCACCTCCTCAGTCCTCAGGCCATTGCCTTGCCTGAGTTTCTCTACCATATTTCTCCTTGGTCACCACCACCACCTGATGGAGGCTTTTCTACTTTGTCCCTGTACCTCTACCTGTCTGCTGTCTCACCTGTTGCAGGTCAACCTTTCTAAAAAGTCTGCAGCCATCATCCCTGCTCAGAAGTCTTCACTAATGCCAGACGGAGTCATACTTTGCCGGAGTATGGTACCTGTAGGGTACCAACCCTCTCTTTAATTGGTTTCTTCCTCTCACCTACCCAGAACTTTCTTAGACTAACCAGATTTTTTTTTTTTCCTGACCCGTGATTACCCTGTAATCCACTCTTTGTCTTGTGTCCTACGTCTGGGGATGGCGCCTCTGTTCCTCTCCACTTTCTGAAATTCGACTTATCCTCAAAAACCCAGCTCCAACTCATTTCTTCAAGGACCTCTCCCTCACTCTCCCTTGTCATTTGACACCATCACACTGTGTCACCTCCAGTATCTGCTATGTGACCTCCAGAGTGGTTGCTGCTATAGTGTCCACCTGCCTCATCTCGTTAACAAACTGCTCCCAGGGTGGGGTGGGGTCTCCTCCTGTTTGATCCTTGGTCTCTCCTGCAATGTGCTTGGCCGAGAATGATAGCCAACAAATATTTGCTCATTATCTTAAATGCTCCTTCCGGGCAGAATTAGCAATTATATGCTACCAATAGCCCTGGATAAAATCTGTCAAAGATGTTTCAGACCCAGGGAATTAAATTTTGTACCATTACCAGAGAAGACAGCCATCAAAGGTGAGCACTTACTTGGCACTAAGAGCAAGGCTGTGTGCTAAGCACTTTGTAAACATATCATATTAGTCTCCAAATAATCCTGCATGACTATTAATGGTCATTACTATTATCAATACTTTACACATGAAGAGACCGAGGCCTCAAAGAAATATCAGTTGCCTATCATCTTATGGTTTATAGTACTTGACAAAGTCAAGAATCAAATTCAGATCTCGTGCAAAGCTCGTGCCCTTAGCCCTTGCCTTCAGACCAAAGCCCTGGCCCAGGGTATTGGTTTCTTAGAGCTGCCATAACAAAAAAATATCACAAGCTGCATGCTTAAAACAACAGAAATTTTTCTCTCACCATTCTGGAGGCTAGAAATCCAAAATTGAGGTGCTGGTTCAGTTGGTTCCTTCTGAAGGCTGAGATCCCATTCCATGCCTCTCTCCTGGTTTCTAGGGATTATTTGAAATCCCTGGCATTTACTGCTTTGGAAACACATTGCTCCAATTTCTGCCTCCAGTGTCACATGTATTCTTCCTCATGTGTTTCTGTATCCAAATTTCCTCTTCTTAAAAGGATATCAGCCAATGGATTAGGGTCCTCCATATATTGATATGACTTCTCATCTTAACTTGATTATATCTGCAAAGACCCATGTCTCATTCAGGTCCCTGGATTAAGACTCTGACATATGTTTTTTGGGAGTATGACTCAACCCATAATGCTCATCGAGGAAACTTGGGGGCAGAGAAAGTCCTGCTGCAAGTTCCAGTAGGTTGGAGAGAATTATGAAATTTGTTGCTGGGAGTCATGGGTGGAACTGAAGCTAAGAGGCACTTGGGAGGAAGTGGAGACCCACAGGGTGTGGCGGGGATGAGCATCCAGTCCTCTGTGCCCAGAGTCATCCACAGGAGATGTGGTCCTTTGGGTCCATATCTTTGGTATTTGTTGTTGGCCAGTGGGTAAACTGACCAAGTTATATGACCCTCCTCTGATCTATAGGACGTCTTGCTTCATGATCAGGAATGTGCTCCTAGCTTAGTGCTTAGGGAACACATTTCTTTCTGTTGAGTTGTCCAGTGGGACACAGAGATTTGAGTATTAGACAAAAAGCCTTTTTCTCCTACTTGCCACCAGAAAAACAAGAAGGGATGCCCCCAGAAGTGAAGTGTTTTTCCTACATAGGGTCAATCTGCTTTGTCACTTGCCGTATCTTCCTTTTTTCCCCCCACTAAACATCTTATTCCAGCTGCTGAGGACTTGCTTTGTAGGGCACCAACTTTTTAAAGCGTTGCTCATTACTTTGGGAGTGGCAGTGTCTTGGAAGGGAGAGGACACCTGTGAAGACAGCGTGTGGTTGTGAATCAGGGTCCCTGGGCAGGCAGGCAGGGAAGGAGAATCCAGGGTGATTAGGACAGGGTGTGGGAATGGTCTTGTGTGGAAACAGATGTCTCTGTCAGTGATACAGCCTGTTGCAGGGAAGCCCCTGGCTCTGGAAGTCAGGAAGGAATGGCAGCTGAGCTTGCCTGTCTGTCCTAGGTGAAATTCTGGAATGCATAGCCTCAGGACAGACTCTGACATCTGAGCAGTCAGTGGAGACAGTGTTGACCAGCAGCAGGGCTCAGGGCTGCCCCTGGGGGAAGGACTGTCAGGCGCCTTGTCCCTCCATGTGGTCTCCTCTACTCGTGGGCAGCCTGTTGTCCCTGCTCTTAAGCATCTACTACTTGGGGCTCCCATTACAGACTCTTGAAACTTTGTTCTCAGACCTCTACTGTGGCTTTGAGCAGGCTAGGTGTGCTCCAGGTCTTCCTGGAGCTACTGCTGCTGCAGAGGCTGAGCTGGTGGTGGATGGATGCAGATGCCTCAGGGCAGGGATTTCCCTGGGCAAGGGTTCCTTCCCCTTCCCTGGGGGACACTGACTAGCTCCTGATGAAACTTCCTGGAGCTCCTCACTGGGTGCCTCAGGGACACAGCCTGATTATCTCCCTTCCTCATGCTCAGAGAGTGAGTCTCCAGTCTCTTGTCTGCCAAATCAAACCTGGTAGAGCCAAAGAGGCAAAACTGGGTCCAGGGCTTCAATTCTCTAAATACAGATGATTTTCTTGGGAGCTCTGGGATGGAATGGGCCTTGGGTATTCTCAAGAAAGTGAAAGAACCTAAAAGCATTTGCTAAGTCATTTCCTATGTCTCCAGAATTTTCTCGGGAGAAAATGGACACAATAAAGGGAAGATATCTTTTTCTTCAATGAATTTACAACCCAATTTAATAATTTTGTATTTACTCACTTTTGACTTTTGGATACCTAGGTAACTGGTGGGGTCATTCACCAAAGATTATTATTTGATTTGTTCATTCATCATTATTTATAGAGAGGATTTCTTCTTCCACTTAAGATCCCTCCTTATGTCTTTTTGGTGACATATATGCATTGGGTACCAGAATTGCTACAGGACCCAAAACACTCCTGGTGGTTGTAATTGCAATCTGAACTCAGTGCCCTGAAGGAACAATAGAGAACTGTAACAGGAGGGATTTTTTTGCACCAGAAAGATAAGTAGAAATTAACCAAAGGAGTGGGTGGGAATAAAGAGCACCCCAAGCAGAGACCATATCCCCCAGCCCCAGAGTCTCTAAGGCAATGCACCATCTGATGTGGACTCTCAGCTACACATTTCCACTGATTATTACCAAGCACTGCATATAGATAGATTGGAACCTGAGAGGCAGCCATTGAGGCAGGAAGCTCAGAGAAAGCAGAAGATAGATGGGACCTGGAGTAGGAAGGACTCTGTGGGCTGGATACTGTGCTTGGATTTGAATTTAAGGTGCTGGAAATCCATTGAAAGGGTTTCCACAGTCACGACAAGTACTGATCTCCATTTTTAGAAGATTGTACTGATGTATTATCTGATTCTTTGTCTATAAAGTAAAAAACAGATAAACCAACCTCTGCTCTTAGAAGTCAAGAGAGTCATTACCCTGGAGGTAAGGTGGGTGATGAGAGGGGGCCCCAGGGCGCTTCCGGCAAAGCAGGCAACAATCTGTTTCTTGCTCTGAGTACCAATCCCTTAGGTATACCCAGCTTGTGAAAAATTTCAAGCCATACTTTTACAATTTATGCATTTTGGAGGGGAATGTCATACTTGAATAAATTTTTTTTAAAAAAAAGGTTTCTCTGGCTGTTGTTTAAAAAATAGATGGGAAGGGGAAGAGAGTGGGTGTAGGAAACAGCCAGGAGGTCATGGTCATGGGCCACGTGAGAGCGGCTGGGGACTGGAGGGTGGCTAGAGGAGGTGGGTATGGCAGCTTGAAGACTTGAAGAAGCACCAAGCAAAGACTGAAATCAGGAGGAGGTGATACGGGGGAGCAGTGCCGGTCTGGGGCATGGATGTGAGGGGTGATCGGGAGTCGAAGTTGAAATGTAAGGGACACAGTTTGCTAGGAAGGCATCTTCAGGACACAGCCCAGGACTCCCTGTGACCAGATGAACAGGACACAGAGTGAAGAGTATGTGGAGACTTGGGCACAGAGCCCCAGTGCCGTCAACATCAGGCAGGGAGACAGGAGAAGCCTCTCACGGGATTACTAAGGGGGAACAGTTGGAGCTAACGAGAACACTAGGAAGTCAAGTGACATTACAAATGGCGAGTGTCAAATCCTGTAGAACTCAGGTAAAGCAACTGTTGGAGAACAGCAACTGGCAACATTGCTGAACACAATTTCCTTGGCACTCCTTCTGCTGAACCCTCATGAGCCTGGGTGTGGTGATGGAACAGAGTGATGGGCTGACTTGGCATCTGTTGGCTGCTACCACCTACCAAATACAATAGGAGACAATTTTCCAAGCTCTCCTGAGCCTGTTTCTTCCTCCATAAGCCCAAAGAGTCATTTGTACCTTTCAGGGCAGGTAGGAGGATTGACTATTTCAGCAAGTATTTATTGAGCATTTGTTATGTGCTGATAGCCAGAGGCAGAAGACAGAGTGATCAAGACTGACAAGTGGGGAGACAGAAATGCACAAGTAAATTAACAAATGCAATGACATGAAGGAAATAAGCGCCATCTCCCAGAGTGTTTCCCTGTGGCTGTCACCCAGCTTCTTGGGCCTCAGGGCCCCTCCTTTCCTGGCCAACTTCCTTGGGATCAGCTCTTAAGATCCAAGGCTCTCTAAGACTGTGTCCCCAATCCTCACTTTCTCTCTCTGAAAAACTGGCTTCCCTTTCCTTGAAGGCAGGAAGGGAAGGGCTTCATCTTCAAACCCTTCCAGGATGTGAGCAAAAACATTGACATCCCATCTTGTTATGAGAACAAAGAGTAGGAAGGATATAAAATAGCAAAGTTTCCATATTCATATGGTCTGAACGTCCTTTTCCTGCCCTGAATGGATTCAAAGCAGATCTCCTAATGAGGCCTCATTTTGTCCTAACAAATTACTCCTGAGCCAACTTCCCCAAAAGACAAGACGGCACTTGCTCTCCATAAAGGAGAGCTTTCTTGACTTAAAAAAAAAAAAAAAAAAGATTTCAGGAATTTCTGAAGAAGAATTTGGACACATATTTAGATAACTGCCAGTTGATAATTTTGTTTTAAAGTGTTTATTTTTCTGGGAAACCTTGAGCACCACATTTCTAGTTAATCTGGTAAATTCATCTAGTCTCACATGCTTATGTTTCATCTCTTGCAGAACTTTTAGTTTTTTGCATCTAAGACTTCTAAAGCCCAGATCCCAGACCCAAGCCCTCAGGCAATCTCTCACCTTTCGCTCTTCCATTTTATCCTCTCACAAATCTCACTACAAAATCCCAGACACAAGTCCAGCTGTCTACCTCATCCACTTGTACCAAAATCCTAGCCCAGAGGTCTGACTCTGGTGGTGGTGGTGGGGAGGTCCTAATAAATCCTGTCTGGCCACTCGCCTCAAACACCAAGCAGAAAAGTAATCAATACGTCCACACTGGGAAGGCAAAGCGAGATCCAGTGTCTCAGCCCTGTCTTAGGGGTGCTGACATGAGTTTTAGGTTTAAATAAAAGAAGAATTGGGTGAGAACTTGAGAGAGATACATAACTAAACAATCTTGGTCAAACTGATCTGATGGCTTATTGTCTCCGGTCTGGTTCTGTGAGATGGCTACAGAGACACCCTTGAGAGACGTCCTTATCACTTGAGGGGGCAATTCCTACAGCTTGTGAACAGCTCAGGATGTTTATGCATCAGGTCTGTGATCTTAGAAGGGGACAGTTCAGTTCTCCTGAGACTCCTGCTTGCGGGGAGTCTCATGCCTGCCAGTCTTCCGCTGTTCCTGGAAGACATGGGGTAAGGACTGAAAACGTCTTGGGCCACTCCAGAGTTCTGGAACAGGATGCTATAAATCTTTCTGTAGATCTGGCATCTGTCTTGGAGGGGAATAAAATAGGTTAATTTAGGGCTAATAAACCTTGATTTACTAGTTTTTTTAGATAAACATTCCTTAAGTCATTAACATGTCTAAAGGCAGAGCTGAGCAGGGGCCTGACCCAACATTTAATGTAATAAAGAAGACAGATGAAAAACTAAGGCAGAGATGCCCAGAGCTTTATCTGCTTCCAGTTACTCATAGGGCATCTGCAGATCCAGGTAAAGGGTCCCTGCTGTTGGCAAAGGCAGCCCTCTGTAGATTCCTGTCACACGGTCCCACTGCCGCCGCGTGTCAGATAGGACACCACTAGGAAAAGAACAAAACAACCACAGTAGGATTTCTGGTATTATCATGAACTAGAAAGCTTTTCAGATTCTTTTTCATGGCCTACCTTTCAAATAAGATGCCATCATGGAAATGTGCACATTTCATTTTCAGATGGTTCTGATCTTTGTCTTCTAAGGATGCCCGGGATCCTGTCTTATCAAAAGATCTTTTTTTTTTTTTTTTTTTTAGTTCATAATAACACAAAATAGACAAATTCAAAATAACAACAGAAGCCACATACATATGCAGATTAGGACTTCCGGAATCCATATTAGTCTTGTCTTTCCTGGTGGCCTTCAAGTGAGATTTTTGTGTAAGCTGAGTATAAGAGGTTACAAATGGTTGGAAAACCCTGCTTGGGTCCGATTGAGTCAGGACTCGGCTCAGAGAGATGCCATTGGCTGGGGTCCCCCAGGCAATGCAAAAGATGGGAAGAGGGTCCCTCTTGGACTTGGCTTACTGGGCCTGTTGTATTTTCCTGTGGCCTCCACTAAGGCCAGACACACCTGTCCTTCCAGAAGCTGTTCTCCAGGGCCTTCAAGGGTGGCTTTTCTAAAAGCCTATCAGGGAGCCCTGTCAGACCACAAAGTCCCTCTGGGATAATAGAGGCTGGCAAAAAGGGACTGGAGAGAAAAGGGGTGGGGGAAGATATTAGACCTTGAGAGAACTCCAAGGGACCTGACTCCCCAGGCCCCTGCCAATCTCCCTCCTGGTCCCAGGCCCGGCTCCCCTAATGGGCTCCTTCCCTCTGAAGCAGCAAGGAGCTTGTGATGGAAATTTATGTGTTTATTTTTAGATTGTTCTGATTTTTATACTTCTCAGGGCCCACAGAGCCCTGTCTTATCAAAGATCTTTGTCTCGCTTATAATAATACTAATAAATGCTAAAGCTACCTTTTATTATTGCTGCTGTGAACACCACCAACTCTGACCCCAGGATGGCTATTTTGAATCTCTGAACTTTATCTTGTGCAGACATTCTTCCTGCGTGGGAACATACTTGATTTCCTGAATTACTTCTTGAAAGAGATATTCCCTGCTGGGGCATTGGACCACAGTTTGGATCCAAAGCCACACCCTGCTGAAGGTATGGAGAAGCAGACAGGCTGATAGACTGAAGGAGTTTTCCATTCAAGGACATACTGATTTTTTGCTTTACTACCTTTTTCTTTTGGAAGGACAAGGAGTAAGGGGCCCCTCTGACTCCAGCTCCCAGTTCTTCCAGTTGAGAAGCCCACTCAGCCTCCGGTTTCAAGTGCCTGCCTCTCTGACGACATCAGGAGATAACTAGGAGTCACTCTTGTGAATTCATTTTTTTGTCCTCATTGCATTAGGGACCCTTGAACCCTGAGCCTCACGCCTCAGTTCTTACCCATTGGTGAAGTGCCCATCATGACTAAGGATGAGCTATGAGAACAGAGACACTGAAAAAAAGAGAACTGTAAGTGGAGATGAGCAGACACCCAGAGCCAGTTCTGGCCACCTGACCACTTTGGAAGATTCAGTCACATAAATGAAGTATTATTTCCAGAGTCTGAGGCCAGAGACCTTTTTCTGGAGGTCCCAGCAGATCAGATTCGGCCATCCACCACCTTGAGAATCCAATCAAGAGAGATGCATGGTGTTGAAGCAAGAAAGGGATTTATAATGCCAACAATACTTGGCCAAACTGGGAAGAAGTAGGAGGACCAGTCATTGAAGCCCTGTTTTTGAGATACTGAGACGAGCTTAGGGATTACATCGGGGGGGGGGGGGGGGGGGGGGGCGGAAAAAGCCAGGGGCCAGAAGTATACAGGAATCTACCCCAAAAGTAGCTAGCAGCAGGCCCAAGTGAAGAGTCCATGAACTCAGCAAAAGTTTCCTTTAAATTCTTGTTACAGTATCAGGGTACTTGAAAGTAGTGGGGGGAGAGAAAGAATTAGGGTGCACTTTTTGGTTTGGTAGCTTAGTTCATAAGTGAAGATGGTCCCCAACTGAGGAAAATTCAGTGTAACAACTTCAAATTTACCATGGTATGAAAACATACCCATACACTCTTCAATAAATGACAGGAGATATTCAACACTTTAATATATCATAGGCTTTATGTTTGGTGATTTTGCCCATTTGTAGGCTCATGGAAGTATTCTAAACTATGGGATTTAGTAGGTTAGGTGGATTAAATGCATTTTTTTTTACCTATTGTGCTTTCAATGTATGATGTATTTGTCAGAATGTAACCCCATGGGAAGTCAAGAAGCAACTGTATCTACTTCTCAGAATCTTTTTTTTTCCCTCCTGAAAAAATGGGGACAGAATAATTGATCTGCTAGGTTAATGTTAGGGAATAGATTAGGTTTATAATTCAAGAGGGCAGAGTGTCTGTCTCTCCTCATCTCCAGTACCCCCATTATAATGAAAGTATTGAATAAAAATAATTTTAAAAACAGTAACAGAAAAAAACTTGAACAAGGAGAGAACATATGGAAGATCTCAAGTCCATGGTAGGATAGGAAGTAGTTATGGGATATTGATGGATGAAGTGGAGGGGAAGGGGCAATTTCTCAGATGCTGGTACCCTACCTACCATGGCAGGCATCTCTGAAGCTAGGCACAGCCCCAGAGAGGGGACAGGTGTAGAATCAGCGGTCATAGTGCAGGACAGCACATTGCCCCAGGGCAGACTCCAGACACCCTCCCTTCATGATCCGAGGAACTATCACTAGTGTGGGTACTTCTGTCCAGGAGGGAAAGCCTGCCCCTCTCGCTCCCAGCTTGTTGCCACAAAATGAAGAGATCTGATCACAATAAAAATCCAGGACTATTAAAGCTGGGAGCAATGGGGGAGAAACAGAGGTGCAAGTCTAAGTGAGCTCATTTCTCTTCTCTAGTAGCAAGCACTCAAAAGTGACAAGTCAAGAAGTTGCACAAGTATATTTGGGGATGTGTGGGTGTAATTAACAGAAAAACTAAAACTACAAAAAAAAAAACAACCCACAGAAGTGATTGTCCCTGAGCTATGACACTGGTGGTGGGCTGGAGCTGAGTGCAGTCCTGCCATGCTAAGCCCTGCTTGACTTTCTGAACATGTACAGCAAGTATTACACTTATACAAGGTAAATTAAAAAATTAAAAGTGAGAAGAAGAAATGTAAATAGATTTTAATTTCACAGGTGGGACCCAACTGGCTATGGAAAGGAATTCCTAAATGCAAATTGCTGCCCTGGGGTATCAGCATTGCTAGGAAGCTCTCCTTCCAAAGAGATGTGTTCCTGTCCATCTGGAGTGTAGTCAGCTCTGGGTCTGGGGTGGAGCCAGCTCTGGCTCAGTGAGAAGAGGGACAGATGGTCTCCAAGACCAGATTTTGACTCCTAGAGGTCAACAGAGCTAAAGCTAAGCAAATGTCACCTCCAATGTCCCCTCTGTCATATAGAGAGCTGCAGAGTGGCCTTCAGCACAGTCCTGAGTGATTCCTGCATCCTTGTGGATGTGAGAGAAAGGTCTTCTTCTATTTTTCGCCCCCTCCCTTCTTCTCTCCTTCCTTCCTTCCCTCCCTCCCTCCCTTTGGAAAAGCTGTTCTGTTTGGGAAAACAATTACCACCTAGGGCAAGAAGCAGTTGTTCCCAACTGGGAGGTCACTGGCTGTGTGACAGTGCCATCTCCTGCTCCTAAGGACTTTCCTTCCCCTGCCTGGGCTCCCTCATCATATGGAATCGCCTCAGTGAAGTCACATCACAGGGGTCAGAAGGAATCAGGTGAACTTTCTAGAGTTGTGTCTCCCCTGAGGTTTGTGTCGACAAAATCAGAGTTGGCTGACAGCAGAGTCAGTCATTGACCAGGTGGTCACCGTACCATTACTGAACTTAAGAATTCCTCTCCAGTGTCCCTGTGACCACGGTGAGATGCCTCTGTGGTTTAATGTGGGTTAGATCATAGTTCCAATGTTCAGTTGGGAAAAGCCAGTTGTGAGCATGTAGATGGAGAGGAACCGTGTATCAGCTGTACTGTGGCCTTTTCCCATACTCCCTGCCTGTGGCGGTGTCCCTTCTTGTCCTCATGCTTTATTTTTTATGGTCATCTTACATCCCTGCAGTTCCACCTCTGCACCTTCAGTTGGTGTCTCCGCATCTCTTCAGCCGTCCTTAGCTCTTTGGCACAGGTGGTAAGAGGTCCCCTCTTTATTAGAAGAAAGATCTTCATGGCCACTCCAGTTTCTCTGATTCCTCTCTTTCTCTCCACACTCCCTCTCTGGGCTTGTTAGAATTAGAGGGAGGATGGGGCTGTGAGCATGACCTTCGCATTTAGACACCTGAGAGAACCAGTCCCACTCCACCCTGTAAAAATGTTGTTGCCCCAGTATGAGATTTCTCTGCCAGCTTCCTTCTACAAGATGTGCCTTAAGTGGCATGTTAATTTTAACACGCACGCATGCATGCACGCACACACCCCTCGTGTAAACTTGGATGTTTAAATTAGCACTCACACACTAACCTAGATATTTACATGGGTCTTAAACCTTTCAAAGTAGGCCCCTTGAACAAACAAGCTTACTCCAGTGACGTTGCCAATGTTCATAACTTAAAAAAAATGTTTGTGGAATTCATATAAAGCGTCAGAAGATTAAATACCTTTGTGGTTACAAATTGTTTTTTGAAACAGTCTTTCTTCAGTCAATATCATTGAGGTTTCATTTGCATATAATAAAATGCATAGATTTTATTTTTTTAAAATTGCTTTTATTTTTTAAATACATGACAGCAGAATGCATCACAATTCTTATTACACATATAGAACACAATTTTTCATATCTCTGAATATAAAGGAAGTTTGAGTTTGGATGAGTGTAAACTATACCTATATAAATGCCACCATTATAAAAATATAGATTATTCCCTCCACACCAGAAAGTTCCTTGGGCAAGTTGCAATTCTTCAACCTTTTATTTTGAGTTAGAAATATCCAAAAGTGATTTAGAATTGAACCAAGTTAAGTGTGTTGGGGATAAAACTGGCAAATGCTCTTCTGTGCCTTGGGAATTGTGTGATTTATGGAATGAAGCTGCATCATAGGGGACGTTTTTAAATGATGGAGGACAGATCATTGAGAATCTGAGCCTCGCAGGTGGCTTTTCTGATGGCTGAGTCCTGTGAGCGTGGGTCAACAGAATACTCTAAAGATGCTTGCCCACTTGAGAAGGACTGAGCCCCCATCATGAACCAGGTACTGCTCCAAGCACTGGGAATTTTTTGTCCTAAGAAGCACCTGTCATCTTTCCTCCATGAAGTCAATATGCCGATGGGGGCCAGAGGTGGATAAAGGAGAAATCAAATGCATGATGTAATCTTAGGAAGCAATAAATGCCCAGAAAAAGAAAGTAGAACGAGGAGATAGAAAATGATAGTGTGCTATTTTAAAGAAGGTAAGGCAACCCACGTAACACACCATTTGTTTTCCTTTTGCAAGGAAATCACAGGCTGGGTTAGGGTTGTGGCTCAGTGGTAGAGCACTTGCCTCACATGTGTGAGGCACTGGGTTCAATTCTCAGCACCACATATAAATAAATGAATAAAATAAAGTCCATCAACAACTAAAAAGAAAAAGAAAGAAATCACAGGATCCAAATAAGCTACTTCTAAATGGGACATATTATCTTTCCCTAAAGTAAATTCTGCAGAGTTCTAGTATCCATAATACGAGGGGAAGAGTGGTGGTGGTTGGGACGGGTAGGGGTTACGTAGTTAAAGAAGTATGGGGAACCTGGGTGTTGTGGCTCAAGTCTGTGGTCCTTGCTACTAGGCAGAATCGCTTGCTTCAATCCAGGAGATTGACCAGCCTCGCCAACATACAATACCTTGGTTTAAAAAAAAAAAAAATACAGGGTGTGGGTTGGGGGTGGGGAATTGGATTAAGCAAATTTAAGCAGGTCTTTGCTTAAGGAATTTCAGAGCCTTTAAAATGTAAATATTCAGGAGGAAGGACGGTAGTGTGCAATGTTTTCCAAATTCTTTTCTTCAGGGAATCCTTTTGAGCTGGAAAGTCTGGAGCAACTGGTGCTCTATGTTAACACATTGTTGAGAGTTGTGCTCCCAGAGTTCTCATGCAGCAGGAAAACTGAAAGCTACAGAGAAGTTGAATTACTTGGGGAGCAAGAAGAGAGAGTAGAGTCAGCTTAACTTACTGAATCTCCCTCCGCGTGGACCAGGCTGAGCACCAGGTGCCTTAAACTCATCCTCTGGTGATGGCTCCATAACTCAGGTGTTACTGCTCCCACTTACAAGTGGGAGAAAATGCTGCTCAGAGTGATCAGATTAGTAGCCAAAGGTCATGCATTCCTATGAGCCAGGATCTGAAACTCCAAAGTCCAAACCATCAAAAATCAGAGCACTGTATTGCCTGAGTGACAGTGTAGGTGATCTGAAACCCTTTTTCTGCTTTCTCCAATCCATCTACATTAATACTTTGAAACCTATGTCCTTGAGGGATGGGTTTCTATCTCTTCTACCCCATGTTGAGTGTTCCTTACTCTATTTACGGCTGGCCATATAGTGGGTATTTGATTTGAGCAGCCTGGGTCATGGTCCCATGATCTAATCCACATTACACAGTTTTTGAGGTCAAATGATTGTGACCTTGAAGGGCCCTGGCCAGAAAGTTCTGTTGAACCATCCATCTACTGCTGTCTCATTTCCAGGCATTCCTCCCCCCCCCCCCATAGTCATATATCTGATCTCTGTGTCTACACCTGGGGTCCACATCCACTCCAGCACCTCTGCTAGGCCACCCATGAGGTACACAGACTTGACAGAGCTGTAGTGACCCACAGTTGGAGATGAGGTTGGCCTGTAAGGGGGTTGGAGGTGAGTGGGGAGGAAAGATGTCAGCTGATTCTTGCTGGAGTCTTCCACCTAGCAGCTTGGGGAATTTCTGTACTTACAGGAAATTTTTAAAATCTATCTTTCAGGAAAAAATATGAGATAGATATTCTCTCACACTATTCCCATCTTCCTCTCATGAGACTGCTGAGGAAGCGAGTAGAGATTAGTAACTGCTGTTAATTCATTACTAAACTGGATGGAAGGAGAATGGTCTTTTCTGAGCTCAGTGCTCAGAAACTCGAGTGCTCCAAAGCTGATCTCATCTCCACAGAAGCTCTTCTTCCATGGTCCTGTGTCCAGTATAGCTTTGCCTCTTTCTGGCCGTCATGGTAGAAACTCAATCACCTCTCTTCCTCCACCGGGAATCAGTGTCAATTCAGCCTCTGCAGGAGGCCCTGATCTGCCCTCCCTACATGACCACTGCCCTGGCGAGGCCTTGGATCCAGCCATCATTGTCTTTCCTCCGCTGTTATGATGGTCCTCACTCCTCTGCTGGATGCCACATGCTGAGTCTTCATGTGCCTCTGTGAAGTCAGCAACAGGATGCTTAGGATTGTCAGAAGCAACCTCGAACTTGTCACACAACTGAACACTGTGCTGGGTACGGGGGTTCCGGAAAGCCAGGGGGAGCAATCCAGATAACAAAGGGGAAGATAATTCTGCACAGACTGTGAGCAAAGGCACAGTGTGTGTGCTCTGGGGACCTTTGAGAGTAGAACCTTGATGATGTCCAAGGAGCAAAGTGGATAGCAGGTGTTGCTGGTCTCCAAAGCTGCCTGCCAAAGCAACCCAAAGCTTAGGGCTTCAATCAGTGACAGCTCTTGGTTTCCTGGCAACCTACAATGGGTACAGGGCTCAGTAGGGGTAGCTCATTTCTGTTTTAATTGGCATCAGAAGCTGAGACGGGAATCATCTGAAGGCTCATTCAGTCATATGTCTGACAGTGAACTCTGACCAAGAGCTGAAATCTTAGCCGGAGTTGTCAGTTGAACACCAACTGTGGGCTCCCCACAAGTAAGGAAGATGGGGCTTCCCAACAGTGTCTGAGTTCTAAGGATCCTAAGAGAGAATGGGCCATGCATTCTCTACCTGTGTTTAGGACCAAGCCTCAGAAGTTACATAGCTCTACTCTGCTTCATTCTCCTCATTAGAAGCAAGTAGCCAGGTGGCTCATACTCAAAGAGACAGAACATATACCCTGCCTCTTTATGGCATGTCATTGGCACGTTATAAGAGGTGCATGTGGATGGGAGATATTGGTGTGGCCATCTTTGCAAAAAATGATCAACCTCAGCAGGGGACAGAACCAAAGAGGTAGGCAGGCAGGGGATTTTTTATTTTTGGTACCAGGGATAGGACCCAGCAGTGCTCAATACTGAACCACATCCCCAGCCCTTTTTAAAAATTATTTTTATTTTGAGGCAGGGTCTCACTAAGTTGTTTAGGGCCTTGTTAAGTTGCCGAGGCTGGCTTTGAACCTGCAATCCTCCTGCCTCAGCTTCTGGAGTCTCTGGGCATTGGTTTTCATTCACAAGAAGTGGGAGCCAGTGAGACATGTTGATTTGGGTGTGACCTGCTCTTATTTGCTCTTGAGAAAGCTCTCCTGGGGTGGTTTGGTGGAAGATTTGGAGGGGTCAGACAGGAGGCGTGTGAGAGGTATTGCAGTAATCCAGGGGAGAGGTGGTGAGGGGCTGAGCCAAGGCATGAACCTGGACATGAGAGAGGGGCCAAATACGAGAGACCCCCAAGAGGAAATCGTAGCTTCTTGCCATGGGGCGGATGTTAGGGGGATGAAAACCAATGCTCTTGGCAGATACGGTGGCCCACACCGGTAATCCCAGGGACTCTGGAAGCTGAGGCAGGAGGATGGCAGGTTTCAAAGCCAACCTCAGCAACTTCACAAGGTCCTAAATGTGTCCAGGGGATTCTTGGGAAGCTGAGTGAAGGTGATGGGAAATGAAGGAAAAAGAGTAGAGGTCTGTGGGGGAAGGCCATGAGTCCATCTGGCAAGTCATTAGTCTGAGGAGCCCGAGAACCTAAGGTGGAGCTGTCCAACAGATAGTAAATGGACCTGAGTACAGAGCTCTGGGGAAAGTTCTGGAATGAAAACTGAGATTTTTGAGTACCATCATTCTAGTGGCAAATGGCATTGCAGAAAGGGTCCATGTCCAGAGAAGGAGACTACAGAGTTTGGGGGGCATTAACCTTTAGGGGATGGCCAGAGGAGAAGGACCTGGCAAGGAATTAAAGATCAGATTGTCTCTTTCCCAAGTCTTTCCTGGACCAGAGAATTGAATGTGCTTGGTGCCCTGTGCCTGTGGAAAATGATCAGACTAACAAATATCATCACCATCACCATCACCTCTCATCAACACCACCTTCCCATCACCATCACCATCACCTTAACCTCCCCTCCCTCTCACCATCACCTTCACCTTCACCTTCACCATCACCATCACCTTCACCTTCACCACCAGCATCACCATCAACTCCCCATCACCATCACCTTAACCTTCACCTTCACCACCATATCACCATCAACTCCTCATCACCATCACCATCACCTTCACATTCACCATCACCTCCTCATCACCATCACCATCACCTTCACCTTCACCACCAGCATCACCATCAACTCCTCATCACCATCACCATCACCTTCACATTCACCATCACCATCACCTCCTCATCACCATCACCATCACCTTCACCTTCACCACCAGCATCACCATCAACTCCTCATCACCATCACCTTCACCTTCACATTCACCACCAGCATCACTTTCTCTTCCCCATCACCATGACCATGTCACTTTCCCATTACTACCACCACCACCTCCACTGCTGCAGGGCCTAGCCTTGGGTCCTCATAGAGGAATGCTTATCTTGCTCATTGTGCAGCAGGGAAGTCCCAACTTAGAACGCTATGTTTTGGGACAAAGTGCTGTCAGAACACTGGTAAGCACAATTTCCTTGTTCCTTTGACAAGAGGTCATTCCCCTGTTGGTGCAGGGTCGGGCTACGTGGCAGTTTCTGGACTCTTGGTGCCTTGACTTCCGTAAGATGATATGTATGTATCACGTCTGGCCTATCATGACTGTTATACATAACCTGGCACATACCTGCTATAAAAGCCATTCTTGCTGCACAATAAAGCAGATGCTGTTCTCTGAAACCATCTCCGCAGTGGTTCCTCCACGCCCCTGAGCTCCCCACATTTGATGTTGGAGCATTAAGCGCCTCAGCACTTCACCATCATCAGCATTTGCTATTTTTCCATAATCTGTTCTGGGTTCTTGTCTTTCCTTTTGCCTACAGTGGCAGCTCCTGTAGATTATGGGTTTTCTGCTTTTCACTTTCTAATCCTCCACACATCACCTTCTGCACAGATAGTCAGAGCCAGGACTTGCCCTCTAGTCCAGTGATTGTAACACATATTGCAACAATCATAATGACACTCCACCCTTCCCTGGAGCAAAAGCATGGCCCAGAAGGGTACCTTCCACTGACCACTTAGGAACTGAGACTTCTGGCCTAGAACCCATTCATTTCTGGCCCGATAGCTGAGAACCCAAGAGGGCCTGAACTGTTAGAAATACTGGATGTCATGAGAAATCAGACACATACTTGGAAGTAGCTCGGCAAGGCAAAATTTACTTCTGCAGAAGGGTGTGCTACTGAACAAAGTCTGGCAAGCAAACACCTGCTTTTATCTATAACACAGCACTGCCCCTTGCTGTGATAGGAGAAACTCAGGGTTACAATCTAAGAGATTAGCTAATTTTAAAATTGGGGAAGGCAAAGGGAAGGGTTATAGTTACAATTGGATACAGGTTTGGAAACTTAAAATGGCTAGTTGGGTTATTTAAAGAAATCCATAGGCCATGGTGCTATTGTGTAACTTTCCATTCTGATCTATTTCCCCTCTGGCTGCCTTTCTTACATCCCAATTTTATATTTAAGGATAAATACTATATTCTGAAAATGGACCACCAGAGTTTCTATGTCTTAGCCTGGAGCTAAGAATGCCCTCAAACCCCTCGCCCACCTGCCTGATTTACATCTGTCCCCAGGAACCATGGAATTCACATTTACTCAGTACTTGCAGGACAAGGTACATGGGATGCAATGGGATACAGTGACAAATGGCCTCAGTCTCTTCCCTAAGACCTTGATCATCCTTCCAGAAAGGAACAACTACAACCATAGATACCCCGGCAAGGGGCCAAGATAGGCCTAACAAGAAGCCATAACAAGCTTGGTGAGGATGTGAATGGGACAGTCATTCAAACTGGGTGGTACATCATGGCGCCTTATTGAAGACATTAGAGGTGGTCCTTGGAGACTGGGTATTGGGGATGGAGGACAGGTCAGGAGATGTGGATCCGGAATTTGTACATGCTCCTGGGAGTGAGCTGAATTAGATGGGGTGGGGGGTGCGGCTTTAGCCCTCACAGGGCACAGGAGGACGTCAGCCCGGCAGCCCATGGGGCATTGGGGACAACTCAAGGTGGTGAATGCCCTAGATGTCGGGCTGATAAGTCGAGCCTTTCCCTTGGGGATGCCTTTCTTGTGGAGTGAGATATGCTATAATGATGGAGGCATTTCACCCTCAGGACCACCCTATGAACTAAATGTCCCCGTATAACAGACGTGGAAACAGAGGCCTGCCCACCGGGCCTCACCCGGAGGCCCCAGCATGGAAGGCTGAGTGGGTGCCAGGCCTCTCTGTGTGCAGGCCTCACGGGCCGTTCTTTGTCTGCTCCCCACAGGTGTTCGTGCTCTGCCACGGCCTCCTGCAGCTCTGCCAGCTCCTGTACAGTGCCTACTTCAAGAGCAGCCTCACCACCATCGAGAAACGCTTTGGGCTCTCCAGTTCTTCCTCGGGTCTCATTTCCAGTTTGAACGAGGTAAGTAGGAGGTACCGGGCCATCAGCTCCCACTTGTACACCACCCTGATCACAGGAAGCAGGAGGAGCAGAATAGGGGATTGTGGGCTGGGGGCTGGAGGCCTGGGTATACCTAGGGCTCAGGCCTCTCTCCGTATCAGGACACAGAAGGTACCCTCCTAAAGTTGGCCTTTGACTTGGATAATACCCTGGCATGTGTTGGCCTCACTCATGACAGACAGCAAGGAAAACAAGTCTCTGACATTTGTGTCACCACAATCCTATCTGCCCTTTGGCACTGGCACATAGTGAGTGAATAGCCCACAGGCCTCTTTCCTACTGAGTCTGGACCCTGCCCTTGAATCCTTCTCGGCACAGTGTTCTAGTTTCCCAACACCCCTCTACTAATCAGAACCAGAGCTGGCACGGAAGGCGAATACTCTTTTCCAGCTCAGCCCCCCCAAACTGGCCAATCTATCATCTGCCATGGCTGTTTTCACCCATATTGTCCCTGAGCTTGGAAGAAAAGTGTGGGTGCAGGAACAATTAGAGTTTTCAAGGGGCAGGGAGTAGCTGGCTGTTTAAGACAGCAGGCTGGTGAGGCGCATTAGGGTGTCATATTGCCCCAGAGCTATCATTCATTCAACCCAGATGAAAATGTCTTGACCACTAAATCTCCCCTTCCCCAAACTGCAAGAATCTGACTCCACATCATGGCCATGGGTACAACTCCAAACAAATACCACCAAAGTATTCATTGTAAAGAGTTCATTCTTCAGTCCTAGTGTATATGTCTGTGTGTGTGTGTCCATGTGTCTAAGTAAAATTGTGTGTTGCTGTGTGTCTGTGTGTACTTGTGTGCATCTGTTATTTCTGTACATATTGGTGTCTGTGTGTGTCTGTATATGTGTGTGACTATTCAAGTATCTGTGTATATATTTGTGTGTGTGACTATTTGTGTGCCTCTCTGTGTGTGACTGTGTATGTCTATGTGTATCTATATCTATGGGTGTCTGAGGATTTATGTGTAACTATGTGTCTATTTGTGCATGACAGTGTGTATGATTGTGTGTATGTCTACATCTGTGTCTGGGAGTCATGATTTATGTGTGACTGTGTGTATCTGTACCTGTATGTTTTCATGTCTTATGCGTGACTATGTGTCTGTGTGCATATTTGTGTGTGATTGTGTGTGTGTCTCTGCGTATCTGTGAGTAACTGGAGATTTGTGTGGAACTATGTGTGTGTCCTGTGGGTGCCCACATCTGTGAGTTCTGAGGATTTGTGTATGACTAGGTGTGTGTCTTTGTGTATGTTTGTGAGGCCTGGTGGGTGTGAGAAGAATTCAACCTGGTGCAGGGGACAGGAAGGCCATCTGTGCTGTGGCCTGTGTGGTCTCAGCCTCAGAAACCTTCTTGGAGCAGACCGTGAAGTGAAGGGGCACTGGATAGGCATGAAGTTCAGGGGCAGTAGGAGGGGCTCCTTGAACAAGAGCCATGGGAGTCTTGGCTCTGGGAAGCAGCGGCTCCTCTTGTGTCCTCTACCAGCCAGGGCTGTGGAACCAAGGTGAACAGAAGCCCAGAGCCCCCGGCCCTTAACGCCTGTCACTAGAGCTGTGGGGGCTCTTGGGCTTGAGACACGGCAGAGCAGGACGTGCTACTAATGGGCTTTGTGACAGCTCGAGGTGGCTTCCCAGCTCCTCTTGGAGCTGTCCCAGGGGCACTCCAGGGCTGGAGGCTGAGGCCTGAGGCCTTAGGCCCTCTTCTTGGCATGCACAGCTGCAATTTCAGGAATTTTCTAGAAGGGAAGAGTACTTCTTTCAAAGGGACTGTGCTGCTGAAGATGAGTTTGACAGCAAGGTCCTAAGCCAGCATCAGCCATAACACCTGAGGAGGTGCGCCCCGGGAGAGACCAGAGGACTTGTGCCGCCTGGTGGCCACCACTTGTCCGTTCTCCCTGGGTCCTCTTTGGGGCCTTCGCCCACTGTCACACAGGCCTTTTCAAGTCAGCTCAGTTAGCATAGCCAAAATGGCCTGACAATTGATTATTCAATGGAAAACGATGGGGAAGCAAGAAGGAAAGACAGGACATCCAAGAAGCCAAGAATAAAGCGCTCTTTCCAGAGGCAGATTTCAGAATGTTCTAGAACTCCTCCCCCCTGCAGGGGCTGGAGCAGCTTCTGCTGAGGCTGCCTCCTCATGCACCCTCACATCCTCCTCTGAGTATCACAGCCTCGTACTCTTGGCTGTGCTATAAGCTCCACACGGCGCATCCTCTTCTTAATGAGGCTCCATGTGCCCGTCAGTGCCTTCACTGGCTCAGCTCATATTAATGGGCACCAACTATGTGTCAGGCCCCGTGCTGGGAGGTAGGAATGAACAGAGAGACAAAAATCGAAAGGTTAATGTAATCTCTAGTTACAAAGATAAAGCATCTGGTAGACAAGATTATTATAAGTGAAGAAACGTCGTTGAGGCCAGGTGCAGTGGCTCAGGCCTGTAATTCCAGCGCCTCAGGAGGCTGAGGTAGGAGGATCTCAAGTTCAAAGCCAGCCTCAGCAACTTAGCAAGGCCCTAAGCAACTCAGTGAGACCCTGGCTCTAAATAAAATACAAAATGGTGCTGGGGATGTGGCTCAATGGTTGAGTGCCTCTGAATTCAATCCCTGGTACCCCTTCCCCCCAAAAAAAGATAGTTGTGGGATCAAAGTGGCAGATAAGAGGGGGGCTTACAGCACTTGTCCCACAAGAAGCCAATGACTCTAATGAAGCCTGGACACTTCAAAGGCAGGCCTAGTTCAAGCCACTTCCTGACCTCGTTATCCTAGGCATGGTATTAATATCCTTCTGTCATTAGTATGATGAGAGTTGTTGTGTGGTTACATGAGCTAATGCTTGCTGCTCGGTTGTCATTCTGTCTACCAAAGTCCTTGGCTCCTTTTGTTAGATCCTGATTGGGTGTTTAGTTGGGGAACACGTACTTTTCCTAGGAGTCAATCAGAATTGGAGACTCACTTAGATTTTGCCCCAAAAGATTGGTCCTATGATGGTTGATGTTTAGCCTGGGGCTCTTCGTGTCTTCGGAGAATGACTTCCCTAGCGCTGGTCTGGAAGGTGGAAGGCGGAGGCTGGGATGGGTTTTGGACAAAAGGGAAAGCTGAGACTGCGCATGTGTGGCTGCGGGGTCAGGGTGGGGGAAGGCTTTCAGGACTGGCTGGGGGATCTCTGCTGGGGCTCCTGGCTGGAGTTGGAGGAGCCTCTTCCCTCTCTAGTCTTCCGGGTGAGGTGTGGCCAGGTCTCCTACGAGGTGGGTAAGGATGGGATCTGTGGCTCATCCAGTCCTTCCGTTCCTCTGCAGATCAGCAATGCCATCCTCATCATCTTCGTCAGCTACTTTGGCAGCCGGGTGCACCGTCCACGACTGATCGGCATTGGGGGTCTCCTCCTGGCTGCTGGTGCCTTCGTCCTCACCCTGCCACACTTCCTCTCGGAGCCCTACCAGTACACCTCGGTCAGCGTCGGTGAGTGGCCTCTGACCCCTGCCTCACAGGGAGGAGGAACGGGGGTCTACTGGAGGGGTGGTGGTGGATACCACGGGGGCCATGAAAAGGTTTGCAAATCTTATGTCCAATAAAGAACTTGTATTCAGAGTTTGGAATGAACTAACTCTCAAATTCAACCATCAGAAAACAAATAACCTGGGGTTGTGGCTCAGCAGTAGAGCGCTCCCCTAGCCCTCGCTAGGTTGGATCCTCAGCACCACATAAAAATAAATAAATAAGATAAAGGTATTTTATCCAAACTACAACTAAATGTACATATATTTAGTATATATATATAACACAACAAATAACCCAATTTAAAAATGGGCAGAGGGCTTGAACCAGAGTTTTCTTGACTTTAATTGTTTGGTTTCTCCATAATGCACATCTGAAGCTCAGAACACACTAAAGTATGTAGATATAGATTTTTTCCCCTAGATACATTGAGTATTTGTTCCAAGCCCTGTTTGTTGAGGATGGAGCATGCAGCCCCCGCCCCCTTCATATGACTCCTGAGGCTCCATGCCAGAAATGACCCAAACTTCACATGCTTGAGGACACTTGTGAACAGTGCCCATGATAATAATTGGAGGAAATAGGGTCCAAGCACCAATCATAATGAGACATGTCATTTCTTGATATTTAATGGCACTTCCTGACATTTGAACATGTGTCCATCATTCTTTAGATGATATTGCATTTCTACAGTGCATGCATTTGTTCCCCTGGACACTAGTGAAGAGCAGAGAAAAGGTATAAGTTAAGGATTCACAGATGTCCACTGACTTCCCCTAAGGACCACTTGGTTGAGAAGAGAGAGAGAGAGAGAGAGAGGCTTAGATCTCTTGACCCTTGAAGAAATGCTCCTTCTGGGATCTGCACCTCTCCTTGGTGAGATATCCGGGGCAGGATGAGATGGGTAGAGTTTGCATGATTCATAAGCATTGTATTAAATGGTACTAAATTTGCCCAGGAACTGATCCCTTTTTAAAAAGTTATTCTATTTTCATATGAAAAAATTCAAAGCATTGCAAAGTAAATAATGTGACACATATCTATGTATTGACCATCAAGATTTAGTGGTTTTCCTTCAGAACTTAAAAAAAAATAACTGTATTGAGATTTACTTCACATGGCATATAATTCATCCATTTTAAGTGCCTAATTTAATTAATTTTGATATACTACATTATTTTTTCTAAACTTTGATAAGATGAACATAATATAAAATTTGCTGTCTTAACCATTCAGTGTTGTTAAACACATTCTAAATGTTGTCCAAGCACCACTGAAAATATTTCCAAAATATTTTCGTGGCTCCAAATAAAAATTCTGTATCCATAAGCAATATCTCTCCACTCCCATCCCCAGAGCCTGGTCACCTCTCATCCAGTTGCTGCCTCTATGCATTTGTCAAGTCTAGATATTTCAGGTAAAAGGGGAGTCATACAATACTTATCCTTTGTGCCTATCTTATTTCATTTAGCATCATGTTTTCAAGATTTATCCATGTGGTAGAATAGATCAGATTTATTCCATCATGATTGAGTATATTTTGTTGATGTATGACACATTTTGTTTATGCAGTTATCTGTTGATAGACACTTGGTATTTTTTGGTCAGCTTTTTCACCACTGTGACCAAAAGACCTCACAAGAACAACTTAGAGGAGGACAAGTTTATTTTGGCTCATGGTTTCAGAGGTCTCAGTCCATAGATGGCAGAATTTATTGCTCTGGGCCCAAGGCAGGATTTCATGGCGGAAGGTTGTGGTAGAAGACATGGATCCAGAAAGCAGAGAGAGATCCGCTCACCAGGGACAAAACATAACCCCCAAAAGCACACCCCCAGTGACCTACCTTCTCCAGCCATACCCTCCTGCCTACTGTTATCGCCCAGTTAATCCATCAGTGGATTAATCCACAAAGATTAGGCTATACCTCATAATCTAATTATTCCACCTCTGAAAATTCTTGCACTGTCTCACACATGCACTTTTGGAAGACATCTCATATGTAAACTATAACACTGGGGTTGTCAGACACCTCCTTTTAAAAAGGAAGTTATCTGTTCCCTTCCTCCCTCGCCTCTCCCCCATGGCTAGCTGCTGGCCTGTAGCTGGTGTTCTTAAGCCACTGCTGATGTGTGTACCTACTGTTCCCCCTTCTAGTGTCCTACTTCTTTAGACCTGGTTTTCTTCCCTACTGGCTTATTAGTTACCTTACATTTAAATTTTTTAATAAATTTATTATGCAATAAAATTGACTTTTTTTGCTGGAGGAAGACTACACGTCTATAAATTTCAACATATTTATAGATTCAAGTAACAATCACCATAGTCAGGGTCCCTCCCTACCAGTTCCATTGCCCTCCCCCCAAAATTCCATTCTGCTATTCCTTTATACTCACTCTCCCCAGACCTATAACCTCTATTCTGCTTCTATCATTTCAGATTTATGGCTTTGAGAATATCATGTAAATGGTATTACACCCAGCATGTAACCTTTGAAATTCATCCCAGTTGATCCATGTATCAACAGTTCCCTCCTTTTTATTCCTGACATACTTTGCATGGATGTTCCTCAGTTTATCTACTCACCTACTGAAAGACACTTGGAGTGTGTCCAGTTTGTAGCCATTATTAACAGAGTTGTTATAAATCTTTGTGTACAGGTTTTTGTAGGACTGTATGTTTATGAGGTGAAACATTGTTTCCTGTGCTGTTTGTTATCCAGATGTCATCTTTGGTGAATTGTTTATTCAAGCCTTCAACCCATTGTTAAATGCGATTTTTTTTTATTGTTGATTTTGAGAGTTTGTTATAAATTATGGCTACTTCTTTACTGGATATGAGATTTGCAGATATTTTCCGTATGTCCTTGGCTTTTCCTTTATATCCTTTTAATAGTATCATTTGTAGAACAAAAGTTTTAAATTTTGATGAAGTCCAATTTATCTTTTTTCTAAATTTTACTTTATGACTTGTGCCTGGGGTGCTGCCTTTAAGAACTCTGCCAACCTCAGGACTCAACATGTTTTCTAAAGGTATTCCAGTTTTACATTTACATTTAGATCTGTGATCAATTCTCATTTAAATTTTTATAGCATTTCTTTCTTTTTTTTTTTTAGTTTTCCTTTTAGTGTATGTCAAATTGTATCAACACTATTTGTTGAAAAATCCTCTTTCCTATATAAAATTATTTTTGGACCATTATCAAAAACAAATTGAGTTGAGCCAGGGACACAGATCAGTAGCAGAGCACTTGCCTCCCATGCACAAAGTCCTGGATTTCATACACAGCAATGCCCCCCAAAAGGATCATATTCATGTGGGTCAGTTTCTGTATTTTCTATTCCACATTATTGATCCATGTGTCTATCTTCTCCAATATTACAAGGTCTTTCTTACTGATGTTTCATGGTACATCTCCAACTTTGTTATTTTTCAAAATTGTTTTACCTATTTTAATTCATTTGTCTGTCCATATACATTTTAAAATTAGTTCATCTGTACTTAAAAGAAAAATCCTTCTGGAATTTTTATTATAATTCCAGATCAATTTGAGGACAATTAGCATGCTTATTATGTCAGGTCTACTTACCTGTGAACACAATATACTTCATCATTTTTCTTAAATTTAACATTGACCTTGATTTAGCAAACTCCAAAGTTGATCTATTCTTCAAGAGAACAAGATAAGAATCCTAGGATATTTTGATGCCCCTTTCCTCTCCCATATTATGGCTGAATAGCATTTTAGTTCCATCTGCATTTAATCTCCATAGTGGTCATTAGTATTTTTATTATATTGCTACATATAAATAAGTTGAAGTTTATTTATATTTACCCACAAGTTCGCCAGGTTTTTTTTGTTCAGCATTGCTTTTTGTATTTCACCCTTCCTGCTGATTCAATTCCCTTTCTCCTGAGTATGTCCTTTGATGCTTCTTTCAAGTAGGCCCATGAGTGAGAAAAATCTCCTTTTGACTTAAAACGAGCCAATTTTATCTTTGTTCTTGAATTATAGTTTAGCTACAAACTATATAACTGTATATTAAATAAATACAAACTTTTAAACTAATGGTTATTTCTTCTGAGTGCTTTGAAGATAACATACCGACCTGTCTTTTGGCATTTCTTGTTGGTGTTGGGACTGCTAATTATCATTCCTTTTTAGGTATGCCATATTTTCTATCTAGTTGTATTTAAGAGTTTTTGTCTTTTCTTTGTTGTTCTGCATGTCTACCATAAGGTATCTGAGTTTGGAAGTTCATGGTGCTGTTTTTCTGGAGATTAGGCTTGAAGATTAAGGTGTTTGTTATTTTTTTAATTCTGAAAAATGCTAAGCCAAAAATGCTCCTAATGTCACACCTTTTTTTTTTTTTTCCTGTCCTTTCTTTAAATTCCTTCTACAAATGTATGCTGGTCATTTAACTTCTGGCCTTATTGTACTTGATCTCTCTTATATACTTTTCAGTGCTTTGTTCACCTGCACTGCATCCTGGGTGATTTCCTTCAAGCAGATCTTTCTGATTCTTTAGCCTCTCTTTAGCTTTCTTAGTGTCAAGTCTGTCTTTTACATTGTGAATTTTAATAACTCTATTTGGCTAGTTTCTCAGAGTTCTTATGATGGTTTTGCAAATCTTTCTGCCCTGATTTCATGATTTCTTGGTGTTTTCCTTATGATTTCTATTTTTTCTTTAATGTTTTCAATTATTTTAAATATGTTTATTTTATGGTCATCTTTTTCCAGTTTTGCTACTGGCTCAAGTTTGAGGAATGTTAATCCTCCTGCTGATTAGTGTCTGCTTGCTCTTGTTCATGGCAAACCATCTCTTTGTATGGTCTACAATGTTTGACCATGGAGCCATTTACAGTGGCATTTTTTTTTCCCCCTCTGAAGAAATTGTTTGTGGCCAGGGTTGGGAAATAGCTCTACAGAGTGCCTCTGTGCCTATGTGTGCATTTCCTCAGCACCCCAGGAACATTGTGCTTTGGAGTTCATGTTATGTGACTTCGTTAGCTTGGGGGAAATTTGCACTTGTTTTAAGGGAAGTAGGGAGGAGGAAGTAGCCGTGGTTTGACGATGAACAGCAGTGAGATGCCCAGTCTGCAAATGCTCATCCTTAGTCCCCTGGAGTGGAGTTAAACGTGTCTGGGGATGAGTGAGCCACTCAGGGATGTGCTGAGGGAATAACTGATTCTGGTTTGCTTAAATACAAAGTTCTTTTAGATGTAAGGCTGGGGTTGTGGCTCAGTGGTAGAGTGCTTGTCTAGCACATGCAAGGCACTGGGTTTGATCCCCAGCACCACATAAAAATAAAAATTAAAAATAAACAAAATAGAGATATTGTGTCCATCTACAACTAACAATATTTTTTTTTTTTAAATTCAGATGTATAGAACATGTTCAAGAAATGAATCACTTGGAAGGATAGATGGGATTCCTCTGTGCGTTTTGAGACCTATGCTGGAGGGAGATAGGTGGCTGGAATGGGAAAAGAATGGAGCAGAGACAGGGATGTCTCACGACAAAATGTCTGATGCATTCTGGTCCTGAAAAATCTTTTCTCCACCTCTCTGTAAATCACTAGTGCACTAATCATTTCCCTTAAGAACATTCTGGTCTTGGGTCTATTTGGACTGTTTCAAGGCTGAGTCCTTCTTCCAGTGAGCAGAGAACGACAGAACTGAGCCCATGGCTCTTGCCCCATGAGTACTTCCACCCCCTCCGTCTGGACAAGGAGTTGGAGGCCAGCTCTCGAGGAGAGAGTCAGGACAGGACTTTCCCCAGAGCAAGAAGACAGGGCTAATGAAATTAGCCAAGGAGCCTGGAGCACTGGGGCCAGGCCGAGGGGAGCCTTCCTGCCAGACACCACACACCCGTAGCCTGCTCAGCCTCACAGACTGGGCTCCCCGCGGCCTAGGCCCAGATCCCAGTGGTCTTTGCTTTGCAGAGCAGCCATGGGAAGATGGTTAGAGAGGGGCCCATCTCTGTTCCTTGTTAGTGACGGTCAGTTGGTTTGGGTTCAGCTCACCCAAATACCTCCAGCTCAGAAGAAAACATTCTGCCAGTTCAGTCTCAACCTCAGTGGTCTTAGCCAAAATCATCCGAGAGAGGACGGGAAGTGGGTGTGAGAAGGGCCACAGCTTCTCTTGCAGGGTGGCAGGGGGTGTCCACAGGCCAGGAGAGTGGACTGTTGCTCACTGTTGCTCTTTTTGTGCAAATTCTAATTGCAAGAAGGGGGCACATCAGTCTTGCTCGCCAGGGCTGGGGTCAGAGCAACAGCTGGAAATGCTCAGGGCTGGGCTACCTTCAGAGCATCTTCCTGGTTCCAAGTGCTAGGAATGAGCAGGACTCTGGCCCAGAAAGCACATCTGTGGGATCTAGGTGGGGCTGTGCACTGGGTGCCAGCGTGCATCATATGTGCAAATGAAAAATATTCATCAAAATTCCCCTTCGTGGGAAAAGTCTGACATGTGACTCTTACTTCAAATGTATTCTTATGGGAACTTTAGTTTGAATTGTGTGAGTTCATCAAAAATAAGCACATTTCATTAAAATGCAACACCCTGAACGTTGGTGCGAGTCTGAACTGGCTTCTGGAGCTGGGCTTTGAGATTCCCTGATGGTGTGGCTTTGGGCCACTACCCCGCTTCCTTCTTGCTGAGTCTCACTCAGTCCCTCCCTGTAAGATCCCTTAGGACTGCAAAGTTGCACATCTACGCGCTTCGCCAGTGGCTGGCACAGGCATAATCGTGAATGGGTGGCTCTTGTTCCTGGTGGTGGGGACAATCCATGTGTGCCGTTTGGATAAGTTAGTAACTGCTCAGGATCCCAAATGAGAAAGCGCCCTGCTTCCTGGGAAGAGCTGAGTACAATAGTCCTAGCCCTGGGATTGGGGGCATCTGAAGGGGGCTTCTCTCTGATCCTCTGCTCTGGTCTGGAGGAAGGCCCTTCTCTGGGCATGGTCGCTGCTGCATCCTCATATGTGAAGCCATGGGATTTCTTTGTGCTCTTTTGCTCGATGCCCAGATTCTCAGGTTGGTGCAGTCTGGTGATGTTTGTTGGTAGAGCAAAAACAGGACATTCTAGTCCTCGCTCAGCCACACTCACTTTCCAACTCTCCTTAGAGGAGTTACTTTGCCTTTCTCAGTCTATTTCCTTGCCTGTAAAATGGGAACAATAATATCTTCGCTTTCACTATGATCTGAGAGTAAAATTAAAATGAGCTGGGTGTGGTGGCACACACCTTCATCCCAGTGGCTTGGGAGGCTGAGGCAGGAGGATGGAAAGTTCAAAGCCAACCTCAGCAACTTAATGAGACCCTAAGCAACTTAGCAAGACCCTGTCTCAGAATAAAATATAAGGGCTGAAGATGTGGCTCCATACTTAAGCACCCCTGGGTTCAATCCCTAGTACCAAATAAATATATGAAACGAAGTAACATATGTGAAGTGCCTGGCTCATATTAGCTCTCCAGCACATTTCCATGTGCCAGCCCTTGTGGTATTTGAATTCTGTTCTGCATAAGTAATGGCCCACAGACCTACTATATGTGCTTACCACTGATTTCTTCCCCCTTGGAACAAAGCTGCCCCAGAAAGAAACATGGGAAATGAAGGCTAACTCCGTGTTTTAGGAAAAGAAATTAAAGAAGGGCTGAGCATTGCGGGAATCAAGGAGACCTTTAACTACTAATTGCTAATTTTAAAAAGGCCACGCAGACATTTATGGATGTTTAGATTTTCTAAATGTCAGTGGGGTCCGGAAATGTGCCCTGGCGCCTTTCTGAGAGAGACTGGCTACCCAGCCAAAGCCTCCAAGCCCACTCCTGGAAGGCACAGAAAGGTTTTCATAGGCGGGCAACAAGCCAGCGGAGACCAGTTCTCCCAGGAGATAAGAGAAGGGTCTTCGGAAACCAGCGTCTGGCGGCAGTAGGTGTAACCTGTGAAAGATCCCAAGGCCAAGTCCAGAGGGAAGTCCACCCCCACAGACAATGGATGCTGCAAGCAGGAAGCTTCCTCCCGCTCCCTCCCCAGGTGCAGCAGGAAGAGGGAGTGGGGATTGTATTTTTGGAGCAGCCAAGAAAAGAAAAAGAAGAGTCACTTTCTAGTTCTTTATTCATGAAGCTGCCAGTCCCCATGCTGTGGTCACCCATCCCAAGGCTGTCCCTGGGAAGAAGCCTGGTGGGAAGGCCTTGGGATCCTGAGTGACAATGTCACTTCCTTGGTGAACAGCCCCCAGCCCCCAGCCCCCAAAGCAGAATCCATTCCCTAAACCTTGTGAGCCATACAGGGTCCTTGAGCTGAGGGAACGTGGCTCTGGGAAATTTCAGGGGGTGAAACCCACCTGCAGGGTGAAATGAATATATTAGTAAGTCCCAGAGGAAAGTGCAGGGCACCTCCTAAGCTGGGCAGTGTGAGTGCTTTGCTGGTACACAGGTGTGTGATGAGCGGGGCGTTTCTACAGGTAGGAAGCTGAACGTGGTGGTGATGGTGGTGGTGGGTGGGTGGTGTCCGTGAGATGCCAGGATGGGTGGACATGCACAGGATGGGCTGGGGAGATGGCTGGGGGTGCGTGGAGGTGAGGCCTATGTGAGGGGGAGCGGGAAGCCAGTCCGCTGCAGGATGAGCAGGTGGGTGGTCAGCGTGGGAGTTGTCCAACCCGACCAGTTGGATCTATTGAACCTGAAATGGAAGAGAAAATAAACAAGAAGGAAAAAAAAATCACAAGACACATGGGTGTTATTAATTCAGCTGAAAGAAAAATAGCCCTGAACAGATGAGCAGAACAAAACCTAATGAGATTTGATATGGAACATTTTTTTTTAAAAATGCTTGGTGAAGGAAAGGGTAGAAATAAACGTGGAAAAGTGATAGAAAACAGGAGGCAGCTATGTTGAACATCAAAGGCGAAAAAGTAAGTCCTCAAGGGCTGGATGGAGACCCCGCTCCTCTCCATGGTAGTGAAATAGCAGCCTCTCCACAGCCCAGGGCAGTTGATCTAGTTGACATTCCCTCACACTCTTTGAATGTCTGTTTTTCTGACAAGTCACAGCCTCTCTCAGCTGGCTTGATCTCCTGGGTCTGAGGCACCGTCCTAGGGGACCCCTGAGCCTCACTCCCTTCCTTTTTTCTGGTCCCCCAGGTGTGTCTACCTGATTTTCTTGCTCAGGAATGAGGCAGGAAGGCAGGCCTGCTTCAGGTCAAGGGTCTTGGAGCCAAGCTACGGCCCTCTCCTCCAGCAAGAGTCGCTTCTCAGGGAAGGCTGGTGGGTCTTGTGTCGTGGGCCCAGCTAAGGTAGTGAGAGGGTCTCCTTGGGAGCCAGCATCCAGGGTGGAAAGGGGGACAGCTCACTATTCTGGTGCCTCTCCCCTCTTCTTGGCCTGGGGCCCTGGGGGAGAAGAGGTCTCAGCAGGGGAGCACCTGCCTGGACAAGACCTCTGTTTGGATCTGTTTCATGCATGATATGTCTCCAAATACTCTGATTTCAGAAAGATTTTACTGGCTGATGTGTTTAAAGACCACTGAATCAGACCAGGAGTCGACATTTCCGGTAAAGTGCCACCAAGAATGCTGGGGGGTAGTGAATATTTCAGGCTTGCCCACCACGAGGTCTCTGAAACTCCTCAGCAGTGCCTTGGTGGCACGAAAGTTTCCCCTGACCGTAGTGAAACAAATGGTCTAGATGTGTTCCCACAAAACATTTGGGCACAAACAGGCTGGGGACCAAGGTTAGCCCATAGTCATAGTTTGCCAACCACTAGACCAGACAGTTCTCAAGATTAGGCGGGTCCGCTGCAGCTGCTGGGCAGCCAGAGCCAAATCTGAAAGGTGAAGGACCTGCCAGCCTGGATCACAGAGACAAGTTCCCCTTTTCCCCCCAAGTGTGAACTCCTTTTCTTAGGTGTCCCTGAATTCTCTTTCCTAACATACTCCATGGGTTCCGGGTCTGCCTCCTAGAACCATCCAGAACAAGCCCAGCAGCCCACAGCTACAACAGCCATCCTATGGTCCAGAGTTTTTTGTTTATTTGCTTCTTTCTTTCTTTTTGCAGTACCTGTGGCCCTGTGCATGCTTGGCAAGTGTTCTACCACTGAGCTACATCCCCCAGCCCCTTCGATTTTTTTCTTTTGAGACCCCGTCTTGCTAAGTTGCCTAGACTGGCCCTGAACCTGTGATGCTCTTGTCTCAGCCTCCCCAGTCGTCAGGATCACAGGCACGCGCCCCTGCACCCAGCAAGTCGGTGCTGCCTTGGCTTCACTTCCTTCTCTCATCCTTATGGAATAAGGCTTCAGGCCCTTGGGGACCAGGCTGCAGGGAAATGGTGCCCTCAGGGTGGCCTCCCTGGGAAGAAGACAGAGTCCTAATGCAGACTGAAATTAGGAACATGTGATCAAGAGGACCAGGGACTTGTCCCCACAAACGCTTCCAATTGCTGACTAGATGACTTCTTTGAAGTTAAAGTAAGGCTTTGTATTTTACCCCCGTAAGAGTCATACTCTTTGCTTGGAGCCCCCCCCCATTTTTTGGTGGTGCATTATAATTAGACATAATAGTGGGATTCATTATGCCTGATCATACATGCAGATAACATAATTTTCTCAATCTCATTGCCCTGTACCTCCCCTTTCCCTCCCTTCCTTCCTCCCTCCCTCCCGATGATCCCCTTCCTCTACTCTATTGGTCTTCCTTCTATGTTTGTGTGATCTGCCCCCTGTCCACCTTTTTTATTATATATATATTTCTTGGGTCCTTTTTTTTTTAAAATTTGTTTGTCCCACCCACTAGCTTCCTCATTAGAGAGAAAACATGTCACTGTTGACTTTCTGAGTCTAGCTTATTTTACTTAGCATGATGTTCTCTGATTCCATCCACTTACCTGCAAATGACACAATTTCATTCTTAATGGTGGAGTTAAACTCTCTTGTGTACACATACCACATTTTCTTTATCCGTTGACAGGCGCCAAGGCTGGTTCCTTAGCTTGACTCTATAAACATAGGTGCTGCTATAAACATTTGTATGCCTTCATCACTGTAATGTGCTGATTTTGGTTCTCTGGGGTAAATACCAAGGAGTGGGATAGCTGGCTCACAGGGCCTCTCCATACTAGGCGCACTGTGTAAAAGTAGGGCCACTCCATACTAGGTGCACTGTGAGCAGTTCTCCCCTGAGGACTCTGCAGCCACGTGTCCCCATCTTGTCTAGCAGGGATATCATGACAGGCTTTGTCAACAGGCTTCCTTCTGTCAATAAACACCATGTTATGGCTTCCTGCTGGTTTGGGAGCCCCACGAACAGAGGAAATGGGGGTGGGGGGCGGGGGTATACAAATGGCTTTTGATGAACTCACATTGGCTCTGTAACAGCTTTGTTTTTTTTCTTCAAAGAACTCCTCATCAGCCTCCTGAATAAATCTGTGAACAGCAAGTTCTGCCTCATACTCAATGGGGGCGGGTGCTAATTAAGTGCACATTTCTTTGAATATTAAAATTAAATGGCCCTGAGTTGCCACCCGCCTGCTTAGATAATGCCTTCCTTCCCTGCTCTCCACTGAAGAAGTAACTCAATGATGAGATGAGCCAGGTGCTGCCCAGGGGGTGGGCTTGTGTGCACTGGGAAGGGGGGTTGAGGAGGCAGGTGGGGGAGCCCCTGCTGAGCAGCATGTCACCCAGCCTTCTAGGGCAGTATACAACAGGCCCACCTGCTCATGCCCGGTTCATCCATCACTCAGCCTCCTCTGTAAAACTAGGCATTTTCCCAGGGACCCCGCCCCTGCTGCTGGGGCCAGGGTGGCAGTGTGGAAAGGAGAATCCACCCTCAGCCTCGGATCTAAGCAGAGACACTTCTCCTTCCACTCCACTGAGCTCACTCGTTCTCTGCACAGTAGCAAACTCTTCTCAGCACTTGATCTGTGATTTCTCTATTATAATCCATCTGTTGCTGGACACCAGCTCTAATCTTGTCTCTTTTCTAAACCCAGCCCCCAAGTTCCTTTTTTTTTTTTTTAACAGGGGTGAGGGGTACCAAGGATTGAACTCAAGGGTATGTGGCCGCTGAGCCACATCCCCAGCCTTATTTTGTATTTTATTTAGAGACAGGGTCTCACTGAGTTGCTTAGTGCCTCGCTTTTGCTGAGGCTGGCTTTGAACTCGCAATCCTCCTGCCTCACTCATGAGCCACTGCACCCAGCAAGTCCCCAAGTTCTTAAAAGCCTGGGTGACACTGTCTGTCTCCAGGCTTCTGCCATTTCTCTTATCCATCTGAGTTTTTCAACATTACTCATCTTTTTTTTTTATGAAAATTGGTATTAAGGTAGGATCACTACATTCAAAGTTATAACATGAATTTTTTAAAATAAAATATGTTGCATTTTTAATTGACACAATGACTGTGCATATTTATAGGGTACAGTGTGACATTTCGGTACATATACACAATGTGTAATGATCAGATCAGGAAAACTGGCATATGTATCTTCTCAGATGTTTGCTATTTCTCTATGTTGGGGATACTCAAAATCATAGCTACTAGCTATTTGGAAATATTTAATTAATTGTTGTCAGCCATAATTACCCAACTTTATCATTATCTTTAATTGTCATAAGAATACTTCAAGTATCATTATATCTATTTTGAAGACAACAATACTGAGGTTCAGAAAGGTCCCTGACCCATAAGCAGTAAAACCAAGATTTGAACCCAGTCATCTGATTTCAAAAGGTAAATTTTTTCCATTACCCCAGAATGTCCCCCAGGCTATAAACCTTGACCGATTTTTTTTTCTGCTGGTACTGATTATATTCTCCTAGTTTCCCAAGATGAGGCTCAGAATGTCTTTGCTTATGGAAATTATTTTATAAATGGGGCTTCGTTTAGTTGGAATAGAACACGTTATTACAGGAGGCATTCTGGATTAACTTGTGGACTCTGCTGGGAACCTTTTGATTTGCAAACAATCCAAGTTACAAATGACTTTGAGATATCAAATCATGACAGAGTTCCGGACAGTGTGTTCCAAGCCTACTGGTGGGTGTTGCCAGTTTCAGGAAGAACTGTAGAGTCGCTGAATTTAGGAGGATGAGGAAATAGGTCCTTCAGAGTAGAACATTCTGAAAGAGGGTTCCAGGGGTTGCACCGATAACCCAGGGGCTCAGCATCTTGGCCACAGCTTCCTGAGAACTTTCCAGAGACACCCCTGCCTGTCTCTGTTGCTTTATGCATCTGGGTATGGGCTTGTTAATCTTCCTCCCCATCTTACCCTACTCACCCACAGGCTCCCCAGGCATAGCCATGCCCTTGAGAGAACCATGACTTGAAGGAGGATTCACTGTTGCCCTCTTGGGTCCTGGTAGGATTTTCTCTCTGCTCTGCATAATGACAGATTGACCAGTCAAAGGAAGCCCACTCAACACCACCTCTTTATGTTGCTTGGTCTTCCTGAGACCCTCTTTCGGCCCCATTCCTGACCTATGTGCAGACACTGTTATTATGCCCCCAACAGCCTCCCAGCCAGCCTCAGCTTGACTAGTTGAGGTTGTAGGAAGGAGCCTGGAACAAGGAAGTGGCCATCCCTTGCTCTGCCCTAAACCTGCCCCATCTCTGTGGGTCCCTCGCTAGGGGAAGCATCCTTTCCTGACACAGTCTCTTGTATTTCCAAACCCATGGAAAGGTCCAGAAATGGGAACTGAAATTCTGCATATTCAAATTGTGGGATGAATCAGAGTGTTGACTCACGTGCCACTGGGGTGGGGCTGGGGGAGCCAGAGGAGGGGAGAGGTCCTGGCCTGTTTCTATTTAGCATTTCACAGTCCCGCGAAAACTGGCAGGGCCAGGCCTCTGCAATCCTGCAGGAAAAAGAATGTGCTCTAATGAACTAGATTCTTCCAGAACATTGCTTCAGGGGAGATGAGAAACAGACTGACATCCAGCTAATGAAGGCCACTCTAAGATGGAGGTGGGCAGCCTTGGGTGGGCCGATGGACGCTGGAAGAGGGCCTCTGTGGTGGCTGGCATTTCTTTGACCTTACCACTGGATTTGACATGGTGGGAAGGCTGGGATGAGCAGCCCCTGCAGGGTGGGGGATGGGGTGGGGTGGCTACTGCTCTTCAGTAAGTTACAGGGAGATTCTCCAGGTATAGAGTGTGAAAAAGGGTAAGATTGTTGTGTTCCCCTTACATGGGCTCAAGCTCCCAAAGAAAGATGAGAACTTTGCTCCAGGGAGAAGGTGGGGGAATGGACCGCAGAAAGCCAAGCCCCTACCCAGTTCTGTCTGCCAGGGGCCATCTATTGTCAGTGTCCCTAGATGAGAGGCCAACTTCAGACAGGGTCCCACTGTCTGTTCTCCCCATTTCTTCCTGTCCCTGCACTCCCCTATCCCGGTCCTCTTATTTTTAAGGGAAGAACCTAATGGTCGAAGTTCTAGCTGACCCTGAGTTTACTAGGGCCACTGGCTGCAGAGGGTCCCAGGCTTGAGTTCTTGGGATGGCTCGGACATAAGCACCTGTCCCCACACAAAACAGGGACCAAGGAGGAAGGGGGAGGCACGCAGAGGGACCTATTAACACAGCTCCTACTGGCTGGCTTGCCCTGCTCCTGGCTCCAAGATGCAAAGTCTCCCCAGCCTGGGGACCACTGGCTGCTACTTCCCTGAGGGCTACTACCCTCTGGGGCTGCATTTCACTGCTGTTTCTTTCCACAAATGTTGGAGCTTGCTCTAGGATAGATTTGGGCCTCATTCAGTGTTGGCAGATCTTGAATCAATATGGAATGCTAGAATAGTGAAGAGGAACTCTGTAGACTTGGATGTAACTGTGGCCAACTGATTAATTTTTTTTTAAACACAGATTTTTTTTTTTTTAACCAACGCAGCGGCTGACACGTCATCTGACATTTTTAAAGTTAACAATAACAGTTAAACGATCCCTAGAGTGTTTTGCCTCCTGGACAACTTCATTAGGTTAAACTCGATGGGGATTTTTGTGGCCTTGGTGTACCACACAACGTGCCACGTGAAGACTTCGTAAGACAGTCAACATTTTTATGATATTTGATGATCGTTAAACATCCCACATGCAATGCTTTCGCCAGTCAAGTCAGCAACAATGTGCTAATAAATGTGAATTTAGTAAAATAATGAGAGTCAGCATAATCACGAACTGGCATTCTTAAAAGGAACACTTAATTCTCTGGCCCCCGTGTTGACCTAGGGGAGTTTCTCCTGTCCCCATTCCCCTACAATAGCCTGACCTTGTGCATCTTACGGCCACTGCACGGCCCACCCCTCCCACCTCCCACTAGCATGGGGGAGCTCCCCTCCTTCCATGTGGAGCCTTGAAAACTGGCCTTGATCCCTCCATGTCTTCCCCACACTGTGCCTTCAGGATCTTCACCCTTCTGGGGTGTTCCCTAGAATACCCTTCATTCCGGGCATTCCCAGAATGCACCAGCTCTCAGGAGCAGCCACGCCTCACCCTGGCTGTATTTGCCCACCAACCATCATGAACTTCACTCTGAGTCATGGAGTATGCTACGCCCACCTTGAGGCCCCTCTGTGTGCCTCCCCCTTCCTCCTCGGTGCCCCATTTTTCTCAGTTCAGAGGCCCCCCCTGCTCTAGGAATTTTTCACAAACCTGGGTTTGACATCTCTCCCATCTGTTCCCGGGCACTCTGTCTCAACATATGCCAGGTAATATTTTTTTTTTTTCCAATTGTGGTGAAATATACACGACATGAAATGGACAATTTAACCACTTTAAGCATGGAGTTCAGTGGCATTAAGTACGTTCTCATTGTCAAGCAACTATCACCGTTTTTTCCCGGTCTAAACCTCACTGCTCATGAAACACTACCTCTTTGTTCCCTTTGCCCCCGGCCCCCCCCCCCCCCACCGCCCTGGTGACCATTCCACTTTCTGTTGCTATGAATTTGACCACTTTAGATACCTCGTATCGATGTAGTCATACCGTGTTGTCTTTTTGCATGTGGCTTATGTCACTTATCCTAGTGTCCTTGTGGCCCACCCATACTGTAGCGTGTGTCAGAATTCTCTTCCTCTTTAGGTTGAATGATATTCCATTGTACGGACCACATTTTGTTTATCCATTCATCCCTCGATGGAAATTTAGGTTATCTCTACATTTTGATTCTCATAAAAAATGGTGCTATAAAGACGAGAGTACAAATATCTCTTCAAATCTGCTTTCAGGGATCTTGGGTATATCCAGAAGTTGAGCTACTGGATAGTTTTTGGAGGAACTAGCATTCTGTTTTCCACAGTGGCTGTACCATTTTACATTCCCACCAGTGGTGCACAAGTTTCTGTGCATCCTTGCCCACATTTCTTGCTTTCTGTTTGTTTGTTTGTTTCATAATAGTTATCCTGTCAGATACGAAGTGATCTCATTGTGGTTTGGGTTGCTCAAGCAATTCTGTGATTGTTTTGTTTCCCACATTTTTATTGGTACATTATAATTACCCATAATGGTGGGATTCATTGTTAGATACTGGTTCATGCACCTGATACAACAATATGATTTGGTCAGTATCATTCCCCACCCCCTTGGGCCCTGTCTCTTTCTACTTTACTCATCTGCTGCCTTCTGTTTTCATGAGCTCTACCCCCAAACACACATACACACACACACCTTTCTTTTCCTTTTTTCTCTCTCTAGCTTCCAAATATGAAGGAAAACAGGACCCTTTCTGAGTTTGGCTTACTTCACTTAACATAATGTTCTTCGGATCCATTCATTTTTCTACAAATGACATAATTTCATTTTTCTTTTTGACTGGATAAAAACTCCATTGTGTATGTATACCACATTTTCTTTATCTATTCATCTACTGATGGACACCTAGGCTGGTTCCATATTTTGCCTATAATTGTGATTTGTGCTGCTATAAACATGGATCTGTGCATATTGTAATAGTATTCTGACCAATTCTTTAGGATAAATACTGAGGAGTAGTATAGCTGGGTCATTTGGTGGTTCCATTCCTAGTCTTTTAAGGAACCTCCATACTGATTTCCATGGTGATTGTACTAATTTCCAATCCCATCAACAGTGTTTTTCTCCACATCCTCTCCAGCATTTATTGTTGTCATTCTAACTGGAATGAGATGAAATCTCAGTGTAGTTTTGATTTGCATTTTTCTAATTCCTAAAGATATTGAACATTTTTTAATATGTGTGTGGTCATTTGTATATTTGTATTTATTCACTTGCCCATTTAGTAATTGGGTTCCTTTTGGGGGGGGTGTTTTTTGAGTTCTTTATAGATTCTGATATTAATCCTCTACCAGAAAAGTAGTTAGCAAAGATTTTTCCCCCATTCTATAGGTTCTTTCTTCACAGTCTTGTTTCCTTGGCTGTGCAGAAGCTCTTTAATTTGATGTCATCCATTTTTTTAACTCTTGGCATTATTTCCTGAACTTTAGCGGTCCTATTGAGAAAGTCATTGCCAGTGCCCAAAAGCTGGAGTGTTGACCCTATGTTTTCTTCTAGGAGTTGCATAGTTTCTGGTCTAATTCTGAGGTCACTTGTCCATTTTTAGTTGATTTTTGTGCAGACTGAGGTTCTAGCCTCATTTTTCTACATATAGATGACCAGTTGTTAAAAAGGGTGTCTTTTCTCCAATGTATGTTATTGGTGATTTGTCAAAGATCAGATGATTGTCTCTATGTGGGCTTGTCTCTGTGTCTTCTATTCTGTACCTTTGATCTATGAATCCGTTTTTTTATGCAGTTTTTGTTACTAAAGCTCCACAGTATAATTTGAAGTCAAGATTTGATGCCTCCAGCATTGCTTTTTTGGCTTAAAATTTCTTTGGCTATTCTGGGTCTTTTATTCTTCCAGATGAATTTTAGGACTATTTTTTCTATTTTTATGAAGAATTTCATTTGTATTTTGATGGGGATTTCATTGACTCTGTATATTGCTTTTGGTAATATGGCTATTTTACCAATATTAATTCTGCCTATGAATATGGGAAGTCTTTCCATTTTCTTGTGTTTTCAATTTCTTTCTTCATTATAGAGGTCTTCATCTCCTTGGTTAGGTATTTTTTTTTTTTTAGGATATTGTAAATAGGATTGTTTTCCTGATTTCTTTCTCAGTAGATTCATTACTGATGTATAGGAAAGCTATTGATTTTTGTTTGTTGATTTTGTAACCTGCTACTTTGCAGAATTTGTTTATTAGCTCTAGGAGTGTTCTGGTGGAGCTTTTTGGATCTTCTAAGCGTAGGATCATATCATCTGCCAACAGTGATAATTTGATTTTTTTTTTCTTTTCTAATTTTGTCCCATGTTGTTTTTTTAAGATCTGCCTACCATAATAGACTGAAATGTTTTTGTACAAAAAGTGCCTGGGCCTCTCCATCACCTTCATATCTCCCACTCAAGCAGAAGGTCCACCCAGTCACTATTGGAAAAAATTACTGAATGACTGAAAAATGAATGGATATTGGTCCAGGTGTTTTTTCAGGACTCAGCACTCCCCCTTTATGCCTGCGAAGCAGGCATCATCCATATTGCAGCTGAGGGGACAGGTGCTTGAACCTAGGCACAGTCTTTCTTTCAGTGGCTGAGCTGGGATTCGGAGCCAATTCTTTGAACCCCTCTCTCAGTATTATCATTCGTATTAGTCACTTTTTCATCTCTGTTGGCCAAACTACACAACTTAGAGAAGAAAAAGTTTATTTTGAGCTCACGGTTCCAGGGGTTCAGTCCATAATTGGCAGACTCCGGTGCTGTGAGCCTGAGATGAGGCAGGACACCATGGCACAAGGGTGTGGTGGAAAAAACTGCTTAGCTTATGTCAGCTGGAAAGCAGAGAGAGAAAGAGGAGCCAAGGAACTAGATATAATCTCCAAAGGCACACCCCCAGTGACTTGCTGCTTCCAGCCATGCTCCACCTGCACTAGTTATCAACCACCTAGTCCATTCAAATTAGGATTCACTGATTAGGTTATAGCTCTCACAAATCAACCACTTCACCTCCTACAGTAACACAGGAGATTTGGGGGACACCCATAACATTATTTGACCTTAAACTATTCTTGAATACAATTTAGATCTGGTCCTGACACCCCATTAGCCTCTGAGGCAACACGCCACAGAGAGCTATTGTCACACCAAGGGTGGCTCAGCCAAACACACTTTCAATTGACAACAGCCTGAGGTTTTAGGGAACTCTGATTTTGCTCATTTCCTCATATAAAATATACCTGAAAAGTTTTTTTAATATTTGGAAATAAATACTCATTTAAAAACTTGGCAGCAGCCCATTTATTTATAGACCCAAAGTATATATGCTGGCTCTTTAGAATTCATTGATTTGGTCAAAGCTGGTGCAGGGGAGTGAGCAGAGGAGTGTTCATGCCAGCTGATTTGAGTGACATGCAGCTGTGTTGGGCCATTTGGCTACGCTGGGTCAGGTGGGTTTGTGTTAAATACCTGAGCCCTTCCCAGGCCGGGCAGCCTGCTCGGTCCTCAGTCCTGCCTATGCACATTTGGTGTTGAAAAGGGCATAGAAGCCATGGTACTTGCCATTCATTGTAAGGACTAGCACAGCCTGTGGTAAGGAATAACCCCTCACCTTGGGCCAGCAGCCTAGGGGTGCCTGTGATGCACTGAGGACAGCCCAGGAGTGTGAACCTCCTCTGCCCATCTGGCTCAACAGCAACCTCCCCCATTCTGCTGTGCTTGGCCTCTCCCTAGAACCTTCTAAGGCCTTTCAAAGTCAAAATTGCTGGCCTATGAAGTCACAGATTCAAGACCAGAACCCACATCCTAGGCTCCTAGTACAGTCCTTCCAACATCTGTTGGCCTTGCTTGCCCACAACCATTAGGACTTCCCCCTGGGGACCTGCCAGCACCATTCCCAGATCTGGGTGTTGGATACCAGTCAGTGTTGGTGGAAGGATTCCTGAGTGGGGTGGGGGTGGATCAGACAGCCCCTGGAGCTCTATCTCAGCAGAAGCACTTTATAATCATGTGCTTCTAGACTAAAGTGACTGTCCTGAGGATGGGAACCTTGCAGCATTGCTGAGCCACCCCAGCCTTCCTTCAGAGGTGCAGATGCAGACACCAGGCCTTCTTACTGACTGGCAATTTCAACTTCATATGCCCAGGCCTCTTTCTGGAACCATAGCCTTCTAGGTCTTAATGGTCCCTTATGCAATCCCTTTATAGAGCTACCTTATGGTCTCTACTCCAAGGGAAACTAAGGCTCAGAGAGGTTTAGAAATTTGCTGAAGATTACCTAGCTACCTAAGTATAATCAATTTCTTAACTCCCTATGCTGTGTATTTATTGTATCTCATTGCCAAATTTCTTCCTGCCAACAGCCAACCCCCTTCTAGGACACCTCTGCCTGAGAGGAAGTAGGTATAAGGTTCCAGGTACTTTCAGAGGTCAAAAACCTCTTATGTTTGAATGTGACCAGGGAATGAGGACTTCTCCCCAAGCCTTTTGCTCCCATCCCTGAAATATGTGTGCTCCGTCTTCAAAGCTACCTTTCAGACTTGGTTTCAGTTTGGACTTTGAGTCAGATACCTGCAGAATCAAATTCCAACTCTGCCCCAAACCAGCCACCTTAGGTAGGTCAAGAACATCTGTGAGCAGGAGACAATGTATATCACAGACTGAGGACAGTGTCTGGCTCAGCCTGTCCAGGGAGGTTTAAAAATCCTGGTGCTGGAACTTGAGTCTCTACAGTAAAGTCTGTACCAGGGGAGAAAGGCTCACCCTCCCCCAGGGAAGAGGAGGTGACAAGTGGGGAGGATGGGTGCAGAAAGTCAGCCCACACCTGTGCAGGCCTAGGGCCAACATCAGGAAGAAGCGCAATGAAAATGACCCAAGAAATGAGGGAGCCATTGTTAAATTTGGAACATGTTCATTTATGAAAACCTTTTTAAATTTAAAGTGTGTGTGTGTGTGTGTGTGTGCGTGTGCATGCTTGATTTAAAAATCATCATGTGTTTATTGAAGAAAAATGAGAAAATAAACTGAGGCAGACCAAACAGATGGATTTATCTCATCACATAGAAGAGAGCTCATGGTCTTCCAAAGGTTTTGACTCCATATTCAGGTAGTGCACACAAGTTTTATAAGTTAGGGATCATATTCTTCTTCAAACTACTACTAGTTAGTTTGGGGGCTTAACCTGATATTGTAGTGTCTTTCCAAGTTAATAAGCTATATCCTATCTCTGGGTCTACGAGGCTGTCTATTATTTCATCCTGGAGTTAGACCACTGCTTGAATTCTTCATTGGAAAGTGGGATAATGGGAATGCAATGGAGGAGGAAGGTACAGAGGAACACTATCCGATGTCTGGGGACTGGCATCTTGCCAGGGTGCTCAGTTTCCTGCCCACGGATGGTACAGGGTCTAGATGATCTTGACCAAAACAGAAGGCCTGCTCAGCTTTGCTTTTCCTGGGACTGCCCTCAATGCCCTATCGGAGCCCCCCGGGTCAGCAATTTTCAAGCAAGTCTCATCTCATATACCAGGGTAGAGACAGGCAGTGGTGGGGCCACGCTGGATGAGGCATATGTGGGAGAGGAGAAGGAGGGAAGACCCCCACAGTCCCAGTCACAATATCCGGGACAGCCCTGAGCTGAGGAGAATCCAGTATGGAAGCAGATCTAGTCCATGGCCCTCACTTATCTTCTCCATGGGACTTTGAAGCCCTCCCAGATCTGGGCTACACCCATTCTGGGAGTGCTGCAAATGAAGACCAAGCTGAATCCCATTAGTGTTATTCAGATCCATGATGTCAGTGATTTCCATTGGCCAGAAGAGGGCAGGAATTAAAGGGGTCTTGTAGAAAGGAGCCCCTCAAAACTCTCAAGGACTTGGGGATACAATATTGATTGCTTAGTATGGGCCCAATTAAGAACAGAGGCATAAACTGGGCTCAATTATACACTCCTGTAATCCCAGGGGCTCGGGAGGCTGATACAGGAGAACTGTGAGTTCAAAACCAGTCTCAGCAATGGCAAGGTGCTAAGCAACTCAGTGAGACCCTGTCTCTGAATAAAATACAAAATAGGGCTGGGGGTGTGGCTCAGTGGTTGAGTGCCCCTGAGTTCAACCCCGGTACCTCCCACACCTCCCAAAAAAGAACAGAGGCATAGAAGCACTGCCCAGCTTGGCCAGATCCATAGTCACAGGAACTATAGTACCCACAGGCCACACGGAGGCCCTCCCACAAGGACCCCAAGTGCAGCCTAGCTCCTTTGGTGCAGCCTCAGCTTCCCCTTCTATGATACAAGAAATTGCACTAGAAGGTCTCACAGTCCCTTTAGCTTACAAAGGTCTGTGGTTTTGGGGTTCTGCCTAGGTATGGCAAGGTCACTTAATGTCTTTGGCAGTAGGTCCTCCAGTATGACCTGAAGCTGGGCTCATTAAGGAGTGAAAGCTCTAGAGGTCATGACCCAGGCGGGACACAATCAAGGCTGAAGGGGACCCTGTCTTCTGTGGGACAGAATGACCTCTGTCCTGGTGAAGAGAATGTTGGGGACCCAGATCTGCAGGCCAACAAGCTAGAGCTTTGATCATGGGTTCCCCTTTTCCAGGTGGGTGACCCTTTGGGTACTGACCATGCTCAGCTGTTCATCACCACCCCGGGAGGAAGCATGGACACCATGAGAAGCAGCTCCCTCTTCCTCCTGGAATGGGCCCCACATTCTACCTTTCTCTCACCTTTGTCTCTAGAGTCCCTTCTGCCAGCTAAACAGAAAGAGTGATTCTTGGGAGCCATGTTCTCTCTGCCAGCACAGCCTCTGGCCCTGGTTTGGTTCTTCCCCAACGTCATGGGAGAAAGGCCAGGATTAGAGGTCAGCTGGTGGATCCAGTTGTGGTGACCAGAGCTTCTCCTTACAGGGAACAGCAGCAGCTTCCAACATGATCTCTGTCAGAAGCACTGGCAGGACCTGCCCCCTACTAAGTGCCAAAGCACCATGCAGGACACTCGGAAGGAGACCAGCAGCATGTGGAGCCTGATGGTGATGGCCCAGCTGCTGGCCGGCATCGGGACGGTGCCCATTCAGCCTTTTGGGATCTCCTATGTGGATGACTTTGCAGAACCCAACAACTCACCCCTGTATATCTGTGAGTCCTGGGCTTGAAGAGGGCTGTGGGGAGGATCAGGCCTGGCTGGAGCACTTGCCAAGGTCCTGGGACTGAAATGAGGTCTGACTTTGGCCAGAACACAGCAAATGAGTGCAGACTATCGATCCTGAATCAACAGCAGCTTTATCACTGTCCAGTCCTCCAGGCATAGTCCAGGCACATGTGTCCTCTGAGCTATCCACTTAGAGGCAGGTTGACCTCAAACAAGCACATAGAAAACAGATAGCAAGTGACCCTCTGCATGCCCAGATCCTTCCCTTGGAGCAAGCCACAGTGAGCTCCTGGAGACCCATAACCCAGACCAGACACACCACACCCACAGGCTCCAGACCCCTCAAGCTCCTGCCAGGGTGACCAGCACTGTCACCTGCAGGGAGTGCCCCCCATCAACACACACAGGCTGTCATTTTTAAAATGCTAAGACCATTTTCCTTCCTGGACAGCAGGTCTCTGGCAGTTGGCTGGAGGAGAAACCCATTTGGTTCTGTGTGTCTTGGCATCTCGAGTGGTCTATCAGTGGGAGATAGTGTGGGCTTGTTAGGTCCAGAGGACAGATGGTGACATCTCAGGTATCCCCCTGGGCTTGGAAGCCTAGGGCTGCCAAACCCTCTGAGCCCCCCTCAAACTATTTTCCTTTGCTTCCATTTCCAGCCATCTTGTTTGCCATAGCTGTATTTGGACCGGCTTTCGGGTACCTGCTGGGCTCTGTCATGCTGCAGATCTTTGTGGACTACGGCAGGGTTGACACAGGTAAGCATGTGCAGAAGACACCCATCCTCATTACCTGTTCCATGGAGCATCCCATCACCCTCCCATCAATCAGGGAAGGGAATGAGGCTTCACCTCAGTTGCTCATGGCCACCTCACACTCCACTCCCCCACTCCTGAAGTCCCTCTGACAGCCAGGAGCAGAGCCTGTTCCTGTGCTCACCAGGGCCCCTGCCAGATCTTGTGGGTAACGAGCTGCCAAAGCAAACACACTTTTTGCACTCAAGTAGGAAACCTTGAACCCCAAGGCAGGACCCCACCTGTTATCACCTCACCTGCCCATCTTGGTGGTGGCATGAAAAAGACTTCTCGGGTTGTTTGATTTTCAGAAGTTGCTTTATTGCTTAAAAGCAAAATATTTGATAAGAACTCTGTTGAAGGAAAAAAGAAACATTGCCCAAGATATTCTTATGATAATGACACACATCCAGAAGAACGTGACATGGTGTTTTACCAATGGGCACTAGTTTTGTGTCTCATCCTGTTTCCACCTGTTCCTAGCTGAGTGATCTTAGGCAAATAACTCCACCTTGCTGTGCTTACGTTTATTCATCTGTAAAATTGGGCCAATAATAGTAGTAGAGTTCTTGTAAAGATTAGAGTGAGTCTGATAGATATTAAGAGATCAGCAGGTGTGAGCTTGCGTTTTTCAAAAAAAAAAAATGGTATAGACTAAGTCACAGATATCTTAAATGAGAAAGTAAAGTCCAAAGACATGAACACCAGGACTCAGGAAGCCAGCCTCAGTATGCGTCCAGCCAGGGATTCTTGCCTTTGTGGGCATACTCTACCCCAATGAGCCTTCTGCAAGACAGGGAAGGGTGGAAGAGAGATGGGCAAAGTGCTTTCCAAGTTCAAAGGCAAGAGAGCTCCTGCATGAGACAACTGGGGAGGGCTTTCTAGGGAGATGATGTCTGCATGGAGCCATGGTGGGTGGGTGGGACATTTGCACAGTAGTCACGAGAAGGAAGGCCTTCCCAGGTGGATGAAACCCCCCCATCAGAGCCAAGAGGGTGGAAAGAGTAGGGAGTGCAAGGTGGGGGGTGGTATGGGAAGTTCCCACTCGCCGAAGGTACTGGGAGGTAGGACCGAGTCAGACCCGCAGGAAGGACACCCCCCGCAACATCAGTGCCCATTCACCCAGGGCAAGGCCTGTCCATCTCAGAGAGAACTGGGCAGGTGCTAAACACACCCGTGCTGCCAGAGCCTAGATGACTATCCGTAGGGGCTGTCAGACCACAGTGTCATCTGCCTGTACATCAAGAGGAAGTGGCGAACCAAGGGGAGTTTTGTGCCTCTGGATCGAGCCATCTGTGCCCTTTGCTGGCCCTTCCTGAGCTGATTGATACTTGGCTGTCCAAAGAAACCAGCAACTGAGCTCCCTGCGTACCCAGATCAGTGCCCAGGAATGCTTGTCGTCGTGTGACTGTGAGCCATTCTGCCACCTTCTCCTTCAGAAACACAACGGCAGACTTCTAGATGTGGAGAACTGCAGGAGGAGCTTCTCCCTTGGGGGCCAGGCCAGCCACGCTGTTGATGGCTGCTTCCTCTAGCTCCTAAGCATTATGGGGCCTCCTTTATTTAGGGAGTAATAAAGCTGGGGTGTGGTAGAGTTCAGTGGTTAAGATTAAGATGGCTCATGGTTAAGGTTTGTACACCTTGGTCACCAGGAAGACTTAGGTTTGAAATTGACCCATGAGATGATACTCACTGACTTTAACCTTGGACGAGGGACTCAACCTCTCAAACTCCAGTTTTCTGATAGGTTAGAGGTGAATGGATGTAACTCCTACTTCATAGACACCCCCAGATGAGCTGGGAATAAAACAGCTGGGAATAAAATCCAGTGAGGGGAAGGGACTGCTCCCTTCAGCCTGGGGCTTTTCTGCTGTTGAGCTTCATGTGCAGTGTCCTCGGTTGGTTCTTTGGCAAGAGCAGAATGACCTGGAAAGGAAATCTCCAGACCCAGGTTCTGGCTCTGTCTCCAGGCTTGTCCTGTGAGGAAAAAAGTTAAAAATAATAAAAAGGAAAAACAAAAACCAAAAAAAACCCTGAATAGAGTTTCTTTGTCCAGTAAGGTGAGCTTCTGCGTTTATTCAACAAACACCTGTATTCTTTGGTTTCTCTTCAGCTGCAGTTAACTTGAGCCCAGGTGACCCTCGATGGATTGGAGCCTGGTGGCTGGGCCTGCTCATTTCTTCAGGCTTCTTGGTTCTTACCTCTTTCCCCTTCTTTTTCTTTCCTCGAACAATGTCCAGAGGAAAAGAGGTAAGTTGTTGGAGGCCACAGCTCTACCAATAGGAGTTTAAGAAAGAGATGCAGGTGTGGAAAAAGAAAAAAGAGCTGAGAAGCAGCAGCGGGCTAAGCAAATTCTGGGTGAAACGGGAAGAAGTTCAATGACGTAGAGCATCTTAGGGGCTTTGAGGGGTGAAGGGACTGGTGGACGTCTAGCCTCGTCATTCATGTTCCTTTACCATATTGGCATCTCAAAAATCATGAGAGTTCCAAGGTCTGGAAAACACTGAGTTCACTTAAACTGGTGACCATCTATGCATCTGCTGGTCAGATGTGCTGGGGACAGAAATCCAGGGAGGGTGAGAACAGAGGACAGGGAAGAGAAGACTGGGGGGAGGACGTGAGGCTGAGGGCCCAAAACTTGTTCTGAACTTGTCTGGGCACTTCAGTGACTGGGTGACCACTTGAGTGGCAATGTGGCAGCTAGACTGAGGCTGGGGAGGCAGGATGGAATGAAATCTGGAGATGTGAAGAGGCACAGGTGAGAGAGGGAGAATGCACTGAGGATCAGGTGGTGGCGGTCAGGGCGCTGGGACAAGGGCTAAGCTAGACGTTCCTTGAGGGGTCCTGAGAAGGACTCGGCAGAGATCTGGTTGGAGAAGAAGAAGACTGTGTTTGTGCCCAGATTTTGAGCCAGATATGGAGCTCCATGTTTGGCAATGAGGCGTGTGAGATCTGGGCCCAGCTGTGGGAAGAGGGGCAGGGGAAGAGGACCTTGGCTTGGACTGGGGAAGAATTCCTGAGGTTGGCAGCATGTCCTGGTGGATTGGGGGTCAGACAGATCTGAGTTTGAGCACAACTCTGCTGCTTATAAACTGGCCAGTTGATCTTGGGCAAGTTGCTTTGTACCAAAGCTTCCTCTTCGTTAAAATACTCAAGATAATTAGACTACCTACCTGGGAAGGAAGTGGTGAGGAGCCAGACATTGCAGTGGATGGGAGCATCTGTCACCTTTAGGACCCTAATAGTGACAGCACTCAGGGGCCTGGCATCTGTGCAGTGGTTTGGAACTGGGGCCTCGGGCGGGGCTGCTGCATTCAGAAGAGGCAAGTTCACGGAGCTGGGTTCCCAGAAGATGCAGGCAAAGTGCAAGGACAGAGCCAGAGCCTGGAGCAGGACTGCCCTGTGGGCCCAGGAGGAAGCAGGGACCCCAAAGAGGAGACCGAGACGGAGATCTGAAAACAGGGGACATTCTAGATCCCTGTGTCCTACAAGCTGGCAGCCCCTGAAATCTGAGCATAGGGGAGAAGTGTAGCCATGACATATAGACAAGGGCTGGGATCCAGGAAGACACCTTTGGCATCGGTCATGGGAAAGTTAGACATGAAATAATGTGGCCATAGGTATCAGGAGAGACCTTGGCGCAGATGCACTGCGGTCAAGGCCCCAGGCTCTCTGAAGCACAGGTGGTGTTTGCTTCAGGGGCACATGCTCTGATACTTTCTCAGACACACACCAGCCTTGAGCCACTGAGACCAGGGGCTCTGTGAAGGGCCATTAATGCTCACCCCTTTTGCTGCCTCCAGAGGTCTCCTGCCATAGTCGATGAGGCGAGGAAGTTGGAAGAAGCCAGGTCCAGAGGCTCCCTCATGGATTTCATTAAACGTAACTGACAACCCCCGCTGCCCTGGGTGGGCTGGCTCTGGGTGGTTGTGGGGGAGGTGGTCAGGTGTGTTGTCAGGGACATTAAAAGCAGGTGGTCTGTAGGCAGAGGCAGTTTGTACTGCACTGTGAAGTCTGACCCCCGCGTCCTGTCCCTCCTCCCTGCATGTGGAGGTGGCAGTCGTGGGAGGAGACAGTTTTCCGTGTTAATCCCAGATTTCTTTTAGACACAGCCTGGCTTTAGCCCTAGAGCATGTCCTGTGGGAGCCCCCGTGGCTGTGTGGCCCTAGACTGGTCCTGCACTCTTGGTTCCTCAGAGCAGGATGGTTGGCTGGTCTCGAGGTCGCCTGGGCCCTGACAACAGTCTGCTTGCAGGGTTCCCCCGCATCTTCATGAGGCTCCTGATGAACCCACTCTTCATGCTCGTGGTCCTGGCCCAGTGCACCTTCTCCTCCGTCATCGCCGGACTTTCCACGTTCCTCAACAAGTTCCTGGAGAAGCAGTATGGCGCTTCCGCGGCCTATGCCAACTTTCTCATTGGTTAGTCCAGAGCGGGCTGCAGGCCTGGGGCCGCTCCGGCTGAGGGAGAGACCAGACCGGACACAGACAGGAGACAGGAGGACTTGCCCAGGAGAGAGCATTTTAAGGACATTTTTCCTGGTTGGCAATCTAGAATGTTCTTGGCAGGTTTCTGGGACTCTCATTATTCCAGTCAGGAGTGGGTGGAGGCTGGGGGCTGCCTTCCTCCCTGTTCAGGGGCTGGAAGTCTGACAGCCTCCCAGCTGACATCATCAGGGACAGCAGAGAGAGAGAGAGAGAGAGAGAGAGAGAGAGAGAAGATGGACTTGGCAGTGGAGGCAGATACGGCGCCTCCTGGTTTTTTTTCCTTCACAGGTAGTGAAAGGTGCTTAATAAATGCACATCCCTTGGGTTGCAAAAGTGGCACTTTATTTTTGGCACAGGCAGGATAATGCTTTAGTGAAGATAACTCTCTAGATATGCCTGGCAAACAAGAAGTGCTTAATTAATGTCAGCAATTACTATGGTAATTTAACATGTCCAGTGTTTCATCCTGAAGCCATGCTCCCTTCCTGGGGGTCCAGCTCAGAGCTCCCAGGCCCAGCACACAGACCAGCTCTGTCTCTCCCCTGCAGGTGCCGTAAACCTCCCCGCGGCCGCCTTAGGGATGCTGTTTGGAGGGATCCTCATGAAGCGTTTTGTTTTCTCTCTGCAAACCATCCCCCGTGTGGCTGCCACCATCATCACCATCTCGATGATCCTCTGTGCCCCTCTCTTCTTCATGGGATGCTCCACCCCCACTGTGGCCGAGGTCTACCCCCCTAGGTAAGGGGAATAAAGTGTGCAGAGATATCCTTTGCTGAAGCCAAGGCCTGAATCTGACTGTCGTAGGGCTTCTTTTCTGCTCCCTCTCCTGTCCTCTCTCCTGTTCACTTTTGATTTGATCTCTCACACGGGAACTTAGAAAATCAGGCCATAAATACACGTTCCGCTATGAGACATGATCAAAGGGTCCTAGTGGGCCACCAGCAGTCAGGGTTAGGGTTCTGCTTTTTAAGAAGCGCCCAAAACTAATTAGTTTGGTTTCAGGACCAACCTGAGCCCCAGGAACCAGGAAGTAAGCTATCTTTAGCATCAGAATTACAGAGTCTCATTGAACAGCTGAAGAAAGATAAGAGGAGATTTGAAAAGATCTGGAGAAGAACGATAAAAGAGATGGCACACTTGAAAACTCAGGACAGGTGAGGAGGAGGGCAGGAGAGGCATATCTGTCAGTTTTTGTAAAGCAATATGGGTCATAGTTTGGAGTCTGGCTTCATGTTCGGGAGGGGCTTTAGAGCCCCGGGAGAGGCAGGATGCTAGGCAAGGAGAGTGTCTGTTTTGTCCTACGCCACCTGGCCTTTTCTTCTGGATTTTGCAAGATTTGAAGATGCTAAACCTTTCAGCTGCGGTGTTTCCACTTTCCCTTTGAAATTACCTCTTGTCTTTGGTAGGGGAAGGAGAGCCCCATAAGGGATGGGAGGGTGGCTCTGGGTGTGCAATGAAGTTCTTTTCTGCAGGCTGACGGTGGGTGGAGAGAAGCCCAGAAACCTTTGAGCCCCTTGGGGATTTTCACTGGAAGGTTAGCCCATGGCTTTGCCATCAGACTGGCCTGAAAGCCACTCATGGTGCCCTTTCCTAGTTGGGGGAAGTTACTTATCTCAGCTTCAGTTTCTTCATCCGTCATCAAAGGTGAGCCGTTAATGGTAGATTGACTGTCATGACTACATGAAAAGCACCCGGGCACTGCGCCCGGCACTTGAGAGATGCCTCCTAAACTGTAACTATCATTAGTATTATTATTTTAATGAAGCTCTGGACTGCAGTTTTTCCACCCTCCCCAAAGAAGATCATGAATACCAGACCCGAGTCAGGACGGGAACATAAGATCAGACTGTGAGAGCCCCCTGATTGGAGTTCAGGGGATGCAGAGACCTGAGCAATGCCCAGGTTGACCCAGAGAACAGGCAGCCGACAAGAGCCCAAGTTACCTCCAAGGGTCCCAGTCACTGCCGTCAGCCCGAATCCAGCTGGAAGAGGAAGAGAGCAAAAGCTACCTGCGATGTTCCTCTTACAGCTGCTGTTTCTCTCCTCCGAGTCTTAGCTCCTTGGTTATTTTGACTCCTACTGTAGGGGGTTTGCTGACCAGACCTCTCCAACTGTGTAATTGTGGGTTTGGGCTCCAAATGTCAGAAGAAATGGAGATGTCGTGACCCCTCCAACAGTGGCAGATTCACTTTTGGCTCCCATAGGTATAATTCAGATCCCAGGGTGGCACTGACCCAAGACAAACAGAGACGCACAGGCACACTAAGCAGGCCAGGAACTCACATTGGGCTGGAGTGTAGAGTTGTTCTTTTCTTTTTTTTTTTTCCCTTTGGTCTTTCTTTGTTTGATTCCTCGTTTCCTGTTTTGCTGGCAGCACATCAAGTTCTATACGTCCGCAGCCTCTGGCCTGCCGCAGGGACTGCTCGTGCCCGGATTCCATCTTCCATCCTGTCTGCGGAGACAATGGGATTGAATACATCTCTCCTTGCCATGCCGGCTGCAGCGGCATCAACATGAGCTCTGTAGGCTCCAAGCAAGTGGTAAGGACAGCTGGGGTCCCCAGGGACAGGCACAGCCCCCACAGGATCTTAGGGCTCAATGTGCTCCCATGCAGACCCATCCCGGGCTCTGGGACTCATTGTCAGCCTCCTAGCCTCTCTGGGCCCTGCCAGCCCTCTCTCCTCCTCCCCTGTCCTAGAGGTCATGACCAGATGCCGACAACCTAAAAGTCAGCTAGAGATAGACCCAGGTCCAACAAGGTCACTCAGCACTGTCGCTCCGGGCCTTTCAGGATCAGCTAATAGCAAACCAACTTAAGTCATTTGTGTCATTATTCAACAAATAGTGGACTCTGGGCACGGCCACAGGTACTGAAGACAAGGTCCCTGCCCTCCTGGACTTTGCATCTGTTCCATAAAGACACAAGAGAGTTTTAGACAATAACTCATGCCGAGGAGAGACTTAGTGGGTCAGAGGGTGCCTGGGGACTTCCCTAAGAAGGTGGCATTGGTTAAAACTGAGTAGGCAGCAAAAGAGAACCTATGAAAACCTGGGAATCATGGGAGCATTGCAGGTAGGGGGAACAGCAGGTGCAAAATGGCCCCAGGCGTGAATGCACTGGACAGGCTGGGCAGTTAGGGGCAGAGAAAGGGCAGGGGAGTGTCATGCCCCGCTGGGCCAGGGAGCAGGAAGAGCCAGAGTTGGGCAGGTCAGGCTTAGCACTTAGATGTTCTTTCTCTTAAGAGCAATGGAAGTCTCCACTGTTACAAAAGGATTCCTAAGGAAAGGAGTGGGCCTGCTTCCTTTAGCCTCTGTGGAGGGCATGGGCCTGGCAGGCCCCCGCTTACCATCCTCTGGGGGGACAGAGTTAGGCTGCTTCCCAGCTGTCTCGATGGGCAAAGGAACATGGTTCTTAGATATAGGGAGGACAAGGGGCTTGGACAAGATGCTCCCTCACCTGCCTTCAACTTGGAGGAGTCTGCAGTGGCTTTTGTGGTTTCCTTATCTTTATTTACTTACCTCTGACTCATCTACTTCCAGAAATAATCTTGAAAAGTTTCCAATAACAGCATAAGTACAATCAAGATAAAAAAAAAAATCCATTCGCATAGTATCAAGGGGAAAAATAGCAAATTAAAAGGGGGGGAAAAACCCTATATTTTAAAAATATACTAAAGGAAAATATTGGGAAGTATAAAGGAAAAAGTCATACGTTTTAAAAAATATTACAACATGATATATAACATATTTCTGAGCTTCCTAGGAGCCAAGGTAAAGAGGGTACATCATTTCCGCTGTGCGGCGGGGAAAGCATACCAGTTCGTTAGTTCCAATAGTGGCCCCTTAACTGCTGTAACACAAGGTCAGGGGTTGGGCCATCAGCCACTGCAGGAAGGAAGGTGAAGACCATCAGACAAGTAGTGGCCACCAAAGTTGAGTTGTGTAACACGATTGAGCCCTATAGACTTGCAGACTTGGGACGAGGACCTCTTCTAGAGTCCTTTATGGGCAGAGAGAATTCCTAGCAGGCAGGAAGCTTCTGCAAAGGCCTAAGAGATGCAGAGCTCAGGCGATTCCGTGTGTTCCCACTCCCCTGCTGCTGATACCTTCCCCTGCGGTAAACACACAAAGCCTGGTGGTGGATCTTGGGCATCTGAATGTGAGTGTAACTGTGGGAGGCCAGCCCACACTCAGATGCTGGCTTTGCTGAAGATGGCTCCTGTGGCCCAGACATCCAGAGAAGCGGAACTCCCTGGGGCACCTTGGAACCTTACTTGGTCTCCTCTTCAGCTTCCAAATCCAGTTCAACCTCTTCCCTGGAGGGTAGAGGGGTTCAAACCAGAGGGGCTCTCTGGCAAGAGCTGGTGCGGATGTTTGAAGTGCGCGGAGATGAGATCGTGACGGTAACTCTCCCCGCTGTGTCCTCCCTTGCCCTTCAAGATCTATTTGAACTGCAGCTGCGTGACGGGGGGATCTGCTTCAGCAAAGACGGGGTCGTGCCCCATCCCCTGCGCCCACTTCCTGCTCCCGACCATCTTCCTCATCTCCTTTGTGGCCCTGATAGCCTGCGTCTCCCACAACCCCCTCTACATGATGGTTCTGCGGTGAGTGGTGCTTTCTGGGGCCCAGAGCTTGGTTTCTGTCTTTCCACATCTCTCTTTCCTTTACACCCTGTCACCTACTTCTCATCTCTCTTTCCTTTGATGCCCCACAGAGTCCTTTGAATGATGATGTGCAAGGTATTCCTGTGATAGGGGGGAATAATACTCGTGGCAGTGATGGAAGGTTCTCTGCTGGACTCTCTGTGGCATGACCTTGTTCAGTCCCATGGCACCCATCTGAGGCAGGCCCTCTTAGTGCCTCCATCAATCACTGGCCCGGGGTGGCAGAGCTGGTGAATGGTTGAGTCTCAAGGGGGAGCCAGGCTGCCTGGCTTCCTGTGGTGGAAATGACTGTAGGTTCACTTATTTTAAAATCCTAAAAGCACTGAGAGAAAGGAAAATGATTCAGTTGGAGGCACAAAATCGAAGCAGGAACTAAGGAAAGTTCCAGAGACAGAGTGAGGGCTGTTGAGAAAATCCCAGCATGCTAGGAGCTAGGACCTTGACTTCAGATCAGAAGGGAAAGGCTGGCCAAGGTGGGAGGGGGAGAAGGGGTGTCCATCAAAACGGCCTTCAGGTGCCTCTGAGGGTTATACAGTGAATGCCTATTCCTTCGCTCACTCCACCCAAGTTCACTGCCCCACCCCCTGCCCACTTCACAGGGTACCCTCCCTCCTGTCCTCTCTCACCCACCTTGAAAGCCGAGAGGAAGGAACACAGGATTTGGACTCTCAGTGCCAGGGTCAAAGTCCCTATGCTGCCACATACCAGCTGAGTGCCCTTGGCTATTGTCTAATCTCACTGAATCTCAGCTTCCTCATTTATGAAATGGGGATAATGACATTGACCTCAAAGGGTTAGTGTCAGAATTCTATGGTCAGTTGCTTTGTAAACATCGGATTTTCTATACATTGGTCAATTATCACTATGAAGCAAATTGCAATAATTACTATGAACAGCTAGGTACCCAGGACCTCTTTCCCCCCAGAAGACTGGGAGATAAGGACAGAGCAAAGCAGCTACTTGTCAAGATCTGAGATTTTTACCCTGTTTTCAAATTAGCCAATTGAGTTAGCTTGCAGCCAACAAGCTCCTAGCATGGTTGCTATTTTGAAGATGCTGACAGAAGATCGGAATCTCCTGGATCAGAGACAAAGGACTTCCATACAATACAGAAGGCAGTATGACCCTGGTGTTCTGTCAGTTATCCTTGTCCCCCACATCCTGAGGGGGAGGGGGTGACAGGGAAAGGCTCAGGTGGATGCTTTCCCTCTAGTGGGTTTCTACCACAGCTGAGGAATGCGAAGCTTGGGAGAGCCAGCCCTGACACCGTGAGCAGTGAGACAGTTTCTTTTTTGGTCTAGAGTCTCACTCATGCCCCAAGTTTGCTCACTGCAATCACAGCCCTGAGAAATGGCCCAGCATCAGAGCAGCCAGGACCACGCATGCTCAGCAAAACTCACCAAGGACATGCAGGGATGCTCAGAGCCCATGTTGCTTCCACCAACGCCACTCTCACCCTCTTCTCTACTGCTCCCCATCCTGTGCTCCAAGCACTGATGCCTTCATCTAAGGCACCTCAGTAGGAGTCCCTTCTAGCACTCTGGGTCAGATGGACCCTAGTAGATTCTCCGACCCTGGGATAAATCTACACGAGGCCCTGAGGAGGAGAGAGACGGGGTAAGGAAATCTCACAAGTTCAAGGGAGAGAGGACAATCCCCATCAAATCATCACCCTGAGGACTTCTTCCCCACACCTCAGGGAATGGGGAAGTCATGGAGAACAGAGCGTTATTTCAACCCCAAGATGAGCTTTTCTAGAAAAATCTCTCCTTTCCAAGCCTGGTCAGGGTCTAGGGTAAAACTAGACAGGAGATCTGAGGATCCCCTGATGGTTTAAAAATAAATCCCCCCCGGGAAGGAAGACAGAATGGACGCTACTTACTGTCAGGAAGGTGAGACTTAAGGTGACCACAGGTGCCCCGAGCATTATTTCTCTTAGTCCTAGCCCCCAGCCAGGCATGTGAAAAGAGGCTGGGGGGAAATGTGGAAGGAAAGAGTGGTCAGAAAGCCAGCACTGATTCAGGGCCAGATGGGGCAGGAGTAAGAGGGGGGACATCAGGATCTCAATCAAAAGTCAACCTGGGGTTCCCAAGTCTCATAAGTTAAGAATCTGAGAGAGTCTGGCCAGGGTAGGGACAAAGATCAAGAGGGTGCCTCTCTTATGGACTGGGCCATTTAGGGCTCTATAGGATAAAGGGAGCATAAATTAGATCAGGGTTTGAGGTATTTTCCATTGAGGGGATCCCCAATGGTGCCTCTTTCTCCTGCCTATACCCCAATAAGTATCCCCTCCCTGGGCCATCCCTCCAGGGGTCTGGAATGAGGTCCCTTTCCCTTTGCTAGGAGAACGTTGGTAGTGGGATCAAAACAAACTGTAGAGGGATGTGGGATTCCTTGCAGATTCCCTTCCTCACTATGTCCTCAGCCCTCCATGCTTTTCTCCCAACAAGCACCCTCCAGGAGTGTGCACTGACCGCATAGAGAACCCAAGCCGTCGACAGGTGCCTCAGAGGCCAGGTCCTGCTCCTCTCTGCTCCATCCCCCCACTGGGATGGCAGGGCCACCCACCCTCTTTCTGAACCTCCTTCAGCCAAATGCACTTTCCCTCTGGAAGGAGTCAGGTGGGAACAGGGCTAGCTATCTAATTTGCAGGACCTAGTGCAAGTGAAAATGTAATTTAAGGACAGCCACAGCCGACCATTAGAACAAGCAGGGGCCTCTCTGAGGGTGGAGCACTCCTGTGCTGCAGTGCAGGCCACACGCCCACAAAGCTGGCCTGGGGTAAAGAATTCTTTCAGTTGTGCACAGTAGCCAACAGCCCAGGGGCCCCAATTATACCAGGGCTGTCTTTTCCTGGTATCAGACACTCTCTGGGAGTTGTTCAGACCTGCTGCCGTAAAATCCTCCGCCACCAATTCTTCCCTCCTAGTCTCTCCTGCTCCCATTCTCTTAAAGCGGGCATCCCTGAAAATCACCTAGACCAGCGATTCTCAGATGTGAGCTTGCATTGGAATCTCTTGGAGGATTTGTGAAAGCACAGATCTCTCTCCCCTTCCCCCAAGTCTCTGTCTCTTCTGGGCATATCCATACACTAGCCCTGGAGCCAAAGAACCTGCATTTCTAACAAGTGCTGATCTAGGGATATGCTCTGAGAACCACCAGTATAACAGCAGGACACTCAGCCCAGGTGAATCCAGTTGGCCAGATGCCTTCTCGGGCCACATGAGGGCAGCTTTGGACCCACTCTGAGGACAATTGCGCCTCTGACCGGGGCATGGTGCGGCCCCGAATCTTTGCACTACTAATCTCCTGTCTGCCTTTTCAGTGTGGTGAACCAGGAAGAAAAGTCATTTGCCATCGGGGTACAGTTCTTGCTGATGCGCTTGCTGGGTGAGTATCTTAGAGCCCCCTTTCTGAGTAGTGGACCTGGGCTGTGGGCTTTCAGGGGTTATGGGGAGTGGGGAAGGATTGGGGGTAGCCCATCTCATCTCCAGTGCACACAGAAACTGTGCATAATTAACAGCAGATGGCCAAACCCCACATGGACGTTCCCCTGATTGCTTGAGGTTAGGAAAGATTCCATCCATGGCATGAATTCCAAACCAAATTATATAAGAAAAAGGAAAAATGGACACAGCTGAGAATACCTCCTGGAGAGTTAACAGCAGGTATTTTTAAACCTTTCTCCAAGAATTTGTCGTAGGAACAAAAACCTTACATTCCTGCCCTTCATCAAACAGCAGCTGAACCCAGCCCTGGCTTTCTTCCCATTTTAAAAAGTCCCTCCTCCTACTTCTGTTCAGCCAATGTTTCTTCTGTGCGGGGTCTTTTGCCTGTGAACCCTGCCTGTCCAACAGCCCCAGAGCCCCCTGGAGGAATCCAGCTGTGTACAGGTGATCAACAGTGCCCTACAGGGAGGGCAAGCTGCCCACAGGGAGCGGGGGTACTCAACTCTCCCCGAGTGAGATTCTTTCCTGGACTGCTCACACTGGGCTGCCCCTTTTTGACACATCCATGCACTAGATTAACACAAGGCACACAAGTGGGACCCTGGAGATACAGGTAAATAGAAGGAAAGGGACTGAGGGTCCCTTCAACTGAGGATGTATCTATTAAGGACCCGGTGGGTGGAAACTGCAGGGGGGAACGTGGAGATTCCAAAGAGGGAGACTTCATTGCTATCAAGGTGTGACACTGTGCAGTCCCCTCTGCATGTTAGCCCTGGGGGCCAGGTCCAGACCTCACCCTGCAGTGGCCGCCACTGGGCATTGGCCGTGTCCTTTTTGGGGTGGGCTGAGCAGGAGCCTTTGCAGGAATCCAGCCCAGCTGGAGATACTGATGAGAAATGAACCAGCTTTTTCAGTGGGATTTCTTGACCTCATGTCTCATACCACTGGTTCCTCTTGTCCTTGTGGAGTCCCTCCAGGCCCTGTGACCTGTATTATAAAGACACAAGACACAGGGTGCCCTGTCCTCCTGGCCAAGCTCTATGGTCTCTGCTGGGAGGGAGACCTTGATTCCTTCCAGCCAACCAGCTGCTGGGACGGGCTCCTATGAGCCCTGCCCTGATTCTTTCAGTGACCTTTAAAATCGCTTCTCTTGCTGGGTACAGTGATCTATGCCTATAATCCCAGTGATTACAGAGGCTGAGGCAGGAAGATGGCAAATTTTGAGGTCAGCCTGGGCAACTTAGTGAGATGGTATCTCAAAATTTAAAAAATGAATAAAAAGGACTGGGGACATGGCTCAATGGTCGAGCCCCTCTGGATTCAATCTCCGGTATACCACCAAGCAAGAAAAGAAAAATGACCACTCTCTCCCACTGCTCAAAGCCTTTGCTGCTTTAGTTTTTCCATCTGAGCTCAGAAAACTCGATACAGAGCCATGGTTAGCAAACCCAGACCAGGAGAGATTCCATTCATCGCTGGAGAATATAGTTCCACTCTGGGATAGACCAAAAGACTCCCTACTTGTAAACTGCAGTAGGTTTATAATTACCCACTGGGATTTGTTTGAACATTTTTTCGGGATTTCATTTCTATTTAGGAAAGGATCGCTGGAGGTCAATCTTTGGGGGCAGATTCTCTCTCCCTGTTTCCCTGGAGACTGGGTAGTGAGCAGGTTCTAATTAGAGAGATCACTTCTAGAAGTTTCCCACTCATGGGTGGGGCCCCAAGTACATACCACCTCTTTCTTTCCCCTCCCAGGCCAGTGGCTGCTTGCATTTGACCTAATGGTACAGAGTGGGGGTGGGGTGAGGGTGGGCATCCAAAATGCAGCTGCTGGGGACGTGGTGTGGCAGGTCTTCCAGGGACCCTGTCTGACCCAATAGGACAATGTAAAGTCATGGAGAAAGAACATGGGATTTGAACCTTGGTAAACAGGGATTCAAGAGTCCAGTCCTGAGCCCCTTTGGTCCTGGAACAGTGAACTGACCAAGCTCACCTTCCCTTATTTCATGAGACTATGTGAGGACCTGGGGAGTCCACGTCTTTACCTAGGGCCAACCTCGGGCATGAGAACTATGTTGTATGTCTGAGCTGGCATCAAGGTGACCCTATGATTCATTCTGCCCAGAAAGGATGGCCTGGGTTCCTTTTATCTCCTAAGCCTTCTGGTGAAAGAGAAATTCAGGCTTCGCTGATAGCTATTCTGCTTTTCAAAGCCACTGTGGTCCCCATGGGTGGGGCAGGCAGAGCTGTTCACCTGTGTGAACCTTGAAGTGGGCTTAGCGCCCCACCCTGCTGGCACCTCTGCTTGTGGCTCCACCTGACCTGGGCTCTCTGAACTCTCCTCCCCGCTGCTGCCAGCCTGGCTGCCGTCTCCAGCCCTCTATGGCCTCACCATTGACTACTCCTGCATCCGGTGGAACTACCAGTGCTCAGGGAGGCGAGGGGCCTGTGTCTACTATGACAATGACGCTCTCCGGGACAGGTGAGGGCCCTGCCTGCGTGTGCATCCAGAAGGCTAGGCAAAGAGCGAAGAATGGTCATTGGTCTGGCGACTGTGCTGGAGGCTTGTCAGGCTTCTGAGGGGCCACTCTGTAGGTCCTGCCATGGAAAGGGAGCAGGGTCACTGTGACAGGCATTTCAGGGCCTGTAGGGAGCTGTGGAAACCATAGTCCCCTAGTATGCTGACCCCACAGGCCCTTGAGGGGTAAGGAGGGGCAGGTAGTAATAGAAAGAAGTTGGTTAAAGGGAGAGACTGTGGCTATGGAAAGGGAGAGAAACTCCTAGCAGAGATCCGGGGTGGTGGGTTCCAATAAGCCCAGCCCAGCTACAGTGTGGTCAGCTACCTTACCTGGAAACTCTGTGAGAGGGGCAGAGCAAAAGGCAGTGAGAAGATGCCCTCTCCTTTTGACTGCTGGGAGGAGGACTCCCTGGGATTGGCTGGCATGGCAGTGTCACCCTCTGGGGGCTCCAGTGGACTGAGGATCACTGGAGTCCCATATCTACTCCCTTCCTACCTCCTGGGAGGTGTATGTCCTTTCAGATCAAAAGAATAAGGAAAGTGATGCCCCTGTCCCCGCGGCCCTGGGTGGTACTGACACATTCCCTGAGCCACTGTGAGAATGATGCTCCTTTTCTGGGTGGCCCTCTCCCTCACTACTCCTGTCTCCTCCTGTCCCACAGCTACCTGGGCCTGCAGGTGGGCTACAAGGCGCTGGGCACGCTGCTGCTCTTCTTCATCAGCTGGAGGGTAAAGAAGAACAGGGAGTACAATGTGCAGGAGAAGGCTGCGGGCCTTGTCTGACCTTCGGCCCGGACCACCGCCCTCTTCCAGAGTGGACCCTGCCTCCTCCACCCCTACCTGCCTTTACTAATGTTAACATATCTTTGCCTTTTTGTTTTTTAAATAAGAAAGAAAACACCAGCCACTATTTGCCTTCCCTGTCTCCTCCTCCCAAAGCCTCTCCCATGGCTTCTAAGAGCTGACATATATATCTGGGCTGGGTAGGATCACCAGGTAGGCACAGAGATGGAGGATCCATTCTCCCCCTGGTTCCCTGGAAGGAGCCCCCACATGCCCAGGTTCTCCTTAGCAATGGGTCCTCCAACAAGGATGCCCACTTAGGCAGTCCCTGCCCCTCACCAGCCCTGAGGGTGGGGTGTGCCTAAGCAGTCTGACTCTCCTCTGACTGCCCACACCCCACAGAGAAGCAGAACGGAAGGAAGGAGAGAGTGGCTGAGTTATTAATAACCCGAGTTAGGCTAGGGGAGGGAGAAGCTATAACCTCCTCCACATTTGTATTCAGCATATTATAGAACCAGAAGGGGCTGGCTCCCTTTATCCTCACTTCCTGCCACGGAGGCCATTTTGGAGGCTGCCATGTTGGGAAGCACAATCCCTCTCCAGTGCCTGCACTCTGGCACCAGAGCAGGCAGAAGATGCTTTGAGGATGGGTCCTCCCAATGCTGCTCACATTGAACCCTTTGTGTCCCTGGACCTGCATGTGTTTATCTCTGTCTTTCTGGGGTTACATTTCAAGCAAAGAAAGTCACACAAGCTGAAGGCCCGAAATGTCATGGTCTCAATCTCAGAGTGGGGACGAGATTCCCCTCATCTCAGAGTAACAGGAAGGCCCTCCCTACACTTGCCTGGGAGGAGAAGAAGTGATTTCACATGGACTTCCCCATCTGGACTTCAGCCCGTGGCCGAGGAGTGGAGAGAGACACTCTGAGATGGCAGCAGAGTGGAAGTCAACTGTCACCCCACCTGAACGGCAAGCTGCAGGCACAAAACCAAAGCAGACAAGGTTGACTTTCCTTGTTTCAGACCTGCTTATAATCCTCCACATCCTCTCAGCCTCTTCTCACTAACTCCAGAGGAGCGAGCGCCCTCTGTGGGCCTGGGCTGGGAGATGCTGCTGCTACGTGATGGAGGTCAGAGGTAGAGGCCAACGGAGGAGGCCTTCATCGGTTACTCTATTTATTGGAGACCGACGTTGTGCTGGGCAGTGCCAGTACATGGTTCTCCAGGGAGCTTCCCTCAGATCTTACCTCACCTCCCTCCATGTACACCAGGACCCCCTCCCTGAGTGTGTGCTTCATGGGCAGTGTGGACAATGCATGTAGGGGACACACATGCTTGTCAAGAACAGCAAGGACCTAAGATCAGTAAGAAGGATACTGACCTGACCATTGGTGCCATCCACGGCCCCTCCAGACTGACTCTGCACCTTGTCCTTTGTGTGACGGAGACCTGGCTCACTGTGTCCCCTGGAGCAGCTGGGCATTGGTCATTGCCATGCATGACCTTTGGTGCTGCTCCTCTTGGAAGACCCCCCCCTTCCAGCAGGATAGTGGAGGCCACCTTTGGAAAGGTCTCATGTCAGCAGTTTGTGTCAGTGGCCCAACTGCTGTGAGACTCAAGTCTTCTGGGAGCCACTATAACAGACAGCCCTCTTTCCAATGCCACCAGCCTTATTTCCACAGATCTCACTCAGGAAAGGAGGCTCCAGGCAACCTCAGGGGCCGGTTTCAGCATTTGCAATGATTCTGCTTGGGAAAACGGTTTCCTCCAACTAACCCTGGTCTTTCTCGCTACAATTTAACCAAATTCCCAAGGTGCTGCCTTCACCTGAGCTCATGAACAATGAATGTCAACCTTCAGGTTCTAGAAGATCGGTTGCCCTCCTAATCCTTTATTCTATTATATTGCTATGAATATATTATAATTTTACTAGTGATGTAACTTGGTCATGAATTTGTGCTGTCACATACATCTATCCGAGAACAGACAGAACCTGCACCTTCTAGACAGAGGAAGTATCCATGCCTGGGCCCTCTGAACCCATGGCCAGTGGCATTGAAGGTCCTGCTGTTCTCAACCTGTCAGTTGGTCCTGAGCAGGTACCAGTGAAGTTCTGCAGAAAGCTGTTAAAGGTCCGTGGTACCAGGCCCTGGAGAGGCCTAACCTGCCCTTGAGTTTAGACCCAGAAGTGGGGTTGGACATGAACAGCTATGTCTGTGACACAGGACAGAATTAATATTATAATCACAACTGATCACTTCCTATTGCCCAGCAAATCTTTCCTCTCAAATGCTAGCAGAAAATATAATGGTATCACTTTCATTTTACTCCTAGACCAAAACTTAACAAATGTGGGTCCTGAACACCCTCCACACAGCCTGAGAGACTATTTCTGTGGTTCTCTGGGGGACCCATCAATGGCACTTTCACTGGCCTCTCTCACAAGGCCAACGTGGGTGGTCCTCAAACCCCGTGTCTGGGATCACCAGTGCATCTGAGTCTTGTCCACTGAAAAACGTATAGTCGGATAGGCCTTTGGTAAATTTAAATATGTGTGAAGGATGACAGGGTGAAGGGACACCAGGGAGTCCCATTTCCTAGATGGCTGCAACTAGGAACAAGCAGGCCTAAAAAAGAGCTCACATTTAGATCAGGCTCCTGTCAGTCCTGAGAGAGGGACTCTCTGTCCACAAGCTTGTTATAATTATCTCTTTAAATCAGTTGAGCCGGATGTCCAACCCCCATCCTGCTGACTGGCTGGAAGTTCAATATCAACTATGCTTGGGACTAGCTCCCAGAGCCATCCCAAGGTCCTAGGTATTTAAGAAGGCCACTGTAGGTCTTTGGTTCCTTCCCAGTCTGAGGCCTCCTCATGGTCCGGCTTCTCCACTGAGTCTGGAAACCCTGCAGAAGCTGACCCAGGGCTAGGGTCACTCCCTGGGCACACCCACAGCTAGACCCTCTCCCCACTTCTCCCTCCCCTGCCCAGTCCTAGGAAGCCCCACTCTCCTGTTCCACTCCATCTGTCTGCTCCCTACATAGTCCAGCCCCACGTGGGATGAACAAAAGAGGGATGAAAGGAAGGGTCTACAGGGGCTTCCTCTTCTTCCTCCTCCTCTTCTTCTTCTTCTTCTTCTTCTTCTTCTTCTTCTTCTTCTTCTTCTTCTTTCTTCTTCTTCTTCTTCTTCTTCTTCTCTCTGTCCTTCTTTGACACTTCCTGGAATAAGAGAGGAAAAAATACAGTGAGAACCAAATGTCATATCTTCATCAATTATCCTTTGGTCCAAAGCCCTCTCTGGAGGATCCTCACCGTAGCCTCATTCATGATGAAGACCAGCCTGTCTGGTCTTAAGGCCCCATTTAAATATGAGGAATCTATAATCAAGGACATAACCACTGTGACCCACTTCACACAAATAATAGCTTGCCAGTGCCGGACTCAAACCAAGCTGTCCAGCTCTCTCTGCGTGTTGCAACCTCATCTCCCCTACTGAGTCATTCTGGAGTTGAGGGGTGCACTTAAATAAGAAAAACTGCCTCTTTTTCCCTTGAAGTTCACTGACCCATGGGAGGGAGCTGGAGGAATCTCTAGGGCACTGTTCGATAGGAAACAGAGGGGGGGAAACCACCCACTTCCTATTCGTGCAGCACAAGAACATTATGACTATTCATTAAATAGGGCCCATTCGGCCCTGCTGCACAAGGAGTTAAGGGAGAGTCATGGAGAAAGGGGACAAAGAGGATAAGGTTATGAAAAGAGAAGGCTCTGGGAACTCTGCAGGCAGGCAGACCTTCAAGGGAACACCCCCATCTGGTGACTGGTTAGCAGATTCTTGCTTATGAAACAAAGCCATATTGTGATTTTCTTCAACCACTCTCAAAGATGGAGAGATAATGAAGCAGGGGCCTGAATCCAGCTAGTATCAGATTGATATTAAAATATTGTATTATAGATTCCCAGAGAGGTTGGCAGTAGCTCTGTGCATTTGTGTATATGCATGAGAGAGAGAGAGAAAGAGAGAGACATCCTGGAAATTCAGGAGAAAAATTCCTCTTTCACAACCACAGGAACTAAATACCTAGGAGAAATGTCCATCTCTTGCCAATAGCTCCAGATTCATTATAACCTTTCATCAGAGATTAAATATGTAAACAGGCCCTGGGCAAGCCCTTGGCAAATCATAAATGAGAGAAAGCCTTTCTCCCATGACACACCCTGCCCGTGCATCCACTCCCTGCCCCCAATCCCAGCCCTGCAGTGTGGCCACACAACAGAGTTCACCACCTTGCTGAAGTCCCTGCCTCCCTAGGCACATGCTACATCTTGATCACGGTAAGAAATGTGCATGGGTCTGAACAGTTTGCCAAGCCATCCATTCATTTTAACAGGCCCCTTTCATCAGTGAATCAGCCAGGGGAGGTTTGGCTATGCATCGATAACAGACCTCACCAATCTCAATCCTGTGACACAACACAAGTTTATATCTCTTGCTCACACAAAGTCCATGGCGGGTCTGGGTGACATTCCAGGACAAAGGTTTCCAAGGGTGACTCAGTAAAGCACAATTCTTGGACCTTGGAGGTCTCCTTTCATCATGCTGTCAGGATCGATGAGGCAGGGGAGGAGGGTCTCCTGGGTGGGTAAGCAGGCTCTTTGGTCTAGAAGGAACACACTTCACTCTGCTTCTAGTCCATTGGCCAGAACCTGTCACATGGCTGTATCCACTGCTATGGAGGTGGGGAAGCATGATAATCCTGTGTGCTCAGAAGAGAGGAAAAAAAAAAAAAAAAACAGATGTGGATAAGCACCAGAATCCTCCACCATGGGGAGCAAACCTGGGTGGACGCAGCTGCTCACTGAGACACTTAAACCAGCTTTATCCAGCTGTTGACGAGGGAGTAGAGCACATAGTCAGGAAAGCCTCAATGATCAGCCCCCCAAAATGAGGAGATAATATCCAGGCAAAGCCATGGCTGTCTTCAGGGGAGTGGAAAGTGGGGAAGATTGGATCTGAGGAGGTAGAGATGGGGCAGTGGCTGAGACAGATGCAGGATAAGGAAAAGGTCGTCTTCAGAGGTTTGCTGGGATACAGAAACAAAGGATAGGAAGTCTGAGGAGCCCAGAGGAGGACAGTTGGCTGAGCAGAGTCCATGAGGAGGAGCAGGAGGCCTGATCTGCAGTGGAGGAATCCCACCCAGCACTCTCACCAGCCCTGTGAGGTCATGGTGACCATCAAACCTGCAGTTGGAGAAAACAAAGACTCTTCCAGTTTGTCGCTCATGCTTTCCTGCATTCATTTAGTACCTGATGTGTGCAAGGACAGGACATGATAAATACATGTTCCCGGCCCTTCCAGGGCTCATAAGAAATAAACACAGGGTGCTGGGAGCAATTCAGCTGAGCCATCAAGAGAAGGGGCTTGGGCTGGATTTTAAGAAGGTCAAAGACGCAGGAGAAAACTTTCCAGTAGAGGGAACAGACAGAGGTAAGGAGGCCCATTCTGAGGACACACTGGCCAGGACACATGAAGGAGATCAATAGTAAGGCCAGAAGAGGGGTCAGGTTCAGGCGCTAGAGTGTCTTTAGGGCTGACTTACACCAGGCTTTGAGGAGTGGGACCAGTCTCTTCTGGCTTCTGGGTTGGTGCTCTGCCCATGAATGTCTGCAGAATGGCCTTAGAGTCCCAGCTGACCAGTTCCAGGAAGGCATTACTAATTCAGAAGATCCTCCTAGAGTCCATATGGGAGAGGGTGCTGGATGGGCCATGCTACACCCAGAGAAGCCATCTTCTCAAGTACTTTAAGCACACCCACCCCTCCCCAGCACACTCCCCAGGAGCCCCCCACCTTGTGGCACTTAGAGCACCTGCCTATTTCTGGTCTCCCTCTTCTGCACTGAGCTGCTCTATCACCTTCCCCGTCCTCTCCCATCTGCGTCTCTGCAGCTGAGAGAACTGGGATTCTGCAGGCATGGAACTGGAATTCAAAATGGCTCAGACCCGGGGCAGAATGGGGCAGCTAACTCAAAAGGGCTTCTATGCAGGACCCCCATGTGTTTACAACCCCCTCTCTTTGCTTTGTGGGCCCATCAATGTGCAAGCATCCCCATTTAAATTCAATCACCAAATCCATGAAAAGGATCCCAGAAAGGAAGAAATATTTAAGATTTCATCCTCCTTACACTTGCCGACCACCAGCTTACAGAAGAGGAACTGGGCAGGTGGGGAGGAGGGTTCAGATGAGGCAGAATCTTTCCCTTGGGTTCATGCTGGGAAAGAACAGATGCAATTTTCACAGGGTTCCTCTTTAACCTGGACCGCCTCTCCAGACCCATGAAAACCAGGGAGGCTGCTGCAGCCCTGAGTGCATTAAAAATTCAGAACACACAAATCATTTACATACATCTCCTTGAATCTTCACCACACCCCCGAGACACAATTATCATGTCATTTCACGGACGAGGAAACTGAGGCACAGCTGGCTGCGGTCGCAGCTCCCTCCCTTTGGCTTCTGCCATAAGCCACAAGTAGGGACCACGGGCGCTGAGTTCTGCAAAGCGGCGCCTCCTAGCGGTCCCGGCAGCTGGTCGAGCTGGACAGGGCTCCTTTCCCGCGCCCTGGAGTCGCAGTCTACCACCAGGGGGCGCCGCCCACCTGCGCGGTGGCCGGTGTCGGGATCAGCAGAGGCACCACGCCCTGCCGACCAAAAGGCCAGACCACTTGCTGGGCTGGGGACTGGCTTCCCGCCCGGCACCCCTCGGACAGCCCGGCCTCCACGCCAGGGTGCCCTCGGTCTTGCGGGCTCCCTGTGCCCACCCCACTCTCCCTAATGTGGTCACGCCAGAGGAGCCCGCGATCTGAGCCAACCAGAGCCTGCTCACTGGACATGACCTGCTCCTGTCTCCCTCTCCTGCATATGCACCTTCAGTAAAATGTAGTTGAACAACAAGAATGTCGAGAATAACGTGCCAGCACCAGGCTCCGAGACTGAGTGCGGGCACTCACTGCTTCTCCCGGCTCTCTGACCAGCTGTGGGCAGGGCAGTCACCCCACTGCAGCGTGGTGTCCCCGCTCCCAGATGCTGTCTGCCTCCCCACAGCGTCACCATCTGGAACTCCAGCGGCTGCCCGCGGGCGTTCAAGTAGCTTCCACCTCCTCCTTCCCCCAATTGTTGTTTACCCGAGCACCTCCAGCCTCCCAGCCTGAGACAGGAGCGGGCATCAGAAAGAAATCAATGTCAGTATCCGGGGCTCTGACCACCTTGGGAAGGCACCTAGTGGCCCCTGTCAGAGACTAGGGCAAATGCTGTACGCCAGGCCCGGAGAGGAGGGTGAACAAGACAAATAAAGCCCCTTCCTCCTTGGGGAGGAAAACCGACCTAGCCAGGAAAGCACACAAACTGCGCAGTTGCAATTGGCTGATCAATTGCGGGTGCAATGGTGCGTGAAGGAGAAGTGCAAGCGGACCCCTGCATCCAAATGCAGGGAAGCTTAACTCCCCATCTTTCTTTCTCCCTAAACCTCTTTTTGCTGGCTCTCCCATCTCAGTTAATGGTATTATTTCAGCCTTAGTTGATTAGACCAAAAACTTGGAGACAAGTAAGCTTTTAAAAAGCCTTATTTAAAAAAAAAAATACTGGCAATTTACAATGAAAATTATTTTAAGTCTATTTACTGTTCAATGAGTTTTGAAAAATGTATACAACCATGTAACCACCATTTTTTTCCCATTTTGTATTGGTGTGTTATAATTATACATTCTAATGGGATTCATGGTGATGTCTCCATATGTGCACAATGCATAATTTTCTTCATTTGGGTCCCCTTTGCCATCCCTCCCACCTCCCCTGCTCCCCATTCTCTACTCTCCTGGTCTCTTTTCTATTTTTCACTAGGTTCCTTTTCTTTCTTTCTTTCTTCCTTCCTTCCTTTCTTCTAGCTTCCACATATAAGAAAAAACATAACCCTTGACTTTCTGAATCTGACTTATCTCAGCACAATGGTCTCAGGTTCCATCTATTTTCCTGCAAATTATATAATTTCATTCTTCTTTGTGGCTGAGTAAAACTCCATCATATCTCTTTACCACATTTTCTTTATCTGTGGATGGACACACATACATAGTCTGGTTCAATAACTGGGCTCTTGTGAATTGTGCTGCTTTCAGCATGGGTATCCATGCATCACTATAGTATGCTGGCTATTTTGGATAAATACTTAGTGGTATAGCTGGATCATAGGGTGGTTCCAGTCTTTGTCTTTTGAGCAACCTCCATACTGATCTCCACAGTGATTGTACTAATTTACAATCTCAACAACAATGCGTTGGTGTTCCTTTCTCCCACATCCTCGGCACCCTATTAATTGAGGTATAGAACATTTCTATAACTCCAAAAGTGTCTTGGTACTCTTTTACATACAATACTTAATACCTACTTCCTCTCCCCAACTTTATACAAGCAACTGCTGACATGCTTTATTTCATTATCAATTAAATAAAATTGTTCTAACATTTCATATAAATGGCATGGCACTTTGCATCTCTTATGTATCTGTCACCTTTTGCTTAGCATGATGTCTTTGAGATTCATTTGCGTGGTTGTATGTATAAGTCATTCGTTGTTTTTATTGCTAGGTAGTATTGCATTGAATGAATACACCATAATTTGTTTCTCTATTCACCTAGGCAATTAAATTTTTTATAATTCTTTACAATTATGAATAAATCTGCTATTAAAATTCATACATGAGTCTTTCTGTGAGCCCATACCTTTATTTCTCTTAGGGAAATATCTAGATGCAAAAAATTGCTAGATCATAGGGTAAGTATGTTTAACCTTATAAGGAACCACTTATATCCAAAGTTGTGCCAATTAGCATTTTCCACTGGCAGTGTATACACCAATACTCTTGAAAATTTGGTATTGTTAGCTTTTTAAAAATCAACTGCATTGCAGTTTCATTTGCATACAGTGACATCTACACATTTTTCAGTAATTGGTTAATTCACTTTGATAAATGTATGCAGTCGTAGGACTACGTTATCCCAGTTGAGAAATAGAACACTTTCATCTCCCTAGTAACCTCCCTCCTGTCCTTTTGCAGTCAAGACTCTCCTTATTATTATGCCCATGGCCCCTAGAGAACCACGGATGTAATGTCTATCATTATAGACTAATTATTCCTGTTCTAAAGTATGATATAAGTAGAATCTTAAGTATGTCCTCTCCCCATAATACTTTTGAGATTCATCCACATCGTTGCATTCATGAGTAGTTCATTCCTTTTTTTATGTAGGACCTCACTAAATTGCTGAGATTGGCCTTGAACTTGCAATCCATCTGCTTCATCCCCTGGAGTTGCTGGGATTACAGGTGTGAACCATCACTCCAGCAGTCTTGAACTCTTTTACTACTCCTTAAGTATTTAACAAAATATGCAGGTCTTAAAGTCATATATTTATTGAGTGCTCCTTGTCTAAACTTATACTTAAAGACCGCCTGTTGAATATCCCTAATTTCCACAATACCTACAGGTGGTCTCTCAAGTGGAACAAGCTGATGACAATTGTATCACCTAGGTTTCCATGAAGGCATCAATTTAGAGTCTGCCTTTTCAGTTTCACATGGAAATGCTTATACGATGGTTCAAAAAAGGCACTGTCCTAACCAACCTATGCTTGGATAATTTTTGAAGGGATATCTTAGTGTAAATTTTTATCAAGATCATTATAGATTCACAGGAAGTTGTGACATATAATGCAGAGAAATTCTTTGAATGCTTTGTCTAGTTTCTACTGATTGTAACATTTTAAAAACTAGGTTATATATAACCAGAATATCCACACTGACACAGTCAGATCACCCCAGCTTATCTGTGTTCATTTGTGTTCTTGCATGTATACTATAAAATTATATATGTGCACATGTTCATGAATATTTAGCTCCATATAATTTTATCACAGTGGAGAGGCTGAATGGTCCCATTACTGGAAGAATCTCTCCTGCTACCCTTTTATAAACACATCCACCTCCTTTCCTCCTGCCTCCTCCCAACCTACCCCATTCCTCTGGCTACATTAATCTCTCTTGCATTTCTAAAATTCTGCCATTTCAACAATGTTGGATATATACTGAATCCTACAATATATAATTATTATTCAACATAATTCACTGAGGATTCATCCAGATTGTTTGCAGGTATCAAACTACTGAGGAGTATTCCATGGTATGGACGTACCACCATTTGTTTAATCATTCACTTACTGAGCTGAATTGAGTTAGCATGAATAAATATACTATTTTTTTTATTGGTTGATCAAAACATTACAAAGCTCTTGACATATCGTATTTCATACATTTGATTCATGTGGGTTTTGAACTCCCAATTTTACCCCAAATACAGATTGCAGAATCACATCGGTTACACATCTACATTTTTACATAATGCCCTATTAGTAACTGTTGTATTAATAAATATACTATTGATAGTACAAGTTTTTGTGTGACTGAGTTCTCATTTTCAGGGATAAATATCCAAGAGTGTAATTTCTGGGTTTTTGTTGTTGTTGTTGTTGTTTGTTTGTTTGTTGGCACTGAGGATTGAACCCAGGGGTGCTTCACCACTGAGTCACATCCCCAGCCCTTTTTAAATATTTTATTTTCAGACAGAGTCTGGCTGAGTTGATAAGTACCTTGTTAAATTGCTAAGGCTGGCTTTGAACTCACAATCCTCCTGCCTCAACCTCCCGAGCCATTGGGATTACAGGTGTGCTCCACCACACCTGGAGAGTGTAATTTCTGAGTCAAATAATTGTGTGTTTAATTTTTAAAGAAACTGCTAAGGCATTTTCCAGAGTAGCAGGATCATTATTACATTATCACCAACAATATATGACTGCCCCAGTTTCTCTACATTCTTGCCAGCATGTGATATAGCCATTCTTTTTAAGTTTTAGGTATGCGGAGCTATCTAACTGTGGTTTTAATTTGCATTTCCTTGATGGTTAATGATGTAGAATATCTTTTCATGTGCTTATTTACCATCTGTATATCCTTCTTGGCAAAGTATCTGTTCATGTCTTCTGTCTTACCTCATTTCGTTATATGTTTTCTAATTGTTGAGTTTTGAAAGGGTTTTTTTTTTTTTTTCTAAATAAGTGCTAGACTTTTTTTAGCGTCAAATTTATTTATTTTTTTTATTTCTCAGCAGTTTTCCACTATATGAATATATCTCAACATTTTGTCCACTGATCTATTGATGGGCATTTGGGTTGATTCTACTTATTAGCTGAAACAAAGCTACAATGAATCTTTGTATCAGAGACGTAAGTTCTCATTTCTGCTGGACCATCTGCAAGTGAATGTGTATAAGAAATGTCACACTGTTTACCAAAGTTATTAAGGTTACAATCAGATCACTATTAATGTACCATTTTTGTCCCTCTTTCTTCCTTCCCATAAGTTCAGGTTTCCATCTGGAATAATTTAACATTAGCCCAAAGAACTTTCTTTAGTATTTCTTATATTATAATTCTCATGGCTCAAAACTGCCTCAGCTTTTATTAAGCTAAAAATGGCTTTATTTGTCTTTCATTTTTCATGAATGTTTTTTTTTTTTCACTGTATATTAAAATCCAGGTTGACCATTTTTTTCTTGCAGCAACTTCAGGAAACTTTTTTCTTTTCCTCTCTTTGTGTATATATGTGTGTGCGGTACTGGGGATTCAATCCAGGGCCTCACACATGCTGGGCAGGTGCTCCACTACTGAGATACACCCCATCCCTTTTTTATTATTTTATTTTTAGACAGGGTCTCACTAAATTGCCCAGATTTTCCATCCTCCTGCCTCAGCCTCCTTATTAGCTGGGATTACACATGTGCGCCACCATGCCTGGTTTACCATTGAGCTATAGCCTACCTTTATTTTCCTGTAACTCTTTGAATTTATTTATAATAGCAACTTAGAATTTTCCATCTGCTAAATCCAACATCTGGGCCATCTAATGATCCATTTCTCTGGGTTGCTTTTATTTCTGAATTTTGGGTCACATTTCCCTTTTTCTATTTTTTAGTATATACTAGACATTGTGAATGACATGTTGTGGAGATTCCAAATTCTGCTATTGCCTTCTAAAGAGTGTTGATTACTTGTTTTAGTAGGAAGTTCACCTATTAGCTGATTACTTTGTATAAGCTTGGTGTTATATACTTTTGTCAAGGCAAATCTATAAAGACCCAAGATCGTTTAAAAACACATCAAGATAGTTGGTAAGCCCCTCTAACAGTAGAATTGGATCTCCAAGTTGTTTCAACTACACATCCCATTGAGTCTTGATTTGGGGCCTTTTTAATGCAGGTTTAGAGGAGGCCTGGTTCTAGGATGTGTTCCTATCCCTCCTCCAATAGCACTGAGCTATAAGGTTTGCTGTTCCACCCCAACACCTTAAGGCTTTGGGTTGTATAAGAAAAGGCATAAGAGAAACAGGTGGTGTGTCAGCCACCACAATCACCTCCTGCATATCCACACCACCTAAGGCAGCTTTGTCTGGCCTCTTGCTCTGGCCCCATTTTTCTCAAGAGAACCCAGAGAAGAGTCATAAAGAATATCTCATGAGTGTGCACAAGCTCTACTTGTGTCTGGGACTCATAGTTATAATAGAGTGATATGCTGGACCACATTCAGCTCTCAGGAATTCATTAGAATATTAGCTGAATTCTTTTTACCCAGTTGCATGGTGGTCACTCCTTCCTTAATGTCCCACTGAGGGTGAAATAGCTTGTGTATCTCATGTGTGCTTGGTTGAGAGGACTGTCTGATGGGTTCATGAAAAGTTGTGTCTTTGTAGCCTATTGAACTTGTTACTGTTGTTTTAAGAATGGAAGAAATTTCGCTTGTAGTTTTCTTTCTCTTGGGTAGAAACAGAAGACCTCAGAAATGGTATCTTAGAGTACAATTAAAACTAACCATAAAAAGATAGACAAATTGAATGATATTAAAATTAAACATTTTTCAGAAAAAGCATCATTAAAAGAGTAAAACAGCTCTCTGGAGATGAAAAGGAGATTTGCAATTTATATATCAGACAAAAATTTTGTATTCCAAATCTGTTTATAAACCCCTTACATGTGAATAAGAAAGATAGACTTAATATAGAAATAGGTAAGAGACTTGAACAGATACTTCATAGAAGAGAATATCCAAACAGCCATCCAATGCATTTAGATGTACTTAATGTTAGTCATCAAGGAAATGAAAATTAAAAGTAGTTCAGCATTTGCATACAACAACCCAACCTGAATGGCTAAGTTAAAAAGACTGATGATACTAAGTGCTGACAAGAACAAGGAGCAATGGGAATGCTCATATGGTGCTATTGGGAATGTAAATTGGTGTAATCCATTTGAAATCATTTTGGCATTTTCTAATAAAGTTGAACAAATTATATGTCATCTGACCCAGAAAGTCCACTTCTAGACACAATCTCAGAAATGCATTGTGTGTGTGTGTGCGCACACGCACACACACACATACACACACACACAGGACGAGTCTTAATAACATTACTCAGAATAGCCCCAAACTGGAAACATCACCTCACCATACACACATACACACACACACACACACACACATCAATTAAATATAAATGAGCTGTACTAACCACAACATCATGGATAAATCTTACAAATATTTCATTGAGTGAACAACTACCACACAGAAGAATACATCCCCAGTGATTTCAAAAACAAGCAACTGCCATGTGATAAGTCAAAAAAGATGTTAAATTCTGGAAGGAGGGAAGACTTAGTAACTGGGAGGGAGGGTTCTGTGATTGTGGAAATGTCTTATTTCTTGAACTGTTGGTGGGCACGTTATTTTGTCATAACTTACTGAGTTGTACATTTATGCTTTAGGTACTTCTGTGTAATATACTTCACAGTATAAAATGATATACTTCCATGTACGTACCTCAGTTGGGCACTATTATAATTGCACCATCATCCTAGGGATAAAACAGAGAATCAATTTTAAAGTGAAAAATCAGACCTAATTTTTTTTACAGATTTATTTAATTACAGGTTTCGGATAAATTTTAGGTCAAAATCAACCAGTCATGGTTTTATTATACAATACCACCTTTTTAAATAAATGGTTTTGTCTTAAAATATCCTCCCATGAAAAGCATTTTCAATTGCAGAACATTGATTGACCTGTGTGACTTTATCTATGTGAAGTTGTTTGGAATGCAAGCTGATAGGTGCCACCTGCCCTGCAACTTATTTTATCTAGCATGGCATCTAGCCAAAAATCTGATTTGTTAACTTAATTTAAAAAAAAGTAAGATGACTTTTCTTCCTTCCTTTTCAGTCTGCACCAATAGAAAATAAATGATGTGGGGAGAGATTGGATTATTAGTTTTCACATGACATTTTAGTCTTTACTGTTTGAAACTCATCTGAGACTGAAAACATTGTAATTGATAGAGATTTTACCCCAAAATATCTTCATCTGTTTATTATCTCTCACAATATTTACTTTATAAATAAAAGCTTAATTATTAATGCATAGTTTAATTTTATACTGACAAAGTACTTGTTCCAAGAACAAAGTTTTTGGTTTTTTAATAAAGTCCAGTTGTCTACTCATGAATTTTTTAGTGGGGAGGTACCAGGGATAGAACCCAGGGGCACTCAACCACTAAGCCACATCCCCAGCCCTTTTTATTTTTTTTTATTTTGAGACAGGTTCTCACTAAGTTGCTTAGAGCCTCGCTAAGTTGCTGAGGCTGGCTTTGAACCCACAGTCCTGCCTCAGCCTGCTGAGCCACCAGGATTTGGATGTGTGCCACCTTGCCCAACACTACCCATGGATTTTTTTTTAAAACTCATTTAATATGCTAGCACACACCTCCGTTTAAAAATCATATCCCTTCACTCAGGGTTCTGAGGCTGCAAAGAGAGCCTCCACTCCCCCACCTTCTCACCCACACCCTTCCCCAGGGTATAGGGACACATGGAGGGCGGGGGAAGGAACAAACTGTTCATTGGTTCTAGTTGTGTAGGCAATGAGTCATGACTCTAAAAATCACCTTAGTGTTCATCTGAATCCAGGAATATTACTCTGCAACTTTGCATCAATAACCTCATAGGGCCATGATTCATAATAGTGAGCAGGAAGGAATCCCAAGAGACGGGCCCTCCTCTCAGCTCCCAACTGACTGATGTGGGTGTCCTTGGGGAGCATCATTTCACACTGATACAGTGAGAAGAGGGTCTCAATCCTGGAGGAGTTACTCCAGGTGGCTCACTTCTATAGTGCTCATGCAATACATTGTCTTAGTGAATCAAGGAAGGGGATTTTCCAGGTTGGAAAGCAGAAAGTAGAGCATCCTGAGGGAGTCTACTCCTTCTTGACCCATGTACAGCAAGCACCCATTTTTCTTATGGCTCATAAATTGTGGACCCTATTTAAGTACAAATGGTATTCCATGCGAATGCCCCTGAACCATTAGGAAAAGAAAAAGAGATGCTTAGGTCAGAAACAGATAGGGGCTAGTGCACGAAAGCTCCAGACCAGTTGTTTGTGGATAAACACACACACTCCCTCCCTCTTGTCTTTTATCCAGGTCCAAGACACACTCAAACCAGCCAGCATGAGTGTATTCTCCTACTAAGGCTTTCCCCTCTAGCAACAGAGGGCCTTCTGGAATGGAGGCCTGTGCACCTGGGTATCTCTGAAGACACCCAATAGCCTACTCTGTGGTCTGGAAACCTCTCAGGTGGGGGCTTCACAATTCAGCTCAGAGTAAACTCATTGAGTTTGTCAGCTTTTTGTTGCTGTGACCAAAATATCTTATAAGAACAACTCAGAGGAGGAAAGATTTATTTTGACTCACACAGTTTCAGGGTTTCAATCTGTAATCAGCTGATTCCAATGCAGAAAACATCATGGCGGAAGGGTGTGATGGAGGGAAGCTCCTTAGCTCTTGCAGCTTGGAAGTAGGGAGCCATAGTGGATAAATCCTTCCAAGGCACCCCATCCGGGACCTCCTTCCTCCAAGGAGGTCCCACCTCCCAGCGGTTCATTTAGCCATCGATGTATTCATACATTGATGAGATCAAAGCCTTTGTGATCTAATCATTGTCTAAGAGCCTCATCTCTGAAACTTGCTGCACTGGGTACCATGTTTGCAATACATGAGCTTTTACAATCCAGATCCAAACCCTAATGCTCATTCCCATCTTTCAGATTGAAACCTCAACATATATGGTGTGAAATAGCCCCCACTTGAGGACACAAAAGTGTTTCTATCTCTTTCTTAATCTTACCATCTTATTACCAATGGGGCTAGGCTAAATCATAGTCTGTAAAGATATGCCTGCATCCTAATCCCTGGAACCTGTGAATGTTACTTTATAGACGTAATTCAATTTACAATCTTTAGTGAGGAGATTATCTTGATAATGTGGATAGACCCTACATGCAATTCACAAGTGTCCTTATAGGAGGAAGGCAAAGGAAGATAAGACATGCATACCACAAGAAGAAGTGACAACAGACAGACTAGCGTGACAAAGCACAGGCAAGGGATACCTACAGCCACCAGAATCTGCAAGAGGCCCCCAGTAGACTCACCCTTAGTGTCTCCCAGGGAGCAAGGCCCTGCTGACACCTTAATCATAGTCCAGTAGTTATTAATTTCAGACTTCTGGCTTCCAGGAATGAGAGAGAATAGAAGTCTATTGTTTTAGCCACCATGTTTGTGGCAATAGCCATAGGAAATTAATAGACCATGTCTCTGCCAGAAAACTTCCTGGCTGACAGGTTTCTAGAATCTTAGGTCTCTACCTACTGTGAGTGGGCATTTCCTCTCCACACATGGCTTAGTGATTGCAAAGTAAAATCAGCTCCTTATTAGCTTTGAGGTGGCCTGGGCTTATTATGCTCCCAGCATGCCATCCCATAGAGCCCCTGCCCAGCTGGATCTGAATCAACACTCCTCCTTACTGGAGAAAGAGAGAGAGAGAGAGAGAGAGAGAGAGAGAGAGAGAGAGAGAGAGAGAGAGAGAGAGAGTTAGAGTTAGTTTTAATGGATCTGCTAAAATTTTTTACAAAAATCTTTTTAAGGAGAAAAGTTTACCTTTCTCTCTCTCTCTCTCTCTCTCTCTCTCTCTCTCTCTCTCTTTCTCTTCCTTCTTTCTTTCTTTCTTTCTTGCTGAGGATCAAATCCAGAGTCTGACGCATGCTAGGCACAAGCACTATACCACTGAGCTACATGCCCAGCCCCATTACATTTTTTATTCACCAAAGACACCACTTAGTTTATAAATTCTCAGATTAATCATAACAGTACCTGAGGGGACATAGCCAGAGATTGCTTGTCAAGTGATTGGGGAGTGAAATCAATTTCCTACCACATATATATTTTGTAACTCTAGGTGAACAGTCACAATTTTTATAACAAACATCTAATAGCTGCACTTTTCTCTAAGAAACACACAAAATAAAACAAGCACTACCACTTTCATGGCCTTGAGATGAGGGGTACGTACCTTGGAGAATTAATAACAAAGCCTAGGGTTAAAATGGAGAAGGTTAAGAGAACATTTCTGCAAATAAATTACTCAAGGTTACGACAAGATTAGAATAAGCAGAAAATTAATTTTTTCAGCTTCCTCTTTTATGTAAAGAAAAATCAGTGTGGGTTTTGTAAAAAGAATGCATGCTTATTATAAATTATTCAAGCCCAGCATAGAGGTTAAAATAATTCAAATATCATCACTCACGAGTAATCAGCATTTACATTGGTGGCATATCATTCTAGACATATTTTTGTGCATATGGTCTAAAGAGATAGATTGAAATGTGTTTAAAAATGTGATTATTTTATACATGCTATTATTGTTATTACATTTAATTTAATTTATATTTAAAACTTTAAAAAAGAAGCCAAAGGGAGTCTGAAAGAATTATAAAATTTCAAATAAATTGTTTGTTCACCTTGAGAGGTTTGTTCTCAAAAACCTTTTCAAAATTACAAAAGAAGTTTTGGAGAGAGAGAGAGAGAGAGAAATTAATGATGTTTATATTCTGCTGTAGTTTGGATCTTTAGCACTCTCCAAAGGCCTGTGGGTTACACTTGGTCTCCAAGATGTTGCTCCTAGAAGGTGGTAGGTAGAGCCTTATGGAAGTTCTTTAGATCATTGTAGGGGGAAGTATCCCTGAAGGAAATTATGGGACCCTGGCCCCTTCCCCTCTCTCTTTGCTCCCGAGCTTATGATGTCAGTGATTTTGCTATGCCCCCGTCTCCATCATGATGGGTTGCTTGCCACAAGCTCAATGCAACAGGACCAAATGATCACGGTTACTGTCAGACAAAATATTCCTTTTCTCTTTATAAATTGATTAACTCAGATATTTTGTTACAGTAATAGAAAGGTGACTAATTGTATGAAATTCCATATTTTATATCATTATTGTTCCATATTACAATTTATCATTTGATTCCCTGCTGAGAAAGATGAAGACATTAGATTCAAAGCCATTCTTTTTTCCCTCCCCCTTATCTTTACATATAATATTAATTTATATTTTATTTCATAGCTATGATTTACAAATGATTTTGTTAATACTATTTCATAGTGAAATGTTTTTTTAATATTTATTCCTAAGTTTTAGGTGGACACAATATCTTTATTTTACATTTATGTGGTGCTGAGGATCGAACCCAGTGCCTCTAGCATGCTAGGCAAGCGCTCTACCGCTGAGCCACAATCCCAGCCCCATCATAGTTAAATGTTTTTAAGAATTAACACTAGATATTTCCCCAGGGCTCTTCATTCCTGAAACCTTTATTTTGATTTACATAAATTTAATTTCAAATAAGACCTTTTCTACTCTCAGCTAGTGATATTCATTTTTTAATGTTTTTTATTCTCAAAAATACTTATTTTCAACAAAAAAGGATATTTTTGTTTTCATTGCAAATTGTGACCTTTCTTCAGATATTTAAATTTTTCTCAAGACTTAGAGAAATTAGAAGATTTTATTCAATGTCATACAGATTGTATCCTTACAAATGCAGGTCTAATTTCAGAGCTTATTGTGTTACCATCTATCCATTATTCATACCGACATTCACTTAGACATTTGCTCATTATCCATAATGCCTACCTAGCTAGTTCTGCATCTATTCACATTTCATATCCATCCGTCCATCAAATATCCACCTACCTACGTCCTCTTTACTCCATTTATACATAAATAAATTTACACTTACAGACACATATAGATATGTAGCCATTTCATCTATCCAGATACTTCATCTATTCCATTTATCAATCCACCCTTCATTTTCTGTTTACCTATCTTTCCATTTATTTACACTCACTTGCTCCAACATCCATCCATCCATTCAAACATGTGTACTAGATACACCTACTCATTCAGACTCTGATCTATCCATCCACCTATCCACCAAGTCCCTCATTCACAATTACTAAATTCATCTCTCATTCCTAATTTATCCTGTTAATTCAACTACTCATCCAACATGTTCATCAGTTTATCCTATAATCCTGAAACCCAGATCTTCATTCTTCAGAGGAGGGAATGACTCTTTTGTTTTCATTCAAGAGAAGACCATTTTATGAGCTTGATAAGGAGATCTGTAAACTCATATGCTAATTGTCTCTCAAACACTCTTGCAAGAAAAAGTGTGGGTCTCATGGCATCCTATTTAACACTGAGCCTTCTATCATCAATCTCCCCAATAATGGAATCTTCTAATCTTACCATAACAAGTCTTCACAAATTGCACATAATATGTGCCACAGGAAAATCTACAGTGGAAAAATAATTATAATAAACATTATCAATATAGTAATAATATGAGAGAATATATTAGTAAAATGAAGAAAGAACAAGAATCCACACAAAAGAAATCTCTCTTCTTTTGACAGAATAGGTAATTCATTCAGAACATCAAAACAAACTAGGCACCATTTTGTTTTGTTTTGTTTTTAATGTATATACATTCTTGAAGATACTAATGTGATAGCAAGGTAGCAATGACATGGGGGGGGGTCTAGATCTTGGGGGGAAATTGGAATCCAGACTGAGGTCAACATCTGGACTTCTTCTACTTGGGGACCATTTACTGATGGTTGAGAGCTTTAGCAATGTTTTAAACAGCCTCAAAGGAAAGTGATTAAAATGTCAGGGTCCAGCATTCACCAAGGGCACAATCAGTGTTGGGACAAGAACCCAAAGAATGGCAACACAGTCAGAAGATTGGATTGCAGGTAGACTGGGTCTCACAGAGACATCAGGCCAGCTTCAAATCAGTTCAATCTCTGTAACTGGACTAAGATTCCCTGTGTTTACTAGAATTCCCTGGTGCCTAGAATAAACAAATGTAAATCTTCCCTAGAGAAAGACTACATCATCCTAGGCCAGGTCATTTTTACAGAAGCAGATTTTCAAATGCAATGTCTGTCACATAATAAAAAATAACTAGACACTTGAGGACACATGATAACATGAATTAGAGAACAACCAAAAAAATTTCTCTCTCTCTCTCTCTCTCTCTCTCTCTCTCTCACACACACACACACACACACACACACACACAAACATACACCTCATAAACACACACAAAAAAGTACAAAAAATCTAGATAATGAAGATATTAGAGACAGAGTTTAAATTAATGCTTGCTCAATTCAAAGATATCTTTAAAAAATACATTTGAGGAGCCTGCGGGGACTGCTTCTTGGAGCTTACACTTATAGGAGCTTACACCGAGCACGGAGCGGCCGAGTTCCGGCTCCCGGAACTTCCCTGGCCCGGGGCTAGGAGCCCGCGGAAACTGCTTCTCGGTCCGGGTCCTGCTGAGGGCCGGTCAGGACTCACCCGTTGCTTTGGTTGCCCGGCAAGGGGAACGAAATGCTGCCATTCGCATAGGATACCAACATGGCAGAGATCTGATGTCAGCAGAAAGCGGCGGAGGAGAGAACTTCATCAATACCAGCGGTGACATAAGCAGTTGGTCTCCTGGTAGGGGGGGTGAGGCACAGTCACCCGAGTCTCCTCAATTTGTCGTCGAGCCAGAGGGGAGGAGCCGGGCCGCCACCAGCGCCCGGAGCAGGCCCAGCGGCTCGTCAGCGTGGTGACCGTGTGACCCCAATTGGAGAGGGGGCGGAGCGGAGCCGCCACCCGCACCCGCAAGGTGGGCAGACCCACGACCCAGTGGTACATGGGCGTGGTAGGAGGGGCAGGGCAGAGCTGCCGTTCCCGCTTGCAAGGTAAACAGACCTGTGACAGCCTGGCGGGTCAGGCCCAGTGGCCTGCCAATGTGGTACACACGTCACCCCAACTGGAGTAGGGGCAGAGCAGATCCTTCTCCCACGCCCGGATCAGGCCCTGCCGGTGTGGTGGTCACGTGACCCCAATTGGAGTGGGGGCGGAGCGGAACCACCACCCGTGCCCGCAGGGTGAGCAGACCAGTGATCAACCTGCAGATCAGGCCCAGGGGTCCACAGGCGTGGTAGGAGGGGCAGGGCAGATCCGCCGCCCGCGCCTCCAAGGTAGGCAGACCTACAACAGACCGGCGGATCAGGCCCAGGAGCCTGCCGGCGTGGTACAAACACCACCCTAATTGGAGTAGTGGCAGAGCAGAGTTGCCGCCCGTGCCAGGAACAGGCCCAGCGTCCTGCAGGCGGGGTAGTCATGACACCCCAATTGGAGTAGGGGCAGAGCAGAGCCTCCACCCATGCCCGAAAGGTGGGCAGATCTGCGACCGACCAGCGGGACAGGCCCAGTGGCCTGCCGGTACGATAGACACGTCACCCCACTTGGAGTAGGGGCAGAGTAGAGCCGCCGCCCGCGCCTGCAGGGTAGGCAAACCTGCAACCGACCGGCGGATCAGGCCCGGTGGCCTACCGGCGTGGTACACTCGTCACCCCAATTGGAGTAGGGGCAGAACAGAGCCGCCACCAGCTCCCAGAACAGGCCCAGTGACCTGCCGGCGTGGTAGCCACGACACCCCAATTGGAATAAGGAGAGAGCAGAGCCGCCGCCCGCACCTGCAGGAAAGATACGCAAGCAGTATGAAAAGACAAGGAAGGAAAGGACCACAAGCAATGCAGGTCAACGCAACTTTAGAAGAGGTAACAGCTGCAGCAGATGGAATGTCAGATAAAGAATTCAGGATATACATGCTTCAGATGATCTGGAGTATCAAGGAAGACATTAAACAGCAAAATCAGACAATGAAAGATCACTTCGACAATGAATTACGCAAACAAATCCAGGAAGCAAAGGATCAACTATACAGGGAGATAGAGGTTATAAAAAACAAACAATCAGAAATCCTAGAAATGCAGGAAGCAATAAACCAACTTAAAAACTCAATGGAGAATACTACCAGGAGAGTAGAACACTTAGAAGATAGAACATCAGACAATGAAGACAAAGTATTTCAACTTGAAAAGAACATAGACAGCTCAGCAAGACTGTTAAGAAACCATGAGCAGAACATCCAAGAAATATGGGATAACATTAAGAGACCAAACTTAAGAGTCATTGGGATACAGGAAGGTACAGAGCTCCAAACCAAAGGAATGAGCAGTCTATTCAATGAAATAATACAAGAAAACTCCCCAGACTTGAAGAATGAGACAGAATCCCAAATCCTAGAAGCCTACAGGACGCCGAATGTGCAAAATCATAAGAGATCCACACCTAGACACATTATAATGAAGATGCCCAACATACAGAATAAGGAGAGAATTTTAAAAGCTACAAGAGAAAGGAAGCAGATTACATTTAGGGGTAAGCCAATCAGGATAACAGCTGATCTTTCAACACAGACTCTGAAAGCTAGAAGATCCTGGAATAACATATTTCAAACACTGAAAGAAAATGGGTTCCAACCAAGAATTGTGTATCCAGCGAAATTAAGCTTCAGGATGGAGGATGAAATTAAAACCTTCCACGATAAACAAAAGTTTAAAGAATTTGCAGCTAGAAAACCATCTCTTCAAAACATCCTCGCCAAAGCATTATAGGAAGACGAAATGGAAAATAACAATGAAAACCAACAGTGGGAGGTAGGACAATAAAGGGGGGGGAAATAATCAAAGAGGAAAACAAACCATGTTTAGTAACAGAAATAAACAAATATGGCTGGAAGAACAACCCATATCTCAATAATAACCCTAAATGTTAATGGCTTAAACTCAAAAATTAAGAGACACAGGCTAGTAGAATGGATCACAAAACAAGACCCAACAATATGCTGCCTACAGGAGACGCATTTGATAGGAAAAGACATACATAGGCTGAAGGTGAAAGGTTGGGAAAAATCATATCACTCATATGGACTTCGGAAACAAGCAGGAGTGTCCATACTCATATCAAATAAAATAGATTTCAAGCCAAAGTTAATCAAAAGAGATAAAGAGGGACACTACATACTGCTTAAGGGAACCATACACCAACAAGACATAACAATCATAAATATTTATGCCCCAAACAATGGTGCAGCTATGTTCGTCAAACAAACTCTTCTCAAGTTCAAGAGTCTAATAGACCACCATACCATAATCATGGGAGACTTCAACACACCTCTCTCGCCACTGGACAGATCTTCCAAACAAAAGTTGAATAAGGAAACTATAGAACTCAATAACACTATTAATAACCTAGACCTTATTGACATATATAGAGTATACCACCCAACATCAAGCAGTTACACTTTTTTTTCAGCAGCACATGGATCCTTCTCAAAAATAGATCATATATTATGTCACAGGGCAACTCTTAGACAATATAAAGGAGTAGAGATAATACCATGCATCTTATCTGATCATAATGGAATGAAACTGAAAATCAACGATAAAAGAAGGAAGGAAAAAGCATACATCACTTGGAGAATGAACAATAGGTTACTGAATGATCAATGGGTTATAGAAGACATCAAGGAGGAAATTAAAAAATTCTTAGAGATAAATGAAAACACAGACACAACATATCGGAATCTATGGGACACATTGAAAGCAGTTCTAAGAGGAAAATTCATTGCTTATAGTTCATTCCTTAAAAAAAGAAAAAACCAACAAATAAATGATCTCATACTTCATCTCAAAATCCTTGAAAAAGAAGAGCAAAACAACAGCAAAAGAAGTAGAAGGCAAGAAATAATTAAAATCAGAGCTGAAATTAATGAAATCGAAACAAAAGAAACAATTGAAAAAATTGACAAAACTAAAAGTTGGTTCTTTGAAAAAATAAACAAAATCGACAGACCCTTAGCGATGCTAGCGAAGAGAAGAAGAGAGAGAACTCAAATTACTAGCATACGGGATGAAAAAGGCAATATCACAACAGACACTTCAGAAATACAGAAGATAATCAAAAACTATTTTGAATCCTTATACTCCAATAAATTAGAAGATAGTGAAGGCATAGATAAATTTCTTAAGTCATATGATCTGCCCAGACTGAGTCAGGAGGATATAGAAAACCTAAACAGACCAATATCAATTGAGGAAATAGAAGAAACCATCAAAAGACTACCAACTAAGAAAAGCCCAGGTCCGGATGGGTTTACAGCAGAATTTTACAAAACCTTTAAAGAAGAACTAATACCAATACTTTTCAAGCTACTTCAGGAAATAGAAAAGGAGGGAGAACTTCCAAATTCATTCTATGAGGCCAACATCACCCTGATACCTAAACCAGACAAAGACACTTCAAAGAAAGAAAACTACAGACCAATATCTCTAATGAACCTAGATGCAAAAATCCTCAATAAAATTCTGGCGAATCGGATACAAAAACATATCAAAAAAATTGTACACCATGATCAAGTAGGATTCATCCCTGGGATGCAAGGCTGATTCAATATACAGAAATCAATAAATGTTATTCACCACATCAATAGACTTAAAAATAAGAACCATATGATCATCTCGATAGATGCGGAAAAAGCATTCGACAAAGTACAGCATCCCTTTATGTTCAAAACTCTAGAAAAACTAGGGATAACAGGAACATACCTCAATATTGTAAAAGCAATCTATGCTAAGCCTCAGGCTAGCATCATTCTGAATGGAGAAAAACTGAAGGCATTCCCTCTAAAATCTGGAACAAGACAGGGATGCCCTCTCTCTCCACTTCTGTTCAACATAGTTCTCGAAACACTGGCCAGAGCAATTAGACAGACAAAAGAAATTAAAGGCATAAAAATAGGAAAAGAAGAACTTAAATTATCACTATTTGCAGATGATATGATTCTATACCTAGCAGACCCAAAAGGCTCTACAAAGAAACTATTAGAGCTAATAAATGAATTCAGCAAAGTGGCAGGATATAAAATCAACACGCATAAATCAAAGGCATTCCTGTATATCAGCGACAAATCCTCTGAAATGGAAATGAGGACAACCACTCCATTCACAATATCTTCAAAAAAAATAAAATACTTGGGAATCAACCTAACAAAAGAGGTGAAAGACTTATACAATGAAAACTACAGAACCCTAAAGAGAGAAATAGAAGAAGATCTTAGAAGATGGAAAAATATACCCTGTTCATGGATAGGCAGAACTAACATCATCAAAATGGCGATATTACCCAAAGTTCTCTATAGGTTTAATGCAATGCCAATCAAAATCCCAACGGCATTTCTTGTAGAAATAGAGAAAGCAATCATGAAATTCATATGGAAAAATAAAAGACCCAGAATAGCAAAAACAATGCTAAGCAGGAAGTGTGAATCAGGCGGTATAGCGATACCAGACTTCAAACTATACTACAGAGCAATAGTAACAAAAACAGCATGGTACTGGTACCAAAACAGGCGGGTGGACCAATGGTACAGAATAGAGGACACAGAAACCAATCCACAAAACTACAACTATCTTATATTTGATAAAGGGGCTAAAAGCATGCAATGGAGGAAGGATAGCATCTTCAACAAATGGTGCTGGGAAAACTGGAAATCCATATGCAACAAAATGAAACTGAATCCCTTTCTCTCACCATGCACAAAAGTGAATTCAAAATGGATCAAGGAGCTTGATATCAAATCAGAGACGCGCCGTCTGATAGAAGAAAAAGTTGGCTACGATCTGCATTCGGTGGGGTCGGGCTCCAAATTCCTCAATAGGACACCCATAGCACAAAAGTTAATAACTAGAATCAACAAATGGGACTTACTCAAACTAAAAAGTTTTTTCTCAGCAAAAGAAACAATAAGAGAGGTAAATAGGGAGCCTACACCCTGGGAACAAATCTTTACTCCTCACACTTCAGATAGAGCCCTAATATCCAGAGTATACAAAGAACTCAAAAAATTAGACAATAAGAGAACAAACAACCCAATCAACAAATGGGCCAAGGACCTGAACAGACACTTCTCAGAGGAGGACATACAGTCAATCAACAAGTACATGAAAAAATGCTCAACATCTCTAGCTGTCAGAGAAATGCAAATCAAAACCACCCTAAGATACCATCTCACTCCAGTAAGATTGGCAGCCATTAGGAAGTCAAACAACAACAAGTGCTGGCGAGGATGTGGGGAAAAGGGTACACTTGTACATTGCTGGTGGGACTGCAGATTGGTGCAGCCAATTTGGAAAGCAGTATGGAGATTTCTTGGAAAGCTGGGAATGGAGCCACCATTTGACCCAGCTATTCCCCTTCTTGGTCTATTCCCTAAAGACCTAAAAAGAGCATGCTACAGGGACACTGCTACATCGATGTTCATAGCAGCACAGTTCACAATAGCAAGACTGTGGAACCAACCTAGATGCCCTTCAATAGACGAATGGATAAAAAAAATGTGGCATTTATACACAATGGAGTATTACTCTGCATTAAAAAATGACAAAATCATAGAATTTACAGGGAAATGGATGGCATTAGAGCAGATTATGCTAAGTGAAGCTAGCCAATCCCTAAAAAACAAATGCCAAATGTCTTCTTTGATATAAGGAGAGTAACTAAGAACAGAGTAGGGACGAAGAGCAGGAGAAGAAGATTAACATTTAACAGGGATGAGAGGTGGGAGGGAAAGGGAGAGAGAAGGGAAATTGCATGGTAATGGAAGGAGACCCTCAGGGTTATACAGTGGAGGGGGTAGAGAGAGAGGAGGGGAGGGGAGGGGAGAGGTGGGGAGGGGGGAGGTTGGAGGATGGGGAAGGCAGGGGAGCACAACAGACACTAGTATGGCAATTTGTAAATCAATGGATTTGTAACTGATGTGATTCTGCAATCTGTGTATGGGGTGAAGGTGGGAGTTCATAACCCACTTGAATCAAAGTGTGGAATATGATATGTCAAGAAATTTGTAATGTTTTGAACAACCCACAATAAAAAATTAAAAAAAAAATACATTTGAAATTTTAGGAGGGAAGAGAAAAATCATAAAAGGGATATATGTTTAAAAGAATACAGAAGATTTTGAAAATATAAATCTAGACATTAAAGCATATCAATAAAAATTAGGAACTCATTGGATGAATTTTGAAAGATAAAAGAGCTAAAAAGAAAATAAATAAATTGGAAGGTTAAGCAGACTAAAATACTTACAATGGAGCATGAAATGGCAGAAGAATAAAAAATAAGAGATATATAAGACACAGTAAGTTCTAATCATCAATACTAGTAGTTCCAGAAAGAGAGAAGGGCGAAATAAATATTTTAATGGCTAAAAATTTCCCCAAACTGATGAAAAACATCAAGTCACAGATTCAAACAGTTGAAAGAATTTTATCTTGGGGAATAAAGAGGAAAGCACACCCAAACACGCCAAATTTCTAAAACCAAAGTAAAAAGAAAATACTAGAGCAGTCAGAGCAGATTTCCCCTTACAGAAACAGCAGAGTTCGTGCTAACTTCTCAATAGAAACCACGGGAGTCAGAAAACCAAGGAATATTTACAGAATAATGAATGCAAATAACTGCCTAGAATTTTTTTTTTTTTTTTTTTTTTTTTTTTGCCAGCAAAAAAAAAAAAACTCTTACAAACATAAAGGCAAAATAAAGATACTTTTTTAAAACTTGAGGAAATTCATCCCTGGCAGCTCCATAGTAATACTTAAGAACTTCTCAGACAAAAATAAAATGATCCCAGAGGGAAGATGGAGATGGAGGCAGAAGCACAGAATGATGAACCAATGAATGTACAAGTTAATCTAAATGAATATTGACTCTATAGAACAGCATTGTCTAGGAAAGACGTGATCTGTGCCAAGTATGCCAGTTCGCAACTTCTCATAGCCACATTAAAAAGACTAAAAGGAAACTTGAAATTACTTTTAAAAATATAATTTTCTTAACCCAATATATCCAAAATATTGTGATTTCAAAACATAGTAAATATGGTCATTCATTGAGTGATGACCTTTGGACCACGTGTATGACAGTGATCCATTAAGATTATATCATCTAGGGCTGGGATGTGGCTCAAGCGGTAGCGCGCTTGCCTGGCATGCGTGCGGCCCGGGTTGGATCCTCAGCACCACATACAAACAAAGATGTTGTGTCCGCCGATAACTAAAAAATAAATATTAAAGTTCTTTCTCTCTCTCTCCCTCTCTCACTCTCTCTTTAAAAAAAAAAAAGATTATATCATCTAGTGACTTCTTTTGTCTTAGCTTATGTCAGTACACTCTGAGATGTTTGCACAGTGATGAAATTGCCTAACAATACATTTCTCAGAACACAACACCATCGTTAAGCTGTTCATGATTGTGCATAAAAAATTAATAAGAAGATACTCTACATTTTTTTTTCATATTAAGTCTTGGAAATCCAGCGTGTAATTTGCATTTATAGGACATTACAATGTGGATGCTGTATTTTCACAAAATTTATAAACGAAAGGTTAGATTCACATATTTAGATTTTTTTTCAAAAAACATAATAAAGCATTTTAATAACTGAATTGAGCTCCCCAATTTTTCCTTCAGTATTATAATTTTCCTTTAGTATTTGCATCTATACTAAAAAATGAGCTCGTCTTTTTTAGAAAGATTGATTTGACTTTAGAGAAAAAGGGATATTGTTTTCCAAACTATGTCTGACTAAGGTAAGTGAATTTAATACCTTGTTTCAATTCGGTATTATTAAAGATATATCAAAAATGTAATACATAAATTAAAAAGCAACTCTAAACTGTTAAACAAAGCATTTTTCAAATTTTTCTTACAGTTTTTGTGGCCAGCTTATATATGGCAATAATCACAATAAAAGTCTTCAACTTATTGATTCATTTTAGAAAAAGGGGCCAAATCATTGTTGTTGGATATATTATGAAAAGTTGTACCTTCAAAATAAATTATGATTCCTCTTTAGCTAGGTGGCAAATAAACTTTTTTCTTTCCTTACCATTTCAAAATTAGATTACTCACATGCAATATAACATCAGTATAAAAATGTAAATCCCATTGACATATTTAACTATTGAATCTCTGGCCAACATTTGTTTTTTTTTTTTTTTTTTTTTTTGTTGTTGTTGTTTTTTTGTTGTTGTTGTTGTTGTTTTTAGAGAGAGAGAGAGAGAGAGAGAATTTTAATATTCATTTTTTAGTTTTCGGAGGACACAACATCTTTGTTTGTATGTGGTGCTGAGGATCAAACCCAGGCCGCATGCATGCCAGGCGAGCGCACTACGGCTTGAGCCACATCCCCAGCCCCAACATTTGTACTGTTTTTAAAAATATTGATTATTGGTTCTCAAGTTTTAAACTTCCAATGAGTCTGGACTCTTAACATGGCTTGAGTACCTTCTATCATGATTAAAACTAATTTTATTCTCATCTAGTTGAAATTATTTATTTACTTATCTTATTACCAGGGATTGAACCCAGGGCACTTACCCACATTCAGTAATTAGTATTTTTTACATATATGACTTACTTAAGCTAAAGAAAAGTACTAGTATTTTTACCTAATATTGAATCAATTGATATTATTAGAAAAGGGTTTTAGTCTATAGACAATTGTCAGATGACTTCACTAAAGATCACATTTTGTAAAATATCTTTCTTTTCTTCATAATTTTTAAATGGAAATTTTCAGAACTGAATCAAATGTTTAATTTACCATTTCTCCATCTAAAAATGTTGTTGCTGCTGGTACGAGAACCTCAGTTATCTGTATAGAGTTACAGCTCAGACACTATGAAATGTTGTCAAATTTTTTATTGTAAAATAAATTGATTTTGGGAAATAATTTTAGTGCTTTTTTTTAGTGCATGATGGTTATACATAGTAGTTGGTTCATTTTGACATGATCGTACATGCGTGGAATTTAATTGGTTCCATTCTAACCTCTGTTGTCTCCTCTTTCCCTTCTTCTCCTTCCTTTACTTTGCTGATCTTCTTTCTATTTATTTATCTATTTATTTTTAATTTATCTCATATATATAAAGTTGAAGTTCACTGTGGTATATTTATCAATGTTCCTAGTATAATTTTGTCAAATTTATTTTGCATTTCCTCCCCTTTCCTGTTCCATTCCTTCTCCCATCCACTCAATCTCCTTCTATTCTACTGATCTTTCTTTAATCTAATAGTATTCAATCCCCCATCCACCATTTTTTTCTTTCCCCCTTTATTTTGTTTTAGCTTATATATTTGAAAGACAACATTTGACTTTTGATTTTCTGAGTCTGGTTTGTTTCACTTAGCATGATGATCCACCCATTTGCCAGCAAATGCCATAATTTCATTCTGCTTAATGGCTGAGTAATACTCCATTGTGAATATATATTTTCTTAAACCATTCATCTATTGACAGACACCTGGACTGGTTTCAAAAGATGTCTATTACTGCATTGCACTACAATAAACATTGATGTGGCTGTGTCACTGTAGTATGATGATATATGCCAAAGTGGGATAGCTGGGTCATATGGTGGTTCCATTCCTAGTTTTTTCAGGAATCTCCATACTGCTTTCCAGAGTGTTTGCAATAATTTGCAGTCCCACCAACAATGTATGAGTGTGCCTTTCCCCATGTTCTCACCATTCTGGATGATTGTCATTCTGACTGGAATGAGATGAAATTCCAATGCAGTTTTTATTTGGATTTTGAGGGTAATAATTTTATTGTTTCTTATGTGACTATTGAAAGGGAAAGTCGTAAATTCACTATTTGCTCAAAATGTCTGTAAGTATTGTTCAATTTGTTGTCCTTAATTTTTTACTTAGTAATTTACTTTTTTGTTTTGCTCTGCTATAACAAGTTGCAGTTGCCATTCATCATAAAATATGTATATAATTTCTGCCAGTCTCTTTTTTTTTACTGTTCTTGTCATAATATTAACATCTCCACTACATTCTGAGTTTATGTTTTCATTTTAAACTTAAAATTTTGTTCATAGTTATTTTCTAAGCTAGGAAAACTGTTTCATTACCAATTACAACTTACATAGCTAGGTCTCACTGTAACCATGTTATCTATATAGAATATTAAGGTGTTATTTCAATATATAGAAAAAAATTCATACTGAATCAGTCTGTTGACACCAGCTAGAAACCTAATGTGCTTATGTGTCTACAAACTGTTGTCGACCGCACGATACAATAATATATAATGCAACAGTTAAATACAGTCCTATTGGCTTGAATAAATTGTGTTTATTTTCTTAATTTTAAATTGCCACCTTTGCCACATTTGTTTGGAAAACACACTGAAAACAGTTTGGCAGCTTCTTAAATCTGGTTAAAAACATAACCACATTGAAAGGGTGGGGAGCCAAGGAGGTGACCTAAGGAAACTTGGAAGTGCACTGACTGGATATTAATGAGGCTCATCATGAGAGGAACTCTACACAAACACTAGGCTGTGGTCGACTCTCTTAGGGCTATGAGTAGACAATTCCAAACTGGTTTATATGTATACCAAGTTTGAACAGAAAAGCAATAGTATAGATAATGACAGCCCCTTTTTGGTCAGAAGAAGTCTCAAATAAGCCCCAATAGGTAGTGTTAGAATGAACCCAGTGATGTCAGATTAGAGCTGGGAACAGGTGTGAACTCATGTTGCTATCCAGATGGATAGAGATAGATAGATACACAGATAGGTACATAGAAACATAGATACATACATATATACATAGATACAAAGATAGAGACATAGATAAATACATAGATACACACATAAACAGACACATAGATACACAGACACATACACAGATACATATATAGAAACCGATACATAGATACATAGAAACCTAGATACACACATACATAGATACATAGATACAAAAATAGGCACATACATACATACAAAGATAGATAACATAAATACATAGATACATACATACACAGATACATAGATAAATATATATATACACATAGATACATACATACATACATAGGTAGTTAGATACATAGAGACACAGATGCATACATAGGCACATATCTACATACATAGATACATAGGGAGATACATGGATACATAGATACATACATACATACATACATACATATAAAGCCAGAATTAGACAGGGAGTCAGTACAGACAGGTAAATTGAGTCAGATTGGATCAAAGAGGCCAATTCGAATAAGCTCCGGAAGTTGGAGACTGCTCCCTGAGGGATTGAAATGTTCAGAGCTCTTCCTCCACCCTTATCAAGAATCTGCCCCTGCTCTAACTTGTGGCTAAGGTAACCTGTCCCAGGAATTGCCCCTCACTAAAGGGAGTTATAAAATTGTTAATTAATGTGTCCTGCGCTGCTCCATCCTGCTCTTCCTCCACCCATCTGCTTCTCACCTTTTGGCCATCCCACCGAGCATCTCCTGGGCCTAGTCACATATACAGGAAGGAGAGATAAGGGGAAGAGAGCAGGAGAACAAAGGAAGCCTAAGACATAGAAAAAAGGCAGAACACCTCGCTTCTTGGGATACCAGCTCTGGCCCCCTTCTCCCTCCAGGAGAAGTCTATGTTACTCCTTTTTAAGTAAAACCAGCTTTGTCTGCTTGCCTTGGCGTGCTTCTCTAATGTTACACTTCAACATGTGAGGGAGCAGGACTCCTCACCAGTAACTGGTGGTATCACATACATAATAGATACATGCATGATAGATAGATAGATAGATAGATGATAGATAGATAGATAGATAGATAGATAGATAGATAGATAGATAGATAGATCCACATACATGGGTTAGTACACATGCACCCAGTTTCTTGCTCTGTCCTCTTGGACAGTGCTACTGTTGGGATGACTGTCCCTGAAAGGCCCCTGTGTCCTGGGCTTGGTCCCTGGGTGGCACTGCCGGGAGGTGCTGCCTTTATGAGGCAGGGGAGGTCCTTAAGTCACCAGGCGAGTGCTCTTGAAGGGATGGTGGATTCCCAGTCTCAGTGTCTTTCTATCTCCCAGCTCATGAGATGAGAAGTTGCCCACCACCCCTCTCCATTTTGCCAGCTGTGCCCTCACCAGCCCAGAAAGCAATGGGCTTTCTGGTCTTGGATTGGAAACTTCAGAACCTGAGCTGAATACATGCTTACTCTTTATAAGATGATTGCCTCCAGTGTTCCAATACAGTGACATGAAGCTGAGCAAGACAGAGGGCTTAGAAGCAGTGATCTGTCAGTAACAGTAAGAACATCTGGAGAGCCCAGAACCAGGATACAGAGAACCAGGGCCCTTGGAGAGATGCTTGATACCAGGACTAGGGAAGGGAAAAATATGAGATCCAAGGGAAAATATAAGATCTGGAGTAGAGAACGAGAAAATGGGGCTGGGTGATAATTCAGTGATAGAGTGCATGCCCAGCATGGACAAGACTCTGGGCTCAGTCCTGGCTCAAAAACAAATGAACAAATGAACTGAACAAATAAACAAAAACAAAAGGTGGGGGAGAAGGGAGGAAGGAAGGGAAAAGAAAGAAAAAAGCAAAGGAAAAAGAGAAAGTTTAGGCATACAGAGCAAAGAAGCGAATCTGAAAAAAATATACAAGAAAACAAAACTCTCTATGGTCAAAGTTGAAGCAATTTGAATAGAATGAAAAATAATACTATTGGAATAAAAGCCAAAGAATAAAATAAATGCCCACAAATCTATACTGAAAGAAATAGATGGGAGAATACTTAATAGCTGGTAAGGAAGGAATAATACTTCTTTAAGATAATGTCAATGAACGAATGTAGAAGAAATAAGGGGAACGGAAAAATCACCATTAGCACAACACACTAATCAGCAATTTCAACTCCCAGTACTGGAAAAATAAAACCCACAGAAATAGTAGTCGCAATCAAGATTCAAAGATGAATGCTAAAATTTAGGTAGGAAAAATACTTGCATAGACTTAAAAAGTATCTCCCCCCAGGTAGTTACTAAATACAAATGGAAAAACAATGAATTTACAGAAGAGAAACCTCACCAAAACCACTTGAAGCAAATGATCAAAGTTCACATTACCAGTTAAAAGACATATTGACATACAGGGACACTGTATTATCTTTGCAATGTTTCTATAATTATAAAGTTATTTCAAAATAAAGGGTTTTTTTAAAAAAATTAAATGCAGGTCTTTAAGAGAAATGAATAATATTTCACAACATGTAGAAGTACAATGTATGAAAATAACAGCACAAAAATGTACAGGGCAGGAATAGAGGTGTATTATCACATGGATCTTGAATTACAGGTAAATCTCATGATTTTACATGATAGACTATGCTAAATCTAAGATGTAAACCCTGATGTAACCCCCAAAATGAAACAACAAAAGAGGTAAAATGGAATCAGAAAAAAATACTCAATCCAAAAAAAGTAGAAATCTAGGGGAAAAGGAGTAAGGAACAGATGAGACAAATAGTAACAGTGCAATTGACAGATTTTAAGTGGAATCATATTAATGATTACATTAGATGTAAACTTGTCCAAATGCCCTAACAGAAGGCAGAGAATGTCCGTGTTGATAAAGAAGCGAGAAACACAATTTCAGTCAAAAGGATACAAATTGTAACAGCTTAAAAAAAAGAAAGTATGAAAAATATACTGTACTAAAATGAATTAAATAAAAGTTGAAGTGGTTCTATTTATATCAGACAAAGTAGAAATTAAAGCAAATAATACTGCCTGAGATAGGGAAGGTCCTTCCATAACGGTGTATGGGTCAGTTCATTAAGAGGATGTGAACATTCTACGTGTTAACTAACATGCCTTGTGCCAGAGTTGCAAGACACATGAAGCAATGATAGGTAGAACTCCAGAGAGAAATAAAGAAGTTCACAATGACAACTGCTGATTTCCACACCCCTCTCTTTGTAGTTGACAGAAGTAGAAGATCAGTAGGAATATATGAGACATGAACAGAACAGCCAACCAGTTGATCCAATGGACGACTGACTATATTACACTTCACCTAACAACAGCAGAACAGGCCATCTTGTCAAGGATATTCAGAAAATTTGCCAAGACCGACCATATACAGGGACATAACATAAGGGATTTTTGTTTGTTTTGGTTTAGGTACCAGGAATTGAACCCACAGGCACTTTACCAATGAGCCCTATCCCCAGCTCTTTTTTCAATTTTTAATTTTGAGGCAGGGTCTTGCTAAATTGCTTAGGGCCTCATTAAGTTGCTGAGGCTGGCTTTGCACTTGGAATCCTCTGGCTTCAGCCTCCCAAACTGCTGGGATTACAGGTGTGTGCCACCGGACCCAGAAAACAGAAATTTTAATACTAAAAAATTTGGTGTTTGATTCCAAAGAAATTAAATTAGAAATTATAACCAACTATTTCCTGAACATCCTCAAATATTTATAAAGTAAATAACACTATTCTAAAACTAACCATAGGTAAAACAATAAATCAAAAGGAAAATTAGAAAATATGTTGAACTGAACTAAAATGAAAACACGTTAAAATTGGTGGAATGACTTCTTTCATTTGGAGTGAAATTTATAGCAATAAATGCTTATATTAAAAAATAAGATATTTCAAATCAATACATCATCCTTCACTTTAAGAAAACAGAAAAAGAAGAGCTAATCAGACTCAGACTACAGAAAATAAAGAAAGTAATATAAATAAGAACAGAAATCAATTTTTTTAAAAAAGAAAGCAACAGAGAAGATCCATACAATCAAATGCTTTTTCTTTGAGGTAAACAGTAAAATCAATAAACTTCTAGACAGAATGATGAGGGAAAAAAAAAAAAGAACAAAACACAAACTACCAATATCTGAGTGAGACAACTGATACCACTAGAGGTTCTACAGATTTTTAAAAATAATTAGGCAATATTATGAATAGCCTTATACCAATAAATTATATACCTTAAATTAAATGGAAAAATTCCTTGAAAGACACAAACTACCACAGTTCCCTCAAGAAAAAAGAAACCCAGAAAACTTTGTTGAAGAAATTGAATTTATACTTTTAAAAATCTTCCCACAAAGAAAATGCAAAACCAAACGCTTCGTTGGTTAATTCTATCAAACTTTAAAAGAAGTTCAGAACTTTTATCATTTCTAAACTATTCTAGAAAATTGATGAAACCATAATACTTCCCAGGTGAGTCTGTAAGGCCAGTATTACTTTGCTATCCAAAAAACAAAAAATACTACAAGTTACAGGTCAGTATTATTTACAAACATAAATAAAAGATATTCTTCACAAAATTTTATTTATTTATTTTTGGTACCAGGAATTGAACCCTGTTGTTGTTAAATTGCAGTATTTAACAACGGAGCCACATCCTCAGCCCTTTTCCTTTTTTATTTTGAGACAGGGTCTTGCTAAGTGGTTAGGGACTTGCTAAGTTGCCGAGGCTGGATTTTTCAACTTGCGATCCTCCTGACTCAGAATCCTGAGCTTCTGGGATTACAGTTGCATATCATCATGCCCAGCTTCAAAAAATTTTAAAAAACTGAATCCAACTATATATAATAAGAATAATATGTCATGACCAAGTGAAGTTTATTCAAAGACTACAAGTTGCTTAGTTTTGCATTACCAATTAATGTACTTTATTCTAATAACAGACTAAAACAGAAAAACTATAAATATTTAGAACTGACAGTAACAAAATCAAACATTCTTTTCTGACTAAAAATCCTCAACAAGCTATAAATAGGAAAGAATTTCTTCAACTGATAAAGGCTATCTACAAAACAAAACCTTTAAAACTAAACTAATGAAATTATCATTTCTACTGGTGAAAAACTTAATGCTTACCCAAAAGATCAGGAAGAAAAACAGAATGTTAACCCTCATCACTTCTATTCAATGTTGAATTAGTGTAGTGTTCTAACCACTGCAGTAAGTCAAGGAAAAAAAAATCTGGATTACAAAGAAAGAAGTAAAATTGTCTATATGAACAGATGACATAATGTTATATGTAGAAAATCTTATGGAATCTACAAACAAGGACTTCTAGAACTAGTAAGTAAATTCATCAAGATTACAGGAAACAAAACAAATACACTCATATTAATTATACTTTTATACAGTTGCACAATTAGAAATTGAAACAAAAAACAATACTGTATACAATAATATTAAAAATGTGAAATACTCAAGGATAATGTGACAAAATATCTCCAAGTTATTTATGCCGAAAATCATAATAGTGTGCTATGAGAAATTAAATAAGTAAATGGTGAGAGATGTCATGTTCATAGGTCAGAAGGCTCAGTGTTTCTAAGAAGCCAGTTGTCTTCATATTGAACTGTAGTTTCAGCACAACTCCTAGTTTGAAAAAGATAGCCAGTTTGTAGAAATGGAGAAGCTTATACTAAAAGTTTATTTGGAAATGCAAGGGTCTTGAAATAGGTTTCTTTTTTTTGAAAGAGAAAAGAGTTGAAACATTTACATATTTAAAACCTGTCGCGGATCTATAATAAAGACAGTGCATCATTGGCATAAAGACAAATAGATCAATTGAACAGAATAGAATCCAGAAATAGACTCACATATAAATAGTTGATTGATTTGAGACAATGATGCCAGGACAATTCAGTGAAGATGAAGTAGTCTTTTCAAGAAATTGTGCCAAAGCAATTAGATACCATACACCATTAAAAAAAAAATTATACCTCACACTACATACAAAACTTAACTCAGAATATATTGTAGAACTAACCAGAAAACCTAAAATTGTAAAATTTCTAAAAGAAAATGGGAGAAAACTTTGGGGCAACCTTGTGTTAGACGAAATTTCTATTATATATCACATTCATAATTTAGAAACTGGCAAATTATATTTCATCAAAATTAATTAGTAATGTTGACTCTGAAAATCCTGGTTAAGAGAATAAAAAGACAAGCCATAGACAGAAAGAATATTTTATAAGTCATATATTTTTTAAATATTTATTTTTTAGGTGGATACAATATCTTTATTTTGTTTTTATGTGGTGCTGAGGATCAAATCCAGTGCCTCATGCATGCTAGGCAAGAGCTCTACCACGGAGCCACAACCCCAGCCCATATTGACGAAAGACTTGAGAGTATGCTGTGCTTGGTGGTGCATCCCTGTAGTCGCAGCCACATGGGAGGCTGAGGCTGGAGGATCCCAAGTTGAAAGCCAGCCTCAGCAACTTAGTGAGACCCTGTCTCAAAATACAAAATAAAAAGGACTGGGGATATAGTTCAGTGGTAAAGTGCCCATGGGTTCAATCCCCAGTACCAATTAAAAAAAATAAATAAAAGACTTAAGAGTATAATGTATTAAGAAATCTCAAAACCTAAACAATAGGAAAATGAGCCATCCAAAACTTCAGTCAAATAAAATATACAAATGTCTAACAAGTACATGAAAAGATGCTGATCATCATTTGGGAAATGTAAATTAAAGAGATACCACCATATGTATATAGCATGGTTAAAATTAAAAACACCAACCAACTGACTATGTAACATGATTGTATTTATAAGAAATCCAAAAAGAAGTTATAGATAACCTATTACATTAAATAAGTGAAGTCATCATGATGACTGGATATAAGGTCAATTATGAAAATAATTTTATTTCTATACTCCAGTAGTATAAAATCATTCATTGAAATTTATTAAGTTATACCTATTATAATACTATCAGAAAACAATAAATGCCTATCAATAAATCCAATAAAAGAGGTGCAAGTTCTCTACATCACTGAAGAAAAGGAAATCATATTGTGTTCATGGATTGCAACACTCAATATTGTAAAAATGTCAGTTTTCCCCAAACTGATCTGAAGAGTCAATGAAATTCCAATCAAAATCCTCTCAGAGAGGTTTGTGGTATGAGTGTGTATGAGCATGTGTACACACATGCATGTCCAGGAATTGAGAATCTGTTTCCCAAGGGTATTTGGAAAATATAAAAATGAACAAGTTGCTTTCTGAAGAAGGCATTGCATTGTTTGTTTTACAGCTATCGTGATTTAGAGAGTGTGGTGTTGGCCCAAGGAAAGACAAATGGACCAATGGAGAAGAGAAGCAGGTCTTAGAAGAGTCACTCGGCTTACAAAAGAGGTAAACCTGAGTACTATGTGGAAAGGAAGGTCTTTTCCATAATGTTGGTTTCTGCACTAACTAGATATCTTTATGGGGAAAATACGATTCCCATAAAAATCAATTTTGTGTGTTTTATAGACCTCAAAATGAAAGGTAACATAATGTAACGTCTACAAGATAAAGTATGTTCAGACTCATATCTTAGAGTGGACAAGGATTTTTGCTGGGAGCCATTAGCCAAGTAGGTATGACAATTTCCTTGCCAGCGTACCCCATGTTGCTTAGTGGAAGGACTCGTGGAAATAGGAGATTTTGCAGTGACATTGCATGTAGGTGACCTTGCTCAAGGACCAGGGCGGATCCGGGTTTAGGGTGTTCCCGGTTTAGGATAATCGGGTTTAGGGCGTTCCAGGTTTAGGGCGTTCCAGGTTTAAGGTTATTCCTGCTGGGAATAGGGCGTATCCTGCTGCCTGAGTTCCCCTTGAGTTCTCACGGGATTCAGACAGTATTTTTGGGGAGACAGAAGCCCAGTGGGGGTGGATTTGGGCAGAGAACGTGGATTTCCCCAGAACGTGATTGTAGACGGCTGGTGTGAGTTCGGGAATAAAGAGTTGCTGTTTGAATCTACAAGCTGTGTGGTGGCTCGTGATTTTGTGCCCAGCCAGACTGCGGCAGATTCTGTTAAACAGGACTCAGAAAATCCTAACAAAAAGGAGACAGCATATTTGACTACATTAGAAATAAGGTCATCTATTCATTGAAAGATATTATCATTAAGAAAGTAAAAAGGCAATCCACAGACTATGAGAAGATTCCATAATACACCTAATTAACAAATACAAAAAATATATACTCCCACAAGTCAATAATTTAAAAAAAAAAAAGCCAGAAAATCAAGTAGAAAAGGGAGAAAACACTTGGACAGAAACTTCTTTTGTGACATTATCTAAATGTTTAAACATGAGACAAGATGGTCAATGCTTAGTCATCAGAGACATACAAATTAAAACTACTAAGAGATGTCACTACAAATATACCAAATATATAAAATTAAAAGATTGATAAAACCAAGGGTTTGCAAGGCTGTGAAATGTTGGAACTCTCATAAATCACTGGTGCTGGGATGACCATTTTGGAAAGTTGGGAAGATCTACTAAAACTAAACCTAAACTCTATGGGGTATATATTTCAGTATATACCCAGAAGACATAAGTATATATGTTCAACAAAAACCACATAACCAGTTTTCATTACAGCAATATTTGTAGTAACCAAACACTGGAAGCAATCTAAATGTCCCTCTATAGTGGAATAGATGAATAACTGTGATATAATCATACAACACTATTATATAGCTATGAAAATGAATCAACTACAACCACACAGCCCATGGGAGGATCTTACAAACCCAATGTTCAATGAAAGAGTCACTTGCAAATGAATACACTCTGATTTTGACTCAACTTATATAAAATTCAAATATGAGCAAAACCAATCCATGCTGACATATGTGAATGGTTATTTCCTTTGTGGGCAATAAAGTGTAATGACTGGGAAGGGTATGAGGGAAACTTCTGGGGGTACTGATAATATTTGTTTTCTTGGTCTGGGTGGTGGCCATATGGATATACTCACTCTTCATAAATTCATTAAGCCATATACTTATGATTTTTTTCTTTTATGCATGTATATTACATTTCAATATGTTTATATTAAAATATGTATGTGGAAAGATGACAGAGATGTACTTTTCTCTGTTTCTCCTGCTAAATACAATGGACTCTTTGGATACTGTATATAAAGAAAACTCTGAAAGGTGGGTAAAAGAAGGTAGATCAGGTAGGGTCCTTGAGAGCCAAGGAACAACATGGTGATGGGCTCCTTGGGTTTTCTTTTTATCTCATATGTCCAAGATTTGGAGCTGAAGAAGCAAGAACCCTAGAAATGCCAACAAGCACAGACAAAAATGAATACCCAATGAAAGTTTGATCTTTAGTCAAAGGACCAGGAAAGGGGTAACCTAGAAAGACAGAAAACTTAGTAACTGCTCTATTCCAGCCAAACACCACAGAGAAACTTCCTACGCAGCAAAGTCCAAGTGGTGAGTACAGACTTCCACCATTACCAGCCTTTACCAATATGTCTGTCTTGGTCTATTTTCCATTGCATTTACAAAATACCTGAAGCTTGGTAATTCATAAATAATTCAGGTTTTGGGCTGGGGATGTGGCTCAAGCCGTAGCATGCTCGCCTGGCATGCGTGCGGCCTGGGTTCGATCCTCAGCACCACATACACACAAAGATGTTGTGTCTGCCGAAAACTAAAAAATAAATATTAAAAATTCTCTCCCTCTCTCTCTCACTCTGTCTTAAAAGAAGAAGAAGAAGAAGAAGAAGAAGAAGAAGAAGAAGAAGAAGAAGAAGAAGAAGAAGGAGGAGAATAATTCAGGTTTATTTAGCTCAGGGTTCTGCAAAGTCTAAGAGCATAGCACCCATATCTTCCTGGCATCTGGCAAGGGCCCTCTTGCTATATCATAACGTGGCAGAGGGTATCACACAGCAAGACAGAACAAGTTTGCAGGAGAGAGCTCACTATTATAACAAAACCACTCCCTTGTTAATTCATGAATCTAATAATTCACAAATAGATTCATCCATTCATTCACAAATAGGGTCCTCCGGACTTGAAGACCTCCCAGTGATCGCACCTCCAGATGCCATTAACATATGAATTTGGGAAGTAAGTTTCTGAAATCTGGAGACACAGTCAAATCACAGCAATGCCTTAACCCTTTGGCTAGGATGGGAGTGTCAGAACCAGAATTTTCGCCTATGCTGTGTAGGACTGCCATCTCCCATCTGTAGTGTCAGCAGAAACCATGTGGGGAGTCTGGATTTCCACACCTCCCACAGTAATCAGACCCAAAAGATTTCTGACAAAGGTTCAAGAGCAATTCAAGGGTGAATATACAGCATTTCAACAAGTTGTGCTAAAGAAACTAGGCATTTGGGCATTCATAGGCAAAAAAACAAAAAAATAACCTCCATCCCAAGTCTTACAACTCATAAATTTAACTCAGAATGGACCATGGTCTTAAATATAAAACATAAAACTATTTTTAAAACAAAATTTTGGGAAAACACAAGAGTAAACCTTTGGGATTTTAAGGCTTTGTAATGAGTTCTTAGACATGATACCAAAAACATAAAGGAAAAAAAAAATAAGTAAGTTGTATTTTATTGAAATGAAAAATTTTTTTACTCTGCAAAAATCCTTGTAAAGAGGATGAAAGGACAAGTTGCAGAGTGGGAGAAAATATTTGCAAACCACAAAGCTAACAAAGGAGTAGTTTCTCGAACACATGAAGAAAAAAGTCAATTAAAAATGGAGGAAGGAAATAAACAGACATTTCACCAAGAGAATATGCAGATGGCAAAAAAAAAAAAAAATGAGAAGAGATGTTAAGTATCATTAACCATCAGGGAAATGTAAATTAAAAACTGCAAGGATATATCACTACATACATCTCTGGGTGGCTTAAAAAATAAATATTGACACAACCAAATCCTGGTGAGGGTGCGAAGAAGCTGGATCACTCATACATTGCTGGCAAGAGTATAAAGTGGTAGAGCCATTCTGGAAAAGTTTGGCAGTTTCTTTAAAAAAACAGACATACATACATATGGCCCAGTATTATTTTATAGGAAAAAAAAAACCCTTATGTTCACTCAAAAACCTGTACATGAATGTTCAAAGCAGTTTTATTTTTAATGGCTCCAAATTGGAAATAATCCAGATGTTCTTCACAGGTGAATTGAAAAAAAAAAAATACTATGAAATACTACTTGGCACTAAAAGGGAACCAACCATTGATGTAAACGATAATTCTGATGAATCTCCATAGAATTTTCCTGGGTGAAAAAAGTCAATCTCCAAAAGTTACATACTGTGTGATTCCACTTACATAAGATTCTTGAAATGACAAATTCATTGGAATGAAACGCAGATTAGAGGTTGACAGAGGTTAGAAAAGGACAGAAGTGGGAGGAAAGTGGGCATGGCTATAAAAGGGGAAATAGGAGGGACCCACCTCATGGAAATGCTTCAGTGCCTTGACTGTCTTAATGTCAATGTCTAGGTGGGATATTGAACTACAGGACCTCGTCTTGCAAGATGTTACCATTGGGGAAACCAGATGATAAGGGATACAGAAGAGCTGTCTTATTTCTTACAACTGCTTGTCAATCTATAATGATCTCAGAGTTAAAACCCAGACTTTAATAAAATAGCCAAGTCCTTCTCAAAGAAGAAAGAGAGAGAGAGAGAGAGAGAGAGAGAGAGAGAGAGAGAGAGAGAGAGATGTAAGCTATATGACCTGACAACTCTCTTTAGAAAGCAGTGTGTCATAAAATTAAACATACACTTTGTTCTATGCTGTAATTTATCTCCCCAATACAGATCTTAAGGAAACTTTTCACTGATGCATCAGGAGAAGTGTAAAGAATGTTCCTAGCAGCATTATTTGTAATAGCAGAAAGAAAGCTGGGTGTGTTTTCCAATGTTAATTTCCTGGCTTTGCTAATGCACTGTGGTTATATAAGATGTTATCATGGGGCAGCAGGGCAAAGACACACAAACTTCCTGTGATTTTTTTTTCTTTTTGGCAACCTCTATGCCATTCTAAAATTATTTGGAGTTTTAAAAACTGGACACATTTTATTGAAAATGATTTAAAAATTGGGGCAGACAGTGGAATACTAAACAGCAGTGGAAATGTAAGCACTGCTGCTGTGCGCAGCAACAGAGGAATCTCAGGGACAAAATGGGAAGAAAATGCAAGTCATAGAACAGAACACACACTTTGATACCTTATATAAACTTCAAAAGATGAAAACCAAAACAATGTATAGTTGAAGGACATGTTCAAATGTGATAAAATGCAAAAGAAAAGCCAGGGTTCTAGATTTTCAAGTTGCTGGGGAAGGAAGGAATGCACCTAGGGACATCATAAGTGTTGCAATGTTTGGCTTCTCCAGCTGGGTGGAGAACAAATGGGCATTCACAGTGACAGGTTTTCTTTATAACTTCGCTATATATAGTGTACACTCAATAGGAAGCTCTGCAGACTTCTTAAAGATGGGACACAAAGATGTTATGTCGAAGAAACTCTCTCTAGTGGGGTTGTCAAGATACGGTTCAGAGTGGACACATTTTCTTCCACCCAGAGAAAGGCTGATGGCTCTAGAGCAGGTCAAGGGCAAGGCCCAGAGTAAGAAGAAAAAGCAACGGTGGCTGGAGAAGGAGGGAGAATGGAAGCAGAGTGGACTTGGAATCTCTAAGGCTCTAATTCCCACAGTGTGATGATGACATTTTGTGAGCATCATTAGTACCTGCCCCAACTACAACAGCCCAGAGATTGGAACTGGGTTTTTGTCATTTGAACTGGAAGAATCTTGCCAGGGTCCAGCAAGGCATTCTGGCAAGCTGCATCTGGCAAGCATCTGGGTTGATACAGAGGCTTAGAAATGCCCAAAGGGCCCATCGCTTTCTCCCCTACCACCATTTCACCTTGTGTGTGAAGGTCCAGATGATCAGGGAAGGTACTGGACTGGCTTACACTGACCCAAAGGATGATGCTTTTTCTGACACTACTGAGCTGCTTTGTTTTGCCACAGATGATCTGAGCACAGCATAGAGGGTGCAGGAAGACAGCACCAGGTATTTGGAGAAGGTGCAGTTGGAGGATGGTTATCTGGTTGGGTGCCTTGACCAGCAGGCACCCTGGCCCTTCGGTGGAGGGACCACTCACAGAGGCAGGAAGAGTAGTGGCTTGGGAGTCTCCTCTTTCTCTCTGGAGCTCCCTTCAGCCCCATGCTGAATGCAGTTTCCTTAGAGAGAAGAACCCCAGAGCAGAGGTAGGGTGGAAGTTGGGAAGGTTGCCCTCACTCTGATGTCAAGCACAGCTAAGCTGATATCTCAGAGTGTTGATCTACAACCCCTAGGGCTCCAAAATGTAAGAACAAGAACGGTTTTTCTGATTTGGGGTCTAGACATTTATTAGAGCATTCAACAAGTATTATTTTAAGCCCTGAGCTTGGTTCTTGGGGTCCAAGAGTGGAATCCCAGCTGCTGGTTTCAAGGCACTTGCTGTCAGGGGTTTAAAAAGCAATGAGAGGCTCTGGGAGAAGCAGCAGGGAGACAGACCGGGAACTGCTTGAGCATATCTAATAAATTCTAAGGTGGGGGAAATAACAAATGTCTCCTGGTGAAGAAATGTCTCCTGTTCCAAATGAACAGGTGAAGGCTGCCCCCCATTCCTCTCTCTCTCTTCCTATAACCCCTAAAGTGTATGCTGATGATAATCAGATATGCTGATGATAATCCCCCCCAAACATTCATTGTACAGCACAAATGAACAAGACCATGGGGTGGCGGGAGAGTAAGAGGTAGCTTTGTAAAACCTCCATTAGCCAGGATGGGAGCTGTCCTGGGAGTGTTTCTAAGCTTGGCATTTGCTCTTTGCTCTCATCCACTCACAATTTATCACCTGTGCTTCAGTGGGCCAGGCGAGTACAGAGGCACTGGGAGGTCAGTGCTGTTTCCTCTGAGAATTCATTGTCCAGATACACACAATTACCAAGGCTAGGAGTGTCATCATTGTCAGTCTGGCCGCCCCAGGGTCAAAAAACTCAGGCCACTGTCCTGGAGATAGGCACACTGGCATTCAGGGGTCACTGTGCCTTCTCTCCCATGGGGCAGGTTAGGATTTAGCACAAAATAAATAGTTGGTTGGAGGTAGGCGCGCCCTATATTGGCGCCTCTTCTCTCGCTACCAGGTCTGCGGGGACATCAACAGATCCAACACAGGTCGCCCAGGTGAAGGATCTGGGCTTAGAGGGGAGGACGGGCTGGAGGCCACAAGGGAAACAGTGGAGCCCTGCTGCCCCCGCCCCTCCTTCCCGCCTGCGCCTTGTACCCATACAGCTCCCCACTCCCCACCACACCCTGGCTTTCCCACAGCCTCCTTCCTTCCTTCCCTTTTGCCCTCTCGGACAACTGCACTGTACACCGGTGTCTGGCGAGGTGGAGGAAGGCACAAACATCTAGGTTTAAAAGACGAGAGACAAATGTCCCCTGATAATTTTGTGTCATTTTTTGGGGTTCAAAACAGAACTGCTCTGGGGAAGACAGAAGTAGCCGGGCCGCTAAAGACGGTTGGATGACCCTCTCAGAGGCAAGGAGAGGTGGCTCTCTCCCGCCGGGTGCGGGCTCCAGGTGGGCGGGGGCACGCCCCCCAGCCCCGCAGCGCCGCGGGCCCCGCATGACATCAGAGGCTGGGGAGCGCGCAGAGCGCAGGCGCCGGCAGAGAAGGCAGGCTGGAGGGGGCCGACTGGCGCGGCTCGGGAGAGCGCTCCTCCGCCCCGCGCGCGGTCCCTGCGCCCCGCTCCGCCCGCGCCTTGCTGCCCGCGCCGCTCCTCGGGCGTCCAAAGCGCGTCGCCCTTGGCAGCCCAGCTTCAGTCTTCCTCCTCCTCCACCTCCTCTCTCTCCTCCTCCTCCTCCTCCACTGCCGCTGCCGGACACGCAGCCGCAGGCCGGGGCCGGGACGCAGCTGGGGAGTCAGGGACGCGCGCAGCCAGCCCTTCCCCCTCCGGCTCCCGCACCGCCGGCCGCCTCCCCTAGCCCTCCTCCTTTCCCCTCCCTGCTCCTTCGCTTCTTCCTCCTCCTCCTCTACCGGCCCCGGCTGCCAGCATCATGTCTGCAGGGGGAGATTTTGGGAACCCACTGAGAAAATTCAAGTTAGTGTTCCTGGGGGAGCAGAGCGGTAAGTACCCGGCTTATTCTCTTGGCTTGGCGCCGAGCCTTCCCCGCCGCCGGTTTACCCAACACCACAGGGACCCCCGGCCCGGGCTCGGAAAGGCCCTTCCACGCCCGGGTGGAGAAGAGGGATGGGGATGGGGAGATGGGGTCAGCTGGGGTGGGGCTGAGCCAGGGAGGGGACGAGAGTAAGGGCTGAGGGAGGTGCTGGGGCCAGGGGTGGGGACGATGTGGGATCTGGGTGGGGGTCCGGGGTGCAGGTGCAGGTGCTGCGAGGCGGGGAGGCCGGAGGGCGGCGGCTTGCTCCACCTCGCTGGCCAAGGCGTGAAGGCGCCGGGTTCGCTGGCTCACTCGCACTGCGGCACCGGCTGCGGGCGACAGCGCAGGTGGCCGGGCGCCGGAGAGGGTGGGGGCAGGGGACGAGTGCCCCTTTGGGGAGAACAAGGTGGGGCTGGGGACTGGCCGCACCCGCAACACGGCTGCGCCGAAGGGGTTCCTTGTGGCCCCTGCCTGGAACCATGTGAAAGAGAACGAACGTCCAGACCCTGCAACAGTCGCTGGGTAGTGGTGGTGGGTAGGGTGGCGGGGAGGAAAGACCGACACCTGCCTTCTTCAAAGAGCGGGTGCAGGCCATGGGCGAACAGCGCACCGACCTCCCCAAGCTTAGGTCAGACTGGGCAGAAGGTTCCAGACCCGCTGTCCTTCGTTGGCACATGTCAGCCTCCTAGGGGTCCAGGGGTGTGGACGATTGACGGAAAGGTTCCTCCAGTGTCAGGCGATTTGAGGGATGGTTACAGGGGCACCTTGCATTAGAGACTGTGAAGCCTGGGCGATGGGCAGAGAAAGGCCCAGGCGACACGCCCTGCCTGGCTTCCCAGCCCCCCTCCAGAGAGCATCAGCCGAGGCGGAGGATTCTTCCCACCACCACCTCCCTGCTCACCGCCCTTCTTGGGGGGAGGGGAGGTCACCGTGGCAGCTGGCCAGAGCCGGGGAAGGGGGAGACTGAGGGCTTCTCTGCTGCCACGGAGCCTCCCCGAAGAAAGCATATTTGAAACCCAGGTTGGCCCAAGGTGGGAAGCCCAGATTGATGAGCAGGGACCCCTCTGACACCTGTAGGAAGGAGTGGCTCCCAGCGCATCTCTCCAGGGGCCTCCTGCCTTCAGGAAGACAAGCTGGGCACTTAGAAAAGGATGTCCCTGGGTGGGCAGGACCCCCAGCTCTAGCTCTACAGATCAGTCCTGTTCAGCTGGCTGAGTGCCTGTCTACAAAGGTCCAAGAGAAGGGAGGCTGTGGGAGGCCCGGGTAGGCTCAGGGAACAGTGTTGCTGTGACGTGTGCATGTGGGCAATGGAGATCACGTGGCTGCTTTCTGTCTGCTGATGCTCATTTGCTGAAAAAGAGGTTGAGAGGTGGTCAGCTGGCCCCAACATGGAGAGATAGGTTTGGGGCATTTCATATCAAGATCAACTCAGCCTCCTAGCCCTATGTTGGGGACTCTGATTTCCTGTTCTTAATAGACCCCCAGTGTCACAGAGCTGACTTTTCCATGTCTGTAAGGGATGGGGTGGTCTTTGGCTCTAGGAGAGAATCTGCAGGCTCTGCAGCCTGGGAGTTGAATTCTTAGTTTGCTACTATAAGCCAAATTTGAGGCCTCTTGGAGACTGAGTTTCTGTCTCTAAAAAGTGGTTGCTTGAAGTTCTTACACCTTCATGTTTCCCTGGTGCCTGGACTATGGTAAGGTCTGAACAAACATTTGTTTACTCCATGTCTGAATGAACACACTTCAAAAGAACTAGGAGTTTGATGAGGGAAAACATCTCTGGTGAGAAATCTGGGCTCCCTCAGAAACTCTGCTGAGGCCCCTTCTGAACCCTGCAAAGCCCCTTTGTTCCTAAAAATCACAGAACAGAGAGCCAAAACCTGAGAAAGAGGCTACCACCTCCCTTGCATGTTGAGATGGGAAGGGAGCCCCAGGGAATAGGGAGGGCTTTTCCAAAGTCCCATTGAGTTATTAACATTTCTGGGGGCGGAAACCCACATCTCCCATGTCCAATCCACCATTTTTCACTAGCATGTCATTAGGAAATAATATGACCTTGAATTGGGAAAGCCAAGAATCGGGGAGCTTCCCTAAGAGGGGGTGAGGATTCAGGAACGTCTGGATTGGGTGACCTGGTGGGACTGCTGGGCTCGTTGGTTGGGGGCAGGGTTTGTGGGCCCTTGGAACATGGTCATTAGGGAGGCAAGGCACTGCCACTGGGGAGATTGGCTGCTGGCCATGCTGGTCCCTTCTGGCAGGGAGCCCTAGGGCCCTGAATAGCTTCCTTCTACTTTGTTGTATCATTAGCGGGTTGCTTACCTTAGGTTCTACAGAACTTTGGGGGTCTGTGAGTTAGGTAGGGGACATATATAGCCCTCCACCTGGTGGGTTGGGGAATTGCCACCACTGTCACTCTTCTGTCTTGCCTCTGCAGTTTAGCATCTGCTGGTCTCATGTGCCAGCATCCTCTGCAGACTGTGTGGTGGAAGGAGCCTGCAAGGTCTGGTGCTCAGCCGCACCCTGGCTCTCCCTTCCCTTCCTTGGGGTCCCTCACCTTCCGTACAGGAGGGACTTGGGCCAGCTGAGCTCTGCGGAGCCTTCTAAAGCAGCAGTGACCTGCCTATAAGAGCTGAGTCCATTACTCAGGACCCAGAGGAAGGGAATGGAGAGATGTGACCTTCTACTGTTTCTTGTGTCTGATATTGTGGTTGCATTTCTCCAGACCAGTGGATAAGTGCTGCTGGGTTCCAAAGAGGAGAGCCAGGCTAGAGCAGGATGAGGAGGAAGACACTCTGAGCCAGACAATCTCAGGTAGACATCAGGCCTTCAGAGATTCTAGGGAACTGATTTGAATGGGAAGCCCTCGAGGAACCAGCTCTTCAGAGAACACCTCAGTCTATGAGAAAACCCGCCTCCCAGTGGTAGAGTAACTGCTGTCCCCTGGCCCGAGGGATATAGGTTGGCAGCCCTGCCTGGGGTGAGATTGTGAGCAGGGTGCTGTGGACCAAGGATGAGGGATTTCCTTGCCGCAGGGAGTCTGCGCAGTCCTGCTGGTGCGTAGATGGCTGTCTGGGCCTTCAGGACATGCCTTCATGCTGCTGGCAGAGATGGGGAACATAAGGGGATGACGCACACCAGTTACGACGAGGGCATCCAGAGAAGACTGGCAGGGGCAGTTGACTGAGGAAGGAGAGTGGGCCCGGAGGAGGCAGATGTTCCTCCTGAGTCTGATGGCATCCTGTGGGGAGCCAGGCTTCACACAGCACATCTGCATGGTGTGCATGGTGGGAAGGGGGTGTCAGGGACTCATCTGCTGTACTCTGTCCTCTTCTTGTCTCCCCTTCCCTGAAACTCCTCCAACCGAAGGAGGATTGGCTGCACACAACTCAAGCTGTCTGCTTTCCCAGATGGAGACCAGAGAGCAGCTTCTCCTTCTGGCCACCACCTCCCTGCACACCCCCCCACCCCAGCAGGTGTGCATCAACCTCCAGTGGGATGTGCATGGTGGCCCCTGGAGTTAGACACCAGTGGCCCCCACAAGCAGCTGCCCTCTCCCTTCTCTCTCCTTCCCTCCCTCCTTTCATCATCTGTTTATTCATTTAACCAGATCTTTGAATGTGTCTTTGCCCTCATGGAACTTACAGTTCAGTAGGGGGCACAGATGTCTAGATGTAATTATTGCAAGGCTCAGGAGAGCCACGCAGGGGAAGAACAGATGCTGTAGGAGGCGATGGCTGGGGTGTCTGACCCACCTTTGGGGCAGGTTTCAGAGGGCCTCTGTAAGCCTCTGTAGACAGCAGGATGCATCTCCTTTCTCATTGGGCTGGGTGTGGGGAGAAGTTCTTGCAAGGAGACCACCCTCCAGAGAACTTTGTCTGTCTTCCATCCTCCTCAGTAGGAAGTGTGGGGGTGCAGGCACAGAGACAGGGGGGACTCTCAGGCGTCTGACTTGCTGGCAATGAGTAGGGACTGTGCCCCACTTCTGTCGCATTCCTCTCCAGTTAAGTTGAAGAATCATTCAGTGGCCCCACAGCCTGGGAAGCCCACAGCCTGAGCCCTGCTCTCTGGGCAGCACCAGCACACAGAGCCCTTTGCTGGCCTGGTGCTGTGCCTGCCGCCTCCCGCTGAAGCTCTCTCCTGCCCACCTGTGCCCAGACCTGCTTGGCTATGAACTATGGCCTCCAGCATGCCTCCACTTTTTTTTTTTTTTTTTTAAGCATTTAAAAAAACAATTGATCACGTGCTGTCCCATGACCTTTCTTTTGTAGTCTGTTAAACATAAGGATTTTAAAATGTTTATTAACCTTTTCAAAGGTTACAAAATACCAAATTGAATTTAAAGTACCTAAGGATGACCATAAGCACTTTTGGAGGACCATGTCTTAGCTTTCCTTTTATCCCTCCTTACCCCCCATGTGCGGGTGGTTTATGCTCACTGAATATCTTTTTTTAAAAAAAAAAATATTTATTTTTCAGTTATAGTTGGACACAATACCTTCATTTTATTTATTTATTTTTTTATGTGGTGCTGAGGATCAAACCCAGGGCTTTGCACGTGCCAGGCAAGTGCTCTACCACTGAGCCACAACCCCAGCCCTGCTCACTGAATATCTTGATTCAAAAATGATGGCATTCTTCTCTACGTGTGAGATTTACTGATGTCCCATCAGTAGATTAAAGTGAAGAGACTCAAGGTGGCTTTGAATTGGATTCTTTTATCCTGGCACCTGCCTGTCTCAAACCAGATTGTTGCCAGAGACACTTGAGAATCGTTTTTCAGAGGACTAGATCAATGAACATCGGTGATGCCCAAATCACAGTCCATCTCAGGAACCTCAAGTTCTCTGGAAATCTCCCCCCCCCCCATAGCTTTGAAGAAATACAGGACAGCTGCTGGGCCACCAGAGATAGGAAGGGACATATCAGACCTGACCTGATCCTGCCAGAGGTTCCTTGGAGATCCAGAGTCAATCACCAAACTGCATTGTGCCTTACCTAGTCTGTCTTGCTTTCTCTCCTCCCAGTTTTTCTCCCTTTCTTACTGGCTAGCATGAGAGCAGAGCACCTTGGATGTTGGATGTTGATGCAGAACCATCACTTTTTATTTGCTTAAGGAGGTGTATGGGAGAGCCACACAGACACCAAGAGGAGTGTATTAATCCATTTTCTGTTACTATCATGGAATACTTGAGTCAGGTTAATCTTATAAAGAAAAGAAGTTTATTTAGCTTGTAGTTCTGGAGAGTCAGAGGCATGATGGTTTAACTCTGGTAAGGACCGAATGGCAGGAGATACTGTGGAGGCAAGAAGTCCCATCACAAAACCAGGCTGGAGAGACTGGGGTTCCATGATCCCTTTTGAGGGCACACTCCCCAGTTGATCTAAGAACCTCCTAGTAGGTCCCACCTTATATTTATTTATTATTTTTCTTTAGTTGTCAATGAACCTTTATTTTATTTATTGATTTATATGTGGTGCTGAGAATTGAACGCAGTGCCTCACACATGCCAGGCAAGCGCTCCTCTACCACTGAGCCACAACCCCAACCCTAGGACCCACCTTTTAAAGGTTCCACCCCTGCACTGAGGGCTCAACCTCGAGCCTTTGAATGACAAGCCACATCCAAACTATAGCCATGAAAACAAACCCGAATTTAGCAAAAGAGAAAAATGATAGATACAAGATTCCAATGATAGACGTAAGAGAACTTACCAGCTGAGGAAAAAACAAAAGAAAAAAGAAAAAAAACTGTTAGGAAAGGTTCTGGATGTGCAGTAATAGTAATTACCATCTCTTGCATAATATGATCATCATTATCGCTTACGGTCCCCAAATTATAATGAATCATATTAAAATGTAACAAAATTATTTCATCTTCATTACATCTCTAAAATCAGTCCCTGAATATTCATCCTCATAGATCAATGCCCGGACACTTCATACTAGTTCAGCAGGCTCCAGAGTGGTCCCATCCAGGCTGCAGGGTCCCCCTGTGTAACCCCCACCCCATGTCTTCTCCTGTTGCTGACTGTGCGAGACTTCCTTAGTATAAATAATGAAGAGAAATTGTTGGATGGTGAAAGAAGGTTAGATAAAATGGCAAAATCCGTAAGCGGAGGGGAACTGAGGGAGTTACCTGTGTGGGCATTTCCCCACTGTCTGTCTGTGTGTGGTCCTTTTCCACTTCTCAACATGGAGAAGAGAAAGTGGGGGAGCTCTGGGTGGAGGTCACTGGGGGGAGAGGTACCAGGCAGTCCTGAGATGGGCAGCTCTTTTGTTAGAACCAGAAAGACCGGCTGCCGGGAAATGGGGCTTCAGGCAGCGCCTGGGGACTGAAAGTCCCAAGGGGGACTGGGAACGTTGGCTAGTCTCTGTTTCCTGGAACAAGGGAAAGGAAAGATGAAGACCTACTCCTAAGAGCTCCTGAGCCAGATCTTTATTTATATCTCGAGGCTTGAAATTTCAATTTCCTTTAATTATTTCTATACCTTTTGCCCCAAATGAAGTGGGGTCTTTTTAAAAAGTCAATTTTTCACTACTCTGGATACTTTTATGTAAAGTGATTTATTTTTAGTAGAAAAAACATATTTATCCTGATCTCTTGGTAACAAAACCAGCGGGAGCCCGGGGAACTGGGCCACATGTCTTGGCTTGGTGCCACTTGTCCCCAAGGGGTGACATACCTAAGGAACAGGTCTGGTTCCTGGAGGGTGCAGATGATAACTTACCCTTGAGGGCAGAATAGAGCCTTTAAAGCTTCCAAGAAATGCATAAAAAGAATGGCAGCTGTGTCCTTCCTGAAGTTCACCTCAGGTGGCATTTATTGAACACCACTGTGCCCAAGGCTCTTCAGGGATACTTTAAACCTTTCCCAGCCCCTGTGATGGACGTGGAATTACCCCATTTTGTGGATCAGGAGACAGAGTCTTGTAGAGAGCTGGCCCTGCCCAAGGACACACACTGTGTGTGTGTGTGGCAGAGTTAAAATTCAGACTCAGGTCTCTGTGAGGAACACAGTGAACTGCTGGGTCTCCTGACAGAAGAACACCAAGCCTTATGGACATGAGGTCTGCCATGACTGGCTTAGTGCCTGTCCCTGACTAGCTGAAGAAGCAGCAGGGCCCAGCACTGGTTAAGCTGCCAAGGAGTGTTGGGGTCACTGGAGGGCCATGGAGCCATTAAGAAGGAGGCAGGGTCCCCCCGAGGGAGTCTGGTGGGGCTGGCATCGTGGGGCAGGCCTTCTGTTGTTACTGGAGTGACAAACCACCCCTGCTTATTGGGGTGGAGTCAATAGAGTCAGCCGGCGGCCCATCCCTGCAGAGAGATGCTGCCCAGGCTCTGGCAGAGAATTAGTTACTAGGTAATTGGTTCCCACCTACTGTAGTGTAACCCTTCCTGGCCACAGTCTCCCTCTAGGCCTGGAGGTATCAGGGGCCTGGAGACCTTGATTCTGTCCTGGGTCGACCACTGGCTGCTATGTGTTGGATGAGCTCCAGCCCATCTGTGGCTCTCTGAATATGTCCCCTGCCCAGACGACTGGACAGAGTGACCCCTGGGGCCAGTGGAGCTCCAACTCTGGTTCTAGAATTCGGTCCCAGCTCTGAGCTTAATGCCAAGCTAGTAACGCTTCCAGTCTGGCCAGAGGGGCTTCAGAGAGGTGGGCATGGGATCAGGGGCTCTGCCCACTGTTTCCTCACATACAGTCCTCTCCAGCCTACCTGTTCCTGGGGTCCAGCCCTCCCCAGTGTGTCCACGGCCCTCTAGCTCCTCTCTCCTGATATGTGCCTGGCCTGAGTTGCTGGGTAACAGGGGCAGCCTCATCCTGCACTTCCTGCTGCTAGAAGGCATTTCTTCCAGACAGAGGATCTCAGGTAAGGACAGTGGGGCCGGAGACTGCTCCTAAGTACTCCTTAACTTCCATAACCAGGTGGGTGAGAGTGGTAAGTAGTGAGGACAGGAACCAAAATGGGTTTGCAGTGTCCCCGCCCATCCAGGCAGAGCTCAGAGACCCCAGCTTGCATTCCAACCCTATCACCGCATCAGGCCTCCTGAGTCCTGGGCTTCTACCCCGGCTCACCCCTCTCTGTCTGGATCGACTTGGGGTGCAATAGCATCACCCATGCCCATTTTCCTCATTGGGCATAACATTGGGGTTTTACAGGATCAAATGCATGAGTACATGGCCCATTGGTAAAAGCTCAAGGGCTAGGTGGTTTTCTCAATGACATGGTGACAAGTCCCCTCAACCCCATAGCTGTTCAGGAAAAGAGAGTTATAGGTGCACTGACCACTTCTGTAGGTGAGCTGCGCTCCACAGCCTCTGACCCCACAGCTAGAGCTGCGCATCCTATTTATAGCTACAGAAAGCGAGGCCCTGGGAGGAGGAGGCTCTCACACACAGCAGGACCCAGAAATGGCTACTGCTGAGCAGGAGGAAAGAGGGCCAAGTCTCTGAATCCCTGGTCCATAATTTTCCCCCTGGGGACACCTGCTCAGAGGCAGGAAGCAGGACAGACTTGCCCCATCCCACTCCTCAGGGGCCGTCACAGCTGCTGGTGGGAAGAGCAGCTTGTCTTCTGCTTGACCTTCAGGGCTGAGGCTTCATGGTGGTGTGATTCTAGTCCTTCAAGCAGGGAAAGAGTTCAGAACAGTGCCTGGTCCAAGGTAGGCAGGCAAGAAACCTGCGCCGGTATTCATAGGAGTATTATGCACACAGGCAAAGCTGTGAGCAGGGTCTCCTGCTGGGAGTCGGTAAAGGCTTCCTGCAGAGGTTTTGCATGGTGAGCAGGAATTCACCAGCAAACCAGGGAGGCCGGAGGACCAAAGTCCTGGCCATGCCACTGCAGTGAGGGGCTTGGGGCTCCCAGGGAATCAGGCGTGGTTCAGGGTGTCTGGACCTGGAGCACACAGGTGGCAGTGAGCCCACCCCTGGAGGGCCTGGCTTCCCACTGTGGGAGTCTGGGTCATGCCTGCAGGCAGTGGGGACCCCCAAGGGCTTTGAAGGAGGAGGGTCGTGCTTATTATTAGAAGGTGAAGGCAGGACATGGCTGAGCGGAGATCCAGGTGGCTGAACCAGGTAAGGCCTGAAACGTGCATGGGATGGAATTTAGCAGGAGCTCATGGGGGGGCAAGGGTTCAAGCTCCTTCCAGCTCTGCCCTATTCTGCTGGGGACTGTCATTGCTTGATTCCTTCTCTGTAAAGTAAGGCCCCAGGGACAGTGCAGGATTGTCGGGGAGGGGCTTCTGTCCTTCTCCACACTGGACTCTGGTGCACTAGAGTTGGACACCTTGAGCTCCCCTGTCCATCCTGTCTCCACAGTGGCCTGGGTCCCCTGACTGCTCTGATCTACCAGGGGTAGGTTCAGGACAGCTGGCAGCCCTTCTAGACTCTTCCTCTTCGCCGCCTACTCAGGAGGGATGGGGCATTTGGTGAGAAGCTGGTCACTGGGTGTGTGATCCCTCCCTATCATTGAGACCCCCTCCCCCATCTTCTGGTCACTGGAGGTATGAGCCCCCTTGACCCTCTTGAGCAGCTTCCTGTCATTTCTTCTGTTCCTGTGGACACTTGGCTTTCTTCATCATGTGGATCCCTGGAGGCTCTCTGTTGGCTTCTGTCTCCCCAACAGGCCTGGGAGGACCTGAGAGAAAGCAGCAGTGTGTGGGGGAGAGTCCCCTTCTGTACAGTGGAGACAGAAACTCAGTCTAGAGCTGACTGCCTGAAAAGTGAAGGCTGAGAGCCAGGAGCCAGAGTGGAGGCAGGGGACTGCCATGCTGGACACACCCTAACCCAGAGGGCAGCCTGTTCAAGTCAAGTGCTGTAGATGCCCCCAAATGGGTCGGCTTGTGGGCTGTTCTCAAGGCCTGGTGACCTTTCTTCCCTGCTGTCCCTATCTTCTGCCAGGCAGCATTTCCTGGTGGCTACAGAGCACCAGCTTGATATTCCTTGGCCTGTGCAGAGATAATCCTACCTGGACCTGGTCAGTGATGACCACCTTTCAGTCCCCACCACCCATGACCTCTCTGAGCAGTGCCAGGTTAATTGTCTCTGAGGTCGTGGGTGGGGGAGCTGTCCTGTATGCTTAGTGCTCAGCAGAGGTGTCTCACCCACCTGGACATGCTGGCCCAGAGGAAGAACGGCCTGGTAGTGACCGCTTTGACCTGTTCCAGTCTCCTGTGGTCCACCATTTCCTCTACCCCTGGAACAGGCAGGGGGCAGGATCAAGAGACCCACCCTTGATTCAGGATTGTAATGCTGTGACTATGGCCATGGTGTACCAGAGACAGGTCTCTAGGGACAAGAAAAACCTCTCCCTCTGGGGAGTGGTTGTGCTAATTCCAAGAGAGGAAGAGAAAACGTTCTGTTCTGACCCCGTGATGAGCGGGGAATAAATGCCACACAGACCAGAGTGCACCAGGCATTTAGAACACCCTTTGTGTTTATGTCCCTTGTCCAGCAGAGGCAGAGGGCTGGAAAAGAAGCAAGCGGCCTAGGGGAAGAGAGACCATGGAGATGCTGAGTCAGGGAGGGAGGTGTGTGCTGGCCTCTTGCAGGCCTAGGGAGCCCAGTGATTGGCAGCTGTAGGCAGGGGTGCTGTCCACTCCAGGGTACTGACCAAACCCAGTTAAAGGCTGGACCTTCCCAAGGATGAGTCTCCAGCCCCACAGGGCAGGACAAGCAAGTGAGGAGGGCCCTTGCCTGCTTAGGGTGGGGGGTGTTCATCAGTCCCACCGCCTCATCCTGCGTCCTGCTAGCTGTGGCTGTGAGAAGCAGACTGAGCTTTCTCTCTCCCTCCCGAAGGTCAGGGCTCCTCCTGGCTATGACCCTGCAGCTCCCTGTCTCTGGGCTGTTGCAAATAGAGCTGGGTCTTGGGACCAGGAGATCTTTGTCTAGTTCTGCTCTTCCCTGAGTTAGAGAACACCTCTGAGGAGGGTTTCTTTTTTAAGGAGGAACCACACCCACATTCTTTTTATTCTAGTACCAGCCCCTCCTTATAGCACCAGGATCTAGAAATTCTCCCCCAGTTCTGATCCACTAACTCTTCTCCTCCCTCCTCCTCATCCCACCAAAACTCTGTAGGCTGCTGCCCAGATTAGAATGAGGATGAGAGGCCTGAAGAGGCTGCTGGCCAGCCCACAGCCCTGGGTCCCTCCCACCTACATCTTGCAGAGGGCCGAAGCCCAGATGCTGTGCCAGTGAAAATCAGCTCCTCTCCTCCTTCAGCAAGGAGCAGAGGGGCCCCTCTGGGCTGGAGCAGCAGATGAGGCCTCTACTCATCCATCCCCTTCAGCTAGGAAAGGGCTGGCCATGAAGTAGGGGAGCTGGGCAGACCTCAGCTCCTGCTCACCCAGGGCCTAGGTCCAGGCTGCCTGGCAGACTTTGGTCTCAAGGCAGAGAGTCCTGCGAGCTTTTCCTCCAGGGGATCAGCCCAGTTCACTGCAGTAGGAGGAAGGCAGAGGCTGGTGTCGGGCAGAGGCACATCTCTTAGGAGCCTGTCAATGTGAGCAATGGTGTGGCAGGCACAGCCTGAGGTGACCCGAATGAGTCACACCCTTGCAGAGGTCCCTCCTGAGTGCCATGGAACTTGTGACTTGCTTCTAGCTAACACAGTATGGCAGAGTTGGAGGAATGTCACTCCTTTGGCAAAGGAGTGACATGACAGAGGTTATATGACAAAGGCGCAAAGGTGACAGGCTAGTCACTCCCATGATGATGCTTCTTTAGAGACTCCTCTTGCTGGTCCTGAGAAGTAAGCTGCCAGGTCATGTGCATGTGAGGTGGGGGGGTCTTGTGGCAAGTGGAACTGTGGTTCACCTCCAAGAAATAAGAGCAGCCCCCAGTCAACAGCCAGAATCAAAGGGGACCTCAGTCCTACAACCATAAGGAACCAAATTCTGTGGAAGAGGACCCTGAGTTCAAGAAAGAAATATAGCCCAACACCTTGATTGCAGTGTTAGGAGACCCTGAGGACCCTGTAAGCCATGCCCAGACTCCTGACCCACAGAAACTGTGAGATCATAAATACGTGTTGTCTGAAGCCACTGTGTTGGTGGTATTTGTTACACAGCAACAGATAGCTAGTACAATTAAGGTGAGGATTTTAGAGGGAGGAGATGTCTTTAACAGAGAAAGAGGTGGAGTTCCCAGAAGCCACCAGAACCAGCAGCCACCCAGAATCAGCCTGCAAAGCACCCATGGGGGTGGCAGGGTGGGGTCTGGCTCTGATTCTTGGTTGGCTACTATTCTTGTTCTTCCCTAATCACAGGTCTTGCTCCTTGGTGTGATCCTGAATAACCCCCCCTGCTTCCTTGGACTCGGCTTTCTCCTCTGTCACATGCAGGGCTGCACCAGACATCCTCTAGGCCCTTCTTAACATGACTGGCTGTACTGAGATCACTCTGATCTAGAAGCCTGCTCTGATCTGTTCTAGAAGCCTTCCGGAAGCTTCTCTGCTGCTCTTTGGCACCTCCCATATTGTGTGTTTCCCCTAGGGCTCTAGTGAGGAGGATGTTCCTGTCCTGGAGACACATTGGTCAACCTTGTGGGCTCAAATTGTGGCAAGGACAGGAACAAAAAGAGCAATCCGTGAGGTTGTCTCAGTTATGCACCAGGAGAGAGAGTGTCACGGTGACCTGGTGCTCTGTCACCCTGGGCAAATAACCCCTCTTCTCTGGCTTCACATCTCCTCTGGCAGAGTCATTCCAGAATCCTCGGTGGCATATGATGCTGCTTTTGAGAAGGGCTCCTTAGGAATTTAGAACTTGCAATACGGGGAAGGTCAGCCTGGTTACCACTTCTCTGTCCTGGTGCCCAGGTATCCAAGCCCCAGGGGCTGATCTGAACAGTGACCCATTTCCCCTTGTTCACTCCCCCAGCCTGTCCCTCTGGGCACCCCGGTGCCTGTCCAGCAGTTGTCTCTGGACAACAAGAGCTGGGGATACAGCAGCCCCCCACTTTACTGGTGGCTTGCATCCACTCCCAGGCCCAGGGTCCTTGCAATCTAGACGTGCATCTTCCTTCCTAGAGACGGTGGTCTTCATTTCACAAGGAAGGTCCCTATTCTCAAGTAGATCCTGAGCAGGGGACATGAAGTCTTTCCAGAGGGGGTGGGGTGGCAGTTTGTTTTACTGACCGAGTGAGAAGGCCTGGGAGTTCCATTCTCCCTCTTGTGCTGCCTCTACAGCGGGCCCTGGGGGAGCAGAGGCTGGGCCGGTGCCCATCTCCTCTGCAGGCAGCAAGGTAAGCAGCAGTGAGCAGGCTGCATGAAGTTCCATGAGGACAGGAGGAGGAGCACTGGGACAGCTCCCTGTGCTCACGGAGGGCTCCATCTGGGTTTACCAGTCAACACCAGGGCTGTCCCTCCAGGGGGAACCTCTGAGAAGGTGGTAGACATTTGGGGACATGCCCTGTCTATATCAGCCTGTGGTATGGAGGCCTCTTCCCATCCTCCTGAGCAAGCTTGGTCTCATGGTCACTCCAAAGCTGTGTTTCTGGGGTTGGGGCTCTGGGCCCACTGACCTTGTCACAGGTCCCTCTGTTCTGGACCCTGGCTGACAACCTGGAAAGTACATCGTGCCTCTCAACACTCTGTGCACCAGTCTTGCTGGCCTGCTGTCTTGTTATTGAGGCTTTTAACATCCACGCCACCAGCAATGACCCTTGGGAAGAGAAGGTTGAGCATGTACATTACCTCTCCAGACTCCATGCTGGCTGGGCCGTGACCTCCCATCAGTTAAATCAGCTGCCAAATTGCAACAACACCAGCCTTGTCACAAGATCAGCTGCTCCTGGGCAGTCTCCTCCTCCACCACGTGCATGCACTCGCTCTGAATTAGTTCTTCCTGACACGTGCAGCCCCTCAAATGCATGGACATGATTGGACTATGGTGCCCCCTGGAGTTGAGCTGAGCCCACTCTAATCTAGCCTTGCTGAGAGCTATGTCAGAAAGTTGCCGTGTGTGCGGTGGCTGGGGACTCTTGTTCTCTGAGCTGCAGGCAAGGGTGACTGGCAGGTGCTGATCTTCTCTTGGGTCCTAGAGGGGAGACTCTGTGCCCTATAGAAGCTGCCAAGGAGTGTTCAGGGTAACTCAGCGAGGCAGAGAGGATGCAGACTGTGGGCAGGAGGAACACTGAGGCTGTGGGGTCAAATCCTTGCTAGTTTTCAAGAATTTCTGAAGGTGCTGCCCTTGGCTGTCAGTCCTCACAGCAAGGACACCAAGGGAACCAAAGAGTTCCCGTACTTCCCAAGGCCTCTGGTGCCTGCGGATTGAGCATATGTGTGTACGTGCATGCAGGGGTGTGTGTGTGTGTGTGTGTGTGTGTATCTCTGTGCTTGTTTACCCATGGTGGACACACGTGGGCCCTGCCTCCTGAGCTCATGAATCCAGACTTTCTCCATTTCCTGGCCTGTCATTAGATGGGCACACAGCTAAGTCATGGTCCTCCATGATGTCTAAGTTGGTGCCAAGTACAGTTATATTTGACTTAGAAAAATGTCATGTTTGTTTAGTCAGAACAAGCCATTTCCCGAGTATACTGGGTGTCTGAGAGACATGAATGTGTGTATATAATTAAAATAATCATCATATAAAAATACAATAATTTAACTTTAACTTTTTAAGCTTCTCCCCCTCCCACTCCCTGCCCTGTGTGTGTGTCGGGGGGTGGGGGTGCTGGGAATCAAACCCAGAGTTTTGTGCATGCAAGGCAAACATTCTAGCACTGAGCTACATCCCAAGCCCTCCCTTTAATTAATTATTTTTTTTTTACCACAGTCAAAAAATTCCTTTAACTTCTTATTTTGAGATACTTTTAGGCTTATAGAAAAGTTTCAAGAATAGCATAAAGACTTCCCATTTGTATTTCACTTTGATTTCCTAATTTTTAACTTTTTAGAATTCGTAACACTCTCATGAGGTGGGCATTTCTATCCCCACTGTATGTATGAGGGAAGGTGAGCCTCAGAGAGGATAGCAACTAACACATGGTCACACAGCAAATGAGTAGCAGAGCCAGGATTAAAATCCAGGCCTGTCAGACTTTAAAGTTGCATGCACCATGTATATTAAGCGTAAGCGTGCAGAATTCTACTCTTTGTGCTCCAAGTGCTTCCTTTCTTGTATTTGGGATCTATTAGCAATGAATCATCTCAGAATCTGTTTGTGTTTATTTCACCTTCATTTTTGAAAAGACTTTTGCTGGGAGTAGAGCTCTGTGTTGATATTTTTCTTTTAGTACTTCAAAGATACTACTTCTTTTCTTATTTGCAGTTTCTGACAGTGTAACAGAGATTTTTCTTCTGTGTTTTCTCAGGTCTGTGGTTCAATATATTGTTATTTTTTGTTTCAACAGTCCATTATCTTTTAAGAGACTTAAATAAGAAGAGAAAAATCATCTGTATTTATACATGTCATGACTGTTTCCTGTGTTCCCCATTCCTTTGTTTAGATCCACATCTCCATCTAGCACCATTTCACTTCTTCCTGAGGGACTTCCTGTAACATTATTGTCACTAGTCTGCTGGTGGTGAATTCTGTTAGCATTTGTGTTTGAAAAAGCATTTTGTCTCTCTCTCTTTTTTTTTTTTTAAAGATGTTGTTCCTGGATACAGAATTCTAGGCTGTTTCCTTCCTTCTTTCCTTTTTTGCTTTCAATACTTTACAAAACATTGCTTCCTTGTTTTGCTTTGTTCTGGCATCGGGGTTGAAGCCAGGGCCTTGCCCGTGGACCAGGTTGTACCCCAGCCTCTCCATCGTCTTCTTACTTGCATTGTTTCTGGGAGAAATCTGCTGTCTTCTTTCTTTGTTTCCCTGTACGTAATCTTTTTGTAATTTCTGCCTACTTTTATGATTTTCTTTTCTTTCTTTCTTTTTTTTTTTTTTTTTTGGTGCTTGGGATTGAACCCAGAGATACTTTGCCACTGAGCTATATCCCCAGTCCTTTTATTTATTATTTTTATTTATTATTTATGATTTTTCTCTTGTTCGCCAATTTTGTGCAATTTGATTATGCTGTGCCTCGGTGTAGTTGCTTTTGTTTCCTGTTCTTGAGGCTCATTAAACTTTTCTTGACCTGTGAGTTTATAGTTTTCCTCAAATTTGAGTGTTTTTCTGTTGCTATCCTCCTCTGCATGCTTTCCAGTTACATATATAGTAGACCACTGGACATTACTCTGCAGCTCACTGGGGTCCCCCAGTCATTTTTTATTCTTCTTTTCACTGTGTTTCATTTTAGATAATTTTTATTACTGCATCCAAGTTCATTGATCTTTTCCTCTGCAATGTCTAATCATCTCTGACATTGTAATTTTCACCTCTGATAGTTTGATTTGTATCTTTAAAAATATATTCCATGTCTCTACTTAAAAACTTTGAACATATGGAATGCAGTTATAATAACTGTTCCTTCAGTCTTTATCTGTTAATTTTAACATCTGTGTCGGTTTGGGTTTGGTTTCGGCTGATTATTGTTTTCTCCTCTTGATAGCTCTATTTCCTTGCTTTTTTGCATGGTTGATAATTTTTTTATTGGCTGCCAGACATGGCGAATTTTGCCATGTGGAATACTGAATAGTGTTGCATTCCTATAAATATTCTGAATATTTCTTAACTGAGACCAGAGTCATGCTCAGTGTGTGGCTACTTTGAGCACAGCCATTCTGAGGACTCCCCAAATGTCCCATGAGCGACAAGACATTCCATCTGGCTGGTGGGGACAGGCAGTCTCTAGCCTCATGGGGGCCCAGGCAGTTTGCTATGATCCGTCTGGGTGGCCAGTCCCCAGTCCCAGCTAGTTTCCACTACACACTGGCTGTCCAGTGCTCAGCTGAAGACTTGAAGCAGACCTCACACACCGCAGCTCTCTCTGGGGGTCTCCCTCCTCTCTGGCACCCTGACTTGTAAATCTAGTTGCTTTGTTTCCTTCAGACTCAGCTCCATCTCTTCATCCTAGGAGGTCCACCAGGTTCCACCTGGCTTGATAAACATCTGTCACTGTCCTAGAGAGCATCAGAGTGGCTTGAAACTTTCTCAAGGCAGCCATCTTGGGGGCTCACCTCTTTTGCCTCATGTCTTTCTGGGGCCGTGATTATCTAATGTCTGTTGTCTTGAAAATCATTGTTTTTTTAATATTTTGTCTGTCTTTTAGGTAGGAGGATAAAAATCTGTTCCCTATTACTCCATTTTTTTTTTGAACCAGGGATTGAACCCAAGGACATTTAACTACTGGGCAACATCCCAAGCCTGTTTTATGTTTTATTTAGAGACAGGGTCTCGCTAAAATGCTTAGAGCCTTGCTAAGTTGCTGAAGCTGGCTTTGAATTCTCGATCCTACTGCCTTAGCCTCCCAAGCCACTGGGATTACAGGTGTGCGCCACTGTGCCTGGCCTGTTACTCCATCTTAATCAGAAGCTAATGTCTCAGTCCTTGTTACACATTCATTCATAGGTTTGTAGGAAGACTGGTCTGAGCCCATGACTCTGAAGACTGTCTTGAGCAGGCAGTTGTTACATGGTCCGCTCACCAGCCTTGATTTTCATCAGTGAACTTCATCCAGTTAATTATATGAACACATATATTTGCTCTTTGAGTGGCCACACAATTTCTGTACCCCATATTCTTTGTTGAGAACTGCCCAGTTCTTATAAGCTCAGTATTAGCAACTGGTGTGGTTTTATCTCAGGAAGACAGTAGTCCCCCTTGTCTGAGGTCTTGCTGCTTCTATTTTAGTTACCCGTGGTCAACAACAAAGAAGGGTGGCTACAATACACGAAGATGTTTTGAGCAGGGGCATATTCATATAACTTTTATTAAGTGTAATGTTAAAATTACACTATGAAAAAAATTTTTAAAAAAATAAAAATAAAAAAAATTACACTATGATATTATTGGTTCTTAATCTCTTAGTGTGTCTAACTTAGAAATTAAACATGATCCTTGGTATGTATGTATAGAAAAAAAGCACAGTAGTGCATAAAGTTCAGAGCTACCCGTGGTTCAGGCATCCACTGAGAGCCATGGATTATTCTGTGTAGATAAGGGGGGATATTGTACTGTGAATCTTACAGTTGGGCACGCTGTTCTTTTCCACTTGGACTGCCCGGGAACTCAGGCGGTTTCTCAGTCTGGGAAGGATGTTGCAAGGTGCACTTCTGTAAACAAACTTGGCTCCACATTCTCCTCTTGGTTTACCTAACCTTTGTTACATAGAATTTGTAGTTACAAGAGAGATTTGATCTCCCTCAGTTCAGCTGATTTGAGCAAGCAGTGAATGATTTGAGGAATGATTCACAGAGTGAGGCCCTGAGAAGTCAGAGAACCAGGCTTGGAGCAGCAGCCAGAGTCCTACAGGACTGGTCTTGGAGAGACTCAGTTCCTACACTGAGTACTGGCAGGTATCAGAGCCAAACCCACAGCATGGCTATCTCTGAGTGCAGAATCCAGAGCGGGGGCGGGTTCTGTCCCACTAGATTTACGTCAATCCTATCAGGTAGAATAATTTTGGGGAGCCGGGTACCAGGGATTGAACTCAGAGGCACTTGACCACTGAGCCACATCCCAGGCCCTATTTTGTTTTTTATTTAGAGACAAGGTCTCACTGAGTTGCTTAGTGCTTTGCTAATTTTCTGAGGCTGGCTTTGAATTCATGATCCTCCTGACTCAGCCTCCTCAGCTGCTGGGATTACAGACATACACCACCGTGCCTGGCTCAGGTGGAATCTTAATGAGAGCACCAGCTTCAAGAAACCTGTCATGTGCCTATAACGTGCTGCAAGGAAGAAAAACTCCTACACTGGGGAGGGTGGTCTTACACCTCCCCAGGGTCATGGGGTCATTTAGAGGAACTGGAGCCTGTTCAACATTGTTATTGGTGGGTGGCTCTGATATTATGACACTATTTTAAACAATCATGTATCCAAGTCCAAATTTCATAAGTCATCCGCAATCCTTTTTTTTGAGGTACAGAGAGAATTTGTTCAGGCAGTTAAATAAGGACAGATATTCTCTGTGCACAGCAGTCACAGGCTGAAGAGCACAGCTGCTCCGTGCATGCCAGGGCTCTTGTCCCCCCCCCACCTGCCTGCTGTAGCAGATAGCTGGGGCACTGTCTGTGGGCTCCAGGCTGGGCGAGGGGCAAAAGTGACAAGGGTTAGTGAGGCGCAAGGATCAGAGGATCCCACCTACAGCTGGAAGGAACCCTTTCTTGGTACTTTGATCCTGCAGAGCAGTGCTTCAGGCTTGGTGAGCACCTGTCCTCAGTCTGTAAAGCACCTTAAAGACCATGGAACCCAACCTCATTGGAGGCCCAACCTCATTGGAGGCCCGGCCTCTGAGCCTAGTTAGAGCCAGGATGTTCGTGGGTGGGCACATCCCCCTCATTCTTTGATCATTTAAAGAGTAGCTCTGGCCACTTCCCCTGCTGGCCCCTGGCCAGCCCGATGATTAAGCAATTCACCAGTCAGTCATGGAACCGCTCTTATTCCAGGTGCCTTCCTCAGCCCCAGGCTCCTGCTCTGAACATTTCTTTAGGAGTGCCCCAAAGCTCCAACTGGCCAACCCGATTCTGGGGCAGAGCCTTTTTGTCACAATGAGTAGCAGATGAGCACTGTGGCCTTATGCTGGAGACCCGCCTTCAGGCACACTTGTCCTGTATTTCCATTTCATGACCTCTCTTCCTTAGCCCTCAACAGTCTGCTGTCCCCTGTACCTTCTGTCCCCAAGACATCACCATCTTTCCCATTAACTGACTTCTGTGCCTGCCCTTTCCTTGGCCCAAATTAGGTGTCCTGGTTTCAGGTGTAAAAAGTCAGAGCCGGTATCTCCAGATCATTCCCTGACTTGGAACTGGGAAAGCATTAGGGCCCCTAGACCCCTTGCTGGGCCTAGCCTGACATTGAAGTTGGGGAGGACTCTTAGAGTTAGGGAGTAGGATGCACCCTCTAGATGATAGGCCCCACAGTCTTTAGTCCTCACAGCAGACTTGGCCAGGGCAGCTAGGGAAACAGATCTTCCCCAGTACCTTGAGAGTCTGCTTTGGGCTTTGGCCTGGGCAGGGATGGTTTGCAGTGTCCTGAGATCCTATGGGGCCATGGGGAAGAAGGAGCTGAGGCCAAGGCCAGACGTGTCAATATCTGTGAAATCCACCCTTTTAGATTCTGCAAGTGAGATCATGTAGTGTTTGTCTTCCTGTCTGGCAGAGTAGATCACCACAAAAACAGGTAGCCGAGTGAGGCAGTGAATATGCTATTAGCTTGACTGTGGTTGCCTTCACAGAGCACATGCCTGTCCACATCTGTCTACCTGCATATCACAGCATCACCTGGTACATCACCCGGGCCTCTCCCAGCCCAGGCCTGCTGCCAGCTTGTTTCCCTGGAACTTGCCTCGTTCTGCTGAAGGTAGAGACTCTGGGAAAAGAAGCAGGAGGCGGCCAGGGTGTTGGGATGGGTGGGAAGGGACACTGAGACTGAATCTTCCAGTCCCATCCGGGTCACCATGCCAAGCCCCAGCTGTGGTACCCTGTGAGGCCGCTGGGCCTGGGTAAAGGTGATTGGGTGGACACCTGAGGGACTGACTATACTGAGTCCCCTGCAGGCTCTTGATGATGCCCGTAGTTGTCTTAAGTGTCCTGGTCCCAAGGGACCTTTACGTCCTATTTCACCCTTCCTTTTCCTGCCCTCATCTTTCTATGTGGTTGAATCATGGGCTGCTCTGTGGGATGGGTTTTTCTGGACCCAGGTCCTGCTCCTTCTTGCTCGGATGGGAATGCTGAGGCCCCGAGGGAGCTGTGGTGGGATCGAGACCTACAGCAGGCAGGGGGCAGACAGGAGGCCGGAGCCGCCTTCTGCAGGCTCAGGCTCCCCCTTTCCCAGCAGGTGGGAGACAGCAAGAGATAACCCGGAATGGCCTGCCGCTTTTTCCCACCTGGGCAGGTTTGCAGGGTCACTGTGCTTGGATAGAGAAGATGGGGGTGGGTGGGGGCCAGTGAAGAGGAGACCCAATGGGGAAGCAGGAGGGTCAGGCCTGGGTCAGGCTGGTGCAGGAGAACTGGCCTAGGCTAGAGCTCCGCCCACTCCGTCCCTGCAGGGCCCGCCCTCCTTCTCCTTCCTTCCCTCCAGCTTCCCTGTACCATCTTCTCTGGGTCCCTGGTTGAGAGGCCCAGGCGGCTGAGCATCCTTTGGCAGAGGGAATTAACACACTTAATTAAAGTGTCCAATGAAGAGCTTTGCCTATTTCTTAATTACCGGCAGAGTCTTTGGGGGGATGGTTGGAAATGGGATTTTTCACCTGTTTCCTCATTTATAGTGAGCCAGCCAGGCCCTCGGGGCTCAGGTGGGAGCTGGCAAAACTGCCTTTCTGAGCAGCAGGGCGGGGTGGAATGTGCAGGGGGAGCCTGGCCCCAGGCTTATCTGCTTCTCGGGAAGGAGGGGGCTGGAGTTTCTGCTTTGTGAATACAGGGCGAACGATCGGGAGCAAGACTTGGGCAGGGGTAGCTGGTGTCTCCACCCGTTGGACGTCATCACAGGATTGGGCACCGTGCACCCCATGCTCAGCGGATAACTGGGGACTTTGTGGGTGGAAGTTGCAGGCGAGTGGTGGAGGCCTCTCCTGAAGCTGCTGTAGAGGACAACGACACTGGTCAGGATGGCCTGTCCTGCAGGCAGCGGGGCCAGAGCCAAGCCCGATGCGACTCTCCCTAGCACCCACAGCCTTTCCCACCTGTGTCCTGGAAACTGAGCTGATGGGAGAACTGAGTCTGCTGTGCCCCTCCAGGGTTAGGTGGCTGGGCTGTGGGGAAGCGCACTTGCCTTTTCAGCCCCGGGGCCACCTTCTGACACTGCAGAAGCCCTCTGATGGGGGGAGGGGTTGTGGGTCGAGGATGCAGAGACCCTCTCCCCTGAATGGAGCCTGCTCTCCTTAAAAACACCAGCATCTAAGAGGCAGGCAGTGCAGCAAAGCAACTTGGCTTAGAAATGACGATGAGGTATACCAGGTCCTTCCTGCCTGCCCCTGCCCCTGCCCCAGGCCCCAGCTCTGTGGACCCTCAGGAGGACCAGGCAGAATCCCACCATCTGTCTGGGAGCACCACAGAGCTGGTGTGGGTGGTAGTGAACCTGAGACTCAGAGCAGACTGCAGGCCAAGACTCTGGCTTGGCTGGCGAGGGCCCCCCCAAGAGGGTGCACACCCTCTGCCAGGCTTGGCAAACCCTCCATGAGGTCTCCAGCTGATTTCTTATGCTCTGCCTCACGCTCTGGCCCTACCAACCATCTCTCCACCCACACCCACACCTGCTGTGGAAGTGACAGGGAGGAGAAGTGTACTTCGTGAAGAGAGGCAGTGTCAGAGCAGATGTTTGGGAACTCACTACCTACTCAGCCCTCAGCCTGTGACCTGGACACAAGCCATGCCAGGGAGAACTCATGGAAACAGACCCCCAAGCACTGGGTCAAGCTAGCTTTACATGACAGGCACACGCAGAAGTGTGGGTAAATGTGTGTGTGCAGAGGACACCTCAGCCTTCCATCCGGGGCTCCGCCTACTCCCTCCCTGGGAGCATTTTTCCCTCTGATCCTGTCTCCACCAATCACATCCAGCCCCGCTGCCACCTCCTTCAGAAGGCTGCTGAGATTCCCCCTGCAGGGAGCAGCTCTTCTCTTTTGTGCGCTTCCCAGCAGCCCAGGGGCATTTTAGGTGTTTGCATCTGAAGCCACACCACACTGGCCAAGGGCACCTTGGGAGCAGTGGTGCATCTATGCCCAGTATGGACCTGGCACAGAGGAAGCCCACAGTGGGTGTTTGCTGAGTGGGTAGAGAGCCTCACCGTCCTCTGTAGCGACTTCCAAGCCATCACCAAAATATAAAAAAAAATCTGTTTACCTGGAACCTGCCACAGAGATGGGGTCGGGGGCCCATGAAATGCTGATGGAGTGAGTGGGCCCCCAAGGTGAAGTCCAGGTGGACGCTTGGAGCTGATCGTAAAGGGCCAGCACTCAGTCCACCCTCCACTGGGGAGATTGCCAGGGTGTGGGACCGAGCTCCTCTGGATAGCCCACAGGTGTCACAAGAACTGGCCTGGCTTAAAAAAAAAAAAAAAAAGAATTAAAAGAACAAAATATTTTCATGGAAAATAAACTTAGATCCTTCACTCATGGGATTGGATGACTTCTTTCCCCCTGAAAACAGTGCAGGTGTTTGTGCTTTGGTCTGGTGATTTTAAAGGTTTACATGGGTGACCTGAGTCTGTGGTGATTGCTTGGTGTTTGCACCTCGTCCAGTTGGCTGAAGCTCATGTGCTGGCAGGTGACAGGGAGACATCCTGGGTGCTGCTTCTCAGACTCAGAATGCCTCAGGGTCCTGGCAGCCTCCTCTGCTCACTTTCTCCCCACCCCACTGCCTCTGCCTTGCAATCCCCCATCTCTCACCAGACTCCTGTTCCCAGGCTGGCCCTGAAAGCCACTTTTCCATTGCAATGTAGATTTCTTTCTAAACTCAGGGCTGTTGCTCTGATTATCTAATGATGTCTATCAAACCATCCCCAAACCCAGTGGCTCAAGGCAAGGAGAATATTACGGATTCACAATTGGAGCAGGGCAGGGACAGCATGTGCCTGTTCCCTGTGGCATCAAAGGCAGCTGGCAGGTCAGGGGTGGAGTCCCCTGAGGGCTAGCTTACTGGCAGGTTTGCTGACTGATGCTGGCTACTGGCTGGGGTTCTGTTTTCTTGCCGCCAGGGCACCTCCATATGGTCTCCCTCAGGTATGCTGCCTACCTTGGTCTTCCTCGCAGGTGATGCCGGTCTAAGGCCAGTTCCAGAATGTGAAAGCCAGAGCCTGCTCCCGGCAGAAACTGTGCTGCCTTTTCCAACCCAGCCTTGGGAGTCACACGGTGCCGTTTCTGCCATCTGAAGGGGCCCATCCAGATTCCCCCCCCCCCGTGGAGTGTCAGGGTTGCACTGTGAGAGCTCGTGGGGGTGGGACGCTGTGTGGGCCTGTTGTGGAAATGATGAGCCGCCCCACCTGTCCACATCAGCCTCTGCTCAAGACCCTTCTGGAGTGGCCACTGCCTTCCTTGGCCCGGAACCCGTGCTCCTCCATGGGTCCACCCTGTCCTGCGCCATCTGTTCCTGCCCCCAGAGACCTTGCCTCTCCCTGTTGACCCCACCTCCCTCCACAGCTGGCCCCAGAGATGGGTTTTGGTTTAAATCAACCGTCCAGCCACGTGGAGCTTCCCCAGCTGCCCACCCCCTCCCTCCTCACTTGGGCTCCATTTTCCCTAAGACACAAGTTCAGACCAGGGGGTCTCCAGGGTCACTGACTCACAGCCTCCTCTTGGGAGCCTTGTCTGTCCCTGCCTCTTGTTGGCTCACACCTTCTCCGCCTGGGGTGGCCCTGCTCCCCACCCCCACCTGCAGCCTTGCTGGCAGCCCAGCCCCAGTCTCTGTAGAAGGCTGCTGTGCTCTTCTCAGACCTTTGCAGGAACCAGCAGCGCAACCTCCTGTGGACGAGGCATCTGTTTTGGTGTCAGATCTGCGTGCCTGGCCCTGTGACCTTGGGGATTACAGCTCATTGGATCGTGATGAGGATTAAATGAGGAAACCTAAGAAAAAGTGCCAAATTCCTCACCTGGCGCCTGGCGTTAAGTGGAGGCTCAGCTAGTGTTGGAGGTCCCTTTCCTTCTTTCTGGGGCTCCTGGTAAATGCTCAGTAGTGAATTTTCTCACCCTCCTTTGGTTGGAAGAGGAAAAAAAAAAAAAAAACCCTCCCTGCTTAATCATGTGGGACTAAACTACCAGAAGATTATAAGAACATTGCTGAGCCATGAGGAGCTGGGGGTGGAGGTGGGGGGGGCTCAGTAATGATCTGCCTGCTTATTTTTAATAAAATCCTGCCAGCAGAGCCGAATCTTTGCCCTGGGCAAATGCTCCGCTTTGCAGCAACGGTGTTGGTGAGCTGTTAGAAGACAGGGTGACCTTGAGGACTGAGCTGGGCAGGGAGGAAGGTTTCTGCAGCTGTTGGAGGCGGGAGATCACAGGAGTGGCACCTGCCTCGCTCACCTGTCCTGGTGGAATGCCAAGTGCCACCCCTTCCTAGGCCCCCCTTGGCTATGGCCATTGTTGGTGCCTGCTCAGGTGACTGCTCTGCCTATCCTGCTAACCCCCATGAAAAGACAGGGAGTGGACAGGCCAGTGGATGTGCAAGGTGTCTATTTTAAGTTTCTAGCACCTTCTACCCAGGACAATTGCTGAAGGCAAGAATGGGGTAAGGAAGAAGTCCTGCCTCTAAGAGGAAGAGGAGTTTGGCACAGGGCAGCCCCTTGATCTGTTCTGCTCCTTGATGAGAGGCCTTGACAGGGCTCGGCAGAGGTGGACCAGAGGAGTGCTTTTCAATAATCTCTGCCCAGGTCTAGGAAGTGTCCCAGAGACCGGCAGCCAAGGACACCTTTCCTTGCACTTCATGTCCAAATGTTGCCCATGTTTTGCTCAAAAGAGCTGGTCAGTCCCCTGCAAACTGGTCAGCCTAGGAGCCTCAGAGTTCAAGGTCAAGGCAGAGGCCCTGAAGTCCCAGACTTGCTCAAGGTGGGGGGCTGAGGCAGGACCCACCAATCAGAAGTGCATATGTGTGCCCCAGAGGGCCATGGAAGGCTGGGAAGGAGGAGAAGGTGGGCTGAGCACATCTCAAACTATCCCCAAGCAGAGGGACTGGTTTGGGGGAGGGGCCAGTCCATCTCTCCTGGATGTAGGGGATGGATGGGGGGTAGGGGGTGACCAGGGCACATCTGTGGGCCTCAAAGGCTCCATTCTAACTAGCAGTGCACTTTGGAGAGGAGGAGGACGGGGCTGGGTTGGTGGGTGAAGTGCAGATGGGAGAGCCTCAGGGGACCTTGGGCACAGTGTAATGTCATTTGGGGAGATCTAAATAGCCAAGCCACGCTGACAGTTTGAGACAGGGTTCTGAGCTACATTGTCCTGGCTGTGTGGAGAGTGGAGAGCGACCTCGGAGGGAGAAGAAGAAAGTTTCTGCCCTTAGAAACAGGAAACAGGCCTGTGGAGTAGTGTGAAGCAAGAAGGAGCCGCTCTGTGCTGGGTCTCCCCTATTTACACTGCTCACTCTCACTTCCTGAACCCTCCAGCGTGCCTCAGTTCCTAGTTTCTGACCAGTCCCAAGAAAAAGAAGCCTTGGCTTAATTGGGGCCGTTCCTGGAGCTCCATGACATTCATAGTGGTGGCAGTAATGAACCTTCAGGGTTCTGAAACCCAGCCTGGCCACGGATGCCTGGGCCGGGAGCATCCCAGCCCCTCTCAGCTCTGACCCTGCTCCAGTGGCTGTCAATGTACTTCCCCTGCTATAAACTGAGGATGCCTCAAGTACCTGCTCAGAGCTGAGGGCAGCTAGAAGGTGCCTAGAAGAGGTGGCTTAACCCCCAGCTGCATGTGTCCAGGGGGCAGGGGCCACGTCTCTTCTATGTGTTGCTGCCGTGTACGTCTGTGTCTGGCACGGTGCCTAGCGTGTAGCTGGAACATGCTCCATAAAGACTGGGTTCACATGTCACATGTTGCAGATGCCCATACATATCGACACTGGCCAGGACCAAAGTTCCTCCTGCATAGTCCCAGTAAACAACTTTTCTCCTTCACTCAAACTTGATCCTGCCAGCCGGTACTAATCCATTGCTGCCAGCTGCCGTCACAAGAATGGGCTGCTCAGCATTAGAGGGGATTGCAGGGATTTAAAATTCTCGACAACTCCATGAACTTCCTGTTTCTTTAGTGGCTTTGGGGGATTCCACTGACCGTCCTGTCTCCCTACTCACCGACTCCAGGGAAGAACCTCTGTGGGGAGAAGGAGCATCCCACCTGTCTCCCAACCTGGCTCCCTGAAGCTCACTCTTTTTCCCTGGGGTGTGAGATTCCGGTGTCACTGCCTAGGGGACTTGCCTTGGGCCCTGGGATCCTGACGAGGTGGGAACTTTCCACTGCCTCTCATAAGGGAGGATACTATGCTTTTTCTGTTTCTCCCTGCCCCTCGCTAGCTCAGGGATGCTCCACTTTTCTAAAACTTGGTGGGCCCCTTAGTAGTTCCCAGCCAGCTCCACCTGTGGCCTCAGGGACGATGCCCAATGTGTGTGAAGCCCCCCACTTCTCACCTTCTTGTAAAATTGAAGGGAAGATTTAAAGCCATTTTTGGAAAGCTCTTTCTAGCCAAATTTCTATCAGAAGTTCCCAGGGCCATTTCTGGGGGAAATGGGAAGAGTTTGGGGTGCATTACTGCGCATCTCAGAGATGTTCTTCCAGAAGTAAGGCCATTCTGACTCCAGCTGGTATCTGGTAACTCATTTCTGACAATAGCGACCCAGTGTTGGCCTCAGACTCTAAGGACCCAAATCTCTAGAACTGCCCTCACTTCAGTCACCAAATGAGGTTCCCAAAACATCTATGCTTTTGACCAAGGAACTACAAATTCAGGGTTTTCCCAGTACCCCTCAGGTTCAATAATTTGCTGAACAACAGAGGACTCAGGATGGCACTCTACTTATGATTACAGTTTTATTAAAGGCTATAAATCAAGACCAACCAAATAAAAGAGCACAGAGGGCAAGGTCTGAGAGTGTCCCTAATGCAGAGACTCAGAACCTGTCACCCCCACCCCCACCCCAGGCACACGGTGCACCCACCAACAAGGAAGTGCCACAGGGCTGTCCAGAGTTTCACTGGGTTTTATTGTGTAGGCATGATTGACTGAGCACTGGCCATGGCATTGAAGTCAGTCACCAGCCTCTCTCCCTTCCCTGGAGGTAGGACTGGCTCCAGTTCCCAACTCCTAATCACACCGTTAACAGTCCTACCCAGAGGTCCTCCAGGGCCACTTATCAGTCACCTCATTAGCATCAACTCCTGGGATGGAAGTGGGGCCAGGAATAAAAAAACGACACTCTTATTACTCAGGGAATTCCAAGCCTTTTGAGTCTCTTCTCAGGAACCAGGGATAAAGACAAGTCAAATTCTTTATCAAACAACAATGGTGGTTGTATGCCCCCCCCCCCCCCCCCGCCATCCTTACAGTGTTCTGGAAACTGCCTCAGCTACTCAGTTCCCTGCCATTTTTAAGCACTTCCTATGTGCTTTGTACTTCTGATGTCTGTGATATTATTATATCAGTTTTTAAAATGAGGTCCTCAAGGTGTCACCTTAAGGTGACAGAAAGTATTCGGATGAGATTTGGACTCAAATAACCAATTCTGGGCAAAGTTCAGTCTTCCAAACACAAGCCTCTCACATGCTTCTTCTGGCCAGAGACCGCTGTCTTTCCCTGGGCAAGTCCTGACCATTGAGAGATGATGGGACTCATCTGTTACACTCCTGAGGCTTCAAAACTGGGGCCCTGTTGGGTTGCCCCGCTCCATCATGGCGATGGCCATCCCTGCCCTGCCTATGGAAGCCCTGCTGGGACATGGGCGGTGCAGAGTGGAGAGCTCTCGGCTACACTCCCTTGCTTTCCCCATCAGGGTTACCTGCAGGGTTACCACAGAAAGGGCCCTGTGCCAGCTCAGCCAGGCTGGTGCCCTCTGAGCCTCCCAGGACCAGGACAGAGCCATGGTGGGACAGTATGGGGAAGTAGTCCATGCAGGGCTTGAGCTAACAAATGTCCCTTTACCACGCTTCTTCCCCTCCCAGATGGCTAAAAATGCAGCAGTTGGCATTTCTGCCACCGCCAGGCCCCAGGGCACCTGCTTAGGGTTAGGTCAAAAGCCAAACCCTGTGGTTTGGGAAATTAGCCACATTTGTGGGACTCTCAGGAGACACCCCGGCTTCTCTCGGCCCTACCTGCATGCTCAGTTGGGATGTCACCACCGGCGTTTGCACTTGCAGATGTGTGGGTGAGTCTGCACTTGTCACAGTGCCTGGGGATCCATCCTCTTGGCATTTGCCTATCAGGGTCCAGGGATGCCAGAGATCCTTTGCTGAGCTGGATGGTCAGGCACATGCTAGGGAGGAAGTCCCTGGGAAATGGCCCACTGCCCCTGGTCTCTGGAAAGCCCTCTTTCCCACTGACACCCAGGCTGAATGAGTGGGAACGAAAGAGCAGGATTCCATGACCTCTGACCAGCCACAAGGTGAGAAGTGCAGGTGGACACAGGCAGGTGTAAGGAGCAGCTTGTTTGTTCCACTTGCTCTGATTCTTTGGATATTGCATCATTCGGGCCCTCTGGGTCAAGGAAACCTGGGTCTGGGTAGTGGGAATTCATGGAGCACTGGGTGGCCTCTTTGCCTGGCAGGAACTGCCCTGCAGCCCCACCTGTCATAAACACTTGCCACCCCACCTCAAGGTCCCTCCCTGAGACCAGCCTCCCACTTTGGTGTGTCTGCAACTCAGCGTCCCCTCTGGGCTTTTTGACTTGTGACCTGTTTTGTACGATGAGTTTGAAGACCTTGGCTGCTAGGCTCTGCTTATGGCTGAACAATTCTCTTCTTGTTGTTTTGCAGTCGGAAAGACGTCTCTGATCACGAGGTTCATGTATGACAGCTTCGACAACACATACCAGGTGAGGTCCTGGAGGCCCGCCTCCACCCCGCCCACCCCTCATCGGTGTCTGTGGCCGAGTGACCACAGCCAGCCTCTCTCCAGGGCTTGCTGAGCTGAGATCAGAGTGGGATGGCCCCAGGTTCCTGGGGTATCTGTTTGCTTTGGAGGAGCTTCCCCGCTGGGTATTGGTCCCCAGCCTAGTAAAGATTTTTCTGAAAAGTCTAGATCTCAGAAAGGAAATGTTTTCCAGAGAGAAATCTTAAACACAGAGAGGGGACACATTTCAGTCTGGGTGCTCTCAGCCTTCACAGACAGACTGAGCCATTACAGTGTCTGGATACTTAAAGGGGCAGTCAGGTGGAAGAGGAGCCAGCCAAAATATGGGAGGGGTGGAATGCAGAGCTTTAGGAGAGTTTGCTTCTCCTTGTGTAGTTGTGTTTTCTGGGGCCTTCCATGCACACACTCCGGACCTTTCTCACACATACGTGCACATACTACCACCCCTAGACCTCTCCTGCACATTTAGCCTTTCACACACACCTTCTCTCACACACCACCTTAATACACACACATGCATATGCACACACATACATTCACTCCAACACACACACACACACACACACACACACACACACACCATTGCTAAAGCCCTTCCTTTCTGGAAAGGCTTGTGTGGTGGCCCTGCCCCGCCCTATGTGGGCAGAAGGTTGAATGGCATGACCTCTGGGGCTCTTGGCTCTGGAATGGTGTTCTGAGGTCAACCACAGGCTGACAGGTGGCTCAAAAGCTGAGCAATTGAGGACAGTAGTAACCTTGCCTAGCATCCCTGGTGAGAAGAGGTTTGCACAAGTGGTTCTCTTGCAACCACAGCTTTTTGCAAAAGGCCTCAAACTTAATCATTTATACTATTTTTAGGCTGGGGGGACACTGTTTTCTTCCTTAGGATAGAAACAAATAGTAATGCATTTCTCTAAGCTAATGGGCTTTGTGGGATACTAATTCCAAGAAATGTTAGTAGGTGTTACTTGGAAAAAAAAAAAACAAGGAGGGTGGTGGCTCAGAGCTTGTGTGGAGCTGGGAACTCCAGGGAGCAGGAGTGACTGCCTGCTGCAGGACTTCTCAAGATCTTTCCTTCCTCAGTGTGTGCTTTGATTTGCTGAAAGCAAATGTGATTAGGTGTTTGATCATGGAATCCCTTTGTCATCGAGTTCCCAAGGACAAATATCTATAGACTCACGGGGGACTGCTGTTCTAAGAATGTCCTTCCCTATTGCTGACCTTACAGAGGGTGCAGAGTAGTTCTGTGCTGCTTTTTAGGCTGCCTGTCCCTCTGGACCAGTCCTTCTTGCCTCAGATACCCTCAGAGAGACCCTGTCTGCCTCCCTATTTACTTGTGTTCTGCTGTGGTCTGAGACACTGGATCACCATGGACCAAGTAGAAATTGACCTTGGTGAAGAACAGGAAGGTTGGGGAAAGAGGTCCTGAGTGACACACAGCCCTAGGCCAGGGCTTTGGTCTTGGCCCCATAGTCACATCCTCCCTGGGGCAGGGCTTTTTACCCCATGGGCTCCCAGGATTCTCTCTGGTTCATAAGGGGGCTTCTCCTGCATCAGAGGGGATACCCTATCTAACAGGCTCCTTCAAAGTCTGACTTGGTACTGTGTGTGCATGTGCACACATATTTGTATGATCTCATATATTGTTGTATATTTTTAATATTAAGTTACTTAGCATACCTCCTGTTAGCATCCCATTGAGAACAATGAGATTTGGGTCTGCTTGGTGTTTTGGGCAGTGGTGGGCAGAACTTCTGCGCTCTTACCCCACCTCTGTCTCCAGGCCACCCCATTACTTTCTTGTACCCATTATTGTCAAGTATCTATAGTTGGGCAGCCCACTACCTGCAGCTTGGTGGCCTCTCTGCTTGACACTCCCTGACAGTGGCACTGTCACCCCCCCACATACCATGGCTGTCACTGCTAAAATGCTCTTTCCACTCCCTTCCTGTCCGCTGTGAGTGTTCTGACTCACGTGGCTGAGAGCAAATGCTTGCTGGGCAGCGAGGCTTGCCATGCTCCGCTTGCCACCCTGACCCTACTTGTCCCGTGGCTAACTCAACCTCCTGACTCTAGGGCGGCTCCTCTGTGCTTCCGGCCTGGTGGAAGCCAGGATGCCCTTGGAGCACCACTGTATTGCCAGGCCCAGGAGAGGGCCTGGCCATAGATGGTGTCACAGATGCCAGGGGCACAGAGCTGGCTTGAAGAGACGCTTCCTGTCTGGGTTTTTAGACCTCATCAGACTGAGAGGCCCTGAGGCCTCACTCAATGTCAGGGCAAGAAAGACAAGAGAAATCCCAGGGAGACAACCGCCCTCTCCATTGTAGGGCTTTCTGACTTATTTTTTCTCTGGCGCAGGTGGAATCCTTTCCTAACATCCTTTAAAATGGTAATTAGGCTGGGAAGCTGGGCCCCAGCTCTGCACACACAGGCTGGTTTTAATGAATCCTCTGGAGATGGGAGAGGCCTGTTATTTTATTTTGTTTGTCTCAGTGTGGTAGCGGAGGTGTATGGGAAGTAGACAGGACCCCCAAGGGCTTTGGGGGATGAACTTAACCTCCTCCCAATTTGTGCCCCTGAATGGTGACACCCCCATCATCCCCCACAACAACAGTCCCTGATTGTGCTCCTCTGAGTCTCCTGCCTCTTCCAGACCATGGGCTCCCTGCGGTGGCCACAGAGCTCCCCTACCCCACCTCTGGGCACTGACTGGCCTCTCATCAGACAAACTGCACCTCCTCTACAAGGTGGGGTCACGCACATGCATACATGCAGACGCACACACATGTGCACACATGGACACCCAGCACCTGGGTCCTGACATCTGGTGGCCCTCCCTAAATACTGCTTCTTCGGTCTGCATACCTTCCTGCCTCCAGCCAGTGGCTGCAGCGAATCCTCCTTGTCTCCCCACCTGCTCCCAGCCTCCTCTCCGGGAAGCATCCATCCCCACCTTGTCTGCAACTCCTCACACCCAAGGGACCCCGCCACGAGCCCGATTCACCCAGCACTCTTCACGCTGAGGTGCTAATGTGGAAGGGGAGGGTGAGCAGGATGGTATCCGGGTGACGGCAGTGGTGTCTGCTGTGAGCACTGTGACTACTCAGGGGCAGCTCACGCCTGCCCTGGGCGGCTGAGTGGCCCTGTCCCTGGCTTTCATCATTGCATCTGCCTGGGTTCTGGCTCCTAGCAGATCTGCAGCTGGACATGGCCCTGGATGTGGATCCCAGGTTACCCTGAAAGAATATCAGTGATGTCAACACAAAGAAGACAGAGTCCAAATGAATAAGGGTCCAGCAACCAAGATATTTGAAAGTGGCTTCTTGGGGCCACCTGTGAGAGGCTGGGGAGAACATGGACTCCAAACACCCTAAGAACTGATGAGTTTCCTGGAACAGAATATAGAGAAGGGGTGAAATGCCACTCGAGAGGCCTTGATAGAACTCGAGATACTAGCTGTTTGCATGTGATGTCCAGGTAATCACCCCAGCACCCTGGGGAGACAGCAACAGGACCTTACCACATTCCAGGAAGTCAGAGTGAGGGGCACACAAAGGAAAAGGACTCAGCGTGTCCCTTGACACACTCTAGCTCTTTTGTCTCCTTTAAAAGGAGGCATTCAGGCCCTGAATTCACTCTCCAGCATCATGCACGCAAGGAGGCCAACAGAGGAGGCCCGGGTTCCAATCCCAGGTCTGTCACGAAACTGGGAGTCTCTGGCCAAGCCCTTCAGTTTCTTAGAATTGCATTTTTTAACCTGGAAATTGAGTGGCCTTTTACCTCCACATCACCCAGACCAGTGGCCTCAAAACTGTAAAAGTAGGATTGTGGTTATTTTATTTGTGCAATACTAGGGATTGAACCCAGAGCCTTGCACGGGCAAGGCAAGTGCTCTAACACCAAGTTACATCCATAACGGGAATATGGTTAATTTGTATTTAAAGCATAGCTCATGTAGTCTAGATGATGGAATGGTATGGGCCAAAGTGCTCTCAATACAAATGTGCATTATTGTATGTTATGGAAAAGCCAAAACAAAAATAACTGCAACTCCAAAACAAACTAAGTTGATAGTGATGGAGTGAAACTAACAATAACTTGCCTGTGTGTCCGAAATGCATGTGTGTCGCACTCTTACATGTGCAATTGTACAATGCTTTGCAGCTCTCCCAGATGTGCTTGATCCCTGGCAACATGGCGATCTTACTCTGTGAGGGCAATAGAAAGTCCTGTCCCTGTCTCCGCCAGGTGCTGATGTCAAAATGTGAGGCAACATTCTTATATAGTGAAATTGAAATGCCAGTCACTGGGGGAAGATGACCCTGCCTTCAGAGACCCACTTGGGCCCTGCCAGCCATCCAGGTGCTCCTCTGGACATTGACCTGGGACTGCTCTCTAGGCCACCTTGCCCAGGCTCCAACATCCTTCCTTTCCCTCCCTCTTCTCCTCTGCCTTTCCTTCCCTTTTATCAGTCATTATAAGTAGGAATGTGGGTCACCCTTTAATTCAGAAAGGTGGCTGTGGCTTCCACAAGGAAAGGCTTTCTGGGTGCAGAAGTCGTGGTGGAATTTGGGTCGGCACCTTGTGTGGTGATGCTGTTGGGCCCTGGGGCTCTCACTCTGATCCTGCTCCATCTCCTTGGCACGCGGGCTCCCATCTTCCTGCAGATTGGCGGCGGCTGCTTCAGACCTCATGTCCACATTAAGGGCAGAAAAAGAAAGCAAGAATTTTGCTGGAATCTCTCCTCAGGCCGACTGCTGCTTCTGTCTTAATGGCCAGAATCAGGTCACAGGAGCACCCTTAGCCTCTAGAGAGGCTGAGAGACAGCAGAGTTTGGTTTTAGAGTCTCTAAGGCAGAGGGCATAGGACATTGCCAGGGGCACCAGCTGACGCATTTGAGGAGCTAAATGGACCCATGATGCGATCCTCTGTCCCAGATATCACCCAGCCTTCCTAATTCGGTGTGCAGATTACACACAGGTAAGTTCTCAGATGCCCTTAAAGCCACCACCTGGAACCTCTTTCACTCTAAGAGCTGAAGGAGGGCTGGCCTACCTGGACCCAGCTGTCCCCACTCAGGAGAGCTCTCGGGGAGCTTCAAGCCATGCATCCCTGGACATGGGTGTGGCTTTGAAGGGACTAACAGATTTTGATGTGAATAAGCCCTTATTTAAAGTTTGAAAGTATGTATCATTTGCTTGATGTTCAGACCAGCGTCAGGAAATTAAAGAGTGACCGATAAGTTAAATTGGCCACCGCAGACTTTGAAAGAAGCCAGGTACCTGCTCGGTGGCCTCAGGAGCCAACCTCCCCTCCCCCAGGGCATACTCAGAGCTTTTGACCAGAAGAGACCTTGCCCAACATGTTTTCCAGAGGCTGCCATCTCTTCCCCCACAAAGTGCCCACTTGCCAGTCTGAAGCCTTAAGTTTTGCCAGACTCATTTGCATTCTATTTTGCATGACTTTACCCGGATACTTTCATCTGATGTTTGGTGGTGCAGAGCCTGGAACAGCAGCTTCATTGTCAAGGGCTTGTCATGCCCAGCTGCTTTCCGCCACTTATGGATGCTTCCCCAGTCCTCAGCCCAGGCCTCGCCAAGGCTGAAAGAAGACACATACATGCCTTTTCATTATTTCTTTTCCGAAGAAGAGAATCTTGAGTCAACTTATGTAAATTACCATTCAGATTTCCACTGCAGACTCTTTTTACTGTATCTTGTCAGAATAGGGATGCAAAAATTATACCTCAGAATAAATGCACATAGCCAAAAAATTTCAGTCAGTGCCTTCGAGAGCTCTCTGCTCAGGAATCAGCTGGGCCATTAGCCGTTCTGTGCAGAGGGAGGTGTGTAATGAACCATCCTTTCTGTGCAAAGCACATCTTGAACCCCTGTGGATACTGCTTAACACCATGTTCAGAAGAAGATAAAGGTGGGTGCAGCTGTGAAATCTCTAAGATTCCCTGCATTTTGGATAAAATAAAGCAGCTGCCATTTTTTCTTAGTGCTGTTTGCAAGCACACAGTTAAGGAAAGGAATAAATAAGCATTGCCAGGTTTGGGGCAACCTAATTTCAGCAAAGGGCAGCCTGGTACTTTCAGAAGACATGGTAGCAGGTAGCAGGTGCAGACAGCATGGGTGCAGAGGGGTCGGGAGAGAGTCATGGGGATCCCGCACCAGCAGGAGACTCCTCAGAGTCAAGACTCCTGCTCATGTGGTCTTGATATCCTGTGTTTACCACCCTGTGGAATAGTTACCAGCAAAAATAACTTGCTCCATACCTCATAACATAAAAATGAAAAACAGAATACTACTTTGACCAAGACTGTACTACAAGCTAGGAAAGGGGGTTGGTCTCTTTTACGATTTACCTTTCTGAAGGTAAGTCTTTCCTGAAGCCCTGGGAACACTAGTTTAGAGGGATGCTAATAGGGATGACAAGCATTCTTTGATATGGCAGCAGGAGAGGTCCTCTACTGCAGAGACCCTCCACTAGGAGCAGGAATATGTAAGCCTTTCCCAGACATACTGGCTCACAGTTTGCTCTTGTCTTGAAGATCACTCCACAAGGCCATTACACATGATCAGACTGGGAGACATTGTTGGAGGATCTCCGTGGGCTGGGTTTTGCAGATCCGCTTGGAAATCCCTGGGTCATTTGGTCACTAATAGCAGATCCTCATTTTTGTTTAATGCTGCATAGTAGAGAATACAGAATACCTTCAGGTAGTCTAACTCATTTGGTCCAACAATCCTTAGGAAAGCTGTGGCTGTCCCTGTGGTTGTTAGAGGTGAGGAAACAGGGCACGAGAGGCTAAGCCCACTTTTCCAAGATACTCTCCATCTGATTCTTCTAAGCCCATCAGACCACTCAGACCCACCAGAGCAGTGGTCGAGCTCACTGAAAACAGACTGGGCCCGTGGGCACATGAGCCCACCCAGGCCCACTGGAGTGTGGCATCCTGCCAGCTGCATGGTAGCTCCTCTGCAGCTCCCGTGGTCTGTCCTGGGAGGCACTGTGTGCTCCTTGCCCTAAGCAGCCTGTGAAGGCTCCTGATCATCTAGGCCCCAGTACACTGAGGGGCTATGTGCATATCATGGATCTGGGCTTCATCTTCAAAGAAGAAGCCCCCCCCATGCTCCCACATTCTCATATCTACACAAGTATAATGCACCCATGCATACCCACAGATGCATGCCCCCATGTGCAGATAAAACATGAACTTGTGTGTCCCCACTCATCCACATATCTGCTCATGCAGTTCATACCCACATGTCATCAGTGCATGCCTGTGTGAGCTCTGTTCACCTTTGAGAGGGAGGGTACCCGTGACAGATCATAGGGAATCACCAAGGTGGCTGGGCCTTTTGTGGAAGGGTGCGGCCTATCCGCGTAGTTAGTTCTTTTTGTCTGGTGACTCCGTAGTCCTCCAAAGTGGACCTGAAGTGACAGCCACAGATACAAGCATACTACAGAGGCCGAGGAGGAAAAAAAAAAAAAAATCAGTGCCATAAGGAAAGGAGGGCAGGGAAAATAAAGATAGCTATCACAGAGATGTTGACGGAGCTCATTAGTTCTCTCTCTCGTTCTCTCATTCTCTTTCACATCTGTCAACACATCTGTCAACAAATCTAGGCTGCCTATCAGTGCCTCCCAGGAAAAACCACAGCTAGCTGCAGAGGAGCTACCATGCAGCTGGCCGAGGGTCACACTCCAGTAGACCTGGGTGGGGTTGTGTGCCCAGAGGGTCCCGGTCTGTTTTCAGTGTGCTCTGCCAGTGCTTGGCTGGGTCCCAGTGGTCTGGTGGGCTTACAACACTGGAATCATAAGAAGCTCCAGGGTTTTCATGGTCAGCCAGATGTTGCTGCCATTTGAACGAGTTGATGCAGTAAGGCAGGGACAATGGTCAGGTTTAGAATGGAGGGTTTCTGTGGACCAGCCTGCAAAAAGGCACATGAAATGGCTTGACAGGTAGGGTGTCTCATGGCAAGGTGACCAGCAAGGCAGAGGTTCCCCTCACATGGCAATTTGTGAAGCAGACCCTCACAGACCTCTAAAGTTTGAGGCCAATCTACTCGGGCTCCCCTGTTGAAACCATTCTGTAGAAAGTGGACAAAGCAACCAAAGCCAACGGCCTGCGAGGGTCTGAGTTGGCACAAGACAGAACTGGAAGACCCAGCAGAATAGGTCTTCCAGACAGAGCCCAGCAGCCCCAGAAACCCCAGGTGCCCATCGGCTTTGATCTTAACCAGTCTCATGGGTGCTCAGCCTAGCTACTTCCCCAAACCACTCCTGGACTGCACCCATCCCCTGCGAGGAGGGGGATGCCCATCAGCTTCATGCCTCTCTACTCCGGTGGCATGCGTGACATCCAAGCATAGTCCCTTTTCATTAGTTCTTGCAGTTTGGTTGCAGAGGCCTCCAGAGAAACAACATCTGGGACCATCCCCTAGAGGATACCCTAGCTGGGATGTGTCTTATAGGAGCCAGACCATGAAAGTCATCCTGTATTTCCTCCACCCAAAACCCATGAGTTAGCATCCGAGAAGTCCCAGCATAGTCCTTTCAACTTCGCTGACTTGCCGTGAGACCTTGGGAAAATCTCTTTCCTTTTGTGTAAGCCCCGGTTTGTCATCTGCTCAATGGAGATGGCATTCTCAGCCAGGCAAGCTCTCCTGCTCTGGCTTTTTTGTTAAAGGTCCCTTGTCCCAATGCACCCAGCCTCTCTATCCACATGTCCTAGGCATCATCTGCATGCTCCCCTTCCTCTCCAACCTCTCCCCTTACCTATCTTCTAGAACTTGCAGCAGGTTCTGGTTTATCTTTCTTACCTTTGTCCCATCCTTCAACCAGAATTGCTTTCCTAAAGCCCTGGCTACATAGGAAGTCCCTCTGGCTTTACCCAGTTCTCGGGCTCCATCTTGTCCTCTCCCCCACTGCCCTACACAGTCCACCGGACCTGAATCTTTTTTCTTTTTTCCTAAAGGAAATGTGGGGCTTCACATCTCAGGGTGCTCGAAGACCTGGCTTTTATCTAAAACAGATGGTCTCTTGCCTTCACTGCCCCAGCCGAGGTTTGTTTTTCTTTCCCATACTGGGGATTGGACCCAGGTTGCTCCACCACTGAGCTACATCCCTAGCCCTTTTTATTTTGAGACAGAGTCTTGCTAAGTCGCCTGGACAAGCCTTGAACCTGCAAATCCTCCTGTCTCGGCCTCCCAAGTTGCTGGGATTATAGGTGTGCTCCACCACACCAAGCTTTGACCCAGGTGTTTATCTTTCTAAAGCTCTTAATTCTTTCAGAATTCCTAGTTCCTGTTAGTATCTTTTCCCTTCAGGCTGAACCATGTCCTTTAACATTTTTTTTTTTTTTTGAAGTGCTGCAGGCCACAGTTTCTTTGTTTTCATTTACCTAAAAATGTTTTGATTTTACCTCCACTTTTGAAGAATATTTTTTCTGCATTTAGTAATCCGAGTCCACTTATTCTTTCTGCTGGCACCTTAGTGATGTCATTCTGCTGTGCCGGCCTCCCAGTTTTTCTGTCGGCTGTCATCCCTGTCATCATTCCCTTGCATGCCATGTCTCATTTTTCTCTGGCTGTTTGTAAGATCTGATCTTTATATTTGGTTCCAGCAATTGGACTTTGATGTGAATTGATTTTGGGGGGGCGGGGGACTGGGGATTGAACTCAGGGCCACTGAGCCACATCTCCGGCCCTATTTTGCATTTTATTTAGACACAGGGTCTCACTGAGTTGCTTAGTGCCTCGTTTTTTGCTGAGGCTGGATTTGAACTTGCAGTCCTCCTGCCTCAGCCTCCCCAGCCGCTGGGATTACAGGCGTGTGCCGCTTCACCTAGGTGTTTGTTTGTTTGTTTAATCCTACTTAATTACCAAGTTTCTTGAATGTGTAAATGTAGCTTTTTATTTATGAATTTAGGAAACTTTTGGCCATTATGTCTTCAAAACAATTTTGTGTTCCATCCTTCCTATCCTCTTCTGGGACTGCAATTAAACTGTTTGATATTGTGCTACGCATTATCAAGGCTCTATGAGGGAATTTTTAAAATTTCTTTTCTCTCTGTGCTTCCTTTTGGATAATTTCTATTGATCTGTTTTCAGCTTCTCTGTCTGTTACAGCTGTACTCTCCAATTTACTGTTAAACCCAGCAGTAATTTCTAAATTCATTTATTGATCTCTCAGTTCTAAATTTTGTATCCGATTCTTCTTTATAGTTTCTCTTTGCTGAAATGTTTGAATCTGTGCCTTCATTATAAGCATAATTTTCTTCATATATTTGAGCATAATAACATTAACAGTTGTAATATAATTATTGCTACTTTTAACATCTGGGTCAGCTCAGGGTTGGGCTCCATTTATTCTCTTTGTTCTTGAGTACGGCTCACATTTTCCTCTCATTTGCTATGCATAGGAATTTGAGGTTATAGCCTCCATCCACGTTGTGATTAAGACCATGAACTCTACTTGCCTTGTTTGATAAGAATTAGTTTTTTCAGCAGGCAGCTAAATTGTTTGGATCCCCCATTTCTCAGTTCTCTCCCTTGTGATAGGCAGCAACTGAAAGTCCTGTTTGGATTTTTTATATATTATTTATTTGTTTGTTTGTTTATTTATTTATTTATTGTCTTTTGTTTTCAGTCTCCAGTAGGCTGCTTGGGGCAGCATCTATTTGCACACTTTGGGGTCCCTTCTCTGTAGCTTTCTCGTCTCCAGGATTTATTTCACAGTACTGGGGATCGAACTCGGGGCCTCGTGCATGCTAGGCAAGAGCTCTAGCACGGAGCCACATCCCCAGCCCTCCTCCAAGATTTTCTGGCAGCTTTGGTAATTTTGCAGTCAATCCTTTAATTTCTTCATCAGTAAAACTGTGGGTTTCTTTCCAACTCTTCCAACCCCTCAGCTGCAACTGGGGCCTGCCCACAGGTGAGGAGTCATAAAAACCAGAATTTTATCGGTGTTTTTCCTTTTAATTGATTTTGACCGATTCCCTTCCAGTTTCTACCTGCTTTAGGCAATTTCCAGAAACTTCAGACAACGGTTTTATTTTGTTCAGAGTTCACAATAGTCATCTGCAAGGAGGGTTGGAGGATTTTTGTCCGCCATGACAAACGTCAGAGCTCCCATGCTCCCTCCCCGTGAGATGTCTTTCCATCCTCCGATACTCCCCCACACTCCCCTGCTGGAAAGCTTATATGCATATCTGCATATTTAGCACTTGCTTATTTGCCCCATCATTCCTCAAGAACTCTACCAGAAGCAAAGTCTTCCAGTCCTGCACCCCTAGAAGCTCTCTATCTGGCAGCCACAACCCTCTGTATCAGCTTCTCCACGAAGTCGGAAGCTCCCGGTGGGCGGCACACAATAGGCACCAGAAGTCATAAGTGACTGGGTACAAATTTCTTGTCTGCCTGCTGCAAAGGAGGTGCCCAGGAAAAACCATGTCCACCTTCTCCCTGCAGATCTGACCTTTCTGGGAGAGATGGGCCCCAGCTGGCAGCCATGTGGAGCCAGCTGCTTGTGTCTTGTGTCTGGGAAAACAGATGCTGCCAAGGAGCTAGAAATGCTCTGGTAATGGAGAGCCAGCCAAATCCCCCCCCCCCGCCTTTTTTTTTTTTTTAAAGTTCCTTCTATTCTGTCCTTAGAGAGCTGACTTTATTTTTTTTTTCCTGCTAAAATGCAAATTAACTTCCTCTTAAGTGGGCTCTGCTGAGCTATTATGGCTAATGACCATCAAGTTTGGACAACAGGGAGCCAGACAGGATGTGACCCAAAGGCAAACGGAGTGTCAGTTTCAGAAACTGAAGGGATTTCAGGAAGCAGAGAGAGAGATAGAGAGAAGGGGAGAGAGAGAGAGAATAGCTGAAAAGTCAGCAGCAGGGACTGTGCAGTTAGGGAGATGTGGATTCACCTCCCAGCTTTGGCAACCGCGGACTGTGCGGCCTTGCTTCTGAGTGAGCCTGGCTTCTTCATCTAGGACCAGAATCTTCCTCTGCATAGATATGCCCCTCTGCAGGGAACCTGCTGCTGCCAGATGCCACATTTATTGCAAATGAGTTGTCTGAGAACTCGCTGGGATTCTGATTCCAGACTCAAGCAGACACCCAGAGCTTGGGATGGTGTCTGCCTGAATGGGGCTCAGGAATCTACATGTTTATCCAGCTCCTGATGTGATTGGCTGCAGGCTGAGAATTGCTGACTGGCTGGCCAGAGGCAGAGATTGGCCAGGATGAGATCTTCCCAATTCAGTCAGGATAGTTAAATGAGGGGCCTTGGAAGCAACCTGAGGATTTGGAAAGTGACTTTCAGAGAAGCTAGATCTCAAATCCTGAATACCTATTAACCAGGTGGAAGAATATCCCGAGAAGAGAATGGCACTAGAAAAGGTAAACGGAGCGACTTGGAAGTTCCGAACAGTATCGTCACAAAGTCAAGCTGGGTGTTGAGCTCATCGGAAGCCAAGCAGCAATGGCAAGCCCCGAACAGCTTTGTAGGCCAAACCCAAAGGTTTGGATTATTTCCTAGGGACCAGCAGGGAGCGATGTGGTCGGCTGTGTATTTCAGAAAAACACACTGGTTGCTGTATGAACAATAGTCACAAGAGAAAAGCTCGAAATCCAAGAGGCCAGTCAGGCAGCAAAGTGATTCAGGTAAAAGAGGTTGGTTCAAGGTTTACGTGAAGGCAGTCCTGGTGCAGAGGGAGAGAAGGGGACCCTCGAAGACATTAGGAGGCAAAATAGAAAGTAGTCTCTTGCCTCTGGCTTTCCCTGCTCATGTCCTGTTTGGTTTAAAGTTGACATATATCTCTTGAAAGTCACCCCTCATATCCATTTTTTAAAAGGATTTTTCAAAATATTTTTTAGTTGTAGTTGGACACAATACCTTTATTTTATTTATTTATTTATTTTTATGTGGTGTTGGGGATCGAACCCAGGGCCTCGAACACGCTAGGTGTGCGCTCTACCACTGAGCTTTTAAAAGGATTTTAATACTTATTTATTTTATTTAATACTTTTATTTAATACTTTTATTTTATTTAATACTTTTAAAAGGATTTTTATACTTATTTGTAAGCATTATTTTTCAAGGTCCTGGCCTGCTAATCCAACATTTGGTCATCTAGGAGTCTGCTTCTGTTGAGGTTTTTTTTTTTTTCCTTTTGATTATGACTTGAACTTCCTGCTTCTCCACATGTCTAACACTCTTTTTATTCTTATCATGTTATCTTTTTTTTTTTTTTTTAATAATGAATAGTACATTGTGAAGACTCTGGAATTCTAGTATCTTCCTTTAAAGAATATTCAGGTCTATTTGAATAGGCAATTAATGAGGGGATTAATTAAGCTAATCTTTCTCAGGGGGTAGGTACTTACCATGTTGAGACTTTGCAAAGATAGATCTCTTTCTGTTTTTCCCTTAGTCCTCTGGTGTAATACTCAGTCCTGAGATCATGGCCCTCCTTCCAAAACCAGCTCTTCTGGGGTTCCTAGGAGAAGCCTCAGGTATCCACCAAACCTCTTGGACTTTCTGGGACTGGGTAGTTTCTAAAGCAGGAAAACTGCTGAAATGTAGGATCTACCTTGTTCCTTCAGAGATGGAAACTCCCCCATGGCCTATCTATTTTTCAGTTGCTCTTTATTGCTTGGAAATTGTTTATTTCTTGCATTTTACCAGAGATTAGAGTCATTAGATACAAGCTACTCAGCCACTATTGAAAGCAGAACTTAGGAAGGTGGTGTCAAACAGAGCTGGTGTCTCAGTTGTACCCAGAGACAATATCTACACTGTGTTACCTGTCTATGAAGATGCGGGAAGACCCACAGTGGCTCAGTGACTGGTTGGGCGGAGAATGTGGCCCAAACAGGTGTGAGAAAGTGGACGGTTAAGGGACCAGAGGTTGCTCTAATGCAGCAACTTACAAGCTGGACTAAAAGGAGGGGCAGATAGGAAGCTGATCTCTTCCAGCCATGGTTTCCTCATTGCCACCTCTTGGCCAGGTCACGGGGAGGTGTAATAGAGATAATGGTACGCAGGTGTCCATCCAGTACCTGGTGTTGATAATTATGGGGGCCACTGAGCTGAGTTTTCCTGGGTTCCAATGCCTCATCATGTCATCTGGCGATTTCTCTACCCTCCCTGGAAGAAAAAAGTAGCTTGTGCATATTTGAGGTAAAACAGGTTTGTCATTGTTACAGTTATCATCAGCAACGTCACCACCTGGCATTTGGGGATCTGCTTCTTCATGGTTCATTGCTCTGTTGGTCTGTGTCCACAGAAACCCTAAATGATGGTGGCCTAAACAAAATAGAAGAGTCTCTGTAACACAACAATCTGGGTGTAAGGAGTCCAGTGCTGCCGAGGCAGTTCCTAGGGCCAGGGAGTCAGGCTCGGTGGGTCTGTCATTTCTCCTCTGTCATCCTCACCTGGATGGGCCATGATGACCCCTCACCACCTGATTGCATTCCAAGCAATGGGAGAGAAAAGGGGGTGGCTGTGGGCATGCCACCCACAGAGGAGCCCCCCCAGTGATATGTACATGACCTTCACATTCTTTGACCACGTCTTAGCCACCCAGCAGCAAAGGAATCTTGTGTGGGGCAGCCTCGAGTCGCCCCCACACATCTGGGTGATAGCTGGCAGCCTCCGCCTCAGTCCTGAGCCCAGGCCCCTGGTTTGGATTAAGAGTCACTCCGCAGAGGAGCTTGGCACTCCTGGGAGCCCCCCGAGCACTGGTGAGTTGAGAGATTCCTACTTGCTCTGCACGTTCCTCCTTAAGGGTAGGAGAAGACAAAGATTCCTGAGTAACATCTACCATCACACCCCATGAAAGTGTGTGACCCCCACATCCACAAGCTCTCGTGGGTCAGGCTTGCCCCCAGTGACCATGCCAGGCAGGACACGATGCTGGAAGAGCCCAGTGTTGCCAGGGTTCATCACTGGGCTCACAGCCCTGCCGCTGATTGGCATGGTCCCACAGACACACGCTTTAACTTCCCTGGCCTGTCCTTTTATCCTCAAATAAGGGATGGGGCGAGGCCGTGTCTGTGGTGTGTGCCTGTCCCCATGTTCCAGAGTCGTCTGTTCTAGAGGGTTGAGCAGTACTCTGTACCTTGGTGTTCCAGCAGCCTTCCGTGCTTTGTGGACTGAGTTTGGGGTGGCATCGTGCACACCTGCTCACGCGCACTGGTGCACACCCATGCCATCAGCCTTCGGGCCTCGGGTTCCCCTTGGTTCTGTTTTTCATAGTCAGTAGTCACTGCGTAGTTTTCCATGCAGTGAAACGCATTTCTTAAACTTATTTTTATTTCAGAAGACTTTGTTTTAAATTTCAGAACTTTTTGTAGAAAATAGAAAAATAGCCAGGCATGGTGGCACACACACACACACCTTTAATCCCAGAGGCTTGGGAGGCTAAGGCAGGAGGATCACAAGTTCAAAGCCAGCCTCAGCAACTCAGCAAGACCCTGTCTCTAAATAAAATATAAAAAAGGGCTGGGGATGTGGCTCAGTGGTTAAGCACCCCTGGGTTCAATCCCCAGTCCAAAAAAAGAAAAATACATAATGAAGGAATCACAAAAGATGCCCATAATGTTCTTATATAGACACTGGTATGAAGTGCATCCGATTTACTTCAGTGTCTGAGAAAACATGAAAAATATTCATGCATCTACTTCAGTTAATCGAATTGGGATCACACTACACACGATGTTTTATAGTGTGCGGCTTCTCACTCGATAATTTGCTTCCCCAGATCCTTAAGGATTTTTCAAGAACATGATTTTTAATGGCTGCCTATGATTCTAATCCCTGTCCTTAGTCAAGGACCCGGATGTCCAGGCCGTGTCTGAGTCTTTGTCATTATTAATTATGCAGCAATGATATCTCCGTTTCACACTGACAGCTTCCCTTAGCTCCTACTCATGGGTACTGGGTGCAGGTGAGGCCAGAGTGGGTTGGTGGCCTGCACAAGGCCACACAGTAAGGGAGTGGCAGGTCCTGGCTCTCTGGTTGCAAGGCTGGCTGCCCCTTACAGGTGTCAGGATAGGAGAGGCACAGGTGTGACACGGGGTGCTGGTAACTATCAGCTCTCATTTTGTTGGCTTGAGGAGAAAAGAGCCAGTGGACGGAGACTTTCCTGGATGGGTGGCAGTGCCCCCCTCTATCTGCCATGCCATTGCCTGGGGACCCTGCACTTTTGTTTTTTTGCTGGAGACCTTTCTGTCTTGACCTTTCCATGCTTTTCTAACAGGCAACCATCGGGATCGACTTCTTGTCAAAAACCATGTACTTGGAGGACCGCACGGTGAGCACCTGATTTTAAATCTGGGAGGACAGGAAGGTTTCCGTGGGCTTATCTCCTGGGACCCCAGAGCCTGTGCCAAGCCTGGCGGCACGAGCCTGGCAGTGCCAGAATCACAGAGCCTGGGCCCCAGGCTGGTCGAGGACCTCGCTGGCCCCCTCACCCCTGTGCCCCTCTCCGTGCAGGTGCGACTGCAGCTCTGGGACACAGCCGGCCAGGAGCGGTTCCGCAGCCTGATCCCCAGCTACATCCGGGACTCCACTGTGGCCGTGGTGGTGTACGACATCACAAGTGAGTGAAGGTCTATGCTCCATGGAGGGAGGCTCTCGGAGGACCCAGGGCCCGGGAATGACCCTCGCCGGCCAGGTGTGTGTGCATGTACACACACCTGTGCTTGAGCCCTGAATGCAGGAAGGCAGAGGCCCGGGTTGGGTGTGAGTTGCTTTCCACTGTCCCACACACACCTGTGACAGACCTGGCCTGGGCTGGTTAGTCCTGCTTGGAGCAGGGTCCTGGGGGTCTGGGGAGCAGATGCTCACGAGGCTGGCCCTGCCCCAAGCCCCTCTCACTCTTCACTGCCCTGGATGACGTCTGGGTATGTTCATCAGGGTGGGAGAAGACAATGGCCTGTGCCAACCCAGACCCAGCAGGCAGGATCTGTCACTGGGGTCTCAGCACCTCACAGGGCAGCCAAGGAGCCTTGGGAACCCCGGGGCTGGCAGCCCTGCTCGCCCATTGTGCTCTGTGTCCCAAGCAGGCATTCTCGAGGCCTGCACAACGCTGAGAGAGAGTCGGGGACTGCAGTGGGGGCTGACATAGAGCCAGAGCTGCCTGGGCCTGTAAAATGGAAGCCCATGGTCGTGATTATGCTTAAGGTGGGAAGTCACACGTGTGCCCCAGCTCTGCCTGTCCCTTAGTCCACCCACCACTTTCCCTGAGTGCAGGTAGGAGCTGGGTCTCCGAGGACCTGGGCCCACATGGCCTGATCCCCAGCAGAAGGGAGACCAGGCTGCAGGGAATGAGGGCTTGCCAGGCCAGGCTGCCTCCCCTGCACCAGGGATGTGGACTGCCGAGTGGCAGACACCACCCAGTGACCTGGGAGTGACCTCCCCATGAGGACGGTCACGTCTGCTGAGAGAGACCAGGCTGCCCAGAAACAGCCCTGCTCTCTGGCTGACGGAGTGCTCCTGGCCCTGGGTTGCCTTCCTAGCCCCTTTGCCTGCAGAGTCTGGGGTTCTCCTCACCCGCCTGTCCTCTCCCAAGCTGCCCGACACTCCCTCTGGGGAGGCCACTCTGTAGGGCGCTCCTTCCCTGGGGGCTGAGTGTCCGCCTCCAGCCCCTCCCTGCTTCCAGGCTCAGTGGAGTCCGTGCACCCATTTCTCACATTTTATTCGGAACCCCAAAGTCAGGTCTCATGATGGCTTCTAAAGGCATTATTTCATGTGGAACTCGAGACGGTGGCTTTCTAGGTAAGGCCACTCCTCTCCCAAAAGGGTGGCTGAGCCGTTCAAGGGGTTCCCCAGGGCTCAGTTCCCAGTGGACTGGTCTGCGTGGGCTGTGCTTTCCCTCTTCATAGGTGTCTAAGCCACTCCTGGCCTCTCTGAGGGCTGGCTCTCATCTCCACTGTCCCCCTTTCTGCCTCCAGACCTCAACTCCTTCCAACAGACCTCTAAGTGGATCGATGACGTCAGGACAGAGAGGGGCAGTGACGTGATCATCATGCTGGTGGGCAACAAGACGGACCTGGCTGACAAGAGGTGGGTACCGGGGCACAGAGGTGCAGAGGCTGGCGAGACAGGCCTGCCCTTTGCTCCTGGGTAACTGCTCTGGACCAGGAACTCGGGGATGCGTGGATGGCAAGTGTGTCCTTCGGACCTGTCCCTGGGCCCAGGAGTTTTAGGCACACTTGGAAGTACCCTTTCCAACCATGGGTGTGTGATTTCTGAAGCTGCCATCTTCCACTGCCCAGCAGGGCAGGCACTGAGCCGTGTGCATCGCCCAGCAGTGTGTGGTCTGGGCCCCCGTCATGGTCACAGCACAGTCCCCTGGTCCCAGGAGCTTCTGCTCCTACTGTGTAGGTCTGCCGCTGTGAGAAGCCTGCACTGGTGCGTAGGGTGTGAACACCCTGCTCTAGACGTGAGCCTGCAGCCTGTCGGCAGAACAAGCCTGATCCCCAGCCTGCTTGGCCTGGCTTGCTGTGTGTGGTCTGGGGAGACGCTTCTGTGGGAGAGGTGTCTCCGTGCCCTCCAGTATGCCGGCTGACTTAGGTGTCCTTTACACACATTTGTCCACTTATTCTACCTGACCCCAACCCGGACAGATAAAGCCACAGGTCATAGACTCCAGCAAGGTGCCTGGGCCTCTTGCAACGTGACCAGTGCGTGCCTTCCTGGAGTCCTGTGTCACATGGGGAAAATGGGCTCTGATGCTTGCTCCTTTGCTATGAAGCTCTGTGGCCTTGGGGGAGCCACTTTCAACCTTGGCATTTGCATTTGGGAATGGGGGCTGATGATGTCACCCAGGGCAGCTTGTAGCTGGAAGCTCTTCACAAACAGGCTCTTGAACTAGTGAGAGTTGGGAAAGGCCGGTGGGTGATAGGCCTGCTCCTGAGCTCAGAAGACACCGTGGAAGGAGCAGGGAAAGGGGCTGGTGTGCTCTGTGCCCTGGGCCCTCTTCACCCTGGAGAGACTGGGATTGGCTTCGTCCTTGGACGGACCCCTGTGCTCGTAGCCTGTCTTCTGCTCACCAAGGGCCCTGGTAGCTCCCTTTGCCCTGCCAGGTGATCCCTGCCCTCTGCTCCACTGTGCCCATGACTTTTCATCAGGACCCATAAGGAGCAACAGCCTAGGCTCCCCTGTGTGTCCCCAGGGCATGCTTCCTCCTCCAGGGGACACCATGACAGTTCTCACTTTACACCTGTCACGGATGGAGACTGAGAAGGGGGTGGGGATGAACAAAGCCATCTGAGATCCCGGGAGATCTGTGTCCTCCCTCAGGTCATCACAGTGCCCCTCCCACTGTCTCTTCCTGCTCCTCTGGCCCCTCCTCCTCCACTACCACCAGCACTGCCCGCATGGACGGCACTCACTGTATCCAGAAGGCCATCTGTAGCTTGCCTCATGTTCCCAGGCGATGCTGGGGCTGAAGGGCAAAAGGGACACCAGCCAGGTTCCTCAGCATCCCCCGACCCACCGCAGGCGCCCTGCTGCCAAGCCTCTGAGTGCCCCCTCCTCGCCACCTTGCCAAGGCCCCCTGGTCCTGGAAGGCAAGGGCCTTCCTGCCAGGGGCCGCTCCTCTATGGAACTGATTTTCCCCTCATCCCCTCTTCTCCAGGCAGATAACCATCGAGGAAGGGGAGCAGCGCGCCAAAGAACTGAGTGTCATGTTCATCGAGACCAGTGCAAAGACTGGCTACAACGTGAAGCAGGTGAGGACACACCTGTGCCGGCCCCAGCACAGCTGGCCAGGAGGCCCACCCGGGGCTTCTGGGGGTGCTGAGCCTCAGGTGGCGACTGCCCTGCCCTTAGAGCCTGGTCCAGGGATCAAGGTCACCAACAAAACACCCATAAACCTGTGCAGAGGGGGAGGAAGCTGACTTCCTGTGGGGTAGAGCATGTGAGGGGGACAGAGCACTCACTTCAGGAGCCATTTGGATACTGCCGGTCACCAGCCACCAGAGCAGTGACCAGTCGTGGGCCCCTGTAGCAGGCTGTACAGTGTCCAGCACTGACTCCCAGGTGACTGCAGGAAGCCAGGGTTCCTAGCCTCTTACCTCACTTGGGAGGAGCGCTGCCAGACATCTTGGGTTCCTGCCTTGTATCCATCAAGTGCTCAGCACCTTGGAGGGCAACTTGGACTTGGAGCAAGGAGCCCAACGCCCAGGGTGGAGGGAAAGGAGGTGGAGTTAGGGCTGAGCCGTGGAGCAGCGACTCTTACCCGGGATCCACAGAACCCAAGGAGTGCCCAAGAGAGAATTCAGCAGTCGGCAGGCCTGGGCTCGAGATAATCCCACCTGTGCCGTCTCTGACCTCTAAATTACTGTAGCACGTCCTTCGGCGATGAATGCAGGCAACCAGGTTCAGTGACATTAGCAGGAATCTGTGACTCCTTCTCCCCCTCAGGAATCACGGGTGTTTTGTTATGGCCTCAGAGTGTGGCAGGTGTCCTGGACTTTACATGCATGGCTACATGAACATCGTAGTAGTTATTAGGGCTACGGCTAGTTCCTGCAGTTTAATATGTTCACAAGGAAGCACAAGTGTCACTACGTCACAAATTTGTTTCTTCCTAAATATTTTAGAACTATTTCATTCAGTACCAAATGGTCTCCTCTATAAACCTATGAACTTGGTTTTGTACCTTAGGAGGGCGTCCATAGGCTTTACCAGGCTGCTGGAGGAGGCCTGGGCTCAAGCCAAGGGGGGGAGCCTTGCCTTCCAGGACCAGGGGGCCTTGGCAAGGTGGCGAGGAGGGGGCACTCAGAGGCTTGGCAGCAGGGCGCCTGCGGTGGGTCGGGGGATGCTGAGGAACCTGGCTGGTGTCCCTTTTGCCCTTCAGCCCCAGCATCGCCTGGGAACATGAGGCAAGCTACAGATGGCCTTCTGGATACAGTGAGTGCCGTCCATGCGGGCAGTGCTGGTGGTAGTGGAGGAGGAGGGGCCAGAGGAGCAGGAAGAGACAGTGGGAGGGGCACTGTGATGACCTGAGGGAGGACACAGATCTCCCGGGATCTCAGATGGCTTTGTTCATCCCCACCCCCTTCTCAGTCTCCATCCGTGACAGGTGTAAAGTGAGAACTGTCATGGTGTCCCCTGGAGGAGGAAGCATGCCCTGGGGACACACAGGGGAGCCTAGGCTGTTGCTCCTTATGGGTCCTGATGAAAAGTCATGGGCACAGTGGAGCAGAGGCCAGGGCTAGGCCGACCTTAGAGAAGGGGGCAGCTGCCCAGCCTTCTGGGTCAGGGAGACATTGATGCCCCCACTGCTCCCAGAATGCTCTGCAACCCAGGCAGCAGGAGGTCCCTTCAAACCCTGTGTGGTTCAGGGAAGGAGTTCCTGCAGTGCAGACTGTGCACGCTCAACGAGAACATATCTGCTCACAGAGACCCACCCCCACCCCAAGAGCATCCTCCTTGGCCATTGGCAGAAGCTATCATCCATCCAATAATCGGCAGAGTGGGGCTACCTACACAAGGCCATGAAGAACACTCACAAGGGGAGACCCAGGCTTGCCCACTTGTCCTAGCCCTCTACAGGCAGGGTCCCACACCCTGCAGGGCCCACCAGCGGCTTCCGCACTTGGGCCCTCACCTTGTCACCCAGCCTGGCCTGAGACCTGAATAAGACTCACTCTGTCTTCTGAGATCTCATGCAGTGGTTTTCAGCCCAGAGCCCACTGAGTTCCTGCAACTAGCATTTGTGGAGAGAAGGGGAATGTTTATATGTTAGCCTGTTTGAGCTACTGTAACAAACTGCCATAGAGTGGGTGACTTTATATAAGTAACAGAATTTTTTTTTTCTCAGAGTTTTGGGGGCCACAAGTCCAAAATGGAGGTGTGGCAGATTCAGTGTCTGGTGAGGGCCTGTTTCCTCACAGATGGTACCTTCTAACTGTATCTTCACATGGAAGGGACAAGCACGGTCCCTCGGGCCTCTTTTGTAAGGGCATTAATGCTATTTGTAAAGGCTCTGCCCTCATGACCGATCACCTCCGGAAAGGCCCCACCTCTTAATACTGTCACATGGGGAAATAGGTGTCGGCATTTGAGGTTGGGAGGACATAAGCATCAGACCACTGCACTCCCGCCTGCCAAGCCCCGCCCCAACACACTCACACACACACACACACACACATTCACACACAGAAGCAGTACATGCACACACAAACACCCAACACACACCCACACTTACAAAAACACACAGAATCCCACACATTCACTCCCTCATTTGTTTATATAGACACACACACACACACACACATAGTATGCATATCACACCCACACCTACACACACATCCAAACAGACCTCAGTGCTTGCTGTGTTCACACTCACCATGACCCTCACTGTGACTGAGGCCCTAGCTCCCAGCCGAGCTGCCTCTGAGCCATGGGTCACAGGTCCCCAAGGAAGAGGGTCACTTGTCTCAAGGGAAAGTGGGAAGCTGGTTTCCCACACCCAGTGCCCAGGAGGGCGGTGGACAGAAGCCCACCCAGGGCCTGACTGTGGGAGCCCAGCTCATTGCTGGCCCAGTGTAGGTGGGGGCAGCCCCGGGGCTCACCCTGATCTCCCCGTCTCTGCAGCTCTTCCGACGTGTGGCGTCGGCTCTGCCCGGCATGGAGAATGTCCAGGAGAAGAGCAAAGAGGGGAGTATCCTTTTCCTTTGACAAGTGAGTGAAAAGATGAGCCCGAGAAACCTTTTCTCTAAATAATATTTTTCTCTAAATAATATTTTCCTGCAGCAGAGAAGCTCTTGCTGGGCCTCCATGCAGCCTCCCTGGACTGCTGGGGCCACCTGTGCCCAGGGACAGGGCTGAGCCCCATGGTCTTTGAGCCCTAGCCAGCTCTAGCCGTCGATGCCATCTTCTTCCACAGCGGCGTGGGGAGACCTTTCAAAGGGGTGTGTAAGCATGATGGTGAGGGGCGGGGAGCAAGAAGAGGTGGCTGTTCCTTCTTTATCTGAACACCCACGTGCGTTTCATGGGTACAGGTGGCCTCTCCACTGCAGAGGTGGCTTCCGAACACTGAGCCTGTGGGTTCATGCTACTCCACATGGGACAAGTCCCCCACCTGAGGCCCCTTCCATGTCCTGTGCCCCGGCTTGCACAGCCCCCACCTCCCCATTGCTCTATGGAACAGGGTTATACACCACTCACATAGTCCAACCCGAACCTGGGCCAAGACCTACATGCTGACATTGAGGTTCAGAGAGGTAGCCTGGTTTGCCTAAAGTCACACAGCATGTAAGTTATGGAGTTAGGATTTATACTCCAGCTTGCTTCCTCCATATCCAGTTCTGTTCCATTCTAAAACATCTTCCCTCAAGGATCAGATGAGAGTGGCTTTGGTAGGTGAGGGCATCACCCACAGACAGCCCTTCCTTGCACCTACTCAGATGCTCCAGTTCAAGTTAGCCACTAGAGACTGGGCACTCATGTCCCAGCCTGCACCCTTCAGAACAGAATGTGTCTCCCCAAAGCAGCTTCCCAGCATCGTCCACTCGTCCCTATAGGTCCTCAAGGGTAGAAACCCGTGACAGGTCAGAGAAGGACGCCAGAGAGGCCAAAGAGCCCCTTCCAGCTGAAGAGGGTTGAAACAAAAGAAATGAATAACTTGATGCTAGAAACCAGAGGTGACGCCCCTCTGCCTGATGCAGCCCAGTGCCAGGGTGGGGGCGGGGAGGCTACAGCCAGGGGAAGCCTGAGACAGGCTGTAGGGACAGTTGGCCCTCCAGCCTCCTCAAGGGACTCTCAGAGTAGTCTTGAGACCCAGGGAGCATGTGCCTCACCAAACCCAGAGGATGCCCAGTGGCCAAAGGGAGTGTCACCTGATTGTCCGTGGTGAGACTCCAGTTCCAGGTGAGGAAGCGTGTTGGGGCACCTCACAGTGCCCTCAGCAGAGCTGGCTGCATGTCTCGGGGCACAGCCCATGGTGTCACCGGGCAGGGGCTCCTGTGACGTGCCAGAACATACTGAAGGCAACCTGCGGGGCAGGATGAGAGAGGACCAAGGGCAGGAGGAGACGAGATGCAATGAGGAGCGGGTTGCAGACAGCCCGCTTCACGTCCTGCCCACTCTGAAGACCACAGCAAACTGGTCAGGGTGAGTGTTTCATTCACATTCTCCCAGGGTCCAAGTTCAGGGTTCCAATTAGCACATCGTCACTGTCTCACCCAGCTGCAGGTGACCTCTGGGCCCTTGGGGAGAAAGAACACAGGGCAGATAGCAAGCAGATGGCACAGGACTATGTAGTCTCTGATCCTTTTCTAGCAGATACAGTCCCACCCTCTCTCTGCCTAGGAGCCCTCTGGCTGGGGCCTGATATGAGGAAGGGGCTGGAACAGCCTAGAGCAGACCCCCTAGATCCTGAAAGGGACCAGGTGGTTCAGCCAGGGTGGTGGCCTGGCACTTATATGTTTACTGATGGCTCAAACCCAGGTGTTTGGGAGCTATGTTCTTGGAAGTCGTGTTGGAACTGTATTCAGCATGAAGAGCAAGGACACAGAGGTTCTGCTTTGTGACATATGCAAAGTTCATACTCACCCTCACTTGGCTCAGGGCATGGCGGGCCCGTCTGCTGCTTCCAGGTCCACATGAAGGGCTACTGGGCCTCATCTTCACACCCAAGATAGGGTGCTTCCCCCAGGGCTGCCCTGCTGGCCCTTCTGCCCAGCAGCCCACCCCCACTCATCCTCTGCTTTCTCAACTAAGTGGGACCGAGGGGCCACAAAGTGGTTAAGCCTCAAGCCCCTCGCTGGGTCTGCATACGCAAGGCTCCTTCTCCTGCTTTCTGCCCAAACAGCATGTCTCTGTGTATGGGTCCTGGGCTCTTTCTGAATAAGGCTGGCATTTGCAAAGTAACTTGGGCACCTCATGAAGTGGTCCTAAGGGGACAGGACAGTCATACCCCAAGCAGGGAAGAGCAGGCCCAAGGCCTCCCATTTGGTCAGTTGATGGCTGGGACCAATTCCAAACACTTGCATCCTGCCATCCTTATACTCTCAAACAGAGCACAAGCATAGCTGACACCCCAGACAGAGAGGTGTGGCAACCTTAGAGAACCTGGAATGGGGGACACATGCCCGGCAGGTTGGGGCAAGATTGTAACTGGCCGTCTGGGTCCACCCATCGCTATCCCAAGGACCAGAGGGAAGAGGAAGTGTGCCCTGAATGTGGTCTGTGATGAGCCATACTTGAGCAAGAGGAACAGGGGGGCTCTCTGGGCTCTGCCTGCAAGAAAGGCACATAACAAGCCTCTTGAGGCTTATTGGCAACTTCCACAAGGGGTTTCCTCTTCTGGGGATCATTTAGACACGGGTCCACTCATTCTTGCCCATCCTTTTCACTCAGCAGGCACTGTATTGCACTGGTATGTGTCATTACAAGAAAGAGGTGACATTAAGTGACAAGAGTATGTGTGGAATCTCGGGCAGATGATCTAAACCTGTACTTGCCAGTACTGATGCCACCTGTGGCTGTACACATTTAAAGTTGGATCCAGTTTGAAGTTCAGTTCCTCACTTCACTAGCCTTGGTTGCTGTGTTGCTGATGGCTACCATGTGGGACGGTCAGACGTAGAACATGTCCACTCTTGCAAACCGTTCTTCTGAACAGTGCTGTTCTGGGCCTGTCTGTAGAATCCGTTCCCCAGGTGTCTGTGCACTGGGACTCTCCCAGGGAACTCGCTCAAAGTATACACCCTGAGCCCATCCCCGGATCGACTGATGTGGGGCCCAGGGAGATGTATTTTTAGCGAGTTTCCCAGGAGATGTTTGATGCAGTCCACTTGGGAACTGCCGCTGTGCAGTGTACAAAAGCCCTCTGAGTCCCGCAGCACTGGAGAAGGTTTATTTTTAATGGCAGTCAGGTAGCTTTCATATTGGACAGAAATTAATGCTGTAACTAGGACCAACCTTTCAGCTAGATCCAGTGGTTCTCAAGCCGAAAATATTCCCCGCTTCCCCACAGAGGACATTTGGCAACATTTCTAAACATTTTTGGTTGTCGAAAGTTGGGGGAAAGAGAAAAATGTTACTGGCATCTCGTGGTTAGAGGGCATGCACAGGATGGCACCCACAGTGGACATGAGGGTGAAAACCTAGTGCAAGAGGACTGTGGCACAGCTGGGTCATTCAAAAATGGAACTCTGGGCTGGGGATGTAGCTCAGCAGCAGGGCTTGTGCTTAAGATGTGCAAGGCCCTCGGTTCCATTCTCAGCAGCAACAAATGAATGAATAAGAACATAACTCTATGGTCAGATGGCCTTGGTGTGCACCAGGCTCCTCCGTCCCCCGTCCCCTGGCTGGACAGTCATGTTTTACTGCACGGCCTGAAGTCTCATGTTGAAGTGCGGCAGCACCTTAGTGGGGCCTAGCCTAGTGCCCAGCACAGAGTAGGTGCTCAATTTTACCTAGAAAAGCTCCTCAGAGGAGGCAACAAATGCAGGAGCCCTGAACAAAGGAGGAGGACACTTTGTCCAGGCGGAGCAGGCGAGGGAGTCTGGGTATGGGGGAAAAAACAGTCTGTGCACAGGAAGGAAGGGGAGCAGAGGTCATGTTTGCAGGGGGAGGATCTGACTGCCAAGCCTGTGGGATCAATGACAGGGGATGAGCCAGAGGCCACTCATCAACCGTCACACCAGAACTGGCTTTGGGAAGGCACCGTACTGAGAAAAGGCTGGGTAGGCTCAGAGGGGGCTCCTGGAGATCAGGAGAATCCAGTGAGGCTGATGCCTGGGCCAGCAGTGCAGAGGGGGTCTGGGATCAGCAGAGGCCACAGAACCACAGGTGGCAGAGAGCAGCAGAGGGGCTAGGTTGTTGGTTTTTTTATTTTTTTTTTTAAGTGATTTTATTTATTTATTTAATTTATTTATATTTTATTCTATTTCTCTGCAATACTGAGGATCTAACCCTGGGCCTTGAGCATGCTAGGCAAGTACCTTATCACTGAGCTATACCCCAAGCCCAACAGCAGGGCCTTCTTGGCTGTGGGTTTGTTAAAACAATAGGGAGCAGAAAAGTAGGACTACCTGATGGGGGTGGAGAGGATGAAGCGGGGCAGTGGAAGGCAGGCGGTCACTTATGACCTGTTGACCATTTTGTTTGTATTCTGCCATGGAATAGAGTATGTATGTGTTCACGTACCTGCATACATACACAGGAACAAGATAGGACTGTGTGTACACACACACACACCCACACACACACACAGGAAAGTGGGAGATGAAGGCATACTTAAAATACCTGTCACAGCTGAGCAGTTGTTCGAGGTGGCAGTATTGATTCTGAGCTTCCTAACAGCCAAGGAGCAACAATGTGATCTTCAGGACACACATGGCTTTTCATGATACTTTAAGCATAAGAATCTCTCCTGTTGTCCTCAAACAAGGGACACAAAAACCTCCCCAGGATGCTAGCAATGAGTGATAAGCAGGACTTGTGATCCCCCCACGCCCCACCCCCACCCCCATTGCAGTTCTACAGGAACTAGAGCCCATCTGGGCCTGTGCCAGTGGTGCACACCTTTAATTCTAGGAGGAATCTCAATTCAAGGCCAGCATCAGCAATTTAGGGAGGTTCTAACTTAGTGAGATCCTGTCTCAAAATATAGAAAGGGCTGGGGATGTGGCTCAGTGGTAAAGCACCCCTGGATTCAATCCCCATTACCAAAACACAAAACAAAAAATCCTCACTAAAACCCAGCCCAAGAAGAGTGATCCTGTTGTGGTACCGAGGGCTTGGTCAGCCATAATTACAAGATCTAAATAATGAAAGTCTCTGGTTTATTCCTCCTGGTGAGAAGAGGAAGGAACAACCTGGTTGTGTTTTGAACCTCTTCCTCTGGTGCTGATAAGTGCTACTTGGGCCCACGGTCCCTAAGGGCACCGAAGGAAAGGGCTGGAGAGGGGGCCATGTTTAGATCCAGTGGGTATGGCCTCCCACATTAGCCACCTGGGAATCTAAGTGACCTGCTCTGACAAGCGTGCAGGCTCAGTGCCCCTGCTGCCCACCAGGGCAGGGCCGCGCTCTCCTGTGCTTTCACATGTGAGCATTCGGGCCTGTCTGGTGATGGAGCTGATAGGTAGGACAGGGACTCCTGGCCTGTGTGCCAGTGATGTCACAGCCCAGGACAAGCTGTGCTCTGGATGGACAGGGCCTGCAGGGCTCTCAGCGAGAGTCATCTTCCTTAGCCGGCACCCCTGCAGTGATCGACATCAAGCTGGACAAACCCCAGGAGCCCCCGGCCAGCGAGGGCGGCTGTTCCTGCTAATGTGGAGCCTGACCTCGGCTTCCTCCGACACTACTCGCTTGTTGTGTTGCTTCCTATTGGTTAGCTTCCTATGGGGGTGGGGAATGAGTTCATCAAGATGGGAGGACTTTTCTTTTCTCTCTGTCTCTAGGAGTAGGGTGGGATGGGGAGGGAGGCTGGGCATCAGGGATCACATCACTCTTAACAGCTGTTACTCAAACGACTATTTTTTGGTTTGGTTGTAATATATTGTACTTTATTAAGATTGCCAAAAACTGTTAAAATTAAAAAAAAAAAATTTAAATCATGTGTATACAACTTTTTGCCAGATAAAAATGTAGTCATTTTTATTTGAAAGATGTGCTTTTTGGTTTTGTATATTTGTAAACTTATAGAAAACCTTTTCCACACACCTCCTCCTTCCTGTTCTCTTTGAACTGTCCAACACCTCTGCCTTCCTCCCCTCCCCAGCCCAGTAAATTAAAACGATTAACTGAGTAACTTAATTAGGCTCCAGTCCCGGGCCATACGGCCCAGACCAACCAGGCCCCACATGGTTAAATCAAACATTGGTCGAACCAAACAGCCTCCAGAGAGGCTCGGGCCTTCCGTGGGCAGCGAGGGGCATGAGCAGGGCCCTGAGCTGAAAAGAAAGGCTGTGGACCATAGGGAGGCCAGGCAGCCCCCCCAGGAACTGCTTCTGCCTCCCCTTTTCCTACCCTCAAAAGCCTCAAGGGGGCAAAGGGCACAGGAAACCTTGTGTGTTCTGTGCCCACTCAGTGACCAGTAAAGCAAGAGGCCATCGGAAGGACGGGGTGCTGTTGGCAACTGTGGGCTGAGATGGTGTGGTTTATAGACCGGGGCACCCTGTATAGTTCTGGAATGTTCTAACCAGCCTGTCAACCAGCACATAAAGCTGGGTTGACTTAGAAACTCAGTGTGTGACTCCGGGTGGCGTACCACCCTGGAGCCCTCCTCCCAACAGTCAGGGAGGCTGATAGGGCCTGTACTGAATGCCGATGGTCCATCTGTTATTGGGTGAGGAAGGCGATTGGTAGAACCACCTTGAGAGAGACATGTTCTCAGACCCTCAGTTGCCAATACAGCTGAGTGTTGTTCTTAAAAAACAAAAAAACAAAAAAAACCAATTTCTTCATGTTTTCACCCCACTGGCATGGTACAGTTGAAATCTTTGTGCACGTACCTTTGTGGATATTGTGGCTGCACTGTGGGCACCTGAGGATAGGATCAAGGTAAAGACTCCAGAAGGCTGCCTAGGGTACTGGGACCTGCCCCCAGAGAGCCATTCTCACCATTCTGACTCATTCCTGAGAATGGCTTAGACCTGAGAACATGTAAAGTCTTGGAAGAAAACTTTCTCTTTGTAACTCACTCGGCTGGCACTCCAAATTGACCCAGACTTACCACTGCCCCCCCAGCCTGCACGATGCCAGGTATTGGGCGGTGGTGACTCAGAATAACCCCTCTCCCACCCAGCTGGCATTGGCTCCCTCCAGTCTGCTGATAGACATGTCCTAGATGGGCTAAATGACCTTCTGAGGTGTACAGGGTGAATTCCTCCAAAGGCAGAACTCCAACAAGGTTTTTTTGGAATTCTGGAATTTCTCAGAAACTACTCCAAAATGGCAGCCAGCAGGTGTCAGGGCTGATTTTTGTGTAGTGGGTCTGCCACACACCATCAGCCTAAGAGCTGATCTTAAGAGAGGAATCTATCTTCAGGTGAAGAGGAAGCAGGATCCCAGTGGGCACCTCTTCTGGAGGGCAAGGACCAATGTATGAGTGTAACTCAAATGTCACGTGTTTAGTTTTTATATGTGTGTACATAATTATATATATAGATAGACTTGTGTATACACCTTCCACAGACACATCCTCACAAAGAGATACATGTGATCAATGTATATTCTTGTCTTTCCTGCTCTCAAGTTGGAACTTGCATTGTGATAAAAGTTTTGGAAATTCAAAAGTACTGCGACGTGTTGAAATAATATTCAATATTGTCAAATAATCTGTGATTGTCTTGCCATCAATAAAAATAATGCATAGATGTGTTAAAACTACAGGCAAAAATAGCCCAAGGGAATATCTCCACCACCTCTCTATGTACTTACATTCAGGGGGCACGTGCCTGCGTGGGCCAAGGTTTCCCTACTTCCCCGCCATGGGCACACCCCCAAGTGGTGCTTGTTGGAAGAGTGCTTTCTTACCTTGTGAGAATCTATGGGAGTCTACATTACAGCATCTGGCCTGGCTGGCAGTGAGGACAGTCACTTTGGGCCTCTAGGACAGCTCCGTTGACAGGGATTTGCACTGGGTCTTGGTGAATGAATATATGGTGGGTTTTAGTTTTCTTGGCACTCAAGGGTAGCTTTACTTAAAATATCCTATAAAACAAAGTAGACACTCAGTTCTCTTCTCATGTGCACACAATCCAAGGCACCATGATGTTTCCCATCATGACACAGAGGAGCAGATGGCATAGAGAATGGCAGATACCATTTGGATTGACATGACCTCAGGGAGTCCTGATTTTCCTAGACTGCACACAACGTCCTCTCTTGAGTTCAGGCTTTTCCCTGAGCCTGTGGCCTCTGAAGGTAAGGGCAATTGTCCCTTCTCATCCTCCCACCCCAGTGGGCCTTGCCATTCCATGACCCAGTCATTCTCAACCTGATGCCACCCTGCTCTCCCTAGGGTCTGTAATGGTAACCAGACCTCTTTCACAGAAATGGGTTGGCTCCTTGGCTGTCATCTTGAGTCGGTGCCATTACTATCCATTTGCTTGAGGGAGGATCTTGTCTCAGAATTAAAGTTTAACAATAAATGGCCAGGTCCTCTTGAAGATGATGTCATGAACTTGCTTTGAAATCCGCAGTGAGACTCCACATCCTTGCTGAATCAACACTGGTTAGCAGAGGACGAAGCCTAGGGTTCCTTTTAGGACATGATCTCAGTTTAGTCATTCAGCTCCTCTCCCCAAAGCCTAGAGCTGACCTGGCATTTGAGCAGGAGCCTCTTCTTTTAGCCCACTTTCTCTTTAGGGGACTCAAAGAAAAGTTGTCAGTAAAGCGCCTATTCCACACCAAAACAAGGCATCAGAAAAGTCAAGATCAAAAAAAGCAGATGGCTTATTTACAAAGGCACGTATGCACCAGCAGGAAGGCGGGACCTCAGTATCTGGAGCGCTGTGTGCAGTTGTGTGATCCCAGGTTAAAATCTGCTTGGTGGCTAGAGGCCTTCTGCCATCACTCTCCCCACTGTTTCTGTCACCATACTGCAGTGTTCCCAGGCCCAAGGAAAGCAATGGATAGGTAAGTTCTAGTGTCTCAGGAAACAGAAACAAGAATTGAAAGTGGTAGCCAAGTGCAGACATATCTAGGGTGCAGCGTCTCTATTATCCGGTGGCTAACCAGTGCCAGGAGCCCCTATCTTCAAGTAACAGATGTGACAAAGGAATGCCACCGCTGGCTTTGGTGTCCTACAGATAGAGCAGCCTCATTCCTTCACAGATGAAAGCAGGTGAGGATGTCAGGACTGGAGACCAGGTCACTGAGGACTGCAAATAGTCAGAGCCATGTGAGGGGCAGCTGAACAGATGTATGTGTGTGCACTGACTAGAGTGTTGTGTGCTAGTTTCCAAACTACCTCTCCCCAAAGAATGTGAGGCACCGTCACCTTGCCACAGCAGTATAAGGCAGAGATCCCATAACCCTTCCTGTTCTGCAGGCGGAGAATAAGACCAAGAGGGTGACTTGATCACCCAGCAAGTCAGGATGATCTGAACCAAGGTGTTGCCATTCTTTATCCATCACCAACCTGTGTGTGTCCCTCAGGCCATCTCTGCTTTGTGGTTAGGATGTAAGATTCTTCCCAGTGTATCTCAGTGAGATAGGAGAAAATACAGATATTATTTGGGGTCCCCAAGTCTACTTAGATCATCTGGGGTGACCACAGACATCAGGGCACCCTTTGAATTTCTGCTTGACATCAACTATTTTGGTATTCCTGAGTCTTGAGACCTCAGTGTGCAGCCTCCCTGGACTCCAGACCTTCCCATTAGGGTATGGTTTATCAACAAAACCTGGCAATGGGGCTTTGGCTGTTTCCTTCATGAGGTGGGAAATCTCCACAGCGTCGAAGGCCAGCCTACATCTTGTGGTGTATGTTGACTCCCCAGCTCACTTTCCCCTCTCCCCTCCCTTTAAAGCGATCTGCTGTGAGGAGCACAGAGGGTGGCCTTTCCATCTGTTACGGGCTCAGAAGGCATAGCGGCCATATTGACTTTACATTAAACTGTGTAAAATGTGGAAAAGACTCAGCATGTTGGTCAAACAATAAACTGTCCTAATTCTCAACACAAACCTCTTGTCTAATGTTTCTAAGGGGGGGGGGGCAGTCACACATGGGGGGAGGGTTCAAAAACAGATCCTCAACTGCACGCTCCCAAAAGCCCTCTTCTGTCCTGGTGTCTTTCTCCTGCTCACTCGGGCTCTATACCAACTCTGAAGGGGTAGGGTGGGACACTGGGGAGATTACATCCACACAATTCCACAATCTTGTCTGCCTAAAGGCAGATGGAAAGGGAGGTTCCAGGCAGAGCGGAGACTCAGGTGTGACTTTTTTCATCATTCAGCTCTCTAACTGCCTGGGTTAGGGGTTATGGGGGGTGGTGGTGTAGGGAATGGAGCTCCTACCCTGACTTCCAGAGAACCATTCGGAGACAAGAACTTAAGGGTGATGATTCAACCTGCTAAATAGCATTCGTAACTCACCCTACACCAGCCAGGCGACAATCCTGCAAGGCCCCTCAAGTCTGTCATCTCCAGACAAAAAAGTACCCTAAAAACCCGTTTAGTTCTGGGACCAATTCCAAAGAATTAAAAGCAGAAATGAGGCACAGAATCGCCATAGCCTGAGAATGCTGGAAATCTCTTCAAGTCCAGCTTCACCAGAGCCTTTCCCTTTAAAGGTTCTGGAACATCCTCCAATCTCTCAAGGAAGCCATCTCTCATTAGAATAGATGTGCCTCCCCACTAAGCCTTCCTTTTTCTGGTTTCCAGTTTTGAAGTGTGAGGTGGAACGGTGCAGGGAGGTCAAGGGGCAGAGGCTGACCACCAATGAGGCTTGCATGGGCCAGAGAAAAGCTATTCCGTGACAAGCAGTCCTCCCAGGGTGACGGCATTCAGGGCAATGTGACTTCACACAGCAAAGGGAGTGAGCGCTCTCCCTGGGTATGGCATTGCCACTCACAGCTGCCCAGCTGTCCCTGCCTTTGCCACGCTTAGGAAGCTCTGCTGGGATTCCCTCAACATGAACATGATGACAGAGCTGTGTGAATGTCCTGCCTGAGTGCACAGCGTGGCATCCAGGGATGCTCAGAGAGGTCACCATATGCTACACTCAGATATTTTTAGAAAGCTCAAACAATGTTCAAGTCAACAGAACCTAGCCAAGTGCATCACTCTTGGCAGACCATACAGGCACTGAGAAGAAGTGGCAGGCCCCAGGGATGCTCTAGCTTTCGTTGATCAGGAGCTAGGGCCCACAGTAATGGTGGAAGAGAAGCCTCCAAGGCCTGGGCTTGAATGAAGACCCTGAATAAAGAACTGCAGCCAGTGGCAAGACCCCTCTAGACTGTGGGTGTGCTCCATAACCACTGAAGATTCACTCCAGAAGCGGGCCTGTTTACCAATGGAGTGCCCAGGGCTTGCTCACAGCAACTGCCCTCCTTGCAGCTTTCCCTCAGCTGGACACAGGAGGGCACCTGCATCAGGTGCCCACATACAAGGCGGCTCAGACACCTCCAGTTCCTAAGGTGTTACGAGCCTTACAGTCAGTCTGTCCCTGTAACCTGATAGTACTTTCTACTCTGGTCACATCTGCCTCCCATCTTATGGAAAAAAAAAAAAAAGGGCCTGCTTTGGTTGGATGGCTTCAGAGGATACCACCTGAGTAGAGAACGCTCTCACCTTCCACCCAAGCCCTTCCCAGCTGGACGTGGTGCCATGCCTGCATATTCCAACTATTCGGGAGGCTGAAGCAGAAGGACCACAAGTTAAAGGCCTGCCTAGGCAGCTTAGTAAGACCCTGTCCATGTGAGGTAAGGACAGGAGAGTTGGCACCTGCGTACCCTGTGATCGCTGGGCTCAGGTAACTTGGAGTTAGGCCTGAACCCCACACATGCTTCCATCTGTTGTCACTGTTTCACTTTGAGCTGGACAGGTTGGTTTATTTATTAAGGAATGTATTACTCACTTAAAAAAGCAATAAAAACCCAAATGTTTAAGACAGCAAAAAACATCACTTTGAAAAGGCAATCTTTTTTTAAAGCATGAACAAATATGCACTTCAAAAATCTACAGAAAACTTTTCACTTGTATTTGTTCCACAACATTCCAGCTAAGAGTACAAAACAGGAATAACCTGAGCAGCACATGAACAAAGCCCAGGAACCCTCGGCCATCGAGAAAGCAGAGCAGTGTTTAAGTCTTCCTGTAATCTCTAGTATGACCACTAGAACACGTGAGACCCTTGGCATTTAGAGATTTGGCATCTACGACTCCATCCTCTGGGAAAGACTGATGAGATTTTAAAACCAAAATGCTGAGGCTGGAGTATGACAAGTCACTGAGCTGACAGAGAACATACCCACTGCCCACTCAGCCTTGCAGTCTTCATGTGGGGCAACGACCACAACTGCATCTGCAAAGCTGGGAACACAGAGGACTAGACAGTGCGCAGTCCGTGAATGTCAGAGGTGACTGGAAATCATCTAGTTTCATACACAGGCAGGTCTGCTTCCAAGAAAAAGGAACCAAAGCACAGAGGCAGAGGATAAGAGTTTTCAGATAACCAGAGTCTCATGATAATATCCTCTCTATGTGAACTGTGATGTCACATAGACCTCAATCTAAATCAAGAACACACTAAAGGGAAGTTACACACACCTTAACAGAGGGAAGATGAGCCAAACAGAGGTGACTCCTCTGAACGGGAGAAATACGGGAGAACTAAATTTAAACAAAAAATCTAAGCTGGTGCCAACAGTAATTTGTTTCCAAAATAAAGAAATTTTTCTAACCACATCTTGTGCCCTTTCTTTATCAATGCCAGACTACCCTTTCTCCAAAACTGCCAGTCACCCACAGACAACCATGGCTGTGCTTCAGATATACGCTCAGGCGATTTTCGCCAGCCATTTCTCCAAGTCCTGGATGTCAGCAGAGCCAGTGTCTCCTCTTCCGCCCTTGGCACTGCACTCAAGGAACTCCACTTTGAGGGGCAACTGTGAGAATTCAAACTCTTTGCCTTTCTTTCCCAGCTGAACAGGGACGGTGCTGGAATTATCCAGCGTGCTGGGGGCAGCGGAACGCGTAACTCGTAAGGTGTTGCTGTAGGAGGAGAAGAAAACAAGTCAGCAACAAAACTTTACACAGCAATTAAATCACACTTCTAAATATGTCAGCACTCATTTAAGACTAGAATAATCATGAACCTGTAAATTATGCTATTCAGGTTACTAAACAATCCTTTGCATTTGCAAGATGGAGCTCCAATTTCTCACCTAGGTGACACCAGGTCAGTAGTGGACCCAGGTCATAGCAACTTTCTCTCAGCCAAGGCCCTCTTCTGTTAGAATCTCCTGATGCCATTTTAAATTATAGTTTAAAATTCATGCTATAAGTGTTATAAAAACTTAATTTATGAAAGCTAAGCACGGGTAGACAGGGTATTTATTTTACCTTGAGTCTATTTGGATATGGAACTTATAAATCCACAAACTCTAGACTCTTATATCTAATTTGACAAAATTAACTGCTCTCCGATCTCTTCATTTGCAAAAACCTTCTCCACTAAGTCACCTTACTGCCACCTGCTGGCCCTGACAAAACAGTGCATGAACAATACATTTGCTAACTCCTCCCTTTCTGCTCCCAGAAGCAGAGGAATGCTTGCCAGACCAACTAACTTTCCTACAAGGGAAAACATTTCTTGGTTCTATGAGGTTGCTTAAAAGTTAATGAAGACCAAAGGCAAAACTAAATAATACGTTGTTTAAGAACAAAAACAGAATAAAAATAGTTCAAAAAACAGATAAATTGTTAAGAACATGAAGAGACATCCTACAGAATGGGAGAGAATCTCTGCCACCTGTTCCTCAGGGCATATAAAGAACTCAAAAAACTTAACTCTAAAAAAAAAAAAAAAAAAGAAAGAAAGAAAACCCCAATTGAATAAATGGGAAAGACTAATCATACACTGGTCAAAAGAAGAAATTACAGTTGGCCAACAAATATATGAAAAAGTGTTTAACATCTCTAGCAATCAGGAAAATGCAAAACAAAACTACATTAAGATTTCATCTCACTCCAGTCAGAATGGCAATTATCAAGAATTCAAATAATAATAAGTGTTGGCAAGGGATGTGGGGAAAAGGTACACTCATACTTTGCTGGTGGAACTGCAAATTGGTGCAACCACTCTGGAAAGCAGTATGGAGATGTCTCAAAAAACTAGTAAGAGTGGAATTACCAGATGACCCAGCTATCCCACGCCTCAGTATATATACAAAAGATCTAAAATCAGCATATTCTAGTGACGCAGCCACGTCAATGTTTAGCAGCACAATTAACAATACCCAAGCTATGTCCAACCTTCAACAGATGAATGGATAAAGAAACGTGGTACATATACACAATGGAGTATGACTCAGCCATAAAGAAGAATGAAATCATGGCATTTGCTGATAAATGCATGGAACTGGACACCACAATGCTAAGTGAAACAAGCCACATTCAGAAAGCCAAAGGTCAAATATTTTTTCTGATATGTGGAAATTAGTCCAAAATAGGAAGGAAAAAGAGAAAGAATGGGAAAGGGAAAAAAGAAGGAGGGGAGTCTGTCAAAAAAGGAGGAAGACCAACAGGCTAAATGAATGGAACTAAGGGGGAAGGAAAAGAGTCGGATAAGAGAAAAAGAGAGGAATCAATCTAACCTAACTTTCCTATGTTCATACAGGAATACACCTCAGTGAATCTCATATCATCTATATCCATAAGATACTAACCAAAAAGAAAAAAAGATCTAAAAGTAAATAGCACACAGATCAGTAGAGCAGAGAAAAAGGAACAGGGAGACGGGGGACAGGAGAAATACTGAGGACTGAATTTGAGCAAATTATATCCCATGCTTTTAAAATTATGTCAACATGAATCCTACTGTTATATATAACCCAAAAAAGAAACAATAAAAAATGTAAAAAACTGCTACAAAAAAACTTAGGATATCATTTACCTTCTGAGGGAAAGCTTTTGGGAAGGAGCACACAGCCAGCTAGGCCTTTTAGGCTTAGTGGTGAGTACATAGTATCCATCTTATAATCTTCAAATTTAATATATGCACCTTATATACTCTTATATGTATACTATGTTATAACAATTTTTAAGAAAAAAAGAGCAAAACATTATGTGTAACCAGCTTTTGCCACAGGGTTATAAAAAATAACCCTTGTAATTCAAAACTTTAAATTCCTTCAAAACTGATAGGGCCTAATTCTCAAAAATAAAAAAATTAAATTAAAATTAGGTTTCTAATTTAACTAATGTTAACCTTTACGACTTTTCAACATTTTACTTCACTGTTTATAACAGAGTGTTTAGTTCTGTACTGTTTTCCTCTAACCCTACTGTAAAAAGCAAATAACCAAAGAAAAACCTGTTTTAAATATGGGTAAACTTGGGACTGCACTGTCAAAAAAAAAAGTGGGGGGGGGGGCAAAAAGAACCCTGAAACACAAATAATATTATAATAGCTTTTGTTCTCCCAAAATGATTCCCCACAAATGCAACACAATCTTAGAAACCAAATTATCTAACTGTTCCCATGTCCCTAGCCTAAGGAAAGTACTGTTTATGGCCTCAAGAGAGAGAGCACTGAGACAGACACACAATTTCAGAAGGGTAGGATCCACAGAGAGCAGCACAGGTCAGGCCAGCAAGAGCCAGAAATTAAACATTTGGGGCTTTGTGAGCCGTATTTGGTCTCTGTTGTGTATTTTTCTTTTTTTAAACTGCCCTTTAATAATGTCAAACTACTCAGCTTGCAGGCCCTGGGCAGGAGTCTGCTACTCCTGAAGCTGACTAAATTCTGAGTACGCCTGATCTGATGAGGAAAAACTGTATAAACTGTATAAATTCAACTTTGAGAACATTTTTCCCCATCATGATCTACTTCTTTATTCATTTAACAAGCATCAAATGGTGCATGTAGCTTTTAAGCAGGGTAAATAATATTGTCAAGTAGCATGAAAACAATACAAGAAGCTACAAAATGCTACCCTTGATTTTTATATTCCTCATTCTGTCAACAATAATTTCCAGTGGCTTTAAAACTGTTTTCCTTCTTTTTTCCTGATCTTTGGTTTTTGTCTGTTTTTATCTTATTATTTTTTTACATGCACCTTTAAACAGTTTTACTGTGTGGTGAACAAACACTTCCATTTTCTGAAATAACACTGATCTCAATTGGTGTGTACAATTTTTTAGTTTCTAAGATCTTTCATATCAATTATGAGTCAGTAGCGGTGGTAAAACAAATTGAGCAAATGGTTTCAATAAATCTTCTCTACATGAAATTGAAAAAGCCAAAATACATTCTACTGTCATGTACAGCTAAAAAGAACAAAATTTTAAAATTAAAAAAAAAATTAAATAACCTAAAAATATCCCATTAATGCTTTTAACAATTCCTTTGGTGATTCTAAAAATTATTTAATAAGTACATCTCACACTAATATTCAGACAATAATTGTGATCATCACTGATAACCAGACAAAAGAAATATGAACATGCTGTTTTAAGCCTATATGTGAATGTGTTTAACCAACAGGCTTTATTCACACTTACAGTTCTTTCTCAAGCTGTTGCTGAATTAATTTTGCTGATTTTGCCATTGCAATATCTGTAAAGTAAAAACACTGTTGTAGATTAAACCAGAATGTAAACCAGCAAGTTTCTTCTCACTTCTTTTCAAAAAGAGCTTTTATCACTAATTCTTTCTCTATCAAAGTAAACATTAGATTTGCACATATGGATTTCCCAAAGTAATGCTTACAAACATGTTGATGACCCTAACATGGACTTAAGTTTTCCATACCTTACAGACCTTTCAATTCAATACGTATGAGTCCAGTTTAACATAAAAAAAAAAAAAAAAAAAAAAAAACCCTTACCAGTTCTCTGACTCAACCAAGAACTTTCACTCCAATAGACAAAACCCTACTTGTCACTTAAAAATAAACTCAGCATGCTTTCAGCTGATACTAATGATGTGAAAGCATCCTTCACACTACAGGGATGCTTGGTGTGGCCACAAACCCCAAATAAACATTAACTGCTCTCTACATGCTAAGTAAGAGAAATCAAAAGAAGTCAGGTAATGATGCTAATAAATACATCTCTCGTTAAGTATCAAAATCTAACCACTTCTGAGAAATGCTTTAAGTTCTTCACAGAACTTTAAGAAACAGATCAGTGAAAGGACGACTAGTTTATCTTATTTTATTGGTAGCAGAACTGAAGGGCAGTTTAACTGGGCTTTTAATGGTTTTTAATGGTTACCAGTTTAAAGGAAAATCTTGTAAACTCCCATTGATAAAATTTGCTGAATGATAAACTTATTTGGAAGGAGAGACTCCAACCTCTCCCTCCAAAATAGTGCAACTGACATGACACATCGAAATCTGACAAACTTAATTTGGTAAAGTAAAATAATTTATAATCTTAAAAAAAAAACAAAACCTATATCCCCAAAAAATAGGTAACAATTCCTCTGTTGTGGACCCTTAGGAAAGCCTGGTAACAAAATGAGTGAAAAGATGGGAGTAGAAATAAATTTTAAGTTTTAACCTCAGAAAACCTGAAACTCAATCACCATTTGACCCAGTTATCCCACTCCTCAGTTTATACCTAAAGGACTTAAAATTAGCATACTGTAATGACATGGCCACATTAATGTTCACAGCAGCTCAATTCACAATAGTTAAACTATGAAACCAACCTAGGTACCCATCAACAGATGAATGTATAAAGAAAATGTGGTATATATACACAATGGAATATTACTCAGCCATAAAGAATGGAATTATGGCATTCCCAGCAAATGGATAGAACCAGGGGCTATCATGCTAAGTAAAATAAGCCAATCCCCCAAAATCCAAAGGCTGAATGTTCTCTTGACATGCGGATGCTGACTCACAGTGGGGGGAGAGGAATGGGAAAGACAGTAGAATGAATCAGATATAACTTTCCTATGTTCATATATGAATACACAACCCGTGTAACTCTACATCATGTACAACCATAAGAACTGGAAGTTATACTCCATGTATATATGTCAAAATACACTCTACTGTCATGTAAAACTAAAAAAACCCAAATTTTAAAAATTAAAAAAAAAAAAAAAAAAAAAAAACCTTCCACTTGTAGTTCACGACAACTGTCTCCAAACCTCAATAATGACAACTGTGGACAACTGAACTAATTCTTAGTAGTGATCTCAGAAAAAATCTCAATTATTATGGTAGGAAACACAATGGCACCTTGCTTGTTGCAGGCTATCAAGAATGATGGCGTGTTCTTCAGACTCATACTATCAATGAGGACTTGATACAGAAACTCGGCCACATCCTTCACCTCTCGCTGGAATGCTGCGCTGTCCACAACAAACACAACAGCCCTAGAGGGAAAAAAAAGAAAAACTCACACATGAGCCTGCAGCAGTGCACCATGTTCCTGAAAATTCTAGCCTTAATTTCTTCAGATTGGTGAATCACACACTAGAGAAACATATGCAGGTCTGTGTAGAGTTAATCACACAACACTAATCTTCATTTAACAAAAACTAGTGCTGAATGATACTGTGGGTCAATGCCTGAAGCTGAGCAGAGACTGAGGAATGATGTCCACCCTCAGAGACCAAGAAATCACTCAGAGCTCTATGATAAATGCCAGGACAGAACTATGCCCATGGTGTAACTGGAACAAAGAGGTGATCATTTCAATAAGACAAGGTCAAAGACAAGGAGGATGGAGTAGTTGAGCTGAATTTTAACTAGATAAAATGTCCAGAACATAGTATATTGAAGGCACAAACAAGGGAAACACATACATTAAAGAAGTCAAGGCAAGCTGGTACATAGGGAGATGGAGAACGACACACGACCAGGTCACAGAGCAAAGAGTGTGACACATCAGCCTATGAAGTTTACGTTTTTCTGTCTTGCACAGACTACTGGTACCTAAATGACAGAAATCGTAGAAGGCAACTGAACTAGAAGAGCATGACCAGGGAGGGCCTGACTTAGCAGTGAAAATCTTCATGTGCCACAAACAAAGCTATATCAGAGTTAAAGCACAACAGCCCAGGGAAACTATAGACGACGGGCTTTAGGGACAATGGTCTAAATGCCCAGTGGGGCAGGAGACATGCAATGGCTGACATGCACTGGGGAGCTGGAACCAAACCCGCTGCACGAAGCCTACAACTTAAAAGCAGTCTACTAGAGGCCCAGGGTTGGAAAATAATACCAAAAGAAATTGAAAAACCAGGCCTCCAGGTATGGAGTGTGAATTTACACTCTCCCCAGGTGCAAGATTCCTAAGTAGAAAGATTTACATAAAAACTGGGCCATATTCTAAACCTCTCTGGTCCCAACAGAAATATGTAACTCCTTCTCGAATGAGGCTTTCATATACTAAAGTATATCAATCACAACAACAATAATGCATCCCCTTGAAGGGTTCTGGATCAAATATTACAAACCACAGAAGAAAATAAACAGTCATGCCAGAGAAAAACAAGCACCCCCAAATTAGAGATAATGAAGCCATCTACAAAACACATGGTTAAAATTATTTAAGCGCACAATACTAGGAATTATAAGAAGAAGAAACAGGCGATTATTGGGGAAAAAAAATTTAAAGACCATACATAGTAAATGAAATTAAAAACTCAATGAAAAAGTTAAGCAGAGATTATTCTTAGCTAAAACAAAATGCAGTAAACTAGAAAGCAAATTTGAGAGTATCACACAATATGCAAAGTAGAAAAATTCAGAAGATACAAGAAACAAGAAGGGCAGAAATACTAAGGTTCAATTGTGCAAATGAGTTACAAGATGTGAGAACTGAGAATGGAGAAACAGCACTAGCCTGAAGAGATTATGAGAATTTCTAAGAACTGAAGACAGATATGATCTCTGGTCTGGGACAGCACATTTAAATTCCAAACATGACAAAGCTAATCCACCCCTTGACAGAAGGCAGACCAGACAGATTTCCTAGAAAAATAACAATGAGACTGCAGCAGCAGACACAGAAGTCAGCAGTCATGCCTTCCATGTCACCATGGAAACAACTACCACCCAGGACTTTATACTCAGCTAAAATCACCATTCTAGTACCCAATAAAGATAGCTTCAAATGAACAAAAGATGAGAAATTTTACTACTCACTCACTCTCTGGAAATATTTCTAAAACTGAGAGGAAAAACAGATCCTAAAAGAAAAGAGCAGAATGCCAGAATTTGGCGAAAGAAATCATAAGAATCCAGGTATGTCTCAGTAATCATTGAATATAAGGGCAAAAATCAGCAATCATTGGAGGTGAAAAAGAATGATGTGAGGAAGAGCAGAGTTAAAGCATTCGAGCTTTAGGAAAAAAGAACTAGTATTATTGATTTTATGAGATGTTGTGCAACATTTAAAAGGAGGGACAAGGGGCTGCTGGTGTTGTGGCTCACCTAGCATGCATGAGGCACTGGGTTTGATCCTCAGCACCACATAAATGTAAAATAAAGATATTGTGTTCACCTAAAACTAAAAAATAAATATTAAAAAGGAAGGGGGGCGGGCAAGTGGAGAACCACAAAGAGTAGAAATAACATATTTCACAAGTAAAGGGGAAAAATAGAAATTAAGGAAATTTGACTTGTAATAAAAGGCACATAATAATCTTTAATATGCATTTATTATGATGAAGATTTCTTTGAACTCAGTTTTATCTTTTTCTTTTTTCATGGGGACTGAATCCAGGAGCACTTAACCACTAAGCCACATCTCCAGCCCTTTTTTATTTTTATTTTGAGATGGGGTCTCACTGACTTGCTTGGGGCTTCTCTGAGTTGCTGAGGTTGGCTTTGAACTTGCGATCCTCCTGCCTCAGCTGAGATTACAGGTGTGCACCACTACCCCATGTTTGTTCTATTTACCTATAATACTTGAGTCACAGAGTAATTATACTGCAAATTATAAAATATTTATAACTGACAACATAAAAACAAAAAAATTCAGTGGTAAATTAATACCCAATTCTAGATCTGTCTAAATTGTCTGAAGAATTAAAAAAAAATCACATTCTCTTCTGAAACAAACTGCTCATCATCACCATCTTGTAGGTAAGGAAACAATTTCAAAATCTAAGTCCACATGTGTTCAATAAAAAGGAAAGAACCAACTCACTCATTCCTCAAACCTAAGATGCCATCAATTCAAAGAAACATTTCAGGAACCACTAAGAGGAGAAAATACTGCCAGTTAAACTATCACACCTGGGATAATTGCAACTGTAAGATGCCTTTAAAATTCAGAGACATTAAAATGTCTTCAAATCATTGAAATGTGTCAGACTAATTTCCCTCTCCAGTTCTTATCAATGTTAGATATACACATGAAGAGAACACTTGCAAATGCAGCATAAGAATTTTAGTAAAGAATTTAAGGGTTAATAACATGAGGGCAGACACTGAAAGAATTATGAAAATAGTGTTCTTGAAATAAAGTTACACATAATGTTGGAGTTTAATAATTTCTGGGACCCAACAGAGCTTTAAAATTTTTTCCTAAATATTAATAATCCTGTATTATGTCACTGAATTCATCTTCAGAGTATATTTTAATAATAATGAGGGAACACTTCCCAAACACTCTGAGAAATATTCCTGAAGCATTATCCCATACAATCTTCACAATCCTAGCAAAGGTGGGCTTGCAACCCAGAAGTGGCTCACTCTAAGCTCCATGTTCTTTCTACTGCAGGACAGTGTGCTGCCTCCAGAATCCCACCAGAGCAAAACACCAGTCCCACATGTGCAGACTTGATACACAGTACCAACTTCAACAAGCCCACTTCATTTCTTTCTACTTACCTGGCTGAAGACTTAAACCGCTCCAAGAACTGAAGCCTTAAGCTCTCATGTCCAGGGAGGTCAATCAAGGTCAAGCTGTTGCCCTGAGGATGGCAGCAATAATATTGAATTAATGTTTCCATCTAGATCCATGTGCACATCAGGATCAAATTAAAGGCATATAATACTGGAGTCTAGTTAATTAATTAATACAACAAGTGTTACTCTAATAAATAAATCAAACAAATTTTCATGGAACATTTTCAAATAAAACACCAGCCCAGGGATGGGGAATGTATTCATTGGCAGACTGCTTACTTAGCATGCATGAGGCCCTGGGTTGAATCCCCAACACCAAACTCCCCCCACAAAAATAAAACACTGGTCAAAGTTCTGGGGATATAACAGTGAACAAAGATGTGGCTCCCAGTCTAACATTAAGCATGATGTAAAATTACATATAAAGTAACAATTTTGATAAATGTTGTTAGGTTTCGTAGGAAACCTGACCGAGGGAGTTAGGAATGTGTGGTCTATCTGAGGTTTAGGAGACACCAGTGTGAATAAAAGCAAAAACATGTTAACAACTGTAATAAATATTCACAAGCTTATAATGCAAAAAAGAACTTAGAATTTATAGCACATGTTGCCATTACTGGGATCCTTAATCATTATAACAAAGCATACTTTCATAGTTTCCACCCCTTAATTCTTAAATATGTGCTTACCAGATACCCATTTATTTGTTTCAAATCTGTCAAATTTTTTGCCAATTTTTGAACCCCTATTGACCAAGCACATTATGCACTAATACTAAGTCCTATTCACCATTCCAGGACTTCATCCTTGACCTTATGATCAATATAAATGTGTCTGTGCTCAGTGACAAAACTCTTAGATGTGGCTTTAGTACAAGTATCAGACTCATCAATCATTTCTCGCATGTTTACCTCCAACCATAATCACGGTTCAATAGAAGGGAATCAGTATCATGTACAGATCTGACATAATTCCAGCTGGATTCATTATGATCTTTCAGAAAGACAAATAAAAATACCTACTAGCCTTTTCAAAATATTGGTAAGAATCTGGTGAACCCAGATTAGGATCTACTGCTCCATTTCAAAAATAGCACTGAACCACACAGCATTAGCAATTCAGAAGATTCATGACTAGGTACATTACTACCTAGAGAAAACTAAATCTAAACTTAAGGGAGTGGGAGCAGTGTTTGTGAAAAAAGGGGGGAATGTTCTATATTCTCAACAAAAATATAATACAAGCCACATGTAATCTTAAATTTTCTAGTAAATATTTAAAAAGTAAAATTTGTTATAATAAGTTATATAATCCAGTATATCAAAAATATTATTAATATGTACTAAGGAACCAAGACATTATTGATTGCTTACATTCCTTTTTTCACACTGGTTCTTCAAAGTCTGGTAAGTACTTGACACTTATAGGACCCCTCTATTTGGACTGGTCAAATTTCAGTGCTCTACAGTCACGCAGGGTCAGTAGCTACTGCACTGAGAGATACAGGTCTAACACACCCTCAAATAGCCCACTTTAAAAAATTCAGTACAGGACCCCAAAAATTAATGATCTCCTAAACCTGAAATTTCAAAATCCAAATCTTTGGAAATTTAAAAAGGTTTTAGTCAGAAAAATTGCCATCATTCAAATAAACAAAAATATCTCTAGATATTTAAATGGAGTCCCTGTACCTTTGCCTACAATGTTTAACTCTAGAGGCACCACAAAGGGGAAGTGGCTCTAGGGAAAAGAGCCCTAAGATCACAATTCTAAGTCACTATCCTTTTGTCCTTCCACTCTTCCAGTCAGTCACTTAGTCCTCATTCCACTCACTCACTACAACTCATTAAGTATCATAACTGGCTTGCTTGTCACTGTTTACATTCTAGAAAAGTCTTTCTCATGATTCTTTATGGGTATTTTTGAAAGTGCTCATATATACTTTTCAAGATATCCATTGCAACAGTTTGTAAAGGCATAAGATTCTAACCACAAACAAAACTAAATATTAGCAGTACTTTGATTACATCAAAATTTAATTATATGGTACAGCCACAGAGCAGAATACTATGCAGTTCATAAGTCAGCTAGATAGTACTATGTGTTTAAATGTAGGAGAAAAAAGTGAAGTTCTATCAGTCATACTGTTAAATAAAAAAAATATGGACAAAAAAGTGTGTTAAGAAAAAATATAATTAAAGGATATATAGATACAACTGTATATGCATTGAACACTTAGAAGCTTACACACAAAAATAACAGCGGTTATTACTTCCAACAACAAGACTGGCTTGTGGGATTAGAAAAGGAAAAATTACTTCTCAATTTTTTTGTTCCGTGTACATGTATTACTTCTTTAAAACATAAAAGAAAAAGACTTAATGTCCATTCTTTTTTTTTAATATTTATTTTTTAGTTTTAGGTGGACATAATATCTTTATTTTACATTTATGTGGTTCTGAGGATCGAACCCAGTGCCTCATGCATGCTAGGTGAGCACTCTACTACTGAGCCACAACCCCAGCCCTAATGTCCATTCTTAAATAAGTAAAGTTAGAAAGAAGACAAAAAAAAAAATTAAGAATGAGTCATAACATTACTGTACATAAGTGACTACAAAGGAGAGGTAGAAATGACTACATTGGCCAACAGATTATAAAGGGCAGAATTTGTCACATAATATATTTTTATATTCCCTATAAAAATAAACTTTAAATGGTATCTACATCCTCAGACTAATTCATTCCAGTCAGATTGTCAGACTCTTTAACACTGCAGTCACATCTTACCCTGTTATTGTTGACTCTGTATACAGCAGAGCTGTCAGTAATGGAAGTCTGAGTGTCTCTGTAATGGCCTGTTAACAACTGTAAAAAATAAGATGGGAGAGATCAGAGTGAACATATTAACAATAATAGCAAATCTAATGAGTAATAATAATGTTCTAGCCTGCCCAGGTTAAAGATCAAATAAAATGAATGCTGCTTACAATAGCTGAAAAAGATTTTAATTTTTTTTAACCTGTAGAAAAATTGCAAACTTCCTCCCCCTCTCTTCAATAGGAGAAAAAAAAATATTTTCAAACCATAGTTAGTGGCCAAATTTACTTCCCTTTTGTAAACATTTTTAACCATCATAAATAATTTGAAATTATATTTCTTTAGTGGAAGGAAAACAAATTCTACTGTCCAAAGGAAGAATAAAAAGCAGAAAATCTGTCCTATTCTCATAGTAAAACACATACTCAGTTAAAAATACCAAAAACAGCAGGGTATGTTGGTGTACACCTATAATCCCAGGAACTCAGGAAGCTGAGGCAAGACGATCAAAAAATTGGAGGCCAGCCTTTGCAATTTAGCAAAGCCCTATGCAACTTAGTGTGACACTGTCTCAAAATAATAAAAAACATAAAAATAAAAATGCTGTATACATTAAAAATAAGTATTAGTGAAAAGAAACCTAACTAGCATAAACAATTAAAGAAGAATCATCCTTCAAAAAAATAACTTTTGTCAAAGCTGGGCTGGTCACTTGGAAATGGTCATGTTAGGAGTATTTACACTACAGAAATCAGCAAATACCACAATTTAGAGCTTTGTTTACTGCTTCATAGGCTGTTTAGACTTAAGAAAGTGACAAAGAAAGGTTAAAATTAAAACCATGTTGTCTAGAGCCATTACATGTGATTAGCACAAGACACCGAGAAAGTATTTCTCTAGTATTATCTGATTCATCAAAGAAGTTATTCATGTCATCGATGAATGAATAAAGTTTGACATACATTTTCATGGTTTCATTTTCCTCTTGTGAACACAAAAGTAACAACTAATATTCACATCATGTGTCAGATTTAATGACAATAAATTTATAGAGGAAAGAATCCGCAGACTGGGATGTAACTGCATTTGCCAAGTCATGGTACAAATACAACCACAGTTTGGCTACTGGGGCAAATCTTCCAAAATCCAAAAAAAAATTGAAACATTAAAAAAAAAAAAAAAGTCTTTCACAGGCTCTCTGAAAGGTTTGTTACATGATAAATTATAACTTTTAAGTAGGTCAGGTTTATATGTCTTTAACGGCATCCTTAGCCATTTAACACTTATTAAAAAATCTTGTGATAAGAATTAAATATCAGCATCTGGTAAGGAGAAAAAAAAAGAAACAGGAATGGCTATAAAATTTTAGTTCATAGGATTTTCAAGAGTCTTTTTGTTTTCATAAAGTCTAGAATTCACTCCAAATTTGGCAGGATAAGTTTCTTTTGCCAATTAAAACATGAAATCACAGGAATACAGGGATGCCATAATATTAAGTTTAACAAAGGTATAAATCAAAGCACTTACCCTGACAAACAGCAATGTCTTCCCGGAATCACAAAGACCAACAAGGAGAACAGCTCTCTGACTGCTCTTTCTGCTCCAGATGAACTTCCAGAGCACTGTGGAACAGAGGGGAAAGTAATAATAAAACAAAGATATCTATGATAACCTGTGATTTACTTTGTTATTAGCACTATTTACGGTGGTTACTTAGGCACCCGCTGAGTGCCAGCCACTATCAACTGTCAACTCTCTGTGTCTACACCTCTTCCCTGAGCGTGGATATCTCAAGGGGTATCTTATGACTTTTGTATTCCCAGAACCCCGCTCGCAAACATAGGATGTCCGCACTGGTCTTCAGACCCCGTAGGTCCCGACGGTAAGTGATGGAAAGGGAGGGGACTGCGCGCCCAGGCTTAACAGGAGTGGAGTTAGGGAAACGCGTGTCCCAAGCACCAGGACTTCACTCCCGGGGTCGCCCGGGATCCCCCTTTAACGCAGGGCTGCGTCAGACAAGAGGGTGGGATGACAGACACGTTGAATCTCACATCTAAACTCCAGTAAAACGCCCTCTCGGCTCCCGGGCCTGCCGAAGCATAGCGGAGGCCGGGACCCCGGCCACCCCGCACCCACCATAGTCACCCACCGCTTCTTTACCCAGCGTCAGCAGCACTACGAGGAGCGACACCAGTACTGACAACAACGTTGGGTCCCTCTGCTGCAGCTCCTGCCTCAAGGAGTCTAGGTAGGGCTGGAAGGTGCCCCCGGCACCACCGGTGTCTCCCATCCGCCGGGAATCCGCGGAAGCCATGGATGAGGCGCGTGCTCTCCGGTGCCGCAAAAGCGACGTGGCCCTATGCTCTGCGCAGGCGCGAGCAGCAGAGCTTCACGGGAGTGGTAGTTCCCACTTTCGGGCCTGTGGGATGCCCGTGTGCCTGATGGGAGTTGTAGTTCGCTCATACACCCAGCTCCTCTACGAAGGCCAGAACCCTCATTCTTCGCCACCTAAATGACTGTGGAAAGAACAATGAAATGAATGGCTCTCGAAATTTCCACTTAGAATTTCTAGTCGGTCTCTACGTGAGGTGAGACGCATCTGAAGGATGAGTGAGCCGCTGCGGGCGCTTAAAGGGGCAAGAAAGCTCCATAAAGAAGAAAAGAAGTAGGAGCCGACGGCATGTGCAGGAAACACAGTAATTTAGTCCCCTACACTGTACACCTAGGCATGAGACTCAAATGACTGCACTAAGGGAAGCAGCCAGGAAAATCAATGCTAGGTAAGTCTAGGAAGGCATTCAGCGGTGCTCAGGAACTTAGAGTTTAGTCTCATTGCAATAAGAAGTTGCAGTTGAGGGTGACATAGTTAACTGTAGATCTATGGATCCCAAGTGGTTGGACTCCTACATACTGCATGTTCAAACAAAGTAGGATTCACTCAATAAAAACAGACAATGGGGACTCTGGATCAAGAAAGGATGTTTAAAATGTGAGGGTTAAGAAAGTAAATAAATCACTTGATTATAAATTACCATCATCAATTACAAATATCAGATCTTGCCACATTCTAATTCTTTCTTATGGTCCTAACTCCTGCTCCATATCTACTTTCCAACACAAACATACCTTCCTAGCTTTACCTCTGTCACTCTTGCTAAAATGGCTATTCTAACCAACTTTTATGAATTTTGTAATTGATGATTCAGCATCAATTGCCAACAAGGTCAAACTAATGCTCAAAATTGTATTTCCCGCCATGGTCAGTTTTTCAAGGTTTTGCCTAAATCATATTGTTAACCATCCAAAGATCTTAACATCTTTCTTTCACTTCCTGCCCGATCAAAAATGCATCCTCTTAGCTACTCCCTGCAATACTAATAATGAGGAGAGAACTCCATGCATACACACTTTGCTCCTTTATAATAACCATTGGTTCTTCTTTAGAAAAATCCATGAGTGGGTATTACCCAAAGAGGGATTGCTAGGTCGTATGGTAGTTCTCTTTTGAATTCTTTTTCTTTCTTCCTATCATTTTTATAATGACTGTGCCAATCTTCATTTCAACCAAAAGTGTACAAGAGTTCCCATTCTTCATGCCCTAACTGGCACTTGTTATCTTTTGACTTTTTGATAATAGCCTTCTAGATGGGCATGAAGTGGTATCTCATAGTGGTTTTGTTAGCATTCCCTGATCATTAATGATGCTGAGCACATTTTCATATACCTGTTGGCAATTTTTCTTCTTTGGAGAAATGTCTATTAGGTTCTTTTGACCATTTTTTTTATTCAGACTATTTGTTTTTCTACTATTGAGTTGTATGACTTATACATTTTGGATATTAACTATCAGATACATGATTTGCAAATATATTTTCCCAGTCTACGCGCTGTCACTTCATTATGTTGATTGTTTTCTATGCTGTGCAGAAGTATTTCTGTTTGATATAGTCCCATTTATTTATTTTTTGCTTTTTCTGTTGTTTGTTTGTTTTGTTTTTTGTGGTGCTGGGTATTGAACCTGGGGCCTTATGCATGCTAGGCAAGCCCTCTACCAACTGAGCTATATCCCTAGCCCTGTTTATTTTTTGCTTTTGTGCCCTGAGGTTTTGGTTTGATATCCAAAAAATGATCCCTAATGCAAATGTCCAGGAGCTTATCATACATTTTAATAGATGGAAGAGGTAACTGGTCCACTATCATTACTCTTTTCTCAGACTTATTCTTAACTGTCTCATGTTTATTTTTTAATTGAGCAGTACTATAATTTTCTTGAGTTAAAAAATTGCTTGTATATTGATTAAGGGAGAATTGGCATCTTTACAATACTGAGTCTTCCTATCCAAGGCACTATGTCTTTTTTGTATTATTTTTTACTGAGTATGGTTTAAATCACTTTTAAATGTAGTTTTCATGAGTTTAGTGATGCATTTTACTTGTTCTTACAAAACATTATTATTCTAACTCACTCTTATTTATGTAAGAGAAATTTATTTTGTATCTCAATTTTTCTTTCCGTTTTACTGAATTTTATTTTACTTTTAAAATTTATTTTTAATACATTATTATTTGTTTTATTGATTTTCTAGTATATAGTTCTCACTAGAAATTTTGATGTTTCTTTAAATATTATATCTTATTTAGTTTTCTTATGTAATTGGATTGGCCAGTAGCTCTAAAACACTGTGATCTAAGGTTGGTGGTAATCAATGTTTCTTTACCATAGGCACATGTTAGCTTTTGGTTATATGTATAAAAGACCACTGCCCAGTAACATCTGCCTATCCTGTTTTAGTAATTAAGGATGGTGGAAGGGTGCCGAATTATTGCCATCTATTCTAGCTGGCGACCTATGCCGGGTTCACAAATCTGTCTACTCCAATAACTTAAGAAAATGGCAAAGAAAGCACACAAACACAAAGAAGTACCTTTTCAATAATCCAGGATGGCTCTCCGACCTTAGGGGTCCATGGAAAAAAAGAGAGAACCACTGGAATTCTTTATTCTTATACAGGGGACACACAAGGGGAGGTTCCATAGAACATTCTATCCCAAAAAGGGCAAAGGGGTAGGATTACAAAGGAACAGGTGAGTGTAACTCAACTCCATTGGGTGACACCTACTCCTGGAGCCTCCTCATTATCTGAGCATAAAGCCCAGGTTATTATGGGACACAATAATTGTTCAGTATCTCTTGCTCAGGACTTAAGGGTGTGTATTTCCAGAGCGACTCCTGACACTAAAAGTTGTTGTACTAGCCCAAATGCCTAAGAGTTCTGTTAGTCTATCAAAATTAGGTGTATTGACCTGTTACAACGAGACAGACCACATCCCAACAAAGGACAAGTTGACATTATAGGATCTGGGGTGACGGTGGACTTTAGGTGACTTTTCAATAGGCTGAGGATTGATAGGTTCAGAGTGAATCAAGGCTGGTATAAAAAGGTTCACACCAGGTCTAGACTGCAAAGCACATCCAGAGTCCTTATTCCTGGGATTAAGAGAAGTGTGAAAGATTTTGTGCAGAAACCCCTTATCTGCAGTTCTGCATCTGAATGGAAAGTGAGGCTGTGGTAGGAGTTGGTAAAAGGGGCAAGTGGAGAGTTATTTAGAGGTTCAGAATCAACATAGACTTTGGATGTGGAATGGAGGAAAATGGTGAATGAGACTTGATACCTCTGTCTGCAGCATGAATGACTGAGTAAATGACAGTGTCTTCAGCCAATATACTAACAATAGTTAGTTTAGGGAAGCAACAGAAGGAAGAAGGACAGGATGATTCTCTTGTTTTTTGTTTTTGTTTTGTTTTATTTGTAATGCTGGGAATCAAACCTAGGGTTTCACACATGTTGGGCAAGCCCTCTATCACTGGGTTACACCTCTAGCCCAGATTTTGATTTGTTGGGTTTCTGCTCACTGTAGGACTCTACAATATAGATCCAATGGTAATAGGTGGAATCAGTGTGTCGGGGGACACTGGAGGCTGGGGTTACAATGACCAATATGGGTGCCCAAGAGTCATTAGCATTGCTTGAAGGAGAGCTTGGAAAGTGAGAGGAGCACTGGATCTAGAGAAGAACTCCAGGAAGATTCCCGCCCCCTCCCCCCCCCCAATTCCAAGGTAGATAGGATGAGTCTACAGTAAGACCACAAATGAACAGAGAGGTAGGAATCAAAGCAGAGGAGAGAGGTCATGTCCAAGAAGCTAAGGGAAAGAGTCCCAAGGAGGAAGGTCTGGTCAACTGTATCATGTGCAGGAAACAGGTTCAAGAATGAAATGACTGAGTTGGTTTAACAGTGGGAAGGTGGTGCTGACTTTCACCAGAGTAGCTTCAGGTAAGTGGGTGGAGCCAAAGACTGGTTTCTGTGTGTTCATTCAATAATAATAAATGACACAAGGAAAAATGAGCCTCCCTCTTAGAGGAAGCTGGGTGAGAAGGGAAGGAGATGGCAGAAACTGTCCAAGGGATGATTTTTAGCCAAAGATGTTTCAGAATCAGGTTAGAATCAGAACCTTGGCTATGTCAGATAGGATGCATTCAAAATATAAAAATAAATCCAGGCATATGGCACATGCCTATAATCCCAGCAGCTCGGAAGACGGAGGCAGGAGGATCTCAAGTTCAAAGCCAGCCTCAGCAACAGCAAGGCACTAAGCAACTCAGTGAGACACTGTCTCTAAATAAAATACAAAAAAGGGCTGGGGATGTGGCTCAATGGTTGAGTGCCCCTGAGTTCAATCCCTGGTGCCTAAAAAAATAAGTCCTCTATACTCATTTCTATACTCACTGAACACTTGATCTTTGTAACTCACTCCCTGTCCTTCCTGCCCCTTCCCTGGTAACACATATGTGCACATACATAGGAGCACATGCATTTGATTCTATTATAATGAACACACAGACCCTAGACCCTTTTAGAAAATGTTCCTTCATGCGGTGGACCCAAGAGGTATGGTTATGGCACCACACAGAACTGCAGGGAAAATCTAGATGGGTCTTAAGCTCAGAAGAAGGGGTTCAGCTGCACACATAGATAGATAAAGAAATCCTTCTGGTGGAAATATTTGTAAAAAAAATGAAGTTGTTGAAATATAAAATCAACAATAGTCTTTATTTTGTGACCTATGCATGTGACAACAGAGCTGTGAAGACAAACACAGTTGACACAAGCCCCTCAAGCTAGCGAGATCAGGGGAAGACCACGGGTCACCTGAGCTCCCGTCTCCATCCGAGGAGCAGCCCCACCTCTTGGATTTTAATATTTGTGGAAAGTGCAGGCTTCCAGGAGTCCTGTAGAGCAGAGCAGAGGGATAGGAAATTCAGAATGTACTTATATTTCTTTATGAACCATTGAGTGAATAGACAGTTAAGCGTAGCACAGAGGCAGGTACTCAGACTGGTTGCCCTGCTCTTCTTGTGACATACTGGACCATTTCCCAAGTGCCCTTCCCCACTTGCCTGCACAGCACCTATGCCTCCCTCAGGGAAGGCACCACACCAAAGCTACAAAAGCTTTAACATGGTTTCCCTGCTGTATAGTATCCCCCTACCTTGTTTCTTATGGGCAGGGCTTACACACCTGAGTTCATGTGGGTGGGTCACCCTGGAAGTCTGCTCTCTGCCTGACCTCTTTAAGCAGGTGAGGAACTTACATAGTAAGAAGCATCTGCCAATTTCTGTGCTTGGGCTAGGGATGGAGGCAGAATACAGAGCCAGACAACCTCCCTTTAGAGGATACAGGTTAAGTAAATGTTAACCTGATTTTTGTAACCATGGCCCTGGATGACCACGTTGCTTACATTAGAATTATATGGGCCAATTTTTAAAGCGTAGTCATCCTGAAATAGCACAGACTTGCTGAATCAGTGTTTTTTTAGGGCCTGGAAATACACATTTTTCATCAGGACCAAGATTCACTTATTCACTTTCTATAGTTGAAGAATAACTACCCTATACCACATCTTATTCTCCCCATCTTCCAAATGCTTCCAAGTGATTGGGTTATTTCACAGATAGTTACACTGCAGAGGTGTGTTTTATTCTATCACAGTTCCTATAACCTGTTCCAGATGAGTGGTATGTTTGGCAACTTTGTATTACCAGAACTTATCTCTAGAGCCTTACTGTCTGAAAGTACTTTCTGCAATGATGTTCTCTTTGCTGACCAATAGGGAGTCACTTGTGGCTACCAAGCAATTAAAATGTGGTTGGGTAAGACTAAGGAAATAATTTTTTAATTTAATTCAGTTTGGGGCTTGGGATGTAGCTCAGTGGTAGACTACTTGCCTAGAATGCACGAGGCCTTGAGTTCAATCCTCACTACCGTCAAAAAGAAAAGGGGGAGCCTAATTTAATTCATTATTAATTCATTGAAATTTAAATAGCCACATCTTGATACTGGCTACCATACTGAACAAGTCAACTCTAATAAAAAGTTTACTGAAGAGCAATGACACGTGCTCATACCCATTAACCTCCTCATTTTCTTAGAAGATGTCCAATAAGTTCACTATCTTAGTATCCTGGGCCTCTGTCCCCCTTACTACCTGCTCATACGGGCTGACCTATCATACGTTCTGGGCTTAGGTTAGATTGTTCTCTTACTGTTTCATTTTTCCCATGGGACACATCCTGAGGGCCAGACTCCACTTCTCGTTTGCATCCACCACCCCAGGACCCACAACTGTGCTTTATTTGCAACTTTCTCATGCTGTTCCTCCTACTCACGTGAGGTGGAGCATTTTCTCAGGTTTCCAACAGCTGTGACATACTCAGCCCCTAAGTACTTTTCATATGTGGTATCATCTGGAAGTCTGACCAAACATTTTGTGTCATCCCTGAACAGAAGGTCCTTGGTTTCCGATGAAAACAAACAGAACTTGTTCGAGCAGTCCGATACATGACTTCCAAACTCAGTCTGTCAAAAGACAGAAAATAACGTGAGGACCTGTGGCCCTGAGCAGCTGGGAACATGCATCAGAGGAGGTTCAAAGCTCTGAATCAGTCCTAGCAACAAAGGGAAGCTACAGATATGCCTCGGGAATTTCCACCTCCCTCATCCACCATTTATCCACTTGAAGTCCCAATTCCAGGATTTTATGCAAGTCCTCTGTAAGGGGCCTTGTCTAGCTTCTTCTGAGATGTCCCTCCTTCCACCCACCCACTCTTGCCTTCTCTGGTCTCTTCCCCTGCTTCATTGCCCAAGTCCCTTGGGGGCTGCTTATAGGAAATGAGAGGACAATAACATGTTCTTCAATGCCCAAGAAGTTGTTCAATATGACCCCTCCTAGAGGAGTAGTAGAGGTCACTGTTGAAAGTTCATGTTTGATTGCATTTCTAGTCTTATCTGGGGCCAGGCATTTAACTTCTCCAGCTATAAGTAAAATGATGACTATAAAAAGTTTAGAATTCCATATAGCACCTAGGGGATGGTCATTACATACTCAGTATTGTTTTCATGCACTTCTGAACATTAGGACTTTTCAAGATATGCTATCTTAATTTTCTTGAAAAAAGTACTGGAGACTCATCACCTAAGAGGAAGGTGATGTTTACTTATAGAGGGGTCTTCAGGATTAGAACACTCAAGCAGCCCCTCTCTTCTCTGAGAATGGCCCTGACATGGTTTTCCTCCCCATAGGGAAGGCTTGCTAAGCATAGAGGTCCTGTGCTCTTCACACTATCGAGCATCATGCCCAGTCTGCCTAAACAAGAGCAATAGAAATCTATTCTTCAAGACTTGAAGAGTCTTGCTAGGAAACAGGATCAATCTTCTTCACTTTTATAAAGGACAGATGTGGGGAAAAGAAGGGTACCCTAAGCAAGGCTAAGAGGAGCAGGAAGGCATATTCGTGGTCCTGAGGACACAAGGATCAGACAGGGACTTATTTCCAGTGATCGAGAGACAGAAATGCCAGTCCTGAGAGGTCCAGTTGTATAACTGCTTAGCTAGCATGTTTGGAGCACTTCCCATGGATCACACATTTTCCTAAACCCTTTGGATCTAACCGTTAATCCTCATATTAACTGAGAAGCAGGCATAAGTATTGCTATTCCTGTTTTACAATGAAGAAACTGAGGCATAGAGAGGATAAACCATATAACTAAGATGGCACAGCTAGGAAACTACCAAACTGAGATTCTGGTCCATAATCCATGGCCTCTCAATTCTAGTTTTCAGAAAGAAAAGGCTTGAGCCAGGGTTGTACTTAGCTATGAACTCCCACAAACAATCTGTAACTATGTAGGAATTAAGGGCAGGAGACTCTGGCTGGTTCATACCACCTGGCTACGTAACACCTCGCGAACACATGCTGCCTTATCTTTCCGTGAGACTACAGCATGATTCGGGGCTCGGGCCAGGTGGCAGTTCTTAGCTTCAGACACAGGCTTCCTGGTACCATCAGGGCACAGCAACTCAAAGTCTTCCTCCTTCAGATTCTTAGCCCACTCATCAGGGTTCTTTCCTGGATAGAGAAAGAAAGTGGATCAGCCTGAGCTGATGGCCTTGGTCACTGGGAGGATGTTACTGACCACTGGGGTGGGGAGGATCTGGACCCTCTGGCCAGCAGAAATGCACATGCTGGGTTTACAGCAATGTGGAGAGGAAGGGACACTCAACTTGGTCTACAAGGTGATACTCGGCTCACACCAGGACCTATTTATGACTACCCTCTTCTGATCTTCCCTCCCCAGCCAGGTGAGAAAGATGTGGTTCCAAAAAAAAAGTCCTCATTTTTATTAAATTCCAAAGCCTTCAATATTTCTTGCTCTAGCATAGGAAGAACATGATGTTCTGAGCCAGGTTTATCAAGATCTGTGCTATAAATGGCATCTCCAAACAGAAACTCTTCCCCAGGGGACACTTCTGCAATCTGCACCAGCATTTTCCATCTGACTCCCCTGTAACTTGTTCTAATTCACACATGCGTATGTGGTGCAGGTCCTGGCTTATCTCAGCCTCTTGCCTCAATCTTTCCTGTACTCTCTTTGAAACACACACACACACACACACACACACACACACCATTCTCAAGGTTTCAGCTTCTTCTCCTGAGGTACTTCTCAAATGTGTTTTACCAACTTTTATTTCTCTTCCATAATATGGGATTGCAACCTTTTTAAATTTCATTCATTTTCATTTAATTTTCTTTGTTTCACTGAGCAAGTAATGCAAGAGATCATGCTCATATGTTTTGGAATATATATACTGTAGCTCTAATCCTTTATATCACTTTGTTTCAATCCAATACTTGTTATGTCTTTACCTCTACTGTGTCTATAAGATGTTACATATTTATAATTTTTCATTGCATTAGATCTTGTCAAATATAAGCCACTGACAGCTGGTAGCTTCATCTGTGTTAGCATATGTTAATCAATTTCATTCTTTTTAACTACCATATCCTAGTCCTTAGTATGGACGTAGCATAGTAGTTGTTTTCTTTTTTTATACTGGGGATTGAACCTAGGGGTACTTAACCACTAAGCCACATCCCCAGCCCTTTTTATATTTTATTTAGAGTCAGGGTCTCGCTATGTTGGTGAAGATGGCTTTGAATGCATTAGCTTCCTGCCTCAGCCTCCGGAGTTGCTGGGATTACAGGCATGCACCCCTGCATCTGCTGGGTTTACAGCAATGTAGAGAGGAAGGGACAGTAATTTTGAAAACTATTCCTTTATTAATGGACATTTAGGGTGTTTATGATTTATTTTTTTGCCACTACAGTTGGGTTAAAATGAGTAATATTGTTTGATTGTACTTTGGAAATAGAATAGCTAGTTCAAAGGATTTGTGCATTTTTATGTTAGTTGAATGAACCAAATGCCCTCCTCACCACAACCCTAAGATACACAAACACCTTTGAGCACTTGCTAACACTTCTCCTTCCCTTTCTTGCCTATTGGTCAAAATTCACATCTTTCAAATAGAATCCATCAGCTTTCCATCCAAATCTGTTCTGTTCTATTTGGAAATTCAAGTATTTATTGAGTAATACTATATAGTCTCAGCCCTTTGCAAGGAACGGTCTTTGGAGCTAAGAAAATAACACACATACCAAAGGCAAATAATCCAGACAATAAATTTTGTGGAGCACACTCTAAATGCTGTGCAAATTCAGAACCAGGGCTTCAAAAGCAGATCGATTAGGGAAGCTAGTCGGAGGAGGCAAAGTTTTAGGTGTATTGTGTATAATGCATAGGATGAGAGGTGGAGAAAGGATCCTTCTATGTGGAAGGAAAGGATAACACAGGGAAGACTCAGGAACAAGTGTGTGCCTGGTGATTCTGGAACAGAATCTTGGGCAGTGTGGCCAAACAGATGAGATGGCCAAGCTCTAAAGGGCAGTGAGTGAGGTGCTCAGCATGAGTCTGTGAAGACTTGTTTTATTTCTAGAAAGATCAAAGTAATGCATGTCTGTAAGAATTTGTAGAATGCTATATGGTGTCTGGAAGAAAATTTTGAAACATTTATAATTCCATAGCATATTCCTTCAAAATGATTACATTTCATCTAGTCTTTTTACTACACATGATTACAACATATACACACATATATACATAAAATCAAGAGCCCATGTGGTTTTGTGTCTTGCTTCTTCTATACCATAACATATAACAGCACATTTTTTGAGAGATAATATAAGACTGACTGACAGTCTCAATCTGGTTGTGATTGGCAGGAAGTATAACAAGATTCTCTATAGGGATAGAGACTATGAGAAGAGAAGGGAACTCTGAGAGAAGGACAAGGAATTTGGACTTATGCAAGTTGAGCCTACAAGGCTGGGGTACTCTGCCTGAAAATGAAACCTTGTGAAATAGAGATACTGGGCTTTTCTGTCTTTCCTATTCCTTCTACATTTGTTAATTAGATTCTATGATGAGGAAGAGCTTTCCTTCCTTTGTCTGAGCAGTTTCATTTCATGGATTCCTACTTCATTCTGTGGGTTACTATCCTCTTCTGCTATTATTATTTGTTAGAATGTTCAAAATTCCCAGATTTGGTGGTGGGAGGTCTTTCCAATTGTCTCCTGAAGTTTTGATTCATGCCATCAACCTTTTTTTTTTTTTTGAGAGAGAGATATGCATCTGTCATTTTTTGAGTCCTTCAGTGTGAGTGGGTCGCCATATAGTTTGCTGGCCCCAACCAGATTTAGCTATTTTTCCAAGGAGTTCTGGTTCCTTTTTGCAGAGAATAGAATTTAGAAGCCAATATCTTGATGCTCATTGCTACTGGTATGTAATTATCTCTAGGCCTTCTCAGTGCATGGAGCAGAAAAATATAAAAAATATAGCTATCATGGGCATTATTGGAATGATTGACAAGTCCTGAATATGTACTATATGGGATGAAATCCACATAATGTAAAATTTCCTGATCCTGATAACTGTACTACAGATATCTAAGAGAATGCTTTGTTCTTGGAAAATAGGCACTAAGGTATTTAGGGGAAAGGAGAGCCAGGCCTGAAGCTGTGGACAGGGAGGATTTAGGGCCATTGGGAACACTATGGGCTTTATTATTGTGCTATCCAGATGAATGCTTCTCTCTTCACTGAAGACCCAGGTTGAGCATTAAAGCTTTGCAACCTGTCAGTGTCTGTGATACTTCTCCAAAGTCATCCCTGCATATCAATTTTTTTCTAGTGATCCAGATTTTATGGGGACACAAAAGTATGTGCACTTACCACCAGTATTTTGCAAAACAGTCTGGTGTTTCACAAAGGCCACATCTCCCTTCTCAACCAGACACCTGCAGAGGTCCAGACAAGGGGAGAGAGAAGAGAGGTGGTCAGACAGATTCATGTCACTCACATTATAGATCCAGGATAGCCAGCTGATACCAGCAATGGTAACTTCCTCTCTGTCGCTAAGCAACATAAGGAATGAAAAACCAAAGGCTCTAAATTGCTGTACAATGATATAACCTTGGGTCCACCAACTAAGCATGAGTTTCTATTACAGCTTCTTCAACAGATTGCATCCTTTTCCTAATTTCCACACAAGGAAGAGAGAACTGGTTTTTCAGGGAGGTAATGTCTCCCCAGTATATGAAATGTGGACAAAAAAACTCCATTCCTTCAAATTTTGGAAGATGTAAATGCTGATACTACATTTGTGAGAAACTGAAACCATTAGAAATTTCAATTTAGGATACCCTTCATCCCTTCCAAAAAATTAATATTCAGGGAGCAATTTGGACATTTTTTGGACATTTTGTTTTCATTTATTTGAAAAGTACAGAGAATGAGGCAAAACCTGGTATGAAGGCACTCAATTCGACTAAATCTCAATCCACATAGCCCTGGGCAAGGTATTGGAGGTTGTGAACCACAAGTCTGAACTTCTAAGCTTCTTGTCCCCAAGAAGCTTCTAAGTCCCCAAAACCATACTAACAAAATTAACTCTGCATGAGTGTGGATATGTTATTGCTTTTTACTGCAATTCTCTGAAAATGCACAGCACACAACAAACTAATGTGTGCTCCATCATCTGCACAAGGCCCTACTCAAAAGATGCAGATGGATCAGATTCCTATATGATAGGCCTAGTGCTGCTCTCCAGCTTCCTTGACCCTATTTCCTCAGGGAAATAACCTGATTCTTCCTGCAGCTGTTTAAGAGTTTGGGGGATAACTAGCTGAAAAAATGGGGCATCTGCTGTGCCCTGTATTAATTGCATTTCATTTTCTTTTGTGTTCAGAATCTGTCAGTTTGATATGTTTTATGTCATAACTTAATGTTTTATAAGCTATTTCTAGAACAAAGAAACCTTCAAGGCACATTATGTAAGCAAAGTTTGAGCCATTTCTCCTGACCTACAATTCTCAAACATGTTACCATCAGAAAAAGATAAGGTAATCATCAAAGGGGTACTATACTTTAAGTCCCCCTAAACTCTTAAGTCCCCATAAAAACAATGCACTCCATTTTGTACAATTAGAAATGTGAATAATTGGAGTGTGAATAGAACTTGCTGTTAACTCACATAGTAGCTGTAACTGGAAAATAGGGATGACCTTTGTTTTTCCCTCCACTACTGGGAAATTCAAGTATAATACCACCATTATGTGCAGTTCATGGATTTGTGAACTACCAAGATGACAGGAGGCCTGAAGCAGAAAGCATAGCTAAAAAGTAGTAATGTAGTAAGGTACACAGGTGTCTCTTTAAAAATGATAGGCATTCTGGGGCTGGAGTTGTGGCTCAGTAGTAGAGTGATTGCTTAGCACAGGTGGGCACTGGGTTTGATTCTCAGCACTGCATATAAATAAATGAATAAAATAAAGGTCCATCAACATCTAAAAATATTTTTTAAAAAATGATAGACATTCTATAAAGTATGAATATAGTGAGGAAATTTAGAAATTATGTACTTCACTATTCTGTACCTTCAGAGGAGTCTAGTTCTAGGTTTCCCCCAAGGTGCATGGAAGAGCTTGAGCCAAACTCCTGACTCAGTGTAGAGTAAGGTTTATTTTTGCATTGGCAGTAGTGACATTTGGAACTAGATAATTCTTTCTTCTATTGTATTGTCCTGTGCATTATTCAATGTTTAGCTACCCATGGGATGCTAATAGCACACTCTTCCCAACATTGTCAATCAAAAATGTCTCTAGACATTGCCAAATGTCTCCCGGAGGACAAACTTGTAAGTGAGAACTGATAAACCATACCTAGAAGTCATAGACAGCCAGGTCTAGCAGACAGTGCCCTCGAGGAGCCTGGTGCCCCTTCACAAACAGTTCTACATTTGGTTGCAGAATTTTCTTCCCTAATACATATGGTACTTAATGAACTAATATTTGAGAATCTCGCCTTAGTTCCTGAAAGGAGTCTGGTCAGGTTGGGATGTTGTTATAGTTGTGTTAGGATTAAAAGACTCACCTGAAAGCCCCTGTGTAGCCATAATATGTCTCCTTGTTGTTGGAAGCACAAACACTTGGGCCAATGCACAACTCACAGAGACTGGAATTTTTCTCATACCCAGGGGCACAGCCTTGACTGAAAAATTCATCTGCAAAGAAGGATAAGAAATCAGGACTGGGGATATAGCTCAGTTGGTCTAGTGTTTGCCTCACATATACAAGGCCCTGGGTTCAATCCTCAGCACCATCAAAAAAAAAAAAAGAAGAAGAAGAAGAAATCAGCTCTTCTAAGTCACTACAAGTAGCTCTTATCTAACACATAATAGGGCCACAAGGTCTAGGAAAGAGAGAACATATTAATTCATTCTGTGATCTGCCACCCACCAACTCAGAATTGCTAGGCTATAGGTTTTAAAAGGAAATTTAATGAGGTTCGGAAAAGGAGTTTATGACCAGTGCCTTTCATGGTGGAGGGGATGCCCTTGAGCACCATGATGGTGTCACCACCAGCCAAAGAGAGAAGAAATGGGATTCATGAGCTTGTGCCATCTGTTTTCAGATATCTCTTCTCCCTGCTGTTCATTAGGAGAGACTTTCCTATGTCTTCAAGCTCAAGAAAGGGATGGGGAGTTTTCCTTGCAGTTCAGCTGCTCACCCATGACTGTAAATGCACCAGGAGGCTCAAGAGAGTGTAAGCAGTCCTTTGCTGATAGGGAGCCCAAGCTTTCTGAATGTGGCCACAGCTGCACTTTGCTTAATGTCAAACAGGTGTCCCAGAGCACCCCGGTGCAGAGATGTGCTCCCATCTCCAGTCCCCACATACAAGATTTAGGGGCTTCTCCTTTTTAAGGAGTTGCCCAAATTTGGAGGCGGCAGAGAGGAAGTACTCAGGAAGCTAGTGCAAATCAAAAGCATTGCAAAGCATTTGCTCTGGGGATATTTACACCGAAAAGTTTAAGGAGATAGAAATAAACTCCTACCTGATGGTGCTCAGAGGACACAGAGAATAAGCTGGGATCTACCCCTTAGGAGAACCCTAGGAGCTGGTCAGTGACTCAGTGAGACTGCTAACACCTTCAGAGACCTAGGACTACCCACACTTGTCCAAAACCCCTGTGGCAAAGATTGCTAGCTCTCTATCCAATGTTCATTTCCCTTTGTTTCTTAGTAACAAATATCTAGTCTTATTTGATATAGGAACACACCCAATGATTGATTATATTTCTCTTTTATAGCTAGGAGTGGTGATATACTCAAGTTCTGAGCAATGGGGAGTTAGCAGAAGTAATCAACTAGGCATCCTAAAAGGCATCTTTCTGACAGCATCTGGCTCTAACTCCTTGGTGCTTGGGGCTGCCTGGATCATGAATGTGATGGATCATAGGGTGGCCTTGAACATGGAAGCCTCGTCCTGGGAATAATGGAACAGAAAGAAGGAAGGAGCCCTCCTGACCATGCCTACCATGGTCTGCACTCCTCTGGTCTTCTTCAGGAGGGATAAAAGTAAACATAGATTCACTGAAGCCATGATGTACGACTGAAATGAACCATCCTGGCCCAGCTCCCCAGCTCTTCAACTCTCCTAGTCTTTTCTGATATTTCCTTAAAGTTTACTTTTACCAAATTTTACTTCCATAGAACCAGGGCCCACAGCATCTTGGACTGCATCCCTCTCCCCCAGGACCCTTCTTTCCAGTGTGTCCCTTGCTGGATTTGCTCACCAAATCTGCAGTGGTTGATTCGGCTATAGAGCAGGCCCATGGGAATGTTCCAGCCAGCTGTCCTGTCTACTGCAGTGTGGCAGGACTTCTTGCCCTTCAAAGAGTTCCAGGTGATATCAACATTTGATTTCTTTACCACTGCCACAGCATAATATCCTATAAGAAAGACACCAAAAAGGATGTGTAGCCTCCAAAGTGTCTGCTTCCAATTAAAGCCACCATCTCCCTATGGTGGCAAAGATGGCCTGAATCGTTCAGAGTATCTTGAAAGGATCTCTGCAATAGCTAACTGTGGTGAAGGACAAGGCATTCTGTAGGGAAAAGCTGAATCTGAACTTCAAAAACAAAATACTATGATAACCACAACCCATTATTAAGTACAGTTTTTATGTTTTTAGGTATCAGTTAAAAAATAAACTCAAACCCTCAAATACTAAGAATACATTATTATTAAAGCGATAGCTAGTGTACAACCCTTTCCTGAATGCACGAAGTCATTGAAGTGAAAAAACAGCAGTTCACCCTCCAATGTACTATATCAGAGGAGTGGAAACTGAACAGCTAATGTAATGCCCAACATTTCACAAATTAACACTCATTGGGAGAATGTAATAAAAGATCAGTAATTAAAACATAATATTTACTATCCATAGGATAAGAATGGCTCTTTCCAGATCTGCTAAAGAGCTTGACTCCTTGAGTGATGGGAGAGACTAGGAGGTTGTACTCAGCAGAAGGGACAAGGACAGGCTCACATAGGGACAGCCATCTGGAATATGACCTTCAGGGACCTGAGCACAAGGCCCAGTGCTCACCTTGGTATAAGATTTTCTAACTTGTGCCTGCCCCATCTTTCCTGATTCACCCCTAGCCAGAGCCCCGGGCAAGAGCCAGGTTGGCCGGGTTCCTGGGGCCAGGTAATTTCCTGTTCCTGGACACCTACCTTTGTAAGACTCTCAGCCCTTTAAGGAGTACATAAGCAAGGTTCCTTGTATAGTTCTCTTATCTAAAAATGTGCATGTCTCATGTAATTCAAGATGGTGGAAGCTGTGGGATTTGCTTTTTAGATATATGTTCCTAAACAATCTGTAAGCTCTCTGAGCCCCAGGGTCCTCTGTGCATCCTTAGAAGATGCCTGCCTTATAGGATTAAATGAGAAATCCTGTGTATAAGTCATGGCAAATGTAAAGGAATAACCAGCATTATTAATTACTACCTTCCATAACCCTTCTGCATTCTAAAAATTTATCTCTTCCATTGCCTTATCTACTTGTGATTTAAATTTCAAACTTACCAACCCCTTCCCCCAAACAGGGGAATTTACCTTATAATCTCCAAGGGTACCAATTCCAACTCACCTTCCTCCAGTGATTGACAATTGGCGCTTTCTGCAGGAAATAAAATGAAGAAGGCATTAAGCACATACAGATTAGAAAATCATGCCTTTCTCATGTAGAAACTATGAACAAAAAAGAGTCAGCTAAATCTATACATGTCACCAAATCCCCAGCAAGTTCATTCAGCTGTTGGCCTCTAAAATCTATCCACAAACTGTGAATCTCACATTTCCTGCTCTGTCTGAACAGAGCCCACAAAGGGGTGCCTGCTGACTATATTTAAATCCCTGCAACCAGGCAGCAGTAAGAAGCATGTGTTCTGGAAACTGAAAGACCTGCCAGGAATCCCACCTGCTCTGTGCAGTCAAGTCACTTTTAGCAGAAACTTCACAGCATAGAGCTTCCATAGAGCTTGAGGGTATGATAGCTGTCATATTTTCAGATGACTGTGGGGATCCTATGTGAGGGAACCCAGCAACTTGGAAGTAGAAGGCACTCGGGAGAGGAGAGCTTTAAGAAAGCCATGGTGTGAATCAGTCTATGTCTTTTCCATCTTTCCTCTCCATGGTCCAGGAGGAATAAAACCACATCAATGTTTATAGCAGCACAATTCACAATAGCTAAACTGTGGAGCCAACCTAGATGCCCTTCAGTGGATGAATGGATAAAAAAAAATGTGGCATATATACACAATGGAATTTTATTCAGCAATGAAAGAGAATAAAATCATGGCATTTGCAGGTAAATGAATGGCATTGGAGAAGATAATGCTAAATGAAGTTAGCCAATCCCCCAAAAAACAAATGTCAAATGTTTTCTCTGATATAAGGAGGCTGACTCATAGTGGGGTAGGGAGGGGCAGCTTGGGAGGAATATATGAATTCTAGATAGGGAAAAGGGGATGGAAGGAAAGGGAGGAGACAGGGGATTACCAAGGATGGTGGAATGTGATAGACATCATTATCCAAAATACATTTATGAAGACACAAATTGAGTTTCGACCTACTTTATATACAAACAGAGATATGAAAGATTGTGCTGTATATGTGTAATAAGAATTGTAATGCATTCCACTGTCGTGTATTTAAAAAAATAAAATGAATTAAATAAAAATAAATAATAAAAAGTTAATGGTAGACAAGAACATCGGGAAAAAAATAAAGTGCTTTGAAGAAATGAAAAACAAAAAAATAAAAACAGCACTCTGTACTTACCATAGTTCTCCGCCATGACAGGCATCAGACCGCACTGGCCTGCAATGTAGACATAGCCTCCATCCAAGCTCATGGCATCTGCTTCTCCATTCTGCAAAGACACAATAAATCACAACAGATGAAAAGATGCCATTTTCTGTGCCACCTGCCCTTCCAGCTGTTTCCTTGAAGGGCTTTCCCAGCACCAGCTGTGAATGCCAGAGAAACAGCAGGTGCTGGTACTGAACCCCAAATGGATCAGTCAGGCAGGCCCAACATAGAAAATAAAATGTACGTTTATGTTCACCCAACCAGTATAAGCATCATGAACTGATGATCAAGGCCACATGTCTTGCTGAGTTTATTCAAGAACAAAGACCTATATTCAATCCTCCTGTCTTCTCATAGGACTCACTGTCCCCAAGATGTTCCGACAACACCTTTTTGACCCTAAGCATCTCATCTGAGAGATGGAGGGGTGCAGTCGGGGATGTATCTGTGGAACAAAGCACCTCTGGATGGAGCTCTAACTTTTCATTTTAGTCCCATTGACTGGGTGCTATTTCAGTGCTGAGTGCCCAACAGATGAGTTTGATGGGTGAGTCAAATATTTGCAAATGATCTAGTACTCAGAGCTAATAAGTCCCAAATTTCAGAGATGCTTGGATTTAACAAAATTTGCAAGATTTCCATGTGGAAGCTAGAAAGAGGGGAAAGGAGTGGGGGGAGGGGATGGATCTCTTAAAAATAGAACTGAGAGCAGTGGAGTACAGGGGAGTGAGGGGAGAGAAAGGAGAAGTACTGGGGAAGGAAACTGACCAAATTATATGCATGTACCCACATATCACAATGAATCCCACTATCATGTATAATCATAATGCACCAATAAAAATTTTTTAGAAGATTTACAACACTTTCCTTGGAATATTCCCCTGGCTAAATACTTTATAGCAATATACCATAAAGGAATAATCAGATATGTGGACAATTATTTGGGCAAAATGTATAAGTGAGAAAAATAACAAATGTGATTTATAAAGCAAAAAGAAGAACCAAACTATGCTCAGTGACAAGAAATGGCTAAATAAATGGCAGCCTATCCATACTATAGAATAGTTATCAACATGAAAATATCGTGTTTTTTCTTTAAAAGACAACTATGGGCAGATTTGTTTCTCTCAATGCAGACAAGAATCATTGTACAGCCAAAAAAAAAAAAAAAAAAACCTTTTCAACAATGATTTGATTCATAAGCATTTGAAATTTACATAATTTTAAATGAATATATAAATACTGTAAGTAACCAGCTCATTTTTTTTATCTTCCTCTACACATCTAAACTTTAAAAAATGACCAACATATATAGTGTTTGAAAACTTGAAGTTTTGAAATACTGCTTTCCCAATATGTCTCAGAAACATCCTTATTCTAATAATAGGTGGTATATTGTAGGAGGGGAAAAAGAAAGAAGAGATATACCAAAAATTGCCCTCTTAATATCCTACCTATCCTGTCGGTTAAAAATGGTAATATCTCTAGCAATAATGGATTAGGTTGAAGGTGAAGAGTGGCGTGTACCTCGAGGGCTAAGACTAGTGTTGCAAGTATTTTCCCATTTGATCTGAGCTCAATGTAGCAAATAGTGCTGAAGGAGCAAAGTTCTTTCCTTCCACACATTTGCTCACTGTCTTCCTTTTAAGCTCTTTGCATTTCAGCTTGAAGGCTCTGTCACCAGAACAGTTTCAGAGCTCACAAATCAGGGCTCATATTAATTTTTAACACATTTTAAACTTTTCCAGATTTGCTGAAATAGCAGCTTCAGAGAGTACCTGTATCTCATTGTCTTTTTGGCAACTGTTAGTTCTTCCCAAATCCCTTTAAGTCCTTTCTCTTGGGGTAGTCCTGTTAGTTCCTCCTTTGGATTTGGCACCAGAAGTCCACTGACAGAGAATGATCTCTGTTTGCACATGCACAAATGTCATCTATTAGTGGGAGTGTTAGAGCTGCTTCTACTTTACCAAGAGAAACATATTCTCCTGCCTGTAGTTTTTTTTGTTTTTTTTTTTTAACAAAGTCCTTTTCATGATCAAAGGTCTTTCAACAACTGTCAAATTCTCCAAGATCTCTAGTACAGAGCCACTTCTGTCCATGTTCATCTTCAGAAATATCTGCTTTTGTTTTGGCTCCATGTTTGCAAAAAAATCTCATTGTCGCATGTTGGCCACCAATAAGAATTTCACCTCTGGGGTGTGGTTTACCACTATGAAGGTGTCCACCTTCCTTCCAGTTCTTTACTTTCATTTCACAGCAAACTCATGGGACTCGCACTTCTCCCGGTATTGTAAGCCCACCACCCTTGTCCAAGTGATCCAGCTGGAGCAAATCCAGCAAGCCCATGGCCTTGACCAGCAGGAGAGCAAAACCAGACAGCATGAATCTGCATGGCTGCAGAAAGTGGAGCACCTCCACACAAAAGAAGCCTATTTCCACCTAGTGAGCACTGAGATGTCCAGAAAACAAAGCTTACACAGTGGAGTGCTGTGCCCTTTTGAAGTCTGTTCCATTTCATACTCGTGGGCCATAATAAACAGATCATATTGAAAAGTGATCATTTCATCCACTTTCTTCATGATATTTTTGTAGGTCTGAGCTATGATTTCTAGAACAGCTGCCATCAGTGCTGCTTTCAACCTAGATATAGCCCCTTTTCCTCCTCTCTCTCTCTCTCTCTCTCTCTCTCTCTCTCTCTCTGGTAGTGGGGTGTACCAGGGATTGAACTCGACCACTGAGCCACATCCCCAGCCCTATTTTGGATTTTATTTGGAAACAGGGTATCACTGAGTTGCTTAGCACCTCACTTTTGCTGAGGCTGGCTTTGAACTCCTGCCTCAGCCTCCCGAGCCACTGGGATTATAGGCATGCGTCACCAGGCCTGGTTTCCTCTCTTTATTTGTAAAGATGGATTCACTAAAGTCTGGAGGAATTGCCAATTAGACATCCGTAAGAAAGACAGACAAGCTCAATATTAATTCTAGAATGTGGAACAGGCAAATATCCAAGGAAAATATCTTCTCGTGGCCGTGGAATGTGTTCCATCATTCTGATTATAACAGTAACATTACGATGGGAGATCATGGATCCCTTATTAAAGAAGCCTGTGCACTCACTTATGTGCACAGTTACTGCAATGTCTAAAGAATCTGGTTCCCTGTGAAATCTGTTTTCAATGCTCACCTTCACTTTCTCCTGCAATCATGACATGCATGGTAACATCTTCGTAAAACTTGGCCAGCGCAGTGGTTTCCCATCAACAGTGGTGATGTGTCATAGGTGTGGGACCTAATAAACTATGTCCTTCAATTTTGTTTGCAAGAGTTCTTACTAGCACTGATGTTGGTCACTTCTGTTTCATCTAATCCATGAACAAATCCTGGACCTCTTAAGGTAGCATATTATGTAATAAGCTGATTGTTACCCAGGAAATACACTTGTGCAGCAATCAGCCACTGAGCTCTCTAAGCAAATATGCTGATTTTGGTCCTTGCTTTCCGTCCCAACATCTGTAAATTATCTCCAAAAGTAAAGGCTCATGATGACATTTTAGGAAAGCACAAATTATAGTGTCCAAGAATAACTCTTAAAAAAATGTTTCTATTTGGTTGAATTTTGTCTTCCTTATTTAAGATTTCATGTATTCCCAAGAGTCTTGCATTACTTAAATTTGTTTTTGCATACATGAATTTATTTTGCAGCTAGTGCATCGATCCAACATGTAATACTGAAGACAAATTATCCAAGCTGTTAACAGATGGGTAGATAGACTCAGGTTTTGAGATGGTGGGCTTTGCTTTAATTTGGTTTGATTTTTCTTGTCTTGATTCAGACAAAAAAAAATAAATAAAATGGAATATATGTTAAAATAGTATAAAGCAATATTTTAAGATGTATGAAATGTAAAAGAATGAGGTTGATAGTCTGGTTTTCATTTCATAATTTCACATAAAATTATGTGGTTATTCATAAGTGCTCAAAAGTAGAATTGACAGATTTCAGCAAGAATTAGTGATGATGGCAGGAAGTCCTAGTACCTTTAAGATATGCACCTTACCGATTCATTATAAAAGATCTAACTCAAGAACGGCAAAAGGAAGCGATGCACAGGGCAAAGAACTGGGGGGTGGAGGGGATTCAGAAGCTTGGAGCTCTCTTGCCCTTGCCAAACATGCCACCCTGCTAGCACCTCGATGTATGCACCAACACAGAGGCTCCAAATCACATTTTTTAAAGAATGATTGATAATATGGGAAAAGCTACTTAGATATCATAAGGTGAGTAAGAGATCGTAAGCAACCTATATGAAATGATCCCAATTCAATAATTTTCTCTGAGTTACATGATTATAAGTACTTTTGATTTTCTTCATTATATCATTCAGGATTTTCCAAAATTCTCTAGAAGCCAACATGGAATACTCTTGTAATCAATGAAGCAACTTTGTACCTGCCTACAAAATCAATACAGAATCCTACCGCACTCATCGTGGCAGCCCACAGGTCCCCAGACACCCACACCATCAGCAGGACATGGCTTAGCTTGCCTGAGTCCTACAGGCATCCTTCAGATCCACAAACTAAGGTTCTGAACCTTCTGGGGCTGCTGTGCTCATACAGTCAGTGCAAGGATCCTGGAAACCAGGGTTTCCTCATCCCTCCCAGCTCAGCCTTAGTAGTGGCCAGCAGGTAGCAATAGGAGGGAGGCTGCCCTAGGGAGGGGAGAGTGACATACCATGATCTTGGCAATGCAATCCTCAGTGGACTCTGCCGATTCACACGCTATTTTCCCTCCACTGTTGATGCTCCACTCATCGCACTTGAGCCTCTCGTGATGGCTAAGTGCACACCACTTCACGGTCTTGCATTCATCCACTGGGCTTTCTGGGCCTGTGGCACAAGAAAAAGAACCAGAATTCAGAAGAGAGAGGCCCCCTGCTGTTGCCTGGTGTCTATTGAACCTACTATCTGTTTTTATGTAAATGCTGGTTTTGCCAGATTCCATTCAAAGAATTCATCATCTTAGAAAGAAAAGTGAATATACAATTCCTTGTTTTTTTTTTTTTTTTTTAGATTTAACTTTTTACTTCTTCTGAAAAGCCAACTGTCCTCTCCAGCCTCTGGGCTCCATCATTTCGGGTTGTTGTTTTTCCTTCTTCTTTTTCAAAAAATAGCACTTAATCACCTAATATATTCTTATTTTTATGTCAATTGCTTACTGTCAGTTTCCCTGAGGATAACTTAAGCTTCAACAGGCATAGGCCATAAGCATTTTGTCCTCTGTGTTTAAGCAGCAGGAGCATCCGATCAGTGCAATTAAGAAAAAAAAAAAAAAGGACAACTTTTTATCTTTCAGACTCGGTCCCCAAGTCACTTCCTCAGGGGCCTCACCTCCACCCCCAGGCCAGGGCCTATTTTGACGTATTTTGCATTCTTTTTAGGACCACAGTAATTTCTTGTTATTGCACTCCCCTCCTAAGCAGATCTTTCATTTGTAATTGATCATTCAATTATGGGACTACTCAGAACATTTGTCTTCTCCCTGGTCTGAAAGCTCTAGGGCAGCAGAATCTAATATATGTTTGTATGTCCAGCACTTAGCAGAGCCCATGGCTATATATTTAATGCATGTCCACTGAGTGAATGAATGATCACTCAAAACCATAGTGACCCAATGAGATTCTGGACCGGGATCCACCTTTCTAGAACTCCAACTTTATTATGGCACATGTAAATAAAATAAAACTTCATTTTTATTTTACTTATTTTGTGCCTATTCACAAAGTGAAATAGGGCAATCCTGATTTATGCAAGGGAAATAATATTAGTGCCAACCCAGGTCATTTACATTATGAATTTCCTTTAAAGCCTTTGGTGATGTCTGGTCCATCATGGCCAAGGCCATTTAGCTCACAGGAAGGGCAGAAGAAAGAAACACCAGGAGAGGCTTTGGTCCCTGGAAAGATTCTATCCCTAACCCCTGCCCTTGCCAAATTTCTCAAGCTGGTCCTTCCTGAGTACTTACATATGCCTTCCCGTAGATTCCGGACGGCAGTAACATACTTATAGCCCAAGTACAGTCTAAAGTCCATCTTAGGGGGCACCCTAAGGAATCCCAGGGCAGAGTCCTTAAACAGCAGGTTCTTCCCATGAGGAGAGCTGAACAGCTGGAAGTCGCCAGATTTGCCTTTGCCGAAATGTTCCTGTTCACAGTAAAATGAATAGTGAATGGCCACAGGGAGAAAGAGAAGCCAAAAAATGGAATCAAAGAGGAGACCCAAAAAAAAAAAAAAAAAAAAACCTCAGAAATAAAATTAAAAAAAAAAAGAAAGAGAAACTTCAAGATGTCAGGAGAGAGGACAGTCAGGAGTGCTGTTGCCCACCTAGCATCGTCTCTGCTCACTGCCTTCTTAGGACCACACCACATTGTTTCCCTGAGTGGGTTTCAGGCCTGTCTCCCTGAATGGTTGAGAGAGGCTCACTGAGAACAAGAAATGCATCTCATCCAGAGGCTGGCAGGGTATAAACCCTCCATGGGCAGATGCGAGGGCTGAAGGAGAGGAGGTTGGCTTGACCTTGAACACCACCTCTCCAGAGGGGTAAAATGAGCAGTGCAAGCAGCTTCCATTGAGTGAATGAATGATCACACAAAACCACAGTGACCCAATGAAAATTCTGGACCGGGATTCACCTTTCTAGAACTCCAACTTCATTATGGCCCATGTTGGCCAAAGTACTGGCTGGAGATGTGCAATCAGGGAATCAGACATTGGGAGAGAGGTTGTTTACAGAAGGAGGGTCATGAGAGTCTTCATGGAGGTGTTGATGTTTGCCCTGGGCCTTGAAGACCTGGTTTAGAGGGAAGGGAATGAACTAGAACAACAGGACCCTCTTCAGATGTCACCAGTCAAAAAGGCAAAGGGTGGTAGATGGTAATACCAAAGGAGGTTCCCTTCTGCCGTGTAAGGAGTCCCAATTCAGGGGCTTCTTGAGAAGCTGATTATGTGTGGCAGGGTTCCTACTGTGTCCTGGCACATAGTGACCAGAAGGTGAGAAGAAAAATTTCCCAAATCCAAGCAGAGAGCTCTAAGCAGGGGAGAGGATGGTGGGTGGGGATACCTGAGCCTGGTTGAGAAGCTCCCAGATCAGATCTTCCTTGCCATCCACGGTTCGAGCCACGACAGCATGAGAAGGAACCCGGGCCAAGTAGCAACTCTCATATTCATCCACAGGCTTCCGGGTGTTGTCTGTGCAAAGCAGTTCATACTGGTCCCTGTCAGCCTTCTGTTCCAGGTTCTCTGGGGAGGGAAAGTCCAGATGAGCCAACTGCTGTTGGAACTAGGGTGCCCCCTACTCTCCCCTGAAATCCTGTTGATAACAGAAAGTGGGAGCTGAGAGGCTTTGAGTGAACCCTGAGGACCATGGAACATGCAGGAAAATGACTGCACAGTCAGATAAAGGCCTGCAGACTTCTGATATCCGTGCAGCAAAACTGTCCCACATCCCATGCGTCTGATCTCATCAGGATGACTGACAGGTCAAGGTCAGCCAGACTAGCTCCCAATCCTTAGATACAGGTATACTGCCCCAGAGGCAGATTAACTTGTGTAAAGAGGCTGTATAATGCAAAAAGGCCCAAGAATCCAGATGGGGAACCCAAAAGTACCTACCTCTGTACAGGAAGAAACCCAAGCAATGATAGAAGAGAAACACTGTATGCCCCTGTCTACTTAGTGAGCATGGAAAAGCAGGCAAGGAAGAAGAACTCTCACTCCTTAGAGAGGAACTTCCAGTATCTTCTTCCATCACTTACCAAATATGGTCAAGTGTTTGACAAAGGCCACCTCCCCAGCATCGTCTTTCAGACACCTGTGTGAAAGAAACACATTAGAACACTCTTAAAAAACACTCTTGGGCACCAGGAGGGTCTGATCCCACTTTCCAGCCCTCAAATGGAAACAGAGTCTTGGAGAAGCCTCTGAGGCAGCACCATGGGGTGCTGATATTCAGGATACCAGTGGGATGGGAGGGGTGGTTGATTCCCAGGAGATGAAGGGTCCTTTACCTTATGTTGTCCAAAAACAACAAGAACAAATTGAAGGTATTTTAATGTAAAAAAATATTCTTTGAGTCCTGGTATGTCTACCTTCTCTTGAGGGTAGAAAAGTGCCCTTGGCTTATGATAAAACTTTAGGATATAGCCAAGGCAAAAACAGGAAGCAAAAAACCAGCCACATGGGCTTCTGGATAGGGGAATTAAGGGGAGGTAGGGGAGGTAGGTGCTTGGAGCCTGTTATACTGCTGCAATAGACAGCAGAGTGTCTGTCACTGTATGGTGAGCCTGCCTGTCTGTCACTAGGGATGTGCCTGTCCTTTCAGACTCTGCTCAGTCCAGCAAGAGGAGACATTAGCCAGGCTTCAGGGCTGTGAGGAGAAAGAAAGGACCCCCAAAGAGGGGATTGATCATCAGGGAGAGGGGCTGTCTTGGCCTCTGGAATCCCAGAGGTACCACCATCTCACTGGGAGCAGATTGGGACTTCTTAATAGGCAATCAGGGCTCTACTTGGGGCTAGCAAAGAACTCTGAGGACATTTGGCACTTTGGCCAGCAGGGGGCAGTGGTCAGTCTTACTCACTTGAAGGCGCCTGAGTAGCCAAAGTATGGTTGAGCAGAGGAGCAGCCACACCCTGGACACAGCTGGCACAGTTGAGGGAAGGCTACTCCATCTGCACAGGGGACGCAGCTGCCCGAGAAGAAACTGGCCACTGCTGCTCAACACAGAGAAATGGACCACAAGGCATGAGCGAGGCTGGCCAAAGCCAATGACATCTCCCAGCCCCTACTCACCAGAAAACAGGGTGAAGGGGGTTAAAATAAAACCAACCATCCCAGACCCAGCTCAGTCTTACTTGTGTTAACTTGTCAGGATCCAGGGTTTTCAAACAAGAAACAAGTGAACCCCTGTCCTGCAACCACCCAACCAAGGAAACAGGCCTGGGCCCCTTCCCTGCCCTGTGAGAGGCTGGATCAGTTCCCAGAGGTCCCTCTGGGACCCATACACTAGAAATGGGAGGACTTCCCAGAGGGGTGCCAGCCAACCTCATGGCCAGCAGACAGTCACCAGAGCAGGCTCCAGCAGAATGGGGCACACATCATCCCAGACAGAAACTCTAGGGAAGTAAACAAGAGGGCCCAGGCCTGTGGTCCAGACTAAACCCTTTGAGGACCCTGATGCTCTCTTTCTTCCCCTTCTCAGAAAAGCCTCTGCTGAAATGTTGGGAGCTCAGAGCAGAAAAGGCTCAGCCGCCACTTCCCAAGGGCAGCTGGTGCAACAGACCTGCCAGATTCAAGGTGGTTCACCTCGCCTTCCAACATGGAGTTCAGCCCACCTGTTCAGCTGATCATAACTGTGTGACCCCTGTGTGGCCTAGGTAGGTATATCCAGGGTAGAGAGGCCAGCTTACCTTTCTCAAGAGGCTTCCGGGGCTCGGGTAAGTCACAGTAAAGCAAGCCTATGGGGATGTTCCACCCAGCAGACCTGCCCAGGCCTGTGTGGCAGGACTTCTTGCCTTGGAGCTGGTTCAGCTGGAAGCCACTGCCCTTCTTCACCACGGCAACAGCATAATAGAAGGTCTGTGGATCTGCAAAGGGATGGCATGAATGGAAGATCCTTAACCCAGCACAGAAAAACACTGCACCTGTCCCCCAGGCTCTTGAGGAGAGAAGGGGAATCTAGAGGTTGTCTATATTGAGTTGGGTGGCAATGAAGAAGGCGTAAGGGAAAGCTTCCTAGGATTTCAGGAGAAAGAAAAGACAGAAAGTGTGTTTGTAATCACTCCAGGGGCCAGCACCAAAGTGTCCCAAGTGCTCTACCTACCCTGGCCCTAACAGTGTTTTTGCCTACATCTACCCATCCAAGGCTACCAGGGAACTGAAGCTGTGGGTACAAAGGGTCCCATTCCCCACCTCTCTCAAAGTATTTCCTGTCCCCTGGCACTGGCATGGACTGTCAAGTTGATCTCAAAACACACTTTCTGAGCTGTTAAGGTCCCAGGGCATGTTCCAGAGTGGGCTCTCCCACACACATGGCACCTGTGGTTCTAGAAGACCTCCAGAGACCTTGGACTTGGCACCAGCCCCCAATGACCCTCAGGCCAAGCTGCACCCAGCCTTCTGTTTCTCCAGTGAGCACATGATTGGCTCAGTGGGTCAAGATCAGGTACACCAGCTCTCAACCAGTCCAAAGCCCACAGAGGGTGTGCTCTGTGCTTGTGGTGACCAACAGGGCTCTTCTTCCCCAAAGACGAACAGTTATTAGGGTTTAGTATCCAATGCCTGTCTGTGAAATACAAGACTCATTATCTACCAGAAGGTGAGGGCCACAGACTCCCTCTAAGAGGCCCAAGAAGGACTTACTCTCTAGTGTCCCGTAGAATTCTGCTGCCACAGGCTTCAGGTTGTTGGGAGTCAGTCCTGCCTCGTACACCAAACCCGCATCTAGGGTCACAGCATCTGCTTCATTTGCCTGCAAGAGAACAGGCCAGACCTTGAGGATGAAGCCCTCACTTCCAAGGAAGGCCCACCTAAACCCAGCCAATAGGGAGTGACTAGCAAGGCTTCATAGGCCTAGGGCCAGAAGAACCCTCAACTTGGCCAGACCACATACAACACTGCTGGATTTGGTGGACTCCATCGCCCTCAAATGAGCACTTGGCCACCATATTCCTTTTCCTGCATAGAGGAAGGAATGGGTTATTTTTCTCTTTTCCCTGATGAAGTGTCCAACTCCTGGCTAAAAATCCTATGTGGTTGTACCCTGGGCAATTGCAAAGGGTTGACCTGGCAGGTCTGGTGGAGAAATCTTCCCTCCCTGTCCCAGACCTGGGCACAGTCACTGCACTGAAGTCTCTGAAGGGAACTATAAAAAAGAGCTCAGAACCTTATGGATGGCCGTGCTCCCTTCCCAGAGACCCCTATATCTTGAGACTTCCATGAGGTCTTTCTCAGGTGCCTTAATGGGGACCTTCCTCTAGACAGGGATGGAGACCTCAAAGACATTTGTCTTCCCCCCCCCACCCCCCGACTCAGTGCTCAATACTTTTCCTTCCTGTCCTGGGTCCATAAAGCTGCAGGAAGCTTTCATTCAAGGTTTGAGCACTATCTTTGGATCTAACTACATGGTTAAACTAAGTGATCATCATTACTCCCATTTTTGCTTATTTTGGGGATAGTTGTCTACTCTGACACCTAGAAGCTTTCCTGTCTATCTCAGCTCCATTTTACAAGTAAGAAAACAGGGGCTCATAAAGGTTAAGTCACTTTCCCAGGCCCCACAGGCAGTAAGTCAAGCGGCTGAGATTTGCATTCAGGCAGCTTGGATTTGCTTTTTACCACTTCACTATTTCTTCAGGGATTTTGTTTGTTTACCTTGTGCTTCTATGAATCCTCATCTTTAAATCAATAAGTCACTTGAAATTTTATAGCTGCCTTCCTACTACATCTACAGTTTCTTTTCTCTTTTCTTGAATTCTTACAGTAAGCCAAACCATGTTTTATATACCCTTAAAACATATTTTCACTCCTTTTTTCTGCTTCAGATATTTTTTAATCAAAATGATTTTTCCAGAAGCACTTGCTAGTTCTCTATAAACGGTTCTTATTGATTAAATTATAAGGCAAAAAACTACATAGCACCTTGATCTTTGCCATGTTACAGGTAAGTAATAAGACCAAGTATTTCTAAGTGAAACAAAAACTGCCATAAGCCAAACTCTTTTTCTGGTTGAAAAAAAATTTTTTTTAATATATATTTTTTAGTTGTCGATGGACACAATACATTTATTTATTTATTTGTATGTTTATTTATTTAATGTGGTGCTGAGGATTGAACCCAGTGCCTCACACAGGCAAGGTAAGCACTCTGCTACTGAGCCACAATCCCTGTTGGAATTTTTAATTGTTTTATTTTAATAAAATGTATGTAACATAAAATTCACCATTTCAACCATTTTAAGTGTACATTTTAGTGGCATTAGGCACATTTACATTGTTGTTTATCACCCCTACTTTTTTAATCTTCTTAAAACGACTCTGTGCCTATGAAACAGTTTCTTCCCATCTCCCCGCTCCACACACACCCCCACCTTAGGCTCTGCTAACTATTATCCCACTTCCTGTCTTTATGAGTTTGACTGTTGTAGGCACCTCATGAAAATGGAATCACGCAGCATTTGTTCTTTTGTATCTGGCTTACTTTCCTGTTCATCTATGCTGCAGCATGTTTCAGAATCTCATAAATTTTTTATGGCTGAAAACAACTCATTGTGTGTGTGTGTGTGTGTGTGTGTGTGTATAATATATATATATACATACACTTGCACACACACATTTTGATTATCTGTCCGCTCACCTATGGGCAGTTGCAGTGTAAAAACATATCCGTGTGCATGGGTGCATGTGTGCATGCACATGTGTTCACGGTGCTGTGGTCCCCACCAAACCCTAGGCCTCATAGGCAAGCTCTCTATCACTGAGCTATCCACCCAACCTGATAAAAGCATATCTTTAATATGACAAAACACATCAAGAATTTTTAAATTGTCAATACATCTCTTTTCAGTGTCATAAACAGGAGACACAATGGACTCTTGTGCTCCACACAACTACACTCCAGATATAAAGCTCTTTGTGGCTGTTTAAACCTGTTGGTACCTTCCCCACCTCACCCAACCTCACCCCTCATGCCACTGAATCAAAGTGAATAGCAAATAAGAGCTTTGCCTGGTGCGCTGGGGGTTGGAGAGTGGTCAGGGATCTGGACTTTCTTGGCCAGGACACCAAAACCCTGGACAGGAGTCACTAGAGCCTCAGAGGCCCTAGAAGTCAGGAAGCCCAGATCTAAAACAGGAGCCCCAACACAAGAGCAGCAGCGATTCCCAGGGGCAACCTGGACCAGTAAGAGGTCAAGCCTGACCTCACAGTTCAGATGACCAAACCCAGAAGAAGGTGAGCCACAGCGAGTGGGCTGGGGAGAAGCCGGGTGATGGGGAGGCAAAGCCATCAAGAAGATACTGATATAGGAGCAGGTAGGACACAACGGGCCAATTCTTTAAACCAGTGCTGATTTCCACCTGGCTGAGCCTACCTATTCCACCGCTTCCCTTCCAGCTATCTCTACCCGCTTGCTTTGCTCAGAGAACTAGAGAACTTTCTGCGCGTGACAAGCCCATCCAAAGCCCTGCACCAAAAGGCTTAACCATACTCCAGCATGGCTTCTAAAAGCATGAGGCCATGTCCCTAGGACAACCCCAGCCCTCTCAACATGCCTGAGAGCGTGCGACACTGCAGGAATGTTCACATTTCCTCTCACTAACACATCTGCCCTCCCTTTCTAAGAGCAATCAGTGAAAAAGGCTTATAATTGTGAATCTGTATATCTTGCACTCCGGAAGCATCTCTCAAGGACCTGAGAGCCATTCCTTTGAGATATAACCATCAGGAAGGACAAGGCATCTGTCTCCCTATCTCTGTGTGAGGGTAGAACCCTCAATGCCTAGTAGACACAGCCTGGTGTATTTTCCCTGCTTGCCTCTCAAAGAGACCGTCCCTGACCACTCAGGCCAAAGCAGGTTTCTCTGTGAGTCCCTGTCAGAACACTCTCCTCTTTTCCTTCCTTGTATGTACCACATTTTGAAATAAGTCATTTACTCATGCATGTGTTTTCCCTCTCTTCTGACTAGGATGTGAGCTCCTCAGGGTAGGGACCACGTGTGTTGAATTCCCCTCTGCAGCCCATGACCCCGCACAAGATGTGACACACGTTCATTTGCACAGGGGATATACAGAAGGGATGAAGAGTATTTTTGTAGACCTCGAGAACAAAGGGATCAGCCTTCATCTGCAATCAGGATACTATTCTCCCTCCCTGTGTGCATCCCTCATTTTCTTCCCAAGGATGTATCAAGAACTTCCAGGGCTGGCCATGTAGCTCAGTGGTAGAACAACATGCTTAGCACTGCAAGGACCTGGGTTCAATCCTCTGCACCACCAAAGGACACCAGCTTCCAAATGAGGTTATATAAGTATCATGATAGAACACTTTCTTATTTCTTCCCAGAATTCACAGACCTTTGTAGCTCAAAAAGTCAACTTTCAGAACACATTGGCTTTTGATTTTTTTTAGATGAATATGTCTAAAGATGACCTCCCCTAATTCCATTTTTGAAGTGATTCAACAATGTGTGTGCATTTCCAAAACGTCTACTCTCTTGTAGGCAGCAGTGACTTACCGCGATGGCTTTGATACAATCCAGGTAGGACGTCTTCTTCACACAAGCCATGCGGAGACCATCGGCTGGAAGGACTTTCTTCATGTTGTCACGGAAAGCCACGCATTTGTTGGCCTCATGATCTGACACAGCGCACCATCTTACAGTTTTCTCGGGGACAGCCAGACATAGCCCTGGGGGTGAGAAGCCAGATCAATAAGGGACCCACTCCCTGTGCCAGGGGGAGACAGCATCATTCTCTGAAGGGCCTTGATGGTCACATGTCCTCGGTCCTGTCTTCATCTCACTCCTATCCATGAACACCGCAGGGAACAGGCTCCCCTGCTTTCTGAGTGGGACCCCAGTGGCTTCCCAGTTTTCTGCTGACCACTCTTTGCTGCTCAGAGGGATGCTGGCATTCAGTCCACCATCTCCCAACTGCCTGCCTTCTTCTTGCCTCCTTCCCTCACCCCGGCTAGCAGCAAAACATACTCCTGGGTATGCACATAGGATTTTTAGCCACCTCAACCCATTGGCTCAGTACAACTCTGGGAGGCCAGCAGGGGAGGAATTACCACCTTTTAGAAATGAGGGAGCTGGATTCAAAGAACAATGCACCCCCCCCCCTTTTTTTTTTTTAGTTGTGCATAGACCTTTATTTTATTTATTTATATGTGGTGCTGAGAATCGAACCCAGTGCCTCACACATGCCAGGCAAGTGCTTTACCGCTGAGCCCCAGCCCCAGCCCAAGAACATTGCTTTTTTATCCAATGTCAACCCATTTGTTTGTGGCCAAGTCAGGCTTGGAACCCAGGTCTCCAGACACTTGGTCCGATGCTCAGAGCACAAGGGAAGACAAAACTCTTAGTTACTTGGCCCCTTCTTCCTCAGTAGTGGTGGGTTGGTGGGGGGGAGGGAAATGCATAAAAAGATCACGAATTTGCTTGTGACATTCATCTGCCATTCTTTTTAGTTATAACTAAAAACTCCATTTATTCAGCAGTCTTCCCTTTTTCCACTGAAATCTTCTCCAATTTTCATTTCTCTTTTTGACCGCCATTTAGAAAGCAAGCTGACTCCAGCCACACCCAGAGCTATTAAAATCCATGTGTGTGAGAGATGTCCCTATCCATGAGCTCTGGCTCCACCCCACAAGCCCTCAGTATTGTCCACCCCCCTGGGTCAACACAGCTAGGCTGACTCGCTGACTCAGGAAGATCTGCAAGACACAGAGCAACAGGGCCACAGCCAACAGTTCTCCAGGATGATAAAAGAAAGGATCATGGGGGGAATGACCGCCCCAACCTCCCTGCCTTGCTCTACCTCGGCCCTGGGAATTCACAAGAGGCATCACTACCAGTAGCAAACTCTCCCCAAACCACTTCTCCAGACCTTTCTCCCAACTTCTACAGGGAGACACAGTCCTCAGTCATGTGTGGACCTCACACACCCTCATGAAGAATTGATAGTTTCAGAGAAGGCAAATATAACTCCATGTGGAAGCCTACAACTGTGTGACAAATGAGTGAGCGGCAAGCCAGGCTTAGTGGCTTACACCTTCATCCCAATGATTTAGGAGGCTGAGGCAGGAGGATCACAAGTTCAAAGCCAGCCTCCGCAACTTAGTGAGGCCTTGTCTGAAAATGAAAAAATAAAATAAAATGGGCTCAGGATGTGACCCAGTGGTTAAGCACCCCTGGGTTCAATCCCCAGTACCTGCCTTCCCTGCAAAAAATGAGTGAGCTGGAGGAGGCATTGATATAGGAAGAGGGCTCAACAACCTCAGATTGGGGGAAGCCATTGGTCACCTGTGGCATTCTCCAACCTTGCCTGGTATCTTTGCATGACCCTCCCAGGCAGGTGTTAGGATTGCGCCTCTCACAGGTGAGGAGCCTGGCCAGGATGAGGACCCAAGAATTCTGGTTTCCAGTGGCATCCTCTGAACACAGGATGGCCCTGCCTCCCTAGTAGGGTATCACCAGCGTCAAGAGCACCCACGGGACATCAGATTATGAAGAGGGGCAATGAGTGATCCAGGGGAAGTTCAGATTCCCTGCCAAGGAGTTTAGACTTGACAAAAGAAGCAGCAGAAAAGCGCCCGGATAAACTGTGCTTAGACGTGCCCTATTTTATTATATTTGATTTACTGGATGGAGGGGGAAGAGGCATTAAGCAGGGTCAGCAGGGTGGCCAGAGGCTCAAGCAGGATGCAGCAGAAGGAGTGGCAAAGAAGAGGAACGGAAAAGGCACCCGGGCTTCCAGGGTGCAAGGGATGCCTGGGGTGGAGACTCGGTCCTTCCCGCGCAGGCACTCACCCAAGACGGCGCAGGCCAGCAGGGCGCCCACGGAGAGCCTCATCCTCCCGGTGTGGCAAGGAGCGGTGAGCAAAGACCACCTGCTTCTGCGCGGAGTCTCAGCGCCCGGGGCGCCTTTATCCCCAACGGGGGCCGCGGGGCGGGCGCAATCTTTGACCTCCTGTGTTTGCGCAGCTGGTTGCCCAATCACCCTCACCCATCCCCCTTCCTTTTTCACCCTGATGATCACCTCATTTCCTGAGCTCTGGGACAGACCCGCACAAAAAATGCTGTTTGGAAGGGAACTAAAGTAAAATCCGCTCTTTGTTAGAGTGGCTCGCTCAGTGCCAGGAGCGCGTCTTCCGCGGGCTGGGGCTGGGGTGGCTCTGCTCCAGAATCCAGGACTGCCAGGGCTAGTGCGTGCCTCCAGGCCCATCAGCTCCGTGCATAGACGGGGACTCAGGCCTGGAGAGGGAAGGGCACTGCCCTGGGACCCCGTCGAGAACCCGGGAAAGGCAGGCAAAACCCTTCCTATAGGGAATGTGGAAAAAAGAGGGGCTCAGGGTCAAAGGCACCCTTTGCCTCTCCGCAGGTTTCCTGAAAATCCTGCCCCTGGGCTCCCAAAGCCCAGCCTTGTGGCTGAGCTCAGGCTTTTGGACTTGAATACTCTCTGCTCTCAAGCTTCCTGTATCACACCTTGGGCTAGGGCCAGTCAGGTGCGAAACAAACCCCCTCTCACAAGAAGCTTCCAGGAATATGGTCGAGACGTTAAGATTCCCAACAACGTGCCATGCTAGCACTAAGAACAACCCCAAGGAATTTGTGATGGGTTCTTAAAGCCTCAGGACAATCCCAATCCCCCTCCTGCTAAGTAGTCGTTAAACTGCTTTAATTGCACATCTTTATCACACGCACACAAAAAATTATTGAATTAGTGCTTTCTGCATATGTATTTTAACTAAAAATTCTGTATATTTCAATCATGAACAAATAGATTTTTTTTTTTGAGGCAGAGTCTTACTAAGTTGCTGAGGTTCTCCCCTAAGTTTCTGAGGCTAGCCCAAACTTCTTATCCTCCTGCCTCAACCTCCCAAATTGCTGGGATTACAGCTATGCACCACCATGCCAGGCCCAAAGAATAGAAATTCATAAAAGGATGGGATAAAGATGAACACACTCATTTTTAAACATCCCTCTGCCTATGCTGCTTTATGTACAGTAAACAGTACCCCATGGCACAGTAGATAGAGAAAAGTCAAAGTTCCTCAGTCAAAGTGTAAATCCAGATTTCAGAGAGTCATCAAGATAATTTTAGGATTTTCAAAAGTTATTCTTATCCAATCTAATCATATAATTACTGTTTCTGCCTCATATTTTAGCTGACAAAGAGCTTATACCAGGCCTACTTGACATGCCACTTTGGTTTTGTTCATTTGTGATTGTGTTATCATAATTATCTTCTAATTCCAGTTTCTTTGCAGGAATAGTTTTAAGGCACTTGTGTGTCTTGTGAGGGCTGGAGAGTTAAAGCCACATTTTTAAATCTGTACATCCATTTAACTGGGCACATGCAAACCAAAAAGCATGGAAACAAACAAATAAAAAATGTCAAGGCTGAGTGGCACATATCTGTAATCCCAGCAATGCATGAGGCTCAGTCAGGAGAATGCAAGTTCAAGGCCAGCCTCTGCAATTTAAGCAAGACCCTGTGCAACTTAGCAAGACCTTGTCTGAAATTTAAGAAATAAAAAGGACTGGGTTCAATCTCCAGTACCAAAAGAAGAAGGAGGAGGAGGAGGAGGAGGGAAGAAAAGAGAGGAGAGAGAGAGACAGGAGTCAGGGTGCCACAAGCATCCAGCACTGGCTTCTCTGGGCCTCCCTTTTGTGAAGTGATCTCCATCTTTCCTAAGGACACCTCAAAGGTTCCACTCAACATGCTACTGACCGACACTCTGACCCAGCTGGGGATTCAAGGCCAATCCCCACATTAAATATTATTGAATGATGATTTGTTAATCTTTTGCAACAATAAATATAACTGTAAGTTAGGTTATGTTCTCCCACATCCCCATAGGTTGTCTCCTATAGAAAGGGTTTACATGCACCCCACTTTAGAGACCATTACTTTAGCAGGGGCTTTCCTCACTAATGAGGAAGAGAGGCCACTAGCTGACCTGTCTTACTGCTCCCTGCCTCTCGTATGGGCCCCTTGAGCTTGAGCCATGAGAAAATAAGACTATTTGCAAGAGGGGCACATGCCTACTGCCATCTGCAGTCGACCCTAGAGGATCAGAGGATAGTCTGGATCCATGGAAAGACCCTAAGGCAGGGACATAAAGGCCGATAAGACTCCAGGGCAGGCCTGGCGGGGAGGGCACCAAGCAAAACAGCATGTATATATGCAGCCAAGATATTGACAGCAGTGAGCATTCAAGGTCTGCCAGGAAGCAGGAAGTGGAGTTGTCAAATGCTGAGCTCATGCCACAAACTCAGAGAAGCTCAGCGCAGGGCATAGACATACAGATGGACAATGATCCACCACCGCACCCCAACTCAGACCTCTCCTACACTCACTCCTGCAGCCACAGGCTCCCACTTAGCCAGGGCCTCTCAGCAGGCAGCAGCTGTGTCCAGGCTAAGCCCTCTCCAGACCAGCCAATCCCAGATCCTGCCCTCAGTGGGATCCTCTGCATCCAAATCCAAGACAGGTGCTAAGAAGGGTGTGTACAGCCTCACGGGATTGAAGGAAGCTCCTGTGAGGCATGGGGGGCAGCAGTGGCCACATCGTCTACTCACACCTGGTACAGAGACTTCATTCCTACTGAAGAGCAGGACAGCAACAGAGTCCTGTGTCTGCCATTCTTCAGAGGGACAGGCAGTGGCAAGGCTGGTTTTGGGGGTGTATATGTGTGTGCAACCTTGATTGCATGGGGTACCATGCCTGTAGAGGGTTGTGGTGTAAGAGGTTAACCACACAGTGCTCCATGTCCTTGGTGGCCCATGACACTTGTACCTGTGCCCTTACTTATGTGTTTAATTCTGTTTCAGATTTTTCTGGAATCTGGGCACGCATTGTCCCTCTTATGCAGTTAAATGATGGCTGAGACTTGCTGAGAGCTTCACCATGGGCTTACCACAGCCCTCTGACATTGGTGGCTTAGAATTTCCATCTTCCAGATGAGACAGAAATGGAAGACCAGAGAGAATCATGCCTTGTTCCAAAGGTCAGCTGCTAAGCCAGAATGCAAAACCAGGACCTTTCCACCAGGAGCAGGGCTTCTCCTTGGAAGCCAGAACGTAAAGGAGGCCAAGGGCAGGTTCATCTGGGGTCACATTGAGAAAGGGTCAGATGTGGACTGCTAGCCCTGACATCTCTCCAGATACACGGCCCCCAAGTTCATTCATCAGAAGGTTTGGTCAGTCTGGGGAAGGTCTGGGTGCTGGACTGCAGAATCTGAGACAGGCTCACTGTATTGTGCTCAGCTGGGAGAAAAATATGTGTTTAGCTCCCCTGCATGCCCTGTTCTGGAGCAAGATCTTGAGCTTTTAACTGATATCCCTACAAGAGGAAATCAGTGCCCTGGTTTTCCGAAAGTGGATGCTACAGAAAAGTAATGGTTTCTTGTTCATAGAGCTCTGGGACCAGAATTCACATCTCCTCACCCCACCCTTCCTCAGACCACAGCTTCCTTCTTGATATTGACCTTCTCTTTATTTAGAGAGAACCGAAAAGGAAGAGAGGGAGGGAAGCACTTGAGGGAGAAAGAGAAGGAAATGGAGAGAGAGATTGAGAGAGGAGCTAAGGGGCTTCCATTTCTGAACCAACCTGAGCATGACCCACCACACACAAGATAAAACCCTTCCATTCCAACCCGAGGGTTGGCCCTCTTACAGAAATAGCTGAACTCATGTGTACGTGCAGGGGAGTTGGGGCAGCTGCCAAAGAGGGGGTGGGCAGGAAGGCAGTGAGCCTCTGAACCAATATTTGCTGTTTACAAAAGTTGCCCAATTTACACAGAAGCAGAGCAAACAAAGAGCCTCTGTCTGCTTCAAGCTGTCCCCCTCCCCCAGTGTCCTCTGCCCCACACCAGAGCCTTCTCTGATATTCTGGGTCTGGGTCATCATGGGGAGCCTGAGAACCCATGCTCATAAGACCAATAGGACCGCTGGGTCAGGGGGAGTATGTCAAAGTAGGTGGGAACCAGGACAGGGGCCTCTTAGGAAAATAGCAGCCATTTTTATATGTCATATAACACTCCCCTTCCCCCTTGCTCTCTGTCCTATGCCTCAGAAGTCCTTGGACAATGGAAGATACTCAAGGTTTTCATCCTTTTCGTAACAGAATCCATAAACATACCCTTCTCATAAAAAATAGTACCCCATGGCCAGGCAAAATAAATTCTATCATTTAAGAAGAAAGAATGACACCAGTCTTACACATATGCATCCAGGGAACAGAAAAGAAGCAACAGTCTCTGACTAATGTTCTAAGCATAGTATGTAGTAGGTATACTTTGAAAGGAAAAAAAAATCACCAAAGACAATAGGACATACGTAAAAATGAGTTTCATGAACACAGAGGCCAAGATCCTATGCAAAAAAATTAGCAAACAGAATCCAGTAAAACCAAACAAGGATAATAAATAATTACCCAATGGGTTTACTTCAGGAGTGCAAACTATCTTTTGAAATATCAATCAGTGTAATTGATTACATAAATACAAAGACGAAGAAAGATGACATGACCCTCTCATTCAGCATGGGAACGTTAGTATGGGAATCAGTATAGAAATGTGGACTGGAAACTTTTTCTTTGAGGTCAAGAACAAGGCCGAAATATCTTCTAGTAGCATTTCTAGTCAACCTGGTAACTGGAGTTTCTTTCTAGTCCACACTGGCAAAAATATGAAATAGCAAGTAAAAGGATTGAAAAGAAAAAAACTCTCATTTTTACAGATGATATGATATGATTGTGTATTATAAAGTTCTCAACTATTTTATATATTAGGATATATGAATTAAGAAATACGTATGGATGCAAGATAAATATATAAAATCAATTATATTTCTACATACAAAATGAAAAATACTGTCCAAAAATAGCATGAGAAAGACAAATACCTAGGGGGGCTGGGTATGTGGCTCAAGCGGTAGCGCGCTTGCCTGGCATGCGCAGGGTGCTGGGTTTGATCCTCAGCACCACATAAAAATAAAATAAAGATGTTGCGTCCACCGAAAACTAAAAAATAAATATTAAAAAAATTCTCTCTCTCTCTCTCTCTTTCTCTCTCTTAAAAAAAAAAGAAAAAGAAAAACAAATACCTAGGAATAAATCTATAAAAAGACAACTAAAACTTTTATGCATGAAACTATAAAGTATTATTGAAAAAAAAAACAAAGAACCCTAAGTAAATGGAAAACTATTTTCTAAACATAGAATGGAAGAACCAATATTGTAAAGATCTGAATTCTCCCCAAATAGATTTATTGATTCAGTGTCATTCCAAACAAATTCCTAAAAAGTGTTTTATACTTTCTGGTGTAAATTAGCAATATATTTCTAAAGTTTATATGAAAATGCAAAGTCTCAAATATACATTTGGTTGGTTGCATAGGGTGAAGCATACCAAGATAAGAATAGCATTAATTCAATTTTTCTAACTTTTGTCTTCGTACCAAAATCTGTAGTACCATTGTCAGGTCCATTGAACTCAGGTGTTGATTATGCATAAATTATCTAAGTGTGATCTTTAACATGATATTGGACTAATAGTATAGAGTAACAATTACATAGTCAAATTGGGCATGGTGGCACATGCCTGTAATCCCAAGGACTCAGGGGGCTGAGGCAGGAGGATCACAAGTCCGGGACATTCTCAGCAACTTAGTGAGCCCTGTCTCAAAATAAAAAATAAAAAAGGACTGGGGATGTGGCTCAGTGGTAAAAGCACCCCTGTATTCAATTCCTAGTACCAAAAAAAATTTTTTTTAATTACATAGTCAAGTACACACTTCAGGACACGTGCATATATATCCACCACAATTAGTATCCACTCTGTTGTATCATATCGATTTCCCACACTAGGAAGTAAACTAAATTTTTGACTAGCTATAATTTAAAAACCTTTTCAGATAGTTCTCCTCTTCCTCCTCATTCTTTTTTATGTACCTATGAAAGTTTTCAAACATACACAAATGTGGAGAAAATATTATAATAAACTCCCTTAGACAACTCTCCCCATTTCAACAATTATTAGTATTTTTTTTCTTTCAACAATTATTAGTATTTTTTGACCTTATTTTATCTATTTTCTCTGCCTTACTTTTCTTTTGGAATGACACTTGTCATATTATTTTCCCCACAAAAGTATGCATTTCTAACATAGAAGTAATGTTTTGCCTAACAATGCTATCATTCTATCAAAATTAAGTTATCCCTTATTACCATCTAATATCTAATCAATATACCAATCCCCAGTTTGTTTGAACAAGTTAAGTTAGATGTTCACAGGGGATACCAAACAAGATCCATCTGTTACATTTGGTGTCTCCTTTAAGTTACTGTAAAACAGTTCCCTTCATTTTATACTATTTACTTGTCAAAGAAACTGGATCTTTGTCCTTTGTAGTTCCCAACATTCTGGATTTGGCTGATCTGTGTCTACATGGTGACTTACCAGGTTATTTCATTTAAACAGCTACTTTATGGAAAGTCCCTCCGTTGGGGTTTTTCTGGTGTTGCCTCATAATTAGATTCAGGTTATGTACTTGGGGCAGCATTAGCAGGGGTCAGCTGCTGTTCTTAGTGTATCACATTATAAGGGACTCAATGGTGATTTGTCCCAATATTGGTGGTTTCTCTCCCTCTTCCATATTGGTTTTATTAACTCTTTTCTTGGTGCTGGGGTCTGATAGGTTTCTCCCCTGCAAATTCTGTTTTGCCTTTTTAATTGTTGAGTAGTTTGTGGGGAAATATGTTGAGAGTATTTAATATTTATTTCCTCATAAGACTTTCACCCACTGACGCTTTAGCATTCATTGATGACTCTTGCCAGAATGAATTGGTACTATGCTGGTCGCCAGAGGATATTCTGATTATATCTTCCTTCTACATTTATCAGTTGGCATTCTATAATAAAGAAGAGTCCCCCTTTCTTCATATATTTACCTCTCAGTTAGCTATCTCAGCATGGATTCTTGGATTCCTATTTCACTCAATAAATTTTAAACCATTACTGTCAGTATTTTCACACTCAGTGGGTACATATCTGGCCAGTGGGAGGCCTTTGAATCCAGATCCTTTGTAATTTTTACAAGCAATTTGTTTTCTAAGCACTTTGCTCTCTGGCAGAATTCAGGCCTACCTTATGCTTTCCCTGTGCCAGCTCTGGGATCTCTATTTCCGGAAACTCATTCACTAAGGAGACTATTATCCTTTTACTGGATAATAATATTTAAAAGACAAGTTCTAGCCAGGTGCAGTGGTGCACACCTGTGTGTAATCCCAGCAGCTTGGGAGGCTGAGGCAGGGAGATTTTGAGTTCAAAGCCAGCCCCAGCAATGGTGAGGCACAAAGCAACTAAGTACTAAGACTCTGTCTCTAAATAAAATATGAAATAGGGCTGGGGATGTGGCTCAGTGGCCAAGTGGCCCTGAGTTCAATCCCTGTTATTCCTGGGCCAAAAAAAAGCAAGTTCTAGGTGCCTGCTATTCAAGAGTCATTGATGCTATGACTTTCCAACAGACGGAACTAAGACCTGTGTGTGTGTGTGTGTGTGTGTGTAATGTGTATATACACATCCATATACCTCTACCTATTTTGATCTCTTCCTCTCTCTTCTCCATCTGTCTGTCTGTCAGTTCATCCTCCCTCCCTCTCTGGCAACTGTGAATTCACACTGATTCCTCCAACTGAACACCACGGCATACATTCTAGTTTTCTTCCATCCCATAGTTGCAACCCCCCCCCCCTTTTTTTTAGCAATGGGAGACTTCGGTCCTCATATTATCCCTGGCTTTACATATTATCCCATGCATAAGCAACCTTCTGATCCTCCCGCTACTTCCTCCGTCTCTCAGGCTGCACTGCCTCAGCCACCCCAAGGAAAGGAAAAGGGAGAGAATGAATACATGTTTAGAAATATAGAAAAGAAAAGAGAGGAAAGGGTGGAGGAAGGGAAAAGGAAAGGGAATGAAAAGGCTTTTATCATTTCCTCTGCCCAGCGCTGTGCAGGGGAGGGACCTGATGGTGTGCAGGATGGAGGGAGAAGAGAACAGAGATGTTCTGCATCCCTCCGTGTCATGAAGCCACGGGCTCCTTTTCCTCCATGCAGACATTCTTCTACAAGGAACTAGGAAAGATTAGGGGCTGTTTATCTTCATTTCAAAAGTCAGAGATATCCACTCTGTAATCCTTTCTTGTAATCCTTTCAGCCTGATGTTCAGCTGAACCCAGCCATACCTGACCTGAAGGCCGACAGCTGGAGAGGACACTGACCCTGGGCCTGAGTGGACTCTGTGAAGTCCTATGTGTAAAGGAACAAAAGTCCTGACCAAAGGCAGGCATGCAGGAATGCTGGCGCTCTCGAACATGCTGTTTACAGGACACTTGAACGGGCCTGCAAAAGACGGGATGAGAGTTCAGGGCCAGGGGCTCAGTTTAGTGCTCCACGGCAGGGCAGGTCCAGGTAGCATTGTGAAATAAACATCTGTCCCAGAGCTTCTTCAGGCCCTGACTCCAGAGGCCTCCCTCCCAGGGGACAAAGTAGGATTCTAGAGAATGGACAGGAAGGCAGGGGAATCTTGAGAGCCATTTATAAAGTAGACCTGGACACGGGGTGTCAAAGAGTCTGGATTTTAAAATAAAGCTGGAAGAGTGCACTACAAGTAGAAGAGTTCACTGCCAGAAGGGGTCTTGATTCCAGATATGAAATTGGAGATCATCTGCACAGTGCAAAACAGAAATGCAGTGCCCAGAAGAGGAGCTCCCTCTGCAAAACCTGAGACAAGAGGAAGTCATGCTCCCAGCTCTCCCTGACTGAAGACAACACTAAAGCTGGTGTGATTTGGTCATTTGCTCCTATCCTTACAGACTTCCAGGTTGGACAGTGAATTAGGCAAGTTACTTAAGCTCTCAGTGCCTCAGTTTTTGCATCTAGAAATTGGGAATCACAATGCCTCCTTCATAGACTTCTTGTGAGATCTAAATTAGTAACTAAAGTTAGTCACCTTGTGCAGAACCCAGCACGTTATTATCCTTTTTCTTATTTTTACCTGTGATTTGCTCTTTATCTTCTCCCTCTGAGTCTCTTTGAGTCCTCCTAAGCTCAGCCCCTCAAGTCCCACCATATCAAGGATCCCTTCAAGTGTGCTGACTGCTAGATCTTAGACAATACGCCCTAGAGGATACAGCAGACAGGTCCTGGCAGTGTTTTGCTCTGTATGTCAGTTACCTGTGCCCTCCTTCTAGTCACCTGTGTATTCTTGAGGACCAGGCTGGTCTGGTATTAATTCTGGTCCATAGATTAAGGGAATAATCTTAATCATTAAAATAAAATGGGCATGAGAAGTCAAGATGGGGCTTGAATCTCAGGCTATTTAGGGTCTGCATGATGTTGGGCAAGTTACTTATCTAGGCTCCATTTCCCCAGGCTCTGTTTTCTCTCTAGTAATAGGAAGACGAGTACCTCCCCTGTCATTATGAAGACTACTGGCTTTACTTTTAAAGTGCTGGCTCTATTGGACACTGATTGATGGTAATGAGTACTATCATTGTTACAGAACTCCGAGCACAGACAACATACTTCATGCACATTCAGGGGACAAAGGAAGCATCTCTGTGTGCCTTCATTATGTCCCTCCTTTGCTATTTTTCCCTTCAGCAAAACACACCCTTAAGGGACCATCTAGCACAGCACCTCATTTTACAGGTTATAAAAACTGAGGCTAGCCAGTGGACATAACGGGTAGACTGCTCAGCAGGGCAGAGGACACTGGGACCTAGGACTTGAGGCTCAATGACCTGAGCTGTCCCAACCACCTTATGACACACTTTCCTGGAAAGTGCAATTCATATTTTCTTCCAAGTTTATTTCAGAATTTTACTTCTCATTGCTTTCTTTCATTGAGAGAAGTCAAGACTCCAGATCATCAGATGGATACACAGAGGACTGGCTAAGCATGAGCACACAGACAGAGAGGACTGGCCAAGCTGAGCAGAGTCCAGTGTTCCCGGGGCCAAAGCAAACAGAAAGCTGATCTCTCTACTGCCCCCAGAGCCAATGCCAGTGTTTAATGTCCCTGCTCTCCATGGAAAGAGAAGAACAAAGTCTACCTGGTTTCTCAGCTGTCCAAAGTAACACTTTGGCCTCTGCAGATTTACAGGTTTACAAACAATGTCACTGTTGGTTTCTGCAATTGAATGATCTTACCCTTTTACTTGTTCTAAGTATTGCTCATTTATGTAAATATATCCAGCTTGTCTATAGGTGTCATTGACAAGACTTACCAGCTCCACAGGGAGCATCTGCCCCCAAACAATTAACAAGCCCCCATCCCTATCTTTCTTCTCCCTGGGAAAGGAAGTGAGAGATCTCAGAATGCAAAAATGTGTGTGTGTGTGTGTGTATTTTTAAAGTGAGAATCCCTAGTTTTTATCAATCCTTAGTCGGGCCCATTGGTACTATAAATATGTTGAAATCACTGGCCATCTTTCCATGTTCTTAGAATTGGGAGGAAGTAGAGTTGAGGTACTTGACAGCAATCTCCCAGTGCCAGTGAAAGACCCCCCTTGGACCCAGACCTTCAACTCTAGGTAACTTAGGACTGCAGGTTTGGCCCTCCTGGTGGAGGAAACTGGTAGCCAAAACTCAAGCTCTTTAGAGCCAACTGTAACTAAGCCTCTCAGCAATAAAGCCTGAGGATTTTATAGCAGGTGAAACTTTAGAGGAGAATCTTCCAGAAGCCCCAGCATAAAGGACAGGCATGTCCATGGCTTCCTGGGGGCACACTGCAAGGAGCCTATGCAGGACCAGATGTGAAAATGTCATTCCCACAAGGAGTGAGACCTCAGCCTCTAGCTACTCCTGGGGCGAAGCTCCTGATCCACCGGCCCTTCCTGCTGCCTCTCTCTTGGGACTGTATTCTGGACAGAAGAGAGGGTCTGTCCCCGCAGGCTTGACTGAGTTCTTTGGGCCTGACAGTTAATAACTGAGAGAGAAATCCTGGCAGCTCATTGAATAGACAAGCATCTTGAGCCTGGAGGAGCTGGGGGAACTTTCTATGAGGCTTATTTTGGAGCCATCGTTTCCTTCCATTCCACCAGGGAGACCAGTTGGAAACTCCATCTCCTCAAAGCTAAAGATGCCTATTTTTTTCTGAGTTGTAATCCAGTTTTCTGGCCTTTTTCAGGCGAATTCCCAGGTCTGTTTATAAGAATTTTTTATTTTTTGTACTTGAAGGCAATATGTATGAAGTTAAAATTGTTGGCTTTGAAGGGAAGATGCTTGGATTGAAATTGAGCATGAAAGGCTCCTAGCAAGACGTCACCTTCCATTCCTGACAACTAGTATTGGAGTAACACTCTTTTTCATAAAATGAATAGAAAGTTAGTCAAACATATTAAACCACTGCTTTTGGATATGTGAAAGTACCAGGTTTTGATTTTTTTAGAGAAGGAGACCAGTGAAATGAATCCTACAATCTTATTCACTTCCTGCCTTGAAGCACTTTTTCAGAACACAGCACAAGGACAGGTGAACCATGCAGAACAGGATAGTCTTGCCATACTTTGGGAACAGAGATGAGGAGTACAGAACAGCGAACCAGAATTCACATGACACTGTACTGAAGAGAAGTGAAATATGCAGAAAAAGTTATCCTGAGATCTTTACAGTTTGAGACCAGGCAATGAGCAACTTCTGGGGAAAAAGTGACTATTGGGGAAAGATATATTGAACATCTTTTGGAACTCTCCAGAGCGGGGAGAGAGATGAGATTTGCCCAGTAGCACTAGGAAGACTTCATTGATCACATACAGAATCAGGGGGGAAAACTCAGACATTAGGAGTAAAGATAAATTAGCCCTAGAGGAAAGTTTATATCCACTCTAACAAAAACCTTCATATACAACTTGAAAGCATTGAACTGATTTGCAAATATATTAACTTTTCATAAAAAAAGAACTCCCCTCATTTTCTTTTAAAGAAGGCATCAGAATCCAGACACTTAACAATGTAATAATCACAAAGTACAGCAACAAATAAAGAATTATCAGTCACCCAAAATCAGAAAAATGTAGCCCATATTCTGGAGGGAAAATAATCATAAGGAACAGATCCCAATAAGATAGAGATAATAAAATTAATAGAGAAAAATTTCAAGTATTTACTTAGAGATTTAGAAGAATCAATGAACAAGATAAGGGCAGAAATGGAAGATGAGCAAAAGAATCAAATGAATCTTCTAGTGTAAAAAATAAAATTGTTTTTTTTTTTAATTACTGGATGAATTGATCAACAGCTTAGACTCTAAAAAAGAAAAGATCAGTGAACCCAAATACAGGGCAATAGAAACTATCTACACCATAGCAAAGAGAAAGGGAGAGACAGAGAGAGACACACACACACAAGTGTCACAATGGGCAAAAGGTGTGACTTATGCAGTCGAGGGGGAGAAATAAAGAATGTCCACATGCCTCTGCCCTTTTCAATGTTTTATTTACTCAAATCACTGAATACAATTTCACTCTATAGGTTCTTAATCAAGGGATGACAATCCTTAATGCTGGGCATTGCAATAGAAATAATCAATTCAAAGCAAACAATTCTAAGTTAATTCTCAGCACTGCAAACACACCTAATCATGACAGACCTATTGCAGACATTTCCTCTGCATGCTAAGCTTAAGTGGTAGATTTAAAGTCTTAAGTCTTATATCTTAATTCCAGCAGATGCACACTTACTCAGACCACAGCAACCAGGTCAGGATCCGATAGAGGCTTCTCCTGGGGTGGAGTTGATGGCTGGCTGAGGAGGTGGTCATAAGGAGAAGTCCTTTTCTCACCAGAGTCAAGAGGTGCTGTAGAGTTTGAGGGCGGTGAGAACAACACAGAGGAACAGGCAGATGAGAAGAGTTGGGATGTCAGTTCAGGTCCTCATCAGGCTCCCAGCATGAGGGCATTTCTATCTGCTGGCTGAATGTCTGTTCATTTGCTCCATTATTTATACCAAATTTGGGGGCTTTTGACCCCCACTTTCGGACCCTATCAGCTGCCACTGGGTCTCTCAGTAACATCATTTATCTGGTGGTGGTCCCCACCCTGATTTTCTTGCCTTCCTCCCTTACGGGGCCAGGACAACATGATAGAGACTTCACTCTGAGTTTATCAAGATGGGGAGAAGTGATCTGTTTTTGTCTGAGGGGCCATACTGGAGGGCTCTGTTAGGTGTGCCTGGTAAGACTGTAAGTTCCAAACTGGAGTTTTAAACTGGAATTGCTTAGGCTCAGGCCTAAGGCCATTCTTACAACAAGGCCTCTGTGACCTGTGGAGTGATATCAAGTTAGTTAACAAATCAATTTGTAGAACCCCAGAAAGGGTATCAAATAGTACATGGAGAAATAATGGCCAAAATTTTTCTATAATTGACAAAAACTATAAACTCACAGATCTAAAAGTTCAACAAATCCGAAACAAAGAACCCCAAAGAAAATTACACAAGTATCGCAATAGGCAAAAGATGTGACTTATGCAGTCGAGGGGGAGAAATAAAGAATGTCCACATGCCTCATATTATTGAAAACCACTGATAAAAAGAAAAAATGTCTTAAAAGCAGCCAGAGGAAAAAGAGACATTAAAAACAAGAAAACAAAGATAACTAACTGCTGGCTTCTTATCTAAAACAATACAAACCAAAAGGCAATAGAAAGACATCATTAAAGTACTGCAAGAAAAAAAAAAAAATATGTTAACCTAGAATTGTAATCCCACACAAAATATCCTTCAACAATGCAGAAAAATGAAACCTTTTTTTCTGATGTACAAAAACTGAAGGGATTTGTTGCCAGAAAAACTGAACTTTTACAAAAAAGAAAAAAAAATTGAGAGGTTGTTCAGGCTGAAAACAAAGGATTCAAATGGAAGTTCAAATCTCCCCCAAAGACCTGGGAATATGGTATCAGTGGTGCCAGCATAATTTAAAATTTTTCTCTGAAACTATGTTTGAAAAAAAAAAAAAAAGAAAGGAAGAAAGATCAACTAAGTAGCAAAAACAAAAAGCCCAGAGACAATATGTGCAATAACACTAGGTAGAAAGTTATCATCATAAACTCCAGAATAAAAGTGGGTAGAGAAAAATCACCATGACCTACATGCAATTGGTATCCATGCAGAGAAAAGGAAGAAGAGGGAAACATTTGAAGGATGTAAGAAGAGGATACCCCAAATGTGGAAAGCAGTTTTATTAGAAAAATATTGACAGACCAATCTGAGATTAACAGATGAAATTAGGAGGATTTTACTTTCTACAACCATAAGACACAATAAAACAACGTGGAACAGGAGACGCTGCTGGAAGTGCAACCCAAAGCAGAAAGGAACAACAGAGGTAAAGGAGATACGTCTTGCCAGCCCAAAGTGAATGAAATCAAGGAACCCTAGAAAGCACACTGCTGAGTTTTTGAATGAACATTGCACAGAACCAGCTTTGTGTAGTTAGAAAGTTATTCTTGAAAACAGCCTTATTCTAAAAGTTCAGAAAACCTAATTTTACCTAAAATTGATTAATAGAAGTCACCAAAGTCAAATCCCATAGAAAATCATTATGAGGAAAAAAAAAATAAAGAAGCAAAACAAGATCTCTACATATGATGAGAGTATGTGACAAAGACATGCCCACAAAATAGCGACCATCTGTGACCTGTGTGAAGGTATACAGAAAGCCAAAATGGTAAAGATGTGAGTAAAAGTTTTACATTTCTTTGTTAGAAATTCTATAAAGATAATTTACTTCTTTTCATTTCTAAGGAATAAAGTTTTACTTAGCTCACAGTTCAGGAGGCTTAGCCACCCAAGGACATGGCAGGAGCATGTGGTCAGCCAAAGAGAGTGTACTTGCTGCATAAGACAGAATAAGCAAGCCACACACAGAGTTTACCTTTATGACAAAGGCACTCCTTCAGAAACCCATGAATTTCATGATGAGATCCATTTATGACCCAATCAAAAGATCCCACCTGTCAAAGACCATTACATATGATTATGAGGACTAAGCTTTCAGCACATGAAAGTCATTCAAACCATAGCAGAGCTGATGTGCTCAACATGGCTAGACACTGCCCAGTCCCATCCCCAAATACTTCAGATAGGAGGGCACCAACCCTGGTGATTTCACCCCAGAAGATCTGACCCAATAGAATCCCATTCCTTAGAAATCCTATGGCATCAGTAACAGACTCTGGTCCTATTACCTCCTCTTTTTGCCTTGCTCCTTTCTTTCAATTGTCTGTTCTTCTGTGTTCTCATTAGCCCAGAGGTCAGTGATCTGACAAAGGCACACGGTCATTGGTTATTTCAAGCATTTTCTTTCTGGGACCACTCATATTTACAAGGAAATGCCTGGAAGTGGGTCAGACCTATGCTAAGGAAGGATTCCAATCTACAGGCAGGATTTCAGATATCCATGAGGGCAATGTTTGCACCTTGGGTCCTTCCCTGATCTCCAGCATTAACATATCATTCAGTCACAGCCATGAGCACGTTCCTTGTTACTGAGAACAGAATCTCTTGGCAGCCTTTAAATGAGAATTTACTTCTCAATTTAAAAACAATAAAAAAAAACATATTGTGGAGTTTCCAGCACATGTAGAAGTATAATGTATGATAATAAAAGCACGAAGAAGAAAAGGGGGAATCATTGGAGCACCCCAGTCATCTTCTGTTGATTCAAAAGCTGACTGTGTGACTCTCTTCTCAACTCTGCATTGATTGACATCACTTTAGTAGCTTAAAATCATTCATGATAGGTGTATTAACTCCACTAAACTGGCAATGCTAAAAAATCAGGTTTGTTTTGTTTTTTTACCTTGAAGATCTGGTTAAAAGTTTACCAGCACATCACTGGGGAGCATGAAACTGTACAATTAATTAAAGAGTTTTATACTATATGCCAAATAATACAACATTATTTCAATCTTGTGTTAAGCTAAAGATGCATAATGCAAACCTTGAAGAAGGTATTAAAAAAAAAAACAATAAATAGCAACAGAGAAGAGACATCTATGAGTGTTTCACAATAAGGAAATCAACTCATCAGAAGGCATATGTCCCAAATGTGTATGTACCTGACAGAGTCTTAAAACATAGGAAGAGTTACAGGATGAAATAACCAAATCCACACTTACACTTAGGGATTATAATCCTCTTCTCTTAGTAATTAATGCAATAAACAGAAAGTGCATTACAATGTAAGGCTTGCATAATAGCAGAAACCAAGTTGACCTAATTGTTTTTTATAAACAGCATTAGGCCCAACAATTATGACACAGGCTATTTTTTTCAAGTATGCAAGGAACATCTATGAAGATAAACTATATGCTGGCCATAAAAAAAAGTTCACTACATTCTGACCATGGGGAGATTAAAATAGAAATCAATAACAAAATCATATCTGGTAAAATCATCAAATATCTGGAAATTTCAAAATAAGTTTTAAGAAACGAACATGTCAAAGTAAACCTTTGGAAAATTAGAATTTTTTGACCCAAATGATAATGAAAATACAACATTTCAAAATCTGTAGGATTCAACTAAAGCAGTGCTTAGAAGGAAATTTCTCATTTTAAATGTTTGTATCAGAAAAGAATAATGTTCTGTATAATTGATCCAATTTTACACCTTAAAAATCTAAGAAAAAAGCAGGTTAAAAGAAAAGGGATCAGAAGGAACAAAAAGTAAAATGAAATAGAATATAGACAAGTGGTGAAAAAAGCCAAAAATTTGTTCCTTGATTCAATTGAACTGATAGAGTAACTAGACTGATTGAGTAAAGAGAAAATGGAAATTTCTGGCATTAAGAAAGAAAGGGTAGCACTATACATCCTATAAAGAACAAAAGAGCAATACAGAACAACTTTGTGGCAAAAATCAACAACTTAGATGAAGTAGAGACTTTCTGTTGAACCCTAATGCAAAGAAAAGACCACCGACTCCAATTTTAAATCAAATTAAAGCAAGCTTGTATTTGCGTACACAAAGAGAGCTGTTCAGCGGCTGTCTCTCCTAACACAGGCTAGAGATCAGCACCCCAGCTCTCCAGGAATGAGGTTTTATAGCACAAAAAGTTGCAAAAGGAGGTGTCTTGAGAACCTACATCGAACAGGATTTTGACAAGCATCATACAAAGGCAGATCATAGGTTAATGATCTACATGGCTTAACATTTCAAGGTAGGGAATAAATTTAGATCCCCCAACATCAGAATTTTTGAGGTGCCACTGAGGTTTCAGAGAGAGTTGTTATCTGGTCGGGGGAGCCAGGATTTATGAGGCACCACTAAGGTTTTAGAGAGGGCTGTTATCTGGCCAGGAAAAGCCAGGCATGGGTGAGTTCAAGGCACAGGTAGGAATTCCAAACAAGTTTAGAAATCACAGTAATTTATAGTAAAACAGAAATTAACTTTTCATGACTTTGTGATGAGATGGCTCCCAATCTTAAGATGGAATTAGCCTGGGTTCATCACTTTGCTTGAAAAAAAAAAATGCAACTCTAGATTTTTACCAATTCTTTCTAAAGCCCTAAAGTGTTTTCTCTGTCCTATTCATGTATTCCTTTTTATCTTTGGGCATGTTGATAGCAACTGTTAAAAGTGCATTGTCCAAATATCACATCTCTGTGGTTTCTAGGTATACTTGTATTGACTGATTTTGCCTCTGACTTGGACACATTTTACTGCTTCTTTTGCATGTCTGATAATGTTTCCATTTGATACTGGACATGATGTATGTTTTTCACTTGATACTAGATATTTTGTATGCTGTGTTACTAAGTATTTAGAATTTGTCTTCCTTTCATGGTCTTGGACTTTGAAAGGCAGTTAAAGTTACTTGCAAACCAGTTTGATCCTCTAAAACCAGTTTCAGCTATGATAAGGAAGTTCTGGAGTTGTTACCAGTGGGCTGAGGGTTTTTTAGCGCCATTCAGATACAAATTGCAAATAAGCAAAGTGTGGCTTCCTTTGTTCCCTTTGAGTTTGGAGGACTAGCGGCTCTCTGCTTAGTGTTAGCAGCTCTCTCTGTTAATCTTCTAGCAGATAAAGGTCTCTCCCAATTGCTTTTCCTATACCTCCCAGTAGCACTTCATGGCTTTCTGGCTGCTAAACATTTTCAGGACTAACACCTCTTGGTGGTACCAGTTCTGACTGCTAGCAACTCTGTTTCAGGTGCCCTCAGCATTATAAGCTCTGCCTGCAACCAGCTCAGCCTGTTCTATTCAGAATAGAAATCACAAATAAGCAAAATAAAAACCATCCAAAACAGGCATTTTTAGGACTTATGCTGCAGCATAAGGGAAAGCACTGACCCACCAAGGGTGAGAAGGAAGTGGTTTATGTAGACAAAATAGCAGGCTTGCGTGTGCACAGTGTCCTGCCAGTTAACCACAGAGGTTCTGCTTAGCCACAGGTAGGAAGGAGTGGGACGTCTGAAGCACAGAGCCAGAGTCATCTGGAAAGGACCTGAGATCAAAGGTACCACAGCCCAAACAAGCTTCTGAGGTGCTTCAAGGCATTAGGGGCAACCATGGCTGTCAAAGTCAAAGAAAGAAAATTTTCAAACTGCATATAAGAAAAAAAAATGACCAGGCAATGTAGTCCATGCCTGCCTGTCATCTCAGGGACTTGGGAGGCTGAAGCAGGATAGGAAGATCACAAGTTCAAGGCCAGTCTCAGCAATTTAGTTAGGGAAACCCTGTCTCAAAGTAAACATAAATAAATAAATAAATAAAAGGCTGTATATGTGGCTCGGTGGCAAAGCATCCCTGTGTTCAGTCCCCAGTAACAACAATAAAAATTACCTCTTGGGGAGTATCAGGCCCTTCCTTCTCTTCTAAGAGTGACTTTAATCTACCACCACTTTAGCCCCATGTCAAGGCATGCCTTTCAGTGGAAGACTTTATGTTCAATGATGTCGCTTCACTATGGTTGGTAGAAACTGGAATAATTTCTGGCCTTTTGAACTCTGGGAATTGTTCGATTTTTGTTTGTTTGTTTGTTGTTGTTGTTTTTTTTCAGTACTAGTCATTGAACTCAGGGCCTTGCACATGCTAGGCAAGGTACCACGAAGCTACCTCCCTAGCCCATTTTCTTTATTTGCATTTAAAAACAGGGTCTTGTTAAGTTGCCCAGGCTGATCTGGGAACTTGCAATCCTCCTGTCTCGGCCTCCTGAGTAACAGAGAATACAGGCATGTGCCACCATACACTGACCATTCAGCTTTTAAGTCACAGTTTTTCTTTGCCCAGCTCATGGATTTCAATTTCAGTCTACACACACTCAGATTGGTATTTTACCAAAGACTCAAGAACATGCCTGTACAGCTCTCCAGAGGGTTTCTCTGCAAGATCCATCCTGGCTAGGAACTCCACAAATCCTAGGCACCTTGGACTCACCAAGCTTCTGTCTCTGTTTTCTCAATTCATTGCTGAGGGCATTTGTGGGATCCCTCACCCTGTATACAATCTAGAGATTTCTTATCAGCAGAAAGAAGAGTCACCGTATGCTCATCTCTTCTGTTTCCCTTCTTTCAAGGATCCCAGTCCTACAGTGCTATTGTCCCGTGTTTGCAAACACTCGTTTCATGTTTTTCCCAGGTTTTTGGTTGTTATGGAAGGAAGCCATGTTCTATACTGGTTACTCTTTCACAGGCAGAATTTCACACTCATAAATCTGATTTTTAATAGTGTGCAACTAGGTTCCCATTTAGCATTCCCTGAGGCACTTCTACAGGCTGGGACTGTAACCACAGGTATCACAACCTCTCTGGTCAGAAGCTGACCTATGCGTGTGTCACTTATCACACATTCAGGAAGTGGACTAAATAAGTATTAAGATTTTATTTATTGCAGTTGTTTTAATATTTTACAATAAATGTGAACTAAGAGTTTGATTCCATAAATTTTAAATGTTAAAATTTTTTAAATGTGCAAAATCATTCCTTATCCATTCTTGTTATTATGTAAATCCTTGACACTTCACGCACTTTTGAAAAAATTCTTTCATTTTTAAGACCTTTATTTTATTTATTTATTTTTATGCAGTGCAGAGGATCAAACCCAGTGCCTCACACATGCTAGGAAAGTGCTCTACCACTGAGTCACAGCCCCAGCTCCTTCACACACTTTTTGTGACATCTTTCTGCACCCTTGTAATCAATCACCTTGCAGACTCTTGGGGCAGATTGTTGCTTGGATTATATTTGAATGACTTAATTTGTATAAAATAATCACAGTATAGGGAGGGAAGTCCAGCTAGTCTTATAGAGTTCTAAAAAGGAAAGGTGCAATGTAACAGATATTAAATTCAGAGTACAATTTTAATATAAAGAAATAGTTGGCTTTTTGTTTTTGTTTTTATTTTTTTGTGGCACTGGGGTTTGAACCCAGAGCTTTATACATGCAACTGAACTATATCCCCAGCCTGAAATAGTTTAAAAAAAAAAAAATGAGAACTTTCAGTGAAGTGTTCTGAAAAGATATAATTTGTATTTATTTTAATTTTTTGCAGTTATAATTCAGCTATAGCAAAAAATTGTAAAGATAACTGACGTTGGCATAGGTCCACATGGAGACAAATGAGAACGGGCCCCATGTAAGGATGGCCTTAGGCCTGAGCCTAAGCAACTCCAGTTTAAAACTCCAATTTGAAACCTGCAATCTCACCAGGCAGAACTAACAATGTGGCCTCCAATGTGGCCCTAAGGCACAAATAAGTCACTTCTCCCCACCATGACAAACTCAGAGTGAAGTCTCTGGCATGTTGTCCTCACCCCATAAGGGGGAAAGGCAAGAAAATCAGGGTGGGGACCACCAGACCAGATGCTTTAACCCCAGGGCAAATGATGTCACTAAGAAACCCGGTGGCAGCTGATCAGGATTGAAAGGGTTGGGGTCAAAAGCCCCAAAATTTAGTATAAATGAAGGAGCAAATGAACAGACATTCAGCCAGCCAACACTGATGCTTCCACTCTAGAGAACCTGATGAGGACCCAGACTGACATCTCAACTCTTCTCATCTTTGCTGATCCTCTGCATTTTCCTCACTGCTCCCAAACTCTACAGCCACATCTTGACCCTGGTGAGAGTGGCAACTTCTCCCTAGGACCCTCTCCTCAACTGGCCGTCAGCTCCACCCCAGGAGAAGCCTGCCTTGGTTCTTGGCCTGATGACCGCAGTCTGAGTAAGTGGGCATCTGCTGGACTTAAAGCCTAAGGCTTGAGCTTTTGATCTGACACTTGAACTTAGCACGCAGAGTCTGTCATGAGCCTGTCATGATACAGTGTGTTTGCAATGCTTAGAATTAATCTAGAATTTATTTGCTGTGAATTGATGATGTCTACTGCAGTGCCTAGCATTAAGGATTGTCATTTTTCTTGATTAAGAACCTATAGAGTGAAATTTTATTAAGTGTTTTGAGTGAATAAAGCATTGACAAAGGCAGAGGTGCGTGGACATTCTTTATTTCTCCCCCTTGACTGCAGAAGTCGCACCTTTTGCTTTCGTGACACCCCACCACATTTGAGGTTCCCAGCATCCACGTGGTTGCCCACCCTGAGCAGTTTTTACTTCCTGTGGAATGTGCAGGCTTCCAGAAGTTCTGTAAAGCATAACAAAAGAGAAAGACTGTCAAGTGCTGCTGATGCTTACTAAATACAGTTCTGCTGCTATTTTTTAAAAATAAGTGGTAGTTATAAAGTTTTGTGGTTTCATTTTTTTTGGTTTTTGTTTGTTTGTTTTGTACCAGGGATTGAACCCAGGGGCACTTAGCCACTGAGCCACATCCCCAGCCCTTTCTGATGTTTTATTTTGAGACAGGGTATTGCTAAGTCGCTTAGAGCCTTGCTAAGTCTGAAGCTGGCCTTGGACTTGTGATCCTCCTGCCTCAGCCTCCCCAGTTGCTGGGATTACAGGCGGGTGCTGCCATGAGCAGCTTAATAAAGATTTGTTTTAAATAGGCTCAAACGCCTTCTCTGTGCATTTTCCTTTTTTCCTGCTCTCATCGTCTCTAACACATGATATAACTCAGCAAAAATTCAGGCAAACTCTCAGCAGTTTGTTTACTCCAGCTCTAGTTTTATTTCCCCAATTTATTTCTTTATGAGGCTATCTAAAAAACAAGGATAGCTAGAAAGGGCCTACGACAGAACTATGCTTTATCTGTTTCTATTAATATTATTTACACATTTTACTTAAAACCTCTGAAACTTTGTCCTCTATGGGTATTGCATACAGTATATGTCGTTTCCCAAGACCTCTCCCTGTACTGAAGTGCTCACACATTCTTCTCACTTTATGACCAAAATACAGAAATACACACGGAAATAAGTTCAACTCCCACATGATCTCAAATTCTACTGCAATCTTTTTCTCCTTCCAACAACTCAGCCTTTTTCGGAGGGTGTCTCTCACTGTTGCCTAATTGAGTCTCCTCCTCACTGATTCTGAATCCTCCTGCAGGGCAGGGAACAGCCCTCCAGGTCTTAGTGCTCCTGTCAATACCAGCCCAGGGCCTGGTACACACTTGTCCTTAGTACAAACATCTTTACCTTGAGCTCCAGGTTATTTCTCCTTGGTGTTCTATGCTACTTACCAGAGGTTAAGCATGGTTTCAAGTTAGCCATAGCCACAAGATATTCTGGCCCTAAGAATTTTTCATAAGTTGTTTTGTTCTGAAGGTTAGCCAGACATTCTGTGTCATCACTAAACAGCAGGTCCTTGGTGGAAGATTCAAACAGCTGGAACATCAAATATTCAAATCCATTTCTTCCAAAGAGCTCCTGGGTCAGACATACAAACAGAGAGGGACCATGGGCCATAGGAAGCACAGAGGTATATGTTCTGCCCCAGAAGACCTTTGTCGGTTGGACTGCTCAACTCCAGCCCCAGGGAAACCCCGAGACAAGGCAACAGTTTCGGGGGGTAGGGGGTACTGCTGTAAAATGGCAGCCGACAACGTCTCTGGGTTCAAATCCCTGCTGTCTTTTTCTTGCTGTCTGACTTAGTTCCACTGAGCTCAGTGAATTTGTTCACTCATTTCCAGATGAAGATGGTAACACCAAATAGATGATGTATGTAAAGCAACTGGTAATAGAAAGAATTTTAAGTTTTCCACCATATCACTATCTGGCTAACCACCATGAGATGTTTCCAACTTTCTGGATCATACTTGCATGTCTTTCTGCCACCTGGACTCCTGGCTGCCTTATCTCTTCTCTGGATCTGTCCCCGGTACCCAATCATTTCTATCCCTTTGTTCCTCTCTCCTCTCTATCTCTGTCCATTTCCTCTGTGATCAAGGTAACAGCTTGTCCTATGTGGGAATTTTCCTTTTGAAAGTCCACAACCCAGGACCACTTATTTTAACAGCTTTTCCTGGATTGTTATCTTTTAACTGGGATGTGTGAGTGGTATATGCTAAGACACGGATTTCTCATTTGGGGAACATCCAAGAAGGGGTTCGCTAGCGCAAAAGGCAGAGGAAGCTTTGGGTTTTCCATAAGAGATCACTTGGTTTAGGCAGGCTGCTACTCCATAAAATCAGCCCTTGCTGGCTCCCTGTAGCATCATAAGGTGTCTGAATGTTAGCTTTTTAATGGTCATGAAGCCCTGGACAGTGCCCAGCCTTCCCAGGTTTAGAAAACACCTTTGGATCCACCCACGAGTCAGCTTGATTAACCTCCATTCTGCCTTTCCTACATTTAGTTCAGCCTTGTGTGAAGGGCTCTGAGCCAACTCCCTTATTTCTGCAACAGAAGAAGAGAGAAAGGGTTAATTCCCCAGGTGCCATGAATCTGCTCCAAGTCAAGTGAGTCTTAGGCAGACACTCAGGTGCCCCTTGTCTGAGGTTTTCCCACTCTACTTGGATGTGCTAGATGGCCCCAGAGCAAGTGAGTATGGTTAACAGTTGTAATCAGAGGCAGAACTGGGAAACTCAGGTCCCACTGCCCAGGGAGAAAGGATGAGGCTTGGCTGAGCACATCTGTGCACCTCCACAAGCAAATTCAGAGCACTCAGTCAAAAAGGAGAGAGAGGGGGCCCTGGATAGCCATACCTGTTGGTTGAAGAGTATTCTGCGGACAAAATCTGCCTTATCTTTCCTTGAGACCACAGCATGATTTGGCACTGTAGCCAGATGGCAGCTGTGAGCCTCAGTCACAGGCTTCCTGGTGCCATCAGGACACAGCAACTCAAAGTCTTTCTGCTTCAGATTCTTAGCCCATGCCTCAGTGTTCTTTCCTGAGGGGAGAAAAGTGGGTCAGCCACAGCCGATGGTTTTGGTCAAGATGCCCTCCCTGGGACAATGGGAGTGACCACCAGTGCCTGGGAGAGTCACAAAGTAAGAAAGCTCTCAAAAATAAAACTAAAGGGACAAACTCACAATTCAGAACATTTTTGATGATGCTTTTTCAGTCCTGTTAAAGGCAAAGATCTCTTAAAACACGCCTGCGTGTTGGTCAGTTGGATTCAAGACCTGAGTGATAACCAACCCCAGCAGGTCTGACATGAAGAACTTTCTCATTCCCTAAATTTAAAACATTAGGACCAAAGTCACTGGAGTCTGGTAAGGTTGCCCTGCTGGGTGGTGACTCCACACAAGAGACTCAGATCTTTCTCAGGTGGGAAAGGCACATACCGTCAGTGTTCCGGAGGACAGCGGAGTGCCTCACAAAGGCCACATCTCCCTTCTCAACCAGACACCTGCACATGGAAGGCTGTGTCAGTGAGGAGAGTCAACAGTAGTGGAAAGGAGACACAGAGAGGGAGTCACAGTCCCTGGCCACACACACACACTTCCTCACAAGCAACCATAACACCCACACCATCCCTGGGCATTAGACTAGGGGATGTAACAGAAAAACAGAACTGTCTATAGAGTTTCGGTTATGCATAACCATCGTGCAGATCCTCATTCTAAAGACTGACCAGTTTCTCCAGAGGGGATGCTTGTGTTCTCCTAGTAACAGGGATATCCATGACTCTCTGGGTGAACCACAACTTTCAGCATCAGCAATTACAATCAGAGCGGAGGACGTGGCTTTGAAGGAATTTTGATCATACTTAGATCTACTCAGGATCCACAAGAACGAATGTGCTTCACTAGATATTTGTTCACCCTTAATTTCATGAAAAATGTTTCTCTATGTTCAAGGTACATTCTTTAATATGAAATGTTGGACAGATTAAAAATCAGCCTTACGATATCCGGTCAGTTGGCAATGGCTATTAGTCGTCAGGAGCACCTCTCGCTCCTGTCTTTGGGTGCCTCTATACCTAAATTTGGCAGGGGGTGGTGGAGGTGTCCATTACTCTCATTCACATTTGCTGAATTCTCTCACCCCATTTCTTTCCTTCATGACCCCTTCAGAGAATCACAGTCCTGAACAGGCATGATCACCTGTCTTGGGTGTGTCTACACCCCAGGGCGAGGCAGACAGAAAGACCTTCCTGGATATTCCTTCCCTATGCCACACCAATGGTCCTCAAGGTTGTAGGCTAGGGACCAGCAGCATCAGCGTGGCTGGAAATCTGTGAGAAATGCAAGCCTGGCCTTACCCAGACCTGGATGACAAACTCAGGAGGTGGGGTCCTGGAATATGCTTTCACAAGCCCTCATGCTAAGTGAAATAAGCCAATCCCCCAAAAAAACACAGGCTAAATGTTTTCTCTCAAATGCTGATGCTAATCCATAACTGGGCGGGCGGGGGTTACAGATAGGGAAGAATGGAGGAACTTTGGATTGGACAAAGGGGAGAGAGGGGAGGGGAGGGAGTTTGGGGATGGGAAATATAGTAGAATGAGACAGACATTATTACCCTATGTACATGTGTGATTGCACAAATGGTGTGATTCTGCATTGTGTACAGAGAAATGAAAAGTGGTGCTCCATTTGTGTATAATGAGTCAAAATGCATTCTGCTGTCATGTACAACTAATTAGAACAAATTAAAAAATCTACCTCCTCATTGAGGCCTGTAGGGCTCTGAGCCATGGCCAGCACCTGCTGCTCTATGGGTCACATGCCAGACCCCTCTCTCTCCACACTTGAACCCACAGACCTTCTTTGCTGACCTCAACCCAGCAAGATTCTTCCCATCCTCATGCCCTTGTCTTTGCTGACCCTTCTTCCTGTATTACTCTTCCCCTAAATTTTCTCAGGCCTGATTCCCTCTCATTATTTAATTTTCATCTCACCTAGACCCTCTACTTGCAAAAGACTTCCTGTCATGGCCACCTTTTCTAAAATTGCTTCTGGCCAGAGGCAGTGGCTCATTTCTGTAATCCCAATGGCTCAGGAGGCTGAGGCAAGAGGATCACAAGTTCAAAGCCAGCCTCAGCAACTTAGTGAGGCCGCAGGCAACTTAACAAGATTCTGTCTCAAAGTAAAAAATAAAAAGGGCTGGGGATGTGGCTCAGTGGTTAAGCACCCTTGGGTTCAATTCTCAGTACCAAAAATAAAATAAAATAGTCCTGATGACTGTAATAGTTTTGATGTTGACTGTCCCCAAGAGGGCCATGTGTTAAAAGCCAAGTCCCTAAGGTGATAGTATTGGAAGGCGGTGATCCTTTGAGGAGGTGGGACCTTGTGGGAGGTCCTTAGGTTATTGGGGGGGTGCCCTTGAAGAGGATTGATGGACCTCAACCCCTCCCTCTTTCTTTGCCTCCTATCCATGACGTAAAGGGTTTTGTTCCACAATGTGCTCCCACCATGATGTGCTGCCTCATTACAGGCCTAAAAGCATTGAGTCCACACAATCATGGACTGGAATCTCCAAAACCATGACTCAAGACAAACCTTTCCTCCATATAAGCTAATTATCTCAGTCATTTTGTTACAGTGATGGAAAGCTGACTAATGAATCCCCCCTCCCTTGGTTCCTTGGCAGCACTTACAGTTAGAAAGAGTCTTATCCTTTATTTTTGTGTTTATTGTCCTACTCTTCATGTGGGACTAGGAGTGGGTGGAAAGGGACAGGGACAGGACCATGTGTGTCTAATTGGCTAGTATAACTCCTCTACTTAGAACAGCATCTACCATATATTAGCTGTTCAATAAGTATTTCTTGAAAGGGTGGAAGAGCCCAGGAATATCTGTTTTTAAGATACTCATCAGCCAGGTGTAAGAAGCAAGGTGACTGGTGTCCCTCCTGTGATTTTAAACTGAGTCTCTGACAGATTCCATGACTTGTCTACAGTCACACAGAAGAAAGGGGTAATAGGAGAATCAGGATGGTGGCTCTGCAGTCATCACTCTCACCCATCCCCAGGGCCTTGAGGTGCCCTCTCACCCATCCCCAGGGCCTTGAGGTGCCCTAAGTCACCTGGGCCTACAGGAGAGTGCTGTAGAACTGGACTGGACTTTAGTCCTTGGGGCCACTAGGAACTGCAGTAGTGTGATCTCTTATTATGGATCCTTCTAAATCAACACCCAGATGCTGGGGAAATGGAGAGGGTGAGAGACTGGGGTTAGTGCAAATGGAAGTTAGTACTTGCCTAAGCGCCCCATTGGAGCCGTAGTACTTCTCGTGGCTGTTGGGAGCACACATGTGGGCTGGATTGCTGCTGCCACCACACAGAGCACAGAGGTGGGAATCCGGATCAGACCCAGGGGCACAGCTGCGACTGAAGAACTCATCTGCAAAGAACAGCCAGAGTCAGCTCTTCCCATGACAGCAGGAAGGCCTCAGAGTTTTTTTTTTCTCTAAAAATTCTGTGCAAAGGCACAGAATTATTTGGTGACATATTTTGAAGATCAAGAATCAAAATCCATTGTAGCAAAATGAAACTGAACCCCTATCTCTCATCCCTGCACAAAACTCAAAGTGGATCACGGACCTGAGACCAGAGACCCTGCACCTTCCAGAAGAGGTGCCAACTCTTTATTATGTTGGCTTAGGAGTCAAATTCCTCAATAGGACTCCTAAAGTGCAAGACATAAAATCAAAAATCAATAAATGGGATGGTATCAAACTAAAAAGCTTCTTCACAGCAAAGGAAACAATCAAGACATGAAGAGAGAGCCTACAGAATGGGAGAAAATCTTTGCCACCTGCACCTCAGATAGAGTGTTAATCTCCAGAATTTAAAAAGAACTCAAAAAACTTTACACCCAAGAAATAAATAACCCAATCAATAAATAGGCAAAAGAACTGAACAGGCACTTCACAGAAGAAGAAATACAATTGGTCAACAAATATTTGGAAAAATGTTCAACATTTCTAGCAATTAGGGAAATGCAAATTAGAACTACACTGAGATTCCATCTCACTCCAGTCAGAATGGCAATTAACAATAACTGTTGGCGAGGATGTGTGGGGGGGGAAAGGTACACTCATACATTGTTGGTGGGACTGCAAATTGGTGCAACCACTCTGCAAAGCAGAATGGAAATTCCTCAGAAAACTAGGAATGAAACCACCATTTGACTCAGTTATCCCACCCTTTAGTATATACCCAAAGGAGTCAAAATCAGCATACTACAGTAATGCAGCCATCTCAATGTTTATAGTGGCTCAATTCACAACAGCTAAGTGATGGAACCAAACTAGGTGCCCTTCAACAGATGAATGGATAAAGGAAATGTGGTATATATTTACAATGGAATATTATTCAGTCATAAAAAGAATGAAATTGTGATATTTGCCAGTAAATAGATGGAACTAGAGACTATCATGCTAAGTGAAATAAGCCAATCCTAAAAAACCAAAGGCTGAATATTCTCTCTGATACGGGCATGCTAACTCACAATAAATGAGGAAGGGAAGAATAAAAGTTCATAGGGTTAGATAAAGGGGAAAGGAAATGAAGGTAAGGTAGAGGGTGGGATTAGGAAGACAGCAGAATGAATTGGACATAACTTTCCTATGTTTCTATATGAATACATGACCAGTGTAACTCCACATCACGTATTCCCACAAGAATGGGAAGTTATGCAGCATGTATGTATAACACACCAAAATACATTCTACTGTCATATGTATCTAAAAAGAAGAATTTCATAGAATAAAATATAAAAAGAAGTTCCAGCTGGAACAAAGTAAAGGGAAATCAACTCCAGATGGATCGGGGTCTGTGAGCCCAGAAGTCCACCTGTCCTGGCGCAGAGTACTGGTGTCAAGGGACCGACACAGATCCTAGCCCTCTGAGAGGGGAAAGTGTAAGTCCTGGCTCGTTGAACCTGACCTACACACCTGCTGTCCTCTGCTGCCCTCAAGGATTGCCCTTGAGACTCCAAGTCAGGAAGGCATGGCCACCAAGGCCAGCACTCAAGTTCTGGGGGGCTCATCCATAAGGAAATTAGCCTAGGCCCTGCCCTTTCAGGAACCTTAAGCCTGGTGGGCAAGAGGCAGAAGTCAAGTAACCACAGCAGTGAATCCATGACCCCACCTCCATGTTCAAAGAAAAGGAATGTGGTTCTATGAGGCTATGGAGCTGGGAGGACGACGGGTGAGAGATAGAGAGTGAGGAGGTGGTCCCCAAGTAAGCAGCCAAGAGGAGCCTTCAGACCAGGGGGCCAGCACCAGCAAAAGGCTGTCTTGAGGTGCAGTGGAGGGAAAGGCACAGAGCGGTTCCTGGAGGTCACAGGGCTGGACCCCCACGTTAAGCAGCGGGGGAGCAAGCAAGGCAGAGCCCAGGGAAACTTTGACATCACTGTGTAGCTGTATTCTTCATCCCTAGAGAAAGGGGAGCCTCTGATGGGTTTGGGGCAATGCTGGGCCAGGGGTAGTAGGCAGGATGCAGTCCGATATGCATTGTGCAAAGATAGGCCTGGCAGTGGGGTAGCTGGGACCTGGGGCAGGAGGCCAGGGTTGATGAAGGCAGCGGGGACTAACACAGAGCAGAGGGGTGGGGAATGGGTGGCAGGAGGAGAAACGGACATGCTGGTGAGGGACGGGTATGTGGAGGGTGGCAGCTAGGTTTCCAGCCGGGTAAGTGGGTGGACTGTGGGTCCTCTATTACCCTAGGCACTTCTGGGATAAAGCCAGGCTCAGCAGAGATGACACATTCCATTTTAGACAGGTTGAGGTGATTGTGCTTTTCAAATATCTGACTAGATATGTCAAACAGACCAATATATACACGTCTGGAGAGATGTGTCCTGGGAAGAAGGACCCGAGAGTTCTCTATCTTTCTGTAACAACAGCAGCCAACGTGGACCTTGTGCTTAGCACATGCTTAGCTTTGTGGCACTCCTTTTCGTGCTAATGGAACCGCACGGGTGGATGTGAGCACTTGGGGATTGGAGGAAAGAGGTGCTTTATGCATCTCAAATATTTCTTAAATTTGTTAGGAAAGGGGGATCTTGTAGGGGTAGGAGAAAAACCAAGACTGTGTTGTTGGTTTTTTTTCACAAAATCCAGGAAATAATGTTTGAAGGGGACTTGAGGAAATGGTGCTGAGAGGTCAAGAGGAAGGAGCTGGGCACACCCTTCCAGGAGAACAACATGGAGGGCACTGGTGGAATATGCTGCCGATCCAGACAGCGGGTTGCTGAGGAGCAGGTGGGCAGTGGGTAGTTCAGACAATGCTTTGAGGATACCTGGCAGTAAAGGGAGGAGGAAGAAAAATCAGGAGCTAGAGGAGATTATTGGGAGGAGGGGGTGAGTTTTAAAGATGGAAGGCATTGGGTGTGTTGACCTGTTGAAAGAAATCGTTGCACATACCAGAGGAAGAGTAAACAGAGGGTCTGAGACTCTGGAGGGGAGGCCGGTGGGGTGACCAACACCCAGGTGCAGACAGAGAGACTGGCTGGAGAGGGGAGGAGGCCCACAGCTTCAGCAGTGGGAAGCTGAAGGGGAACCTTTCTAATGGCTTCAAGCATCTCCTGTAGGTGCCCAATCAACCATCGGCTGAGAAAGACTGGCAGATGGGTGAGGGTTTGAGGTGTGTGAACCATTAGACCATTAGGGTAACAAAGTGTGGAGCAGAGAATCTGAGGGCGCTTGTGAGTGTCGGCTGGAGCATTTCCAGTGACATGAACTGCTCTGCTGCCCTGTGACAGGTGACATTCTCCAGGTGTGTCAGCTGCCCGGACAGCAAGTCATGCTGTAGGGGTTCTGCAGGGCTGGGATTTGTCAGATAGGTGGGGAATGCAGAGGAGCAGGAGCTGTTTAGGTTCTGGCAAAAAATAAGCTGAAAAGACTCGTGTGAGAATCTAAGCGAGATGAACGTGAAAGACACAGCCCTCAGGGACTTAATGGTGGACATTTTGCAATTAAGAAAGCAACACAATTTGGATTTCATGTGAAAAAATCACACACACACACACACACACACACACACACACACACACATACATCCTCACCCCACTCTTGTTTTGCTTGTTTCCCGAGCAATTTGAGAGACTTCAGGAATAGAGCTACTTCCCTGACAGCTGCCTTTGGGGCCAAGCGGGTGAGGAAAAAGGGACACCCTCAGTGTCTGGGAACCCCACCTCCACTTAAGGAATTCCTTGCCATTCATCCAGCAGAATTTCTCCCCAGGCACACACCCAACCAGGAAGACCTCCAGAACACACTCACCAAATTTACAGGACCCGGTTTGGTTGTGTATTAAACCCATGGGGATGTTCCAGCCTGCGGAAGTGCCCACCGCAGTGTGGCAGGACTTCTTGCCTCGCAGCGTGTCCCAAGTGACATCAGCATCGGATATCTTCACCACGGCCACGACGTAATAACCTTGCAGGGGAGATACCAACATGCAACTTATTTTTTTGCGGGGGGGAGGTTGGGAGGAGGGAGGAGGATGGAGGACATAAGTGAGATCTGACAAGCCCTCTTCACCAAGCCACTGAATGGCATCTCCACATGGTGTCCAACGTGAGCTGGACATTCTCCATCTCCGTTCCATCCACCCCAGCCCCCCTTGGCTGTGGATGTGAAAACAACACTTTCAATGTTTTCTTGCAGTTAAATCCTTAGCAGAAATCAGAATGTGTGACATTGGGAGAGTGGAAGTGACCCAGGGGTCCTCTGCCTTCCCTTTTGATTCTTTCTCCTAGGAAACAAAGTCAGGAAGTATGAGGTCTTTCTGTCCATCTCTCCCTTCTCCACACTAATAGAGCAGAGGCTATTACAGCAACTGCAGGAGCAACAGCAGTGTGGGTTCTCGTCTCCACCCCGGCTCACGGCTATAGGGCATGCGGTAAAATCACTGCACTTGGGGAGGTCTTGGATGTGGGAGCTGTCCTAGAGAGTCAGTTCCATTTCTTCTGGGTGGGAGTCATTCCAGTAACCTAGGGTCTACTTTTTACTAACACTGAGATCCCCATATTAAATTCCTGCCTGCTTAAAATAATGCTTAACTCCTTCACTGATTTCTCACTAATGCCTGTCCTTTCAAGCCAAGAGCCAGACCTTCTCAGAGAAGATCCAAGTTTTCTGAGCAAGTTTGCTCAAGGGAAAAAAATAATATACATATATACATACATACATATATACATATATATATATATATATATATATATATATATGCATATGTATATACCTACATACATAAGATACTTATATACTATATATTTATAATATATGTATATATACATGTAAGTATACGTATTTAGAAATGAATTTCAGTATAATCATTGCAAATTGGGGGGGGGGGGTGTATATAGGGAGTGCTGACATACAATTTAATACTCCAGCACACTCTGAAAATGCATTCTAGAGGTGTTGCTGCTAGCCTCTGCCTGCTGCTCCCCTTAGGAGATGGGAACACCTTGAACTCCTCATCTTACTCTAGCAGGGACCCTCCCAATACCTATCATTATTAGGTCCTGGGCCAAAGATACAAAAACTACCACACCCCAGACGCATCTACACACGTGTACCTGCACGTATTGCACATGCACCCTACTGTTGCAATGGAATCCATCTATGTATTCTTTTCTGCAAGTTGCTTTATTCCTCCTCAGTAGTATATTGTGGACATCTTTTTGATTCAACAGAACTAGACATAGCTATCTCATTCTGATGGTGGAATCTAAGGTATGGCCTCTTACCTGGATTTATTGTGTTATAGTCCCCCTACTAATGGGCATTTATATTGAGACCCATTTTGTCTCATCACAAGCCACAAATTTATATAACTCTTTGTACCTATGAGAGTGCACCTTAAGTGTGTCTGTTTAATTGCAGTTCATTAGAAAGAACTTTAATAACTTCTTTCTTAATTTCTTATTTTACTGCATTCACTTCCAAAACAATGCTGCCTATCTTTGGTGGGACTGGGTAGTCTTGCCTTATTCCTGGCTCTAGAAAATTATCATTAAGTCCCAAGTTCTCAGTTCTATGAATTTTTCAACAAAATTGGCATGGGTGCATTAAAATAGAGTTGGAAATAATAATTCTGAAGCTTATGTATATTATGATATCAATTAATATTATTATTCTGTATTATATTTAAGTTTTTATAGGTGTTCAACATCTGGGACAATGGAACAAAATGGGTTACTATTTCAGTTTTCCTGTCCAAATATTATATAACTGAATTGTGCCTGTTGAGTAAGGCCTGACTACAAAATGGAATTGGCTAAATTAGAATCATAAATCTTGGCCGACCTCGGTAGCGCACACCTGTAATCCCAGTGGCTCAGGAGGCTGAGGCAAGAGGATCTCAAGTTCAAGGCCAGCCTCAGCAACTTGGCAAGGCTCTAAGCAACTCAGTGAGACCCTGTCTTAAAATAAAAAATAAAAAGAGTCGGGGATGTGGCTTAGTGGTTAAGCACCCCTGAGTTCAAACCCTGGTACCCAAAAAAAAAAAAATCTTAAATCTTCAGAATTAGAAAATAGTGTGGCTCGACACCAAAACAACCACACATGCACACTCCTTTTCTGGGTGCTGTAGATCAGATCTCTACCTACTCCAGCACGGAAAAGTCACAGTCAGCATGGCAGACACAAGGCCAGGGTGCCAGTCACTTCCTAAATGACCTCAGCCACTTAGCCTCTAGGAGCCTGAATTTCTCCTCAGTAAAATGGTGACAGGGAAATCCACACTGGAGGGCTGGTGAGGAAGGTCCAATGCACTAATGGGAGCGTATGTCCAGTAGGAACGGCAAGGGTAGGTTCCACCCTAGATGTGCAGCAGTGCTGCTGGGGACAGAGGCCAAGCCAGCTTTGCATGTTAACAATGAACTGCGGTGGCTGCTGCTCCTTTTTCTTCCCCAAATCTAATAATAATCCCTTGTGTCTCCCAACAGCAGGTCTCCACCTCTGAGTCCTGGCATCTCTGATCCCACTCACCTTCCAAGGGGGCATTCACACACTTTGACCCAAGCCGCTCACTGCCCTGTTTGGGTTCTACAAAGAAAAAGAGGAACAGTCACAGTTAGGGGCACTAAACTCCTTCACAGTACTCCACCTGAAGTTAGGAGCTTCCATGGTACAACGGCAAGACTATCCCCTTCCCACTGACCCTCAGGGGGCTTCATCTCATCGACCTCCCATCACATGTCCTCGTGATGGACCAGATCCTGGATCACACATATCCTCTGCAACGTGCATATGGCAAGAATAAAACGAGAAGCACTAACTAAGCACTCTGTCATTGGTTGTCAACTAGCCAAGGTTCTGCAAGCCCCTTTAATCTCTCTCTCCCTGCTCTTTGCCATCTGAACATTAGGTTCCATCCCATAATCTCCTCAATACTCAGGCGGGTACAAAAGAAAGAAAATGAGATGCATTGAAAGGGAGGAGAGGCAGAGACCACTGCAGATCTCGGCAAAGACCCCTTTGCATTAGCTGTGTGCAATCCCCTGTCATCTCCTGAGTTAGCAGACAGCTCTAACACAGGGGCGATTCGTCGGCCCTGGGCAGACTCTGCAGTGCATCCTCCAATGCTGCTCTCTCAGCAACAAAGGTATTATTTAAAGATCTTTCTTGACCTTTCAAGTCCTGCATCTGTATCTTCCCGATTTCTGACTTTGGGGAGGGGTGTTTTACCTACTAGCTATACTTCAACAACAACTACTGTTATCTTGTCTCTGAGCTACATTCCTTCTTCATCTTTTTATGTCCATGCCCGGCGGAAAACAGAGAGGTGCACCCCTTCGCTTACCATAATTCTCTGCCAGGACAGGCACCAGGCCACAGTGGCCTGCTATGTAGACAAATCCTCCATCCAAGCTCATGGCATCAGCGTCTCCTTTCTGAAGTTAAGAAACAAATCAATGATGCTACAGCAAGACTGTCTCCTTCCCACTGACCCTCAGAGGGCTTCATCTCATTGGCCTCACATCACATGTCCTTGTGATGGACCAGATCATCGATCACCCATACTTCTGCCACATATGTGGGCTTTAGAAACTGGACATGCCTTTGGCCTGTTGATCCTAGAATGAGTGCCGGAAGCCAGGCCATGCTCTCTGGACTTCTCTGTCCTCCCAGGAGACCCAGCTGCTCCTAGGAGACCCATGCCAAGTCCCGGACATGCCCTCACCTCACTGTGACCATCGTCAACTCAACAGTCCACATGGCCAGACTCAGGGACTGTGTGCAGGTTTCTATGGAGCATGATTTCCTTCCAATAATGAAATTCAAATCTGTTCACATAATCCCACTAGCACTGTACTCACAACCCTGGCACAACAAAGGTTCTCAATAAAAAAAATAATTACTCTAAATAATCAATGAATAATCGACTTATTATTTTAATTAAGATTTCCAACCACAGAGCAAAAAATGTATACTTATAGTCATAAATAAGGTCATTGTTAGGGTATGGATGTGATGTGTCCCCCAAAAACTCAGGTGTGAGACAATGCAAGAAAGTTCAGAGAAGAAATGATTGGGTTGGGAGAGTCTTAACCCTATCAATGAATAAATCCCCTAATAGGGATTAACTGAGTGGTAACTGAAGGGGTAGGGTATGGCCAGAGGAGATGGGAATTGGGGCATGGCTTTGGGGTATATATATATTTGTATCTGGCAAGTGGAGTCTCTCTCTCTCTCTCTGCTTTCTGATCATCATTTGAGCTGCTGCCCTCTGCCACACTCTTCCACCATGATGTTCAGCTTCACTTCGAGCCCTAAGGAATGGAGCCAGCCTTCTATGGACCAAGACCTCTGAAACCGTGAGCCCTCCAATAAACTTTTCCTTCTCTATAGTTGTGCTGGTCAGATCCTTTTAGTCACAGCAGTGAAAAAGCTGACTAAAACAGGCATCGAGATAAAAATACACAGACACATAAACACTGTTCACTTTGACATATCAGCTGTCCTAGAAATTTAAAAAATAGCAACTACAGCAGCACAATCTTGCCAAATCTTTAATATGTCCCAGGCTATTTCCTAAACATTGTACAGTGATTACCTTACGTATTCCTCATAAACTCAAATAAGGCAGGTCTTATAATTTCTCTTCTCAGACAGATTAACAAACAGAAGCAGAGGGAAATTTAATAATTTGCAATCCTTCTGCCTCAGCCTCTGAAGTCACTGGGATTACAGGCATGTGCCACCTTGCCCAACTCAAGTCTTTAAATTATAATGATATCCAACATTTATTGACTGATCATTCTATGCCAGGCAATGTTCCGAGCACTTAAGTTGTAATTCTTACAACTGGAAAATTTAGGAGATAAATATATTTAACTAGCAAGATCTTAATCCTATGGGTTGGTACCAGGTTTATCAAATTTAGGATCTTCTCAAGAAAGACTGCTGTACAGTCTCCTCAGTGTATCAGTTTTTTAGTCTTTTGTGTTTAATTCTTTTTCCAAATTGCAAAAAAATACTAACTGCCCACAGAGAAATGGAAAGTTTATAACACAGTTTCATCACTCAGAAATGATGGGACGATGATCTCTAAGTGGTGAAGGTGTGAATGATTTTGTTAACTGGGGAAGGTGTGAATGATTTTGTTAATTTTTCATGGGCCTGCCAACACGTAGGAAGATTTTTATGATCAGAAAAAAATTGAGGGCTGACAAGGTCGATCAGCACTGACAATCCACAGTGGCCCTGACCACACCCTAGAATGCGCCCCTACTCCCCACAGCTCCTGTGCAGGACATCCCAAGGATCCCAGACTCCAGAGCTGAGCCCAAGGAGTCTAACTCTGCTTCTGCCTGGTAGGTGGAGTGGCCCATGGGGAAAGTGGGGTGGGGATTTGGAGTGTGTTGGGGTAGCGTGTTAGCGTGGAGGCCGGTGAGGAGGCTGGGAAGGGGCAAAAGCATGTGGCAAAAGCACGCTGTGTCTGAGTGAGTGCAGCTGTAGAGGGACCCCCTACCACAATGGCGGCAATGCAGTCCTCAGGAGTCTCCTCCACGGTGCACACCAGGGCACCACCGCTCACTGCACTCCACTGGTCACACTTGGCCTTCTCCTGGTGGCCCACTGCACACCACTGTACCTTCTGGGAGTCTTCCACACCTGGGATGGGTGGAGAATAGTCAGGGATCCAAAGGAAGCTCCAGATGGCTGCAGAGTGGCTGCCCAAGGAACTCCCCACTGACAACAGCAAAGTGCCTTATCCCAGGACACGGCTTGGTTCTTAGGATGAGCACCAAAGGTAAAGATTTCCCTCACTTCTGCTCTCACCTCCAGCATCACTTCCCCAGGGAGGCCTCAGAGCCCCAGTCCAAATCAGAACCATCTGGAACTTTCCCTTACAGGACGAGGCTTCCCATCAGGGGAGCGGGCCCCAGCTGGGAGTCACGTGTTCTGGGTGGGCCTGATCTCCTCCCCTTGCCCAATGTCTTTCCTCACCACCCTGTGCCCACCTCCAACATGGTGGCAACCCTATTGTAGATGCTTGATGACTATTGATTGATTAGTGAGAGGCAAAAATAGAGAAGGAAAGAAGAAATCAACTATGTGAATCCAAAGGAAGGCAGGAACTGGACTAAAAACCTCCAGAATCCTAGTTCTGCTCCTGATGGTGGTAGAGCCCCTGTTCGCGCTCCCGTTCAGAACGGACTATTCTCCCTGTGAATCAGACCTGTCTCTGGGCTGGTCTCCAGAACCATCATTACTTCAAGTCTTCCATAATAGGAAGATCTTCGAAACCCTTTTGTGATCATATAACTTAGGCCTTTCTCCCAACTTAGAAGAAAATCCACCCATTAACCCAGCTCAGTTGGTAGCTCCCACGGGCTCTGCAGGCTGGGAAGGTTGCATGAGGCCTGGAGGTACCAGGAAAGCCTCAACCCATGGTCCCTGCCCTGCCTGCTGCCCAAGATGGCCAGGCCCCTCCCAGAACCTTCCATACCTCCCTTTAGATGCTGAGTGAGAGAATAGTACTCATAGCCCAGGTACAGCTTGGCGTCCATCTTACGGGGGACCCTTAAAAACCCATGGGCGGCGTCGGTAAACAGCAGGTCTTTCCCCAGAGGGGAGCCGAAGAGCTGGAATCCTGAAGACTTGTCCTTTCCAAAATGTTCCTGTTCACAGGAAAAAAAGGAAGAGTGAAGGAGAGAGATTGGCATTGAGGTAAAGAGAAAGGTCAAACAAACCCAAAGCCAGATGAACCACGCTCCAGAAATATGAAATGGAAAATTCCAGAAATAAACAATAAACCTTAACTCTTATTGCCATATATTGTCGTAATTATTCTGGTTTGTAAATTATTTTGTTGATCTCTTCCTGTGCCTAATTTATTAGCTAAACTTTATCATGGGTTTGAATGTATAGGAAAAAACATAGTACAGTTGGTCCCCAATTTATAATAGCTTGACTTAGAATTTTGTAATGTTATAACAGGTTTATCTGGACATAACTCATAAATTGAGGAGCATCTATGTAGGGTTCGGTACTATCCATGGATTCAGACCTCCATGGAGGGTCTTGGAATGTATCCCCACAGATAAGGAGGGACCACAGTGAAGGCCTGAGCACAAGGACAGTGGCCAGGACCTCTGACATCCTTGAGGCTCGTGGTGTTCTCCAGTATCTCCAGGAAATGCTTTACTCAAATCTCAGCTGGTGGCCTTGAGTAGGGCCTCAGGGAGACTGCCGGGGCTTGCCCCCAGATCTGTACAAAGGGGTACCAGGTGGTCCTGTGTCAAGCAGCTGCCCCTCTCCAAGATGGGCTTCTGCTCTGTGCTCCCAGGGGCAGTGGGGAAGGCTGCCTCGTTCTTGACTGATGTCCCCACTGGCTCTGGTGGTCTTCACCCTGAAGTGGCTGATGGTCCAGTCACATGCCATTGGAGTAGAAGCCAGGCACCCTGGGCTCCTCTTCCCTTCTCTCCCAGGCTGCCACTGAATGACCAGTTGTGAGACATCAACAGTGTCCCTTCCCCTTTCTGGCCTCCAAAAGAACAAAGGGTCCTTTTGCCGAGGACTCCAGCTGCCTGGCCCAAAGCCACTCCTGATGGCAGCTATGGCGATGCCTACCCTTGTGCTCTTTCAAATGACTGCTTTTCACTTTTGCTTTGGCTCTGCATAAATGTCACCTGCTGTCCTCACCAGAGACCCCCTTCCATTTCCTCTGGGAACACACAGTTTACTCCCCAGGGCCCAGGAATCTCCCCACATATACCCTTCAAATCAGTTTCTCTGTCCTCCACAGAGTATGCGATCCATGTCCCCAAGGCTGCGTGATTCCATGTCGTGACAAGGGGTATGTGTACTCGTTTGTGTCTCCTCCACACTCCTCCGTGAGCAATTTGAGGGCAAGTTTTTGCTTAATTTCTCAGTGCCCTGTGCTGAGCACAGAGTGTTGAGAGATGGAGCAGGGTGACGGACAGGGGCTGACTGGGACAGACTGTCACCAATGCAGGACAGAGAGGGCATGCTCACGTCCTAGGACCCACTGGAAGGGAAGTCAGGAGGGCAGATCTCAGGCCAGCAAGGCCCTAGGGTACCATCTCATGGAGACGGGTGAGGTTGGCACCTGTGAGGATTTGTTTAGAACCAGGAAAGAACAAAATGAGAGTCAGAGGAGCTTCTGCAAAGAACCTTTAGCGTTGTCTGTTATAAATATAGACCGAGTGCCTTGTCCGTGAAGTGGGTCATGCCTGGCAAAGTGGCAGGGTTCCCACTGTGTCTTGAACACAAAAGAACTTCTAGAGTGACCAGAAAGCAAGGAGGAAAAATCCCCAAATCCAAGCAGAGAGCTCTAAGCAGGGGAGAGGATGGTGGGTGGGGATACCTGAGCCTGGTTGAGAAGCTCCCAGATCAGCTCTTCCTTGCCATCCACACTTCGAGCCACGACAGCATGAGAAGGAACCCGGGCCAAGTGGCAATTCTCATATTCATCCACAGGCTTCCGGGTGTTGTCTGGGCAAAGCAGCTCATACTGGGCCCTGTCAGCCTTCTGTTCCAGGTTCTCTGGGGAGGGAAAGTCCAGAGGAGCCCACTGCAGCAGAACCATGAGCTGGGGTGTGCCCTCCACACTGAACCACACAGTGTGACCTGAAGGGGACTAAGACAGAATCTTTTCGATACACATTTTCATACATCGGAGGAAGTGGAGATCTTGGCAGTGAAATGACTGGTTCACAGTCTCACTGCAGATAGCTATGGCTGGAGGCATGCCTAGCCCAGGGCCCGCCCAGCTGCTCCACTTCTCTGTGTCTGCTCATAAGAATACTAACTGCAAGCTGAGCATTCATGGCCCACCCAATTCACTTAATCCTCACCACACTGGGGGAGGCCAATAATATAAGCATCCTATCATGGAGATGAGGAAAAAGAGGTAAGGTAACTTGTCAAAGTCTCAGCCAATCTGGGCTGACCCACTGCTGTGCCAAGACAATCTAGATCCCTACTAGAGCAGCCATATTTCCCTGGAGGCAGAGCCTGCTGGGGAAAGGCAGGGGAAGGCCCAGGGATGGAAGGAGGCCTAGGGTACCAGCCCAAGCACTCTGCAAGTACAAAGAAACAGACTCCCTGGTTCCCTCACGAAGGTGTTATGGGTTCAATGCATTCATAGGTTGAAGTGCTAATCCCCAGTACCTCACATGTGACCTTATTTGCAAATAGGGTTCTTGCAGATGTAATTAGTTAAGATGAGGTCATACTGGAATAGAGTGGGCTCCTAATCCAATACAACTGGTGTCATAAAAGGGGGGGGGATTGGGGGAGAGACAAGCAAGCAGGGAGAATTCCACGGGGACATGTAGGCGGAGATTGGGGTGATGTGTCTGCAAGCTGAAGAACCCCACAGATTGCCAGCAAGCTAGGAGAGAGGCTTGGAACAGATCCCCCCCCCACCCCCAGTCCTCAGGAAGATGAACCGTGCCAACACCCTGATCTTGGAATTCTAGCCTCCAGAACTATGAGATGCTGCTTAAACCACTCAGTGTGTGGACTTTGTCCTGACTGTCCTAGCAAATTAATACAGAAGGACTTTGAGGTTGATAAACTCTCACCCACCAACAGTTACTTGCACCCCTGAAACCAGTGTTTATTCTCTCATAAAATTCTCCTTAAAAGGTAATCAGGGACAGCCAGATATGGTTGGGGTGGCACATGCCTATAATGCCGAATATTCAGGAGACTGAGGCAGAAGAATTGCAAGTTCAAGGCCAGCCTTAGCAACTTAGGCCCTAAACAACTTAGCAAGACCCTGTCTCAAAAAACAAGGTAAGGGATGGGATATAGTTCAGTTGGTAGAGTGCATGCCTCGCATTCACAATCCCCAGCACCACAAAAAAGAAAAAGGGCTGGGGGTGTGGCTCAGTGCTAGAGTATCCGTGCATTCAATCCCATGATCTCAAAGTAATGATAATTTTTTTAAAAAGCAGTACATGAGGGCAGTCAGAGGTAAATCAGGATGGTCTGGGCACAGCCTGCGGTTTCCATAATATTAGTGTGTTTTCAAATTCTTCAGGGTGCGTGCTAGACCATGAGCAATCAAAGGACATAATGATAATTACTTGGAACAACTTGATTCTAGGAGGTGAGACTTGGAGGTGACCCCACTAATTTAAATAGCTGATAATAGGACATGCATCAATTGCCAAATTGCTGACAAAGGAGGCCAAATTATCATAATGAGACAGCGAAATGTGAACGGCTGAATAAGAGAACAAAGGACACTGAAGGCATTGTGTCAGGAAAAGACAGGAGGTCGAGGTTGTGAGGAACTAAGGCCAATGAAAATGTGAGGACTTAACCCAGCACCACAAAAAAAGAAGAAGAAGAAGTAAAAAGCACAAATATAAAAACAAAAAAGACCCTCCCCCTCGGTGTGGAGCACCTGTCTGGCTGGCTCAAGGCCCTCTGTGTGAACCCACATCCTGGGGATCAAATTGGAGGGCACTTGTTTTGTTAGTTGGTAAGTTCTGTATAAAGGTTCACTAGATTTCTGGAGAGGTGGCTGCAGTTGGCTACGTGGAAGGTGGGGACAGAGAGGCACAGGTCCCTGACACAGGGAGATGTTCAGCAGAAGGTGAGCTGAGAACAAATTGGGCCCTAAACAAAGGACAAACAACAAAAATGCTTAAGCAGAATCTCTCCTGTGGCATTAAACATCTCCACGTCACCTGTTCTGGGTATAAGGAAACCTGGGGCAAGAGCCAGCCCCCTGGCTCAGCTGGGGCCCACATGCCCTTCCTCCAGCACTTACCAAACACTGTCACGTGCCTCACGAAGGCCACATCCCCGGCGCCATCCTCCAGACACCTGAGGAACAGGAAGGCCACGGTCAAGCTCTGCCCCTGGTGTGGGCCTTGCCTCTCTCTTGTGAAGCTCCACCCGGAACACGGACTCATGGGGACCATGGCGCTCAGCTCCTGGATGACTAGTGCCCACAGTCTCCCAGACATTGTTTTGTGCTCACAGAGGTGATGGCCTCATCTGAGTGACCTTTGAACCCCACAGCCAAGCCCAAACCTGAAGCAGGCAGAAGCCCTGGAAATGCAACATCCCAGGCACCTGGGGGAGGGAGGGAAGGTGTGAAAAAGGACCCTTGCCTTCCTCTTAGAAAGCCACCGAAAGTGGCAGGGTGTTTGTTTGTGTTTTTTTTGTTTGTTTGTTTTTAATAAAAGCTTAGAGCTTTTCACATGAAGCATAAAAACACTGGGTAGCCTTGGACTTCAGCCAGTTTCCCCTGGTTTTGAGCAGTAGCATAGATCAAGGAGTGGTCTCCGCAGAGACTGAGGAATTGGCACAAGTCCCAGCACAGGAAGGTGCCGAGCAGATGATGTGAGATGGGACACCCTGGCCTTTGGCCCTGGCCCTGGAGAGTCACTATGGGCAGGTTCCAGGTTCTGAGGAGACCTGAACATCCCCCAGGCAAAAGAGGGTTGGGAGCCCACCATAGGCCATGAGAGACACTCAGGACCCTGACTGTCACATTGATGCTCTAGGTCCCTGGGACAGGCTCTGTCCACTTTTAGTGCCTTTGTCCCGCCGACATCACAGGGAGGGGGAGTAAGGGGATCTTACTCACTTGAAGGCGCCCGAGTACCCGAAGTATGGCTCATGAGAGGAGCAGGCACACTTGTCTGTCCCTTTTCCCACACACAGTTGACAAAGGCTGGGGAACGACTTCCCATCTGCACAGGGGACACAGCTGCTGGAGAAGAACCTGGCCGCTGCTGCCAAACACAGACACACAGGCCACAGGGCATGAGCGGCTGGGCCTCCAGGTTGTCCCGACCCGAGAGCCCGTGAGTCTGCCCACGCTTCCCAGGACTGTCCTGAGGAAGCGGGTGTGCACAGACTAGCAGGGTGCAGTCCTGCCAGCGGTGACTGATAATGCCCACACCAGGATGAGTGGATGGCCCAGGGTCCCTGTGCCCTTGGGCACCACACTCAAGTGTAGCTCAGTGCTCAAGCCTATGAAAATGTTCTCCAGATTGTCCCCTGCACAGTGTAAGAGCTGGTGACCTTCACTACACCAACACATAGCCCAGTGCCAATGGCATCTGGTAACTCACCAACATAGAGGCTCTAAGGGGTCAGGCAGGACCTTGTAGGTCAGGGAGTCCCCAATCAGCCCTTCCATACCTCAAGACATAGTAAGTCCCACCGCCCCGCCTATATGCAGAAGCTGTGGTGGTTTTAGGGGATCCTTCTTCCTGCAGAGAGTTGAGCTATCTTGAGGTGAGGGGTGAGGAGCATGCTAACAGCCACTGCCTAACTGCCATACAGATGTCCACTAGCAACTGTCACTGAAGCATCTGTCACTTTGCCCAAGAAATGGCAAAACTTGACTAGATCTGTGGTCCAGGCTGCAACACTTCATCAGATCCCTGCAGCCACTTGTCCCTGTCACAGTCACAGTGACTATAGAGGTTGGAAGAACTCCAAAAGACACTTTTTCAGAGTGCAGGACTCGGCCATCATCTTTAAAGACCAAAAAGGTATCCGACACTCACCTGAGCTCATCATAACTGAACAAGAAGCCTGGGCCCATCCAATCATCCTCCTCACCTGTCTCAAGCCCTCACCCAAGGTACAGAGCTGAGTGCCAGTGTGTGGCTGAAATCCCCAGCAATCCTTCCTGGGAAGCTGGGGGAGGCAGGGAGGTGGCATTTCCACCAAGCTGCCAGGATTCCCAGAAAGGCAGAACTGACAGGAGCACTTTTGCTAAGAGAAGACTCAGCTGCCAACGAGCTGGAGACCATGAAACTCACACACACTTGACAGTGACTGTGTGATCTCAGCATGACTCATCTGGGCAAATGGTACAGGAGCCCTACCTGGAGGTACCCAGCCCTCGCTGGCTTACCTGTTTCAAGAGAGCCGGAAGGAAGCAGCATGCTGACGGGGATGTTCCACCCCGAGGACCAGCCCAGGCCTGTGTGGCAGGACTTCTTGCCTTGGAGCTGGTTCAGATGGAAGCCGGTGCCCTTTTTCACCAGGGCGACAGCGTAATAGTAGGTTTGTGGATCTGCAAAGGATCAGAAAGAAACAAGGGCCAAAGGACGTTGCCACATCATCACTACTAATCTTCCAGAGTGCATGCAATGCAGAATTGGAAGGATTCTAGGACCTGCGCCATCCCCTGATAAGCAGAGAGAAAAGGAAATGAAAAAACAAACAAACAAAAAAAAACCCTTAACTGACAAGAGAGAGAAACCCGAACATTTTCAAAGCAATAAACACTACAGGTGTTCCCTGACATTATTATAAGACTTCTATTTTTTTATTATATTATTATTAATTATTGTATTGGACTTCTAATTTTTTTTAAACTTTATGATGGTGCAAAGAGATATAGTCAGTAGAAACCACTCTCTGAAATTTGAGTTTAATCTTTTCACAGACTAGTGATGTGCCCTGTGATCCTCTCTCTTAACTCTGGGCAGTAGCAATGGGCCACAGCTCCCAGTCAGCCATCCTGGGGAGAATCAACCCATACTCTCCAGCCTACCGTATTGGTAAGCTATGATGTTTGGTGGATCGGTGTATTGAATGCATTTTTGTCTTATAGTATTCTTGATTTACATGGTTTGTCAGGACATAAGCCCGTCATAAGTTGAGGAGCACCTGTAGTTCTTTTCCTGCCCGTGCCTCTAAGCCTTGGGGACAAAAAACTTGAAGTCCCCAGTTATTGCAGAGCCTGCTCGTGTTTTGTTCTCAGGGACAGTGTCAGCTCCCAGCCCTGATGATGTCACTACTTCTCTGCAAGGGGTTTTCTTCCTTCTCTGTTTCTCTGTCTACAGCTCAAAGGTAAAGGAGAGAGAGGAAGGATGCAGGGGTTCCCAAAAATAAACCAGGTCCCTGCAATTCAGAGTCAGATTGAGGTGAGCTGTGCACATACACACTAACGGCACTAAGGGACAGGTATGAGAAAGAGGCAAAGCCCATTCCTAAACTCCCCCAGCACTTGTCCTCATGTGTGTTCTGTAGCCCCAGTAGGAGACAGCAGAAGCAGCCAGATTCTCACCCATCACCAAAGATGGCTTCCTATTGGTGCAGACTCCTTGGTGGGTGATGGATGCTAGACAGCACCCTCCTCTCAGGCTAAAGCACTCCACAGCTTGAAGCACCAATGACATCTCCATGTTAGGATGCATAAAGCTTGCAGTTGCCAGGGGTAACCAATTTACCAGCCCTTGAGGGTTAGTATCAGTGACAGCCTCCTTCAAGCCAAAGAGTTCCAGCAACTTTCTTCCCATTACTATTACAATGACGAAGTTCCTGCCTCCCCTGATGGCTTCGGTGTCCCACCAGACCTGGGTCCCCAGGGAGAACATACCATCTTTTGGCCCATAGAATTCCTCCACGATGGGTTTCAGGTTGTAAGGGGCCAGGCCTGCCTCAAACACCAAACCTCCCTCGATCATCACTGCATCGGCTTCGTTTGCCTGAAAGGGAAGAGATCAGACCATGAATGACACCTGTCACCTCTGAGGAAGACTTTCCTCCCCCTCTGCCAAGGATGATCGCTCTGTAGATCCTTACATGGCTCAAACCTCCTGCACCTCCCTCCTGTCTATACTCAAATGTCACCTTCTCATTGAGGCTGTCCCTGACTGCATTCTCAAAGCTACTACCTGGGATGCTGTCTGACATCTGCATGTGTTCAGTAAAGGTGCAATTGTTAAGAATATTGTGATCTGCAGTTGTTTAAATCCACAAATGTAGAACGTGTGGACACGGAGGATGACGGCATTGTTTCTATATACTTCCCTTCTTTTTCCAATCTCATTTTTTCCTTATAATATTTTACAATAGGTATTCATACAGATATAGATATACATATACATGTACATATTTGTGTATGTGAGCATATAAAGCGAGGACACTATTAGATGGCATGTATTCGAGACCAATTAACTTAAGAAAGAATGAATTTAGCATAAAAGGTAAAAGAACAAGAAGGACACTGAGCCTTGTGAATGCCAAGATCTGAAGCAGCAAGAACTGACAAGGGTTTCAATCTATCCCAGTGGGCTGCACCTCATGACTGTGGATTCTAGGTTGTTCTTGATTTTTCTCGCCGTATATACATTTTCCTTTCTCAAGTATTTCTTCTTCAAGTTCCAATATCAGAGGCAAAAAGATAACAATATTCTTAAAGAGAATGCTTCACCAGCCCCTACAATGACACAAGGGCAAATTCCTATCCCAAATCCATCTCTGTCTCTATCTTTGTCTCTCCGCTCACGTGTCACAGATGTTTATATTGTAACAATGTTGCAGATCTCTCATGTATTATTTTTCCACAAATATTTCTCTGTTTATTATCTTAAATGTAATGAGACCACAATTTCAGGCTATTTTTCCCCAATTAGTGACTGTTGGTATTTGAAAATAATATTACTTATGATATATTTATTTTTTATCAAACTCATTTAGTCATTAATAAATAATTATAACAGCATTTCTCTCAATTCCACTGTCATTTCTAAATCCTGTACATGCACATATAAATATGAACATATGCATGAATTAAAAATTCATATGCACCTTATGATTCTTACTAAATATTTCCAAATGGTTTTCCAGAAATGAAAAAAATAACTTATAATGCCAATAGAAATTTATGACTTATAATGCCAATTGCAATGCATATCAATTTCACTGAAAACCTATCAGTGAAAGATATTATCATTTAAGAAATATTATTACATTACTAGATATAAAGTGTTACTATAAGAATGGTTTTATTTACATTTCTTTGATTATTAAGAAAGATGAACACTTTCCCTCATTGTTTATATTGTTTAGTATATTTTTTTTCTGAGTGGTTTGTTTATTGCTTATTATTCTTAAGTGTTCTCATAAATTTAAATGACATCTTTGTATAGTTTTTACAGTACAGTATGCTGATGTGATTATTTTTTGCATGCTAAGGCTTTTAAAAATATTTCTTAGTCGAGCTTCAAAATTTTTAATTTCCAAATTTTCTGCTTTTGTCCCATGTCTAATCATGTCTGTTTCTTTTAGTCAAATTGAATGAAACTGGTTTATTTAGTGAATGGATTAAGGCTCTCACTCTTTCTGTTTGTTTGTTTGTTTAATGTCTACCCAGTTGTCCAACTAAAGAATCATTTCTCAACCATTTGTTTGAAAAGTTTGCCTTATCATACGTAACTAGTTAAGTCTACATGTACTCTTGCTTAAATTTATTAAGTCTAGGTCACTGATGTCCTAATGCTGACCTTTTTTATACTTTGTATCTTTATCATATCATATAGATAGTTAAATAGGTAGAAAGTTAGGAATATGTCAGTGTTGTTCTCTTCCAGGTCTTCAAGATCTCTGCCAGTAACCTGTTCTTTTTTGGGGGGAGGGGAAGGCAGTACCAGGAATTGAACAGGGGCACTTAACCGCTGAGCAACATCCCCAGCCCTATTTTGTATTTTATTTAGAGACAGGGTCTCTCTCAGTTGCTTAGCGCCTCACTTTTGCTGAGACTGGCTTTGAACTTTTGATCCTCCTGCCTCAGCCTCCCAAGCTGCTGGGATTATAGACATGCACCATTGAGCCCTGCTAATTTATAATGCTTTTATTTAAATACAACATCCTTTTAGGAAGGGCTCAGCTATTCCTCTGTCACTTTTATTTCTCAAGGCATGTTGTAATCTCATCCACATTCTCGTCTTGAAGAATTTATAATTACTTTAGTGATTTCTTTGAAAAGACTGTATTTGGGGATGGAATCATAGTTCAATGGTAGAAACGCTTACCTAGCATGTGTGAGGCTCTGGGTTCAATCCCCAGCACCACCAGGAAAAATAAAAAAAGAGGAAAAAGAAAAAATAATTAAGCTAAAATGTATTTTGATGAAAATAATAGTAAAGTTGTGCATTAACTTTGAGAGGATATACAAGTATATGATATTTAATCTTTCTACCTGGGAATATGGCATTTTAGTTCATTTATTAAAAGGTATCGTTCACTTGTTATAGACTTTCATATTATAACAATTTTGCAGATCTTTTCTATTTTAAATTTCCAAAAATATTTTCTGTTTATTATTTTAAAAATAATGAGCCCAGGGGCTGGGGATGTGGCTCAAACGGTAGCGCGCTCGCCTGGCATGCGTGGGGCGCTGGGTTCGATCCTCAGCATAAAAATAAAATAAAGATGTTGTGTCCACTGAAAACTAAAAATAAATATTAAAAAATTCTCTCTCTCTTTAAAAAAAATAATAATAAACCCATATTTTCAAGCTATTTTTCCCCAACTAATGACTATTGGTATATGAAAATGACATTACTGTGACATATTTCTCTTTTACCAAACTACTTTGTTCATTAAAAAAAATGTAGCAGCGTTTCTCTTGATTCTATTGTACTTTCCAGGCATGAAATCATTTGAAAATACTGACATTTTTGTTTGTTTCCATCTTACATGTATTTATCTTATTGCATCACCAAGGAAATTTCAAAAACAATGTCAAGTAATAACAGTGACACTATAGTACAACCACTCTGGAAATCAGTATGGAGGTTCCTCGAAAGACTAGGTATGAAACCACTACATGACCCAGCTAGCCTACTCCTTGGTGTTTATCCCAAGGAACTATAGCATACTATAGCAATATGTGCATTCCCGCATTTATAACAGTGCAATTTACAATAGCTAAACTAGGGAACTGGCTTAGGTGTCCATCAACAGAGGAATGGATAAAGAAAATGTGGTATATATGCACCATGGAGCTTTACTCAGCCATAGAGAAGAACAAAACTATGACATCTGCAGAAAAATGGATAGAACTGGAGAACATTATGTTAATAAAAATAAACCAGACTCGGAAAGCCAAGGGTTGTGTTTTCTCCTCTACGTGGAAGCTAGAGAGAAAAAAAGGGGGAAATCTCATGAAAATCGAGTAGACCAGTAAAGCAGAACATATGGACCGGGGAGGAGAAGAGGTAAAGAGAAGGTACTGGGGAATGAAACTGACCTAAATATATTACATGTGTGTATGAATGAATCACAATGAATCCTACTATTATGTATAATTATAAAGTATCCATCTAAAAAATAATAGTGACACTGGACCTTTTTGCTTATTTCTTATTTCTGAGTTTTTGTTTGTTTTTGTTTTGTTTGGGGCAGTGCCAGGGATGGAAACCAGAGCCTTACACATGCTTGGCAAGGGCTCGTTCCTGAGTTACATCCCCAGCCCAATCCTGAGTCCTTATAGAGTCTCTCTAGTTCAATGCTGGCTTTGCTCACCATAGATATCTCACTAACACTGAATCCTTCTCTGTTGTTGGTTTAATTACGATTATGGTTTCTACTATTCATGAATGTTGAACAGCAGCATTTTCCTCTATAATAATAAGTGGAGAAAAACCAAGTATGGACTTTCTTCTGCTCTCCTTTGGGCAGCAGTGACTCACCACAATGGCCCTGATGCACTCAAGGTAAGAAGTTCTCTTCACGCAGGTGACAAGGGGACCATCTGCTTGAAAGACTTTCTTTACATTATCGCGGAAACTGGAACACTTAGTGTCCTCCTGATCCGACACGGTGCACCATCTTACAGTTTTTTCAGGAACAGCCACACACAGCCCTAAGGGAAAGAGAAGTAAGGGGACCACAGCATCACTTTCCTCTGCTGGCAGAAGTCAAAGACAAGATCCAAGTTAGTTGGATGGGATACACACAAATTGGACTGGCAGCCTGGCTCATGTGAATTCATAGGGCCCATATCTCTGCTTCTGTCCTGTCTCTTGGATTAAAAAAAAAAAAAAAAGCCAAAACCCATCCCCCAAACGCTAAACAAAATTAGCATTATAAGACGGTATTTCCTCATCCCCATACATCCCAAAGTATTGAAAACAAAGACTCAAACACCATACTAGGGTTTTCAGACAGCACTAAAAGGTAAACAACCCAAATGTGCCATCAATGAATGATTAGATAAACAAAACGTGGTTTGTCCACATAATGAAATATTATTCTGTCACAAAAGATTGAAATAGTGCTACAATTTTTTGGTTTAATAAAAACCAAAAAAATAGTTTACAATTTTTCTCTTTTTATTTTGCAATAGTGTTAAGGATTAAACCCAGGGCCTGATGCATGCTAGGCAAGCAATCTATCGCTGAGTCACAGTGAACTTCAAGAACATTACGTTAAGTGAGCCAGGTGCGGTGGTACACACCTGAAATCCCAAGGACTCCCAGAGCTGAGGCAGGAGGATTGACAGTTCAAAGCCAGCCTCAGCAAAAGCAAGGTGCTAAGCAGCTTAGTGAGACCCTGTCTCTAAATAAAATACCAAATAGGGCTGAGTTCAAACCCTGGTACCCACCCACCCAACACCTCCCCCCCAAAAAAAAGAAAGAGAGAAAGAAACTTCTTGCCTCTGGATAGAAACCTTGGACCTGGTAATTTAGTTTTAAACTTAATGTTGGCTGTTGTAACCTTACATGGTAGTAATTGCAGGGTCATTAGAACCAGTGCTTATTTATCATTTGTACTTTAAGCTGTAATGAAGAGCATTACAAAGGCAAAATGCTGTTTATAAATCTGTAGTATTTGTACACAACCTTATTTTCTTTTATTTTAGATACACCTTTATTTTAAATGAACTCTAGAGAACAAAAGATACAATAAGAACAGTGAGCTCTTTGGTTGGTTGGTTTGTTGCTGAGGATTGAACCCATGGCCTTGGGCATGCTAGGCAAGCACTCTGCCACTGAGCTAAATCCCCAACTCCTACTTTTGTTTTTATGAGCCCCTAGATGTCAGGCACTGTGCAAGTATTTTACCATCTTCTAATGTTCACAATTGTTTCTGCCATTTAAGTGTTTTCGAGACGAGAAATAACAAATGCTGAGAGATGAGAGATGCCCAATTACCTAAAACAGAGTCCCATGCCAAAGGTAGGGAGGGACAAATAGAGACCCTCAAAATGATTGGAAAAATCTTCAAAAGTAGCAACCAAGGTAAGAGCAAGATAGGGAATGGAACTGTACAGGCTGTGTGCCCTTGTGCAGAATATCAAGATGGGGCCTTTTTTGAAAGTACGGTTACCATTGTGTTTATGTTTAAAAAAAAAATGAGGAAAAGATTAAAACAGATACTTCACAAAGAAGTAAAAGAAATGGCCACGGTTATATTTTGGATATGAGGTGTCCTCCAAAGCTCCTGTGTTAATGCAGGAATATTCATTATTGAATAGTCTATTCAATAATGATTGGATTACAAGAGGTGTAACCTAATCAGTCCATCCTAGTTTGAGTGGACTGACTGGGTGGTGACTCTAGGCAGGTGGGGCATGGCTGGAGGGGTGGGTCACTGAGGGCATACCTTAGAAGGGTGCATCTTCCCTTCGGCCTCTCCCTTTCTCTGTTACCAGCTGCCATGAGCCGGGCAACTCTCCTCTGCCATCCCCTCTGCCATGACGCTCTGCCTCACCTTGGACCCTAAGTAATGTAGCGGACCAACCATGGACTGAACCTCTGAAACTGTGAACCCAAAATAAACTTTACTTCCTCTAAGTTGTTCTTGTCAGCTATTTTAGTCATAGTGACAAAAAGCTGACTAACACAGATACTAAGAACATGAAAAGATGCTCAACATCATTAGTCCTCAGAGAACTCAAACTTGAAATCACAGTGAGATCCCACCATATACTATTAGACTGGTTAACTATGAAAAGACCGATAGCACCAAGTGCTAGCAGGAATGGGAACAATGAACTTCTTCATGTATCACTGAGGTGAATGTTAAAGTGAAACACTACTTGAAAAGTTTAACTTACTTATTTTAGGGTGAAGGACAGAACCCAGGGCTTTGAACATGCCAGGCAAGCCCTCTACCACTAAACTACACCTCCAGCTCCTAAGTGTGGCATTTTCTTAACAAGTGAACATAAATTTGTAAAGGAACCCTCTTTAAAATTAAAAGATTTAAAAGAAGCTCTCAGCCTGTACTTTTTAAGGAAGGTTGGGAGCCTATACTTTAATTTTTTTTCCCTTGCCAAGCTCCATCTTATGCTGAGAATGTGAACTGCCCCAATATCCCAGTGTTGACAAACCTCAAAAAGTGATTTACAGCCAGGCGCGGTGGCACACGCCTATAATCCCAGCAGCTCAGGAGGCTGAGGCAGGAGGATTGTGAGTTCAAAGCCAGCCTCAGCAACTTAGCAAGGCCCTCAGGAAGACCTCATCTATAAATAAAACATACAAAGGGCTGGGAATGTAGCTCAGTGACAGAGTGCCCCTGGGTTCAATCCCCCATACGCACCCCCTCAAAAAAAAACTGGATTTATAAATATAACACTATGTGTATTTCTTGTTTTTTTGTTCTCAATCATAAGATTCTGATGCTACTTTTTCTTCACCAATGGATTTCTCTTACTCCTAAAGTGGGTGAGAACTGAGTCCAGCCTGTTGGGACCCCCACAGTCAAGCCTTTGGCCAAAGGCCCAGGAAACAAAATTAGCTCCCCAGATGTGACAGCGCCATCTGGTGGCATCTCTTAGATAAGATTTCCCAGAGCTTCACGTGTGGGCAATCAGCCTTGGATGAGAAGCAATTCCTTATGAATATCTAGGTTTTCGAGGGGGCGGGGGTAGGGGAGTGAGGGATGACTTTCTTTCTCTTTTGGGCCACTGATGACTGTCCTCACCATTTTCACCATTTTTTGGTGACGTATAGAAATGAATTTTTCAGACAGTGCATGGTCCTTTTCTTTATCATTTGAGCCAACTGGGGGTTCTTTGAGCCATCTGAGGCTTTGGCCCTTAGTGGACAAGTCTTGATTTTGAAAAATTGTGATGTTAATTTTCAGGGGAGGGGCATAACACATATGAGAAAAAACAAGATATTTGGAGATTTCTTTTAGTGATTCACATGGAAATGGAAAGTGCTGATTCTATCGGAAGCCCCCTGGGGAGAATTTCAGCTGACTGGTATCTAAAAGCTGCACTCTACACCAGCTTTATATTCTTTTTTATCTTTCAGCTTGGTTGTTGGCTTAATAGAAGCTAAAGAAGTTTGATGGCTGGCAGCAACTGTCCTTTTGGGAATGTACTTATAGGACAGTCCCCAGACTGTGAAGATGAGATTCCCTCTTGGTGACTCTAGATGACTAGGACCTTGATGGAGGTGTCAGGCCACTGTCCTATGACATGCAGCAGTCTCAGGATTCCATTTCAAAACATACCCTGTTCCTAGGTTTAAAGGAAGTCTAACAACTCATCTAGGAGGTTTGTACATAATGGGGTAGTCACCCTGCACCTTGAGCATCCCCACACCCTTAGTGTTGAGGGCTTTCCAGAAGATAGCTGGTCCACCAGTGACACTCTGGGAAGGAATCCTTGTAAACATCACATTTGGAGGGGTGGGGGTGGGGGACACCAGGGGATTGAACTCAGGGGCACTCAAACACGGAGCCATATCCTCAGCTGTATTTTGTATTTTATTTAGAGACAGGGTCTCACTGAGTTGCTTAGTGCCTCACTTTTGCTAAGGCTGGCTTTGAACTTGCAATCCTCCTGCCTTAGCCTCCAGAGCCACTGGGATTACAGGCATGATATATATATATATGATATATATATATATATATATATATATATATATATATATATATATATATATCATACATACATACATATATATATCATACATATATATATATCATACATATATATATATCATACATATATATATATATATAGAGAGAGAGAGAGAGAGAGAGAGAAAGTAAATGGACACAATACCTTTATTGATTGATTGATTGATTGATTGAAATTTTAGATTGATTGATTTTTATGTGGTGCTGAGGAGGATCTAACCCAGTGCCTCACACATGTTAGACAAGCACTCAACCACTGAGCCACAGCTCCCGTCCAAATAGCACGTTTGGTTGACCCCCAAAACACCTCCCAAGCACTGGTTCTTACTCCAATCACCAGATAATCCTCTAACCAAATGAGTCCTGAAAACAGCACTGGACAAAGTTTAGTTAAAACACACCAAAGTAAACTGCCCCCGATGTATATCTAGAAATAACTTTGAATAAGATACCAATGGCCACTTCATTTTTGGCAGGAATTTCTTTTCTTTTTTTTAGCTCATGTTTTTTTTTTTCCCCTGATGAATTCACTTTTGGTTCTGTGTGCTTAAACTAATATTGTTTTGTTTTCTTTGGTGGGAGGTTTTTACTTTCCTTATCGATGTTGTTGTTTTGTCTTGTTTTCTGTGGCTGCCTTTACTAAGAAAACTGGTCATTCAAGATTACTTGGAGGATAATTATTTCAGCTAGTCCCAGCTGGAATTGGGACATCAAAAAAATTAATGCTCAGACTTTTTTTTCCCCCAAGAAAGGTCAAAAGTTGTTCTTTGTTTTTTTTTTTTTGTTTGTTTTTTATTTTTTTAAGTCAAGCTATTGCCATTTAAAAATTTTGATTCAAGGATTACATTAGACCTGCAAATAAAAATCTTGAAGTTTAGCCACATAACCAACCAGGTGGCCTTGTTTCAGTGTGTCATAAATATAACTTAGATCTAACTGCTTATAAACCTGGCAAATTTATATTATGGTATTGCTTTGTCTTATGACTGAAATTTTAACATAAATAGATTTCCGACAAATGAGTTAATTTAAATTTGTTGGGAAGATAAAGACTGAGATGAGTTCATAGCTTCATATCTTGCCGGCTTGCTCAGCCAATTAGGATCACATTTTTCTCTCTTAGATGTTTAAGATGCGACACTGCTTTCTGTGTCTCAAATACAGCAACTCGTCAGGTTTCTCTTTTGTCAAAGAAATAACTTAGAGTATTGACTCTGCTTGTCTGATATCTCAATTTTCATAATTTTAAAATAACCTAAAAATAAATGGGGTAAATATAAATTGGATAAATATTTATTAATACATATGATAGAGATAAAACGTTGGAGTCATTTTAAATCCTGGGTCAATTAAAATACGAGTATAGCAATGGCTAAGTATAAATTCAAGTACTCTTGTCTCCTTAAAAATCTACAAAAAGGTAGTGTACTGGAACCTACTAAGTGTGTTTCATAAATTGTTGGTGTATAGAACACTTTGTGTTGTACCACCAAGAGATTTCTGCTCCTTTACTAAGTTTGAGAACAATACTTCTAGAGGGCTAATAGACATGAACACTTTAAAGTACACTTTCATCTAGTATAGCCAATAATTTGGGGGGAAATGAGTTTTGAACTATAAAAAATTTTAGATGATTGAGGGTCATATTTGTTCATAATTTTAAAATGCCCTAAAGTCAATAATTTATAAAAGGGCAACTCATTCAATACTTAATTTGTAAAAAGAGCCACCATCTATTTAGGTAGTGGTCAGTTTTGGGGGAAGATCATTTTGTTTTTCTGTAAAGATGCATTAATGAAGACTATCTCAGGCAGAATTAATAGCTGAAATGTGCTCATTTAATGTGACCCTTGGACAGCAGTCATCAGAGAGACCAGAGAGGCTTGCCCGCTTCTCTGCAATATTGGGATCCTACTTGGAGGATAATTATTTCCCTATCTAGTCTCGCTTACATCAGATTCTTAGAAACGTAGTTTTTAAAATCACTTTTTGTCTTACAGCAGATACTTGAAAGATTCAGAACCAAAAATCTTGGGCTTTTCACATCCCACATATCTTGTGCTTTGAATGATGTGCAGTGCTTGCATCCACATATGGCTTCTGTAGTTTGTCTGGAGCAGGGACGTGAGTATGTACACACCATTGGTCAGCCAGGCACAGGCTGTGCACACCTGGAATCCCAGCTGCTTCTGTTGGGCTGGTTTAGCCAGAGTCCCCCTTACTCCTGATGTTACCTCTTACAAGATTACTAAGACTTAATTACTAAATTATTACCCAAAGACGCCCCCCCCACTCTCATCTTTGGCTAAAATTCCCACTTGCCCACACTGTGTTCAGTTGAGCCCAGAGTCTCCTCCAATGCAAAATCCCACTGTCATGGTTGCTGGTGACTGCACCTGTCCTGTTGATCCTGAATAAAGTCAGCTGTGCTGTGCTTTAATAAGTAGCACCTTTAACGAAGGGGAGTAAGAATCAGTAACACTGAGGCTCAAACTGTTGTTGGGGAGTGGAAAAGGAAAAGTCTTCAGAATAAACAAAAACCACGGCAGCCAGGTGCAGTGGTTCAGGCCTATAATCCTAGCAGTATGGGAGACTGAGGTGTGAGGATCACAAGTTCAAGGCCAGACTCAACAATTTAGTGAGGCCCTAAGCAATTTATGGAGATCCTGTCCAGATAGATAGATAGATACATAGATAGATGCATAGACCAATGGACTGAACAGATGGAAGGACTGGGGAAATAGCTCAGCTGGAGAGCACTTCCCTAGCATGTGTGAGGCTCTGGGTTCAATCCTTACTACTGGGGGGGGGGGGGAAATCATTCTACAAAAACTTGGGAATTCACAAATGAGGTTATACACTAAGGTTAGACATAAACTGAGTACTAAAGAAGTTTATAATAAAGTGTTGTTTAAAAAGAATTGTTTAAAACATTGTCAGAATTCTTTTTTTGAGGGGGTTACCAAAGACTGAATTCAGGGGCACTCGACCACTGAGCCCCATCCCCAGCCCTATTTTGTATTTTATTAGAGACAGGGTCTCACTGAGTTGCTGAGGGCCTCACTTTTGCTGAGGCTGGCTTTGAACTCAGAATCCTCCTGCCTCAGCCTCTGAATCACTGGGATTATAGGCATGGGCCAATATTAGCAGAATTCTAAAGTTTAAGATATTTAATTTTATTTGATGTTTCTTTCCTTATCTTGGGCCTAAAAATAGGTTTCTGGGTAGCCTAAATTCATAATGGCCTAAGAATTACCAATCTGTTTTTGTTGTAAGTTGATCATATATCCGTGCAATACTTTCAGCATAGAATGGCACAATATGAATTTCTATATTTATTTCTCCTTTTTAGTAAAAAAAATGAATATGTTCAGGTTATCAACAATCTATCCCTAAAATGTTATTATTATTTTTTATTTGTTAATTTCTGGTACTGGGAATTGAAGCCGGGGCACTTCACTACTAAGCTACATACCCAACCTTTTTTTTTTTTTAATTTTGAGACAGGGTCTTCCTAAATTTCTGGGTCTGACCTTGAACTTGCAATCCTCCTCCCTCAGCCTCAAACTAACTCACTGAGAATACAGGCACAAGTCACCGCACTTGGCTAAAAAATGTTTTTAGATGAAAAAGAATTTTATATGCATAAAATGAGATTTTTCTCCTAAATTAAAATGGCTAAATTGTTCCAAGATGAAAGGCAGGAACAGAACTAAAGATCTAAGCAAATTACAGATTTTTTTTTTTTAGAGAGAGAGAGAGAGAGAATTTTTTAATATTTATTTTTTTTTAGTTTTCAGCGGATACAACATCTTTGTTTTCGTATATGGTGCTGAGGATAGAACCCGGGCCGCACGCATGCCAGGCGAGCGCACTACCGCTTGAGCCACATCCCCAGCCCCAAATTACAGAATATTTACAAAGGATAAATCATAAAGAGGAGATTTATATGCAATTAAGTTAATAATAAATAAGAAAAATTCTTTCTAGAGAAAATTATTTATAATTATCTCAAAATTTAACAAACCAATATAAAACCAGAATCTAAATGTTCATCAATAAGTGAATGATCCACAAACTGTGGTAAAACCAAACAATGGCATAGTACTCAGCAATAAGAAAGAATGAACTATGACATATGCAATCACATGTATCAAAAATTGTTTTGGATTGCAAAATGATTATACTGAGTGGGGGAAAAAAGCCAAACACAAAGGACCATGTACTATATGATTTCATTTATGTTAAATCTTACAAGACACAACATTTATCATAATGGCCAAAAGTGGGAATGGCTGAGAAGGGGTGGGGGCGATTTGAAAGTGTTGAAAATGTTCTTTATCTTGATTATGATGGTAGTTGCAATGGATTGTTATATTTGTCAAAATTCACTGAACTGAATATATACTTTAAATGGATGCATTTTCTTATATATAAAGCATATTCAAAAGAAATGATGGGGGAGGGGTGGTAATAGGGATTGAACCCAGGGCTCTTGTCACTGAGCTACATCTCCAGTTCTTTTTACTTCTTTTGAGACAGGGTCTAAGTTGTTAAGGCTGGTCTCAAACTTTGTAATCCTCCTACCTGGGTCTCCTAAGTCACTAGGATTATAGACATGTACCACTGCACTGACTGATTTTTAAGCCAGGAATGGTGGCTCACACCTGTAATCCCAGCAGCTCAGGAGGCTGAGGCTGGAGGATTACAAGTTCAAAGCCAGCCTCAGTCATTTAGCAAGGCCCTAAACAACTTAGCAAGACTCTAACTCAAAAAAAAAAAAAAAAAAAAAAAAAAAAATATATATATATATATATATATATATATATATATATATATAGGCTAGAAGAAAACAATCAAGAACTTGAAGAGACAGCCTACAGAATGGGAGAAAATCTTTGCCACCAGCACCTCAGACAGAGCATTAATCTCCAGGATATATAAAGAACACACACACACACATACACACAATCAATCAATAAATGGGCAAAGGAACTGAACAGGCACTTCACAGAAGAAGAAATATGAATGGTCAACAAATATACGAAAAATGTTCAATATCTCTAGCAATTAGAGAAATGCAAATTAAATTAAATTCCATCATATTCCAGTTATAACAACAATTATCAAGCATACAAGCACCAGGGCTGGGGTGGGGCTCAGTAGTAGAGCGCTTGCCTAGCATGTGTGAGACACTCAGCACCACATAAAAAATAAAATAAAGGTTATTGTGTCCCCCATAACTAAAACGAATATATTTAAAAGAAGAAGAAGAATACAAGCAACAATAAATGTTGGCAAGGATGTGGGGGGGGGAAATGTTCACTCATTTATTGTTGGTAGGACTGCAAATTAGTGCAACCACTCTGGAAAGCTGTATAGAGATTCCTCAAAAAACTAGAAATGGAATCACCATTTGACCCAGTTATCTCACTCCTTCATGTATAACCAAAGGACTTAAAATCAGCTTACTACTGATTGATGCACCCACATCAATGTTTATAACAGCTCAATTTACAATAGCTAAGCCATGGAACCAATGTAGGTGCCCTACAACAGATGAATGGATAAAGAAAATGTGGTATATATACACAATGGAATATTAATCAGCCATAAAAAAGAATGGCTTTATGACTTCTGCTGGTGAATGGATGGAACTGGAGACTGTTGTGCTAAGTGAAATAAGCCAATCCCCCCAAACCAAAGGTTGACTGTTCTCTCTGATATGTGGATACTAACAAACACTCAATAAGGGAGGAGAGGGAAGAATAGCAGTTCATTGGACTAGACAAAGGGGAATGAAGGGAAAGGGAGGGGAGATAGGATTAGGAAAGAGTAAAAAAAAATGTAAAGACTATAAATAAATAGAAAATCAATAGAGTAGAGGAAAGGGAAGAGAGAGGGAGGAGGTGAGGGAAAAGGGAAGAACTGGGGCTGAATTAGAGCAGATTATATTCCATGCTCTTATAATTATGTTAAGAAACTATAATATTGGGGCCGGGGTTGTGGCTCAGTGGTAGAGTCCTTGCCTCACATGTGTAAGGCACTGGGTTCAATCCTCAGCACCACATAAAAATAAACAAATAAAATAAAGGTCATCAACACTAAAAAATATGTTTTAAAAAAGAAACTATAATATTATATATAACTAAAATGAACCAATAAACATTAAAAAAAAAAAAAAATCTAATGGCTGGGGATGTTGCTCAGTGGTTAAACTCCCCTGGGTTCAATCCCTGGTACCAAAACAAAGAATTAAGAGAAAAAGAAGAAATTATTTTTAAAGGAAAGAGAAAGAAAACCTGGGTAAGCCAGCAAAGGGTGGCTGGAGTCCAGGAACCCAGGAGGGTCATTAACAGCACCCTACCCCTCGCTATCTGATCATTGAAAGAAAGGTCAATTAGCCACTGCTAAGAAGAAGTCTTCAGACTGAAAAGAAAGTTGCTGGTGGCCACCTGCTCACTAGGTAGAGGAAGCTCTTGAGCCCCAAAGGCAGGCCATATGCCTCTCCCCTCAGTCTTTTCTGTTTAAGCCACTTGGATTGCTTCTTGGTCATTTGCCACAAAGGACAACGTCATCCTGTTAAACTGGAAAGCTGAGCTTTGAGGAAGATACATCCCAGGCTCCTTCCTGACCCAGTGGCCCTGCGGGGATGGAGCCCAGAGGGACGTCTCTCATCTCCCATTTGTAAACACAGCGAGTTGGGGAATTGAACTTTTGGTCAGTGCCTGGCATTGCCAGGAGAGGAGTCAGAGGAAGGACAAATGCCACAGGCCCTGCTCAGGAGCGGTACCCAGCTGAGTCACCTCGTTGGCTACCTTTCCAGCCTGCCGGGTCCCAGCCAGAGCTGGGCTCCCTGTGTGACCTCATGTGGCCAGTTCAGGGCCAGGGAGGGGTCCCGCACACCACCTGCCCTTCCCTTGCTCTGCCCGGCCCGGGTCACCCCTCCCCCAAGTCAGATGCCCTAACCAGAAACTTACTGATGACAGCCTGAGACCGGACAGGACTCCCGGAGGACAGAAGCTGCAATTGTTGAGCCCCAAGGGCTCTCACCTGAGGCTCTTCCTCACAGTTAGTCGCCCAGCCAAGGGCCCTGGAAGAGCCCTCCCTCCTCCCTCTGGCATTTCTGTGCAGGGTTTTCACCTATGCCTGGACCTCTACCTGCCTCCAGACACCCTTTTCGCATTTTCACAACTCCGTGTTGTGAAAGGACAATGTTTACCAGCACAGAGAGGTCAGCCCAGAGTCACACAGCAGTGAGAGAGGCAGCTGGATTCATTCAAGAGTGATATCTTTCTCCCCCTTTGGCCCACAGGCTGTAGGATTCCGCTGTAGCTGACCCTTGCTGTCTGTCACCCGGTGCCCTCCGCAGACCACCCTCCAGAGCAGGCCCCTCCTCTGGTTCCCGGTGCGCACTCACCCAGGGCCCCCGCGCACAGCAGGGCGCAGATAGCGAGCCTCATTCTCCGCTGCGGGCGCGCGACACGGTCTGGCACCCCGAGCCTGGGTCCTGCACCCCGAGCCTGGGTCCTGCCTGCTCTACCAGCCCAGGAGCCGGGTGGATCCGCCTACTCCGAAAGGTTGGGCACAGGGCCATCGCCACTCCCTCCTTCCTCCCCCGGGGCAGCGGCCCAGCAGCCTGTCCCACCCTTATCTAGCAGTTCCTAAAGGTCTCAAAAGCCACGGACTCCTAGAGGCTGGGGGACATCCTCAGGATGAAAAACGGTGGCCCCTTCTTTTAGGAAAGCGTGCCCACATATACACAACGTTTCGCACACATTTTATGGGAATTCTCAGACTCACAAAGCGTCCACGTAGACCACTCCAAGGTCCTCCAGGAAGCGTCCCTAAATGGCACTGCCCCTGCATCCCTCTTGTGCTGAGAGGTCAAAGTCAGGTGGAGCGCGGACCCACTGGAGAGCTGCTACCTTGCTGCAGCTCGACCTTCCTCAGATTTGTGACTTCTGCCTGAGGACAGTCAGCTAAGTTTAAGTAAAATTTAAAAAGCTTTCTAATAAAGTGTGGATCACGTGCATAAAACTTCACATAACCTAAGTGTACAGTGTGATTAATTATCACTGGGTGAACGCACCGGCACAAGCAGTCCGCGTATCAGGAAACAGAACATCAGCAGAGCTGGGACAGCCAGCCTGTGGGGGCCCTTCCTGTCACCACCCATCTCTTCTCCTGCGGGTTGTTTTGGCTTCTAACAACATACGCCTTAATTTCACAGCTATGGAATCCTACCATATGTACAGTCTTGTATTTGGCTTTTTTGATTCAAGATTACCTTTGTGAGATTCCTCTAAGCAGTTGTGCCCCGGGGAAGGTCATTGATTTTTCAGCCTCTCTTCCACTCTATGTGATGAAGGCTATAAATTTCCCCAAAGAATTCTTTTTTCTTGATACGTTATAACCTTACGACTATTCACTTCAAAATAGATTCTGGTTGGGTGTAATGCGCACCTGTAGTCCCAGCCCTTTGGGAGGCTGAGGTGGGAAGATCGTTGGAACCCAAGAGTTCTAGACCAGCCTAGCCAGTTCCTATCTCCAAAACAAACATACAGATATTCTCATTTTCATTGTGACTTTTTTATTCAACTCATGATTTATTTAGAAATGTACTGTGTGCTGTGTGTGGTGGTGCACACCTGTAATCCCAGCAACTGCAGAGGCTGAGGCAGGAGGATCCCAAGTCCACGCCAGACTCAGCAACTAGAGTGAGACCCTATCTCAAAATAAAAAAATAAAAATAAAAATAAAAAGGGGTGGGGATGTGACTGTGTAGTTAAGCACCTCTGGTTCAATCACCAGTATAGGAAGGAAGGAAGGAAGGAAGGAAGGAAGGAAGGAATTGAGTGATTAACCAGATAACCTACTATAACCACAAAGTCCTTTGTAAAATGTGGAGGGTGAGTGGGTAGCATCTCAGTGGTACAACGTTAGAAAGATTCTCTCATCTCTGGCTCCAAAGATTGAAGAGGATGGGGCCACAAGCCAAGAAATGTGTGCATCTCTAAAGATGGAACAGCAAGAGACAGTCTCCTGCAGAACCTCCCAAAAGGAACAGAGCCCTGCTGACATCTTCTCTCTCTCTCTCTCTTTTTTTTTTTTAATTTTTACACCTTTATTTTATTTATTTCTTTATAAAGGATCAAACCCAGGATTTCACACCCAGTGCCTCAAACTTGCTAGGCAAGCACTCTACCGTGGAGCCACAACCCCAGTCCCCTGCTGACATCTTGATGGCAACCCAGTGTGGCCAATTTCAAACTTCTGACCTTCAAAACTGTAGCTGATGAGAAGTTTGTGCTACTTCAGTACAACCGTTATAGGAAATGAATAGACCTGGGGTACTTACTGGGGCCTCTCTGGGGCATGGCATTATTCCTTTTTTATTAGTACTTTATAGTTATACATAATGTTGGGGTTTATTTTGATGTAATTATACAAGCATGGAATATAATTTGCTCCAATGCAGTCCCCAGTAATTTCCCTCCTCTCCTCCCTCCCCCCTGTTCCTTTTCCTCTACTGGTCTTCCTTCTTATTTATTTATAGTTTTTTTTAAAAAATTAGTGCTTTATAGACACATGTAAAGGTGAAATTCACCGTGGTATATTCATCTGCGTACATAGACTAGTTTGGCCAATTCCATTCCACCGTTCCTCCCATTTCCAGTCCCTCCTCCTTCCCCCCCAATCCCCTTCTTCTACTCCATTGATTTCTATTTTCATGGGATTCATGTCCCTCCCCCCTTTACCCCTTATTTTGGTCTCACTTCTGCACATGAGAGAAACACATTTGACCCTTGACTTTCGGAGACTGGTTTATTTCACTTAGCATCATGTTCTCCTGTTCCACCATTTACCAGGAAATCATGGTGTTTCTTCTTTATCTCTCGTTTCATGGAAATCTCAATTGTACCCAGTCCCTTTGTCAAGTTCATTTCTCTGCACCTCCCTTCTTACTGGGATCTTGTCTCCACTTGTGTTTTTCCAGCCCCAAGACTGACATAAGCTGATGGTTTCTCTGCACCCCAGCTGGGCTCAGGCGAAGCCTGATGCCTCCTGCCTTGTGCCCAGAAGTGGCTCATAATGTAATTTCTGGTTCTTCCTCCACTTGTTCATTCCCTTGAGAAAACAGGGTCTATGAGGATGGATGCCACTATTTTCTTGTTCAATATTCTAATCCTAAGTTGGAAAGTAGATTATCAAATAGATGAATGAAAGGACAAAAAAATTCTCAAAAGTAGGCTGAGTAATCGCCTCTGTTGGCCTGTGGACAAAAACCCACAGGGTCCGGGGTGACCTCTCCTCTAAAGTTAATGATCCACCTAGAGCTAACATACCCTAAATCCAAAAGGGCCAAAGTATCCCAGAGTAGAACAAACTCTGAAAACTTCTTATGTACAGGGACAAAGTCATATTGCAATGAAAGGACATCCAAAGTGCTAAAGTCACCTTCAGGGGTCAGGCAGAAATAGCAGAACAGAAGGTTAAAAGATTGTATTGTAGAAAACCATTTTAAAAACTTCACGTCAAGAAGGATATTTGGAAAACTAGAGAATTGTAAACGTATCATGAACTGTGTAACAGTGTGAAGTGCAGAAGTGTGTAACCGGGCTAAGTGCTTTCAACTATTTATATAAATTAACATAAGCCCAGAAAGTAGGTGCTATTGGTCATCCCCTTTTCATCCAGGAAAAATAGTGAAATACAGAGAGGTTAAATAAGGCATTCAAATTAGGTACTTGATTCCACATTCCATGCTCTTCTCCATGTGGCCTCTGGCATTTGTCCCCAGAACAGTTTCCCCCTTCCAAGGACCCTGCTAGTAATAATGACAGTTTTTGCAAGAGCAACGAATTCAGAGTTGGTAGTGTTAGCACGAACTGCTACAACAGCTGCCGACATCTCAAGGGTTTAGCACAGTCAAATCCAACTGGCCACCTCCGCCATTCATCTTCACAGCTCCAATCTTCAGAGATCCAGGCTGAAAGAAGCTCTGCCATTTTCAACATGTAGCTTCCAAGATGTTTTGCTGACATCCACATGACAGAATTCATTCAAGAAGTGCAACAACTTTTCCTGAACCAGGGCTGGGAATGATAAACAATACTTCTATTGATCTCTATTGGCCAAAATTCAGTCACATGACCCCCACCTGGATGTAGGAAGGGTGCTCATTGCTCTTCAAGGTCCCTGGCAGTTCTGGAAGGGTCTTGCCTTTTAATTACTCTCTCTCTGTAACATATGAAAGGAGGGTGAAGGAGTTTGTGTTTCTTTTTTTTTTATTGTTGGTTGTTCAAAACATTACATAGTTCTTGATATATCATATTTCACACTTTGATTCAAGTGGGTTATGAACTCCCATTTTTACCCCATATACAGATTGCAGAATCACATCAGTTACACATCCATTGATTTACATATTGCCATACTAGTGTCTGTTGTGTTCTGCTGCCTTTCCTATCCTCTACTATCCCCCTCCCCTCCCCTCCCCTCACCTCTTCTCTCTCTACCCCCTCTACTGTCATTCATTTCTCCCCCTTGTATTATTTTTCCCTTTCCCCTCACTTCCTCTTGTATGTACTTTTGTATAACCCTGAGGGTCTCCTTCCATTTCCATGCAATTTCCCTTTTCTCTCCCTTTCCATCCCACCTCATGTATCTGTTTAATGTTGATCTTTTCTTCCTGCTCTTCCTCCCTGCTCTGTTCTTAGTTGCTCTCATTATATCAAAGAAGACATTTGGTATTTGTTTTTTCGGGATTGGCTAGCTTCACTAAGCATAATCTGCTCTAGTGCCATCCATTTCCCTGCAAATTCTATGATTTTGTCATTTTTTAGTGCTGCGTAATACTCCATGGTGTATAAATGCCACATTTTTTTTTATCCATTCATCTATTGAAGGGCATCTGGGTTGGTTCCACAGTCTAGCAATTGTGAATTGTGCTGCTATGAACATCGATGTAGCAGTATCCATGTAGTACGCTCTTTTAAGGTCTTCAGGGAATAGTCCAAGAAGGGCAATAGCTGGGTCAAATGGTGGTTCCATTCCCAGCTTTCCCAGGAATCTCCATACTGCTTTCCAGATTGGCCGCACCAGTTTGCAGTCCCACCAGCAATGTATAAGAGTACCCTTTTCCCCACATCCTCTCCAGCACTTGTTGTTGTTTGACTTCATAATGGCTGCCAATCTTACTGGAGTGAGATGGTATCTTAGGGTGGTTTTGATTTGCATTTCTCTGACTGCTAGAGATGGTGAGCATTTTTTCATGTACTTGTTGATTGATTGTATGTCCTCCTCTGAGAAGTGTCTGTTCAGGTCCTTGGCCCATTTGTTGATTGGGTTGTTTGTTATCTTATTGTTTAATTTTTTGAGTTCTTTGTATACTCTGGATATTAGGGCTCTATCTGAAGTGTGAGGAGTAAAGATTTGTTCCCAGGATGTAGGCTCCCTATTTACCTCTCTTATTGTTTCTTTTGCTGAGAAAAAACTTTTTAGTTTGAGTAAGTCCCATTTGTTGATTCTAGTTATTAACTTTTGTGCTATGGGTGTCCTATTGAGGAATTTGGAGCCCGACCCCACAGTATGTAGATCGTAGCCAACTTTTTCTTCTATCAGACGGCGTGTCTCTGATTTGATATCAAGCTCCTTGATCCATTTTGAATTCACTTTTGTGCATGGCGAGAGAAAGGGATTCAGTTTCATTTTGTTGCATATGGATTTCCAGTTTTCCCAGCACCATTTGTTGAAGATGCTATCCTTCCTCCATTGCATGCTTTTAGCCCCTTTATCAAATATAAGATAGTTGTAGTTTTGTGGATTAGTCTCTGTGTCCTCTATTCTGTACCATTGGTCCACCCGCCTGTTTTGGTACCAGTACCATGCTGTTTTTGTTACTATTGCTCTGTAGTATAGTTTGAAGTCTGGTATCGCTATACCGCCTGATTCACACTTCCTGCTTAGCATTGTTTTTGCTATTCTGGGTCTTTTATTTTTCCAAATGAATTTCATGATTGCTTTCTCTATTTCTACAAGAAATGCCGTTGGGATTTTGATTGGCATTGCATTAAACCTATAGAGAACTTTTGGTAATATCGCCATTTTGATGATGTTAGTTCTGCCTATCCATGAACAGGGTATATTTTTCCATCTTCTAAGATCTTCTTCTATTTCTCTCTTTAGGGTTCTGTAGTTTTCATTGTATAAGTCTTTCACGTCTTTTGTTAGGTTGATTCCCAAGTATTTTTTTTTTTTTTGAGGATATTGGAGTGGTTGTCCTCATTTCCATTTCAGAGGATTTGTTGCTGATATACAGGAATGCCTTTGATTTATGCGTGTTGATTTTATATCCTGCCACTTTGCTGAATTCATTTATTAGCTCTAATAGTTTCTTTGTAGACCCTTTTGGGTCTGCTAGGTATAGAATCATGTCAGCTGCAAATAGTGATAATTTAAGTTCTTCTTTTCCTATTTTGATGCCTTTAATTTCTTTTGTCTGTCTAATTGTTCTGGCCAGTGTTTCGAGAACTATGTTGAACAGAAGTGGTGAGAGAGGGCATCCCTGTCTTGTTCCAGATTTTAGAGGGAATGCCTTCAATTTTTCTCCATTCAGAAGGATGCTAGCCTGAGGCTTAGCATAGATTGCTTTTACAATATTGAGGTATGTTCCTGTTATCCCTAGTTTTTGTAGAGTTTTGAACATAAAGGGATGCTGTACTTTGTCGAATGCTTTTTCCGCATCTATCAAGATGATCATATGGTTCTTATTTTTAAGTCTATTGATGTGGTGAATAACATTTATTGATTTCCATATATTGAACCAGCCTTGCATCCCAGGGATGAATCCTACTTGATCATGGTGCACAATTTTTTTGACATGTTTTTGTATCCGATTCGCCAGAATTTTATTGAAGATTTTTGCATCTAGGTTCATTAGAGATATTGGTCTGTAGTTTTCTTTCTTTGAAGTGTCTTTGTCTGGTTTAGGTATCAGGGTGGTGTTGGCCTCGTAGAATGAATTTGGAAGTTCTCCCTCTTTTTCTATTTCCTGAAGTAGCTTGAAAAGTATTGGTATTAGTTCCTCTTTAAAGGTTTTGTAAAACTCTGCTGTATACCCATCCGGTCCTGGGCTTTTCTTAGTTGGTAGTCTTTTGATGGTTTCTTCTATTTCCTCAATTGATATTGGTCTGTTTAGGTTGTCTATATCCTCCTGACTCAATCTGGGCAGATCATATGACTTAAGAAATTTATCGATGCCTTCACTATCTTCTAATTTATTGGAGTATAAGGATTCAAAATAATTTTTGATTATCTTCTGTATTTCTGAAGTGTCTGTTGTGATATTGCCTTTTTCATCCCGTATGCTAGTAATTTGAGTTCTCTCTCTTCTTCTCTTCACTAGCATGGCTAAGGGTCTGTCGATTTTGTTTATTTTTTCAAAGAACCAACTTTTAGTTTTGTCAATTTTTTCAATTGTTTCTTTTGTTTCGATTTCATTTATTTCAGCTCTGATTTTAATTATTTCTTGCCTTCTACTTCTTTTGCTGTTGTTTTGCTCTTCTTTTTCTAGGATTTTGAGATGAAGTGTGAGATCATTTATTTGTTGGTTTTTTCTTTTTTTTAAGGAATGAACTCCAAGCAATTAACTTTCCTCTTAGAACTGCTTTCAATGTGTCCCATAGATTCCGATATGTTGTGTCTGTGTTTTCATTTATCTCTAAGAATTTTTTAATTTCCTCCTTGATGTCTTCTATAACCCATTGATCATTCAGTAACCTATTGTTCATTCTCCAAGTGATGCATGCTTTTTCCTTCCTTCTTTTATCGTTGATTTTCAGTTTCATTCCATTATGATCAGATAAGATGCATGGTATTATCTCTACTCCTTTATATTGTCTAAGAGTTGCCCTGTGACATAATATATGATCTATTTTTGAGAAGGATCCATGTGCTGCAGAGAAAAAAGTGTAACTGCTTGATGTTGGGTGGTATACTCTATATATGTCAATTAGGTCTAGGTTATTAATAGTGTTATTGAGTTCTATAGTTTCCTTATTCAACTTTTGTTTGGAAGATCTGTCCAGTGGCGAGAGAGGTGTGTTGAAGTCTCCCATGATTATGGTATGGTGGTCTATTAGACTCTTGAACTTGAGAAGAGTTTGTTTGACGAACATAGCTGCACCATTGTTTGGGGCATAAATATTTATGATTGTTATGTCTTGTTGGTGTATGGTTCCCTTAAGCAGTATGTAGTGTCCCTCTTTATCCCTTTTGATTAATTTTGGCTTGAAATCTATTTTATTTGATACGAGTATGGACACTCCTGCTTGTTTCCGAAGTCCATATGAGTGATATGATTTTTCCCAACCTTTCACCTTCAGCCTATGTATGTCTTTTCCTATCAAATGTGTCTCCTGTAGGCAGCATATTGTTGGGTCTTGTTTTGTGATCCATTCTACTAGCCTGTGTCTCTTAATTGGTGAGTTTAAGCCATTAACATTTAGGGTTATTATTGAGATATGGGTTGTTCTTCCAGCCATATTTGTTTATTTCTGTTACTAAACATGGTTTGTTTTCCTCTTTGATTATTTTCCCTCCCTTTACTGTCCTACCTCCCACTGTTGGTTTTCATTGTTATTTTCCATTTCCTCCTCCTGTAATGTTTTGCCGAGGATGTTTTGAAGAGATGGTTTTCTAGCTGCAAATTCTTTTAACTTTTGTTTATCGTGGAAGGTTTTAATTTCATCTTCCATCCTGAAGCTTAATTTCGCTGGATACACAATTCTTGGTTGGAACCCATTTTCTTTCAGTGTTTGAAATATGTTATTCCAGGATCTTCTAGCTTTCAGAGTCTGTGTTGAAAGATCAGCTGTTATCCTGATTGGCTTACCCCTAAATGTGACCTGCTTCCTTTCTCTTGTAGCTTTTAAAATTCTCTCCTTATTCTGTATGTTGGGCATCTTCATTATAATGTGTCTAGGTGTGGGTCTCTTATGATTTTGCACATTTGGCGTCCTGTAGGCTTCTAGGATTTGGGATTCTGTCTCATTCTTCAAGTCTGGGAAATTTTCTCGTATTATTTCATTGAATAGATTGCTCATTCCTTTGGTTTGGAGCTCTATACCTTCCTGTATCCCAATGACTCTTAAGTTTGGTCTCTTGATGTTATCCCATATTTCTTGGATGTTCTGCTCATGGTTTCTTAACAGTCTTGCTGAGCTGTCTATGTTCTTTTCAAGTTGAAATACTTTGTCTTCATTGTCTGATGTTCTATCTTCTAAGTGTTCTACTCTGCTGGTAGTATTCTCAATTGAGTTTTTAAGTTGGTTTATTGCTTCCTGCATTTCTAGGATTTCTGATTGTTTGTTTTTTATAACCTCTATCTCCCTGTATAGTTGATCTTTTGCTTCCTGGATATGTTTGTGTAATTCATTGTCGAAGTGATCTTTCATTGTCTGATTTTGCTGTCTAATGTCTTCCTTGATACTCCAGATCATCTGAAGCATGTATATCCTGAATTCTTTATCTGACATTCCATCTGCTGCAGCTGTTACCTCTTCTAAAGTTGAGTTGACCTGCATTGCTTGTGGTCCTTTCTTTCCTTGTCTTTTCATACTGCTTGCGTTTCTTTCTGCTTGGTGAAACTGTTGTGTTTTTGAAAAATTTTCCCCCCTATATATTTATATTGCTCTTGTATAGTTGAAAAGTCTCCCTTGCAGGGTCAGGCGGCAGTCTGCCTACCTTGCAGGCGTGGGCGGCGGCTCTGCTCTGCCCCTCCTCCAATTGGTGTGAGGTGTCTACCACGCCCGTGGACCCCTGGGCCTGTCCTGCCGGTCGGTTGCAGGTCTGCCTACTTGCAGGCGCGGGAGGCGGCTCTGCTCTGCCCTTACTCCAATTGGGGTGACGTGTCTACCACGCCGGCGGGTCGCTGGGCTTATTCCGGGTGCGGGAGGCGGCTCTGCCCTGCCCTTACTCCAATTGGGGTAACGTGACTACCGTGCCGGCGGGCCGCTGGGCCTGTCCCGGGCGCGGGCGAAAGCTCTGCTCTGCCTCTACTCCAATTGGGGTGACGTGTGTACCACGCCGGCAGGCCACCGGGCCTGATCCGCGGGTCGGTTGCAGGTCTGCCAACCTTGCAGGCTCGGGCGGCGGCTCTGCTCTGCCCCTCCTCCAGTTGGTGTGATTTGTCTACCACACCCACGGGCTGCTGGGCCTGTTCCGGGCGCGGGCGAAGGCTCTGCTCTGCTCCTACTCCAACTAGGGTCACGTGCCTACCACCCCGGCCGGCTGCTGGGCCTGTTCCACCAGTCGGTCACAGGTCTGCCTACCTTTCGGGCGCGGGTGGCGGCTCTGCTCTGCCCCTACTTCAATTGGGGTGTCGTGACTACCACGCCGGCAGGTCACTGGGCCTGTTCCGGGCGCGGGCGGCGGCTCTGCTCTGCCCCTACTCCAATTGGGGTGACGTGTGTACCACGCCGGCAGGCCACCGGGCCTGATCCGCCGGTCGGTTGCAGGTCTGCCTACCCTGCAGGCGCGGGCGGCGGCTCTGCTCTGCCCCCCCTCCAATTGGTGTGACTTGTCTACCACACCCGCGGGTCGCTGGGCCTGTCCTGCCGGTCGGTCGCAGGTCTGCCTACCTTGCGGGCGCGGGTGGCGTCTCTGCTCTGCCCCTGCTCCAATTGGGGTTACGTGACTACCACACCGGCGGGCCGCTGGGCCTGATCCGGGCGCAGGCGAAGGCTCTGCTCTACCCCTACTCCAGTTGGGGTGATGTGTGTACCACACTGGCAGGCCGCTGGGCCTGATCCGCCGGGTGTCGCAGGTCTGCCTACCTTGCAGGCGTGGGCGGCGGCTCTGCCCTGCCCCTCCTACCACGCCCGCGGACCACTGGGCCCGTTCTGCCGGTGGGTCGCAGGTCTGCCCACCTTGCGGGCGCGGGTGGCGGCTCCGCTCCGCCCCCACTCCAATTGGGGTCACACGACCACCACGCCAGCGAGCCGCTGGGCCTGCTCCGGGTGCGGGCAGCAGCCCCGCTCCTCCCCTCTGGCTCGACGACAAAGCGAGAGAGACTCCGGTGTCTGTGACTCACCCTTCCTACCAGGAGACCAACTGTTTCTGTCGCCGCTGGTATTGATGAAGTTCTCTCCTCCGCCGCTTTCTGATGACATCAGATCTCTGCCATGTTGGTATCCTATGCGAATGGCAGCATTTTGTTCCCTTTGCCGGGTGACCAAAGCAACAGGTGAGTCCTGACTGGCCCTCACAAGCCCCGTCTCAGTCCCGTTGCCACTGCCCACGAAGGCTCGGTTGGTATTTACCTCCACAGTACTCAGCAGGACCCGGACCGAGAAGCAGTTTCCACGGGCTCCTTAGCCCTAGGCCAGAGCAGTTCCGGGAGCTGGAACTCGGCAGCTCTGTGCTCGGTGTATGCTCTGATAAGAGCGGGCTCCAAGAAGCAGTTTCCGCGGGTTATTTAGCACTGAGCCTGAGTAATTTGTCTGTAAGCCGCAGGCGAATGGCAGCCTGAAATTACCTGTTCTATGGCTGAATGAGCTGCGATCAGTCGAAAACAGGGATGGTGACATCAGCTCTCCAAGATGGTGGCCGCTGGCCTCCTCTGTGGTCTGACCGGTGTGGAGAACCAAATTGGACCACTTCCTTCCCCCCGTCTCGAACCCAGAATTCAGCACTGAGTACGGTGCTTGCACAGCTGGCAGAAGCCCGCAGAAACTGCAGCGCTGTATACCTGCATGGCTATCTCCTCGTTTCCCAGGGCGCTCCGCAGAGACTAGCCGCGGGGCGATTTGCTGAATAAGCAGTGTGACCCTCCGTGCGGACAAATCTCTTGCGTTTGAGCCCCCGTAGCCGATCCTCGTGCGATGGAAATCCTTCCTCCAGGTTCCGGAGCACCCCACTATTGCTGGAAATTCCTAACAAGATAGCCTTTAGCCGTCCTGACTCGTCATTCTCCCGCACAGTGACGCGGCACACGGGGGCAATGCACTCCCCTCGCCGCCATCTTCCCCTGAGTTTGTGTTTCTTGAAGCTGCACTTCCTGCTTTTCAGTCTTGAGGAGTGTATAAAAGTTCGAAGATGCCAGCTCCCTGTGTCCTTGTCCCATATAACAAAAAGGATGACATGGAAACATGACTGCAGTGTGAGTTGTGGGAGACTCCAGTGCTAAGCCAAATCTAGAGGCAGCTAAGTGCTTTTATATTTCAAGTTCTAGCCAGAGATATGGATCCAGAAAGCCCTATACCTCATCAAAACCCAGGAGGTGATGAGAAACTTTCTCATGAGAAGCCAACTCCTGACCAGGCCTCTTAGCACCTCCTTGGAGTCACAGGGTGCTCTCCCAAGGCTCAGATAAGCTGCAATTCAAGTTTTGATTATATGGCTGTGGGCAATGTTGCCAGGAAGCCAGCATAGAGCCACATCCCCTACAATGGTGGCCCCCACAGTTCTTTCCTAGACATAATTTTCAGACCTGTTATTTTTTTTCCCTCCAATTCTAGTGGTTTTTTTTTGCTCAGGACCTAAGTTGCTGAGGCTGGCCTTGAACTTGTGATCCTTCTGCCTCAGCCTTCCCTACTGCTGGATTACTGGCCTGAGCCACCACATCCTTCTCGCGGCCCCATACCTCTCTCTAACATGTTTGATAGTGGCGACTCAGCCTGGGTGTGAGGACCATACTCTTCAACCAGATCTTTTCCACATTGATGGATTATAATGCAAAACCTCATTCAGATTTCTCTCTCTCTGTCTCTCTCTCTCTCTCTCTCTCTCTCTCTACTGTGGATTGAACTCAGGGGCACTCAAACACTGAGCCACACCCCTATTTTGCATATTATTTAGAGACAGGGTCTCACTGAGTTGCTTAGCACCTTGCAGTTGCCGAGGCTGGCTTTGAACTCACCATTCTTCTGTCTCAGCCTCCCAAGTGGCTACGATTACATGTGTGTGCCACCATCCCAGCTAGGTTTCTCATCTTTAGTTTTTCCAACCTTGTAAAATTCTACTTTTTTTAATTTTTAAATTCCCTTTTATCTATCTAGAGATATATTCTATCTGTAGATATAGATAGCTTCAAAGATATAATTTTTTTTTTCAGTCCTGGGAATTGAACCCAGGAGCACCCTACCACTGAGCTCTTTTTATTTATTTACATTTATTTATTCACAATTCCAGCTGTTAGGTGCAGGACAGGCTGAATTAAGTTGTCTGCAGGTCATGCCAAACAAAGTTAGCTGCAGGGTGACCTGGCCACTCAAACCCCCTCTGTCTGGTCCTTTATCACCTGTTTGTGTCAAGTCTGAACACTTAACCCACCTTGTGCCAACAAGGCAGCTTGCAGACCCAGAGACCCCATTAGATTTGGGCTATAAAAACTCCGTCCTGCCGGGCCCCTCTCTCTTACTCTCTTGCTCTTGCTCTCTCTGTTTCCCTCTCTCCTCTCCTCTCCTCTCCTCTCCTCTTCTCTCTCTCTCTCTGCTCTTCACCCCTCTTTCTTCTCTCTTCCCCCGCTCTTTCTTTCTCTCTCTTTTCCTCCTCTTTTGCACTGCTGCAATAAAGATCTCTTGGACACTCCGAGGGTTGTGGTCACTTTCCTTTCACCAGCTCTTTTTATTTTTTATTTTGAGACAGGGTCTTGCTGAGGCTGGCCTTGAACCTGTGTTCCTCCTGCCTCAGCTTCGCCAGTCCAAGAGATTATGGGGATGTGCCATCGCAGCTGGCTCACATCACTCATATTTTAAAAGTAACTGTTTTGTCATATTTGTTCCCTGTGTTTGTATCCTTTTATGGGTAGATGAATATAAAGTTCCTTTAATCGCACCTCAAGCTGAGTCTGGAGTACTTGGCTCTAAATAACAGAAATGTTGGGGCTGGGGCTGGGGCTCAGTGGTAGCGCCCTTTTCTGGCATGAGTGTGGCACTGGGTTCGATTCTCAGCAGTGCATGTAAATAAATAAAATAAGCTCTAGCAACAGTATATATATATATACACATACACATACAGAAATGTCAGAGGAACAAGGAAGTGACCCTAAGTATCAAGGAGGTGAGAGAAAAAGCTCCAGCTTCCCAGGGCACATTATAACCATTTCTTATTTTCACCAATCTTTATGGATCACAAACTTATATAACCACTTTCACCTTTCCCCAAAGGACTGCTATTTAAGTCAACTTCATGGTGCATCAGAACCAACTGGAGGGTTTGTTAGGACACAGTGCTGGGGCCCACAGGTCTGAGCTCAGGCGCAGGAATTTGCACTTGCACAAATCCCCAGGTGATGTTGATGCTGCTGGTCTAGAGACCACTCCTGAGGACCAGTGCTCTTTTACTCAGGAGGCAGATTCCCACTCTATCTGCAGACATAAAAAAGGGAGAACCTGCCCCCTGCTGGTGATCTGTTCCAAAGATCAGCTTAACTCCTCTGTTAGGAAGCTCATGTTGACTACAAGCCAAGGGACGGGGTTTACTTTCCTCCCCTTCATTAGCAGCACCTGTGAATATCATCCCTTGAGGTCTCTAGTTGGCCCCAGGAGTGCCAGGAAGGCTCCTGTCCCAGTGCTGACCTTCATGTAGAGATGGGCAGGCCACATGTGACAGGGGCCACGTGCTGTGTCAGGAGGGCTTCACTCACCTCATCTATGTCACCCAACTGTAGGGTTGCTGAGAAGAGTGAATGGGAGTAATGCAAACAGGAGTCCTTTGTCAACTATGAAGTACTCAGAGGTATTATTATGACAGCTTCTGGACAGATTTGCATGTTGACAATGAACTGTGGTTTTTTTTCATTTAATTCTAGTGGTTTTTTGGTGGGGTTTTTTGGTACTGAGGATTGAAGCCAGAGGTGCTTTTACCACTGAGCCATATCCTCAGCCCTTTTTATTTTGAGACAAAGTCTTAAGTTGCTCAGGGCCTAAGTTGCTGAGGCTGGCCTTGAACTTGTGATCCTCCTGCCTCAGCCTCCCCTACTGCTGGGATTACAGGCGTGAGCCACTGCACCCAGCTCTAGTAGGTTTGTTCTTAAGGTTTTCCTTCTCCACTCCTCAACAATAGGTATCTACCTTTGAGTGTTACTGATTCTCACTCACCTTTGTTAAAGAAAAAAAAAAAGTCAATGATACTTATTAAAACACAGCACAGCAGACTTTATTCAGGATCAATAGGATAAGTACAGTCACCAGCAACCATGGCAGTGGGATTTTGCATTGGAGGAGACTCTGGGCTCAACTGAACACAGTGTGGTAAGTGGTAATTTTAGCCAAAGATGAGAGTGGAGGGTCTTTGGCTAATAATTTAGTAATTAAGTCTTAGTAATCTTCTAAGAGGTGACATCAAGAGTAAGGGGGACTCTGGCTAAACCAACCCAACAGGATTCTTGCTGAAGACAGGCCAGAGATCAAACATCACCTGGGGATGTTGGAGGATGGGGAATTTGATCATATATCAAGGACAGAGAAGTCTGACCTGATTTTACAAGGAAGTTCACTGACAAACCCAGGAGAAGTTTCAGTAGCCTGACTAAACTTTGGCCAAGCAAAGAATCTGTCACCTCCCAGGGGTGTATGTGCACACTCACACCCAGCCTGCTCATTACCATCTTTAGGCTTTAAAAAGAAAAACAATCAAGGTACATAGCATTGAATGCATTATTCAATCTAAAGTCATTTTCTGTTTCAAAATTCAAGAATAAAATGAGAAGACACATTAAGCAGTTTATCTTTGGCTTTCAATAGGATGAGGTTTTACAGGTCCATTTTAACTTCTGCCTGCTCTTTGCCATTTGAACATTGGGTTCCATCCCCAATTCCCCAATACGAAGGCAGATGCAGATAAAGAGAATGGGGATATCCACTGAATGGGTCAAGAGGCAGAAACCCGCAGATCCCTAGGCATTAGCCCAGCCATTCAGGACATCCCACTGACTTTCTTTCCTTCAGACCTGCTGGCTGTGATAGCCAGTGATAAGATATATATATGTTTTTTTAGGTGGACCCAATATCTTTATTTTATTTTTATGTGGTGCTGAGAATCGAACCCAGTGCCTCACACATGCCAGGCGAGGGCGCTACCACTTGAGCCCCATCCCCAGCCCACCACCCAGGCGGTGGAGTCTGGAAGCCCTGGATGCAAACTTAATTCTACCATTTACTAGCTGTATGACCTTGAACAGATAGGAGGCAACTGACAGGTCTTTCTAGGAAGGGGTTGAAAGCAGATTAGCAGAGCCAGGCACCATGGCTTACCCCTGGGATCCCAGACCCTGTGGAGGCTGACACAGGAGGTTTGCAAATTCAAGGCCAGCCTGGGCAACTTAGTGACACCCTATCTCAAAATAATAAATAATAATAATAATAAGAAGGGTTGGCACTCAACTTCTCTTGGGCCTCGCTTTCGTACCTCTCTAAAGTGGAGATGGGACGACTTGCTTTGGTAAATTGAATTATCACATCACACCAAACACATGTTTTGGTTAATATAGGGTTTCTGCTACACTGCCTGCGCCAGGAAGAGTAACTCCCTCTGCCCCTGGATTATTTTGAACGTGCAGGACCTTCCCTGGCCTGCGACCCCAGCCCCGGAGCCAGGTCGCCCTTCTAAGCCTTAATAAACCGCGAAACAGGCCCAACTTTCCCGCGAGCCGCTCGGTCTGTGAACCGCCTACTCCCACCTCGCATATCCCGCCCTCCGGTCCAGACGCCGATGGCGTCACTTCCGCCGGAAGAGGTAGCGCGTCCGCGCGGTTGGCGCGAAAGTCGGTTCCTGGTCTCTGCAATTTCCGGGTTCTCCAGCCTTTGCTTGGGCCTGGGGGCGCCGCCCGGTGGCGGTGGGGGCTGTGCGCCGGGCTGGCGCCCGACCCCAGCCGCTGTCCTGCGGGCTGCGCGCCCCCCAACTCACTTCCCGAAGACCCCCAGGCTCCATCGAGGTGAGTGAGGACCCAGCTCCTCCCCGCCGCAGCCGGGGGTCGCGACCTCTCCTGCGGCCTTCGTGGGGGGCCGTGGTTTCCCGCCCTCGTAACCGGCCCTGGGACCCGCGGGTGGGCCTTTGACGCCTAAAAGAACGAGGCTGCGGTGTTCCAGCAAGGCCTTTGTCTGGGAGCTGGGGAGCAGGAGCATCCAACCTTTTGGGAGGCACGACCTGTCAGCTGGCTGCCAGGTTTATATTTAAAAATGTATTTACTTAGGGATGAACAAACCTCGCGGGCCGTGGGTATCAGCAGCCACAGATGCGATCTGTGTATCCTTAAGCCAAGTGCATTTGGATGTCCATTGGCCCTGACTGTATTCAGTTCAGGGACATTAATTTCCTTCTCGGATTTGCAAGATTAATGTGTCATCTTTTTCCTTGACTTCACCCACATTCCAGGGTTTCTTGCAAACATCATGGACGAATTCATGAGCAAGGCCTGAATGTCTATCCTTAGGCATTCTTGTCTGCACAGAAAAAAAAAAAATAGGTGCGTTGAACATTTTAACTTCTACACAATGCATTTTTGTTCTTGTTAATGGTTCCTTTATTTTTACAGTTCAAAAATGTCCAGAAATGACAAAGAACCGTTTTTTGTGAAGTTTTTAAAGTCTTCAGAAAATTCCGAATGTTTTTTTAAAGCTCTTGAGGTAAGAATAGTTGAAAAAGATTTGTCTGATTCTGTGAATTCATTTGCTTGTTTTTAAGTATTTTTGATCTGTTAGGCTTTATGTCTTAGAAATAATTTCTGCATAGTTTAGCTGCAGTCTGTGCTACTACAGACAAATCATTGCTGTGTAATTTTGAATTGATGTAAGTATTATCTGTGCATTTTGGTGAGGTTGAAATATATTATGATATTTTGGTTGGATATGGCTAACCTGAAGTTCTTAAAAGTTAATAAGATTTCTTTTGTCTACTAATCAGAGCGGTCTCTTGCGTGTTGAAAAAAAATTGAGTCCTATACTGTTCACACTTCAGTAGATTTGGCTGTTAAAAGTATGTTTCTTTGTGCACTGTATAAAATAGGATGGTACAGAGCCTTGCTACTCACAGATCCTAGCAACTTTGGCATTGGCCTAGGACTCTTTAGAAATGTAGAATCTTAAAATGGATGTGGTAATTAATGCACACCTATAATCCCAGCCACTTTAGAGGCTGAGTCAGCAGGATCACAAGTTCAAGGCTAGCCTAGGCAATTTAATGCCATCCCAAAATTAAAATTAAAATCTCAAAATTAAAAACCAAAAAGAGTTATGGATATAGCTTGGTGTTAAGACTACTTACCTAGCATGTGTGAAGTCCTGGGTCCAATTCCCCTATACTGCAAAAAATAGGGGCCCCCAACCAGGACTTGAAATTAGAATTCACATTTTAAACAACATCCCTCAGTACACATTAAAGTTTGATACGCAGTTGTACCAGGGTTTTCCATAAAGTACATTGATTCAGCAAATATTTATTAAGTGTCTATGATCTGATAGGTACTGCTCTAGGAGTTGGAATACATCAGTGGTCAAGAGCAAGGAAAGATTTCTCCTCTCTCAGAGCTTACATTTTAGCAGCAGAAAATAAATATGAATCAGATGATAAATGAGAAAACTACATAATATGTTATAAGATATTGATTGATATGGGAAGAGAAGAAAAGCAAAATGGGTTAAGGAGTTCTAGAGGATATTTTGGGAAGGAGAAGGAAATGAAAATGGGAAAGAGAGCTCAGAATATGGTGGCAACAAGATAACGTCATGAAACTTACATTCTTAAAAACAAGACAAGAAATACATGCATTCATAAAATATCAATGTTATTTTTCTTCATAAAATAGACTAAAGGGATGGAGGAAGGATATTTTAAAAAGTATGATCAGGAGGCTGGGAATGTAACTCAATGGGTAGAGTGTTTTTGCCTAACATGTGCAAGGTCCTGGGTTCAATACTCAGCATCAAAAAGAAAAAGTATGATTAGGAAAGGCATCTCTAAGGAGGTGGCGTTTAAGCAGACCTGACTGAAGTGAGGAATCATGTCAGGTGAAGACCTGGCAGAAGAATATTCTCTGCTGCAGGTATAAGCTAAGTCTAAATGGGGTCGTGCTTAGCCTTTTTTAGCTTAGCAAGGAAGTGGGTGTGCCAAGAGCAAGCCAGGGAGATTGGAGGTAGGAGATGAGTGTGGGGAGATAGGCTAGGGCAGGATCAGGTGGTCCTGTAGGCTGTGGTAAGGAACGAGGATTTTATCCTGAGTGTGATGGGAAGTTATTAGAGGGTTCTGAGCAGAGCGTAATATGGTCTAATTTGTCTTTTTTAAAAGATTACTAATTGCTGTGTGCAGAATAGATTTATACTGAAGGAATGAGAGAAAAACCACTTGGGAGGCTTCTGCAGTGGTCTAGGTGAGAGATGATAGTTGCTGTCTATAAAGAAAAGGTAGTTTGAGGTGGATTTCAAAGACTTGGTAGGACTTAAATACAGGGGGCTGACTTGGGGTTTATTCTTTTTTACTTTTTTCTTTTAGTCTATAAAAGAATTCCAGTCAGAAGAATATCTTCAGATTATTACAGAAGAAGAGGCATTGAAGATAAAGGAAAATGACAGATCACTTTATATTTGTGACCCTTTTAGTGGTGCTGTTTTCGATCACCTTAGAAAGGTTTGCTGACTTATATGGTAGATGGTTTTTGGTTTGTTTTTGTTTCATAAATTCTTTACTGATTATGAAGTATTATGCAAATCATAAATACATTGGTATTCTTTTGGTTTGGGAGACCAGAATAATGTTTTTTAAAGGCTAATTTTGTTATTGTAGGCTTTTATTATATGTAGTTTTTATTTTTAAGGGGATATAGCTTCAGTTAGTATAAGCAAATCTAAAGTAATGAAGAATTTCAGTGATAGAGCTTATTGTGCTAAAAATTTAGGTTGCAAAACATTTAGGGGAAAATAGTAGAGTAGGAAAGATCCCAATAGAATGTTTGGTAACTTCCTGTCTTTTCTATGCGCTCATGCACATAGAATTTTAGTACCTCTATCCTGTACTGAGTTTGATCAATTATCTTTGAAGGGAGCATTTTGGGTATTACTACTGCTAACATACCAATGAGCCATCTTATTTTTTTTTCGTTGTTATTCTAAAGTCTACTGACTCATTACCTTTTGGTGTCTGGACAAGAGACAAGCATTGAAATAAAATTAAACTGGCTGTGATTTCATCCAGATTACAACGATATGATTTTTGTTTGAAGAAGAAAACATAGAAGAGTAGGTCGATGCAGTATCTGTACCATTTATGGAAGGTCAGTGCCCATCTCACCCAGAGCACTGTTGCTGTTAGTGTCCTTTGGAAAAACCACTATTCATCAGGTAGAAATTAGTAACATCAGCCAGGTGCCATGGCGCACACCTTATTGCAGCAACTCAGGAGGCTAAGGCAGGAGGATCATAAATTCAAAGCCAGCTTTGTCAACTTGGCAAGGCTCTGAGCAACTTAACGAGATCTTCTCAAAAAAATTATTTTAAAAAGGGCTGGGGATGTGGCTCAATAGTTAAGCACCTCTGGGTTCAATCTCTAGTACCCAAAGAAAAAAGATAGTGCTAATGCTTTTTCTGTAGATATTTAAATCAGTCATTCAGTGATGACTTTGGCAACAGTAGGCTTTTTTAATGTGACTTGAGTATGTTGTTGAGCAAGACTTGTCAACTCTCTGAACTCAATATCTTTGAAAAATGAAGTTTTTTTTTTTTTTTTTTAAGTATAAATCTTTGTGATTCTTCCTTGGAAGGATGTTGAGGTACAAAGTATATAAAACCCAATGTAGAAATTGCCTAGTGTTGTTCATTTTTTGTGACAGTGGATTTCTTAGGATTATTATAGGCTCTTACACTCTGAAATTGCTTCATTGGCTTAGTGCTTCATTTGAAAAGCATATGTAGTTGTTTCCTAGTTGTTATAAGATTATTGTATTAGGATTATATTTCAGAGATTAAAATTTTGATAGCAGTTTTGAGTGAAGGTCTCCTGGAGGCTTTTTCTTTTGACTTGTATTGTTTATTTGGGTTTTATATCTGCCTATTTACTTAATGTATAGTGTGTCTCAGACATTATATAATGGTCATGATTTTTTTCTAAAATTTGGTGGTTTTTCTGCAATAGTCCTCAACTTTTGTAAATAATTGGTAAATATTACCAAATGTAATTTTGTAAGATGGTGGTCTTTTCCTTCTCAGCTCACAAAACCTTCTCTTTTTTATAGCTTGGCTGCAGAATTGTTGGTCCTCAAGTAGTCATATTTTGCATGCATCACCAGCGATGTGTCCCAAGAGCTGAACATCCTGTTTATAATATGGTAATGTCTGATGTAACTGTATCTTGTACAAGCCTGGATAAAGAAAAAAGGGTAGGTGTCCATAATGTCCACAGATTTGTAGCAACTAAAATAAATCTCATTTTTTTCCTTAGTGAAAAGGAAACTAATGTTCACTTAATATTTTTTCATCATAGATGGATAATCTTTAAGGCAGGATTCTAAGAACTGTGTAAAATATTTTTTATTTCTTACATGGATATAATTTATACTTTTAAAATGATGTGTATAAGCATGTAGAATATGTATATTATAGGAGCAACATAGTTTAATAAATTCATGGAGTTGAAAAGAGTAAATACAATCATTTGTTGGTTAACAGTGGGAATATAGTCCGAAATGTGTCCTTAGGTAATTATATCATTGGGAATACTTATACAAACTTAATGGCTATAATGTTATGAGGCAGTACAATCTTATAAGCCCACACTATTGAATATGTGTCTATTGTTGACCAAAACATCATCATGCAGTGTGTGGCTGTTCACGGAAATAGAATTTTATTGTTTTTGTACTAGGCGTTGAACCCAGGGGTGCTCTACCATTAACCCTTTTTGAGCCAGGGTCTCGCTGAGTTGCTGAGACTGGCCTTGAACTTGTGATCTTGCCTTGGCCTCCCAAGTAGCTAGAATTATAGGTGTACATTACCACACCTAGTGAAAATGGTTATTTTAGATTTATAATTTGTATTCATCTTCTAAATGTAAATTAATTATTTGACTTTATAATAGTAAGAAACATGTATTCAGGTTATCAATAACAAATGTAATTATGGTATATTGTATAAAAATGGAAGAGCTAATATTTGCTCTGATATTAACATATTTTCTTTTGGGGTTGCAGGATGAAGTTCATAAGTATGTACAAATGATGGGTGGACGAGTATACAGAGACCTTAATATATCAGTAACTCACCTTATTGCAGGAGAAGTTGGTAGCAAAAAATATTTAGTTGCTGCAAATCTGAAGAAACCTATTTTGCTTCCTTCTTGGATAAAAACACTTTGGGAAAAGTCACAAGAGAAGTAAGACAAACACTATGTATTTTCAAGATTTTGAAAAACTGATGCATTCAGTTATTTTGGGGTACTCTGTATTTTTAAAGGGGAGCTTTATAGCATCCTCTTTAGATTTGTTATTCAGGGACAAAATGGGGTCATTGCGCTTTTCTCCAGTGGAAACTAGGAGAATCTACAGGGGATTGTTATCAGGGTATAAGTTGAGTAAAATGGGCTGTGGGTTTAACACTAGTAGAATGTAAATGCTTTGATACTAAAGTTGTTTTCTGCAGCAAATATTTCTAAACTGAGAAAATCAGTTTGGTAACTTTGTAGCTTTTTTGTTGCATTTTCCTTCATTACTGTGCCCATATGTTAAGACTGAGAATAAATGAAATATTTAGGTAGTTTTAGTCCCTCCTAGAGGGGGTATATGTAAGCCATCAGAAGGTGTGATCACTCAGTAAAGGTAAATTGATCCTTTGCACATCTGCCCTGCGTGAGACATTAGATGTATTTCGGGAGCAGAGCAGGATATGTCCCGTCTCTTGGGGAGCTTAGAGCCAGTTTCAGGAAGCATGCAAGTTTTTCCTGAAATTAAATTAACAACTGTAAGCCCAGGCACCACAGAATTATATTGGCATTTTTCTGGGCTTGTTTTCAACATCATCCAGCACATCTAAATATGTCTCCATGTCAGTTCCTGCATTCCCAGTTCATCTGCCTGGTGTGACAACAGAATAATAATGATGTTTTTGTTGCTATTCTGCCAAAAATAATTGTTTTACTTATATTGAATAATAGAACTTGAAAGTCCATTTTATCATAGGCAGCCAAATAACTTTAGGTTTGTTTTGTCTTTTTTTTTTTAAATTTTAAAATTTGTTTTAATTAGTTATACATGACAGTACAATGACTTTGATATATCATTCATTTGAATCAGATGGGATATAATTTCTCATTTTTCTGAGTGTACAGGTTGCAGAATCATATTGGTCATGCATTCACATATATACACACGGTAATAATAATGTCTGTTTCATTCTACTATCTTTCCTATCCCCCCCTCCCCTCCGCTCCCATCACATCTCTCTACCTAATCTAAGGTAACACTATTCTTTTTTTTTTTCCCTCACATCTTCATACATGGCCTTTTTTTTGTATGTGTTTATGGTGCTGGGGATTGAACCCAGGGCCTTGTGCATGTGAGGCAAGCACTCAACCAGCTGAGCTATATCCCCATCCAAACTTTAGGGTTTTTAAGTAGTGTTTTTGGCTTTTAATTTTGGAAAATGTACCACTTTGACTAGCAAGGGTTTAAGAGTACTGAAATACATATTTTTCTCTTAATACAGACAGTAGCTAAAAACATCACTTTTTATTAGCAATATGTATGGAGCTAGATGAGCAGTTAGTATAATTCTAAAGTATTTGTCAGTTCTCCCTTTCTTAAAATGATTATAAATTCTAAAATGAGGAAAGGTGATATTTCTGTTTGTCGTTTTGCTCCTAGTAAATGTAAAACTACCTGGTATATTTAATATGTTCATTTTTATTACTTTTTACCATTTAATTTCTCCAGAAAAATAACTAGATATACTGATGTGAACATGGAAGATTTCAAGTGCCCTATTTTTCTTGGTTGCATAATCTGTGTGACAGGCTTGTGTGGCTTAGACAGGAGGGCAGTCCAGCAACTCACCATTAAGCATGGAGGCCAATACATGGGACAGTTGAAAATGAATGAGTGTACACACCTCATTGTGCAAGAACCGAAAGGTAAAACTTTTATAAATGGACAAATTCACAATTTTCTCTAATATCTCATGTTTTACAATCTTTTAGAACAGGCTTTGCTTCTGATGTCATTGATCTAGTTTGCTCCCCCTCATACTTTTATTTATTTTTTAAAATTTATTTTTATGTGGTGCTAAGGATCGAACCTAGTGCCTCACTTGTGCTAGGCAAGTGCATTGCCATTGAGGTACAGCCCCAGGTATCTTAAATACCTGGTGGCTGAGAGTGGTAATGTACACCTATATTTCTGGCTACTTGGGAGACTAAGACAGGAGGATCTCAAGTTCGAATGGCAAGACGCCATCTCAAAATAAAAAATAAACAAAAAAGATCTGAGAATGTAGCTTAGTGGCAGAGTGCCTGTGGGTTCAAGTCCCAGTATTGAAAAAAAAAAAAAAAAAAAAAGATATATCTTGCAGATGATGAGGCAGTTTAAAGAATTAAACACATTACTTAATTATTTATCGGAAGAATTTTTTAAAACTTACATTAATTTTTATATTCTGTAACCTTTATATTTATCCTGGAGAATTTTTTTTAACCCTCTTACCCTCCTACCTCCCCCACTCTATTCTGGAGAACATTTTTTACTAGTACTTTAAAAATATGTACAAATGAATGAAGAAGAGTTTTGTTAATGTGTTTTTTGTTTGTTTATTTTTTTGTGGCACAAGGGATTTAACCCAGGAGTGATCTGCCACTGAGCTAGATCCCCAGCCTGGTTTTATTTTTTATTTTGAGAATCTCACTAAGTTGCCCAGGCTAACCTCAAATGTGTGCTCTTCCTGCCTCAGTCTCTTGAGATGGCTGGAATTACAGGTGTGCACCACTGTATTCAGCTTTATCTCTTTATATTTGTACTCTGTTTAGGCTAAATAGATGGGAAAGAAAATTTGAGAAAAAGCATTAAGATTAATTGATAGTTTTCAGAACTTTGGGTATGGCAGCTGTGTAGCGCTTGTGAGGAGAGTTGATGCTGCTGCCTCCTCATGAATTAGAAGGAAGTTCATGTGGTGACTCTAATGTTAGGTATTGACCTTAGTTTTTCTGGGATGCTGTTTCAAAATATATGGTGTTAAAGTTTTTTAAGGTAATAAAAAGGTATATACGTAATATGTATCTGCTTCTCCTTGACTTTAAGTAAAATCATGTCAGTACTGGAATAGTCTATTCAATTCAAAGTTGGTATTTATTAATTTGCATACATTTATAATTTTCCCAGTTGTCTGATACATTCTTGTTAAAAAGCCACATAGTAATTCTTAGTATTCCCATTTTATAGATTAAGAAACCGGTTTAAGAAAATTGAGGGAGTCTGGAGCTGGAGTTGTAGCTCAATGGTATAGTGCTTGCCTAGCATATGTGAGGCCCTGGGTTCGATCCTCAGCATCACATAAAGATAACTAAATAAAATAAAGGTATTATGTCCATCTACAACTACCAAAAAAAAAAAAAAAAACAAACCAGAAAAAAAGAAATTGAGGGAGTCTCTATGCAAACAATTTAGTATTATCATTTGCCCCACAGTTAATGTTTTCATGCAATTTGTTTAAAAGATAAAGTCCCTCATGTAACACTTCTATTTATGTAACACCTAAAGAATATGTTTAGGTAATAACCTAAAATACTGCCCTTTTGTGGGGGGTACCAGGGATTGAACTCCAGGCCACTTGGACCATTGAGCCACAACCCAGACCTATTTAGAGACAGGGTCTTGCTGAGTTGCTAAGTGCCTTGCTAAGTTGCTGAGGCTGGCTTTGAATTCACGATCCTCCTTCTTCAGCCTCCTGAGTTGCTGGGATTACAGGCATGCGCCACAGCGCCCAGCTGAAATATTGCTTTTTAACACGTTATTGGCATACTGAAAAGTAAGAGTAATTACTGGTAACCCTTAATTTTGTTTCAGGTACATTTTTGAATTACCTATTATAATTCGAAAATTTCTGCAAAAACGGATTTTAATGGTTTGCATTTCCCTACACAACAGGTCAGAAATATGAATGTGCCAAGAGATGGAATGTACATTGTGTCACCACGCAATGGTTTTTTGACAGCGTTGAGAAAGGTTTTTGTCAGGACGAATCTATATACAAGATGGAACCTAGACCAGAAACAAAGAGTATGCCTGACACTTCAACTCCCACTGGCCAAGTCCATGCAATTGATAGTACGTCTGATCATTTTTCCATGTGTGAATTGATAATGTCATGCTGGGGATGTTGGTCAGTGGTAGGTTGCTTGTGTAGTATGCAGGAGACCTGGGTTCAGTCCCCAGCAAAGATTTGTTAATAGGATCCCTGAAATATGGTAGGAAATTTTTATATTTTCCCCTATGCACCTAGGCAAAAATGGTATAATAAAATAGCCAAATTATATAAAAAATGAGTTCAGAACCACTCCTATTTCTTTTTAGAATGAATGATTGCTTTCTTCCATATTCTAATATAATGCAAAAACATTAAGAACACAATGGATGGAGACTTAAAATAAGAGAATTAATTTTTTTTTTTTTTTTTTTTACTGTGATTGTTACAGATTATCTATCTATCTATCTAAACCTTAAAACAACTCTTATTTTATAAGCTCCATGTTGGCAAAATATTGTTATAAAGTTTTTTCAAATGTAAGCTGTTTGGACCTTAAGGCCAGCAGGTTCACATTTTCATGGGAAAGAAACCATGATTATGAACACATATTAAATATTTTTTCATTTAAATAAAGTAGGAGACTTAATTTCATTTTTTTCTTTTCATATTTTGACACAAGATTTCAGTAAAAACCTGATTCTTTAGGAATTGTTAATAATCCTTTGATTATAGGAAAAATTAGTTTATAAGAAAATATTTAATCAATTATTTTATCTCCAGGAACTTATCTTTTTTTATTGTTGTTGTTTTTTAATATGTAGGCCGTACTCTTTCAGATGTTAGCCATATTTCAAACATAAATGGAAGTTGCATAAATGAATCAATATGCAGTTCAGTTCTTAATAGCAAATTGGAGTCTTCGCTTGACAGTCTAGAAAATCTGGATATCAGTGCATTTCAAGCACCTGAAGATTTATTAGATGGTTGCCGGGTACGTCTTTAGTATGTAATAAATGCAAAGTGATAACATACCTCTGCACTCCCTAGCCTGACTTTGATTTTTTGTTTTGTTTTGTTTTTGGTACCAGGGATTAAAACCAGGGCACTTAACCACTGAGCCACATTCCCAGCTCATTTTATTTTTTGAGACAGGGTCTCGCTAAGTTGCTTAGGGCCTCTGTAAGTGGGTGAAGCTGGTCTTGAACTTGTGATCCTCCTGCCTCAGCCTCCTGAATTTTCAGGGATTATAGGCATGCACCACTGTGCCTGGCCCTAGCTCAACTTTGAAGATCCCTCATAGTTGGGCTTGCTCTTTATCTGTATAAATGGTCTAGTAAACTAAGAAGATACACTTGCCATGCCCATTCCTTGGTTGTGAACATCCCCTCATCCCCTTGTCTGGGATGTACCTTTTTGCTTTTGTTTTTGTTTTTTGTGGTTCTGGGGATTGAACTCAGGCCTTGTACATGCGAGGCAAGCACTCTATCAGCTGAGCCATATCCCCAGCCCTGTACCTTCATTCTTTATCCTTTGAAGTTCATTTCACTATTTTCTTTTTTAAATCTATTTTTAGTTGTGAATGGACCTTTATTTATTTATATGCTATGCTAAGAATTGAACCCAGTGCCTTACACATGCTAGGCAAGTGCTCTACCACTGAGTTACAATCCCAACCCTCATTTCACTTTTTTTTTCTTTTTCTTTTTTAACTACCCTCATTTCACTTTTTGAAGTTTATTTCATTTTTCGTCTCTGAACCCTTCCAGTTACATTTATCTTTGTGTTTACTGTATTTTGAGGCTTTATCTGAACTACTTACTTTTCATTTGTAACTCATTTGTTAAGTGTTTACAGTGTATTAATACTGCTAATCATTTTATATATGTTAATATGCTGTTTATACTCTCACTTAATTCTCATAAATAACTCTTAAGGTGTATATTATGTTGAGGTTAATACTTAGAGTCTTAAAATTCTTGTTCAGAGTCACATACATGGATCATTAAAGCCACTACTTTGTTTAGTACTTCTTAAGTTATTTAATGTTTTAGTGTATGAATAACTATCTTGTAAGTTCCTTGAGGGAAGCATTATATCATGTTTTACTTTTTCAGATTTTCTTGATCTGAATGCTTCCTTAATGTATTTCTATTTGTAGAATGACTTGGCTGTGTGTTATTTCTCACAGAGTGGCAAAAATTTACCATATTTTGTTAAGAAGGGAAATTGGGCAAATTACCTTACCCTTCTATACTTTTAAAACTTACCAGCTTATTGGTGAACAGAAAGTTTTTTGGGTATTCTTTTAGCCTGTGTTATACTAAGTTTAGATATGATTTACACATAGGAAGTATATATTTCTTGATTTTTGTTAAGATAGATTCTTGTAATGCAGATGATTTAGTTTGTATATAAACACAGTTAGGAATAGATTTGTCATTTTTAATTTCTTAAGAAGATATTTTATCCAGGCTTGCTGGCACACACCAATAATCTCAGCAACCCAGGAGGCTTAGGCAGGAGAATTGCAAATTCAAGACCAGCTTCAGCAACTTAGTGAGACCCTGTCACAAAATAAAAAATCTGGGGTTATAGCTCAGTGGTAAAATGCTCCTGACTTCAATCCCCTAAAATTTTAAATTAAGAAAGATATCTCTTATAAAATAGAGGTAGAAAAGATTATTATATTGATTAAATAGGCTTAAATATATGAATATCCTAAAAATAAATTAGAATCAATTATCGCATACATAGTATCCTCAAAGCATTATATTCTGCTCTTTGACACTTATTTTTTGTTTAATCAATTCTATGTGGGGAGGGAGGACCTCAACTTTTATGTAAGAAAACTGGCAAAACAGCTTAAGGAACTTTCCCCAAGTCTATAATCAGTGGCATCTGAAAACAAGAATTTAAATCTAGATTTTCTGAATTTACAAGCAGTTACAGATTGTTTCTATAATTACTTTAAAACCTACATGTAGTGAGACCTTCACAATTTAAGAAGCTACCTGAATATTAGAAATTTTTATGCACTAATATAATAATACTGTGGGATTATAAAGAAATTATTTTAAAAATCAGTTTTATAATATACTTCATTTTTTAATGGATCCTAAAATGTACACAAGCTGTCTTATTTATACACTGTGAATTTAGATGTTTTTGAGAAGTTTGTTCCTCTTAAGAAATAAAGCATCTTGAATACATTAAAACAAATATTTTCTTTCTTTACAGATATATCTTTGTGGTTTTAGTGGAAGAAAGCTAGATAAACTGAGAAGACTTATTAACAGTGGAGGTGGAGTTCGTTTTAATCAACTTAATGAAGATGTAACTCATGTTATTGTGGGAGATTATGATGATGAATTGAAGCAGTTTTGGAATAAATCAGCCCACAGGTTTTGCCAATTTTTAATTCAAAACAATTTCTACTGTGTAATGATTTTTGTTAAAATTGCATGTCTGAGCTGGGCATGGTGGTGCATACCTGTAATCCCAGCGACTCAGGAAGCTGAGGCAGGAGGATTGCAAGTTCCAGGCCAGCCTGGGCAACTTAGTGAGACTCTGTCTCAAAATAAAATTAGGGGAAAAAAAAAAAAAATGCATGTCCATGCAACTATGGGAACTACGTGGCAAGTGGGATGATGGTCTTCGTGGCTTAAACTAATATATAACTATGTGCTGTTTTTGTAGGCCGCATGTAGTGGGAGCAAAATGGTTGCTAGAGTGTTTTAGTAAAGGTTATATGCTTCCTGAAGAACCATATATTCATGCTAACTACCAGCCAGTAGAAATTCCAGTTTTAGATCAGCCTGAAAGCAAAACAGCTCTTTCAAAAAAGAACAACAGTAGCTTTTCCAAGAAAGACTCTGCTCCTAATGAAAAGCATGAACAAGCTGATGAAGATCTGCTCTCTCAATATGTAAATAATAACTCCTCAGTAGGTAAGAACTTCTTGATTAGTGCTTGCAGTCAGTAAATATTTAGTAGCTGAATGTATACATAAATGATTTCTGCCAAATTTTATAGATTTTAAGTTTTTTAATTTTTTATTCACTTAAAATTTTTTTTGTAACTTTTCTGAGCAAATGAGATCATCATTCTTTGAATCTTTGTTCATTTTTTTTTTAATGTTTATTTTTTAGTTGTAGTTGGGCACAATACCTTTATTTCACTTATTTATTTTTATGTGGTGCTGAGGATTGAACCCAGGGTCTCACACATGTGAGGTGAGCGCTCTACTGCTGAACCACAACCCCAGTCCCATGAGTCCTTTAATCTTCTCTTTTCAACTAACTGGCTACTTTTTTTTTCTTTTTTTCTTTCTTAGTTGTAGATGGACAAGATACTTTTATTTTATTGATTTAGTTTTATGTGGTGCTGAGGATCGAACCCAGTGCCTCACACACGCTAGGCAAGTGCTCTACCACTGAGCTACAACCCCAGCCCTAACTGGCTCCATTTTGATGTGTTACATATGCTGGCATTGCTAGCTTTGTTTATGAGTTAGTAATGGCATGGGCTTGGGTAGTGGGGGTGCTGGGGATTGAACTCGGCCACTCCCCTGCCCTATTTTATATTTAGAGACAGGGTCTCACTGAGTTGCTTAGCGCCTCACTTTTTGCTGAGTTGCCTTTGAACTCAGAATCCTCCTGCCTCAGCCTCCTGAGCCGCTGGTATTACAGGCATGCACGGTCATGCGTGACTTGGCATGGGCTTTAACAAATACCTCTTATTGGGTCATTGAAGTCTTTAATTAATGCATGCTGTGCTGTACTGTAAACCACCACTGCTGTGTAGTTTTGTCCATCTGGAGTATGGTAAGGTAAACTACGAGTGAAGAGTTAATGAATCACCTTTTTTTAATCACGTGAAATATTTTATGTATCCAAAAAGACATAAAGAAAAATGCAATGAATAATCATGTATCTGGTTTTAGAAAATAGAATATGAGTTGGGCACAGTGGCACATACCTGTAATCCCAGCAACTTGGTAGGCTAAGGCAGGATGATCACAAGTTTGAGGCCAGCCTAGACAACCTAGTGGGACCCTGTCTCAAAATAAAAAGGGCTTTATATCTCATTGGTAGAGCACCTCTGGGTTCAATTCCTCAGTACAAAAAAGAGAGAGAACATTACCACTATACCAAAAGCCTTCTGTGACTCCTCTTCATTTTCTTTGTAATTTGTATTAAGTGTGTCTATCTGTAAACAATATTTGTATTATTTTATAACTATTTTAATTTGTTTGAATGATATGTACTTTTATGCTGAGCCCCATACCCAATATGAAACATCATGTAATCCAAGTATCTAGTTATGAATATAACACAGTGATACAAATATACTATGGTATAGAATACTATATACACAGAATAATATACTTTTGTCCTATATTCTTTTTTTCACTGATAGACATTTTTGTCATGACTCTTTTTTGCCATTATAATCAGTATTGCTGAAGCTTTATTTTTCTATTATATGAACCAAAAAATAAGATGGTTAATTCATGGGATATATACATCTTCAACCTTCTTAGGTAATGCAGATTGTTTTCAGAAGTGTTTGGCCTATTTTACTAATTTATACTTCATTAACAGTGAGAAAAGGTTCCTGTTGTTTCACATCCTTCCAGGGTATGGTATTATAATGCTTGTAATTTTTGCCCAATTGGTAGGTGTAAAGTAGGATCTTGTCATGGTTTTAATTTCATTTTATTGTTAGTAATACAGTAGAGATTTTAATTAATTAATTTATTTATTTATTTTAATTGTAGTTGGGCACAATACCTTTGTTTATTCATTTATTTCTATGCGTGCTGAGGATCGAACCCAGGGCCTCGCACGTGCTAGGTGAGCGCTCTACTGTTGAGCCACAACCCCATCCCCAGTAGAGCATTTTTTTAGTGTTATTTGATTAAAATGTTAGTTGTAGTTGTATGTATAGTTTTTCAGTGTATTCATTTGTGGTTTTTACTTTTCTATTTTATACAAGAAGTTTCTCTACTCCATGGTCAAAAGTTATCTTGTATATTTTTTATTTAATTTGATTTTGGTACTGGGGATTGAACCTAGGGGCACTTTTTACCACATCCCCAGCCATTTTTATTTTTTATTTTGAGACAGGGTCTCACTATGTTACTTAGGACCTTGCTAAGTTGCTGATGCTGGCCTTGAACTTGCAATCCTCTTGGCTCAGCCTCTGGAATCGCTGGGATTACAGACATGCCCCAACATACCTGGCTGTATTTTTTAGAATCTTATTAAACTTTTGCTTTTTCACATTAATCTATCCACCTGGAGTTCATTGTTGATGTTTGATATGAAATGTTCTAATTTTATTTTTTTAATCTCTGTGGATGTACAATCAATTCTCCTACAGTTTTTATTGAGAAGTTCATTTTTTCTCCACTATGTTGCAATGCCATCTCTGTCATATGCTGTAGAGTGGGATCTGTGTTTAGACTACAATTCTGAATTTGTAATCTGGAGAATTGAGATCTTTACAATTAAAAAAAACAGAATACCTCCTTATCCACAAATATGCTATGTAGTTTTATCTTTTTCAATATCTTCCAATAACTATAATATATTCATAAAATCCAAGACATGTTATGTGAGATTTATTTATAATTTTTTGTTTTTCGTTGTTTTTGCAATCTTAATTTATGTCTTTTCAAATTACATTTTTTAGTAATAGGTATATAAGAACAAAATTGACATTTATTTATTTTTATTATTAGTTGTTCAAAACCAAAATTGACATTTTGAATATTGATCTTAATTATGTTTGTGTAAACTTTTCTGAAGATTGCTTTAAGTATTGGATTTTAAAAAATATGTCCCATTTCAAGTATTAGAGTTTTCGTGTTTAGGTCTTTGAGCTGAGTGTTGAATTCTATTAAGTACTCTTCCCTGCACTTGACAGAATGATCATCTCTTTTCTCCTTTAATGTGATACATTATACTCATAGATTTTATACCAAAATTAACTTTAAATTCTTCTAGATATGGAGTATTCATCTTTGATACATTACTGTAGTTAGTTTACTCATTATGTAAGTTTTTATCTATTCAGTGTGAAACTGGCTATATATTTTCCTTTTCTGTTGTCTGTTATTTGTAAAATTGATTGGTAAGTCTTTCCCTTAACCTCAGAAAGAGTTAGTAATTATTTTATATTTATTATTATTTTTTTTATGTATTTAGGTTATTTTGTACCATCTCATTTTGTGTTATTCTCCCCATATTCTATGCTCCCCTGCCTGTTTTGGGGGTAGGGGTACCGGGGATTGAACTCAGGGCCATTCAGACCACAGAGCCACATCAGCCCTATTTTGTGCTTTATTTAGAGACAGGGTCTCACTGAATTGCTTATTTTTTTGTTCCCCATTTATTTTTGCATCTGACATCTCTCTTCTGAAACAATTTTCTTTCTTCTTGCAATATTCTTTAGAAATTCCACTAGTTTCTATTTACCTGATAATGCCTTTGTTTTGCCTTTGTTCTTAAAAGACAATTCTGCTAGTTATCTAGTTCTAGACAGTTGACTTTGTTTAAACACTTTAGCAATATGAATCAGATGTCTATATTCCTGTCATTCCCTCTTTTTTTCTTTTTTGTTACTAAAGATTGAACCCAGGAGAGCTACATTCCCAGCCTTTTTTTTTAAGAGACAGTGTCTTGCTGAGTTGCTAAGTGCCTCACTAAGTTGCTGAAGCTGGCTTTGAACTCAGGATTCTCCTGCCTCAGTCTCCCAAGCCGCTGGAATTACAGGCATGCGCCACCGTACCCGGCTCTGCCATTCCATTTTTTTCCCCCTCAGTTTAATACCTTCCTTTTGTTTTTAATGTCCTAGAGTTTTACCATTTATTTTTCCTACTTGTAATTTACTGTTTTTGAATCTGAGAATGAGTGGGGGTTTTGTTTTTTTCCTTTGTTCTAGAAATTTTTCTTCTATTATCTTTTTGAATATCATTTCGCCTTCATTCTCTTACTTGCTCTATGCATGGTCACTTAACCATCCTTATTTTCTGTATTTATCTTCCTTTGGTTCATTATATGTAATTCCATCAGATTTTTCTTCATGGTCACCAATTCTTTGTTCAGCTATTATGTAATCTGTTTAAACTGCTCATTAAATTTTCATTTTTAAAAAACGTTTATTTTTTAGTTGTAGTTGGATGCAATATCTTTGTTTTATTTTTATGTGGTGTGAGGATCAAACCCAGGGCATCGCGTGTGCTATGCGAGCACTCTACCACTGAGCCATATCCTAGCCCACATTTTCAGTTTTAATGATAAAATTTTCAATTCTATATAGTTGTTTTCATAGTCTTTTTAAATAAATTTTTTTAGTTGTAGATGGACACAATGTCTTTATTTTTAGGTGGTGCTGAGGATCAAATCCAGTGCCTCACACATGCGAGGCAAGTGCTCTACCACTGAGCTACAGCCCCAGCCTCTCTTTTCATAGTCTTGTATTCTGTATTCATGTTTTTGTTTCTGGGTTTTTTTTTTTTTTTTTTTTTGGTACCTGGGATTGAACTCCGGATCACTGAGCCACATTCCCAACTTAACTTGTATTTTATTTAGAGGCAGAATCTCACTGAGTTGCTTAGCACCTTGGTTTTGCTGAGGATGGCTTTGAACTTGTAATCCTCTTGCCTCAGCCTCCTTAGCTGCTGGGATTACACGTGTGCACCACCATGCCCCGCTGTATTCATGTTTGTTTTTGTTCTTTATTTCTTTTTTTTTTTTTGTTTTTGTTTTTGTGGTGCTGGGGATTGAACCCAGGGCCTTGTGCATGCAAGGCAAGCGCTCTACCAACTGAGCTATATGCCCATCCCTGTTCCTTATTTCTTGAATCATTAAACCTGTTCCAACATCTGAGTAGGTAAGGGGTTAGTTGTGTTGTTTTTTATTCATGGTGGCTATTTTTCTCATGGATTTTAGATTTTTTTAATTGTGAATCTCATTTTAGTAACACAAACCTCAGTTAAAAAGATTCATGTGTAGGTCTCCTGAGTGCTCAGGAGTTTTCCAGCTCTTTACATCTCTAAATTTTATTGGCTGGAGACTTCTTGGACCATCAGGCAAGTGTAAATTTGTCCCCTAACCTAGTTGAGGACTAGCCTGTGATAACAAATTCTCAGGAGTGATGCTTTTGCCCTTGAACCAAAGCTGAGTGTACTTATCATCGCCCTTTGCAAATACATACATAGCTCGCTCGTTCTTTCTTTCCTTTCCTCCTCCCTTCCTTCCTTCTCACTTTCTTTTCTTTCTTTCTTTCTTTCCTTTCATCTCACTAAGTTGCTTAGGGCCCCCCTAAGTTGGTGAGGCTTGCCTTGAATTTTTGTCTTCCTGCCACAGTCTCCCGAGCTGCTGGCATTATAGGCATGCACCACCATGCCTGACCATTGAACCATTTTCAGTTACCTTGTAGAGAGGAGGTGATGAGCTTCTCAGAGCTTCCTGCAAGGCAGCTGCTGGTTTACTGATTTTATGAGGATTTGTGACAATAAATCTTCGTAAATCCTCAAGCACCTTTGAAATGATGTGATAGTGCACAATTAATTCTTAAAGCAAAATTGCTTTTGATTTAAGAGAGCTTTTTTTCAATAATAGGCTTATCAAGTATTGTCTGTTGGGCTTCAGGATGAGATCTGTTTGAAAAAGGATTTCTACTGCTAAAGTAATGCAAATCTCGAACTGCTGAAGAGCATTTTAACTTATTGAGTCTTTTTAGGTTTTACCTATAATTTTTAAGAACTTAATTTTTATAGTTTATATTTTTAGTAGTAGATTAAAACTCCATTGGTTTTCTTCCTTTATCCCATATCATCAGCTGTATATAGACATCAAACAAAGCTTTATTTTTTCCTATATGTGATTGCAAAATTTGTTGTAATTGCAAAAAGAATTGATTTTACATTTAAAACAAGCTGTTGGGGGCTGGGGGGTGTGGCTCAAGTGGTAACGCGCTCTCCTGGCATGCGCAGGGAGCTGGGTTCGATCCTCAGTACCGCATAAAAATAAAAATAACGATGTTGTGTCCACCGAAAACTAAGAAATAAATATTTTAAAACTCTCTCAAAGGGAGGGGAGGGGGATAGTAGGGGATAGGAAAGGCAGCAAAATATAACAGACACTAGTATGGCAGTATGTATAAATGTGGATGTGTAACCAATGTGATCCTGCAATCTGTACACGTGGTAAAAATGGGAGTTCATAATCCACTTGAATCAAATGTATGAAATATGATATGTTAAGAGCATTGTAATGTTTTGAACAATAAAAAAATATCTCTCTTTAAAACAAAACAAAAACTCAAAAAAAAAAAAGTTGTTTTGGGCTGGGTCTGTGGCTCAGCAGTAACGCGCTTGCCTAGCACATGCAGGGTCCTGAGTTCAATCCTCAGCACCACACAAAAATAAATAAAAAATAAAGGTATTGTGTCCAACTACAACTAAAAAAAATTAAAAATAAAAAAAATAAGCTGTTTACCTTTTAACTGTTAAAAAACAGACCTTGGACTGAGGATATAACTTGATGGTAGAGCACTTGCTTAGAATGTGTGAGGCCCTGGGTTTAATCCCCAGTACCACCAAAAAAAAAAAAAAAAAAGAAAGAAAGAAAGAAAAAGTAGAGGTAAAGGAAGGAGGTGTTATTAATAATGTTAGGACTCTAGAGTCATATTTGGTTCATATGCCACTGTATAACTGAAAGCCATATAACCTCTTTGAACCCTGAGATTCTGTTAGAAGGAAGGGCATCTACTGAAAGTATTACCTGTACAGTTAGCATTGTGTGAGCATGTACAACAGGCAATACAGCACCTGTATAAATACAGAATGAGTCCTTGACAAACTTCCAGCTTGTCAGAGCAAACCTTCTCTCTGAAGAGTGTTACTTTCCAACGTGGCACAAGTTAAGAGATTTCCAAAACATACCAAATTATTATTTCTTGTAGTTTGAGCCTGAATTTGACAATGTTTATTGCATATTAGGGACTGTGTATTTTAATTAGTGACATTTATGGTTTTTTTAAATTGTCTTTTATATGTAGATGGACGCAGTAACTATTTTATTTATTTATTTTTATGTGGTTCTGAGGATCGAACACAGTGCCTCACATGTCCTTGGCAAGTGCTCTACCATTGAACCACAACCCCAGCCTGATATGTTTTTATATAGGTGTATTTTTTTTCTACTACTCATCAGTCAACTTTATCTTAAAATGAAATAGTTGAGGTCATTTACTTGAGTCCTTGATCACTTATTCTCTTTAAGAAATTTGTACATGTGCTTCAAGTTCAATAGGAAACATTTTAAGAATTTTTTTTAAAAAATTGTAACCATGTTAAGTGCTTGACAGACCTCTAAGATTTGTGAATTTTGCTTTTCTCTAAATATTTTCTCAATTCTGTTGTAAATTACCTAAACCAGTTTGGGAACCAAGGCAGGCCTATTGGAGTGTCATAATTTTCAGTTAATTCACGATTCTAGTGCTATAGGAATACTTAAAATAAATGTGATTGCTTTTGTCCTTCCTGATGGAAGACAATGATGCTGGTAACATTCTTGGAATAACCTGGAAGATGGGGTGGGTACATATCCCTTCTTCATTATGTACATTTAAGCCTGAGTTTTCTATGTGTCAGAATTATCAGACTCCATGTAACATTAATATCCTTGCTAGGAAGTAAGCTGTGACTATAAGATAAATTATCTTTTTCTTTTCCAGTTGAAGCTAAAATGACTGAAGCTGCAGAGTCTGCAGTTGGGCCCTGTAATGGTTCTACTCATGTTGAGCCCTTTAATGATTCTACTCACATTTCTCTGCAAGAAGAAAACCAGTCTTCTGTCACTCATTGCCTCCCTGACAATTCTACGATTACTGAAGAAGGCTTATTTAGCCAAAAAAGTTTCCTTGTTTTGGGTTTTAGTAGTGAAAATGAATGTAATATTGGAAATATCATAAGAGAACATGCTGGAAAGATTGTATCCCTTCCGAGCAGAATTGTGGCTGATTATGCTGTGGTTCCTCTGCTGGGATGTAAAGTAGAAGCAACTGTGGGAGAAGTGGTCACAAATACATGGCTGGTAAGAAAACACTTCACAACTGAAACATGATATTGAAGGATATTTGAATGCTATTTATTCTTAAGGCACTTAGTTTTGACTACTGTCTGAATGTTGCTTTTAGCCAGGGAAATTGTAAAATAGGAAAATATGCAAGTGTCTTGGTTCTAATTCTGGTAGAGTAGAGATTACTGTTCTAGGGCCTCAGTAGCAACATTGCTTCACAGGAGGACACTCCTGGTTAGCTCTCTCATACAGTTAATCTTCTCTTAACAACCAGAGCCTGACATGCACTTTCTAAACTTCTCTAGAATTAAGAGAATTCTAATGTGAAGGAAGGCTATTTAAGGCAACTTTCAGTAACTCCAATAATAAATCTTACTGATTTTAGATATTTGAATATGATTAATTGATGTCTAAATTTCTTTAAATGGTATTTGAAATGAATTGAGAATGAACATATCCAGATTTGTATTAAAGTAAAATTTTTTGTGTGTAAACTAAAATTACTGCTGCTATAACTGAACCAGTGTTAACCACTGGTTTCTTATTTCAGGTTGGTTTTCTTTTTTCTCTTGTCTTAAAAGGTTTCTTGTATAGACTATCAGACTTTAATTGATCCAAGGTCAAATCCTCTCTTCACACCAGTCCCAGTAATGTCAGGAGTGACTCCTTTAGAGGATTGTGTTATTTCATTCAGCCAATGTGTTGGAGCAGAAAAAGATTCTTTGATATTCTTAGCAAATCACCTTGGAGCAAGGTATGTAACATTTTCAGTGTAACTGCTATCGTGGTATATCTTGTCATTTGTTTTGACTTACTGGAAGGCATTCTAATTAAAATTTGGCCAGGCATTTTTTGTTGTATTTGTGGGGTGGGTGGTATATCTTTGTGATGGCTCAAGGTGGTGGAGGGAAAGATGGTACTTGATGGGTGTTTAGCAAACCCGTTTTAAGACTATAGGCATTAATGCTTTCTTTACTTAGCCACCAAGAAAGGGAATATTTAAGACTGATTCATGGGCCATTATTGAGTAGTCCTTGTCTAAGTATTATACACCTTTCCATGTGTCATATGGGTGATTTATTATTTTTTTCAGTACATTTGTCTTTTCAGCCAGAAATGCAAATGGTAAGCAGGAGTAATGAGTACTTAGAGGGACAAGAAATGAATTTAAGTTACTTCCAAAATCCATATTAGCCCAATCCCTAATTGATCATTAGATGATGATTGTTTAAAATAGAAATACCAAACCATTTTATCAGTAAATGTAAATTAACTAAACTTTATATTAAAAGAAGAACACTATTTTATTAGATCATAAGGCAACTGTACTTCTAAAGACATCTAAAGCAAACTGATTGAGACTTTCGTTGGGGGAAGATGACAAGCAAAGGTACAGAAATTCAAACAAAAGGAGGAGAAGGGAGTGGCAATTTTATAACCAGACAGGTTCAAATTCAAATCAGAATGCATTAAACAAGAAAAAAGAAGAGCACTGTAAGTAAACAGTGCTATTGACACTAAAGATAAAATGTATGGAGCATCATTAATCATTCATAAGACAGAACCAACAAGAAGCTTGAGGTGGAATTAACAGAAACATTTGTAGTCTTTAATTCTCATGTTTTACTTCATGACATGTCAAATAGACAATATGAGGAAAGACATAGACTTAAATAGCATAGTTAATTATATATCTACCATGAACATAGCATATAAGAAGAAAATTGACATTTTGAATATTGATCTTAATTATGTTAATTTAAACTTTTCTGTGCATTGCTTTGAGTATTGAACATACCTGTAAGTCCCGTGGAGCACTTGTGAATATTGCTTGTAAGACAAATTTGCCACATCATTACCTCAGTAAATTCCCTAAAGTAGGAAGACTACAGACTGCATTTTCTTATCACAGTGCAAAGAAAAACTAGAAGTGAATAGCAAAAATAGAAAATTGAGCTGGGTGCAGTGGGACACACCTGTAATCCCAGCAACTCAGGATGCTGAGGTAGAAGAATCCCAAGTTCAAAGCCAGTTTTAGCAAATTAGTTAGGCAGTTATCAACTCAGCGAGACCCCTACTCTAAATAAAATACAAAAAAAAGGGCTAGTGATATGGCTTGGTGGTTACGTCCCCCACCTCCCTATGGTGATTACAGGCGTGTCCCACCGCACCTGACTTGATTGTAATCTTAAAGTGCTATTTCCCCACTAAAAGAAAGCTTGGAGAAATGGTTAACTCCAGATCTGGGAGAAAAAATGTGTGTATAAATCTAGAACATTTTTTCATTCAGATAGCAAAAACATTATTAAAGATAACAAGAAGGATAATATTCAGAGTACCTCCATTGACCAAAATAGGATTATGTAAGTATCGTTAAAGATAATAGCATGCAGAGAATGCATGCGTGGCTTCATAATGGTACTAAAGAATCTAAGGTAATTGATCACCTCTTTAAAATGCTAGGGAAGCAGCCCTTTGTTCTGTAAACTGGCAAGGGGAAAGAATCAGCTATTTATCCTGCTTTTCCTGTACAGTCAACATTGGGAACATGTGAGTGGATAAGGCAAAGTTTCCTTTTTTTAGAAATACTCAACAAATGGAGAAGGAATGATGGAATTATGACCCCAAGTGAATGAAAGAATCTATGCGTTGGACATCCAGAGTTACACAGCAAAGTGATAGCCAGACATTATGTGCCTCCTGATGTGTCAAGAAAGCACAAGCAACTTCAAGTAGTCTTGCCAAAATAATGAAACCTCAATCCGATAATGCTGCTCACTTGAATTGCTGATTTATAGGAAATACAGGAGAGTAACATGTTAAACTGTACCACAGTAAAAATCAGCAAAATCTAGATTTGAGAACAACTCTACAGTACAAAAATTCCAGTGTCTTCAACTAATATATACTAAGGGGTGAAGAAAGAAGGGAGGATCCTGTAAGCTAAGACATAAAAAACTAAATGTACAGTTTCAGGATTCTTATATGATTAAAGAAAGGTAAAGAGGTGATGATCATAAATGTCCAAATAGTGGCTACTATGTATATGTATTTTTCTATGATCTGTATTTGAATTAAGCAATAAAAAGAGTTTTTTAAAAACTGAGATTACAGAAAATAACAATAACAAACATGACAACAGACTCCATTGGATACAGCTAAAGCAGTGCTCAGAGAAAATTTCAGTAAATGGCTATGCAGAAAATTAATATACAGAAATCAGTGACCTTTATTTAAATAAACAAACAGAAGAGCTAATGGAAAAAAAGGCAAGTTTAACATAAAACTTGAAAGCTACAGAAAACTTATAAGATGCCCTTGAGGGAAACAAAATAGTCTTGAATAGTAAGGAAAGATCTACATGTCCTTGGAAAGGAAGACTTAATATTCATGAGATTTCTGTTATCTTCTATACTAACGTGTAAATTTAACATGATCCCAGTAAAAGTACAGTAATTCTCTCTTGTCCTTGAGGGAAACATTCCAGGATCCCCAGTGAATGCCTGAAACTATGATAGTACAAAAACCTATGTTATTTCCTATACAGAATATCTGTGATTAAGGTTAATGTATGATTTAGGGAAGAGATGAACAATAATAAGAAAATAGAACAAACATAACAACATATCATAATTAAGGTTTCGTCAGTGTGGTTTCTCACGTGTGAACATAATTGCAATTCCACCGAAGTTCATCTGGTAACTGATGTGACTGCTAAGTGACTAATGGTCAGATGCTGGACAAAGGGATGATTCATGCTCTGGGTGGGACAGAGTGAGGTAGTAGGAGATTTTATCATGCTTTCAAAATGGTATACAATTTAAAATGTATGGATTGTTGATTTCTGGAGTTTTCCATGTAATATGTTCAGGTTGCTGTTGACTAGGTAACTGAAACTGGATAAGGGGGCACTACCAACAATATATATATATATATATATTTTTTTAATTAGGGAGGGCACTAAGCAAACTAATTCTAAAAATCTTATGAAAAGATGAGCAAGCAAGAAAGTAAAGAATTCTGAAATAGAAAAATTGGGGCTAGCCCTAATAGTTATTAAACTATATTTTGTAATATCTCACTAAATAACAGCATACTCTAAGTAGCAAAAATCTCAATGAATTAACAAGACTAGCAATAGATCTAACATAACTAGCAATTTATGATAAAAGTGAAATTCAAATTATTAAGGAAGAGATGACTTCTTTAGTAAATGGGATTCAATAAATTTGGAGCCATATTTCACATCAAAATAATGGATCACTGAGATAAAGTAAAAAATAGAACCATAAAAGTACTAGGAAAAATTTGGGAGATTAAAAAATCTTAAAAGTCAGTAAATAGAGCATAAAGATTCAGGTCAGGAAAAAACCGAATCATTTCTATTTCAAATGATAGACCTTTGTTTCTTCCCCTTGTTCCCTGTTTAATATTTTATTATCTTGATCTACTCGCTTAGATTCTTATTTTTTTCCATGTCTCTAAAATATTGCTAATTGATAAATATGGAGAAAATCAATTGAGATTATGTATAAAAATGCTTTGGGAAGTTATAGTGGATATAAAGAAATAGTGTTATTGGGGCTAGGATTGTGGCTTAGCGGTGGAGTACTCACCTGGCACGGGCGGGACCTGGGTTCGTTCCTCAGCACCACATAAAAATAAAGGCATTGTGTTGTGTCCATCTACACCTAAAAAATAGATATTTAAAAGAAAAAGAAATGGTGTTATTAATAGTTTGCTTCTGTTATTTGTTCTGTGTATCCTTTTGGAATGAAAGGACGGGTGGGTAATGACTAAGGAGGTAATTTTTCTGTCCTTTGAAAGTCTAATTTGCTTACGATTTTTTTAAAGTTTTTAATTATTGTAATAGGACATTTTTATCCTAGAATTAGCACTTGTGAGGGAATTAGCTTAATTTAAAGGAAAAGGCTAACTTTAGTCAGTGTATATTTTCTTAAACCTACATGAACACTAACCATACTGTTGTATTAGTTTTGTTCTTAGTTTGCTGACTTATTATGAGTATGACCATTTCCTTTTCTTTAAATATAAATTTCAGCGTTCAAGAATTCTTTGTTCGCAAATCCAATGCAAAGAAAGGCATGTTTGCCAGTACACATCTTATATTAAAAGAGCCTGTTGGTTCTAAATATGAAGCTGCAAAGAAGTGGAATTTGCCAGCAGTCACTATAGCTTGGCTTTTGGAGACTGCTAGAATGGGAAAGAGAGCAGATGAAAGCCACTTTCTGATTGAAAATTCACCTGAAGAAGGTTAATACTTTTATTCTCTCTGTATATATACATATATATGCTTTTATTTTATTCTCTGTATGTACATATATATGCACATATATGTGTTTGTACGCGTGTGTGTGTGTATATACATGTGTGTATATGTACACACATATGTGTATTTTACAGCTTGATGGTTTCTAGGATATGATTGTTCCAAAGCTGCCTTTTAGGAAGACCATTTCTACTTTTCATGTTGAAAAATGATGCAGTGAGGCAGGGGTGGGAGGACACAGCCTCTTCATGGCGGCAACCCTGGGCAAACTTCAGGAACAAATTGGCAGCTTGGGTACCTCTCAGACCCATTGTTTATTTACCCAGACATACAGGAAACTTACAACTAAGGCAAAAATGAGTTTAGGTCATATGAAAATTTCATTAAGGACTTTCTAAAAACTTGAGTACATGTAACTTGGATTTTCTTTTTATTCTACCACTCACTGGTTTGATAACTCATTGATATTCTTGGCAAGTGGGCTATTGAGACCATTTTAATATCTAACAAAATGAAATAAGAAATCTGTTTTCATTAATTATTTGTTTTCAACTAGTGTGCCTGTCTAACTCATGTGTTTTACTACATCATCTGGTTTGCTTTTTGGAAAGTAAACTACCTGAGTCTTAACATGAAAAAAAGAATCACTTCTGGTGTACCTCTTTAGAGGAAAAAGGGGGATATTGGGTAGCTCATATTTCTATCTTTTCTAGAACAAAGATTGGAAACTAAAATAACAAATGGAGAGAATCCAAATCCAGATACTCCTACACATCCTTGTACACATGTGGAAACTCACAGAAGAACAGCCATTACACCACTGGATATGAACCGCTTTCAGAGCAAAGCTTTCCATGCTGTGATCTCACAACATGCTGGGCAGCTCTCGGCCTCACCAGCAGTAGAACAGCCACTGCAGAAGGAGCCCTCATTGCACCTGGACACACCATCAAAATTTCTGTCCAAAGACAAACTCTTCAAGCCTTCCTTTGATGTAAAGGTAAGGTGTAAAGGAAGTGGCCTCCAAGTTACCAGTATTATAGTTCGTGAAGGTCCAAATTCTATATCACCTCTGAAGTTTGCAGTAGTAAGTTCTCCAGAACATAGTATTGAATCCTAATATATACCTAGGTGGCAGGTATAGAGCCATGAGGTGAAACTAGGACATCAGGTTCAAGTCTCAGATCTCTCGCTCCAGGCAGATCATTGAGCCTATCTGAATTTCATTTTCTCTTTTCATACAAAGAGGATAATAGCACTTGCTCTGAAAATCCACAGGTTTATTTTAAGGATCAATTGAAATAATATGATGAAATGATTTTTATAAACTACAATAATGTAAATATATGCTACTTTGTGTATTGTGCACTAGTGCACCCAAGGCTTGGATTCTCCAAATGTCTGCAGTATCACCTTTTAGCTGGTTTCTTTAGAGGAGATAAGCTAAGTCTGTTTCTTTGATCTGAACAGGGTAGTCTGGTTCTCTTTTTGAGAACTTCATTTGGAAATCAAAGGCTAATGTAACCTTTTCAAATGGTTTCTTTTTATTTTCCAAAGATAATTTTCTTCATTTTTCCTTTAGTAGTTTTGGCCTTTCAAGTGGCTGTTCAAAGTATTGCCTATGGTTTCTTTTCGGGGTGGGGTGGGGGAGGTACCAGGAATTGAACCCAGGGACTCGGCACTGAGCCACATCCCCAGCCCTATTTTGTGTTTTATTTAGAAAAAGGGTCTCAGTGAGTTGCTTAGTACCTTACTTTTTGCTGAGGCTGCTTTGAACTCGAAATGCTCCTGACTCAGCCCCCTGAGCCGCTGGGATTATAGGTGTGCAACATCGTGCCTGGCCTTATGGTTTTTTTATCCAGGAACTTTTGCAAAATTATTATACTCATTCATCTCTTGCTGTTTTGCTCATAAGGAATGAATAAGCTACATTTTAATAATTTTTTGCTTAGTGTGTTTCAAAGTAGACTTACCAGAAAATTTACAGATTGTTCATGTTTGAGAATTTATTTTTCAAACATGAACAATTTAAATTTTATGATATTCTCCAAACTAATTTATATCTTTATCTTGGATTAGTTTCAATGATCCACATGAAAAAAAAAAAAAAAGTCTAACAGCAGACTTAAAATCTTAAGCTTTCATGTGAAATCTCCTCTAAAGTAATATTTTGTAAGTTGTAAATTGTGATTATACTCTTCTTGTACCTTAAGAAATGGAGGGAAATTACTGTCTCGGGAACTGTGAGGTCTAGGTCAGGTCTCTTCTTTGTCTCTTGTTGCCTTTACAGCACGTTGACCTCTTTGGGCTTCATTATTCCTGCCTGTAAAATAATGGAGTGAATCCAGGTAATCTCCACAGTCTCTCAGCTCACAGACCTTTTGAAGACTAAATGAAATAATATTAGAAGGCAAGAAAATAATCAAAATTCTCTTATAGGTTCCTTGTAGTAAAAGCTTTGTAGTTCTGAAATAGACTTAAAATGGTACAAAACACAAAAAAGAGTTTTCATTGTTTAGACCCATAGTTTATTTAGCAGTATTTCCTCTTTTCCTTTTTTGGTGATACATAAACTAAAGAAATGGATTACATGCATTGCTTTGCCAAACTGATGTAATACATATATTGAATTCTTGACTCAAAACACAAAAAGGGCCTATGGAATGATCACAAACAAGAAAACGGACATTTATCAGTCCTCACAGACAGCAAAACAAAAGACCCACCTCTTATTTAAACTTAATTGTTGAGTTGATATACATCCAGAATACATAGTAATGTATTGCTAAATGAAATACCAGTGCTAACCATGGGGAAGTTTCCATCCATGTTCAAATACACACCCTTGACAACACCACAGAACGTTCCTCATGCTCCCTTCCCACTGCCACTTCCTTGCCAGAGGTGGCATTCCTGGCTTTTCACACTATAGTTGTGTTATGCTTGTTTTCACTTTTAGATAAGTGGCATGGTAGCATGTATTCTTTTCAGTCTGTTTTATTGTTTTTGTTCATCCTCCATTTAGGAGATTTGTCCATGCTGTTGGTGTAGCTGTAGTTTGTTTATTTAGTCCATTGTGTGGCCATGCACAATTTATATTTCCAGCATACTGGTAATGAAGAGTAGGTGATTACTAGGTTTTTCCAAAATAATAATTTGTAATATCTTGCAAAATGATGTTATTGTGAACATTCGTGTGTGTGTGTGTTATTTGGTATATACCTAGAAGTGAAGTTGCTGGGCTACATTTCAGTTTCAGTAGAAAATGACAAACTGCCAAAGTGATTTTACCAGATAATCCTTTCACCAATGGAGTATTGCCAGTATTCAGTATAGCTCATTCTTGCAAATACCTAATATCATCAATTGTTTTGTTTTCCAGTTTTTTACTTGGAAATAATTTCTAATTTTATAGAAGTTAAAATAGCACAAAAAGTACATGTACTCTACTAACATGTAGTATTTTGAATGTATATAAAGTCTTTTAATTTTCAGATGAAAGGACTTACTTTGCTTGATCTTTTTTTGGGGGGAGGGGGTGGTATTGGGGATTGAACTAAGGGATACTTTATCACTGAGCTATGTCCCTAGCCCTTTTATATTTTTCTTTTGAGACAAGCTCTAAGTTGCTGAGGCTTTCCTTGAACTTGCGATCCTCTTGCCTTAGCCTCCCTAGTCACTGGGGTTACAGGCTTGTGCCACTGTCCCCTACTTAATTGCTAGTTCTTTTACATTGTGTTCAGAGTATTGTTTGTAATATTTTATTTCACAGAACTTACTCTGGTATTTGTGCTCTGGTGTTTGATAGATTTTTGAGAAGATGGTACATTCTCTATGTAAGGATATCAAGTTTCTTATATTTTTATTTCTTTTGGAATCTCATCTGGTTTTTGTTGAATTTTTTTATTTGAAAAAAATATTTATTTTTTAGAAGTAGTTGGACACAATACCTTTATTTTGTTTTTATTTTTATGTGGTGCTGAGGATCGACCCAGGGCCTCGCATGTGCTAGACGAGAACTCTACCATTGAGCCACAATCCTAGCCCCTGGTTTTGTTTTAAATAAATAGTTGCTATATTTTTTGATACATAGAATTCATAAATTATGTTAGTTGGAATGTGGAATGTGGCTTACAATATTGTAGAAATCAACTTTGATATTAGGATTTCATTCCCTGTTCCCTTTTTACATTTGCCTCATAAATAAATATGTATTTTTTAATTTTTAGCCTTTTTGGATTGCTTGCATTTTAAGTATATCTTCTCTGACTGAGTTGGGTTTTGCTTTATGGGCCAATTTAAAAATCTTCTAATTAGGTAAGTTAAGCCTATTCATGTTCAAGATGACTTACTTGATCTTAGTTGTCATAGTTTGATGTAATTTATGATTATGCATACATATTATGTGTCTTTGCTTCGCATGACCTCTCTATTTTTCCTTTTGGTATTTAGGGTAGATTTTTTTCTTCTTCTCCTGGTTATTTTTATATTAATACCTTATAAAGTACCCTTAAATCACCCCCCCTTTTTTTTTTTTAAAGAGAGAGTGAGAGAGAGAATTTTAATATTTATTTTTTAGTTTTCGGCGAACACAACATCTTTGTTTTGTATGTGGTGCTGAGGATCGAACCCGGGCCGCACGCATGCCAGGCGAGCGCGCTACCGCTTGAGCCACATCCCCAGCCCCACCCTTTTCTTTTATTATTTGTCAGTTTTTTGGGGGATGAGTACTGGGGATTGAATTTGGGCACTCAACCACTAAGCCACATCCCCAGCCCTATTTTATAATTTATTTAGAGACAGGATCTCACTGAGTTGCTTACTGCCTCACTCTTTTACTGAGGCTGGCTTTAAACTCACTATCCTTCTGCCTCAGCCTCCCAAGCTACTGGGATCATAGGCGTGCGCTGTCTTATTTGTCAGTTTTCAATTGTATCTTGACTCCCACTTGTTGCCTCTGTAGCAGTGATCTTACTCTTCTTTTCCCCTAGCTCTATTCTACTATTTTTTGTTGCATTTTTCTACTCTGTCAGAAAATAAAGGGTTTATGTGTTCTTCAACCCATGGACCTCATGGTTGTTGGGCCTTAATTCTACATTCAAATATATGAAATGCTTACTGTCCTTTATGAAGTCTTCCATCATCTTTTGGTAGAATGAAGTTCATTCTCTAGTAGATCTCTCAAGATTGGCACATGTGCATAATATTCCTTATGTTTGGCGTGTTCACAGGTTCTGCTATGGCCTTAATTCTTCAACAGATTGCTTTCTTGGATGTACCATTCTTGGTTTGCAACTTTTTCTGGAGTTTCCTGTACATGTTCCTCTACTACTGTCTTGCTTTGTATGTGTCAACAAAATCCATTTTGAAAAAACTACGTATCATGTCTTTAGAGATATTAGACAAATTTTTCAGAACCTGTTTTGTGTCACTTATAATAGTGACTACGTATCTTTTTGCCTAGAAGCCATATGAATTTTTCTTTTATCTTCAAAGTCTATTGGTTTACAAGAATATGTCTCCATATTAATTAACTTCAATCAGTTCTTCCCAGGATGTGATAGGTTTTCAAATGTTTAGAATTTGGTTCCTTCAAATTTTTGGTCTGAGAGTTTAGAAGAATGGAGCTACCTATCAACTGAGTGATTAAAACAGGTTGAAACGTATCTAAACATTCTGAGTTCACATTTAGACACCCGAAATTTGAGATACTTGTAGATATCCAAGAACTGTTTTCAGGGCAATTCCATATAGAGCCTGAGGTTGGTCTGGACTTGATAGAAATTTGGGAAGATGAATTCATAGATAATATTTCAAACCCTATGAAAATAGTATATGCCTAGAGAAACATATACATATACTAGGAGAAGACAAAGAAAGAAAGAACACCTCAAAGTGTTCAACTTAGAAGAGAAACCAGCAAAGAAGGCTGAGAAGGCACACAGCGGGCAGGGATTGGTGGGGAGTCAATAAAGAAAAGTATTTCAGAGAAGAATAGAGTACTAACTATATCTGATGCTACTGAGAGAATAAGAAAGGTAAGAACAGAAAGTTTATCACTGGATTTTTGCATTATGAAGGTCAGTGATGAGCTCAACAGTAAAGATTTTGGTGGTATGGTAGATAGGTATGAAATCTCTCATGGGTTTCTAAGAACTGGAGACATTGAAGTGGGATGTAATATAATGTGCCGGTAGTCCCACCCACTCTGGAGGCTTGGTTGGGAGGATCGCTGGAGCCTAGGAGTTCCAAGACCAACCTGAGCAATATGATTGGGAGATCTGTCTCCAAAGAAAAAAAATGGAGTTATGGACTATAAATTGTGCCATTAAGGAGTCTTTGTTGTAAGGGAGGCCAGGAAATGAGGTTATATTTACTAGGGCAAAGAACTGCCCAAAGACTGTTTTGTGTTTAATATAGAAGAAACTTACGTATGCCAGTGTGACTGATCTAGTAGAGAGCCAGGTGATAGTGCAAATGAGAGAAGGTGGAATTGGAGCCACATCCTTGAGTTGGTGAGAGGGGTCAAAATCCGGTGCTTTGGTCAAGGAAAATACCAGGAGAGCAGTAGTGTTGGTGGCATAGGTACTAAAGCCAGGTATTTATGGTATGGGAGCCTCTAATTTCTTTTATGTATAAAGAGTCCTCTAAAATTTCCTGAAGAAATTTTTATAATTACCATCTAGAAAGATTTATCATTGTTTTTGGAACATAGATTAAATATTTTAAACCTATATAGAAATAATGTAGATCCTATTAAAAACATAGGCAGAAATAGTGTAAAAAAATCTGAAAGGAATAATTGAGGGTAGCCATTGGTCCTGCTGGTTATTAACCTATAAAATTGTAGTAACTAAAGCAGCATGTTATTGTCACATGAATACTCAAACAAATGTACAAGATTATGCCCCGTTGATTAGAAAATTTATTATGTGATAAAGATGGTGCTCAAATCAGACAGAGAGCAGCCATCTGAAAACACAATTGAGATTAAAGCCCAGACTTTATATCAGAATAAATTTTAGATGGTCAGATATTTAAATGCAAGAAATGAAGCCATAAAAATTCTAAAATGAGGGCTGGGGTTGTGGCCCAGTGGTAGAGTGCTTGCCTAGCATGTGTGAGGCACTGGGTTCAATCCTAAGCACCACATAAAAAAATAAATAAAAGGCATTGTGTCCGACTACAACTAAAAAAAATAATAATAATTCTAAAATGAACCATGAGTTAGTTTTTAAAAAATAATTAACATATGCCCCAAATTCACATGAATTTGACAGCATTAAAAAATTTTGCAAATGGCAAAATTTGATAAATGATGAGTTGGGACTGAATATGTGGGAAGTATATCACAGTAGATATATACACTTATAAATGAACATGAAGGAATGTGACTATGTATTCATATATGTGAATATTAAAAAGACTAACAACCCAATAGAAAAATGGGCTAAGATGGGGCACATAGTTCTCACAAAAAATTAAATTATGCATGCATAAATATATTTAACCTTAGTAAGTATAAAGAGTGAAAATTAAAGCGTACAGATAAAATTATGTAACCTATTAGACTGGACAAAAAAAGAAAAATCTAAGCCAAGTGTGGGTGGCATGTGCTTGTAGACTCAGCTACATGTAAGGCTGAAGCAGGAGGATCTCATGAGTCCAGGAGTTTGAGGCCAGACCGGGCCACACAGTAAGACCGCATCTTACTGAAAAAAGAGAAAAATGTGATTATGTTCTGTACTGTCAGGCATGTTTGGAAACATTCTCACACTTTGCTCATGAGAATGTCAGTGTTGGTGAATTCATTTTACTTGAAAAAGTCCCTTTTTTCTTTGTTTTTCTTTTTATCATTCTATCCTCCTTTTTCTCTTTGTCTTTGCTCTTTCTTCCTTTCTCTCTTCTTCTGTTCTTCTTCTTTCCTTTTTCTGTATATATGTAGGATGCACTTGCAGCCTTGGAAACTCCAGGAGGTCCCAGCCAACAGAAAAGGAAACTGAGTACACCACTCTCAGAAGTCATTGTCAGAAACTTGAAACTCGCTTTGGCAAATAGTTCTCGCAATTCAGTTGCTCTTTCTGCCAGCCCTCAACTGAAGGATGCCCAATCAAAGAAGGTAGACTTAGTTTTCTTATCAACTAGAAGTTTTTAACTAAAATGTTTAGAATAATAGTGGCTGATATTTTCTTTTATCTTTTACATATAGGAAGACACTCCAAAACCCCTTCACAAAGTTGTGGTGTATGTTAGTAAAAAGCTCAATAAGAAGCAGAATGAACTAAATGGAATTGCCGCCTCCCTAGGAGCAGATTACAGGTAGTTGCCCATCTTTGTTTTTGGTGATGACATGGACTGTGTTTATGAGGGATTCTAAAAGTTATCATGATTATTTACAAGAAAATGGTTATTTCACCTTTCAGTCACATTTACAAAATGACTTTTAAATTTCCACATCTTTTGAAAATATCATCTCACATATCAATTCATTCTTCCATGTATATATATTTTTAAATTTTGATTTGTTATATATGACAACAGGATGCATCATGATTCATATTATACATAGATATACATATAGAGCACAATTTCTCATATCTCTGGTTGTACACAAAGTAGAGTCACATCCTTCAGGTCTTCATACATGTACTTAGGGTAATGATATGAACTCCAGATAGGGCAAAGGGGGAAAGGGAGGGAGGGGAAGGGAGGGGTATAGGGGTAGAAAAAACGATAGCATCCATGTATATTTTTTAGAGATATAAGACAAATTTTTCAGAACCTGTTTTGTTTCACTTATAATAGTAATAGAAACTTGGGATACATGAATGATCAGTACAGTTTAAAAGAATTCCTACTTTCAAGCCAAGCTTCGTAGCGCACACCTGTAATCCTAGCAGCTCCAGAGGATGAGGCAATAGGATTGCAAGTTTAAAGCCGGCCTCAGCAACTGGGCGCTCAGCAACTCAGTGAGACCCTGACTCTAAATAAAATACAAAATAGGGTTAGGGTTGGCTCAGTAGTCAAGAGTCCCTGAGTTCAATCCCTGGTACCCTCCCCCCTTTGTATCTTTTTTTCCTTCTTAAGAGATAGGTTCTTGGGCTGGCATGTCCCTCAGTTGTGGAGTGCTTGCCCACCATGGAGGAGGCCTGGGTTCAAACTCAGCAATGCAAAAAACAGAGAGAGAGAGAGAGACTTATTATGTTGTCCTGGCTTGCCTCAAACTCTGGGCTCAAGTGATCCTCCTGTGTCAGTCACCCCGGTAGCTGGAGCTGAGGTCTGGTTAATTGATGTCATTTTTAGAATTTGGAGACTAAGCTGTCAGATATGCCTTCAACCTAAAAGTCTTAAGCTAGAGACAGGTCCCAAGTACAAATAACCTGAGTGTCAGGGACTAAGAGACTCTTAACTGTCCCAGCTACTGTTGTGCTGGCTTTGTTGATCATTTGTGTTCATCCACTCATGGGTAGTGGTTGGTTTTATAAATGACAAATAATTTGAGGAATATGATTATTAGTTTTATCTTCTTCTTTTAATTAGTTTCCCATTTGATAAAGAATTAAGTCCGGAGAATATAAAAATAAAATTTACCCGTAATAGGGGGCTGGGGTTGTAGCTCAATGGTAGAGCACTTGCCTAGTACGTGTGAGGCACTGAGTTCAATTCTCAGCACCACGTAAAAATAAATAAATAAATAAAAGTATTGTGTCCACCTACAACTAAAAAATTTTTTTAAAAATTTATCTGTAATAGTTATAAGCTTCTTAGTATTTAATACATCTTGTGAAATAGTAGAACTTTCTTGTTTATTATAAGATTTGAAATGTTAGTCCCTCTCAGTATTAAAAAAAAATGATAAAATTTATTGCTGAAATTCCTAAACAGAATTTAACTGTTCAGTTGTATTAATTTTAGTTAAAACTGCAGAAAATAACTTATTTATATAGAGAGCATAACTTTTTATATATAAAACATTCTAGATTTCATCTAATTATAAACAACCAATTTTGCCTTTATGATTTTGTGGAGACATTACAAATCATACAGAATATGGAATAATTGGGTACGCAACTGTTCATCAGAATTCTAGTATCCCTGCACCCTGTTCCTTACCCCGGATAAAATACTAGCACCCTCCAGCATATGAATATGTTATTGTAACAACCAAAGTTTTTCTTCATACCTCTTAAAGTAGCACCTGCTGACAGGTCCCAAGTACAAATAGCATGAGTGTCAGTGGAAATACTGGTCTAGACCAAGGGTCAGTGACCCATCATCTGGATTTTTGTAGTAAAGCTTCATTGAAGCATAGCAATGCCTGTTCATTTGTAAGTGGTCATTGACTGCTTTCAAATAACAAGGCAAGAGTTGAGTAGTTGCAAAAGACATTTGCCTGTAGAGCGTAAAGTGTTTACCATCTGGCCTGTTTAAAAAAAAAAAAAAATGATAGGAACTATCTATAGCTACTTGTTCTTTCTTAAAAGGCCTCTGAGGACTAAAACTCATAGTTTCTGTATTATCACAGTGGAGTTGAATGGTAAACCCAAGATGATTGATTCTGTTTTTTCTGAATTATCTTGATAGTTTATTTAAATATTTTTGTTTTACTGTTTCTCCCTCTGCTGACATACTAGTGATTAAATAGTGGTCCTTATCCATGCTAGGCAAGCATTATACCACTAAGCTACACCCCCCCCAACCCTTTTTAAAATTTTATTTTGAGACACAATTTGCTAAATTTCCAGGCCAGCCTCCAGCTTATGATCCTTTTGCCTCAGCCTCCCAAGTAGCTGAGATTACAATTGTATGCCATTATGCCCAGCTAAATATTTTTAAATATATAATTAATTACCACTACAGCAGAATTAGAGGTTGTTGCTAGGAGCACTTACAATTGAATTAGGGAAGATGTGTGTCTGTGATCAGTAGGAAAGAGAGATGCTTATCATTTAGAGAGAAATACTACTTAATTTGCTTAACTTGGCTATTTTAAAAGATTCAGAGATTTCTTATTTAGGAAATGGAAAATATCAAGCGTCCATGAAAAAGATTTATTTTGGTGATTGTATTTAGAAACCCAATTTGTATTTTCTTCTCTTTGGTTTTTAGTTAAGCTTTTGAAAGATGACTGTTTTGTAGATTTTCCCAGATTAGGAGAATCAGGAGATTTTAGTGTGGCACAAGAGTTAAGAGCAAGGATTTTTAAGTCAAACCTGACTCTACCACTTATTGAATATTCTTGGACAAGTTATTTTACTGTGTTCCTCCAATGTTTTAGGATTTTTGAGAAGTAGGAAAAGTACGTCATCTGTTGTGAGGCATAAAGCAAATGCACAGTGAAGAGTGAAGTCTAACAACTGGAAGACAGACTTGGATGTTTTGCAACATTTTATGAATTTGAAAATACCTTTATGGCTACTATAAAGTGATACATATTATGACAACAAAATTGAAACAATTAGAAAAGTATAGACTAATATATTTTATTTCTAGTACTAGGGATTGAACTTGAGGCACTTTACCACTGTGCTATATCCCTAGTCCTCATTTTTTATTTTGAGGTGGGTCTCCCTAAGTTGTTAAGGGTGCCCTCAAACTTGGGATCTTCCTGCCTCAACCTCCTGTGTTGCTGGGGTTATAGGTGTGTACCACCACACCCAGCATACAGTAACATTTTAAAGGATGTTCTTCTAAACATCTCTCCATATTTATATAGCTAGAGATACATAAAATTTGTTAAAAATTAAAGTTTTAATGTTCTTGCTTACTCTAGTTCTGAAAATTTTCTGCTGGTTAGAATATTCTGTTCATAGTGAATAATGATCACCTTGAACTAATGGGATATTTCTTTTAATTATTTGCTTTGTTGCATTTGATTGTTTCAGGTGGAGTTTTGATGACACGGTAACTCATTTCATCTATCAAGGCCGACCAAATGACAGTAATCGAGAGTATAAGTCTATAAAAGAAAGAGGAATACACATTGTTTCTGAGCACTGGCTTTTAGAAGTAAGCAATGCTTTACTGTATCCCTTCTCTGTTAATTGAAAATGTTTATAGCCTGTCACTGTGGCTCATGCCTATAATCCCAGCAATTTGGAAGTTTAGGGCAGGAGGATTGCAAGTTCTAGGGAAGTCTGAGCAACTTAGCAAGACTCTGTCTCATAATAAAAAGTGCTGAGGATATAGCTCCTGGTAAAGCATCTGTGGGTTTAATAACTACTCCCCCCCCAAAAAAAAAAATGTATTTACAAACATTTCAGAGCACAAAACAGTTTCCATGTCTGTAAACAAGTTTGGTAATCTTGGTAAGCTGTGTGTGGCAGCATGTCATGGCAATAGCATGTGTTAGAACAGAACCACTCACCTCATAGCCAGAAAGTGAAAGAGAAGCCAGGCACAGAGGTCCAGACCTGTAATTCCAGCGGTTCGAGAGGCTGAGACAGGAGGATGGCGAGTTCAAAGCCAGCCTCAGCAAAAATGAGGGGCTAAGCAACTCAAGTGAGACCCGGTCTCTCAATAAAATACAAAATAGGGCTGGGGATGTGGCTCAGTGGTTGAGTGTCCCTGAGTTCAATCCCCAGTAGCCAAAAAAAGAGAAAGTAAAAGAAAAAGGAAGGAGTTGGAGTCCCACTCTCCCTTTTGAGGGCATACCCCTTACTCCCTACCAAAGACCTCCCATTAGGCCCCAGCTCTTAAAGTTTTCATCACTTCTCAATAGAGCTAAGCTGGGGACCAAGCCTCTTAACACACCCACCTTTTGGGGACACTGAAGTCCAGACCACAATACATGTTTCATCTCTTTGGCATCAAAAACTTTTTTATTTTTATTTGATTTTTATTGCCTTATTATTTAACAAATCTTCGATGGGTACTCTTTTTATTCTGATTCTTTTCACTAGTTAAAAACAGTATGAATAAGTTGGACCTGGTGGTACACACATGTAATCTCAGCTACCTGGGAGGCTGAGGCAGGAGGTTCACAGATTCTAGGCAAGCCTGGGCAACTTAGGAGTCCCCATCTCAAAAGATCAAAGGGGTTGGGGTATAACTCAGTGGTGGAGCACTTACCTCCATGTGCAAGGCAAGGGTAGAACAGAATCACTCTGCATGGATTCTGTTCCTAGGATTGCCCCCACTCCAAATGTGTATATATATGTGTGTGTGTGTGTGTGTGCACACACATGCGCACACGTGGGTGAATGAAAATTTTATAATAATTTGAGAGCAACTAATTTAACAGTAATACAATTTAGAACCCTCTTTCCTTTCCTTTCTTTGTATTCCCTGAAGTAATTGATACCTCAGCAAAAGCACAGAAATAGAATTAGATTTTATACTTTAGTGGCCATGACATTTAAAAAGGACAGTTTGGCTGGGGATAGCTCAGTTGGTAGAAGGTTTGCCTCACACACACAGGGCCCTGGGTTCAATTCCCAGCACCAATACAAAGGACAATTTTTCTTTTTCACTGTAAACTCTCCCTCCCACCCCTTCTTAAGGGGCACTTAACCACTGAGCTACATCCCCAGTCCTTTTTATTTTTTTTATTTTGAAACAGGGTCTTACTAAGTTGCTGAGGCTGGCCTTGAACTTGTGATCCTCCTGCCTCAACCTCCTAAATTGCTGAGATTACAGGCATGTACCACCGTGCCCAGCCATAAACTGCTTTCTTTTTAACTGTAATATTGTGAACTTTTACCATCTTACCACAGGCTGTATTGGTTGTTCTTTTCCTCCTTAACATCTTTCAGTCAATTCTGTTTCAAAACACTATTGTATTGCAGTGTGCCCAGGAATATAAGCGTCTTCCTGAATCTCTTTATCCACATACTTATAATCCCAAAATGAGCCTTGATATCAGTACCGTGCAAGATGGCAGACTCTGTAACAGCCGAGTGCCCTCAACTGTCTCTGCAGCAGAGGATGAAGAGGTAGGCAATGTGCACAGTACATCCCACCCCAAGCTGTATATGTAATCATGGATTGCTGTGGAACCTTATCCAGTGGCTTCATCTGAGCAATTATAATTTCTCTCTTTGAACAGCCAGATCATTTGCCTGTAGAAGAAAATGGTACAGAAAACATGACCACCAGTAATAAAGAATCAGCACTGTCAGATGGAAATGAAAAGAATGATTCTAAAGGAGGTAAAGCTTTTTAAATTACAAAAAGGAAAGGTTAAAAATACATATGTTTGACACAGTTGTTTTCTGTTACTGAATACTGGCAAAGCATGTGTGTGTGTGTGTGTGTGTGTGTGTGTGTGTATTTGAAGATTAAGTCAAGATTCTATGCCACTTGATGAAGTTTAAGCAATTTAAGAGTGAGACTTGTGGAATGGAACCAGGTATTTTACAGAGTCAGTGTGATATAATTGTTCCATTAAAGATAGAAAGAGTTGTTTGTTTTCCTTTCTTGTCCTGGGGATTGAACACAGGGATACTACCACTGAACTACATCCCCAGCCCTTCTTGTTTTTTAGTTGGAGACAGGGTCTCACTAAGTTGCTGAGGCTGGCCTTAAACTTGGAATCCTCTTATCTCAGCCTCCACAGTTACTGGGATTACAGGCAATTGATGATTTTTAAAAAATTTGTGCTTTATCAGAAGCAGTGTCATATGCGTGTAATCCCAGTGACTCAGGAGACTGAGGCAGGAGGATCACAAATTTGAGGCTAGCTTCAACAATTTAGCAAGGCCCTAAGCAACTTAGACCTTGTCTTTAAAAAATAAAAAGTAGCGGGAATATAGCTCAGTGGTAAAGCATCTCAAGTTCAGTCCCCAGTAACCCCCCCAAAATGCTCTTTGGTTCAAGTTTTTTCAGTGATTTCCGAACAGTTTTATTACATGTACAGTATACTTGACGTATGATTTTAAAGGTCTGGAAGAGTTTATCCTGCCCTTGTTTCCCTTTGTTACCAGTTTTGGTCTGTTTGTTTTTTGGTACTGGGATTTAAACTCACTCAAACACTGAGCCATATCCCCAGCCCTAGTTTGTATTTTATTTAGAGACAGGGTCTCACTGAGTTGCTTAGCCCCTCGCCATTGCTGAGGTTGGCTTTGAACTCGAGATCTTCCTATCTCAGCCTGTTGAGCCACTGCAATTGTAGGCATGTGCCCTGTGCACGGCTTGGTACTAGTTTCTTATGTATTCTTCTGGTGCTGTTTTCTGCATGCGTATACAATTTTATATATATACATACATACATACATATTTATATGTATGTGTGTGTGTGTGTTTTCTTGCTCTCACTTTTTAAAATGCATAAGTTTGGACTATTCCACATGCTTTTCTTTTTGTTTAATGGTTCACCTTAGGGCCTTGTTATCTTAGTACAGGTACATCTTGGAGATATTGCAGGCTTGGCTCCAGACTCCTGCAATAACCAAATGTTACAATAAAGTGAGCCAAATGGACTTTTTTGTTTCTCAGTGCTTATGAAAGTTATGTTTACATTATATTTAAATCTGTAAACTGTGCAAAAGCATTATGTCTTTTAAAAAACAATGTGTTGGGGCTGGGGCCGTAGCTCAGCGGCAGAGCACTTGCCTAGCATGTGTGAGGCACTAGGTTTGATCCTCAGCACCACATAAAAATAAGCAAATAAAATTAAAGGCATTCTGTCCATCCACAACTGCAAAAAATTTAAAAAATAAAACAGTGTGTACTCTATAATTTAAAAATACATTATTGCAAAAAATGCTACTGATCATCTGAATCTTTGGCAAGATATAATCTTTTTGAGAGAAGGTCTTCCCTCTGATGATGGCTGCTGACTGCTCTGGATGGTGGTTGCTAAAGCTCTGGTTGGCTCTGGCAATCTCTTAAAATAACACAGCGGTGAAGTTTGCCATAATGATTTTTTTTGTTTGTTTTTGTTTTGTTTCATGAAATAGTTCTCTGTAACATGATGCTTTTGATTCCTTTTTACCCAGAGTAGAACTTCTTCAGAACTGGAGCCAGTCTTCCCAATGTTCACATCACCAGAGTAGATTTCATCTCAGGAAGCTACTTCTTTGATCATTCATGAGAAGCAACTCCTCATCCATTAAAGTTTTATAATAAGATCATAGCAATTCAGACCCATCTTTAGGCTCCACTTCTAATTCTGGTTCTTTCTGGATCTAGACAGAATATTGTGGGATGTGATAGATAGGGAAATTGACCTTGACTGGTGTACTTGTTTGTTTCAAGTTCTCACACAGACCTTGGAGATGAGAGAAAATTTCCAAAAGCAACTGCAGGAGATCATGTCTGCCACCTCCATCGTGAAACCCCAGGGACAGAGGACTTCCCTTTCAAGAAGTGGCTGTAACAGTGCCTCCTCAACCCCTGACAGCACGCGCTCCGCTCGAAGTGGACGAAGTAGAGTCCTAGAGGCTCTGAGGTGTGTGCCTATCATTGAGGGCAGAAAGATTTGGTGACTTGAGAGAAAGAGAGGTCCTCATTTTAGGTACCTGGTGACTCATGAAAATGAGTTAAGCTAATTTTGCCTCTTTGTTTTAAAATTAGTGATAAAGCAGAAGTTTAGAATATCAAGACCAATAAAAGAATTGTATTTCTAGGCCTGTTTATCACAAATGTGTCATATTCTGTTATCTGTTGGCTTTGGCTTCTGCTGCCTAGGTTTTTCTCCTTCCTTCCTAGTGTTCCCCTCTTTCCCTTCCTCACTCGAAGCAATTTGAGAATTGAGAATTCTTACTTGAAGGCAGGAAGACAGCACAGAGGTTAGTCCCAGCAAGCACTGGCTTCAGGGAGACCACGATTAATGCTTTTTATTGCCTCCCCTAAGACAGAAATGACTTTAAATTCAGTTTGAAAGTGGAATCACTAGGCAGTCAGTCTCCTCTTTAGTATTAAAGTATTAAATGTTTTCTGTTTGTTGGTTTTGGTTTGGGGTTTTTGTTTCGTTTTGCTTTTTGGTGGTAGTCCTGGGATCAAACCCAGGGCTTCATCATTTATGTCACACAATCATTCTACCATTGAGCTACACCTCTAGCCCTAAATAGTTATTTCTTATTAGAGCTTTGTGTGTGCCGTGGGGAGTGGGTACCAGTGCATTGAACCCAGGGATACTTAACCACTAAGCCACATCCCTGCCCCCTTTTAAAAATTTTTTTTGGATTTTTTATTTAGGGTCTTCCGAAGTTACTTAGTCTTTGCTCATTTGCTGAGGCTGGCTTTGAACTTGCAATCCTCCTGCCTTAGCCTCTTGAGCTGCTGGGCTTACAGGTGTGAGCCACCATGCCCAGCTCTTTATCGGAGCTTTGCTTGCAATTTCTACTCCTTATGAATTTGTTTTCTAGAAAGGTGATTGTAGTTCTTAGGGCAATTCGATTTAAGTACAGTAGCATAGCTAATCTTTTCCAGATAGAAGAAAAATCTGTAACTGTAGGATGAATGTTATGGGATTATATTATCTAATTGATTAATGGAACTATTCATTTATCCTATACTATTTATTTCATGAGGCCAAGTCTTTAAATAATGAATAAATGGCTTTTTAATATACTGCAGATCATGTTTTGTCATTACAGCGAACCCAAATCCTATGCCAAGTCAGTAAATAAATGTACTCAGAATAAAAAGCTGTCTTCTTTGTTTTTGAGGCAAAGGGACTTTGGGGATACTATGTTTGGATAAACTGTTTTTACTGAGAATGCATATGTATGAAAAATGTAGCTAGGATTCTGTTTACTCTCAGATGGAATGATTATGATTTTACCATAAAATGTGCTTTATAATTTAGTAAATGGTTGGTCTGCCTTCTACTCTGGGAAGTTTGATCAAAATACCTTCTTAGGAGGCAACCTTTACAGTAAGCTTCCCATTTAATTATAGTTCCTATAATTTCAATTTTTAACAATACAACTGTTAGACTGAGGGTATAGCTTAGAGATAGAGTGCTTGCCTGGCACGCATGAGGCCTGGGGTTTGGTTTCCTGCACTGTAAAACTGTTAAGCAGAGTAACCAGTTTTCTATACATGACCATGTTTCCTTAACCTATATAATTAAGAGAAATCCCATGTTTCAAATATAGTAATTATTTTTGAATTAAAAAAAAATCTTACTATTGAAATTTGCCTTTGACATTTTATATCTGTAGGTATTTGGTCAAAATATGTGTTTAAATTTCTGGCGGAAACATTTAAAAAGAAAAAAGAATTTCCCTAGGCTCATTTTTTCAATAACTATTATCAAGTGCCTGTCTGATGCTTGAGGGTGGTCACATAATGTGAACCACAGTGTTATAATCTCAGGGAGTTTGTGTTTTGGATTTTGTTTTGACTATTCATTATTTAAAATTGTCACTTTTATTTTGTAGGCAGTCTCGACAGATAGTACCTGATGTCAACACAGAGCCCTCCCAAAATGAACAGATCATTTGGGATGACCCTACTGCAAGAGAGGAGAGAGCAAGGCTTGCCAGCAATTTGCAATGGCCTAGTTGTCCCACACAGTACTCTGAGCTTCAGGTTGACATTAAAAATTTGGAGGATTCTTCTTTTCAAGAGCCTTTACGTGGTTCAGAAATTGCTGAACAGGGTAATGAGAAAATAATCTGTTTACTTGTTTGTATTAGGTGCATGTTGAACTTGGGCCTAAACTTGAGTCAGAAGGAATTTTTAATTGAGGTACTGTTGTCCAATAAGTTGAAAATATATTTTCTTTAAATTTGGAAATGTGGGAGTAGGCACCTTTTTCCAGGCATGGCTTTCAGGGGCTTTTTTGTTTGTTTTTTTTTGGAGGGGAGGGTTGTTTTTTGGGTTTTTTTTTTTTTTGGTATGGGGGATTAAACTTGGGGGTTCTCGATCACTGAGCCATATTCCTAGCCCTATTTTGTATTTTATTTAGAAATGGGGTGTCACTGAGTTACTTAGTCTCACTTTTGCTGAGGCTGGCTTTGATGATCCTCCTTCCTCAGCCTCCCAAGCCTCTGAGATTACAGGTGTACGCCACCACACCAGGCTTATCATTGTTCTTTGGTCCATATTGTCTCATTTTTATTTAATTAATCTAAATCATACCCAGCATATATCTGTATTTGTTCTTTGGATTATATGAGTTCCTTTCCAACATATCCTATTTTTTTCTTCTTTGAGCTTTACCTTGAAAATGAAATGCTTCCTATCATCTTTCCCTTTTTTCACACGCTATGACCATGTCCCTAAACTAAACATGTAGATTTGTCTCTGCCTGTGATTTTCTCCAAATGTAAAATTGCTTTCATTTTATGAATTTGGGTTACATTTTACTGATGTAAGTTTAGTATTTAAAGAAAGGGTTGGAGAAACCCAGATAATACATATGCCCTTTAAAGCGTTAATTGTATTTATTTATAAGATCTAGAAATAGGATATTTTCTTTTGCATGTACTTTTTACATTGCAGAGTTTGTGTTTAATCTGATTTCAGCCAAGGCAGAGGAAAAGTGTGTTGGGCAGTATCACATTACAGCATTTTATTGCCCTCAGCTGTCAGTGATCCTGGAAATGGATGTGGGACTGAAGCCCCCAAACACCCCAACTCTGAAGAACTGGAAACTCCAACAAAAGACAGTCACCTGATCCCTACTCCTCAAGCCCCAAGCATCGCCTTCCCTCTAGCCAATCCACCTGTGGCCCCACACCCTGGAGAAAAGGTGGGTTGATCCTATTGTAGTGACATGGCTTTTGGATTTTGCTGTTGTGTTATAGTAGAAATTTATTGATATCAATATCAAAGGTTCATCAAATAGTGAAAACTGCATTTTATTGCATTGTTTTTGTATTTGATAACTTGGAAGACTAAGAACAATGTCAATGTAAGAATAACTGTATCTGATAATTTTTGTTAATTTTTTCTAAAATAAAGTTCTTATATTCCAGATTGTAACGACAGAGGAGAGTCGTGAAGAATTAAAAAAATACATATTTCAGCTGTCGTCTCTGAATCCTCAGGAACGTATTGATTATTGTCATCTGATTGAAAAACTAGGTACCAATATTTAAATTAAAACTGTCCCATTATAATTACCTTAGTTGGAAGTCAGATGTTGTCAATATTGATATCATGGTGTAGAAGTTGAGAAAAAGTATGGGTAGTCTGTCGGAGGCTATAGGTGAGCATTAGAGCTTTGATTTTATTAACTGACCTGAATCTAAAGTCACTAGATCATGGGCCTAAAGGTTTAAATTGAAACCAACACTTAAGAATCTGCACTAGAGCATTTGTGGACGAAAACTTGGACAAAATCAATTAAATTACAGGCCTACAGTATAAATAAAACCACACTGAGGTGAAGTTGAAAGTGTAACATCCAGTGAAGATTTCTTGCCCTGAGTTTCCCCCCTGGTCGTTGGGCTCCCCGTCTGACATCTGGAAGCAGTCCAGGAGAGGAACCTGGTGTGCTGTAGCAGCACACTGGGAATACAGCATGAACCCCACATGTCATTTTATATTTTCTAGTAGCCACACTTAAAAAATAAAATGAAACAGGAGAGATTAAATGTAATTTTATTTGCACTAGTATATGTGAAATAGTGTCATTTAGCATGTAATGAAATGTTTTACATTTTTTATATTAAAGCTTTGATGTACATTTTACATTTTAATAAGAGAACTTAGTCTGACAGCTTGACATGGAAAGAGAACATTAAGTGCCATGTGGCTCAGTTGGTAGCGCGCTCGCCTGGCATGCGTGCGGCGCTGGGTTCGATCCTCAGCACCACATAAAAATAAAATAAAGATGTTGTGTCCACCCAAAACTAAAAAATATAATATTAAAAGAAAATTCTCTCTCTCTCTCTCTCTCTCTCTTTAAAAAAGAGAGAGAGAGAAATACTCTTATCTGTGCCTTCACTTTCTGAAACTCTGCCAACTCACATGGCATCATAGTAAAACTCTGCCAACTCACAGAGTTAAAAAAAAAAAAAAAAAAGAAAAGAAAGAAAGAAATACTGGGGATAGGAAAATAGTTCAGTGTGGTAGAGCACATGCCCAGCTAGATTCCCCAGCACTGCAGAAAGAAGATTGAAGTAAGGATGGTGAGGTTTTGATAATTTTAGAACCTAGGTGGCTAATGTGTGTGTATTAATTTTACTATTTTAACTGCTTTTGCATTCAAATTTTTATAATGAATTTCAATATATATATTAATGTCAGAGTTGTGTGATTTAAATAGTTCAGTGCATTTTATTTATAAACAATTTTTATGTATAGTTGAGATTACATTTTTTCCTAGAAAGAAGTTAAGAATAAAAATGCAAACAATTTCTCTTCACAAAGGTGGGCTGGTGATAGAGAAGCAGTGCTTTGATCCCAGCTGTACACACATTGTTGTGGGGCAGCCACTTCGAAATGAGAAGTATTTGGCCTCCGTGGCAGCTGGGAAGTGGGTGCTTCATCGCTCCTACCTGGAAGCATGCAGGACTGCAGGACACTTCGTGCAGGTGTGTGTATTCACATTCATGTGAAGATTTGTTTTTCTTGAAAAGTGAATATCTTAAGGTTTCAGTTGGGTGCTATGATATGTGCCCGTAATTCCAGTGACTTGGAGGCTGAGGCAGGAGGGTCTCAAATTAGAGGCCAGCCTCAGCAATTTAGCAATACCCTTTTTAAAAATAAAAAGAGCTGAGGATGTGGCTTAGTGGTAGAGCAGCCCTGGGTTCAGTCCTCAGGCCAGGGTCAGGGGTAGAGATCCCAGTATATATATCAACCATACACGTAATTGAAATAACCACATGTGAGCCAGGCGTGCTGGCACATACCTGTAATCTCAGCGATTTGGGAAACTGAGGTAGGATGACCACAAGTTCAAGGCCAGTTTAAGCAACTCAGCAAGACCTTATCAAAAAATAAAAAGGCCTAGTGATGTAGCTCAGAGTTAGAGTGCCTCTTGGTTCAGTCCTCAGTACCAGAAGAGAGAAAGAACACCAGGCATGGCCAGTTAGATTGTATCAGCTGTATGAGGTTCTTGGTAACAAGGCAAAAAAAGAAAAAAGGTACTATACAGCCATATTCAGTTTATTTTGTTTGTTTGGTACTGGGGATTGAACCCAGGGGCACTGTACCACTGAGCCACGTTCCCAGCCCTATTTATTTTTTTGAGACATGGCCTTGCTAAGTTGCTGAGGCTACCTTTGAACTCATGATCTTCCTGCCTTAGTCTCCTGAGTTGCTAGAATTACAAGCATGCACCACCACATTTAGCTTTATTCACTTTTTGAATTATTTAATTTGAATGTCATTTTTTTTTCTTTTGAAATAAAATGAGAAAGTTTCAAGATTATCTCATTGTAAGCTTTTATCTTCATTACTTGCCCATTAAACTAATTATTGAAAACTGGCCATCACCATAGCATCTACTATGTAGTTTTTGAAGTTTTCAATAAGACCCTCTTAGGGATCTTTTCTACAGACAGATAATCAAGTTCTCATTACATGCTCCTCTGAGACTATCCTTGTACAAAGTAACTCTTACATCAGGTGAAGCCCAATAACCTAAATATTGCCAATTGCCAGGTGTAGTTATGTTTCTTAGAAATGAGTGCAATATCTTTTCTGATTTTATTAAAAGCTAGGATACATTTGACTCTAGAGTATTTACCTACCCCCTGCTCACAAAATATTTACTTAACTGCACTCTGTATTTATAACAATTCAGATGGGCTGGGAATGTAACTCAGTGGTAGGACACTTTCTTAGCATGTGGAGGATCCTGGGTTCAATCCCTAGTACCACCAAAAGAAGGAGGAGGGGAAAAAAAAAAAAAACAGATTATAACAATTCAGTGTTTAGCTTTAATCTTCGCTGATTGAAGGCTTCTTGGGGTCAGAAACACATGTCCTGTCTGCAGCACAGACTCCCTGGGTTTAGGAGCTCAAAAGTATATTGGGTTCATTCTCTAGGAAGAAGACTATGAATGGGGAAGTAGTTCCATACTCGATGTTTTGACTGGCATCAGTGTACAGCAACGGAGACTAGCACTCGCAGCAATGAGATGGAGGAAAAAAATCCAGCAAAGACAAGAATCGGGCATCGTGGAGGTATTAGCATATATGATACCAGTGGCTTGGGAGGCTGAGGCAGAGGGATGACAAGGTCTTGGCCAGCCTTAGCAATTTAGTGAGATCCTGTCTCAAAAAGTGAAAAAAGGACTTGGATTGTGGTTCAGTGGTAGAGCACCGCTGGGTTCAATCCCATGTATGTATATAATTATATAGGTAATGTAAAGGGCATTCAATCATGTGGCTTCTTTTTTTAAGGGTATATGCTTAACTAAATAATAATTCTACTTCTTTTATCCTTTGATATGTTTGTTTGGTTTGGACATTCTAAATTGCACTTAATGTATATTTCTAGTGTTTCCAATTATGTTTGACAGTAAGATACATATCTTGAAAGCTCTTTTAAAAGATATTTATACTGGGCATGGTGGCATCTACCTGTAATCCCAGATGCCCAGGAAGCTTAGGAGGGAGGATCCCAAGTTGGAGGCCAGCCTGGGCAGCATAGAAAGACCCAGAATGAAAATAAAATTTAGAAAGGACTGGAGATAAAATCAGTGATTGAGCACGTGCTTAGCATGCACAAAGACCTGGGCTCAGCTCAAATGTCTACTGAGGAATGTGCCAGAGATTATCACGTTGTGGCAAAAGTAAAGGTCATGAAATTACTTACTAGCTGGGCTCAGTGGCATATGCCTATAATCCCAGTGACTTCACAGGCTGAGACAGGATCCACAAGTTCAAGGCCAACTAGCAAATTAGCAAGGCCCTAATCAACTTAGTGAGACCCTGTTTCAAAATAAAAAGGACTGAGGATGTGGCTCAGTGGTAAAGTGCCCATGGTCTAATCCCTAAGGCGCCCCCCCCCCGCCCCAATTTTATTTGCTGACTTAAAACAGTCTACAGTTAAAATCGTACATTATCAGTATTATTTTGTTATTTTCTAAATCATTTCAACACTGATGAATAGTTTTTGTTTACAGGGAGCATTCAGTGGTTGGAAGGTTATCTTACATGTTGACCAATCCCGAGAAGCAGGATTCAAGCGTCTTCTTCAGTCTGGAGGAGCAAAGGTTTGTTTCACATCAATTTACTATGTGTCTTACATGAATTATTATCCATCCATGCTTGCTGTGATCAATTCTTCATTTCCTCTACTTTTCAGATTGGTAATGCTTAAGTATATATTATCTATTTGAAGTGCTTGGGAACACTGGTAGATTGTTTCTTTTTGTTTTTTTCATTAGGTGCTACCTGGTCATTCTGTTCCTTTATTTAAAGAGGCCACACATCTCTTTTCTGACTTAAATAAACAGAAACCGGATGACTCAGTAATTAATATAGCAGAAGCTGCTGCCCAGAATGTGTACTGCTTAAGAACAGAATACATTGCTGATTATCTTATGCAGGTTGGTGACATTGTGTCCTTGATTTTCTCATTAACAAAGATATGCTTATCTGTACCTCAGAACCTTTGGCTTGTTATTAATGGAAGATCAACCTTCTGCTCTTCTTGATTTAGCCTCCTCCAGTTTTGTTCTGTTTTTTATAATGACACATAAACATTTAGCATGAGAGTTAAATATGACAAGGTCATACAGATCTAGCGTGCTTTCAAATACTGGGATATAAAGAAAGTAGAAATTGATTTAGGAATCCAAGGAAAATCGTTTATCCAAGGTCCTTCTTAGTTTTCTTGACCTTTGTGTTGATTTTCAGTAAATACCTATGTTAGATATGGTAATAATTAGGCATTTGCTATCTGGAGGGCAGATTTTGTGTTCAGAATCAGCTTATACTGTGTAAGATTTAAATGGGCAAAGAAAAATCTTCCTGACAGTAGAGTAAGCCTGTAAGCCAGTAGAGACGGCCTGTAAGCCGTCAACAAGGACGGATAAAATCCTAAATGTCTTTATTACAAAGTCTTTAGAATAGATTGGCATAGAAATAAGGGGAACCAAAACAGCCTGCTTCGTGATCTTGCTGCTTGGGTATGGGGGTTGCTCAGGGTTTAACAGCAGGAATGCTTGAAGCCTTTATTATAAAGTGGATATACTGATTAGGAATTAGTAACCATTAATAACACTCCTGGAGCAACTTGTAAAGAGACTTTTAAAGATGCTTAGTGTAACAAGCCCCAGAGTTTGAGACCATCCTGGGCAATGTGAGATGCTGTATTTTAAAAAGAAAAGGTCAATTTACTGAGACATGTGAGGTTATAAAAATTTATATAATGAGGGAAAATGACGGGGGTTAGGAAGATATAGAGAGCTGAAGCTAGGGTCTTATTTATGAGTTATTAACCTGGAGAAGGACATCTGAGTTGTTTTGTTTTGGACTACCATGAATAGAGCTGCTGTTTTTATGTGAATATGTTTTCATTTGACTGTGACACATGCCCAAGATGTTCCCAGAATATCCATATTGTTTTACATTCTCATCAGCAATGTAAGTGATTCGGTTTCTGTCTTCAAGATTTAGTATTGTCTCTATTTTTTTCTCTTAGCCATTTCAGTAAGTATCTTACTGTGGTTTTAATTTGTGTATCTCACGTGGCTAATGAAGTCCAACATCTTTTGGCATACTTATTTGCATGTTTACATAATCTTCATTAAAATATCTGTTCATATCTTTTGCCCATTTTCTGTTTTTAGTTTTGTTTCTAGTATTGGGGACTGAACCCAGGGCCTTGTGCACACTGGGCAAACACTCTACCACTAAGCTGTTACATCCCCAGCCCTCCTTTGCCCGTTTTCTAATTGAATTGTTTTTATTGTTGAGCCCTGAGGGTTTCTTGTTTTAGATGATAGTCTTTAATTGCATGTGTGGTTTGTGAATATTTTCTCCCAGCTTATTTATCTTCTTAGAAGAGACTTTTGCAGAGACAGAGAGTTTTTCTTTGGCTTTGTGATATGGAATGGATCCCAGGGCCTCACGCATGTGAAGTAAATTTATTGGCCACTGAGCTCTCTCCTCTGCCAAAGAGTTTATATTTTGATGAGGTCTGATTTGTCAATATTTTATGGATTGTGATTTTCATATCAAGCCTTTACCTAGCTTTAGGTCTTAAAAGATTGTTTTGTTTCTTCCTAAAAGTCTTTAAAGTTTCGTTGTCTATGATCCATTTTAAGCTAATTGCTACATAAGATGTGAAGTTTAGGTCAAAGTTTGTTCTGGGATTTCTTTCTTCTGAGACTGTGCAGTGGCTCCATTTGTCACTTGTTCAAAGAACCTTCTCTCCTCTGTTGAGTTCCTTTTGTACCTTTGTCATAGTCTGTTGGGCATACTTGTGTATGTCTGTTTCTGGTTTCACTGATCTGTGTCTTCCCCTCTGTGGTGGTCTGCTGCTGTGATCCTACAACTCTTATTTTGTTAGCCCTGATATCAGCCAGTGATAGCTTCTACTTACTCCTCTTTTTAAAGATTGTTTTAGCTACTTTAGGTGCCTTTCCATTTTTCTTTCTTCAGTTGTACCTTTTTTCCATAAATTTTTAAAATAAGCTTGTTTATACTCATAAAAAAAATCTTAATTTTGATGGGAATTGCATTCATTAGTATTGATCTCTTTAAGTGTGTTTTGAGTCTTCCATCCGTGAACATGGCCTGTCTATTAATTTAGTTCCTTGATTTTTCATGAACATTTTGTTAAATTTATATATAAGTATTTCATTTTTGTTATTTTTTTTTTCTTGAGAATGAATTATGTTCTGCTTCTACATATGTAGAATAATTTCTGAATCTATCCTGCACATTATGAATAAGTTTAGAAACTCTGCATTCTGCTGTAGCCCTCTGAAAACTGCTGTTTTTATTTAGCAGGCAGTTTACTAGACTGACATAAAGCAGCCGCAGCTTAAATCTTAGTTCAGTGTCTTTGGTCTTAGCACACACATGACATGATTTAGAGGTCAAGTGAAGATTTGGGCAGGGTTCCTCCCTGAACTGGGTCCCCCGCTTGCTGTTTTTTTCTGGGATTTCCCCACCTTACTTTCCAGGGGGTGTGGTTCTCATGTGTCTTTCTTCAAGCCTTTTTTTTTTTTTTTTTTTAGCCAGGCTGCACAACAGTCTGGGGCCCTCTCCTCAAAGTCATAAAAAAAGAGAAAAATGCTCTATACTATTTATTCTTCTAAATGTCAGCTCTTCTTGATTTGTTTATTCTCCAGTTTTCTGGTAGTTGCCTTTAATATATTTTAGTCAGAATTTACAGTTGTTATACATGGAACGACCACCAATTTTATGGAGCTTTTTTTTCAGGTTACCCAGTCTACCATATTTGCCAGAAAAAAATTGATGTTATTACACTTAGAATAAAGGAAGAAATCTTTTCTTCAGTATTGTAAAATGGCTGTGAAGGAGAAGAATGTGTGGGTTTGAGAAGGGAAGGAACTCTGTAGCTTTGCCACTTGCTTGTTAAGTAACATAGGTTGTCTTATTTTAAATTGGTTTGTAAAATGGGAATATAGAGAGAATGTTATGCTAAGCTTAGCAACTTGTGTTATGATAGCTATTGAGCATGTAATCCCCATGAAGATCTGAACAGGGATTCTTCCTCTACCTGAGCTGTACTCTCATTTTTCTGATAAAAGGTGTATGCTGATCCAGCATACCATGAGAGACAGGTTTTTGCAAGAACCTAGGAAAGAATATGCATTTTCCTTTTTAAGCTTTTCTCCTCAAAAGGCAGAGTGAAGGAGTCTATGACTTGATTGCCTAAAAGTTTGAAATCTTGGGGAGAAAAAAAGAAAAACATTTCCTTTGCTCTTATAGGAATCTCCTCCTCCTGTGGAGAATTACTGTCTACCAGGAGCTGTTGCATTTCTTCAGAATAATAAGGAGCCTGCACCACTGTCACCACAGAAGAGGAGAGCTGCTGTGGAGAAGAGCAAGGTCAAACGACCTCGAATACACTAGTCGAGTCTGCCCCTTAGTTACCAAACAGGAAATGTAAAGCCTGAATGTTGTTGTGATTGTGTAGCAATTTGAAGACATGTACCTACCTGAAGAATTTTGCTTTGGAATGTAAAGATGATCCCGCCTGAAATTTTTAACACCTGAAATTTTAATCACTGAAACATTGTTTTTTAATGAAAAGTTCCTGAAATAACAGCAAGAAAATACAACTCCTCAGCTGGCTTGTCAAACCTCGTGGATGTGTGCAAAAGGCTTTTGTTTATCTTTCTTGTAAATATATGAGGCTGTAGCTCGGTGGGAATTTTAGCAAGGTGATGGATTTTGCTTCAGAATGTCTCCCTTGATTTGTAAAAAGAGTTATCAATTGGGCCTTTTCATGTTTTCCCTGATTTTTATCTTCTTATCATTTTACCTCTTTTTAACAGGAGCCTGAGCACAAGGTTTAACGAGGAAACTGGGGCTTTAAACTTCTGTGTGTGTGTATGTATATATATATATATATATATATGTATATGTATGTGTGTACAGATCTCCATGATGTTTGCCAAGTTTGGGCACCAAAACTTGGAAAATGTGACAATAAAGAATAAAAATAGTGACTCAAATTAGTATTAAGATGTGTTCAGTTAGCTCTGTTAAGGCACTAAAAGAGTTGTAAAACTTAGCTTAAAAATTAAATTGCTAATTACATTTCTGATATTTGTTATTTATGCAGAATTTTGTTCTATTAGATTGAAAAAAAAAAAAAAAACCTTCTGCTGAAACTGTTAAACTGCATTAGCTGTTATGATGCTAGACCCGAACACCAAATATTATATGCATTAGTACCACCTTCTAACTATAAAAACACCTCATCTTGTCATAGAACAAATGAGAAAGTTAGGACTGTAATTTTGATGTCAACTATTTGTTTCCTAATGAGTCTTTGAAACAGCAAAGGGGAAGAGTCTCAACTTGGACATGAACCCCTTTTGTGTTTATCAGAAGAGGAAGGAGTTGTGTCCCTGCCCCTTAAGTTTTGAGTTTCATCACAGTTGACAATGTAAATTCTACACAAGGAGGTAGCATCTTAATGTAAACTATACTCCTGCCTTGCTCCAAAACCACATGGGCCTAGTTTTATCAAAACCATTTTTAAGTTAGCTAAATCACTTTGTAGATTGTAGGGTTTTTGTGTGTGTGTGTGTGTGTGTTTGTTTTGGTTTGGTTTTAGTTGTAGTTGGACACAATACCTTTATTTATTTATTTTTATGTGGTGCTGAGGATCGAACCCAGTGCCTCACGCACTAGGCAAGCACTCTACCACTGAGCTACAGCCCCAAGCCCTGTACTAAGTTTTGGAATTGATATTACTTCTTGAGGGGGCAGTTGAGCCTCCCTCCCACCCCCGCCCCTGCTGCTGCCATCTTGGTTGTGGTACTCACATGCTCTACCACACTAAGCTACATCCCAAACCTGAACTTCTTGATGATCACAATGTTTCTTTCCATTCCAGATAAAATTACCTAATCTACTCTTTCTGCAAAAACAGTGTACTGTTCTCTTGTTTACATCTGACACAGCTGAGGCTCCAGACGTGGTGTCTCCTCCCTAGCATCTGCCCATATCCTCCCTCATGAACCACTTCAGCTCTGGCTGTGGTTCTTTATCTGTAAATGTCCTAATGCCACCAAAAATATCCTCTCACGTGCAAGGAGTACCAAGCATAGGTAGTTGTCTGTTTTTAAAATAAAAAATGTTTATTCTTAATTTACCTTCAGAATTGCTACAGAATTTTAATGTGATGTTTAAATTAGCACCTTATAGTCCTCTGAATTTTTTCATGCATTAGTCTGATCTCCTCAGCATTCATTAATTCAATAACTAGGACTCATTAGCCCACAAGGTAGAGCCTGGGATTCAGGAGTAAACCACCTAGAAACATGCTCTCAGCACTTAGAGGTGGGAACCCTGAATGCAGACCCTACTTAATTATGTCCAAATTCAGCATTTATAGTAATGGACTGAATTGTGTCCCTCCAATGTTAATAGGTTGAAGTCAGCCCAACCTTGTGTATAGCTAAAGCCTTGAAGGAAATAATTAAAGTTAAATGAGGTCAGAGGGTGGGACCCTAGTCCAGCAGGATTAGTGTCCTCATAAGAAGAGAGGGGGACATGGTGGCACATGCCCATAATCCCAGCTACTCAGGAGGCTGACACAAGAGGATCATAATATCAAGGCCACCTTGAGCAATTTAGCTAGACCCTGTGTTAAAATTTTAAAGGGCTGGGAATATAGCTTGGTGGTAAAGTGCCCTGATACTAAGGGCATGAGAGTTTAGAACTCTCCTGCCACCATCACCCCAACTCCCACCTGCATGTACACAGGAAACTGAGGACAGGGACAGGCAGACATCCATCAGGTTTCTAATTTTCAGAACTGAGAAAGTAAATTGCTTTTTAAGCCAACTACCCTGTGGACTTGCATTATGGCAGGCCCAGCAAACTACGTTACAGCGCACGACATCCTGGGGTGGATGCAGGCACGGGTTTGTATGTTCCTTTTGAGCTTAGAGCTGTCATAAAGCTAGATTCTAGACATGTGACTCCCCACCCCAATATGCCACAAATCCATGCCTATTATTTCACAGGCCTCTTGCCTGGAGGTTTTTAAATACACAGTTTGCTGATGTTACAGAGAGAGCAAATATCTTGTTTTGTGGACTGGGTCTTTGTATCATTTATCCCCAAATCTTTCAAAAATGTAAAAACCCGGCTGGGGTTGTGGATCAATGGTGGAGTGCTTGTCTAGCATGCATAAGGCACTGGATTCAATCCTCAGCACCACATTAGGTAAATAAAGGTATTGTGTCCATCTACAATTAAAAAAGATTTTTAAACATGTAAAAGCCATTCTTAGCTTGAGGCTTTGCAAAAATAGGCATTGGGCCACATTTAGTCAACCTTTTCTTTCTCCCTAAGAATGTTCTTAAATTTAGATGGGTCAACAAGCAAGGCACACAGTGTTTTTGTTTTTTATACCAGGAATTGAACCCAGAGATACTGAACCACGGCTTTTTTTTTTTTTTTTTAATTTTGCAACAGGGTCTCACTCAGTTGCTTAGGATCTTGCTAAATTGCTGAGGCTGGCTTTGAACTTTCAATCCTCCTACCTCAGCCTCCTGAGCCACTGGTATTATAGGCATATGCTATTGTGCCTAGCCCAACTGTTTTGCTGCCACACTATGATTAGTATTAACCACTTGGCAGGACAATTTCAAGCTTAGCATTTGAGGATCTGTAATGAAAATTGCTTTAAATTTGAGGTATCTACTGGAGGAAGGAACCTTAGTACAGATATCTATTTAGGCATTTTCAAGTCAAAATGTTCAAATTTAAAAGCAGTAGAAGGAGCCAATCGCAGTGACACACACCTGAATCCCAGCAACTTGGGAGGCTGAGGCAGGAGGATCACAAGTTTGAGGCCAGCCTCAGCAATTTACCAAGTTACTAAATAACTCTGAGACCCTGACTCAAAATAGAAAGGTCTGGGGATGTAGCTCAGTGGTAAAGCATCCCTGATTCAAACCCTAATACCAAAAAATGAAACAGCCAAGAAGTAGAAGAAACAAATATCCATCAAATAAATAAATGAACAAAATGTGTTCTGTTTTACTATGTCAAGTAATACATAAAATTATTTGAAACTCAAAATTTCCAGGAAAGAGCATAAATTCTTTTACATACACACACACACGTATATGTATGTGTGTGTATATTAGTTTTAGGTGGACACTATTTTTATGTGGTGCTGAGGATCAAACCTGGTGCCTCATGCGTGCTAGGCAAACACTCTACCACTGAGCCTCAATCCCAACCCAAAAAACACAAATTCTAATAATAAAAGAATATTGAATATTCAACCTTAAAATCCTGGGGCACATCTGTAATCCCAGCAACTCCGGAGACTGATGCAGAAGGATCCCAAGTTTGAGGCCAGCCTCAGAAAATTAATGAGGCCCTAAGTAACTTAGCGAGGCCCTGTCTGAAAATAAAAGGGCTGGGGATGTGGTTAAGTGCCCCTGGATTCAATCCCCAGTACCAAAACTAAAATAATAATAATAATAAAATAAAGAAAGAAACTAAGGGCTGGGGATATAGCTCAGTTGATAGAGTGCTTGCTTTGCATGCACAGGCCATGGGTTCAATCCCTGGGACCACCAAAAAAAGAAACTAATAAAATCTAGCAATTACCTTCCTATGTCAGAATGAACCTCCTTTCAATACGACAGCTGAGGAAAAAGTTCTCTTTACAGAATAATTCCAGACAACAAATGAGAGCAGCATATGATTTCACAACTCCAGGGATCACCAATAACTGCCCAAACTGCTGCACACAAGGCAAGTGGGGAAGTTCATGTTAGATGAAGCTGATGACTCCCGAGCTTATTGCTTACTCAGGACAACCAGGTGTGTGGCCCTGAAGTGATACAACAGGAAGTAAAGAACAATACCTGTGAAATATTCTTTCACCTACACTTGTGAATCAGGCTCGAATTTGATCAAGCCTCCAAATATTACGACCCATGATCAGTCAACACTGAGGAGACAAAAAATAAAGAGAGAAACTTTTAACACTAAAAGAAGTTATTCAACTAGTAAAAGGCAACTGCTACAAGGAGATTTAACTGCTGGCCACAGTGGTACACACGTGTAATCCCAGCAACTCAGGAGGCTGAGGCAGGAGGATGGAAAAAAGTTCAAGACCAGCCTCAGAAATTTACTAAGGTCCTATGCAACTTGGCAAGACCCTGTCTCAAAATTTAAAAATTAAAAGGACTGGAGATGTGGCTCAGTGTAAAGCACCCCTGGTTTCAATCCCCAGCGCGCGCGCGCGCACGCACGCACACACACACACACACACACACACACACACACACAAATGCAGAAAGCAACTACTTCCCTAACCCTGAGAAGGGACTGGAGGGGTGGAGTCCAGAAAATTAAGGCTTCAGGCCTCAACTGGCAGCAGTAACATCCTGACAATGGAGGCAGAAAAACTTCTAGGGGTCACAGCTGACCAAGCATGCCGCTCTAGGAGTGGGGGACCTTGCAGGGGAGGGGTGGTGTGGGCTGTTTCCGAATCATGAAGGTGAGCCACTGTGGAATACAGAACGCCTGGAAATAGTCCTTCCTCCAGCCCTGGCGTCTGGTGTCTCTATAGTGCCCTCTACTGACAATGTACTGATGATGGCTCCTGAAATCCCACCTCCTCACTGCAATCAGAGCCTATCTCAGTGGCACAGGTAGCTAGGCGTGGTTGTGCATGTCTGTAATCCCAGCATCTCAGGAGGCTGAGGTAGAAGAAGCACAGTTTGAGTCCAGCCTGGGTGAATTCTTTTTAAAATATTTTTTTAGTTGTTGATGGACCTTTATTTCATTCATTTATTTATGTGAGGTGCTGAAAATCAAAACCAGTGTCTCACACATGCTAGGCAAGTGCTCTATCACTGAACCACGCCCCCAGCCCCTGATTGAACTTTTAATGAGCCCCCATCTGAAAAGAGAAAATGCTGCGGGCCCAGCTCAGTGGTAGAGCACTCCTGTTCAATCCACACGACCACCCCCCAAACACACACCAAAAAGAAGGGCACAGTAGTACCTTGCTGTAACTATAATATTCCAGAATGACCAGGTTCCCTCAATTACTTCAGTGTAAGAAAAAGTGGGGAAATTAAAGGGAAGACTGGAAGAACTGCAGTCCACTGCCAACAAACCAAATTCATTCAAAACAGCACCAGAAGAGAAAAGAGAATAGCAACACCAATGGGATATGTGACACTATGGACATTTTTTTAAGGTGTGAAAATGCTGATTTGGTGAAATATGGATGAAACAGAATAATTGGAAGGCGGGGAAGGTGCCCTAGGCTGAGTTGCCACAAACTGGTAAGTTGGCTTAGGGAGCACAGGCGTTTACTACATACCATGTTGGGAGCCTGGAGCCGGAACTCCGCGAACTCCACTCTGGCAAAACGCCAGGCGCCATCCTGACTCGGCTGCGGCTCTCAACAGGCAGGGGAAAGGAAGTGCCAACTCCTGGCCCCAGTCCTCGCCGAGGGCTGCGTCTGAGCAGCTGCAGGCTCGCAGTCCCTTCTTGCATGGTGCGAGACCCAACGCTGCTCGGACTCGGGCACCGGGCGCAGTGGTGGCCGCCAACGGGCGCCCCGCCCCGCAGCAGCGCAGCGCCGCGCAGCAGAGGCGCCCCGGCTCCCGGCAGGAGAGGCAAGGCAGCGCGGCCAGGGACCCTGAAGGCTCAAGGAAGACAGGCGCAGGGCTCGCCTCCTCCGCCTGGATCCTGTCCCTTCCTCTCCCGGGTCGCCGCTGCAGCTGAACCCAGTAGCCCCTTCTTAGCGCCCCGCGGCTCTAGGCTCTCAACAATACCATTCTCTGTTCCTCTGTATTTGTAATTTTTCATTATAACATTATAGACACTAAAATTTCACCGTTGGCCATTTAAAAACAGAGTAGTATAATTCGCCCCAACATTAGGGACTTTATGCTACTTTGAGAGACGGAAGAGGGCAGACTCCCAAACATCCATACTGACCTTGGGTGAATAGGGCAGAGGGCTCCTTCAAGCCAGACTCAAAGGAGTTTTTTTCCTTCACTAGCTTTAAATCTGGTGGGAGGCAAGGAACAAAGCCTTATGGTGCAGAATATACTGAGTCAAAATACCTGTGTGGCAAGCCTCACTCCTTCCTTACTAGCTTGAATTTCAGCAAACTACTTAACTTTTCAGAACCTATTTCCCCGATTTTACGGGGCAGTCAGGAGGTCAGGGATAAACCAGTCAATATTCGTTACCTGTTCACTTGATTAGAACAGTACCTGGCCCAAGATAAAATACTCTGTTTATTTATTTATTTTGTACTGAGCCATGAGCCACATGCCAAGCCCTTTCTTTTTTGAGACAGGGCCATCCTTGCTAAGTTGCCAAGGCTGGCTTTACACTTTGTGATCCTCCTACCTCAGCCTCCCAAGCTGCTGGGATCACTAGTGTGCATCATCATGGCAGCAGTGATTTTAAAAAATTCCAATGACTGCCAAGCATGGTGGTACACACCTGTATAATCTCAGCAATTTGGGTGGCTGAGACAGGAGGATCCCAAGTTCGAGGCCGCTTCTGCAATTTAGCAACTCCCTCAGCAACTTAGTGAAACACTCTCAAAATTAAAAATTAAAAAAAAAAAAAAAAGTATGCAGCTTAATGGTTAAGTGCCCCTGGGTTCAATTCCAGTATCAATCAACAAAACCCCAAGGTCTGATACAACATTCTTGTCAGGCTGGAGTCAAGGTATTAAAAAAGATGTTAGGGGAGAATGAAGGAATAGAACTTTGCAACCTGCTCTTCACCCACACTATTATGGTACCACTGAGGTTGGGAGTCCTTGACCTCCAAAGTTCTATTCAGTTTCAGATTTTTAATAATAATAATATAAAAAATGTACTGGGGATTGAACCCAGAGGTGCTTTACTACTAAACTACATATCCCCAACCCTTTTGAGAAAGGGTCTTGCTAAATTGCTGAGGCTGGCCTTGAACTTGCCATCCCTTCTGCCTCAGCCTTCCAAAATTGCTGGATCACAGGCTTGAGCAACTGCATCTAGCCCCACATGACTTTTAAAAAGGCAGAGACTGGTAAAAAGTGACCTGCATGCCCAGTTGTGGTGGTGCAAGCGGCTGAGGAATTAGATGGTCACAGGGTTCTGCTGCTCTCATGCTTGTCTCTGATAGTTAATAAGGGTCATTTCACAGTCACCAGGGAGAAATGCAGAATTACAAGTAGCCAGGAGTACTGTAAGGTAGATAAACTTTGCTGTAATTTAGGATAAACCTCAGAACTTGAAAGTCTCTAAACTCAGGCCATACCCATGCTAATTAAACCATGTCTGGAGGTGGGAGTCGAACAGCATTTTAAGGATCTTCAAGTTATTCCAAAATGCAGGTTTGAGATCATGAACATGATCTTGCAGAATTGTACCACTTCTCATGAAGAAAACTGCTCACACAGGTAAAAAACCTTCAGAGATTGGCTTCTTAGGGCAGAATATGCTGTTTTCAACTGCAAATTAAAAGGAAGAATGTGGTCATGTGCACCTGCAATCCCATGTACTTGGGAAGCTGAGACAGGAGGGCCGAAAATTAGACAGCAGCCTGAACAAATTTGTGAGGCCATTCTTCAAATAATAAAAAGGTCTGGAGACCTAGGAGACCAGATTCAATCTCCAGTACCACATAAGAAACTAAATCAATAAAGGTGCTGGGCAACTGGATATCCACTTGCAGAATGAACCTGGACCAACAAAATTCACACACCAGAATGACTCAAAGATCTAAACAAAAAAGCTGAAACAGACTGGACTCAAAATGGAGAATTCCATGCTTCAGACACATGGGAGAAAGCATTTGCAAACTGTGTATCTGATAAAGGAGGGACCTAGAATATATAATTCTTGGCAAGTCAATAAAGACAAATAACCCATTTAAAAACTGGCAAAAGATCTCAATACTTTTCCAAAGACAAATGGTTGGTAAGCACTTGAAAAGATGTTCAACATAATTATTCATTACAGAAACAAACCAAAACCACAATGAGATTCCAGTTTACACCCTCTAGGGAGGCTAGAATCAAAGATTCTCAGACAACTGAAGAGGATACGGAGAAGTAGGATTCCTCAGACTAGATTGTTGGGAATTTAATAGGGTGCAGCCACTTTGGGAATTTGGTAGTTCCCTAAAGTATCATATGACCTAGCAATTTTATACCTAGGTACATATCCAAGAGAATTGAAAACAAGTTCTCTTTCTCAAATACCAAAAAAAAAAAAAAAAACCTTGAAAATTTAGTTTAACATTGATCATAACAAAACAAAAACCATCCAAATGTCCATCAACCCAGGAATGTATAAACATGGTATATTTATAAAATTGACTTAAAACTACTGATCTGATACATGCTACAACACAACATGGGCAAATCTGAAAAATGTGCTAAGTCAGTTAAAATTGATGTCAATATCCAGAATAGGGAAACTGAAAAATCCTCTGTTGCCTAAGGTGGAGGATTTGGGATTGGGGTGACAAGTAACAGTTCAGAGGTGGGGAATTTCTTTCTTGGGTGATGAAAACACTCAGGAATGAAGAGTGAAGGTGACTGCATGTCCTTCAGAATATGCTAAAAACTACACGAACTGTATTTTTTTTTTTTTTTTAACTTTTAAAAAGCGGGGTTAAAAAAACTTACGGGGAGGGCTGGGGTTGTGTCTCAGTGGTAGAGCACTTGCCTAGCACATGAGAGGCACTGGGTTCAATTCTCTGTACCACATAAAAATAAATAAAGGTCCATCAATAACTATACTTATGGGGGAAAAAATCAGTAAGTTTGAGTTTCTGTATATTGTTTTAAATAAGGTGGCCAAGAAAAAAGCCTCAACTGAGTACAATCAAATAATAATCAACAAAGCCTGAGATAGGAGGATCAAGTTCAAGGTCACCCTCAGAGACTTAGCAAGACCCTACCTTAAACTCAAGTGCTTAACAGTAAAGTTAACAAATATTTAAATATTTATTACCAAAAATGACTGAAAATATACTGATTTAGAAATTCAGGCACTATAATTCAAACTCTACTGCTCTAGAGAAATACGTACGTTTCAAGTAAAGCGTCAAACCTGCAGTGTCTAGAATGAATTTCCTTGCTGTAACCTAACATTTAATATTTCAAGAGACAAGTAGATTCCAATACTTCTCCAAAGATAAAGAACATTTATCATGGTTTTGCAGCCATTTTCGTTCCCCATCTTTTTAACATCGAGTATTCTGCAAGCACTCTTCCAACAAGGGTCACTCTCCCATAGCAAGGAGGCATGACATTAATTCACCGTTTCCCAAGACAGTTTAGAAGAAATACTGTCACACTCCATGATCCATATATTTACTTTTTATTGAATTTGTTAATGTTACAGAGTTCTCGCACTGCCAAACCATGCCTGAGAATCCAAAGAAGGAAATGGTATAATGGACAGCCTCATCAACCCATCATACAGTATATTAAAACTTGATTCATATGCATTTTGAGAATTTCACAATCTCTTATAAAATTATAACAAGAGTTGGAATTTAAGTCTGCTGCAGGTCTTCAAAATTTCCAGTACAGTATGCCATTAAATAAAACCACCTCATATTCATCTCAGTTCATTCCTCAACAATATAACCCAACAAAAGTTTGTGGGAAAAACGCATACTTTAAGGAAAATATGTGGCTCAGGGTCCAAGAGATTACTTGTTAAGGTTTTTGGCTCCCAAATCATGTCTTCAGTATAACCAAGAATTTTAAAAGTCTCCTTTAATCATCCTACCTCCCCGCAACTGGCTCAGCTACTCATCCAAATAAATCAGAAGGCAGGCTGTCCTACCTGCCACCTCAAATACCAACATTATTGCCCAGAAGTGGTAGGCAGGTGCTGTCAGGAGATACTATAGCCCTCCTAAAAGTCCAATTCCTGCACCAACATATTCACCAAGACCAAACTCCTACAGAGAATGGCCCCACACCAGGACAGCTGCCTTCACTCATGTACTTCACACCTGCCAGCAGCAAGCCCACAACTCCTGCCTTTGGTGAATGGATTTATTACAGAGAAACCCAGGCTCTGCATCAAGTGGTCACACACCACTACAAATATTTCTACTGAATCACAGATATAAAACTAGGAAATTTGCTAGACTGTCTCATTAGGTAGAAAGAAATGTCTCAGTAATCCTGGGGCACTTCCACAAGTCCCTTTTAAGGACTAAGTACTAGTGGATAGCTTAAGCTGTAATTATTAAAAACAGCAGGGCTATATCACTGTCTTTTGCCCTGCCTTTCTAAATGAACACTATTAGAGACACTCTAAAAGGCTGGTAACAGAGCTAGTGGGGACAATCACTGTATCTTTAGAATGTTTTAATACCTTAAAAATTTGGACACAGGTATGTAAGGAACTCTTATCAACACCCATACAAGATCCAGGACACTTAAATGGATTGTGGGTGGTTTTGCTCACATTGCTTGAATCCCTTAGTTTGAGTAGAAACCGCTGTCTCCACAGCAGTGTACTGTAAATTTAGACCTGACTGGAGGCTTTAGCAGCACCTGAAGTAGAGTGTCCAGCATTTGCTGCCCCTTATGTCAAAGGCTATTTGGTTCCACTCCAGGGATTGGCAAATTCAGGAGACATTTCACAATTCTAATGCATATTTCAGGTTACTTACCTAACCAAGCAATATGCTGTCAAAGAACTTATTCCAAGTCAAAGCAAAAAAGGCCTTAATGTGGAACACAGAAAAAGCACTATCCAAATAAAAAATGACTAAGAGAAACGAGATTATTCCTTCCCCCACCCCTTTTCCCACTTGGTAGACCCAAGTTTGGTTGAATTCAATTTGTAGTTTACCTCAGACTATAACTAAAAACTTAAATTATAATTCACAGCCCTACATAGATGATCTGAACACAGTTCTTTTGAGCGGCATGTTCCAGGAAGTATAATATAGCCACAGCCTACTACAGAGTATTCCTTAGGGTGGGGGACAGGACAGGTTAATTAAGGTCACTTAAATCTTCATCTTTTACAGCAGATCAGAACCCAGATGGCTGACTTTCTGCAGGATTTCTGATAGGAATCCAGTAGAGCTGGTTTCAAGGTTCATATCGACACCTTAATAGCTGTAACCTTCTTATCCAGAAGTTGTGATCCACATGAAGTCCACAATGAATGCAGCAAATCTGAGGTAGTCAACCCTTACGAAGGCTCAGTATCTGAACATAAAAAGATTTTTGAAATGACCACTGCTGCAGGTTTTGGTTTTTTGTATTTGCAGAGCAATTATGAAATAACACTGCTGAATCTAGTCCACACATTTATATAACAATGGAAGCTCTCCTAAATCCAGTATACATAAAGAGCAGTTGTGACACTTTAAACTTCCACAGTGCAACAGAGCCAGTCACTTAAACCGAGGGGTCTGCATCAGCTGCTGTAGGTCCAACAGAGATCGGATGAAAGGTTCATGGTGATAAGCAGTGGTCTAGTTACCTCAGAAGGGTTAGCAAAGACCATTCCTCAATTGTACTGTGTGTGGCTGCTTTTCTGATTTTCAAGCACAGCATACTGGTTGTCTAGCTGAAGTTTAAGGGCCTGGTTTTTTGAAACCTCATCCCTACCTCTATTTTTGTGTCTTACTACTTCAAAGTTCTTCTCCATTTCTTTATCCCTAAGGGAAAAGAAATGTAATCAGTAAATATTCTTCACTAGGGTTTTTTGAAAATATTCTTCCTTGGGGGTGGGGTGGGGGGGAAAGGCCACCCCTAAATATCTTGGGGAGGGACAGAAAAGGAGAACTGGTATATAAAATTCTTATCAAACCATTTTAAGGCTTCAATTGAACAGAAAAGGTAATACTGTACTGAAGCTCTATGGTCCCATCTACTGAATAGCATTAACTGCAAACCTGTTTGGGGACCATTTGAAGACAGCTGGAAAGAAGCTGTGCAATGAGATTCCTCCTAGGACTCACTTCTAGATTTAGCAATTAGTAGACAATACATCTCTTTCTTTATGCATAAGGTAAGGGTAACAATTTTCTCATTCAAGTAAAGTTCTCATCATTCAATGATTTCTCCCCACTTTTGTTTGTGAGGGGTCGGACTAGATCAGGCAAAGAAAGCTGAGTGTGGTGAGTCACTCCCCTCCCAGAGTCCCTTACGCATTCTGTAGGAGAGCAGAGGAGCAAAGTCCAAGTGGAGGTTTAAATTCAAGCCAGCTGTGCTCTCAAAGAGGCGAAAGGCTGGGATTTACTTTAAAAGCCACCCAAAAAAATTTCCATCTGATGTCATTTACATTTCTTCCCATTTTATTTATTTTTTAAAATTCATGTCCCTAAATAAGATGTAGATGTGCCATATGTGGTCATTAACTCCAGGTAGGATTCATTTTAAGTACCTGCTGAAATAAGATTATTTTAATATTAGATTTATAAATGTCAACATCTTTCATCTATTCACATTTACTGGGAAATACAATGAAATACTGCTCTTACATTTCTAGTTTCCATATTATAAGGAACATAAGCCAGTAATAATGTATTTATAAAAGATTTTAAATGAGACTTGTCACCGCCACAAAACATACCAAGCATCGGAGAATCTGTGACAGCAAAGTGTCTTCCATGCTCTTCCCCCTTGCCCTCCCTCCTGGGCCTGTAGTCCCAGCTGGTTCTCAGCTGCTTGTCAGTGGCAGCCTGGGCCTTACCAACAGGGAATAGTCTCCCTCAAGCGGGTTTTCATTTCCCCTACACCCCACTCCCTCACAAGAGCCCGAGATCCCACGTGAAATTGAAATGCAATAATTACAGTACTTACTTTCGGCTTTCTACATGCTTGGCAGTGGACTGCAGGGATGGGAACTGTGTGTCGCTGTATATTTCTGGTGGTCCTTGTGGTGTTTTCCTTGTTGTGGTTAGCCTGGCCCCAGGAGGCCTATACACACCACTAGTCATTGCTGGTTCTGGGGTTTCTGTAACTAATATTTTGTAAGAGCTTAGAGAAATCATTTAAATGGATAGTGTTTTAATAATCTATTCCTGCATGCTCAACCATTTAATAGTCATGGAAAAAAGCAACCCCTGATACGGAAAAGGTCTCTGGATTAGACAACAAAAGTTATCCGGAAAAAAAATATTTTTTTTTTGGTACCAGGGATTAAACCCAGGGGCCCTTAACCACTGAGCAACATCCCCAGTCCTTTTATTTTTAAAAATTTTGAGATAGGATCTTGCTAAGTTGCTGAGACTAAATTCAAACATGCAATCCTCCTGCCTGAGCCTCCCAAGCCGCTAGGAATACAGGTGCAGTGCATGCCACTGCACCCAGCCTGAGGAAATGTTTTAAAGTAAAAAGAATGGTTATCTTTTTAGGGTAGTTTTCTTTCTTTCTTTCCTAACTGGGAACTTAACCCAGTCCTTTTGGTTTTGATAGGGTCTCCCTAAATTGCTCAGGTTTGTCCTTGAATTTGCAGTTCTCCTGCCTCAGTCTCCTGAGTAAACTGGGATTACAGGTATACATGGGGTACTGTTTTAACTTTTCCTGTACATTTTTTTTTTCTCCCAAACGCATAAACAGGCTTATGTGGGAAAAGTAGATATAAACTCAAGGGAGAACTCAGGCCATCTCTGGAGGAAAGACAGCCTCCATGTACAATTTTAATTCTTTATATATAAACAAGTTCTATAAGCCTCTTTATGGAATATGAGAAAGAATTTGCTGGTCCTGGGATTACCTTTCAGAATGACTATTGTAGTCCTCAGTTTCCTATTAGTAAAAATGAAAGGTCACTTCCTTACCTGGATGACAGACTAAACAAGATGCCAGGTGTAAAAGACTTAAAATGCTTGCAAAGTTTGTTAAAAATCTTAAAAATAATGAACTAGATATCCTTATTTATTTAATCCTCTTCCACAATGACTTTTAAGGTTCTTGCCTTTTTTCCCCTCTTAGAAAACAGGAAAAAAATAAGCAGCTGAGTAGCCCCAAATTTTCCACTATGGCTAACATTATAGGGACACAGGTTTTCCCTATATCCCCTACTCCATCCTCAATATGTATATAGAGTGGATCTTCATGTTTGCCACCTTTTAAAATTTTAATTTTGTGTTGGCAGTGTAGTTTAGTGGCAGAGCATTGACCTACTATGTACAAGACCCTGGGTTAGATCCCTGGCACTACAAACCTTGACCCTTAATTTCAAATAAAGGTCTATTATCATTCTCTAGCTTAAAAATAATATAGCCATTTAACATAGAATTTTTTTTTTTTTTTTGGTGGGGGGAGCATACTGGGGATTGAACCGAGGGGCACTTAACCACTGAAACATTTCCCTAGTTTTTTTAAATTGAGACAGGGTCTCACTAAATTGCTTAGGGCCTCACTTAGGTTGCTGAGGCTAGCTTTGAATATCTTTTGAAAATTTCCTGCCTCAGCCTCCCCCACTGGGATTACAGATGTGATGCATGCCACCATGCCAGGTTGCCATTTGAGTACTACTATAATAGGATTATTGTTTTGTAGTCTTTTGACTCTGTGGATGAAAGCTCATACATACATTATTTCTGAGTACCTAAGCTGCACTCAGATACAAACATTAACAGAATAAGGGCCTGGGGATATAGTTCAGTTGGTAGAACGACTGCCTCACATGCACAAGGCCCTGGGTTCAATACCCAGCATCATCAAAAAAAAAAAAAAAAAAAAAAATCACAAACCTTATTATTTTAACCATTAGCCACATGTGACTATTTAAGTCACATCAGCCACACTTTAAGTACTCAACAAGCCACATGTAACAAATAATCACTGCACCACACAGTGCTATTCTATCACTGCAAAAATTCTATTGAACATAGTTTTCTAAAGGAAGGAAACAACTATGAAGAGATAGGTACTGTACCAAAAATTATAGCAAGGAAGGATTAGTAAGGGAGTAGAGGATGGGTAAGGTGGTAGTGGCGGGAGGAACTATGATTTTAAATAAGAATGGGGGAGGGTGGTAAGATGAAAATTAAGCTAAGACTTGAGACAAGTGCAAAACACACACAAAAAGCCAGCATTGGCAAACCAGCAAAGCCAACCCAAGTGATTCTGTAAAGTTCCACAAAAATATAGCTCCAACAGCAGAGCCAAGAAATCACATCAGAGCCTGCATGGCCCTCCACCCCATGTTATTTACTACTGTCTGGCCCTTTACAGAAAAAGCTTGCAGATTCCTGACACAAAGGAAAGAAAATTCCAGACTGAACACACAGCACAAAGGGTGTGCAGTAGCAATGTGTTCAGTGCATCTATAGAACAGCATCAATGAGGATCAAGTTTTAAAAAAGAAGAGAAGGCAGACGCACAAGGCCTTGTAAGTCACTCATAACTTTTAGCTTCTACTATGAATCATAGTGATATGCTCTGATGTATTTTAAAAGGAACTGGATGCTGTGCTGGGAGTCTGTGTGTACATGGGAGTGGGAGGATTGCAGGAAGAAGCAAGCAGACAAGAAGTGCTACTTCAGTAATCCACATAAAAAAATGATGATAGGGTTAGGTGTGCAGCTCACTGCAGAGCATCTGCTAAGCATGTACAAGGCTCTAGGTTCATTGTGAAAATACAAAAATAAGCAAAATAAATAAAATTTAGCAGTCCACAGGAATGTCTCTTGATTTCCAAATTCTTCTGTTAAGGATTTAAAAATCTTTAAGACACATATACAAATCCCCTCTGCCAGGAACAGAAAGAAACACCACTGCTGTTAACCCTATCTCACATATATTTAGTTGAGCAGAGACCACATGTAAAATTATACACAAATAAGACATCTCCTAAAACAGAAACAGGAAGATTACCAACTACTGGAGTAGGAGGCGCTTGTACCGGAGCTGTTTTATTCCAGGGACCTGAAGATTTTTCTATACCTCCACCACCTCCTCCTTCTTCCCAGTTATCACCTGGATCTTCTCTCTTTTCATTGTCATCTTCTTCTTTTTCACTATTGGAAAAGCAGACAAGTGAATTCAATTAAAGAACTACCAAGAAAAATATCAGTCCAAATCCTTAGTTGTAACAATGCTTATCTATGTCACTTAACTTCTTTGAGGCCTCAATGCTTAAAAGAAATGCTCAATGTTTAAAGAAAGGCGTGTAAAGAGAATAGAAGATTTTTATCTGTTTTATAGATAAATACTACTACTTGACTTCATGTGAAAAAAGGATTTCATTCCTTACAAAGTTGAAGTTCAAGACTACCCCGACAACGTGGCAAGACACCACCTCAAAATGAAAAATTTAAGGAATGGGGGTACAGCTCAGTGGTATTTTAAACAAACAAACAAACAAACCCAAGTTAAATCCCATTACCTTAATTAATTAATCAATCAACTAAAGGGTTGGGATGGAGCTCAGTGGTAAAGCTCTTGCTTAGCAAGCACAAGGCCCTGGATCCAATCCTCAGGACATCAAAAAGAAAATTCAAAAAAATCTAATACACTGGTAGGCTATGTGACAACAGCATGATTATTTGTAGGTGTTCAGCCTCTAGTGCAGAACCTCAACTGACAAGAGGAAGAGAAGCTGACATAACCTGAAATGCAGAGAAAAGGGTGACCTGAAGGGCTGAATGCACAATTAAGATTTTTCTGGGACCAAAGTATACAAAATTAGCATTTATGCCAAGTGTACTTTTAGTAAGCAAATAAAGGATTTTGGAAAATGTGATTTTGCTTATTATTTATCTTGGTACCAGGGACTGAACCCAGGAGCACTTAACCACTGAGCCACATCCCCAGTCCTTTTATTTTTTTAAATGTTGAGACAGGATTTTATTAAGTTACTGAGGCTGGCTCTGAACTTGTGATCCTCCTGCCTCCGCCTCCCAAGCCCCTGGGATTACAGGCAGGGACCACATGCCCGGCTTATTTGCTAATTCTTTAGCACATTACAAAAATGCTCTCAAAATGAAAATTTTCATTCCCACAGAGGAAAGCAAGACGACGTCCATGGTTCATATCAGAGTTAAAGTATCTCCTTAGTACCAGCCTCAAAGTCTGACACAAAGAATCCAATAGAATTAGTCCCCTAACATCAAACATGTATCTGTCACTGTTATAAAAGGAAAATATAAAAACGACATCTTTGGTTCTTCAGTTATATTATAAGGATATCCTCAGTGTTATCTAATCATCTTAAGACTGTCTATAATGTTCATTTTTGGTGACTGGGTCTCAATGTGTTGCCCAGGACGGCCATAAACTCCTGGACTCAAAGGATCCTCCCCCTCCTGCCTCAGCCCCCTGAATGTTGGAATAAAAGGCACCTGTGTCAGGGCTCCTGACTACAATGTCTTTTGTTGTTGTTGTTGTTTTAAAATATTTTTTAGTTGTACATGGACACAATACCTTTATTTATTTTTACGTGGGGCTGAGGATCAAACCCAGGGCCTCGCACGTGCTAGGCGAGCCCTCTACCCATGAGCCTCAGCCCAGCCCTACAATGTTTTTTTAATGTCAATTTTTATTACTTTATTCTTGAACTGACCTGAATCAGAATCTACCATTTTTTCAAGGTACCCTTATCTTTCCTTTTGCTGAATTACTGTCACTTTATGTAAAGCTGAATGTTCTAAATTATCAAGTACACATATCTTGTCTCCCTACAGTGGCTAGACAGCAACAATACTCAGTACAGTAATTGTTCAAACTTCCTTTTGCAGGCCAGGGGAGGCAATGCATGCCTGTAATCTTAGCTAATTGGGAGGCCAAGGCAGGAGGATCCTGAATTCGTGGTCAGCCTGAGCAACTTAGTCACCTCCTATCTCAGAAACAAAACAGAACAATCTTCCTACTGCAATTCTGACCTTGTGAATAATATACCTGGCAGAGTACTAGACTTTCCTGATCATGACATTGGTGGTCCTTCTCAGGTCCTCAGCTCCTCAGTCTCATTTGCCATCCTATCTTTCTCCCCTCCCATGAAAAACTTCAGCTGTTCCCTGAGGCTATCTATTCCTTAGACATTTTCTCCTTCTGGTATCTAATATCTAATCCACAATTATTATGGCCAGAACATGGTAGAGGTGACCTCCACCCTGACCCTCTGTGTGAATTTGAGAACATGACAATCATTCCTGGCTTCTACCTAAGGATATTTAGAATACATTCCCTCTACTTCTATTAAAATGAGATACATCTGGCTGTAAAACAAATTTCTTGACCAGCTTAACAGGCCCCTTTAAAGACACTTTGAATAAAACTTCAAAGATAGCGGGAGCATCAAGTGAAGTACCTATCAACCAGAGGTGACGCCAGTATTTAGAAGCCAAGGCTGGCAATTAAGAAGGGTAGAGAGAAACAGCTCTATCTTCAAGCCTACATTTACTTAAGACTGTTTCTGAGGAAGACGATGGATATAGCCAAGCCACTCTTCAGTTTTCTCTTGTTTATTAACGCACAATGGAATCATATGCAGCCACTTAAAATGATGTTAGGCCTAAACTTCCGTGGGAGTAATCTTCATGTCATATAAACCAGTAATTTACTAAATCATCATCTATATACCTAACATAAATAAAAAACATTTTGAGCCTAATTTTGAGACAGTATCTTGCTAAGTTGCCCAGCCTGGCCTCAAACTTGTGATACTGCTGCCTCAGCCTCCTAAGTAGCCAAGTATAGGCATGTGCCATCATGCACAGCTGAACACGCATACTTTTAAAAAGGATTTTAAAAAACAAATGCCAGACAGCATGTCCCATTTTCTAAAGGTAGCTTATTAAATCTGATGAATGACACCAAGTAAGGACAAGAAGGTAATGATTTATCCAGGAGTCTAACTAGTGGCATCCAAACATCAAAATTATCCCCAAAGGATTTTTTAAAATCACTTTTGAGGCTACTCCAAGTAATTTCATTTGCTTCATTTAAAGGGTAAAAGTATAGTTGCTATTCATCTAGCTATAAACAACTAATAATAATAACGTCCTAACAACCAAATCAGAGACTGGTGAAGAATCCACAGATGTTCATGACAACTTTTCTATACCTGAGCTGTCACAGCTTTCAGCTGCTTATTTAAATCTTGAAACAGCAGTTAACTTACCAAGGCACTAAATTGCCATTATTCAAATGTATGTATACATGTTATTCTAAATTATGCTTCCCCTTTAATATTTGGTAACTATTATTAAAATTATTAGTTTGCAATAAACCTTCAACTGAAAAGCAAAAACTTTTAACAATGATTGTCTTTGAGAAGAGATTATGAATAATTCTTTTTTTTTAACATTTATTTTTTAGTTTTAGGTAGATACAATATCTTTATTTTATTTTTATGTGGTGCTGAGGATCAAACCCAGTGCCTCACAGGTGCTAGGCAAGCACTCTACCACTTGAGCCACAACCCCAGCCCCATGAATAATTCTTATACATTTCTCTATGCTTTTATATTTTCTCAAATGGTCTAAAAACAAGAATATTATTTTTCTAACTAAAATGTTAAAGAAAAAATTTGTTTGACAGATGAATAGCATTTCAAGTAAAAGTTGTTTACTCAGTGCTATCCTTTCTACCACCTCCTTGCCCTCAGAAGCAAAGAAATGAATAAAATAATCATAAATTTAAAAACACATCTAGGTTACAAACTATTAGTAAATAAAAAGTACGATCTGTTTAATTACTGGGTAAGTCTATCTTTAATAAAACTGGAAATAGTCTAATCAAGAACCTTTATTTTGAGCTAGCATGTAGCACATGCTTACCAGCAACTGGGGAGGCTGAGGCAGGAGGATCACAAGTTTGAAACAGCCTCAGGATGTTACTAAGAATCTCTATCAAAATAAAAATACAGGACTAACCAGGCATGGTGGTGCACGCCTGTAATCCCGGCGGCTGGGTAGGCTGATAGAGGAGAATCCCGAGTTCAAAGCCAGCCTCAAGGCACAAGCAACTCTGTGAGACCCTATCTCTAAATAAAAATACAAAATAGGGCTGGGGATGTGGCTCAGTGGTAGAGTATCCTTGAGTTCAATCCCCAGTAAAACACACACACAAAAAAAAAAAACCAACAAAACAAAACAAAACAGGACTAGAGATGTCACTCAGTGGTAAAACACCCCTTGGTTTAATAACCAATCCCTCCTCACCAAAAGGATCCTCTATCTGTCAGATGAAGAAACTAATGCCCAGAAGTCTAAAAGACTGTTCTAAATGCCATTGTACTAAAGGCAAAGTAGAAGTAATTTACATAGCCTATTACATTTTCCTATTTGCATATTTCAGAAAGTGTCAGTCAACTCTCCAAATGCCAAAGTCAGAACAAGGTACAAGATGCATTTATTTCCACAGAAAATAATTAGACTAAAATGCAGTTTTTGACCCAAATCAAGATAGTTTCTCATTAGCCATGTTTTGTTTTTAAACACTGCAGTGTAAATTCAACTTCATGATCCTGTTAAATACATGTCAGTTGGTGAGCTAAGGGGAATAACCATGCTAGAAAAGAAACACTATTGACCAGATCCTGTGCAGGCAGAATTCTACCAGCTTCACAGTGACACCCAGACAGTGGCCAAACCCAGAAGCTGACACTCAGTAAGTACCTTCTCCTGGGCTACAAAGCAGCAGACCTCAAAAGGACTCCAGAGCCCATTCTTTCACCTTGCCTCTTGATGCATTTCATCCTTTTCACATCTCTTAAGTTACAACACAGAAATTTTCTTTGAGATTTGAGAAATTCTATTTCCTTAGTATGGATGATCAGTATACTTTTAAAGAAAGGACAGAACATTTTACCTCCAATTCACAGGAGATAACATACAATTCAATCCAAGTCCCATTCCCAAACACTAGGGGGAAGCAGCTGTAACAAAGACCTGACCAAGCTGCTGGAAAGCTGGGCATCTCCATAGGCTTGTCTTCACTGTTATACAGTAAAATGGGGAGGTTAAAAATGTCTCATGATTGATTCCTGGCCTTGAGCCTTGAAATATCACTGTACTTCATCCAAAGATTTTTTGCCTGACTCCTTCCTGGTACACAAAGTGTCTCTCCTCTATGCCCCACAGCACCTTGCACATCTCACATCTCTTTGAAGCTTTATTTTATTTTATTTTTTAATACTGGTGATTGAACTCAGGGGCTCATGCATGCTAAGCAAATGTCACACCATAAGCTACAGCCCCAACCGCTTTTCTAAAATTTTACTTGGTGGCATATCTCTTTGAAATTACCTACCCGTGTCTATTAGAGTACATTTTTATAACCCCCAAACAAACCTAACACTTTGCATGCCTGGCACACAACAGTCACATATTTGCTACAATGACTCGAACATGGATTTAGGAACCATTTCTTCTCTTCAAAGTACAACTTGACCATTTTAACCAATAGGTTTAAAAATGCTGATTTCTCAAGAAGGTTCCTAGAGAACCACTGGAGACTCCAGGACTCAACTCTGTATTGACACTTGACAAATGGGCAATATTTTTGTAACCTCGAGAATTAATGAGATCTTTCTTTATCCCCCAAATCTATTTTTAGAAGTCTACAATTAACCAATCATTCTATCTCAATGAGGTCACTTTCATAACCATCCAATGGCTTCTCTCCCAAGAACTTGTCTAAATGACTTGACCTTAAATAGGACTAATTTTGATGTTAAATATTCTTGGTACTTAAATCTTAAGCTGGTAGGTAAACTTGTTTGCTGATACTGAAAATTTTCCTTTAAAATATACACTTATCTTAAATAAAGGAAAGCATACTAATCTACTAGTGTCAGGTTATTTTATAAATGTCCTGTTAATGAAATCCTAATAGTACTAGCAGTCTCAGCTTTGCAGATAAGGACCAACACCAAAAAGTATGAGACGAGTGCAGTGGCACATGCCTGTAACCACAGGTACTCAGGAGGCTGAGGCAGGAGGCAGCTGAAGCAGGAGGATCCCAAACTTAAGGTCAACCTTAGCAATTTAGCAGCAATTTAGCAAGACCCTCAGCAACTTAGTGGGATCCTGTCTCAATGTGAAACATTAAAAAAAAAAAAAGAACTGGGGATGTAGCTTGTACCCCTGGATTCAATACTCAGTACTGTAAAACGAAAACAAAAAAATGACCAAGATCATACAAGTATTAAATCTCAGGCCAAAAAGTCCTTTTTTTCCTCATAATCATCTCCATCCTTTTTGTGAGTAACCTACTTCCCACTTACCTATGAGCCAATGTTTCTTTCATTAGAATCCCCACTATACTGAACCCAGGGCCACGCACATAATAGGCAAGCACTCCACCGCTGAGCTACACCCCTAATCCAACTATCAAGAATATTTAATACAAAGTTTACAGGAATACTCTATATGTATATAAGGCACAAATTTTAGTCATTATCATTAAACCTCAGATGATTTCTCACCCTCAAACTTTTTCTGGAAGCCATTATATTCCACTTTATTGCAAGATTTATGAGGGGAATGGAAATAAACAGACCCCAAATTTCAGTTTCTAAGGACTCAAAAGCAACACCCTGAAAAAGGAGTGATTTTTCAATGTTAGATTAACAGAAGATGTGGACACTAGGCAATGATTAGATGCTAAGGAGAATGAAAAACAAAAACAAAAATATAAAAATGTCTACTTCAGGTCAAACAGAACTCAAAACACTCACACTAGCTGAGACCTATGTATGCCTAAGAAATATTTAATATTTTACCATCAAGAATAGTCAAGAGGCTGGACCATGGTAGCACATGCCTGTAATCCCAGCAGCTTGGGAGGCTGACACAGGAGGATACCAAGTTCAAAGCTAGCCTCAGCAAAAGTGAGGGATTAAGCAATTCAGTGAGACCCTGTCTCTAAATAAAATACAAAATAGGGCTGGAGACATGGCTCAGTGGTTGAGTGCCCTGAAATCAATCCCTGATACGAGGGAGAGGGAGAGAGGGAGAGAGAGAGAGAGACAGACAGACATACAGACACATACACATACACACACAGACAAATAGATAGATAGACATAGGAGAATCACTTGAACCCAGGAGTTAAGGGTTCAGCCTAGGCAACATAAGCAAGGCTCTATCGTAAAAGAAAAAGTTAAAAGTAGGGTTGGGGTGAAGCTCAGTAGTAGAGCATTGTCCTAGCATGTGCAAGGTCCTGGGTTTAATCTAGAAGCAGCACACCACCACCACCACCACCACCACCACCACCACACACACACACACACACACACACACACACACACAGTAGCCAAAATAGAGAAGATTTGGAACTTCTATTCAGTGACAAACTTCGGTTCAGTTTAAATATTCTCCTTACTTTAACAAAATCAGTTTCTAATATTTCGTGAACCTGAAACTTTGCCCTTCAGAGTGCTACTCCTGCAGGGTTAAGTCAACATACCAAATGCTATCCTTCTCGTCATACAAGTCTTTCAGAACCTGCAGTCAGGAAAAGCAGACCAAGAAGAGATAACTTTACTACAGAACGGGAGCCACACAGAGCCAGGCAGTTCCATCCACAACCTTAAAGGATAGGAACCTCACAACCCTTTCCCCCATTTCTAAAGGTCAAGCCCCAGGAGAAAGAAAAATGGAACAGGGATAATTTCCAAATCATACTTCTTCAAAAACATGAAAAAATGGGAATAAAAACTCCAGTCGAATCATTTCTGCTTATCACTGCTCACAACAATCTCAAAGAGTGGAAAAGACATATTTCCTCAAAATTTCTATCAATCAGGTTTTGCTTTGGTTAATCTCACAAAATGATGGAATAACACCCAAGGAAATTAAAGTGTGGCTGTGGCAGCTATTAAAACAAAAAAAAATTTTAGCTCTAGCTTTTAAAAAAAAAGTTAATCAAGGGAAGCTGAGGCAGGAGGATCACAGTTCAAGATCAGCTTCAGCAACTTAGTGAAACTCTGTTTCCAAAAAAAGGAAAAAAATAAAGGTAAGGTATACCTCAGTGGTAAAGCGCCTATGTTCAATCCCCATAACCAAGTGGGAGAAAAGCTATAGAACCACATATTCACCCTTTCCCCCTACTTTACAAATCCCTCAAAATATGGCATTTATTTATCTTTTTAACTTTTTTTAAATGGACACAATACCTTTTATTTATTTTTTATGTGGTGCTGAGGATAGAACCCAGTGCCTCACACATGCTAGGCAAGCATGCTACCACTGAGCCACAACCCCAACCCCATGACATTTATTTAATATAAATCCAAAACTAACTACCAGAGACCAAACTTGATAAAAATGTTATTAATTTCAAATCCTTCAACCAACCAATCCAATTTTTATAAATTACTGTTTTCTTGAACTTTAAAAATAGCACACCTATTGGACAGGTGGCAAACCCCTGTAGTTCTGAAAGCTGAGGCAGGAGGATCACAAGTTCAAAGATGTCTCAGCAACTTAGCAAGGCCCTAAGCAACATTGACCCTGTTTCAAAGAAAGGACTGGGGATATTGCTCAGTGGTTAAGCACCCCTGGTACCCACCCTCCAAAAAAGTACACTTTGTTCAATTTCTTGTCCTTGAGGCCAATATATTCACTGTGTGAATTCAAAATCTGTACTTTCTCTAAGTATCCTATATTTCAACTTGCTTACTAAGAGGAACTAAAAAACACCGACATTATTTTTGAAACAGAAAGAAAAACGAAGTTCAATCACTAATATTAAAAGTTGGAATTTTGAAAGGACAAAATTCATTCTGGTTGCCTCAAATAAAAAAGACCTAAACAGAACTGAAGTAACCAAACTCTCACAGGATTTTTATTTAAATCTTGAAACTAATCTTGGCAACTAATTTGATGAACATATAGAAAGGACTGCCTTCAGAGAGGAAGAACAGACATAATACATTACAGTTCTAATCAGCACACCTAAAGCACAAGGCTACTATGATGTGGCTTTGGGGCTAAAGAAAAACCAAACCTGTGTCCAATTCCTATCCTAAATAAGGTTATCTAAACCCATTTGTAATCACACCGTACCTTATCTGCATTGCCTGAACTCTGAGTCCGCTGTAATCAACCTCTTTCTGCTCAAATTCTTTCCATTCATCTTCATCCTGTGAAAGAAATAACATCAGATCAATTAAAGCTCTTTGGAAATATACAACTAAGCAAATATCAGACCCTGAAAAGCGCTGGAACCCCAAGTAATTATGGACTCATTTTATGGCCCAAGCCCTTGCTAGATTCTGTGATATGCCTAGTCGCCTAACATACTAACTGCTGTAGGGTTCTGCAGGAACTGTTAGAGTAACCAGGGAAAGCCGAGCAGGGAGAAAAAAAAAAAAATCAATAGTAATTCCACAACTAAATTTTAACTCAATGTTGCCGTGGCTTTTTTTTTTTTTTTAACCAGCTTAGGGACCAATTCATGCCAACAGAGCTGCTACAAATACGACTTAACACGTTAAAAGACAAAATTCAGCCACAACTACTGGGCTGAAGTCAGACACCAAATTACTCGGAGCAGACGTCACTCGATAAATGCTGCCGTGCTGGGCACTGCAGTCCCAAACCAAGTGCCCCAGGAGAGTGCCGCCGCCGGGGTCAGGGCGACGCGGCGCGGCACCTGGGGGGTCCGGGTTCTGGCGAGCCCGGCCCGACGTGGGAAGCCCACGTCACGTGGCCGGCTCCCCGCCCGTCCGCCCGCCCGCGCGGGGCCCCGCGGCCCCTCCCGGACGCCTCCCCGGGCAGGCGGGGGCGAGCACATGGGGCCGAGCGCGCGGCCCGCGCCCCAGTGCCCGCCTCCGGGCCCCTCACCTTCGTCACGGCCTTGGTGGCGGCCCCGGGGCCCGTGGCCCCCGTGCCTGCGGTCCCTCCATCGCCCGGCCGGGACCCTGTGCCTGCCGTCCCGCCGTCGCCCGGCCTGGTCCCCGCGCCCGGCCCGCCGCCCGCCGTTCCGCTGCTCCCGCCCGCGTTGCCCGCCGCGCCTGCGGCGCTCGCCGCCCGACTGCTCCGCTCCTTCTTCTTCTTCTTATCCCTCTTAGCAAAGAAGTTGTCTAGGCTCCGCTCCTCCGTCTCGGCCATGGCCGCGGCCTCCTCGGCCCGGATGGGTGGGGCCGGCGGCGGGCGCGGCCGCTTGGAGCTCGGGGTCGAGGCCGGCTCTGCGCTCACGCTGCCGGGCGCGCAGACGCCTCAGCCCCGCGGGGTCGCCGAGGCGTGTGAGGCGGGGCGGGCGGCTCCCCCCGCGTGCTGTCGAGCGGTGGTACGCTCCGCCCTGAGGCTCGCGTGCCGCTGCCTTAACTAGCTCTGGCTGCCCCGACGGCGGTGCAAGATCCCGCCTGCTCCACAGCCGGGGGGAAAAGGAACGCGCGGGCCAGAGGCTCCAGTAAGAGTGCTAAGCTAGCGGCGGCGCGTGCTGGAGGAAGACGCGCGCGCAGGCCCGGAGAGGAGGGGAGGGGACAGGGAGGGGAAGGGGGGGGAGGAGGGAGGGCGGGCCTCCAGCCGAGAGAGGCAGCGCCCGCGCCTGCGTACTTAGCTCTGCCCGCCGTTGTGGGCAAGCCGAGGGGCGGGCGGCGGGAGGAGACGGAGGCAGGGCGGGACAAAGAGCCAATCAGAGGCCAGGACGAAGCACTTAGGTGACAATCCGTGCTTCCGACGGGGCGGTGCCGGCGTGAGGGCGGGGATATGCAAATTAACTGACGTGCCTATCGACTCTCTCCGGATTGGCCGAGGGTTTGGCCTTGAGGGCGGGTATTTAGAGGGCTGGTTGGTGACTTGGCTAAAGAGGACCCGCGGGAGGGGCGGTATGTCTCGACTGGGCGCATGCGTGGGGTACACGTGTGTCTGCTCGCTGAAAGCGAACTGTGGCCTTGTAGTCGTTTGAACTTTCACGAAATGGAAAGGCGCTGTGTTAAGCCAGCTGCGTTAGAGCTTGCTCCTCCCCCTCTGCTCACCTGTGTACTTTCACCTTCTCTGGGCTGGTAACCATTACTTTTGATCTGGATGATTATTATCAACTTGAGATAATAATCTTTTCTTTTAAGTCCCGTTTACTCTTAAAATAAGCCAGTAGGCATATGAAAGGAAAATGACTGAACTCCATCCACTACTAGATATGTTGATCAAAGTCAAATAATTTATCTGACTCTCAAAACTTCTAGTCTGTAAAATGGGGACACTACCTCTTGCAACATATGGGGGGAGTACCTCTTAGTACTTAACATGCATTGGAGGCGAAATAAGTGAGTCTAAAAATACAGTTAGAGTGCCTCCTGCCCTGGATCGAGTCTAGATAATGATCTCAGTTCATCCTCTGCTCCTATCCCAGCTAATTGGAGGGGAATGGCATATCATAGGGGTGGGAACCAATTTCCCATGCTACACCTGGCTTTACCAGATTAAGGACTCTTGGGGCCTTGAGAACGACGTGTGTCCTTGTATATGAAAAAGGTGGTCCGGGCAACTAAACTGTCTACTTCCTCCTTCCAAGGGCAGAGGACAGAACTGTTACAACCACTGAGGAAATGACTCAGATGTATGTTAGGACCCTATGGGACCTATAGAATCCAGCCAGAAAATGGAGCGACTTGTCTTTTCCTTTACATTTTTTTTTCATTGAAGGTATTTTTCCTACCCTCCACTACCACCTGCTATTGAAGATCTAAGTTCTGAATATGTCCATGAAGTAAATCAAGGGCCTAGCCTTGGCCAAGAAGCTTCATATCATTCCTCAAATATAAACTGCCCAAACCACCAGGCTAGGTCCCCTTAGGTCACTTCCTTCTGTGACACCACATATCTTCCTATGATGCTGGCCAAATTCAGTACTTCCCATTACCACCACCCTCCCTGAACATCTCTACTCAGATTAATTTTCCTCTTTCTTCCTTCTTTCCTTTCTTCCTCCCTCCTTCTGTATCTCTTGCCTTCCTCCTTCTGTCTTCCTCCCCCCTTTCTTTGTCTATGAAGCATTTATTTACCTATATTTAAGACAGCATCTTATTTAAAGTTGAATAATTTGTGATTCCTGCCTTCAATTCCCTTAAAATCTAGGAGAGATAGATACCAATAACTGTCATGCAGTCCCTTTCTTAAGTCCCATCAATAACACATCATTACCAAACCTGACATGAGGGCACATACCTGTAATCCCAGGGACTCTGGAGGCTAAGGCAGGGGGATTGCATGTTCAAGGCCAGCCTCGGCAATTTAGTAAAACCCCAAGCAACTTAGGGAGATCTTTTCTCAAAATTAAAAGTAGAAAAGGGTTGGGGATGTATTTCAGTGGTAAAGTGCCCCTAGGTTCAATCCTCAGTACAAACTAATAAATAATACATCATTGTCTTGAAGGAATTAATGAGAAAATGCGAAGAAGGAAGAGCAGTCAAGGGCTAACAGCAAACTTTCCCACATTTTTTCAGCATGATTCATGGTATGCTTGTAGAACTTGATCATGTGTAAGAAGTTCAGGTCAGGCCAGTAGAGAGACCAGTGTATTTGTGGTACGGTCATTGTCTGTAGTTATTCTGTCCTCTGTATAGCTGGTCCCTTCCACGTTGACTCCCCTGCCCTGAAACAAACATCTGTCTATTCCTACTGGTTGTTCAGAAGTCTCCCCTGCCCACACTCCTCTTGATTGGTTACACTGGGCTCTGAAACCTGTTTTCACCACCTCCCTCATCATTACCTGGCCCCAATGTCCAAAACATCCTCCAGCTTTCTCCTGATGAAGATGTCTTCCCTTCTACCTTCCAAAGGGTTTGGACCTTCCCATCCTTAAAGCAAACATGCCTTCACTTGTCCTTGCTAGGTGGCAAAGTTGAACCCTGACAAGGACTTCAACCATTCCCAGACATTTCAGCATGTCTTTGGGGGTTCTTAATGCTGTCCTAACATGGGGATTTCTCTGTGGGTCCTTTGAAGTGGTAAAATTCAGTGGACAAAAGTTCTCTCTCTTGAAAAGTCTTGCTGAGCTCAATATTCCGTGAACTCAAGAGCTGGTAAAGGGCAGTTGGGCCCAATCCCATTGTCCCTGGGTTCTTTTCTGCTGAGCTGTATGTTCCAAGTTCCATTCTGCTACCTAGGCTAGAAATCCCACTCTCTCTCAGCTCAAAGGAATGCAGTCCATGCTGGCCAGAGAGCTCACTAAGAAGCTGATGGCCAGAATCTGCCTTTTCATTTGTGGCTTCCTCTGTAACATCTGTGAGACAGACTGTGCTGCTGCCTGAGCTATTCTTTTTTTTTTTCCAACTGGGCAGCAACTACTTACAGATCACCTCCTGGGGGCGGGATCTCTCTCTCCTGACTTTTCTGTCAGTGTTGTGGTTTCCTGAACTTTAGAGGCCCAGAGGCCTTTCGTTTGATATATTTGATGCCTTCCTGGTATTCCCCTGGTTTGTTTATTGTTCAGTCACTTTCATTCATTCACTTATTCATTCACATAAAATCTTTGTTTAACGAGCACCTACTATGTTGCCAGGCCTTTTGAGTTAAGAATCAGCAGGTTGGGTTGGGGGTGTAGCTCAGAAGTAGGTACTTGCCTGCATTTGTAAGGCCCTAGGTTCAATCCCCAGTACCAAAAAAAAAAAAAAAAAAGAAAGAAAGAAAAAAGAATAAGAATACAGGCTGTATCCTTACAGTTTATTCTACAATAAGCTAGTAAGTAGAAGCAGATCACAGTATACATATAATTATAACACGTTTAAACTCTTGAAGGTAGGAATAGTATTGGGCATACAGCTCACATCACACAAGCATTTGACTGATGTTTGTAAAATGAAAGATATCTCCATTAATCCCCAGTTTTCTATATTAACAGAGAAATGTACAAATCATGGGCTGACAGGTTCCCTTGTTGGCTTCTGAACACATGCTCTCACAACAAAGAACTCAACCTTCTCCCTCAACCTCCTGTCCCTCCTAAGCTCCTCCCTGGCACTAAAGCCCTGGTTGGAGTAGGCAGGGGAGCAGAAGAACAAGGCATGCATGCCCCACCCCCATACAGACACATCCACTCCTACTAGCAAGGCTTGGGAAAGGGAGTCCAGCTCAATAAACCCACCCCAAAGGGGTCTGGTCTACCCTTAGTTGAGTCACATGAAATTGTAGTTATTCGATTGGTTTTGTTTGTTTGTTTTAACAGGATGTCACTATGTTGCCCAGGCTGGCCTTGAACTCCTGGGTTCAAGCAGTCCTCCCGCCTCAGCCAGAGTAGCTGGGACTAGAGGCATGCCCAGCTGTTGGACCATTTTTGACCAAAACATTTTGTAAAGTTCAAGCTAATACATTGGCGAATAAACCAAAATGTTCCGTAAACGAATGAAGAGCTGGGGAACAACTAAGCCATCGGGGTGACACTCTGTGTCTGGAGAGAGGGGAGGCGGGGCTGGAATCTGACAACTAAAGGAAGAGCAGCCTACTTGCCTTTATGATATGGAGAGGGTGAACTGAAGGTTGAGGGATGAGGCTGGAGAGTAGAGAGGAAGGAAAAAGAAGACGATGAAAGCAAAGAAGACGGAAGTTGGCACTTCCCACCTCTCTCCAGGAAAGAGCAACAGATGTGCTCACACAGATGTGGCGTGCTGTGAGGCGGAGATGAGTCACCCGGCCCCACCCTGACTTGGATAAAACAGCCCTCAAAATATCTGCCTCCCTAAACTCTTGGGATATACTCACCACCCAGCCCACTGATGACTAATTTAGCTCTCTGGGATTGCTAATGTTGGGAAAAGGGTAACCCAGCCAACAAGAGAATTCCAGTTACTGAAGGCGTAACACCCATTGTCAATGAAAACATTGATGTGTGGCAGTAACTTCAGGCTCCTCTGATTTGGATAGCTGGGAGTCAGGCTTCTGCAGGTAGATGAGCCCCTACCCTCCACCAAGATGATGATTTGGCCGTGAACCAAGGTTAGCTCTGCCGTAAACTCACTGAGGAAAAGCCACTCTGAGTGGCCTCTTTGGAAGCCAGTCAAATGATTCTGGCACAAAGCAAGATCTTCTGACTCAAGCACTTTGATCATAGGGTGCAAGGGATATAATTATGTTGGCAAGGCACGATTATCCTGTCCCTGACCCCAACTCCATTCCTGATCCTACTTCATGACCCAACAAGTAGGTGTGAAAATTGTCCGGCATTTTCTGCTTCTGAGTCAGCTCCCCAAGTCCTGGTTACCAGGTCAGTAGGCCAATGGTCTTGTCATCCTCTTGGGAAGAAGAGCAAAGAGGACAGGAGGGCAGAGTGCAGGGACATCTCCCTATGCTCAGAAGAAAGCAATTCCTTTAATTTCCCAGGGTCCATTTTGTCCTTTTTGGCTTTTTTGGTGGGTGTGGGTACTGGGGTCTTGCCAGCTGCCCACCCTTGACCATATGAGCTGGGTTCAAAAGAGCTGGCTGCTACATTAAACTAAGAAAATGGCGAAGAAATCATGCAGCACATGGACATGAGTTTCTCAGGTTGAGGGTGGAACTGCTCTGTGACCTGGGAAAGAAAGCATGCACCAGAATGCATTTTATAGGGGGCACCCACAAAGGAGATTCGATGGAATGTTCTTCACCAAATAAGGGAGGCGATGATGCTTCAAAGGTGGAGTCTTACTTTGTGATGTCTTGTGGTCAGCAGATTGATTGACATCTTGGCAAGTCACACCCATCTCAGGTGCAGTGTAGGATCACAGGTGGAGCCAGAGGAAAGCGCACTTGCATCACACGCCCAGTCAGTGTGCAATGCCAGAACTGTCCCCTCATATAGTTCCAATGCACATAGCTCACACACAGCCCATGGATGGCTCTAGATACTGGGGATTGAACTCAGGGACCCTGGACCACTGAGCTACATCCCCCGCCCCATTTTGTATTTTATGTAGAGACAGGGTCTCACTGAGTTGCTTAGTACCTTGCTTTTTGCTGAGGCTGGCTTTGAACTCGCAATCCTCCTGCCTCAGCCTCCTACAGGCGTGCACCATCATACCTGGCTTTTTGGCATTCTTTTGTTGTTGTTTTTTGTACTGGGAATTGAACCTAGGGGCACTTTACCACTGAACATCATGTTCAGCAATCCTGCTCCTCCCCTGCTTTAAAAAAAAAAAAAATTCTAGACAGGGAACATCATCTTCAGCTGCTTTTTTTTTTTTTAAATTCTAGACAGGGTATCATCAAGTTGCTGAAGCTGGCCTCAAATTGCTATCCTCCTGCCTCAGCCTCCTGAATAGCTAGAATTACAGGCATGTGCCACCATGTCTGAGTGGCTCCCTTGGACCATTTAGATTCAGCCATTTTGAGGTCATAGTCAGTTTTTGTATGAAGGCTAATAAACTATATATAGTCAGAACATTTAAGAGCCCCAAATAATAAGCGATTTCATATTTAGTAATTGCATATACAGAGCATGAATTTTTAATTCTTTCTTGGTTTTGTTTTTTTCTTAATTGTCAACCAGTGTTTATGGATGGCCCACCATGTGACAGTTACTCAGCAGGTACTGAGGATCCAGTGATGAATGAGGATCAGAAAGAGGACAGATAAAAGGATGCTCATCAAAACCCCTCACATAAATCAGAACACACACCATCATCACCGTCATAACCCTCCCCACCATTAGGTGTAACTAACATTCATTGGATTTCCCATTTGTCAAGTTGAGAGTTCATAAATTCTTCCTCTCATTTAATCCTCACATCTCACAAGGAAGATGTTTATCATCCCCAATTTACACATGAAAACACCTGAGATGCAGCAAGATCAAGTGTTAGGAAGAGACAGAGATAATTTAAACCTAGGTCTGATTCCAGAAAGCATGCACTTGACCATGGGGTGATGACCTGTGCAAAGTTCTCTGTGTGTCTGTGACACTGTGGCTCCTTCTTAGTACCTCACTGCACCTGCTTTCTCACTCACCCTTTCCCTGAGACTTGGGAGTCACTCTACCTCTCAGCCTCAATAGACCTGGGTTTACTGGTCTGCTCCCAAGTCATGGTTTGAGAGAGAGAGGGTGAGACAGCCTCAGGTAATCATTGATGATCCCCCTGTCCAATGATTACACAGCATTTTGATGATTGTGGCCCAAATGCCCTGCATGAATTCAGTCATAGATGGTAGGGTCTGGACTCTGCCCCTAAACCCATGCCTGGTCTCAGGCAGGCTTCTCCTGTCTGATGGGAAATCTAGACAAGGGAATGCAAAAAAAAAGGATAGAAATTGGACATTTTGGGGTTTTTTGCAGAATTTCTGGGGCTTTCTCTTTTGTCACTGGTGAATCTCATTCTTATGGGCATCTGCTGTTCTAGGCTCCAGAGGAACAAAGTACATGCCTTGTACTTGTAAACCATTGTGAGTTTATATAAATCAATAGGATAGAATGATATTCCATATTGGACCTGTTTCCAAACACAGGTCAATGAAGAATAGCTCAACTTGTAAGTCTCCGTAAAATGACCATGTCAATCAAAGGTTCTGCATGGTGGTGTGTCTCTCCCTGCCCTCTACCCTCATGTCCATGGCAGAGCAGCACAGATCTCAACCTCCCCTTCCCCTCACTGCCTGACTATAGCAAACCTGCAATTGCTGCAGGACTGGGTATCACTGTATCCTAACCCAATCCCAGGCCACTAGGCCCTCACATTTCCCAGGATGTCTGGAGCCCCATTTTCTGAGTGTAGGAAATGTGAAACCTAAAAATCTCCTCTCTTACTGTTGACTATGGTATCTGGTTGAAAATTACCTTGCATCTGGTCTTACCTGATCAGCCTCAGTAGAAGACAACCCTCAATGAGTGCAAGGAGATTTTAACCTGCTGAGGTCCCCAAGGACTTTCTGTGCTCTATTCAATTCACTGGAAACACTGTCCTCAGAGTCACAGGCTTGCCCAGGCTTCCTCTGTCCTGCATTTTGGTTAGGGTTGTGGACTTACCTATCAGGCTCTCTGCTGGACCCTGCCTGTTCTGTCCCATCTGTTTTCATCCATGAGATCATGGGATGCCCTTGGTGTCTCTGAAAATTTGGTGGATACTAGATTTGTTTTGAAAGATAATGTGATACTTTTCTTAGGTACTGTGGATTGAACCCAGGGGCACTTTAACACTGAGCTACATTCCTTTTTTTTTTTTTTTTAATTTTGAGAAAGGGTCTTACTAAATTGCTGAGGCTGACCTCAAATTTGCAATCCTCCTGACTCAGCTTCCTAAAATACTGGAATTATAGGCATGTGCCGCTGTGCTTAGGCTGATAATATAATACATTTAATATTATATAGGGTTATTTATGTACTTATCTCCCCCTCTAAAGGCTTAGATAGAAGACAAATGGAAAAATATAGGAAGGAAATGAAAGTCAGGTGCAAAAAGACATGAGGCTACTACAAAAAATTGCATGTCTTTATGTTCTGGAAACTGGCTTCTTGGGGGGTGGGGACAGGGCAAATTAGGGACTGAGCTTCCTAGCATTTTCCCTAGATGATGTCACTAGGAAATTTCTATCTTGCCACTGAATATGATATTGTCTTCAGAGGTAAAGCTAGACTATTGTCCCAGATCTTCACAATCTTGCAAATCTGGGCAATACAAACAATTCTATTTCCTTACATCTAGTGCCTTTCAAAGCTCCCTGGGCTCCAATTTGCCTTATATTCTTCTATCTCTGGATCCTTAGGTATTCCCTCTTCCAAGAATGTCCCGCTCTCCTCCTGTCCATCTGAGGAAGCTGGATCTTTAAGGGCCAGAGGAAGCCTTCCACAACTTTCCAGATTAAACTCTAGGTCTCCCAGGCTTGCCTAGGTCTTAACCACACACACTCTTTTTCTTTTCTTTTTTTGAGGTACTAGGCATTGAACCCAGGAGTGCTCTACCACTGAGCTACACCCCTAGCCCCTTTTAGGTTTTATTTTGAGACAAGATTCTCTCAATTGCTGAAGGTCTCACTAGGTTACCCAGGGTGGCCTTGAACTTGTGATCCTCTTGCCTCAAGGATTACAGGTGAGTGCCACAGTTTCCTTCTCTCTGCACTTCTTGTAAAGCACTGACCCAGATCTGCTCCATGTTTCCACGTGGTCACCTGCCTCCTGCTAGCAATAGACTGTACTGCGGAGTGGTGTTTTGCTCAAGTATAAAGAATTTCAGAAAAACAAGTAAAAATTTTTAAAATAGGGCTGGAACCAGGTGCAGAGGTGTGAGCCTGTAGTCCCAGCAACTGGGGAGACCAAGGCAGGAGGATCACAAGTTCAAGGGCAGTTTGGACAATTTAGTGAGACCCTGTGTCTCAAAATAAAAAGGGCTGGTGATGTAGCTCAGTGGAAGAGTACCCCTGGGTTCTATTTCCAGTACTGGTGGGGGGGGGGGAATAGGACTGGGGATTTAGCTAGGCGAGCATAGAAAAGAAAAGAATCTCTCTGAATCTTTGAATTGAAAAGCTCCAAGGACTTGAAAACTTACAACTCAGCCCCTAAATGGGGTAGCTCAGAATTCTCTACTGGGAAGAGATTAGCAGTCTTCTTGATTTATCACCTTCATGATGTTAGAATCTACCTGATGTCCCACTTTGGCTGGGCCAGCTGTGGCCTCCCAAAAGCCTCAGTTCCCTGGGCTGGACTGGCCTGTGGCCTGGGTCTATTTGACCAAGCAGGCAGCTCACAGAGCCCTGGGTAGGGAGCTCCTGGAAGCATGCATCATCTTTATTAGTGGCCTCCCCTGGGGACCTCAACTCACCTGGCCCAGAGGGAGCTCCTTTGCTGTCATTCCCTCCCCTCTCCTCCCCCCTTCCCATTCAGCTGTCCTGGGCAGAGTCCTGGGGTCCTGCTGTCTCCCCCCCTTCCTCCACCCTCCATCCTATTAATCATTAAATCCTACAACCGCCCTCCAAGCACGGTATTCTTTCTAGATCAAAAAAATCTGATCAGGCCATTACTCCTCTGTTTAAAATCATTCAGTGGCTACCCATTGCCCTTAGGATAAAGGCTCAAATTCTTAATGGGATTTGCAAATCCTTCACCTGGTCCTTTTGAGATAAGAGGATTTTATAATCTTTTCAAAACCAATAAGCATCCTGAGACAATCTTAATTTTTCTGGCTGTCCAAGCTATTTAAGATTGACGAGGTCAGCGCTAAATTGTTAAAAGGTGATTAATTCATTGGGTCTGAATGGTGTGTGAATTCCAAAAGAACTGTTCTCTCCGCCTTCCCTTTTCCACCCTGCAACTTGAGGTCAGGACACTCCTTGGGTGATGGGGGACCCAGGTGCATTAAGGCAGTGGGGGCAGAGAAGGAGCAGATGTGTGTGATGGGGGGAAGTGATGTAGATGAGATTCCTGATATGCCAAAGAAGAATGGTCCTCCCCTCCATCTAGAATTTCTGCTTTGTATTGACATAACACAACTTGTTCATTTCAAAATTCCTTTTAATGGCAAAACATTTGGGAGGAATGTCAATACTCAATGGGGGAATAGATGTAAACTATAGTTAGAATAAGATGCAACCAATTAAAGGAAGAAGTTTAAAGTCTTTGTAATAAAATTAAAAAGCACATATGATTCCATATTCAGTGACTGTAAACTACCATCACCTTGGGATCCTGCACAGATGAGGGAAGGGTATGTGATGGCGAATAAACTTGACTTTTCCAGCTGCATAGACCAGACTGGGACTTCAGTTCCCATTCCCAACTCACAAGCTGGGTGACCATCTGCAAGTTCCTTAACGTCTTTGGGTTTTGTTTTTTTCCTTTTTACAATGTGGATAATAATCTGAGCTGGATTGTGTTGAGTATTATGAGATAATGCATGTAAAAATGCCAAGCAGAAACCAAATTAGAAGTTCAATAAATCAGCATGTAGGCACAAGCAACAACTTTCTTAACAGGACCCTAAAGCTTAGGCAATAATGCCAAGGGTTAATAAATGGGACGGTATCAAATTTAAAAGTTTCTGCACAGCAGAGGAAACAATTAGGGATGTCTTCACATCAGAAAACCTACAGAATGGGAGAAAATCTTTACTAGTTGTCTTCAGACAGGATCAGTATATAGAATATATACAATGGATTTAAAAGGCCAAGTAACCCAGTTAATAAGTGGGCAAATAAATAAAACTGGCACTTTTCAAAAGAAGAAATACAAATAGCCAATATGAAAAAATATTTAACATCATTAGCAATGAGGGAAATGCAAATCGAAACTACATTGAGGGCTGGGGATGTGGCTCAGTGGCAGAGTACTTGCCTGGCATGTGTGAGGCCTTGGGTTCAATTCCCAGCACCAACAATAAATACATAAATAAATAAATAACAATAAAGTTTAAAAATATATTTAAAAAAACTAACTACATTGAGATTTTATCTTACACCAGTCAGAATGGCAATCGTTAAGAATACAAACAATAATAAATGTCAGAGAGGGTGTGGAGGAAAAGGAACACATCTACTCTGTTGGAATTGTAAATGACTATAACCACTGTGGAAATCAGTATGGAGGGTCCTCAAAAGACTAGGCATGGAACCACCGTAGAACCAGCCATACCTCTCCTCAGTATTTATTTCTAAAGAATAAAATCGGGGCTGGCGATGTGGCTCAAGTGTTAGTGCACTGGCCTGGCATGTGCGAAGCACTGGGTTCGATCCTCAGCACCACTTAAAAATAAATAAAGATATTGTGTCCACCGAAAACAAAAAATATATAAAAAAGAAATAAAATCATCATACTACAGTGACCCATGCATACCCATGTATAGCAGCACGATTCACAATAGCCAAACTAAGGAACCAGCCTAGGTGTCCATTAATGGATGAATGGATAAAGAAAATGTGGTATATATACACAATGGAGTTGTATTCAGCTAGAAAGGAAAATGAATGAATGGCTGAAAATTGAGATCATTATGTTAAGTGAAATAAGCCAAGTTCAGAAGGTCAAGGGTCATATGTTTCTTCTCATATGTGGAAGCTAGAGAGGAAAAGGGAAAAGAAAGGTGGGGGCAGATCTTATGAAAATCAAAGGGAGATCAGTAGAGGAAAGGATTGGAAGAAGGGGGAAAGTGCTGGGGAGCCATATTGGCCGAATTATATTGTTACATTATGTGTATGTACAAGTATGTAACAACAAATCCCATCATTATGTACAACTATAATGCACCAGTAAAAGATGTGGAAAGAGACAGGTGGGGTGGCACACGCCTGTAATCCCAGTGGTTTGGGAGGCTGGGACAGGAGGATCTCAAGTTCAAAGCCAGCCTCAGCAACTGTGAGGTGCTAAGCAACTCAGTGAGACCCTGTCTCTAAATAAAATACAAAAAAGGGCTGAGGGATGCAGCTCAGTGGTAGAGCGCCCCTGAGATCAATCCCTGGTACCAAAAAAAAAAAAAAAAAAAAAAAAAAGTGGAAATGGAAAATAAAGAAGTTCAATAAATATTAGGCATCAGGCAGGCATTTGTTTTCCCTATGAATGATAAATAGGAAAGCACTTTCAGAATCTTAACATTTTCCTGCTAAAAATCCTGAGGACAGAAAAATAAAGAGATTTACTGAGAGTCACTTGCCAAATTAGAACAAGACCAGGCCAATAGCCCAGACCTGTGCCTCTTAGCTAACGTGCGGGCAAATTTTATTATCTTTTGTTTTGCAGTATTGGGGATAGAACCCAGGAGCAATCTACTACTCAACTATATCCTCAGCCCTTTTAATTTTTTTTTTTTTGAGACAGAGTCTAAGTTGCCCAGGTTGGCCTTGAACTTGTGATCCTCTTTCCTCAGCCTCCCAAGTGGTTGGGATTACAGGTATGTGCCATCATGCCCAGATTTTATTTCAATCTTTAGTGATTTTCAATATATAACCTAGATCCTCCCACCATTTTGGTTGAATTCACCAGAGATACCATTAGGGCCTGGAATTTTAAACTACAAATTCAGTTTTTTATATATATATATATATATATATATATATATACACACACACACACACATACATACATACACATACATAACTATTCTGGTTCCTTATTTCTGGACATGAAACTGAGGGAAAAACCAAAATAAGCCATCCAGCTTCACTTGCTTTTAGCTTAGCTAAACAATAAAGTAATAATAGATCCCTACTACCTTTGCTACAGATAACACCCGTGACATACGGTCACTATGATAACCGTTGTTCAGGTTGTTTTTCAGAAGTGGCCTAGCTCAAACCAGTTGCAATCACCCACTGATCCTTCACCTGGGTCTGTGCAAGTGTCCAATGGGTGATCCTTTGACATCAGGGGACCAAAAACTCTACCTGCAGCTCATGCCAACATGCCATTTTCTCAACACGAGTCCTAGGAAGAACCAAGAAGTTTGACCACACATGCTCTGACCACTGATTACTTCCCTTTTCCTTACCACCTTTCCTCATGTCTTAGATCACCCACAAATGCCCCTAAACTCTATGCCTGGGGAGGTGGATTTGAGACCAATTCTCCCATTTCCACATGCTTGGTAGCCACACGAACAATCCCTTTTGCAGAGCTTGTCATCTCCATGATGGAAAAGAGAGCCTGGTTTGGTAAAAGACAATGGTGTGGGGCTCTAATCCTGGTCCGCATCAAATGTGGAAGGAACAGATGGCCACCAGTGACTGAGGGAAGCTGGCTAAAGCCTTTAAGCCCAGTCTCTGTTCTCACCAGTCTGAGATAGAGGAGGGTGGCTGAGGTAGGAGACAAGGTCAGCCGGGCCATTTCATCTCCTGAATCCCACCGAGAAGCTATCTATTTGCCACTGTGACCATCTCCCAAGCCTGGAATCACCTCTCAAGGGTCTCCAAATCTGGTTGCCAAGGCTGCTGTTGCTAGGCCAACTGTGCCATCAGAGGCAAATAAACTTCTTCTTCACAGTTCTCTTCTTACCTGGGTCCCCTGTAGAGATTACATTAATAACCTGGAGGGTAAAGCTGGGAGAGGACTTGGGACTGGGAATTTGATTGTCTATTGTTAGGTAACAAACTACCCTAAAGGTTAGCCACTCAACAATAGTTATTTACTATTTCTCACGATTCTGTGAGTTAGTTGTGCTCAGCAGGGTGGTTCTTCTGGTCTGTATGGTGTTGGCTGGGGTCACTCATGTGACCACATTCAGGCGAGAGTCTGGCCAAGGAGAGAATGTCCAGCAGAGAATGTTCTAGAATGTTTGAAGACTTAAGTGGGGGGCTAGGAACAGCTAGATGGCTAGCTCCCTCTGTCTCCATGTGGTCTCTCCTCATTGAGCAGGGTGAGCAGTGTATTCTAAGGAGACAACTGGATCTCAAGAGGCAACAGTGAAACTGTAGGCCTCTTGTGGCCCAGGCCTGGAAATGGCATGGTATTATTTAGATGATGTTCTTTGTTTTGTTGAGGTGCTGGGGATCAAACCCAGACTTAGGCTGCATTCCGTTGGCAATGTCCTGGGGCAAGTCCAGATTCAAGGGTAGGACAAATAAATTCCACTGCTAGTTAAGAGGAGTGGCGAGTACATGTAGGGACATGAGGAATTATGGGCAGCCATGTTTGGAAAGTTGGATTAGACAAGGGGATATTGATTCTGTGCTGGGCCTTGCAGGAACATGGAAATTATGTCATGAAAAGAAAACTCCAATTAGCCAACACAGTGGCCAACTGCTGTAATCTCAGCAATTGGGGAGGCTGAGGCAGGAGGATTATAAATTTGAGGCCAGTCTCCATAATTTAGCAAGATTCTGTCTCAAACTAAAAAATAAAATTAAAAAAAAGGCCAGAGATGTAGCTCAGTGGTTGAGGACCCCTGTGTACTGTGTTCACCCCCACCAAAAAAACAACTGACAACCTTATGGAATGAATCCTCGAGGAAAGGTCATGTAACCAACATATACGTCATTTGTGGGTTGGTTTGTTCATTCATTTCTTAATTATTGAGGACTTGAAAGATAAACAAGACATAGCCCTTACCCTGAATCCCACAGACTGGTTGGGAAACAGATTCCCACAAATAATTATACAAAAGTAGTGCCAATGCAGAGATAGAGAGAAGCACTTGGCAACCTTTACTGATAATTTAGCTGCATTGCAACTCATCTTCACTAGAACCCTTTGCTATAGATTTTATCATGAGCATAGCCATTTATATATGAAGCAAATGAGACTCAGACAATTAATTCACTTACAATCAAGCACCTTGTAAATGGTGGAGCTGGGATTTTTTTTTTTTTTTTTTTGCCCCTTAGTACAGGAAATTCAATCCAGGGGTGCTTTACCATTGAGTTGTATCCATAGTTCTTTTTACTTTTTATCTATCTGTCTATCTTTTATTTATTTATTAATTTGTTTGTTTATTTATTTATTTATTTGAGACAGGGTCTCACTAGGTTGCTTTGGGCCTTGCTAAATTGCTGAGGCTGGCCTTGAATGTGCAGTCTTCCCGTCTCAGCCTCTCGAGTTGCTGGGATTACAGGCATGCTTCACTGCTCCCTGTTGGAGCCAGGATTTGAACCCAAGGTTTTATGTCTCCAAAACCATTTTTTTTTTTTTTTTGGTGGGGGAGAGGGATTACCAGGGATTGAACTCAGAGACACTCAACCACTGAGCCACATCCCAGCCCTTCTTTTGTATTTTATTTAGAGAAAGGGTCTCACTGAGCTGCTTAGTACCTCTCTGTTGCTGAGGCTGGCTTCCAAAAGTCATTTTCTAAGGGCTATATATGTACACACATATATATGTATATTGTGTAATATATATATAAAATATGTGTTGGATTAGAGAGGAAGTAAGGAAGGCATTGGAGCTAAGGAAATGTCGACTTAAATTTTGATCACACGTTGGAGAAATGTAGCTCAGTGGTAGAGCAGTCACCTAACATGTAAAGGCCCTGGGTTTGAACCTCAGCATTGCAAAACAAAACAAAAAGATTGGATTCTGCTACTTATAAAAACAGCTACCACAAGTTCAGTGATCACTGTGTTCCAGCTCTGTGTACTATCTTTTAAAATCCTTATACTAACTCAGCATGGGTGAAGGTATGATTATTATTACCCACATATTCCAAACAGAGAAACGGAGGCATTGAGAGCTGAGATAGCTTCTGTGTGGTTTCCCAGGTAAGGAAGCCCGGCCTATCTGATTCCAGAGCCCACACTTTCTAACCATGTAATCTAGGATCAGTCCCATAATCTTTCTAATGCTCGGCACCTACAGCTATAAGGTGGAAATCTTTGTGAGGATTAGGAAAATAAATGTATATAAAATAATTATCATAGCAGTGCCTGGCATTTCATGGATATTAACTGAATGCTCTGTGTCACGGGTTTATGTCCCCCTGAAGATGTTGAAATTCTAAGCGCCCTCGCCTGTGAATGCGACCTTATTTGGAAATGAGGTTTCTGCAGATGATTAAGTAAGGATGAAGTCACCAGGGTGGGAAATTTGGATTTGGAGACAGATGTGCCCACGAGGAGAATGTCACATGGAGGTGCAGGAAGGATTTGGGCTGATGCATCAACAGACCAGGAAAAACCAAAGATGGCCAGCAAATCCCTAAAGCTGAGAGAGGCCTCCAACAGATTCTCTCGTAGCCTCAGTTGAACCAACCATTCTGACCCCTGCTGGCAGAATACATTTCTGTTGTTTTAAAACACCCAGCTTGTGACACTGTGCTAGGAAACAAATATGCTCAGTACATGTTAATTGTATCTTGACCTACTTTCTAGGTCTCTGGGTCCCTACCCTGAGCTTTCTGGGGTGCTCTACAAGACTGCAGCCCAATGCAATAGACAGGATTGGTCTAACCTGATACTATGGTCTAACCTGACACTATGGGTTGGAGCCAAGATCAGCCTTTTGGGGTCCCTCCTATCTTCTGTGCTCCCTTTAGGTTAAGTTTCTATTTCTTTCATGTGACCTGGGCAGGGAAGGTCTTCAAATTAACTCATTCAGAAGAACATGTGGGCGAATACATGAACAAATACCCGAGTGAATGTCTCACCGTGGAAACGTAAAATTTCAGAGGCCGAGGTACCTGGTTGAAAGAGATTTGAGGTCAAGGAGGGGCCCACCCAGGCCCTATCAAACCACCTGCATGCCCTGTGGGGCCTCCACGGTGCGGATTGTTATTTGTCTGCACGCAGCCACCTGTCCTGCTGCACGTCAGGGAGATTTCCTGGCTGTTTAAGCCGCCCAGGTAGGCACCTGAGGCCTCCAGGGAAATTGGACCGCTCAGAGCGAGTCTGGAAACGAAGCCTCAGGAGCCCTTGGGATTTATGCTAAAAGTTTAGAAAACAATTACACTGCAGTGAGCTCACCCAGCTGCAGCCAGGGCCTGCTTGGCACTGCTCTCTAGGAACGCAAGGAGTCAAATCCCCTCAAGGTGGTTTTGAGGAAAGCAAAAGAAGGCCCCCAAGTGAAAGATCATCCCAGCTGCTTAAAACAGGATGGGGGACATGCCCAAATAGAGGGGATCTGTCCTCTATTTCTATTGTGTTGGGTCATCTATATAAAATATCTAATGCCATTTAACAAATGACCCCAAATTTAGTGGCTTAAAACAACAGATATTTGTTATCCCACATTTTGTGAGGGTTGGGTTTCTGGGATCAGCTTAGAGAGTGGTTCTGGCTCAGGGTCTCACACAGGATGCTGTGAAGTTTCAGAGGAGGCTCAATCAACCCAAGATTTGGACTGGAGGACTTGCTTCCAAGATGGCTTCCCCGCGTGGCTCTTGTTGGGAGGCCTCAGTTTCTCAATCATTGCTGTACAGGTGCCTCGGTTTCTTGCCACATAGGCCTATGGTGACCATTCGTCCTGGTTTATCCAAGACTGAGGGAGTTTCACAGGGTGCAAGACTTTTTGTGCTAAAGCCAACCTAGTCCTAGGTAACTCTGGGACGAGTTACCTCTCCTGTGTACCTCTCCATGGGGCTGCTCACAACATGAAGAGTGAACTGAAATAGTGACCAAAACAGTAGTCTCAGGGTCTTTTATAGCCAGGTGCAGTGGTACCCACCTGTAATCCCCATGATTTGGGAGGTTGGGGCAGGAGGATCACAAGTTGGAGGCCAGCTTCAGCCACTTAGCAAGGCACTCAGCAATTTAGTGAGACCCTGTCTCAAAATCAAAAATAAAAAAGAACTGATATCAGAAGTCATTGAACATCTTATGATGCATTCTGTTACCAAAGCAGGTATAGGCCAGACCAGATGTAAGGAGAGGAGAGAGAAATGCTATATGTGAGAATCTATCTATCTATCTATCTATCTATCTATCTATAGTTTTTTCTCTGTATCATATGTGTGTGTGTGTGTATATATATATATATATATATATATATATATATATATATAGAGAGAGAGAGAGAGAGAGAGAGAGACAGAGAGAGAGACAGAGAGAGAGACAGAGAGAGAGAGAGAGAGACAGAGAGAGAGGAAGAAGGAGGAGGAGGAGGAGGAATTAGAATTATATGGGATTATCATACTCCTTAAAGATCATGCTTTCTCATCTCTCACTGGGAAATGTAAAAATTCCACAGAGGCTCAGGGGTACCAAGAACTCTTAAAATTATGTGTGTCCACAATCATAATCCATTCCTGCTTATGGAGCACTGTGTGAAAAGCTTTACATGTATTATCTCAATTAATTTCTGACATTCTTTTTGTTTTTAGTACTGGGGATTGAACCCAGGGTTCTGAACATGCTAAGTAAGCACTTTGCCACCCAGCCCCCATTTTTTTTCATTTCAATGTTTTTATTAAGTGCATCATAGTTATAAGTTATATGGGGATTCATTTTTACATCATCATACATGCATAAAATATAATTTATTCCACTTCGGTCCCCAGTACTTCCTCTTTCCCTCCCTTCTTCTCTCCTCTACTTCTTCCTCTACTGTATTGGTCTTCCTTCTATTTATTTATAGTTTTACATTAGTACTTTATAGTGAAATTCACTATAATATAAATTTATATGTACATAGCATATTTTGATCAATTTATTTATTTATAGTTTTTGGTACCAGGGATTGAACTCAGGGGCCCTTAACCACTGAGCCACATCCCCAGCCCTTTTTATTTTTTATTTAGAGACAGGGTCTTGCAAAGTTGCTTAGGGCCTCACTAAGTTGCTGCGGCTGGCCTCAAACTTGCGATCCTCCTGCCTCAGCCTCCAGAACCTCTGGGATGAGCCACTGTGCCCAACTCCTCATTCAATTTTCATATCAATCTGATGAATGGGGAGACTAAGCCTCCAGCAGATTAATTAATTGAATCCTAAACCAGTGCTTTGAAGCACATCCTCCCTTTTGGAACACTTGCTCATAGGAAACCCTCCTCTCAATCCCAGCTGCTACATCATGGGAAACCCAAGACCCAGGAGGAGGCCAGGTGTGGATGTTTTTATCACTAGTTGAGCTCCCAGCTGACAGCCAGCATCAATTACTAGCCATGTGAATGAGCCACCTTGGGCTTTTCAGCCTAGTTAAGTCCCCAGATGGTTACAGCCCCAACTGAGATCACATGGAACAGTTGGCTCAAGTTGAGCCATCAATCCAGAGAGCTAATAAAATGGTGTGTGGTTAAAGGCTGGGGATGAAGCTCAGTGGTAGTGTTTGCTTAGCATGTGCAAGGCCCTGGTGTTCAATCCCAACACCACAGGGAGAAAAGGAAAAAAAAAGAGTCTATGTAGGGCACAGTGGCATATGCCTGCAATCCCATTTACTCAGGAGCCTGAAGCAGAAGTATGAGCTCCCAGCCTGGGCAGTTTAGCAAAACCCTATCTCAAAAGAAGGGGAAATGGTGGTTAAGTCATTACGTTTTGGCAAGATTGTCACACAGCAATGAGTAACCCAAACCAGGCAGCCTCATTCTTAGATGAGTCCCAGTAGAGTCTGAAGAGGGGATTTCTATTCTAGGATGTGGCTGGAGTGGGGACCTTCAATCATACCTAATGAGTTCAGTGCACTCGGTGGGGTCTGTATAATATGATGGCTTTTCTTGTTCCCTTCCCCGGGCTGGGAAAAACTTCTCTGAGTCATAAACTGAGAGGAGAAACTGTATGAGCGAATTAACAAAAATCCGGGCAAGATTCCCAAAGTAAATAATGTTGATTTTTTCCAGCACAAAAGAGGCATTGCCTAATGCTTCTTAAACTCACATAAACAGTCTTTGCTTCATGACTGACTTCCTATTTTTGAAATTTTCCAATTTCAGAAAAGTAACCATTATAAGCATCATTTAAAAAAAAAAAAAAAAAGCAACTCTTGGAAAAGCCTAAACACTGTTGTGCACAGTTCCCGGGGCATAAGAAGGCCCTTGTCCTTGGGGACTGGTCTTCATAGTCCCGTGGACAGGGAGTGGTTCCAAGATGACCTTGAGGCAGTCCCAGTTGGCATCTGGATCCCAAGGGAAAATCCACCTCCTGCCTTCCACTCAGTTAACCAAGAAGGATGCTCACAGTGGTTTTGGAAGATGATGGTTTTTCAACATTCGCCAGCCTCAGTCATTTACTCCCACTTTCACCTCCCAGTGTTTTCCGGTTCAGTGGTTCTCAAATTTTAAAACATCACTATCACCTGGAAGTACGTTTAAAAAAATGCAAATTCCAGGGTTCTTCCCAAGAAGATTCCCATTGTACAAGTCTAGGGTGTGCCCCAGAATTCTCATTTTAATAAGAACCAGGTGATCCCTTTATAGCACATCTTGAAAGCCAGGTGCATAGCTTGAGATGCACTGTAACCTCAATTAATCCCTAAAAACAAGAAATCAGGATAGGGAAAACCTTGGAGGGAGTTGAGGCCTGCAGATTCTAAGCAGGGAAGGATCTAACAAAGCCATTTGGAGCAAGGGGTTTTAGCCCCAAAGGGGTCTTCAGAAGTTCCATTACTACCGTCTCAGCAGTTTCTTTTAATTGGCTTTTCTTTATTATTTTATTTTAAATGGAATGCTTCACAAATTTGCCAGTCATCTTTGTGCAGGGGCCATGCTAATCTTCTCGGTATGGTTCCAATTTTAGTATGTGTGCCGCTGAAGCAGACGCTCCGTTTTATTGTAGTGGATTTCTAAGAAAGATTTTATTAGAAGCAGAGCTGTACAGGCTGGAGGCCTAGCTCGGTGGTAGATCACTTGCCTAGCAGGCATGAGGCTAAGTTCTAATCCCCAGAACCACACACATAAGATGTTGAATCTTTTTTGGGAGGTACTAGGGATTGAACTTAGGGGTACTGGACCACTGAGCCACATCCCCAGCCCTATTTTGTATTTTATTTAGAGACAGGGTCTCACTGAGTTGTTTAGCACCTCGCTTTTGCTGAGGCTGGCTTTGAACTTGGATTCTCCTGCCTCAGCCTCCCAGTGGCCTGGGGCCACTGTACTGGGATGTGGTTGATTTTTTTTTTTTTTTTTTTTGGTGACAATTTTTACAATATGGTATTTTTAGTTATTTCTGAAAACCAGAAAACAAATATTTTCTTACCAGTTGAGTTCATCTCTTCTTGGAATCACAACTGATGGTCTTTTTCCCCCCTAATTTTGAAATATTGAACATTGAAAACATTGAAAGAAGTCAGACACAAAAGACCACATATTGTCCATTTATATGAGATTTCCCAAACAGGCAAATCCAAAGACAGAAGGACAACTAGTTGTTGCCAGAGGTTGGAGGGAGGGAGTAATAAAGAGTGACCCTTAATAGATATGGGATTTTTTTTTCTTTCTTTGGTACTAGGGATTGAACCCTAAGGGTGCTTAACCACTGAGCTACATCCCCATCCCTTTTTATTTTATATTGAGACAGGGTCTCACTAAGTTGTTGAGGCTGCCCTCAAATTTGCAATCCTCCTGCTTCAGCCTCCCAAGTAGGTGGAATTTCAGGCATGTACCACCAAGCCCAACTAGATATGGGATTTCCTTTGGGGTTGATGAAATTTCCTGGGACTAAACAGTGATAATGGTTGTACAACATTGTGATACACTAAATATTGGTAATGATACGTTTAATTGTATATGACAAAAGTTAAAATGATTCCCAATAGAACTAGAACAACCATTTTACTTTTTACCCACAAGGAAGTTGAAATGGCCCAGCTTTGTCAAAAGTAAGACCAGGATCACTGATCTCCAGTCCACCACAGCAAGCTCTCTTCCTCAAATTCCCCCTCCCCACCATCCCCTGCCCCAAAAGCAAAGTTTCGAGGGCATACAAAGGCCAGAGCTGCATGCCCTGCCTTGCCCACCCACACTCCACTAGTCTCTCTTCTGCTATCGCCAGAACTTGCTCCCTTCAAGTATGACGAATGAAAGATAAACCCGCTTTTAACTTCATACTTAAGTAAATCTTCCCAAGGGCTTCAATGGCAGCTGCAGCTGCCTGAGCGGCTGATAAGGACTAGGTGAATGGGATTCCTTACATTGCAGACATTATTCAGTTTCCCAAACTGCAACTGGGCAGACAGCCTGGAGGTGCTGCCGGTGGTTTGGCCAGGATGAATCCTAACCGTGTGCCATTTGTGCACAGTTGGTTCTTGTCTCTCCGGCTGTGAGACTACATGCACCTGTCGCATAGCAGGTGCTTAATAAAGATTCATTGGTGCCAAGGGTTCCTGCCTTGAGGATCATCCTGGGAAAGTCTTCCTCACCCTAAAGAGTTTAGGGAAAGCCTCAGTTTTCTCAGTGCTCCAGAAATGAGAAATGAGAGTCACCTCGTCTGGTCGCTTTCCAAAGTAGAATCATTCACCATTCTGGGAAGTGGTAACAGAAGCAAATAGCTCATTTGCGTTTGCATTTTCTGGGGAGCTATACCCCCTCCTGGTCCCCCTCCCCAGCATCTCAAGATTTTGCTAAGGTCCCAGATTCGGACCTTTTCTTCCATCTCCTGTAGTCTCAAAACTTATTAGAGGCTTTTTTTTGGAAGTTCATTAACATACAACAGGGCAATTGTAAAACCCTGGAAAGCCAGTTCTCTGGAAACTTACTGAACTCAGAAAACTGAGAGATCCGTTGAGAAGGGAAAGGCAGCCTGGCCCTTGTGTTCAGGGCTTCTTGCTTTGGGAGAGAAAGAAAGCAAATTCCTGACAAGGTCACCCACTTGTCTCAGCCTCAGAAAATTTTCTAACATCTCAACTCTGGAGACTGGCTTCATGCAGCAGGGATGAATGGGGACTGCAGGACAGAAAAAAGTTCCCATTTGGGATAAAGCAGGAGAGGATTTCTACAGCAAAGGGATTGGGGGTGAAGACTTAGAACTCAAGGTTTAGGCTGAACCTGGTGGGCCGCATGCGGTTTCACCAACGTATGGACAGAGGCCTCATTTCCTGAGGCTTCCTTGCTCAACTGGGAAAGCTCTCCCAAGATAAGGAGGTTTAGGAAATACTGCAGACACAGCCCTCACTGGAGATTTCGAAATGCACCACTATGCTCAAGATAAGTCTTGCAGAAAAGAAACCTCCTTTGGAATTATTTAATACAGGACTTTTCCCAAAGTTACTTGATCTCAGAATTCCTTTTCCCTTTCATAACACTCAATCATATGTTTAAGAATTCACTTGGGACATGCCACCCTAATGTCCAGGGGGAGTTGGTTCTGCCCACTGCCCCCTGCAGTAAACCATGATGAGTCGTTTGGGCAGTCCACGTAATATGAAACCCTGCTACAATCATCCAGGAAGTAGAATATGTTTATTATACCTGTCATGGCATTTGCTAATCTTCCCGTGCTAGGAGTTTTTCATTCTCTCTCTCTCTCTCTTTTTTTTTTTTTGTGTGTGTGTGTTTGTGTGTGAGGGGTACTGGGGATTGAATCCAGAGACCTCTACCACTAAGCTATGTCCCCAGTCCTTTTTATTTTATTTTGGACAGAGTCTCATTAAATTGCTGAGGCTGCCCTTGAGCTTGTGATTTTCCTGCCTCAGCCTCCCGAGTAGCTGGGATTACAGGTGTGCACTAGCACTAGTTTTCTTATGCCCTCTTTGTAATTCTCCCCCACTTTATTATTATCTCCATTTTGCAAATAAAGAAATTGAGACCCAGAGAGGTAGAAAAAGGAGGTCTCTCACATCAGGATGCGACAGAACTGAGATTCTGGTCATGACACACCACCCTGGTATTCTCTTCTCAGTATCACACCATCTCGCTAATACGCTGCATTTTATGGCATCGTGTCCAATTCCCGTTCTGTTCTTGGAGAATCTCACCAAATCCCACATGGAGCTGATGTGGATTTCAGTGAGACATCTGAATTCAGAAGCCAAACAGACAGCTGGAAGTCTTGCAGAAAAGAAACCTCCTTTGGAATTATTTAATACAGGATTTCCCAAAGTTACTTAACCTCAGAATTCCTTTTCCCTTTATGGAGTCTGGGGCAGATTAGACTGTAGAAAATAAAGTTCATCTTGGATGTCAAGAAAGCTCAGAGGCAGGGCAGCCCCGGCAGATGCTCTCCATATCACAGAATCTGAGGCTTTTTTCTGCACCTGACCGAGCAGGAGAGGGGTGGCAGATCCAGATCTCACAGGATAATCAGAGCAGAGCCGCCTCTTTTGGTTTGTCTTCTAAGACCCAACCCCTTCTCCCTGTGTCCAAATATCTTCCTGCTTCTCATTGGCTTACACCATTCAGGACAGAGTCCCCTCTGGCTGGGATTGGGTCAAATTTCTTCTTGTAAAGGAGGAAGGCAATGGATATTGGGACATTGGGACATTGGGTAGTTGACCAGATGCTTCTATATGGGGTGGGGGTGGGGGTTGGGCCAAGACAGTAGCTGTAGCTGTTATCCAGTGTGCCCTTGAACCCCCTCCCAGGAGCTGCTTCTCACCCTACTTTTTCATTTTCTTGTCCCTCCCTGTGATAGATTATGTTTTTGATCCCTTCCTATCACTCCCCCGTGTAGCCACATCCTTTGTCATGTGACTTCACAGTGCTTTTAACCCTCTGTGAACAAGAACAACCTCTCTACTTTGGGTTTGGTTGTGTCAATAATGCAGCAGTGAAAATATGAAAGCTAGGGCTGGGATTGTGGCTCAGTGGTAGAGTGCTTGCCTAGCATGCATGAGGCAACAGGTTCAATCCTCAGTACCACATAAAAATAAAGAAATAGAAAATATGAAAGCTCTGAGCTCAAGTCTCAAACATTTCCGCTTTCCTTTTTACACATCTGCCATCAGTATGAAAAGAATGTGGCCCCTCTCTCGGCCCACTGGTCCCAGGGAGAGGATGAGGGCTCCAGACAAGAACTCACGCATGCGCAAATGAGCTCAGTATGCGCAAATGAGCTCAGCATAGAGGGGTCACAGTCTGACCCACACAAGTGAGCTTAAAGTTGGGAATGATCCTTGAATTGGGGGAGATTTGTTATACAGCATTAGCCCAGTCGAACTCCCAACCATCAGCCACCACCACTGTTGGCATATCAGTGGACTATCATGGACTTGCTGCCCAGAGAGTCTTCATTTCTCCCATACTTTTTCCCCCTCCCCTCCCTCCCCCTCCCCCTCCCCTCCCTCCCCTCCCTCCCCCTCCCCCTCCCCTCCCTCCCCTCCCTCCCCCTCCCCCTCCCCTCCCTCCCCTCCCTCCCCCTCCCCCTCCCCTCCCTCCCCTCCCTCCCCCTCCCCCTCCCCTCCCTCCCCTCCCTCCCCCTCCCCCTCCCCTCCCTCCCCTCCCTCCCCCTCCCCCTCCCCTCCCTCCCCCTCCCCCTCCCACAACGCTTAATGATCAGTGTGCCTATGAATAGGTTCATAGAACAATTTGGATAGATGGTAATAAATGGGTTTGGTCCTGAAGTGACTAAACCTTGAGTTGTTTTGACCTCAGAGAGCCATCAAAAATCTGCTGCAATGGAACGAATTCTGCCGTGCTCTGCAGCAGATGTTTTGTTCCCGTGTAACATGTCCTTGTGTGTATAATTTACTCACATGATAATAATGTGCTGTTTGCGATTTACAAAGTGGCTTTGCACATATGTTCTCGTTTGATCCTTGCAAGACAGGCAACATTACTGAGATTTGGGGGAGACAAGTAATTTCCTCTAAGACATCCAGATTGGGAGCGTAGGGAAGGGGGTGGGATGGGAGGATGGTGGCAGAGGTGGTGGCTGTGCTGGAAGTAGGCTTTAGGCAAGTGGATCTTCCTTTCTTATTCTTCCTAAATCCTTATTACCTAGCTTAAAAGATTTGGAATAATCAATTCCTCACCTGTCCTTGCTGGGGACAGTCCTTCAGGATCTAGCACCCTAAACTTTTCTTTATTACTTTACATTAAAATTAGGTTTGTTGGGCTGGGGTTGTGGCTCAGTGGTAGAGTGCTTGCCTGGCATGTGTGAGGCACTGGATTCAATCCTCAGCACTACATAAAAATAAATAAATAAAATAAAGGTGTTCATCTACAACTAAAAAAAAAAAAAAAAGTGGATTTGTGCCAGGTGAGATTGTGCCAGGTGAGATCCTAACGTTTCTGGAGGCTGAGGCAAGAAGATCGTGAGTTCAGGGCCAGCTTCAGCAACTCAGTGAGGCCCTAAGCCACTCAGTGAGACCCTGTCTCTAAATAAAATATAAATTGGGCTGAGGATGTGGCTCAGTGGTAAAGTACCCTTTGGCTCAATCCCTGGTACAAAAAAACAAAACAAAAAACAAATCAATGGGTTTGTGTGATTTAGCAAATAAAAATATCAGATTCGCAGTTACATTTGAATTTCAGATGAACAATGAATAAGTTTTACAATAAGTATGTATTTATTTGACAATGGTGTATTTTATATGATAACCCTAACTAGATGTTAGAATTTTTTTTTCCTTAAAAAATAATATGGCGGGTTGGGATTGTGGCTCAGTGGCAGAGCGCTTGCCTTGCATTTGTGAGACACTGGGTTCGATCCTCAGCACCACATAAAAATAAATAAATAAAGGTATTGTGTTCACCTACAATTAAAAAATATATTTAAAAAAATAATACAGCATGTGTGATGATCCGAGTTCAATCTCTAGGATCAAAAAAAAAAAAAAAAAAAAAGTAGGAGATCATTGGGATCATTGTAATTGAATCGAATTATTGTAGTTGTAGTTGAATTCTTCCCTAGCATGGGCAAGACCCGGAGTTTCATCATTGCACTACAAAACAAACAAACAAAAAACCCCAAACAAAAAAGATTCCTTATATAAAAATTTGAAAAGCTAGACAAACAAAATAAAGAACTAAAAATTATCCTTGATTTTACAAGGAGACAACAACCTCTGTTAATATTTTGGATATCCATTGTGACCTTCTTTTCACGCATATATTTGTGTGCATACATTCCCATTTCAAGATAGAAAATGAAATAAAATAAAGAAAATTAAAAATGAGATTTCAGACTTGCTTTCCTTCACTCAACAGTATGTTCTGGACATCCTTCTGTGTCCTCACAGATTCTGTAGGAGCCAAGCCCTTCGAAGTTAGCATCAATGGAGTGTACTGTGTTTAGCTACTCCCCTGCAGTAGAAACCCTTTGCCTGTTTCCAGTGTTTTATTATTACATACCTTGTAGTGAACAATCTTACATAAGTCTCTCTGCACATTCCTGGAGTAAACTTCTGGCAGTAGGATTTCTAGATCAAAGGGTAAGCAGACTTTTAAGGTTGTGGTTATGAATCTTGGGTCATCTCAGGCTCTCACAAATTTCCTGGGAACACACTATTTGAAAATGCCCATTTCCTTACACGTTATCAACACTGAAAATTATTAAAAACAAAATTGGAAAAAAAACAAAAAAACAACCCTCCTCTTTGATTCTGAGCCTGATGACTTAATCACATCCAACAATGTCCCTAAGCCACACCAAGTAATTTTATTGCTTTCTACAAAGGCTTCAGTTTCATTCTTTTTCTTTTTTTGACACTTGGAATTGAACCCAGGAGTGCTCTATCACTAAGCTACGTCCCCAGAGCTTTTTATTTTTTATTTTGAGACAAGAACTTGCTCAGTTACCCAGGCTGACCTTGAACTTGTGACCCTCCTGATTCACTAGAATTATGTGTGTGCACCCCCTCACCCAGTTTCTGTTTGTTCTTTAGTGAGCTATTATGGTACTTTGCATGTTCCCAGGAAAAGCTATGGTAGTTTGTATGTTCCCAGGAAATTTTTCTTTTCATCTGAGTTATAGAATATATTGGCATAAAGTTGCTCATGGATTTCCCCTATTATCCTTTTATTAATCTTTGTAGAATCGATAGCAGTATATCTTTTCTCATTTCTTATATGGTAATTTATATCTAAGTTAATGTCTTTTATTTATTTATTTTTTTTAAAGAGAGAGAGGGGGGAGGGAGAGGGAGAGAGAGAGAGAGAGAGAGAGAGAGAGAGAGAGAGAGAGAGAGAGAGAATTTTAATATTTATTTTTTAGTTTTCGGCAGACACAACATCTTTGTTTGTATGTGGTGCTGAGGATTGAACCGAGCGGCAAGCATGCCAGGCAAGCGCGCTACTGCTTGAGCCACATCCCCAGCCCAAAGTTAATGTCTTTTAGATGACAAAAGAAAGATAAGATTCTTTTGTTCACATAAGAAAATCTACTTAAACCAGGCATGGTGGTGCACATCTGTAACCCCAGCAGCTTGGGAATGTGGTTCAGTGATTAAGCACCCCTGGGTTCAATCTCCAGTACCAAAAAGTAAACAAACAAACAAACAAATAATAATAATAAGAAAATTTACTTAAAAAGCCTTGGCTGCTGGGCATAGTGGTGCATGCTTGTAATCCCAGCAACTCCCGAGGCTGAGGCAAGAGAATAGTGAGTTCAAAACCAGCCTCAGCAATTTAGCAAGGACCTAAGCAACTTAGCAAGATCCTGTCTCAAAATTAAAAAAATAAAAATAATATAAAATAACAAAAGGGCTGGGGATATGCTTTTTTATTTTATTTTTTTTCAGTACCACGGATTGAATCCAGAGGCACTATACCACTGAGTTACATTCCCACCATGCATTCTGTATTTTCTTTTGAGATAGGGCCTCATAAAATTGCTGAGATTGTCCTCGAAACTGTGATCCTCCTGCCTCAGCCTCTGGAGTCACTGGAATCACAGGCATTCGCCACCATGCCCAGCATGAATACCTTTGCTTGTACACGTCTTTATAGAATTGTTTCTTATACTGAGTTAATGTAGCAGAAGGCACATGGAAAGGTGAAGGGATACAGTCAGATGAAAGTCTGATCTGTAACAGGTCTCTATCATTATGAAAAGAGAAAGCAGAAGTGGTGTTTACATGTGTTTTTATTTTATTTTTTTCCCTTTTGTTTGCATTTTTGGTTAGCTTCAGGAATCAGAACATTCTGGTCAGGGTCATTGACTCCTACATTCTGGATCCCTTCCAAACCATTCTATTAACCATCCTATTATTTCAGTAGCATGAGGCTCTGAGTGGTTGTACCATGCTTGTCTACTCCCAGGCCTGGAGAGGCTAACAGTAACATTATCTAACAGCTCACATAATATTCTAGGTCCACTTCTCCAGGAAGTATCCAGGGGTAGTTTTGAAATAGTAGGGAAAACCATGGCTTTTGGACTGAGTCAGACCGAAACTCAAAGTTTGGTTTGGCCATTCACTAGCCGTGGACTTCCTCCTGTGAATAATGAATGGGGACAACGAGACCCACTTCAAAGTACCTTGGAGATGCTCCAATGGAAAAAAAAATGTGTGTCTAGTGCATATTTTTCAAATTTCCACAGATCTCAAAGTGTGATCTCTGGATCAGCAGTGTTAGCATCGCTTGGACCTCTTCTCCAGACACACCGAATCAGAAACCTGGGAGTGCAAGTGTGTGTGTGTGTGTGTGTGTGTGTGTGTGTGTGTGTGTGTGAATAATCTATTTAACGAGGCTTCTAGTTGATTCTGATGACCAGCAGATTCAAGAGCCACTGGACTAGCATATTCTCTACCACATGGTAGAAGCTCAGTAAATGCTGGTTTTCTTTCCCTATTTATATTTTCCTCTATTATTCCAGCTTATTCTTTGCTGATACATGAATTAAACTCTTTTAAAGAATCATGACTCTCTCTCTCTCTCTCTCTCTGTCTCTCTCTCTCTCTCTCTGTCTCTCTCTCTCTCTCTCTGTCTTTCTCACAATCTTCTTTTTTCCTTTCTCTTTCCAAAGTTCCTGGCCAGCATGAACACTCAGTGGGAATCCAGAGACAGTTAACTACATTCCCATGTGCCAGATAGGGACAGAACTGCCCTTGGTGTTCCTTGGCTTCTCTTATTTATTTGACTTCTATAGCACCTTGGTGTAAACAGGTGTCCAGAAGATGAAGTGCTCAGCATGCCCCGGCAGTAAAAAGTCACCTCCCTCTGACACTAAGGATGCTGGGAGTGTGGTGTGCTCCTCCCCATGTGAGCAGGGCGCCACTTCAACCCCCATAAACATAAAAGCCTGAGCAATGGCAGGGACCATTTAGTCCTGATTAAAAAGAGCAGTGCAATAAAACCTCATCAATTCAAGGACTTCAAGTGGATGAGCGAGGAGAGGGAAGGCCAGCAAATAAATAAAAAGCCTGAGTTGTCTAAAAAATCTTTTTGCTTAAAATAATCCAATCTTATTTGCATATAGTACTTTATGGTTTTAAAAAAAGCCTCTGAAAGGGGCCGGGAGGTAGCTTGGTGGTAAAAGCACTTACAGGTGCAAGGTCCTGGGTTCTGCTCTCAGCAACATGCCCCCTCCCCCCACCCCCCAAAAAAAATAAGTAGAAGGAAAAAAAATGCCTGAAAGCCAGATGTGGTGGCATGTCCCAGTAGTCCCAGCTATAGGAAGATTACTTGAGACACCATCTCTTAAAAAGAAAAAGAAACTAAAGCCAGAGCCAGCTAATAAGCCATCTTATAGGACTGTTGTGAGAAATGAATGTGATGTTCAATAGTACTCTAAGCATGATGGCCTTTTATTAAACACTCCATAAATGACATTACAAATTATTCCTAGAAGTAATTGTAGGTGATAGGTGACTGGCCAAGTGGATGAGTGATTGATTGAATAAACTATCAATTTGTTTGATCCCAGAGCTCTTTGCTTTATCTTAGTCTAAAAGCAAGTTTCAGGGAATATTATTCATCTAATAGTAAGTGAGCCCCCTTAATGCCTATCAAAGCCTGAATAAAAGCCTGAATTAAAACAGTGGAAACTAAAAAAAAAAAAAAAAAAGGAAAAACAAAACAAAAAAATAGCTTTATGCATAACATCATGCATAATAGATAAAAACTAGAAAACACCCACATTTCTTTTTTAACACCCAAGGTTTGGAACCTGCACGCGGACTCGCTGGGGTGCACTAGGGAGGACCTGCGGTCTGGGTGCCTCTGGCTGCAGGCCACGCCCCTTCCATGCAGCGCGATTTACCAGGGCTCCTCGCCCCTGGGAAGGCCACCTTGGAAATCACAGTACGGCTGAAAATGAAGTGCTTGTTCCAAGTAGATCAAATATTTCAAGCTTGTTCCTCAGGCCCTCGCCTGTTTTGCTGTTAAACTAAATGTTAACCTCTGATTGCAGCACCGACCTGGCATGGGTCCAAAATGCATTTAAATTCGATGCTGCAAGCCCCATAGGAACCATTCGAAGGGCCCCAACAAATCTTAACAACTCGAGTCACCTTGAAAGCCTGTCTTGAATGAATCGCTTTCCAGACTCCTACAGTCACAGATTCCGTGGGACTCCCAGCCTCACTGTATGGAACCACAGTGGAGATTCACCCTAAAAGAATCCGGGCCAAAGTTGGGGACGTGAGATGAGGCCCAAAGGGGGACTGCCTCTGCCCTCTGCCTCCCAGCTACCATCTCCTTAGTCATCCATCTAGATCTTTCTCAAATAAGATTTCACAATCAAATTATAAAACCTGGTTATTTGGCTCATTTGAAGCATACAGAAAAACATGCACCAAATAAAAATCACTACAAATATCTAGTTAACTTTTGGTCTTTTTGTTTGTTTGTTTGTTATTAGGATACAACACACACAGACTTATTTAAAATAAAAATATGATCATAATGTATAAAATTGTTTTATCTGCTCTACCACTGAAATAATTCATTGGGAACATTTCCTCATGCCATCAGATAGTTTCAATCAACCTTCTATGAGTCAATTATTATTGCATAACAACCTGGAAGCGCAGGATACAATGCAGGAAGCATTTCTTTCTCAGGTGCTTGTGGATTAGTATGGGTGACATTCGTCCCTAGGTCTTCATGCTTCCCTAGGATCAACAAGCTGGTTCTAGCATGCTCTTAGGATGATGAGAGAAGAACAAGGGGACTTGCAAGTGACACACTCATCTCTATTCATTTCACATGTGCTCACATCCTATCAGTCAGAGTGAGTCACATGGGTCAGCCAGAAGCTATGGGGCAAACAAACAGACTTCACTATTTGTGGAGAAATTGTAGGTATACAATGAAGGGCATAGATGTGGGGAGAGGGTTAAAACTGGGGTCAATACTTCAATTTACAACAAAACCCATTTTTCTATGCCAGATTCACATGGGTGTTGGCAAATTTATTTACCAGTCATATAGTGCGACCTATCAACTACTGCTTTATAAATGTTTAGTGCTTGCTGGGCATGAAGGTGCACACTCATAATCCCAGTGACTTGGGAGTCTGAAGCAGGAGGATCTCAAGCTCAAGGTCAACCTCAGCAATTTAGTGAGGACTTAAGCAACGTAGTGAGACCGTGTCTCAAAATAAAAAATACAAAGGGCGGGGGATATGGCTCAGTGGTAAAGCACCCCTGGGTTCAATCTTCAGCACCCTGTACTACCCCTCCCCCACAAAAATGAAAAAAGATGGTTTAATCCTTAAAAAAGGGCCTATAAAATAAGAACTATTTTAAACCTACTTTTTAGATGAAGGGACTGAGACAAAGAGACAACTTGCCCGTGGTCACCCAGCTAGTAAGCGAGGAGTGAGGATCCATGTCCAGAGTCAAGTTGATAAGCACCGTGCTCAACCTCTCTCTTCATTTTTCCCTATCTCCCTGTCCCCACTAGACTGTGGGCAGGGATCAGCATCCAGTGCACACAGCATGTATTTGTTGAATGAGTTTAATAATGATCCTGTCGTTGGGAATTTGGGTTGGTTTTAATGTTTTCAGCTATTACACATTGATATGGACCCCACTGTGTCCCTCCCATCCAAGTTCCTGTGTTGCAGCCTTAACCCTCACTGCCTTGGAGTGCAACTGTATTGGGAGATAGGACCTTTAAAGGGTCGTTAACTGAAAACCATCAGGGTAGGTGCTAATCCTGTCTGACTGGTGTCCTAAAAAGAGCACAGGACAGAGTGACACCAGGGGACAAGGACAAAGTTGCAAGAACAGAGTCATTTGCAAGTGAAAAGAGAGGCCCCAGGAACTGAACCTGCTGCCATCTTCACCTTAGACTTGCAATTCTTTGCCGCCCAGCTACCATGGAGGAAATAAATGTCTGCTGTTTGAACCATCCAACCAGTGGTACTATGCAATGGCAGCCCTAGGAGATCTGCCTATAGACTATGTTGTTATAAGCATTTTGGTTTATATAAATTTATCTAAATCTGTGCATATATCTATAACTACTTGGGAGTTAGCCTTTGAGGAGAGAAGTGTAGCCTTTTTTTATTTTTTTCTTCAGTGTTGGAGATCAAATCCAGGGTGTCATGAATGCTAGGCAAGTGCTCTACCACTGAGCAACATCCCCAGCCCTTTTATTTATTTATTTTGGGTTTCATTAAGTCACTGAGGCTGACCTTGAACTTGAACTTGTGATCCTCTTGCCTCAGCCCCTGAGTTTCTACAGGCGTGTATTACCATGTCCAGCAGTTATGTTTTTAATTCAGTAGAAATTGACTGTTTTCTCCACAAACCAAGTCATGTGACAAGGAACATGGAATTCATGTCTCTATATCCAATGACTCCTGAATATTTGAGACCCACTCAGCATTCAGTGAACATTAATCACAGGATTTAACAGAATCATACTTCCTTCTTTCTTTTGCCTCAGCCAGAACCTAGGCAAATAATTTACCAGGGGCTTCTGGTCAGAATGAGTGAGGAGAAGTGAGGCAATGGATTATGGAAATAAAGTCTCCAGTCCAGTTATCTGCTCATATAGATCAAATGAGAATTAAGTAGTCTTCCTGTCTCGTTTCTAGGAACACGATGTAGGCAATGCCCTAGGTATACAAGAGTCAGACTATTTTGATTGTTGCTTTGACTCTCTTGTCCATTTTGGTAACCGTGCCCACCTTGCCTTTGGGAGTTTAGTGCTGCCATTTGCCCCCTGACATCCTGGTATCTAGTTAAGTTTTCCAATTGAATAATGGTGGTGCCTACCTGTGTTAGTCAGTTTCCATTATTATAATGAAATACCTGAGGCTGAGTACTTTATAAAGAAAAGAGGTTTATCCAACTCACAGTTTTGGAAGCTGAAAGATTGGGCAGCTACACTGACTTGTCTTCTAGCGTGGTAAATGTTACCATGGTAGAAGCATGTGTGAGAGGGAGAAATCACATAGCAAGACAAGAAGCTGAGGGAGACTGGAGTCCCATGGGAACAATGTCGATCCCTTCTGAGGGGATGCCCCCAAGGACCTATTAACTTCTCACTTGGCCTCATTTCTTAAAGGTTCCACCACCTCTTAACATTAGCATATGGAGGACCAAGCTTCTGACAGGTGAACTTTTGGGAGACAAAATACATGCAAACTGTAACATTCTCAGGTCTAGCCTAGAGATAAGAGCAACCCAACTACTCTTTGGATACAGGGGCTCCCCTCCACAGTCTGGAGTATTGGTGAAAGGTATATGCTCTGGATCTTTCCCTTTAGGTAAGTAGCAGTCTTAAGGGACAAATCCATACCAGTAGTCCAATCTCCCCGGGGCCTCTGTGTTACTTTCTCTGTGCTAAACTGGAGGAGATCGAGCCTCTCTAACTTCATGTGGCCTTCTTTTGATCCAAGTTTCAGCCAGTCAATCATCACACAGATAGAACCCTTTCTAGATCCCCAAGCCACAATATTAAATGCAGAATCTCTGCTTCATGGGCTCATATCATGGATTTGGCCTGTTTCAACTCACCTTTAAAATTCTGTTCCTCTAGAACAACTCCTGGTACCAAAATTCACATGAGTTAGGGTTTTCCAGAGAGAATCAACGGGATATACACAGCTATGCATTGCTTGATGCCAAGGATATGTTCTGATAAATGTGTTTGTCGCCAACTGACCGGGCTGACAAGATGAGCTGGGTTCAAAGGAGCTGGCTGCAACAACAAACTAAGAAAACGGTGAAGAAACCACGCAACACACGAACATGAGTTTCAAGGGTGGGACTGCTCTGTGACCCCAAGGGTCAACTCCATGCTGTAGAGCTCTGGAAGGAGCAAGAGATCGAGCACACCCCCAAACCCCCTGTTTATTGGGGAAAAGACATTCATAGAATATTCCACCCAAATAAAACAAGGGATAGGGTTTTGAAAGGTGGAATCTTGCTTGGTGATGTCTTGTCGTCAACAGATTGATTGACATCTTGGCAAGTTACACCCATCTCAGGTGCTGTGAGGGATCACAGGCAGAGCAAGAGGAGAGGTACACTTGCATCGCACAGCCCAACCAGCACCCAACGCCAGACCACTCCCCTTATGCGCTCAAATGTGCATAGCTCATGCACACAGCCCAGGGATGGCTCGCAAAATGTGTTGTCCTGCAAACATCATAGAGTGCAAATCTGAACTATAGGGTTTAGCTGATGGTTCCTAGGTTACAAATTGGTGCAGCATGTTATGAGCTGATACTGAAGGAAATGGCAACATAATGGTATTTGTATCTAAACATAGAAAGGGTATAGTAAAAATACCATATAAAAATCCTCATATGCTGCAGTCTGGCTGGGCACAATTCACGAGCCACTTGTCAAGCAGAAACGAACTTTATTTTTAGAACACACACAAGCACCACACGAGCCCTTCAGGAATTCCCTCAGAGCCCACTGCCACCACCGGCTTCCCAGGAGCCTCTCAACCCCCTACTCCTCCTGCTCTTGAGGTCGATTGGCTGGGTCGCATGGGCGGAGCTAAAAGAGTCCCCCAATGAGCAGCTCCGTGGTCTGAAAGGGCGGGGAAACAGCCCAATGAGCATCACCGCAGAGGAGCCAATCAGCTGGCAGCTGGAAGTTTGCTGGGGCCCCTTGGGCTGTGGCTCCCAACACTGATAAATAGTGGTGCACTTGGGCTGGGGATGTGGCTCTGTGGTAGAGTGCTTACCTAGCATGCAGAAGGCCCAGTATTCAATCCTCAGCACCATTAAAAAAAAAAAAAAAAAAAGAAAGAAAGAAAAAGAAAAGGTGCACTTAATGTGAATGGAGCTTGCAGAACTGGATATTGCTTTGGGTGATTCAATGAGTGAAGAGTGAGTGGGAAGGCCTAGGTCATTACTGGGCATGACTGTAGACTTTGTAAATGCTGTACACTTAGGTTATACTAAATTTATAAAGTATATTTTTCTTTCTTCAGTAATAAATTAAGCTTACCCTACTATAAATCTTTTTTCACTTTATAGACTTTTTAGTTTTAAAAATGTTTTGACTCTTTTGTAATAAAATTTAGCTTGGACTACACATTGTAAAGTTGTGCCAGTTATTTTCTTTATATGCTAATTCTAAAAGCCTTTCTCTATTAAAGTTTTTTTTCCATTTATTTTATTTTTTACTTTTTAACTTTTTGTTGTTAAAAACTAAGACACATTTGCCAAGGATCAGGATCATCCATGTCACTGTCTCCCAAGGGCTATCTCTCAAAGGACCTGCCTGGGGCTGCTTTAAAGGAGTATATGCTAAAGTAATGATAAAAAAAAAATGTAGTATAGGAGCTGGGGATATAGCTCAGTTGGTAGCGTGCTTGCCTCATATGCACAAGGCCATAGGTTCAATCCCCAGCCCCCCCCCCACAAAAGTATACATAGTAAAGATATGCGAGTCAGTATCATGATCATTTATTATTATCAAGTATTATGTACTCTATGTAATTATATGTGCAGTAGGTTTGTTTATACCAGCATCAGCACACATGCTGAATATGTGTTATACTATGACATTAGGATGATTATGACATCACCAGGTGATAGAAAATTTTTTTGTGGTGTTGGGGATTGAACCCAGGAGCCTCCTGTATGCCAGGCAAGTGCTCAAGCATGCAGTTATATCCCTAACCCCTCCTTCCCTTCCTCCCTCCTTCCCACCCTTTTTTTTTTCTTCCTTCCTTCTTATTTTCCTGTCTTTCTATAGGAATTTTCAGCTCCGTTATAACCTAATGGGACCATGGTTGTATATATGGCTCATCATTAACTGAAACATTGTTAAACAGAGCATGACTTATATATATGAATATATAAAACAGGATCTGTTAGGGAAATTGACTCTATAATTGTAGAACCTGAGAAGTCCCAAAATAGGCCACCTGCAAACTAGAAAACTAAGAAAGCTGGTACATGGCTCAGTCTAAGTCCAAAGACCTGAAAATGAGGGGCTCCAACTGTAGAACTCTCAGTCTGAGGTCAAAGGCCTAAGAACGTAGAACTACTGATGTGCAAAGGCAGAAAAAGATGAGTGTCTCAGCTCCAGAAGAGAGGGAGAGCAAATTCAGCTTTCCTCTGCCTTTTGGTTTTATCTAGGACCTGAACAGCATGATGCCTGCTCCCGTGGGTGGTGGGTGTCTCTGTCTTACTTAGTCCACTGATTCAAATGCCAGTCTCTTCCAGAAACATCCTTACGGGCATATCCAGGAATATGCTTTCCCAGCTATCTGAGATTCCTTAATCCAGTCAAGTTGATACCTAAAATTATATCCATCACATGACCCTTGGCCCATCAGCTATGGTTCAGGGAAGGGAGGGCCAAAGTGGCTGCCAGGCCACATCCCTGAAGGTGAGTGAGGCAGTTCTCGGGGAGCAGGGGGACCACACTTACATTCCAGGGTGTTTTCACAGTGTTCAAGAATGAAGAGATGAACAATTAATTTAAAAATCACTCAGGTGATCTGGCAGCACATAAGATGGAGAGTAATAGATACCAGAGGCCCAGGTTGAATCCCTAAAGCAACAAGAATAGATAAACCCGAGGGGCAGTAGAGTAAAGCATGGGGGGGGGGCAAACACTCTATCAGGGGATCAAGTAATAGAATGTCGTGCGATTTCTGTAGTTGATTTAACCAAGAGAGAGGAAGGATAATCAAATTTAGGGGGTCAGGCAGGGGCCTATGCAAGGAGTTTGAAAGCTGGGAATAAGGGGGGGAAAATAAGCCAAAAAATTAGAAAATTAAATCCTTCCAGGTGGGAAGATAGTCGCAATAGTGGAATGGAAGAGGGTCTGGAATTCCCATCTGAGGCACGGCAGGACCTGTGTGGTCACTGTGGATCTCCCAACCTTGATACTCGTGGCCATTTTAATCAGATAGAAAGAATCAGGCAGCCTTCCAGAGAAGGAACATTCCTCTCCCTTTCAGTTCAAGAATTTCCCAGAAGCCTTTGGGACTGCTGGAATCTCTGTTGTGAAAATCAGCAATCCTGATGATTTTGGGCAGCACAACAAAAAAGAAAAGAACAACCTCATAAAATATGAGTAACACAAGCCAAAAGGTATCACTTTAAAAAAATCTGACCACCAAAAAAGGGAAAAATGTAAGTTATAATTCTAGCTTATATTTTCAGACCTCTGAGGATATTAAACAGAGTCAACTGTGTCATCCTTGAATTCATTGCCTTGAGGACTTTCCAATGGCTAAGCTGAGATGACTAAGAAGGAAGAGGAAAAGAAAGTAACAGAGTTCAAGGCTGGCCCCCTATGAGGCTTCTAATGTTTCTCAAAATGTGGTCCAAGGAACTCTGGGGGAGAGGAGTGATTCCTCACAAGTGTTTAAGGGGGTCTATAAGATCAAACCTTTAAAAAAAAATTTTTTTATAGTTGTAGATGGACAGGACCTGTGTGATCACTGTGGATCTCCCAACCTTGATACCAGTGGCCATTTTAATCATCTTTATTTATTTATTCTTTTATGTGGTGCTGAAGATGGAATCCAGTGCCTCACAGGTGCTAGGTAAGTGCTGTGCCACTGAGCTAAGCCCCAGCCCAAGATCAAACTTTTTTTATAACAGTACTAGGACCTAATTTGCCCTCTTCACTGTGTGTGTGTATTTGCACGGCTGGTGCAAAAGCTATGGTGGAAACTCAGGATGAATCAAGGCAATGCTACCACCCATCCCATTTTTTTTTTAAGCTCTCAAGTGTACTTTATTTTTCCACTATGCCATATTTAATAGGCACACGGTGCTTTTACTTGGCATCAATTATGAGATGGTTTTGAAATAATTCAGTATTACATCAGCTGGCATGATTACTGACTTCTCCATTCCTTTAGGATGACTCTGGCAACAGGGCACAGGTTCTGTTCTATTCCAATTCCTGTTGCTGCCTAAGTTCAGACAGCAATAAGGAAAGTGGCTCCACCAGCTAATACAGAATTACCATATTTGTCATGGAAATCAGGTTTATGAGTCTGGTGCTCTGCCTTGCTATGGTTTGCCGAATGCTTTGAACTTGGAGAAGGTTTAGTTTGTTTTTGGCCAAGGGAAACTTCATGGAGCTAAAAGAGAATGGAAGCAACTGCAGCTGCTGGTTTGGTGCAGATTTGCCCCAGGTACCCTTGAAAAGAGCGCTGACGAACACAATGGCCTTGGTGGGATCTTTAGTGAGATTTGATGCCATCCCATGGTTTTGGTGATCCTTAGATTCTTTCCCATCATGCACTCACAGTGGAGAGAAATGCCAGTTTCACATAAGAGGGTCCGTGATGAGTAAGCAAACTTGCTGATGCAGTTAAACCAACCCTTGAAATGTCTGTGTTTTTAATATTCCACCAGACAGAATGGGAAGTGTGCACACAGCAGCGATCTTATCTACCAGACTCCCCGGTGGTTGTCTTGGGGAAAAAGCACTAATACAATGGAGTTGTGACCTGAATGAATTAGAGCTTTCACAAGGCACATCAGTTGTACCTGGAAGAATAAATGACAGACCAACTATCATCATTCAAGCTGGGGTGTCGGACAGACATTTTACTGAACAAAGTGAGCCTGTCACTTTGAAGAAAACAAAGGTCAGTGTTTTAGTCAGCCTTTTTGCTGCTGTGACTAAAAGATCTGACTAGAACAATTTTAAACTAGAACAATTTTTAAACTAGAACAAGTTTATTTGAGGGTTCATGGTTTCAGTCCATATGCAGCTGGCTCCATTCCTTGGGGCTCTAAGTGAGGAAGAACATCATGGTGCAAGAGTGTGGCAGACGGAAGCAGCTCACGTGATAATCAGAAAGCAGAGAGACTCCACTTGCCAGATACAAACTATATACCCAAAGCCACGCCCCCCAGGGACCCGCCTATCTGCCTTCAGCCACCACTCAGTTAATTCCATCACAGGATTAATCAACTGATTGGATTAAGGCTCTCTATTATTTCACCTCTAAATCGTCTTGCACTATCTCACAAGTGATCTTTAGGGGGACACCTCACATCTAAACCATAACAGACAGTATAATATGTCACCAGTGACAATACTCAAGCTTTCAAGTGAAAATCAGAATTATGGAAAACTTGTATCTACCATTTTGAACCTTGCTTTTTCTTCATATTTAAAGATTTTTTTCAAATCAGGTTGGTGGTGATATTAACAAATGTGATTTCTTCAAATATTGCACAACAAAATGTGTCAACATTTGAAAGATCTGCATAACTCATTATCCAAATGAGCAATGGATGATGTCACAAAATCATGCATGGGTAAAAGATCCATTCTAAGTACAAGATAAAAACCAATAGATTTTTTCGTATAATGAGATAAGAAAAAGTTCGCCAATGTGTTTTCAGATCTCACATTGCAAAAATAACGTTTAAGAACTTATCACTCATTGCTGGTGCGGTGGTGCACACCTGTGATCCCCGTGACTCAGAGGTTGAGGCAGGAGGATTGCAGGTTAGATATAGTATCAATGAAGGGCATATGGTTGAAACTAACAGGGTTTTAAAAATATATTTCTTTAGTTGTAGATGGACACAATACCTTTATTTTATTTGTATGTGATGCTGAGGATCAAACACAGTGCCTTACACTTGCGAGGCAGGTACTCAACCACTGAGCTACAACCTCAGTCCCTAACAGGGTTTTATTTCTTGTTCATGTACTGGGTCAGAGCAAGACCTGATCACCCCTGACTGATGAGACACTATAGCTTCTTCCATGTATTGTAGCCCTACCATCATCTAGAATCTGTCAATCTTCTGCTTTCAGTTATTGGGAAGGGAAAGAGCATGGGACATTGCAAGAAAAAGCATGGAAGTTGGGTATATTTCATAGATCAGAGCTGGAAGTGGTACCCATCCACTCCTCCTTCTGTTGGCTAGAACTCTCTGATACCGCCATTCTAAATTCCAAAGAAGTGGGAAAATATAGTCTGTGTAACCAGAACAGAAAATAAATTGACTACTAGATCCTGATATATGACATTCAAGGTTCCTGTTACCAATTTATTTTTAAAAGTATTCCAGCCAGGTACAATAGCACATGCCTATAATCTCAGTGACTTGAGAGGCTGAAGCAGGAGGATCACAAGTCTGAGGCCAGCCTTAGCATTCTACCAAGACCCTTAGCAATTTAGTGAGAACCTGAGTTAAAAAAAAAAAAAAAGGATGGAAATGTAACTCAATGGTAAAGCACCCCTGGGTTCACTGCTCAGTACTAAATACACACACACACACACACACACACACATTTATATTTATAGACTATAGGAAGTTACAAAAATAGCGTGAAAAGTTTCATGCATCCTGAACAGTTTCTCCCAAAAAGAGACTTTTTTTTTAATCAAACCCAGGGCCTTGTACATTAACAGGTGCTCTACCATTTAATCACACCCCAACCAACAAAAGACTCATCTCATATAGCTGTAGTACAATCATAAACCAGGAAGTTGATAATGGTTGACTATACACTTTGTATAGTTTTCATCATTTTAAAACCTACAATCATTTGTGTTACCTTAGTTTTTTTTTTTTTAAACTGTTCTAATTGGGTATTGTAATACTTTTTTCACTGCTTAGGATTGAACCCAGGGACTACAGATTATAAAGGAATACAAGTACCAAATAGGATATATCTTTACTCCTCTCATGTGAAAGGGATTCACTTTTTGTTAACACTGAAACTTGAGCAGTCAGCTGCTATAGAAAGGACTCATGGGAATTAGAGACCAAAGGACGCATAGGAATTAGAGACCAATTTATTTGGGTTTAAATCTAACTTGTACCACTTCCCAGCTAGATGATTTAGGGCAGGCCACTTGCCCTCCCTGACTCCCCTCTACTACCATCAGCTGCATAATAAATAGTCTTCAGCTCTAAGAACAAAATGAGATCACACAGATGAAGAATTTAGCACAAAGCCAGGCGTGATGGAGCACACCTGTCATCCCAGCAGCTTGGGAGGCTGAGGCAGGAGGATCGTAAATATAAGGCCAGCCTGGGCAATTTTGCAAGATCTCCAAATAAAAAAAATAAAAAGAGCTGGGGCATAACTTAATGGTAGAGTGCTTGTTTAAAATATGCAAGGCCTTGGTTTCAATATCCAGTACCATTAAAAAAAAAGGAATTAGCACAATGTCAGACACAATTGTACTTAAAATCATAATCAGGAACATTAAGGAATTAGAAGGGTTGCCAGGGGCTGGGGACGTAGCTCTGGGGCAGAGTGCTTGCTTAGAGTGTGAGAGGCCCTGGGTTCAATCCTCTATACTGTCATAAATAAATAAAGCAAAAGGTAGAAGGGTTGCCAGGGCTTCTCCTAGGTTATCTGGGAACTCAGTGCTGGAACTTGGATTCTAAAACCCAGATTCAATAAAACAGTGCACCCAGCAAAGAGGGGAATGTAAGTCCCAGCCTCTTTGGGCATGAGGATGCCCTTCTAATGTCAAAATTTCCAAAAGACCCTCCTCCTTGCTCTATCCTCATGGCCTAACACAGACAGGACCTATGACCATCACGGCCAATCTAACAGATTCTGGCAAGGGGCGAAGGGGGATAAGAAAAATAAAGACTCACAGACTCAGATTTTGAAGATAACAGCTGGGGTCAGGTGGGGCACTGCTCTCTGATGGAGAAGCAGGTCTAAATAATTATGCATGCAATCTTTATTTATATATGTCTCATTATTAAAGACTATGCAAGTATTATTCTTTGTACTCATGAAAGTTACCGAGTTAGCAGCATTATGCAGCTTATTCCCCAGTTACATTCTACAGTTGCAACGTGCAGTGTTTGGAGCTTTGTGTTTCTCTCAAGAAAGTCCATTGTTTAAAGTCACTGTTCTACAGGCCGATTCAGGAGCAGGGAGCTGGTGAAACACTGTGGTTGTCTAGCATGAGAGTTCCTCTATTCCCTGGAGCTGTGTGCCCGAGATCAGGGTCGAGGCTGATAAGACTCTAACACAGAGCCTCCTCATGGAGGGCATTATAGCAGCTAGGCATCCTGCACCTTTGCACAGAAATTTTCCCAGGCACTAAGCATGCCACAGCCATAAGGTCATCAGAGACCCCAATTTCAGACACTGCTCTCCCATTCTTTGTTACCACTCTCCATAGTTGTTCAGATCTCTGATTACATAGAATTCTGAAATCAAAGACTGAAAGGAGTCTTAAATGTCATTGGCTGGCGACATCCCCAAATAGAGGCTAACACATCACAAGACATTCTCAAATAACACGGAGGGGATGGATTTCCTCCTATATTTGAGGACTAGTCTCCATCATGAAAGTAGCATGGAGTCTTTGTTTACTAGAACCTTCTGACCACCAGCTGACCTCCAATGCCCAGACAACTTAGAGCTGAGGGAACAGGGGTCCAGAAAGGTGAAGGCTATTGCCCAAATTGCACAGCAAACTAGACAACAAGATCAACCAAACCCAGCCCCCTACCTGCCTGTTCTGAACCCTTCCCCTCACACCACGATCCCTGCATCCTGAAGCTCTTTGTCCTTTCTCTTCTTGCCTTCCCCCCATTTTTTGAGCTTCGCTCTCAGGAGTGGGTCTTACAGTTCTTGGTCTGAACTTTCTTGATTTGAGTACATCGTTCTCATCCCAACATTCATGCATTCTTTTTTGCAGGCCTCTATCCATCCATCACCCATTGACTGGTCTTTGGTACCCAGTACCACTCTGGGCACTGGGTGTAGAGCTGACTGTCAGAAGGTCCTAGTGAATGAAGGTTATGTATCATCTCCATTATCGAGACTGGTCCCCAAATGTAGAAGGAAAGCCATCCCTTGAGACCACCTAGTGACTTATAAGCACCCTCATTTCAGGGTTCTGAAGTCCTATAGGCTTCAGAGAGACTTTAGATCAGCCAGGTGGCATGTTTACACTGCCTGGTCTGCATTTTGGATCTGGTTTAATAAGGATTCTTTCTCCAACTAGCCATTTTGACATTCTCCTTTTCTCCCCTAGTGCACAGTTAAGGAAACTCAGTGAAAGGCTCGTGTTTGATTAATCAAGGAGAAAACAGTCATACACAGGCCTAAGAGAGTGAGCCATCCCAGGTCCGTGGATTTTCTTAACCACATATTCATCTCCTGCCTTTAGAACAGCTGAAGACTGATGGGATGTCAAGACATATTCAAGACAAAACCATATAAAATCAGAGCACTTACGACATTCTTTCCAGGCAAGTATTAAATCAAGCGCTGGTTTCTTATTTCTAAGATAACACATGTTTCCCTTTTCATGTTATTTCAGTTGTTAAAGAGACTGATGAAACTGATTGCTGTTTGGCTGAAAATATTTTTATTGGGTGATGTCCCTACCCTGTCCTTGCACCCAAGACCTTTATTCAAGAAATATTTATTAAATGATATTACAGGGGTGTATGGGGTTTTCAAGATGTGCGCCACGGTATTATTGCTGGGTCATGAACTCTATATATTTGAGATTCAAGCAGTGTTTGTTTTGTTTTGTTGTTTCTGCAAGCAACATTTTAAACAATGCAATAGATCCAAATAAAATAAAATAGAAAACATCAGTGTAAATTACCTGTGTGGTAAGGATCAATACAGTTGAATGAAACTCTTGATTTAATATGTATACGTATGGGCGTATGAGCATCGTGTTGTGCTATAAAATTGATTTTTTATTAAGGGTCATCTTACAAAATATTTGGAATACACTGAAGTACCAGTTAAGAGAAGAGGCTCCGGAGTTACACAGAACAGAGTCAAATCCTGCCTCCACCACATTCTAGATGAAGGATTTCTGGGATGGTCTGAAGCTCTCTGTGAAATGGGGATGGTGATAGAACTAACCTGTGGCCGATTCTCCCATTAGGTCCAGGAGACACATGGGCACAACACTAGGGTCCATGATATTTTTGGGAGGCTACTATAATGCTTTGACTCCTTCAAAACCAGAAGAGAAAAAATACAAAACTTTAGCCCTGAAGATGTTTTGATTTTTTTCTCACATCATTAAAAAAAATGAATTTTATAGGGCCCATGAAAAAGCATGATGATGGTTGGGCCTCAGATTAGGGAGGTCTGGGGTTGTGGGTTAGGCAGCTGGACTCCATCCTGAGGGGGTACTGGGAGCCTGTGGAGGTTTGAAGCAAGGCAGGGGAGCATAGGGAAAGCTCATTTCTCATATGCACTTTCTGGGCTCCTGGTGATATGATTTGGGTTTTTGAAGCCACAGGATAAATGGGTGCATACTCTTACATGCAAGTAAAGCATCAAGGGATAAAAAGTTAAGAACTATATCCAGGGAGCCACTTCAAGTTTACTTTTATACTAAACCAAGCACCCATACAACATAAACGAAAATACAAGATTTGCAGAAATTATTTGCAGGATAATGATAATAATTTCTAAGAAATTATGAGTTTGTGGTAGTCCCCATTGGGCTATGATCCCAATCTGTCTACACAAGTCAATTTTCTCTATAATCAAGGGGTTATTGGTAGAAAGTTGAAAGACCTGGAGAAAATAAACTATGCCACCAGGAAAATATCTTAATGCCCCTACCCCATATATTCCTTACCAGACTGTAGAGTCTGAGACCCCTTTGAGCTGAAAATCTTCCTTAACCGGAAAGCATCCCCTGAGTAGAAGTATCAGAGAATACATTTCATTTGCAACTTGGAAATTTATCGAAACATACTGATCTGGATTGTTGTAGTGCCAACTTGGTTAAACTGGGAATTTGATTTCCAGAATCCAATTTCCTGATTTCTAGTTAGAGTTTGCCATAGTGTAACTTGCTTGCAGGGAATTGCAAAAATGGAGGAGAAATGACAACCATTAGTCTCAGGGGCTCATCACATGGCTAGATGCAGAGAGATGCAGAGGTGGCCAGCAGGTACCAGCTTGTCCTTGCCCTTCTGCACTCTGTGACCTGCTTTTCTAAGACCCATTACCAGATGGATGGCTGTGGGCCCACAACCAATGCTGCCAACAGCTTCTTACAGATTTCTCTACCCCTTGACTTTGACAGTGGGATGTACTTCTCAGGTTAACAGGTTATTGACTCTCATCTTGCTGCTCCTCTCCGACCCTCCTTTTCCATCATTGTGTGAGGTATAACTCCCCTGCTCTTTGCAGGTCTGCCTTTCTGAGCCTGGATTGATAGAAATAATTTCCCTTTGATGCTGTACTCAGCCCTGAGGAAGGAGAGGTTTTGAAAGAAAATAAAAAGAGGAGTTAATTTTTTTTTTTTATGTTACCAGGAATTGAACTCAGGAACACTTATCCACTGAGCCACACTCCCAGCCCTTTTTTGTATTTTATTTAGAAACAGAGTCTCACTGAGTTGCTTAGGGCCTCACTTTTGCTGAGGCTGGCTTTGAACTAACAATCCTCCTGCCTTAGCCTCCTGAGCCGCTGGGATTACAGGCGTGTGCCACTGCACCCAGCCAGGAGGAGTTAATTTTAAAACAAACATGGTGGCCGTGTTTGAGAAGGTGAGCCTCTCTGGAAGGTGATAAGCCCAGTGAGCAGTGAGGACCAAGCAGGAATTGGAAGAATCCAAAGCATAGGAAGTGAGAGAGTTATCAAAGGCAAAATGCTCTCGGCTTTCTGTTTTCACCAGGGCCTTCTCTGAGCACAGTCTCCTCCTCATTCTCTTCTGACTTGTCAAGGTGGTTCGTAAGATGATGGCTTGTAACAGGCAATGCTTTTGTCCCCAGGAGAGACACAGGATCAGAGACAAAGTAGGAACACAGAAGCAGCAGAAAGGGGAACAGTGAATAAGAAGAATATTGCAGGATGGATTCAGGAGTCCAGACAGGACTTCTAAGAATTCTTTTTGTAGCATCGACTTGATAAAACTACCTCTTGCTTTAACGTCTTCCCCTCCGGGAGTATAGAAGGAACAGTGATCAGTAAATCTCCACTTATTTTTTAAAATATTTTTTATTAGTTGTTGATGGACCTTTATTTTATTTACTTATTTATGTGTGGTGTGAGATTCAAACCCAGTGCCTCACAACTTGATAGGCAAGCGCTCTACCACTGAGCCACAACCCCAGCCTCTCTACTTATTTTTTGTTAATATGGCTACTGAGAATATTGCCTACTCCACTGCTCACGATCCCATACATAATGATCCATGTAAAAATTTGTCCTTTCAGAATTCAAAGATTGGAAGAAAATGTGAGTCTTCTATTATATTTTGGGACTTAACTCCTTTAAAAACAAAAGGAAACACCCTTCCTGCTTTATTTCTCCCTTTGCCCTGGCAGTCAGGAAACCTAGAAATACATTTTCTGCTAAGATACAGGAACTGTTCTTTACTCCAGGTTGATATTTTCATTCTGTACTTGATTCCTTTGAGAGTTTGTAACACCTTTTGAAAGCAGTTCTTTGTGGCTACCTAAGGCAACTTTTTTTTTTTTTTTAATTAGCTAATGCTCTTGACTCCTGCCTTCTCTTTTTGGCTTTGGAGATATCCTAGAGGGAAAAGATATCCTAGAGGGAAAAAGATCTCCACCCCCCTCCCCCCCTCGCCCCCAAGCTTGTCACCACTCCTTTCCATTCCACCCAAGAAACCAGCATGATTTTTGACCAAGAGGAAGACACATGAGAAGGCGGAGGTCATGTTTCCAGTTAGAACACATGAAATTATGCTTGCATGTGGACATAGATACTGTTGGAACTGAGAGTGCACCTAACAGGCACAAGGTCGAACACATCCTGAGCACCACAAAGGAGAAATGAAAACAGAACAGAAAAGGTTGGTTTTGATATGAAATAAAGCTAAGAACTGGAACCCATTCAGAATCGTTCATTTGCACGGAGTTGTTAGGAAAAGCTCCGTAGTTTGCTTCTAAACAATCAATAAAGAGTTTTCAAAGTCACATGATGAATCTTCTTATAGGTTACCATGGAGATGATGAGCTAGTTCTATTGGGTCCCTCAGCTTTTATTTTTAGGTAATAGTTCAGCTACTAAAAAAAAAAAAAAATGTTTTTCCATAGAATCATGTATGGGCAATTTTTTTTTCCAATTAAAAAATGTGGTTTATTATTTGTAATTATAATCAAATTTATAAAGAAAAAATTATTCTGGTAACAAACTGAATTCACATGTGTGAGGTTGAAGCCTGCTGATTTAATCCTAACAATTCTATCCCTAGGCTACAGAAAAGTGGATCAAAATCAACATGTAGAGTTTAATCTGAAGCCCTCAAGGGAATTCAAACTGGTTCCAGATAATGTGAAAACAATGTCAAGGAAAATTTACTTCCACTTTATTAGAGAATGAAAGACCTGGATAGCACAGTCCAGTTTTAATTATCAGTAAAAGGGCAGGAAATGATGTAGCTACGTTGTAAACATTCACAGCAATCCCAAACACAACACACACATGTACTCACACAGAAGCACAAATGTACAATATAAGCGCCATGAAAAAAGACATTCTCTTCTGGGATGTCAACAAAGCCAATTTTTTTTTTTTTGTAGTAGTTACTGAAGTGTGTGTTGAATAAATAATTAAAATGCAAAAGCAAGCCCAGTGTGGTGGTGCATCCCTGTAATCCAGCATCTTGGGAGGATGAGGCTGGAAGATCGCGAGTTCAAAGCCAATCTCAGCACAAGTGAGGCACTAAGGAACTCAGTGAGAACCTTTGCTAAATAAAATATAAAACAGGGCTGTGGATGTGGCTCAGTGGTCGAGTGCCCACTGGTACCTGCTTCAAAAAGCAAAAGACACACGAAGACACCAGTGAAAAGCAATTATCATTCTCATGCAGAGGCATATCCTCCGTGAGTGTTTACCCTATAGGAACACGTGGAATATTTATATAATAAGATCTATGAGATGATAAGCTAAGATAACAGAATGGATTAAAGAGGACATTGCAGAGATAAAGAAAAATTAACACTATTAGTTTTGTAAGTAGATAAACACTAAATTAGAAGCTGGATGTGGCTGAAAATCAAATTTTGGTGGAGAGCCTTGAGATCGTTACAGTTAACACAGAGAAAAAAGGGAGAAAAATTTTTAAAAAGTAGAGAGATGGTAGACATAGAAGAGAGTGAAGATAGTTCTTTGATAGCCTTGAAGTAGAGACTCTAATAAATGAAACAAAAATATTGAGAGATATAATACTTGAAAGTTGTCCTGAAATAGAAGAATAAAAATTTCAGGCAGAAGTGGCATATCATATACTGGGAAAAAATGATTAAGAATGATGACAAAGTATGTTTACATGATAATTTTTTACATTCTTCTTGTAAACACATTAGGTATCACTTTGTTGCCCAGGCTAGCCTCAAGCTCTTGGGCTCCAGTGATCCTTCTGCTATAGCCTCCCAAGTAACTGGGACTACATACACGTGCCACCATACCTGGCTACATTTTGATTTACTCAAGAATTTGAAAAATGAAGAGAATTGATTCAGTATCCAGGAGGAAGCAGTAGGGGTAAAGAATTAGACTGACCTCAACTTACCACAATATTGAAAGCCAAGAGACCATGAAGCAATGTCGTCCAACTCTGAGGGAAACTATGTGAATCAAGAACATTATGTCTAGTCAAATTCTCATTTAAATATAACAGAAATGGCCAGGCATGATCAAACAAGAAAGAAATCAGGTAGTGTAGCGACCCATCAGCCTTTCTTGGAAAACTCCTGAAAGATAAAACCATTTCCAAGAGGTGAGCTAAATAAAGAATCCACAGTAGATGTGTCGGGGAGGTGCCTGCCTGTAATCCCAGCAATTTGGGAGGTCCAAGGGAGGAGGATCACAGGTTCAAGGCCAGCCTTAACAACTTAAATAAGAAATAAGGCTGGAAGTATAACTCAGTGGTAAAACACCGCTGGGTTCAATTCCTAGTACTGCAAACTTCAACAAATAAAAAAGAAGAATCCAGAAAAAAAAAACAACACAATAGTATTAATAGTTCACTTAAATATAGGTAGACTGAGACTACACAGCAAGAGGAATTATAGTTTCAGAAAACTGAATATTATAAACCTTGATGAAGTAAGGGGGGGGGGAGAGAGAGAGAGAGAGAGAGAGAGAGAGAGAGAAAAGAAAAATTGTCTTTATGATTACATTTTTTTTGACACCAGAAATCGAACCCAGGGGTGCTTGATCACTGAGCTGTATCCCCAGCCCTATTTTTTATTTTGAGACAGGTTTTGCTAAGTTGCTGAGGCTGGCCTCAAACTTGTGATTCTCCTCCCCCAGCCTCTGAGTTGCTGGGATTATAGGCATACAACAGCACTCCTGGTGTGGATTCTTTACTTCCTTCACCTCTTGGTCATGTTTTTATCTTTCAGGAGTTTTCCAAGAAACTTTCTAGGGTCTTGCTAAGTGGCTTAGGGTCTTGCTAATTTGCTGAGCCTCCCTTGAACTTGTGATTCTCTTGCCTCAGCCTCCCGAGCTGCTGGAATTACAGGTGTGTACCACTGTGCCCAGCTAATAATTATGTTTTACAGTATAGAGACAATTGATGCTGTATAAAATTGAAACCTATATTTAAAAAAAAGACATACTGGGAGCTGGGTATATAGCTCAGTTGGTAGAGTGTTTGCCTCCCATGCACAAGGCCCTGGGTTCAATCTTCAGCACCACCAAAAATATTTAAAAAATAAGATATACTATTACAACCTCTTAACAGTTTTATTCTCTTTTTAAAAAATTCTAGGCCAAGAAGAATTCTATAGCAATCCTATAGCAGCTATTATTCTGAGATTTAATATATAGATAGATAGATAGATAGATAGATAGATAGATAGATAGATAGATATCAGGCTTTGTATTTTAATTTCATTTTGCTTTTTATCCTTGTATTAAATTTAAGTGAAATTAAACAAAAAACTCTGTTTTCTTAAAAACTGCAAACTCAGTTTTCTTAAAAACAGCATGTGTAACACAAACCTAATTGCATGGAGTGATTTGTAGTGGCTTCTTTTGAATCTCTCTCTGCCATCAATCCTTCCTGTGCACTGGGGCACAGAGGGCTTTGAAGATGATTACCCAAGTCCTCTCAGGGGTGAGATGGATGGTGAGATTTTAAGTGCTTCATTGTTTCTTTTTTTTTGTGGTGGGAGGGTTACTAGGGATTGAATTTAGGGGCACTCACCCACTGAGTCACATCCCCAGCCCTTTTTTTATATTGTATTTAGAGACAGGGTCTCACTGAGTTGCTTAGGGCCTCACTTTTGCTGAGGCTGGCTTTGAACTCATGATCCTCAGGCCTCAGCCTCCTGCGCCCCTGGGATTACAGGAGTGTGCCTCTTCACTGTTTCTTATTTAAACTTCTCAGCATGGTGCAAGGTTCCCGTAATGCTCAGGCTTTTTTGATTTTTGAGTTTAAGGCCAGACCACTCTGAATATTCTCAATCTCATCTGATTTTTATTTTGAAATAAGCTCAGACTTTCAGGAATGTTGCAAAAATAATACAAAGAATTCTCCTGTTCCCTTTATCTATGTTTCCCCCAAGACTAATTGTCTACCTCATTCACCTTCTCATCTCCCTGGGTTTTTGTTTTTCCTTCTTTTCAATTTGGAAGAAGGTTGCAGACACCCGGCTCCCTTGATCCACTAACACCTCAGGGGGTTTTCCTAAAACCGAGGACATCTCTGACATGATGGTAGCACAAAGATCAAAATAAGGAAATAAATCTCATACTATTATCTAACTTATAGACTTTAGTCAAATTTTATTCATTGTTTCAAATATGCCCTTTATAACAAAAGAAAAAAAAAATAAAACAAAAAACAATTGCAATGCAGGATCCAGTCCAGGTTCACGGCCGTTTGGTTATCACGTCTCTTTAGTTGTCTTTATTTGATACCATGTGCCTCTTGTTCCATTCTATGGTATTCCAACCTAAAGTGTGCAGACCCAATCTGAGGAAATATCAGAAGAATCCAAGCGGAGGGGCTTCTATAAAATAACTAGTCTATTGGGGTGGGTTGGATTGTGTCTCCCAAATAGATATCTTGAAGTCCTAATTCCTGGTACCTCCGAATGTGACCTGACTGAAAATAGGGTCACTGCAGATGCATTGTTAAGATGAGGTCATACTTGCTGGGCATGGTGGTACACACCCGTGATCCCAGAGGCTGAGGCAGGAGGATGGCAAATTTGAGGTCAGACTGGGCAACTTAGACACTGTCTGAAAAAAAAAAAAGGGTTGGGGATACAGCTCAGTGGTAAAGCGCCCCTGGGGCTCAATCCTCAGTACTAAAAAAAATAAATAAATAAAAATTAAAAAGATGGGTCATACTGAGGTGGGCTCTGACCCAATATTGCTCTTCTAGAAAGAGAAGCAGAGACACAGATCCACAGGGGAAGAGTGTCACGTGAAGACAGAGGCAGAGGCTGACAAGCTGTGCTGCCACCAGCAACTGGGAGAGGCAGGGAACAACCCCCGCTTTCTCCCTCCTGCAGGGTTCAGAGGGCAGGGCCCTGCTGACACCTTGACTTTGGACTTCTAGATGTCTCCCAAAGTGTGAGACTACATGTTCCTACTGTTTGAGGCCATCCAGTTCATTCAATTTGTTAAGGTGGCCCAGGAAATGAGCATACCTGTGCTTGTCAAATGCTGATGTCACAAAACATACATGCAAAGACAGGGCTTTTTAGGAAGACTAAAGAGCCACGGCAATTGAATGTAACCCATGACTGGAATTTTCTTTTGCTCTAAAGGACATCATTGAGACGCCTGGTGAAGACTAAATCGGGTTTTCAGATTGAATAATACTATTATTGTCAACGTTATGAGAATTCCCTTTTCTTCTTTTGTGGTGCTGGGGATCCAACCCAGGACCTCATGCATGACAGGCAAGTGTGCTACCACTGAGTCACCCTCCCAGCCCCGAGCATTTCCTTTTTAAGAAACACTAATTGTTGGGGGGCTGGGGTTGTGGCTCAGTGGTAGAGCGCTCGCCTACCACATGCGAGGCCCTGGGTTTGATTTTCAGCACCACATAAATATAAATAAAATCAAGGCATTGTGTCCAATTACAACTTAAAAGAAATGAAAAAGAAACACGTATTGAATTTTTTAGGGTAAAGGAACATCATGCCTGCTATTGACTTTCAGCGGGTTCAGAAGTCACAGCAAGTTATTTTGTAGATATTGACAAAGTGACTAAAGTTTAGGGGTCAAAGACCCAGAAGAAGGATCACGATACTGAAGAACAATACTGGTACTGCCTGACTTCCAGGCTTACTGTACAGCTGAAGTAGTTAAGACAGAGTGGTTTGTGAGAGAACAAAGAAACCAGTGGAACAAAATGGCCCAGAAATAGAGCCACATGAATGTAGTCAACTCATCATTGACAGAGAATCGAAGACTACCTAAGAAGAGTTTTCAACAAAAGGTGCTGGAACAACTGGACACGGAAAGCCTTTCCAAAATAAAGCCTATTAATTTAAATTTGACAATGATTTAAATTATTATTTAATTTTAATAGCTTCGAATAATAAAATTTTAACACTTAAGTTTTTGATGCAATGTTTGCTGGTCAAAATTCCAGTCCATAAGTATAAAAGAAATTTAAATACAACTTAAAAAACAATTTTTTTTTTTTTGGTTAGGTTTCATAGCACTTCGGCTTCCAAAGTTAATGAAGTTCCAAAGTGCATTAAGCATTTTGGGACGGGCTATGGCAGCTGCCTATGAGAATACTAATATTTAAATATTTACGTAATTTGAGTTAGGCATGTACAGGTATTCTTTGCTCATTCTTCCAATTCTTCCTAAGTCTGAAATTTTGCCAGACTGAAGATAAAGCAACAGCAAGGCATGGTAGTTTGTAGCTACACTCCTAGCAATTCAGAAGGCTGAGGCAGGAGGATTTAAGTTCGAGACTAGGCTCAGCAACTTAGTGAGACTCTGTCTCAAAACATACAAAGGACTGGGCATGTAGCCCAGTGGGAAAGTGCCCTTAGGTCTTAGTACCATGATATTAATCAATCAAAAATAAAGAAAAAACACCTTGTAGTCTAATTGATTACTGAGTTAATGATTCACAGCCACCAATCTGGTTTGTGTTACTTTTGAAATCAGACTTTGCGTCTCTCTGTCTCTCTCTCCATGGTGGTTGGTATAAAGTACAACTTGCCTCTCACTTTGCAAGATCTATCCCAACAAACTCAGACTCTCAGCAGCTTTGTCCATGTGTTAGGCCCTTGCAAGGTCTCAGGGCTTATCTCCTATTCTCAGTCATGGAGGACCTTTACTAAGCAACCTTAGGGGAGTGGGCGTGGTGGTGCAATCCCAGAGACTTGGGAGGCTCAGGCAGGAGGGTTTCAAGTTCAAAGCCAGCCTCAGCAAATTAGTGAGGACTTAGGCAATTTATCGAGCCTGATTAGTATGATGAAACTATGTAATGGAACAGCTTGGACTTCTTTCCTGGGCTTTCCAGATGACATCCTGATCAAGGGCAGGCAAACTCACATAGCCCAGAGGCAAGACAGCAAAGGTATACTTCTGTTCCTGTTAGAGTAGAGTAGGAGAACTGTGTGAGTCAGTTTTCCGCTACTGTAACAAATTCCACATATGAATCAACTTAAAGAGATGGAAGTACATCATGGAGGGAGCATGCTACAGAGGAGGCCTGTTCACTTCATGGCCAGGAATAGAGAGGAGAAAAAGGAAGAGACAGGTATCCTACAATCCCCTAGGAGGGCACACCCTCCATAACCTCAAACCTCCCAGTAGAGCCTGGCTTTTAAATATTCTACCATCTCCTAATAGTGCCAATTTGGAGACCGAGCCTTTTAGCACCTGGGCCTTTGGGGGAATATTCAAGATCTAAACTGTAGCAAGAGGATTGGGCGGGGGGGGGGGGGGGGAGCATTGGCCAGGTCAGTAGTGGCACAGGTGTCAGGGACCTTGTGGATTTCCTCTAGGAAAAATGCCACCTCTGTGATTCTTATTGCATTTCATCTCTCTGCCTGATTACTCTGATAATCTGCAGTCATTCTCCATGACAACCTAGCTTACACACACACACACACATAACTCAAACAGATGAGTTATTGTGGGTACTGTAGGAATCAGCCTTCTGCATCTTCCAAGTCTTTGTTGATGGCACTAAGCTTTTGTGAGGATCAGAGGAAAAAACTTGTAAGAAGGTCTGCACATTGCAAGAGCTTGATAAGCGGTAGCTATCATCATTGTTATTGTTTTAACCAAATTTGGGTCAAATTTTATATTATTTCCACTTTCCTTTTTGAAGTAGCATATTTCACTGATCCTAAGAAGCACACTGTTTCACACTTTAACATCTCTGAAATCGGGATGTAATAACATTTGATGGTGTATTATGATTGCCATCAAATTGGATTAAGGTTGAGTTTATTCACATGGGGATTTTGACTTGCGCCTGCCAGTCACTTTGGGGCAGACTCAAATGAAACTAGAGTTTGGGATACCCTCAATTGCATATCTCTTTCAGGTCCCTAGAAGGGACCTTTTCTGGCTTCATGTGATCATGGTTTTTAAATTTTGCAAGAAAAATATATTTTGCACTTTTTTTCTTAAAGGCCAGGTTATATAACCTTTGGGCTCTATCCCTGCCAGGGAACTCATAATACTATGAGACTACCTTAAAATAAATTCTGTAAATGACTGTACAAGTAGTACCCACAAGTCGGAACCAACTTGAGTTTCAAATTACCAGGGGGAACTATTTTCTCTTCCTCCACTCAGTGGTAAAATTCAAGCGTGCAACTTTTCTTGCTGTTCTCTCTGCATGTCCTTTTCTTCCTCTATCTTTTCTATATTTATTACTTATCCCTATAGGGAGGGGTTTAGTGTCTTTGCAGTATCTGGGATCTAGTAGACTCCCATTTGAAGTGGTTTTCTTTCTTAGTGGCACATTCAGCAATGGCACATTTTACAATCAGTGAGGTATTAGGTTCCATGAACATAGTATGCTATAGGGTACAGCTGCTCCTTGACTTACAATGGGGTTGTGCTTCAATAAACCCATACTAAATTGAGAATATCATAAATAAAAAATGTACTTAAACCAGGTGCAGTGGCGCGCGTCTATAATCAGTGGCTCTGGAGGCTGAGGCAGGAGGATCCTGAGTTCAAAGCCAGCCTCAGCAAAAGGGAGGCACTAACTCAGAACCTGTCTCTAAAATACAAAATGGGAAAAAAGGGCTGGGTGTGGCTCAGTGGTCGAGTGCCCTTGAGTTCATACCCTCATTAACCCCCCCCCCCAAAAAAAACACATTTAATACACCTAATTTATGGAACATCATAGCTTAGCAACACAGTTCACTCTAGAGTACTGGTAGTTTATTTTTGTGATCAAGTGACTGACCAGAAGATGCAGCTTATTGTTGCAGCCCAATATGGTATGAGTATATCGTACCACTTATCACTAGCCAGGGAAAAGATCAAAATTCAAAACTTTGAGATACAGTGTCTACTGAATTTGTATCACTTTCACAACACTCTGAAAATTAAAAATCAGAAATCAAAATATGGTAAATCAGGGATGGTCTGTACTCAGGCTGGGTCCCGCTGAGACCTGCAAAAGGTTGTGGAGTTTGGACAACACTGCCCCCTAGAGGTCCCTCTGGAATCCGAGTGGATTAGCCCCTTAATGACAACCAAAAGGGAGTTAAAAAACAAAACAGGAAGTGTTTGGGGACATTGAAACAGATGCCTGGTCACTTGCTTTTATTTGCATGGAAAATAAATAAAAATTCAGCCCAGAGATAGGGTTATCTGCTTGAAGACCGGAAGTGGTTGGAGGTGAGTCCCTCCAACTGAGGGACCGAAGCCAGACTGAGGGTGAGGCTATGGGCCCTCACCACTAGGGAGAGAAGAAAGTGGCAGACTGGACCAGGTGAGTGGGCAGGGCCTAGCTGTGAGTTCATGCTGCCTGTGTGGATTCAGCTCGCCCCTCCCAGGGATTGCATTAGATTAAGGAAGAGAGGGAGAGAGGGGTGTTGCCTGACATGGAAGACCTAGGTCATCAGTGACTCAGCTCTGTTCATGAACTCTTCCAGAAGAGCTGGTTATGGCAAGCAGTGCAGGAGAGTGGAAGGGTTGCCCAAGCCAAGTAGGAGCCAGTGGAGCTGTTGGAATGGCAGTTTTATAGGTGGGATAGCTACCTGCCTGCCTGCGGGGAATTTCAGAGAAATTGGGGGGAAAGTAAGGATTTCTCATAAATAACCTCACCATATGGCTTCAATCATTCCCACATACAGATCAACCTCCCAAACCCATCGCACTTTCCACCTTATTCTACACAACTTCTGCTTGTACCATATGCTATAGCAGCCACTGTCCACGTGTGGCTCTGGAGCTCTTGAAATGTGACCAGTGTGACTGAGAAACTGAATTTTAAATGTTATCTAATTTTCATGGATGCGAAATTTTGATATTGAAGCAACATAAGGGCTAGAGATATGGCTCAGTGGTAGAGTCCTTGCTTGGAGTGTGTGAGGTCCTGGATTTCATCCCCAGCACTGCAAAAAGACAAGACAAAATAAAACAGACAAACCCACAAAAACAAACAGACAAAACTCCAAAATACCCGAAGCAGCATAAAACATTTGTCCTGTCAAACTCATAAGAAAAACTCAAAAGGTTTTATTTATATTGAAAATTCAGAGTTTATTTTCAATATATGTAATACGTCTTTGACAATGATGTTGGTAACACTCGGTTACCAGGAGTTACTTAACTTGGACAGGTGAAGTTTTGAAACTGATATCCGTTTGCTTCAAAGTCAAATGAATTCTTCTAAAAAAGGTGAACCAGTTATGTCAATTTGATCGTGAATATCAAAGGAAAACAATTTGGGGGGTCCTAAATTCAGGAAAACTTTTAAGTATGAAATAACTTGGATATGTGAGTCTACTGTATTCAAGTAAAAATTTTATGAAATCTTAATATGTATAGATCAAGTATTTGAGATGAAGATATATTATCTGAATTGAGATTGGCTATCAGGGTAAAATACAGATTAGAAGACTTAGCACCTCACCCAAAGTAAAATATCTCATTAATGATTTTAAAATATAGATTTTTAAAAAAATAACGATGAAATGATAAGATCTTTGATAGGATGAGATAATTAAAATGTATTATTAAAGTCATTTTCACCTGTTTATTTCCCTCTTTATAAAAATGTGGCTCCTAGCTGGGTATGGTGATGCACATCTGTGATCCCAGCAACTCAGGAGGCTGAGGCAGGAGGATCGAAAGTTCGAAGCTAGCCTCAGCAACTTAGAGAGACCCTGTCTCAAAATAAAAATAAACACGGTTGGGGCTGTAGCTCAGTGGCAGAGTGCTTGCCTGGCACTTGTGAGGCTCTGGGTTTGATCCTCAGTTGCACATAAAAATAAATAAATAAAATAAAGGTATTGTGTCCATCTACAACTAAAAATATTTAAAATAAAAAAAAATAAAAATAAACAAGGTCTGGGGTATAACTTAGTAGTATTGTACCCCAGGGCTCAATCTCTGGTACTGGAAAAAAAAAGTCACTTAACATAAGACCATGTAAAAGTTGCATAAATATTTATGGAGGAAGAGGATCTACTCTTGGAGGGAGTTTTTCTCTAGGACTGAATTCCCAAAATAGTATGTAAAGCTGCAATGCCACTTCCTCAGGGTGACAAATCACCCTCTCTCCCCCATGTTCTTCTCTGGCTCACCATCAGCTCAATGGCAAGGGCTGACCTCAGACCAGTCTCTTGATTTCCTGTCTCTCCTCCTTTGTTTCCCTCTCCAACACTCAAAGCACCACTGATAATCATAAAGTTGCAACAACTTGCCTTCATAATCTAGTTAGCTTTGCCAGCTAGTCTTTTGAGTTTTAAATTGTGTTAGGTCTATTTATCTATTTATTTTATTTTTTGGTGGTGCTGGGGACCAAATCTGGGGCCTCATCTCATGCATGCTAGGCAACTGCTTCACCTCAGAGCTACATCCACAGCTTTGTGCATTGAATCTCATACATTTTTTCCTGTCTCGAATGTCAATAAGAACTCTAGTTGCAGAAAACAAAAACAAAGCACTTCTGACTTGGCCAAAGGAATTCAGTAGTTAGTTGTTCATCTGCTTTGAAAATCCCTTCCCCTAAGATGCAAGGTGGCTTTTGGGTCCAATCTCAGATTTAATCTAAGAGCCTGACTCCCCATGGTGTAAATTACCTTCCACTTGCTGGAGGAGTGAAAGAAAATGGCGCAGAATTTCCTTTTGGGCGTGTCAGGGAAAATTAGGTTTTCTGTTGACTTTGCATTGCAACCCATCGATGCTGGGATCTATTCCCGGTCCTGTTCAACCTTTTGTTCAGAATAACCAGTGTATATGATCTAATTAAGCCAGTCCCTTCAGCTGAGAAAACAGCTTGCTTTATTTCTTCACTCTGCTAGCAGATTTCTCTCTTGAACACTTGTGTGCTGTTGTGTCAGGGGACGATTCCCAATGGAGACTGGGCGAGGACACAGTCTAGGTCACCCCTTTCTGTGCTTCTGTTGGGTTGTCCTGGCCGATCCTTCACCTATCACATGGGGTTAGAGAACACTGTGGGAGGTACAAAGTGTGGAGTGTTTCTGTCTGATCTTACTAAGGTTGCTGGATAATTTTTTGGTATATCTCATGAAGCATGTGGGCTATTGTCGTGCTAAAAATTAATTCATTGTTTTTCTGAAATCCAAATTAATCTGGGCATCCTCCTGTGTGTGTGTGTGTGTGTGTGTGTGTGTGGTGCTAGGGATTGAACCCAGGGTGCATGTGCATACAAGCAAGCATTCCACCAACTGAGCTCTAGCCCTAGCCTGCATCCTCCATTTTTATTTGCTGAGTCTGGAAATCCCCAGAGAAGATCTTAGATTTGCCCCTGAAGAGTCAACCCAGTGTTTCTCAAAATAGGTGAGATGGTTTAAGGGTTCATTAAAGAATATCTGTGGGGCGTTTAGACATAATCAGAGAGCTGCATGGTGCTGGATAGTTCTTACTGAATCATCTTGCCGAAAAGCAACTGAGGTTAGATTTGGATGCCTGTTTTCTTTCTCTCTTTTTCTTCTGCAGTGCTGGGGATTGGACCCAGGGCCTCCCACGTGCGAGGCAAGCACTTTAACACTGAGCTGCACCCCAGCCCATCAATGTCTATTTTCATGTCTTTGATGACATAATGAATTTTATGAAGGAGTCGTGCAAACTGTAATATGCTGCTGTACCTGTTTTGCTTTGTTTATCCTTCATTTTGACCCTTTTATAGGCACGTCTGGAATCCCTACCAGGATTGTAAACCCCAAAAAAGCAGGAACTGTCCTTTATATTGGTGTCCCTATAGTCCACCTGGGCACCAATGCATGCCAAGAAGTGTTACAGATGATCATGAGGGTGAGATTTAAGGACTTTGGTATACAAGAAAATGGGGTCTGAAAGCCAGTGGATGTCCCAACAATCTCTCTGGGAGTTCACACTGTGTTCTAGAAGTAAGGCTGGAGACCAATGGGGTTGCCTGGTGTGGAAAGAGAGGTCAACCCTGGCTTATCCAGAGTTGGTTGGAGGCTATTCTCTGGTCTGCTCCAGAACAAATGCTGTGTCCTTGACCCCAACATCAGCAGCCACCTCCCTTACCACCTGTCAGTGAATGCTGCCAAAGGGTAATTGTACCAGGATGTTGTGAGAGGAAGTCTGGTTTAAATAAGGCCCTGGCCAAGTCGGGGGGGGGGCAGCAGTGCCTTTTCCTACCTGTTAATGAAGCCTCATTAGAAACAGCTAGAGCCTGCGCTGAAAACTGGAAGCTCCAGGCCACCATAGTTCTCCTTGCCAAAGGGTGATTAACTGAATGATTGACAGCAGCTGCTCTTTGAGGGTGTGCAGCTCTGCGCAGCGTGCTGTCTGGGGGAAACTGGAGAGTGCACATCCATTCTCCCCTCCATGGCTAGATAGATTCTGGGTTTTGCAACATGCATGGCTATTGAGACACACAATTACCTCCCTTTGATGGCGGACCCTGGGATTTAGGTTTTGGCTGGGGCAACAATCACAGTAACAGGAAAACAAGCAAAGAGAGCGCCCTCGGTGTCCAGTGCATCCAACATAGCTGGGCCAGCAGCGTTTGTCTTTGGGAGCTGCCCTTGTACCCAGGTGTGCAGTTACCAGGCAGCTGCGGAGGAGAAATGGATGCTGTCGCATTAGGTGGCCTCTTGCCGAAAGCCGAGCCTCAGATGACAAACTGAATTATGTAGAGGTGTTGTGCATGCTGTAAAAAGCCATTCTGCACTGTGAAAAGCCATTCTGCCCCTGTCACTTATTAATACAATTCCTTTGATCCTGCAGACTAGAAAGGAAAGCCAGGTGGAACAATTCCAGCCCCATTTCTTGCTTTGCTTCTTTTTTTTATTCATTTAAACAAACAAACAGGGCTGGGGATGTGGCTCAAGCGGTATCGCGCTCACCTGGTATGTGTGGGGCCCGGGTTTGATCCTCAGCACCACATACAAACAAAGATGTTGTGTCCGCCGAAAACTGAAAAATAAATATTGAAATTCTCTCTCTCTCTCTTAAAAACAAACAAACAAACAAACAGATCAATCAATCAATCAATCAAATAAACAAGGTTTCTTTTGCTTGGTCAGCCTTGGTGATCTGGAACCTCAGGTACGGAGGACTTCAACTGTGCCTGTATTTTGGGTACCTGCCTCTGTCTGGATTGGTAGCTCACGGGACAAAGACTGTGTTTGGATAGGTTGGTCTAATTCTGCATGAAACTTGACTAAGAAGGACAGAAACTTGAGGGGAAGAATTCAGACATTAAGGTTGAGGTTGGGCTTTCTTTCTTTTTTTTTTTTCTTTTGTGGTTTTAGAGGCACGATAGGATGCAGGTGGTGGTTTCAATTTTAATCAGAAGGCAGGAGGAGAGCTGGCCTGGGTTGGGGGCAGATGCACAAACTATATTTAACTGGCCCAAGTCCCCCTACCTGAGAGGGCTGGGAAGGGACCCTGGAAGAAAATTCTGAGGCCAAGAGGGCAGTACAACCACAACCTAGTTAGTCTCCCACCGGTTTCATGGCTGAGAGTGACTCAACCATGAGCCAACTCCTCTGTGGGTCTGCACTTCAGTACTCATGCAGAGCACCTGAGAGAGGTCTGGGGACACTGTGACACCCGTCATCATGACACATGCAATCAAGCACTGGGCTAATCCCTCTCCAGCAAAAGTGGGGGTGTTTTGCCCCCACCTCCACCCCGTTGTGCCCTCTGCATGCTATGACTTTTGCCCAAGCAGCCCTTGGATGTTGATAGACCCAAGAATGGTTGACCTTTGATGAGGAGGCAGATGGTATCACATTCAAAGAACCTTCCAGAAACCTGCAAGAATGGCTCCCTGGGCTGGGGGTGTGGCTTCGTGGTAGAGTAGTGAATGCTTAGCATGCTCAGAGCTCTGGGTTCCATCCCAAGCATCAACAGGTTTTAAAAAAGAAAAAGAAAAGTGATGCGTCCACCCACTGGTGATTAAACCCAGGAGGCAGAACTAGAGGCTGCACACAAAGCATTTATTTGGAGAAGGACCAGGGAGGTTGCTCAAGCTACAGGCTACTTAAATGAAATCAGAAGGACGGCCCCCCTCCATTTCCAGGAAGATTTTTCAGCTCTCACTGAACCAACTAGAGAATCCAGCAGGAACTGGAACTCCCCAAGCAGCATCCATTCAGTTGGTGAGAAAGTACAGGAGGAAGTTTCTCCACTAGCTGAAAAGAAACACATGTGAATCAGAAGCCATCGGTGAAGCACACTGGTAACATTATCACAATAATAGGATTACGGGAAAGGCAGATGGGAAAGAATTTAGAAAAATTGTGCTGGGTTTTAAATCCCTGTTCCATGGCCTTTTGCTGTGTGACCTGGGGCAGATGATTTAACCTCTCTGAGACTTTGTTTCCTGTCTGTACAGTGGGGATGATGGGATGCAGTCCTGGAGGATTTGGGGGGAGAAATGAAGATAACAGGAGTTAGGGCTTCGCAGGCGGCAGGGCAGGCACTCACCAAGTGGAGCACTTCACGTTCCTGGAGTGGATTCAGCCTTACTCACTACTCCTGGTGTTTGTCTAAAATGACTCTGTGTATTTACTCAGATGTTCACAGGCATTCGAAAGAATTAGCTTTGTTAGGAACATCTGGCTTTTATAACCCCAAGAAAGCCATTCGATGAGAAGATGGTTGGAAGGGAGCCTGTGGGTTAAGGTTAGGTGACTTCCATGTGGCTCTCTTGATTTCCCTCCCAAGGCAGAGCTGACACACTGCTGGAGTGACCGGGGGACCTGGCTCTAGTCCTGGTTCTGCTTCTCCCCTGCATGTCATGGTTCACCCATCTCTTCCAGCCAGGGCCTGGGCATTCTCTTTATGGGGAGGGGGGCGGTGAGCTGCATGATCCCTAACTGTCCCTTAGAGCTTCTGTCCTGCTCCTTTTTCCAATATATGGGACCCTGGAGGGACATAGGAGGCTACAGAACTATGAAAACAATCAATAAATAAAGTCCTGGATTTCTGGAGGGAGTTTGGGATGGAGCTAAGCCCCACACTGACGTGGATGACTCTGGAATCCTTATCTATTAAGAAAAGACTGCATATGTGTTCATGTATTCATGTGTGTGGGGCATGTGATGATGGCAGACCCTGTGCTGGCCAGCCCAAGTGCCATTCCCAGTGCCTGGCCTGCCTTCACTACCAAGACTGGAATAGCCAGTTGCCTTCCTAGTGTCTCTTGCAGGTAGGTATGGAAACATGAACAGCTTCGCTGGACACCTTCTCAAAAAAATTTTTTTTTTCTTCACTGATAAAAAGAGAGAGCCACTCAGGGGTAAGAGTTTTTGCTGCTGCCTCTTCCCTCTCTCTTCTTTTGGCCATGAATAAGGATGTGATGTCTGGAGCTGTGGCAGGCATTTGGGCAACCACGGGGTAACAAAGATGAAGACCAAAAAAAAAAGCCAAGATATTGTGTTATGTTGGAAAGATGGAAAGAGCTGGAGTCCTTAGTGAAATCATTGAACAGCCTACATCCCCTATTTTTGAGACTCTGAAATAAACAGGGAGACTCTCAAAATAAAAAAAATAAAAAGGACTGGGGATGTTAACTCAGTGGTATAGGGTCTCTGGATTCAATTCCCAGGGGCACACACACAAAAGTACATATACATCTACACATGCATATATAATATACATGTATGTATATGTGAAAAAATATATGAGTGTGAATAGAAAAATCCTGCAAGAACACAGCTAAACTATGGGAGTGGGAATGTGAGTGTGGTGTGGATGGAGGGAGCTCCCAAGTGATTTTTTTTTCCTTTTAATCTTAATCCATCCTCCCTCCCTCCCTTCCTTCCTTTTTTTGTACTGGTATTGAGCCCAGGGCACTTAACCACTAAGCAACATCCCCAGATTTTTTTTTTTTTGCGTTTTATTTAGAGACAGGACCTTGCTGAGTTCCTTAGGGCCTCTCCAAATTGCTGAGGCTGGCTTTGAACTTGAGATCCTCCTGCCTCAGCCTCCTAAGCCCTTGGGATTGCAGGTATGTGCCACCACACCCTTAATGACTGGTATAAAGTTTGGGGAAAAAAATAATGTTTAATGCACGCATGTGCATTCCCTGTGCGTGAAGAGGAGCCGCCACGTACCCGCTCTCCTCCCGGTCCAGCAGGGCGTGGTAGGACGCCACGTCCTTCTGCAGCTGGCACTTGCGGGCCAGCAGGTGCGAGCGCTCCTGCTGCTGCTGCTCGGCCTCCGTGCGGATCTCGCGGAGCTCGGCCTCCAGTCGGCCCACCACGGCGCCCAGGTTCTGTAGCTCCATGTCGTGCCAGTGCTTGGCGTCATGCAGGGTGTTCTCCAGGCCTCGTTTCTACGAAAGAGCAACCTGGTTCACGCCCAGGGCGGACAGGCCGGGTCCTGGAGGGGCGGGGGTGCAGAGCGGGAGGAGGGTTGGGCTGCCCAGTCCTCAGGACAATGGCCTTGACTGTTTGGATACTGATGGGCAAACGTCTCCGTGGACTCACGGAAAAATCTAGAATTGTCAGGAGGCCAGGGTTTGGTTTAGCGTGACTCGATCTGTCTGTCCATCTATCTGTGCATATATATATATTTAATGGCAAGGAGGGGGAAGAAAGGAAAAAAGGCAGGGGTGGGGGAAAGAGGAAGGAAAGGAGAGAGAAGGAGGACTCACAGGATGTTTTTCAAAGAAAAATCTCCTCTCTTCCTGGAATGCCTGCAGGAGCCCTTGCCCTCTAGTGCCTGAGGCCGGGCCATCCATCCTTAGGTTAGAACCGGTGTCCTCCAGCGCCCTCTCCCAGATCACTGCAGTTGGAATGGAGTCTCTGGCCTTCCACGCTCAGCATTTCCTTCTAGTATTTCAGTAGCATGTTCCAGCTCCTTCACTGTGGGCTTCTCACTGAGCCCCACCCCCTCTGAGCCACCAGCCTGGGGTGCGGCTGGTTGATCTCTCACCTCATTTGAAATTTTAGTGGTCTTCCCTAGGCTGATGACTCCTGCCTGGGAACCTCTGGCACCCTGTCCCCCCAGCTGTGGGCGGTACTGAACTTCTTCCTGGACATATATTCTCAGACCTCAGATCAAGGTATTCCAAATGGCGCCTTGTGGTTTCCTTCAGAATCTGTTGGCCCCCTGGGTTCTGAATCAGTGGGAGCTCAAAGCTCTTTCTTCCCTTGGAAATGCAATCATCACTCTCTCTGGGGCTTCCCTCCTGTATGGGCTGGGAGATTTTCACATTTGTGTCTTCTCCTTCCCAGACTCCAGGACCCAGGATCACCTTTCTCCTGGGGTCAGTTTAGTGGCCTCTTTGCTCATCTCCCTGCTTCTGTGAACATTCCCCACACAGCAAGCACAGTGCGTGTCCAGAGCCCAGGTCCGGGCTTCTGTCTCTTCTGCTTCACCTCATCCACAGCTCCGCAGCAGGGGACTGAACTCACAGAAGATCACTTAGTCCCCAGGTCTCTGGAGACTTGAAGGGACTTGTTGGATTTCTAAACCCTCCAGAAAGCAAAATGGCACCTGTCTGTGGCTTTTGTGCCTGACTTCCTCCCAGTCCTGGTTTAGTGAATGTTGAGTAGACTTCAGTCTGCAGCATTGGGGCTTGCATTTGTGGCAAAGAGGACTGAAAGTCCAGCCAGCATGGCCATCTGAAGTTTAGGTGGGCAGTGGGGACTTGGGGTGCACATTTGTCCCAAAAGTTAGGACCAAAGGGTCTAAATGAGGTCACCGGGTGGCTGATCATGCCAACTCGGGGTAACTGAACTATTAGTTATAATTTTATATGATAAATAATAATAGATGCCATTTATTGACTGACCCCTCTGTGCTGGGCACAGCACTAGGGCTTGACATGCATTACCTAACGAATCCTTCTGGTCACTTCATGAGGTAAATTACTATTCTGATCTTACAGTGGATCACGTTTCCAAAGGCAGCTGCTACCATTATCACCATCCCACACGGTCTTTCTCAATGTGACCTTGTCACTGCTATTCCATCAAGAGGGGGGTTTATCTCCTTTCCTGTTGGAGCTGGCTGGTCTTGTCATTGCTTTCATCAAGAGAATGTGGGTCTGAGCCATATTCAGGGACTTTGAAACCCAAGTGTCAAGAGGCCTGGTAGCTTCTGTGCTCCATCTCTGAGGGAAGCCAGATGCCACATCAGAAGTCCAAGTAGACTTTTGAGGCTTTGAGACTCTATGAGATGAGAGACCCCAGCTAGCTACCCGGAGAGGTCACACAGCTAGAGAAGGAGATGCGTAACCGAACCACCACACATGTGAGTTGAAGAAGCCACTCCTGGGTGTCCCAGCCCCGACAGGTGCCCTTGGAACAGAGAAGAGCTATCCCCGCAGAACTCTGCCTAAATCACAGGAGGAGGGAACAAATGATTCCCTATTGTCATAAGCCACCAGATAGATATGCCAAACAGAGTAGACCCTCACTTGAGGCTTAGAGGGGGTCACACAGCCACACCCCCTCTAGCATCTGAGCAGCAGTCCCCAATCCCATAGGACTGCTGTACCTACTAGAAAAGTAGAGTCAGAGGTGGACGCCGTGGTGCATGGAGCCCTGCAGACCCCAGCCCTAACTCCGCCCATCTCTACCTTCTCTGCCACACTGACCAGGAGGCCTGCGGCTGACTCCCTCCCACGTGGGGGTGATCACCCTACCTGCCACCCACTTCCATGCCGAGCTCTCTCATTTCTGGGGTTATATCAGTTCCTCCACTGAAGTCCCTTGGGGACTAATTAGTCTTGTGTCCTCAAAGCACTTGGTTCAGTTCTAGGAATCTAATACGTCTTTCAATGTGAGGCGTGGAGTAGGAAGAGCACGTGCATGTGCATTCTCTCATGGGATCCTCCCGGAAACACTGAGAAGTGGGTGGATCGTGACTTCACCCCTGTCTTGCAGAAGGGAAAATATGATGCAGGAATTGGCCATTTACATAGGTGCTGAGCGGTGGAGCACACCTGGCTGATTCGTTACTCTTGCTTTTGCTGCCCTCAGATCCTTTCCTCGCATCCCCTTGCCTTGACGCAGATCCTGTTATTGGCCTTGCTGGACTCCAGAGCCTCTCAGCTGCACGAGGATCACATGCACCAACTCCTTTACACACTCGGACGTGCACCGACAGTGCTTGAGAGTAGAGCAATACAAGGGCTCCCGGAAGTGGCACCTTGGAGGAGCTATGCCTGACTCACCCCAATAGAACTTCAGTCCTTTGGGGACTGCAGCATTATTAACACAGGTGGCCACTGGTGTCTGCAGGGGGATGGTTTCAGGACAGCTGGGGAGACCAAAATCTGTGGATGCCCACGTCCCTTAAGGAAAATGGTGTCATATTTGCATATAACTTATGCAACCCTCCTGTCTTTTATCCCTAACCCATGTACATGCTCTGTGCATTTTTGTTATACTGTATTGTTTAGGATGCAACAAGGAAAAAAAAACTGTACATATGCAGTACAGGTGCAATTTTTGTTTTCAGAATATTTTCAGTCCAGGTTTAGTTGGATCCACTGATGTGGGACCTGTGGGTACAGAGGACTGACTATAATGACTTTCATAAAAATTAATTAACTGCAAGAGTCCCGCCTGCAGAGCACAATGAGTCTGGGAGCAGGTCTTAGGCTGAGTTCTTCAGAACTAGAGCCTGGGACAAGGATTTTGGAATTTCAGACAACCTGTCATTCCTCCTCCTATAAATAACAGATTGTTCTCAGGAAAAGGAGGGGAGAGGAAAGCAGAACAGGGAAGGGGAAGGTGCTGAGTCGGGACCTGGCTCAGCTGGAAAGCTCTGGAGTGTGAACCTTTCCACCTTGGAGCAAGTGGGCTGGGCTTTTACACCCCCCTGTCAGGTCAGGTCAATCCTGACCTCTGGGGTCAGGATCCTTCTGTCTGATGAATGGCCATTCTCTGGGGATGAGGCTGCTGAAAAGGGGCAGCTGTGGGTGTTAGCCACCAACATTCCCAGCAGCATCCTACTAAGGGATGTCTTGGTGGGCACTACGGTGTCCACTGTACTTGTTAGGATTCAATCTTTGATGATCCTTGGGAGTCAGAAGACCTTTCAGACTCCAAAGTCGTGTACCGTGAGATGGGATTCCTTTGCAAACCGTGACCCATGTGCATGATTAAAGTCTGTCAGTCGAGAGTTATAATTAACACAAGCAATGCCAGGGCTCTTCTTGGCCACTTACCAGAGCCCGTAAGGATTCCGTCTCGGCCTGGAGGCTCTGGACTTGGCACGAAGTGTTGTGTAACTCTACCCTGAGGGTAGCGGCCAGCTTCTCTTCCTGGGTCTGGGACACGCAGGCCACCTCTGTGTGTTGCTGTGGAGAGGCAGGTCTCAGGGTGAGCAAGGATGAGTCAGGAGCCTGGATCCCTCTCCCTTCCCAGGTTTCCTAATCCCCTGATTGCCTCTAACCAGAGGAAACACCCTGTCCAATTTAAAAATCCCCCTCCTCAGCGGGGTGTGGTGGGGCATGCCTGTATCCAAAGGGCTTGGGAGGCTGAGGCAGGAGGATTGTGAGTTCAAGGTCAGCCTTAACAACTTAATGAGGCCCTAAGCAATTTAGCAATCCTGTCTCTAAATAAAATATTAAAAAGGGCTGGGGATGTGGCTCAGTGGTCAAGCATCCCTGAGTTCAATCCCCATACCACCACCACCACCACCAACAACAAATCCCTCTTCTTTACTGGCTTCCTCACCAGTACGTAAAAAAGTTCTATTTAGTTTAGACATAGAATGCAAACGAAATAACCTTCTAAAGACTAGATGGTAGACAATCTCCTTTTCTCCTTGTGCCCTAATTAAACAGTTCTCCTGTTTCCCATTTCTCTCACCTCCTTCCAGCCGTATTTCATATAGTTATGTGTTGATTAATGATGAGGATATGTCCTGAGTAATGTGACATCAATCTATGCAGTTGTGTGAACAGCACAGAATGTCCCTTACAAACACCAAGATGGCTTTGATGTCACTAGGTGAGATAATCTCATGGGATCACCATTGCATATTGGGTCCATCATCTGCTGAAATATTGTTATATGGAGCATGGTTGTATTTGTAAAATAAATATGGATCACTCCCTCCCTTGCTTTAGCACAGTACTTACTACATCTTGAGAATTATTCTACATCAGTTTATAGAGATAGATTACATTATTTTCTTTTAAATTATACACACACACAAACACACACACATACACACACATGAGGCAAACACTCTACCACTGAGCTACACCCCCATCCCAGAATACATTCTTTTTAATGGCTGCATAGCGTTGTCTTGTTTGGAAGAACTGTAATTTATTTAAAAGTCCTTACTAATGGATATTTAGATTGTTTCCAAATTTCCCCCATTACAATGGTGCAAAGAATTACCTTCCATTCCTCATTTTACACCCCAAGGTATGTCTCTCTGAGGGGGCATTTCTCTGGTTACATTGCTGGCTTAAAGGGCATGTATTTGTGATTTTTGGAGAGCGCTTCCAATTTGTCCTTCAGACAACCTGTCATTCCTTCCAGCTCCAGAAGACAGTGCCAGCTGCCCCCACATCGTCCTTAGATAAGGGATCATCCATCCTGATCTCCATTAATCTGATAGTCTCTGTTTCCTTGTGAAAACCAACTATGAAAACAAGAAGTGAGAAATGCAGATTCCTGGGGTCCTCTTTGCTGGGAAAAGGTGAAAAATGAGAGCTCACCCCCTCATTTTCTTCAATGCAGTCTGATGGACTGTCTCCCAGTCAATGATGTGGGAGGGGGAAAAATCCCATTTTCTCCTCTAGGTTACTGACTTCCTGAATTTACTACTTTTTTCTTTTGCCACATATGAACATTATTTATAGAATACAAAAATAGTCCAATCTCCTTGCCTGGCTGAGATACCCCACACTGAGAGGCTCTTATCTCAGTCATAGTATCTCCAGCTCTTGCTGTTCAAAGGCTTCAAAGAGCTCCCAAGAGTGACCATTGAAGGCCTGGGAGTGGCTGAAGGAGAGCAGAGGTGGGGCCAGCTCTACTGGTCAGCCAATGGCCATCCTTCAGTCCCCCAAAGTCTCCCTGCCCACAGAATGCAGGCGACAGTCAAAGAAGAATGATAATTGTATGAGTACCTCCTGGGTCACTCCGGGGCATCCATTTTTTTTTTTATGATTATAGAAGCTTTTTAGAAGCTTAAAAGCATGGAAATATGGCTGCATATGTTAAAAGTAACAATAGCCAACCAATGGGTGTGTGAAAGCCACTGGGAGCTAAAGGCCACTATGGCTAATTAATATGCATAAGGTGCTCACTCTGGGCCAAGCATCATGTTAACAGCCTTAGGTCTATTTTCTCATGTAACCTTGACAACCCTGTAATGCAAATGCCCTTATTATTCTCATTGTCCCCGAGGAGACAGTGGTGCAGAGAGATTGAGTTATTTGCTCCAGATCAGATGGCCCATAGGGACAGGACCAGGAGGCAAGTCCAGCAGGACCCCAGAGCTTGGCTTCCAACCAGTATTGAATGCTGCTGCCTCTGCCAATCCATCCATTGAAGACCTTTGAAATGGGAGGGGCCTTCCCCTAAAACTAGGTGGATCGCTCTGTTCTTACACATTATTGAGCAAGAGCATCACCTGGGATCTCAAAGATGCAGGCTCTGAGGCAGGAGATTGTTGGGGACCGCAAATCAAGTCAAGGTGGCACCTGGCAGTTTGCCAGGAGGAGTGGTTTGTGAGGCAACGCCGCCGAGCCATTTCGATGGTGGGATTCCTTATTGGCTGACTGCTGTATCTAGATGATGCTAATTGAGTCAAGCTGTGTGTAATCAGTTAGGTATATATACCTCTGCTGTTCCGCAATAAAGCGGTCCCCGCTACCTTGGATTCCTGCTACCTTGAGTTCTCGCTCAGTTCCCGCTGAGTTCTCCCGCAATAAAGCAGTTCCTGCTTCAACCTTCAAGTTGCTTGTCACCTCCCGGTTATTTTGCCCAGCCAGACTGCAGCAGGAGATCCTGAGCCAGACCCAGGAATCTGCATTTCTCACTCTCAGGTGACACCAGGTCCATGGAAGCAAAGTTCTAGAAACTGATAAGACAGCCTCACCTGCCATTGATAGGAGATAACTGAAAACTTAATAAAATCAAAAACCAATACTCTTACATTTTAGCCACCATTGTCTGCTAAACTGCCAAGTCTCTAGGTCTATTTTTCTATTTGTTGAAAGGTGAGATTAATAACAGAGGTGTTAAAGACCTGCCAGCATTGGACAGACTTTCTTCTAGTTTAATCCTCAAAGAGAGAAAAAAAATTCATTTGGTCACTCTGAGCTCCAATGTCATCTAATATTGTATCCCACACCTCAAATCAACAGAGTGCAAGTGAGTAGTAGCTTTAACTCACCTAAAAGTACTTGTTTTTTCCCGATGGATTTTTAGATTCATATTTTCTGGTTATTATAATAACTCTATTTCTATTTCCATTTCAACCCACTGCCTCCAGATTTCTTCTCTTGGATCAAGTAGTAGGTGTGCTATCTTAGCCCCTGAGGATGGGTACAGGACCCTGTAGGTAGGTACTCAGGGCAGCTGGTGGAGTGTGTGATGAAATTCAAACATATTGGTCCCCAACCTTTGAAACCAGCTTGAAATCATGGCTCCTCTATGCAGGAGCTGAGCTGCTCATGTTTGCACTCCATCTATATTTCTGGGGCAGGAGAGCAAATGATGATGATATGATGATGATGATGATGATGATGATGATGATGATGATGATGTTGTTTGGTGGTAGTACGGGGGATAAAACATTCTAAAGACTAGATGCTCCATCACTGAGCTACATCCCCAGTCCTTTTAATTTTTTTATTTTGAGATGGGGTCTAATCTGCCCAGCCTGGCCTTGAACGTGTGATCCTCCTGCCTTAGCCTCCTGAGTCACTGGAATTACAGGTATGCACCACTCACCATGCCTGGTACATATGTGTATTGTAAAATAAAGATTTTCAAATTTCAAAAATTTTAATCATAATCAAGTATTTGAGATTTGGCCTTTTGGGGATACAAGTGTAGGAAGAAAAGGGAAATAGAGCCATCTCCAAACCTGCCCCACTTTGCTGACCACCTTTGCCATTCTTCCAACAGCCTTGGCCATGACTCTGAACTGGAAGAAGTGCCACCAGCCTTAGGGAAGAGTGGATGCTCAGGAGGAAACAGAGGGTGGGGAGAGCGGTGAAGGTCCCAGATGCTAGTGGACCTTAGCTGGTGGATTCTTGGCAGATCTTGTACCCAGCATGGGCACTCGGGGGTTGCAAGGTGACTTCTGCCTTCCCCCAAGCAGTTGCTCTGTGGGTTTGAGCAAGTCACCGGAGCTCTCTGGTTTTGGCAACTGGTGAACAACATCCTTCTAAGAACGTTGTTCTGCTGCAGAAAGCAACTGCCTGCCTGGGCTCTTACGCACTTCCCAGATTTCACAAGAACATACTAACCTCACTGTGTTCCCTGTCACGGGCAAAGGGGAAGCAGTGGTCCCCTGGAGGCCCAGGGGCTCCTGGTCTTAGCTTACAGAAGAGAAGGGAACGTTGGTTTGGAAAGATCCTGAGAGAAGTCTGGCATAATCTTCAGTCCTCAGGACAAAGGCATCCCCAGGCTCATATCCCAACAGATACCTCTTGTTTATTTTTATTTTTGACTTTTTTTTTTTTTTTTTTTTGTGGTTTGGGGGATTGAATCCAGGCCTTGCACATGCAAGGCAAGTGCTCTACCACTAAGCTCTACCCCAGCCCTTTTTTCGTTTTGTTTTTGTTTGAGACAGGGTCTCACTATGTTGCCCAGGCTAGTCTCAAACTCCTGGTGTCAAGTGATGGTCCTGCCTTAGGCTCCTAAGTGCTGGGACTTACAGGTAGGTGACACTATGTCTGGCTCACCTGCTCCTTCTAACGATGAATCAGAATTCCTCCGTATTTGTGATCTGTGTAGTTCACCCTAGCAGTTGAGAGCATTGATGGCAGTACCCATCTAGACCTGTCAAATGCACAGAACAGTGACTGGCCTTTGCTAAGTGCTCAAGAAATGCTCTGATGGTACTGCTTTCCTGGGTGTCTCCTTCTGCCCTGGGGAACAGTGGCTTTTCTATCCATTCCTTCCTCTTGTCCCTACCCTAGCAACCTTCACATTAGATTGAGGGTACCTTGTATTCAGAGGCAACCTCTCCCCTGTCCCCCCCCCCCCCCCAGGGGATCCTAACATGGCTTATTACACCTAGAATAAGCTTGACAGTTTCTTTTTCTTTTCTTTTCTTTATTTCTTTGGAACTATGAATTGAACCCAGGGTCGCTTTACCACTGAGCCACATCCGCAACCTTTTCTATTTTTTTTTTTTTTTATTTTGAGACAGGGTCTTGCTAAGTTGCAGAGGCTGGCTTTGAATTTGCAATCCTCCTGTCTCGGCCTCCCAAGCCACTGGGATTCCAGGTATGCACCACCAGGCCCAGCAATTTTTATTGAATGTCTACAGTTTGTGCCAGGTACCTGCTAGGGACTGGAAGAAGAGGAGAATGTACCAGGGATGGAATTAGACCAAATCTTCAAATTAGAAGGATCAGTTACAATTATTACAGCAGTTGAATATCACTTTACAGTCACGGGATGTTATGTGTTTAGTTAAGGACAGCTGTTGACAGGTAGTACACATATTCTTGATCTCCCCTAGCTAGATATAGGATTTATTTGGGAAAAGGTTGGATGGCATTCAGTCTACTCTGGTGACACGAGTCCTCCTCAGCAGGAATTGAAAAGAAGAGTGTGTCTCACTGGGTAAAACTTCATTACTGGCAGAACAGCTGGCCTTAGTAGGCAAGCATAATTTTCTCTATGAGTTTATACAAGAACTGCCTGGCCACCTATTAAAAAATATGGGAAAAAAATAAAAAAGAACTGCCTATCTGTTGAAGCTGCTCTTTTTTTGGGCATAGGAACAAGTCTCAGCCTCTTGAGAAAGCTGCTAAATACAGATGAGAAAATGGCTTTGTGGACTCCCAGTCCGCCTGGGTCGTTAGAAAACACACTATATAGATCAAAGTAGCAGAAGAAGCTCAGCCATGAGGGAGAAGAATAGATTTTTCCTTCTTAAAGGAGAAGAATAGATTCTCCTTCTTAAAATAATTGTTGGAGAAATCTGAATTAAAGTATTTTTGTAATAACCCTTCCTCACTGGCTAACCTATGACTTGAAAACTAGTTTAGTACCATAAACTAATTAAAAATGACAAATAACTGTCTGGGGACATATATGCAACTTATATCATAGGACCAACCACGACAAATCAGTAATTAAAAAATACAAAATCTGGTGAAAAAATGGGCAAAAGATAAGAGCCAGTAGTACATACAGAAGCAAATATGTATGAAGCCTAGTATATAAAAAGATGTTCCACCTTCCTTTTGGGAAATACAAAATAGAGATAGAATGAATAAGCATTGTTTACCTAAAATATTGGCAAATAGCATATGTACTATATTGGTGAGGATGTGGGGAAAAGGGTAATCAAATATTTCTGATGGGAATGTATATTGTTGCAACTCTTGTAGAGGGTAATTTGGCTCTTGCTTCTCAAAGTTACCAGGACACATGGTTTTCAAGCCAGAAATTCCTTATCAAGGAATTTATCCAACAGATCCATTGCTATATTTTGGAAATGATAGATGTACAAAATTATAGATTATAGTAAGTATAATCTTACTTGTAACAGCAAAAGATTGGAGGCCACCTGCATGCTATCAACAGCACAGAGGCTAAATGGGTTCTGGGGCATCCATTAGCCAGAGCAGGGGTCACTGACTTTTCCTGTGAAGGACCAGAGAATAAATATTTTAGCCTCAGCAGGTCATGTGGTCTCTGTTGCAACCATTCACTCTGCTAATGCAGTGAAAGTGCAGGCATAGATAATATGTAAATGACTGTGTGTGTGGCTGTGTTCCAATAAAACTTTATTTGCAAAAACAGGCAGTGAGCTGGTTTTGACTTACAATCTGTAGTGATATAATTTGTGATATAATATCATACAGTTGTAAAGCAATCTGGTCTGAATATTACAATTTGTGGAGATATATATATATATATATATATATATATATATATATATATATAAAATTTTTCTTAAAGGACACAAGAAAATAACATTAATTCACTCCAAAGAAAAGAATTGGATTGTAAGCTACTTTTCACTTTTGTACATTTGAATTTTGAATGAAGTCAATGTGTTATCTTTAAAGTAAAAATATAAATGATTTTAAAACTAAATAAAGGGCCAGGCACAGGGCTGCACGCTTTGTAATTCAGCATCTTGGGAGGCTGAGGCAGGAGGATTTCTGAGTTCCAAGCCAGCCTCAGCAACTTAGTGAGGCCCTAAGCAACTTACAGAGACCCTGTATCAATATAAAAACTATTAAACAAGCTGGGGATGTGGCTCAGTGGCTATGTACCCCTGGGTTCAATTCCTAGTGCCAAAAAAAAGGGTAAACTGGGGCCCTTTTGCCAAGCTCTCTACAACGTAAGCAAATATGGAAATGCTAGGCAATTCTTCTTAGGGCTTCCTGTGAACACATGGGTGCAGCCATAGCTGTGGGGAAGTTCAACCTTTTGAATTCCAAACAGCTTCATTCAGAGACTTTGGAAGCCCTGAGCTTGCTGGGTGGCCTGTTTCCAGGAAGATCACACATTTTAAGAAAAAGGTCAGTTGGAAGAAATTCTAGATTCTATTCATCATCACGAACTGGCACCCACAGGAAAGAAGAAATTTGCATCATATTCTTGAAAGTGTCTTTTTTGGCTCCCCAGAGCGTCATTTTCCTGTTGGTCCTATGGACCTTTGAAATGGCAGCATTCTGTGAAAGAAAACCTTGGCAGAAACATGGAAAAGCTAGGAGCTCTCTGTTCCTTTCCTTCTTTCCTTCCCATTCCATACACTGGTAAAATGGGAAGTAAGATAGCTGCTGCTAGCCGGGCGTGGTGGTGTATGCCTGTGATCCCAGTGGTTGGGAGACTGAGGCAGGAGGATCTCCCATTCAAAGTCAGCCTCAGCAATAGTGAGGCGCTAAGGAACTCAGTGAGACCCTGTCTCTAAATAAAATACAAAATAGGGCTGAGCATGTGGCTCAGTGGTCCAGTGCCCCGGAGTTCAATCCTTGGTACCCCCCCCCCCAAAAAAAAAAAAATAGCTGCTGCTTATGAGGCTGTCATAAGAATTTGTACTGATTCTGTTTCTTTTTTCTCTTGGTGGTCTTAAGGATTGAACCTGGAGCTTCACACATGCTAGGCAAGTGCTCTACCAGTGAGCCACATCCCTAGCCCTATCATGAGAATTGAATGAGCAGAAAAGGTTTATTGTTCAGATGTCAAAGATTTATGGTTCTCACCCTGTTATTTGTTTTATTCCTGAATTTTAGGTCTTTTAAAAGTTTTGATTCTAGGGATTGAACCTAGGGGGCTTTACCACTGAGCTACATCCCTGGCCCTTTTAATATTTTATTTTGAGACAGAGTCTCCCTAGCCTCAAACTTGTGATCCTCCTGCCTCAGCCTCCTGAGTCACTGAGATTACGGGTGTGCACCACTACACCCAGCTAGGCCTTTTAACAATGATTGATGGAATGATTGTCTGAGCCCACAGGTTCCACTAAAGTTTTAGGGAAGAAGGGTGCTAAGATATCTCAACACAGCCAACATAAAGGCAGAGCATTAGATTTCTCTTTTTTATTTGTACCTCCATAAAATGGAAACGCCTCAGTTTAAAAATCTAGGCATGACAGCAAGACCTTTGGTGATTTCTCAACTTAAGGTAGTCTTTTTTTTTTTGGTACTGAGGATTGAACTCAGGAGCACTCAACCACTGAGCCACATCCCCAGTCCTATTTTGTATTTTATTTAGAGACAGGGTCTCACTGAGTTGCTTAGCACCTTGCTGTTGCTGAGGCTGGCTTTGAATTTGTAATCCTCCTGCCTCAGCCTCCCAAGCTGCTGGGATTATAAGTATGTGTCACTGCATGCAGCCTCAAGGTGGTCTTCTTAAGGCCACCTGACTACAGACCTGGGAATGCATTCCATGGTGTGATGTTGTGATACAATGAGAAATATATATTTTTCCTATTTGGGCTTTGTCCCTGGCTCCTGGGCAGAACTCTTAAAATCCTTACGATTTCCTAAGTAATAAGAACCAGCCTGGGGCAGTTCACAGGCCAACCTCAGCAATTTGGCAGAGACCCTGTCACAAAATAAAATATAAAAAGGCTGAGGATGTAGTTCACTGATAAAGTGCCATAGGTTCAATCCCTAGCGCCAAAGAAAAGAACAAAGAAAGCCATGGAAGCATCTTTTGTTATAATTAGTTTTTGACTCCAGGGCCTGAAATAGCTCAGGTTGTTAAAGGTTAAAGGAGTGTGTCCTTTCTTAAGTCATTCCTAACAAACCCCTTTCAGCCACACCTGAGTTTAGGTTAAGGAGATGTCTTTGGGGCTACCCTTAAGGACTGGATGCTGGTGGCTTGGGAAATTCATTCATGTGATGAGGAGATTGGAACTTTCTGCCCCACCCCTGGTCCCAGGGAAAAAAAGAGACTGAATCAACGATGGTGATCTGATGGATCCTACCCAGGAAATGAGTTCTGCACAAAACCCTGAAAGTGGGGGGCTTGAACTTCCAAGTTGGGGAACAGGTGCTGGGAAGGTGGCTCTTGGTCCCACACACAGCTGGTCATTAGTGGAAGAGGTCCAGACTTGTGACTGTCATCTGTGACGACGACGACAGGGCATTCTTATGGGACTGAGCCCTTAACTCCTGAGACCTGATGGCAACTCCGGTGTCAGAATTGAGTTGAATTGTGGGACACCCCGCTGGCATTTGGAGACTACACGTTTTGTGTGTTAAATAGAAATGACAGGAGGACATTGTTTTAGATGAAACTCCTGCACCCGCCCCCAACAGACCAGGCTAGAAATCAAAATGGAGTCACTCACGCTAAAGTTCCACCTCATTAAGCTAAAACTAAGCTGCTTCTGACCTTCAGAGAAATCATCAGGATTAGAGAGAGAGCAGCCAAATTTCCCCACACCATCCAGTTTTGATTCACATGATAATGAATTTCTTCTCTCTGCTTTAATCTTTACCTGATGCTTACCAATCAGTGGTTTTTTCTATTGTTCTGTCTCCCAGGTCCGGTTTCCCAAGGAAAATAACTTTGAAAGGACCAATCTACTTTTTTATTGTTATTTCTGCTTTCTTCAACCCTTTTCTGTCTATAAAACCAACCTCCTCTGCTCACCACAATACTATTCTGTCTTATAAAATGATGTGTTGCCTGAGCCTGGAATTGAAAATAAAGGCGATTAGGATCATTAAACAAAGTTGTAATTTTGTCCTCTGGCAGGAGGAGTGTCAGAAGTTGTGTGAGAGCATAGGGGGAAAGTTTTAAACTGGGGGTGATGGCACACACCTGTGATCCCAGCAACTTGGGAGTCTCAGACAGGAGGATCACAAATTGGAGGCTATCCTCTGCAACTTAGGAAGACCCCCATCTCAAAATAACAAATAAGAGGGGCTGGGGTTGTGGCTCAGTGGTAGAGTGTTTGCCTAGCATGAGTGAGGCACTGAGTTCAATTCTAAGCACCACATTAAAAAAAAATAAAGATATTGTTTCCATTTACAGCATATATATATATATACATATATATATATATATATATGAAGGGCTAGGGATGTAGTCCAGTGATAGAGCATGTGCAAAAGAAAAATAAAGTTTTTTTTTTTCTTTCTTTTTTCACAAGGCTAAACAGGAGGTCTGGAGAGTAGGAGCACATTGTTTGAAGTTCCTGAGTATCACTAAGTACCTGGAGTTAGGAAACCACAGGAAATACACAACAAAGAGCCAGACTTCAGGAACATGCATTCTCTGAACCAGCCTGATTCTGCAACCCCTGAACCATACAGCTCAGAATCCTGGACCCCCGAGGTTCCTGACACCAGACCACCCTGGCTGAAGGGAGTGTGGTCACTGTACTGACTCTGGCCAGAACTAGTTTTAACAATTAAAAACCAGAAAAGAGTTGGCAGATAGGTTGCAGCAGGTGCTCATGGTACCTGCCCTCATCCCTCAGGTCCTCAAGGTTTAGTGCTTCCTGGGCTTCCCACTGGATTCTGCCTCTCTGTCTGAGAGCTTTCCCTGAAGCCTTTGAAAGGTCACTCTGTTAGCAGATGGGGGAGGACTGACAGGAGAGAGCATTAATACCCCAGCTCCCAGCCTCTCCCCTCCTGCAGTCTAGACCCCTTCCCAGAATCCCCCTGGGCCTATGCGCCAATCTCCAGGGGGTAGCTGCTTTCATAATACACTCTTTGTTGGCTCCCTCTCTGCTTCTCCTTTACCGGGAATTTTGTGGGTCTCCTCCCTGCGCTCACTAACTTCCCAATAAACCGCTTCCACTTCCAGTATTTGTCTCAAGATCTGCTTCTGGGGGAACTTAAACTAAGACATGAATTAATCATGTTAATTAATTTTCAGCCTCCTTGGGCTGAAAGGTAATTAAATGCATGTTTGCATTCTCTTTACAAAAGCTTTTGAAAGCCGGTGTGTGCGCTAAGCCATTTCACATTTATGCTCTGCTGCCAAGAAACAGACAAGAGACGCTCAGGACGGGCAAATGTCAGCCGCCGAGGGCAGAACTGCAGCTGACAAAACTATTTATTGGAGGAATTCTGGCTGTCAGTTCTGATCTTTGTTGATGATCAGAGGAATTCACTCATTCTGCAAATATTTTCTGAGCTCTGCCTCTCTGCAAGAGGCCCAGGCAGCCGCGGCCAAACGAAAACAAGAACTGTCTGTTTTCTCTGAGATGTAGCTTTCAGATTACTCTATTAAAAAAACACTAATGAATCTGTTCAGAATTAATGTTGGAGTTACTGTTGGACTGGTAATGATTCTCAAAGGGGTGAGGTGTGAATAGTAATGCCCAGTTTCTTTTTTCTTTTTTTCATAGTAGGCAGGATTTAAGGATTTCCTTCCTTCCTTCCTCAGATCAGGCATTAAAACCAGGGCACTTGACCCACTGAGCCATACCCCTAGCCCTTTTTTTTTGAGAATAGTCTTGCTAAGTTGCTGAGGCTGATCCTCAAACTTGGGATCCTCCTGCCTCAGCCTCCTGAGTCGCTGGGATTATAGGTGTGCACCACTACTTCTGGCTAGCAGGATTTAGTTTTGATAATTTTGTTGGCCCTGCCTTTTGCCAAAGAAAAGGCTACTACAGTATGGCGTACATCCCAGCAATGCTGGGACAGTTGTAAAATTGCAAATCCCACTGGGCCTCTGGGATTTAGCTTTGGGAACAGAGCTAGGAAAGAAACCATGCAGACCAATGAAGCAAAAACATCCCTGCATTAAGAGCCAGGGGGGTTGAATTTGGTGCTACCATCTTGCTGTGGAACCTTGGAAAGTCAACTGTGCTCTCTGGGTCTCAAGTTTCCTTACCTCTAAAAAGAGGGAATGGGATTCGATCACATATTTCTTAAAAGAAGAGGCAAAGCTAAATCCATGGTTTGGCCTCACTTCACCTCCTTGGTCTATATCTGCTACCAGTTTGGGCAGAAGTGTATGGGGGGGGGTCATTTTCTGGAGGTGCTGGGTACCATTTGCCACAGAAAGTGTTGGTAGTGATCTGGCTCAAGGAATTGATGAACAGAAAGGAAAGAAGTTATCAAAAAAAAGGCCAAGGGGTGGAGGAATGGGGGATTATAAGATGTTTCTTGGGTTAGTGAAAATGGGGGTGGTGTTCCAGAACTGGGAAAGATCATTGCTGGTTCCTGTTGGTCCTTGGGGGTCCGGGGTAGGGGTGGGGGGCGTGGCAGAAGAAAGCACAGAACGGGCTCTCCTGGTTTCCTTGGGTGGCTTTTGTAACCATCACTGATTCTCAAGCCTGGCTGCGTGTTAGAATCATCCAGAGAGCTTGGCAAAAACCACAAAGTCCCTCCGCTCCTTCTGATTTAATTGTTCTGGAATGGAGCCTAGGCACCGGCGTTTTGGAAAATGCTCTGAGATAATTCTGCTGGGGAACCAGGATTAGAACTTCTGACTGAAAACTCAGAGCACCGAGGTGGCCCTCTGGCCTTTACTCAAACAGCTACCGTCTGTCCCCACGCCTTTGCATTCTCCTTGCTCTTCTGCTTTTTTGCATCCTCTGCCTCAAAATTCAGCACCAAGAATGGGTGGGAGACAGAGAAGGGAAGAACAAAACATCTATATTCTAGCACAGGGCGCAGTGGTGCATGTCTGTAATCCTAGTGGCTCGGGAGGCGGAGACAGGAGGATCGTGAGTTCAAAGCCAGCCTCAGCAACGGTGAGGTGCAAAGCAACTCAGTGAGACCCCATCTCTAAATAAAATACAAAATAGGGCTGGGGATGTGGCTCAGTGGTTGAGTGCCCCTGAGTTCAATCCCCAGTAACCCCTCCTGGCCAAAAACAATCTTCTGCATTCTATTTTTCTGGTTAATTCCTTTGCTGTTCGTGAGACTTTAATAAAAGTTGCTTTCCCCCCCTTGAGTATAATTCTTACTGCTTAAGAAAAATTTGAGAAATAGTCAAAACCAAGAAAGAAAAAAATAACTCCAAGTGTCAGAATAATCCGTTACTCCAAGAAAACCACTGCTAATACCATTAATAGGCCTTTCTTTCTTTTCCTTCTCTTTTCTTCTTCTTTTGTGATGTTGTGGATCAAACCCAGGGGCGCTCTAACACTGAGTGACATCGTCAGCCCAAAATGTTATTTTTTAAATTTTGAGGCAGGTTCCTGCTAAGTTGTCTAAGGCTAGCCTCCAAATTGAGATCCTGTTACCTCAGCCTCCCAAGTTGCTGGGACGTAGGTATGTGCCACCCCAGCCAGCACCATTAATCTATTAGTCCTCTTTGCTTACTTTATTTTTTTGGTTCCAAGGCCTTGCACAGGGTAGGCAAGTGCTCTACCACTGAGCCACACCCCCAGCCCTGTTAATGTTTCTTGAGGCCCAGTTTCCTTGCTTGAATGCTTTACTCTATTGCACATACCAGGCACGGACACACGGCTACCAGAAGACCAAACAGGGCTAAGCTCCTGGTTTTTTTTTTGTAAATAAAGTTTTATTGGAACACAGTCATGGTTGTCCCTCCCTTGGTCTCTGGTGGCTTTCATGCTACCGTAGTGGAGCTGAGCAGTTCCAACAGAGACCATTCAGCCTCTGTAGTCTGAAATATTTACTATTTAGTCCTTTCAAAAAAGCTTGTTGGCCCCTAGAATATACCATTCTGCTTTTTCCTGTTTCCTCATTTACCATGAACATTCTCCCATTTTCTCGTAAATACTTTGTAAATGCCATTCCTAAGGACTGCTTTCTATCTTATGGCACACAGCATAGTGAGCTTGTGGCTTAGCCTCTCTCCTATTATCAAACATGTATATACTTTGGCTCCCATTTCCTTTCACTTTTATAATGCTTCAGTGAGTGTATTTGGGCATTAACTATTAGTATTTTCTTTTTTATTGCAGTGTTGGGGATTGAACCTGGGGCCTTGTGCATGCTAGGCGAGCACTCTACCACTGAGCTATACCCCAGCCCTTATATTTTCAGTTATTTTTTTTAAGGATATAGGTTTTTCAGCTGGTAGATATGGAGTTTTTAAGGCTCTTGATATATATTTCCAAATCCCTTATTCAAGGGTGTTATACTGGTTTGTGCTCTTCAATAACCCAGCAAAAAAGCTACTTTTCTGCATACCTGCTGGGATTATCATTTGAACCATCTTCTGCTTTTAAATAGGTCCACAAAAAATTATTATTGTTTACATGTATTAGTGCATGCCTGTAACCCCAGAGACTCCAGAGGCTGAGGCAGGAGGATTGCAAGTCCAAGGCCAGCCTGGGCAACTTAGGGAGACCCTGTCTCAAGATTTAAAAAAATAAATGAAGAGAGCTCTGGGGTATAGCTGAGTGGTCATGTGCCCCTGGGTTCAATCCCCAATATTGAAAAAAAAAAGTTAATATGTTAATTTGTATTTTTTCCATGTTAAATGAGACTGAGCTTGCTGCTCAGCCATTGCATTTCTTCTCCTGCAAGATGACGCCTTTCATGTTTGCCTGGGCTCCTTGGGCGAGGGGCTGGGTGCAGGATGCTGGCCCTGCCTCTTACCTTAGCCTGGAGCAGGGCTCCTGCCTCCGCCCGATTCTTTTCAACGTCTCTCTCCCACTGAATCCTGATTGTCTCAAGGATGCCATCCAGACCAGTGCCCATGGGAACATTCATTTGCTCCAGCTCAGACCCTGCGAGCTGTTTGTACAGCACCTTTACATCCTGAAAACGACAAGAACACCCCAGGTAAGTTCCAGGAGAAAAAGCAAAGCCATGGGATTCTAGCCAGCAGAAGGCCGGCCCCGCACACAGGACTTTTGCTTCTCTCTGCCAAACATGGGTCTTATGGAGACGGGCAAAGTCCCTATTCCTCCTCCTGGCATAGGAACCATGTTCCCTTCCCAAGGGTGCATTTCTTGGGCATTACAAATGCCCAAGGCCATATCCACAAGGCCAGGCCCCAAGCAAAAATCAAAATACATAACTAACTAAATAAAAACAAAAAGAAAGTATGCAAGAATACTTAGGCATAAAGTCAGGCTAGGCTAAAAGACATTTAAGGATAACTTTGGAGTCTCTAAAGGGTTACTGTCAGAGCGTGGTCTGAAATGATGGAGATAGGAGCAGCAGGAAGTGGGCTTACAGTGGCTGGTTAGCTTAGGTTGGACACAAAGAGGAACTTCCTGATGGGAGTGTTGTTAAGTGGGTTTGGATTCTTTTAACTGGAAGAACTTTAAATGGTGGACCAGACAATAATGTGATGAGGTGATTTAGAGTCAGTGCAGTGCTGGGGGAACTGGACCAAGTGACGGTAGAAGGTGTCCTTTCGTCCTGTCACTCAAAGATCTGACCTAGTTTTATTCATGAGTGTGTGTGATCCACAGTTTAGGTCTGAGCTCAAAGTTATCTTGTTGATCCTAGACAGGGTTGAAAAAGTATCTGGAGTGGAATGCTTTGGGGAAGGAAATACACCCTTCAGTCAAAACAGGTTCCATCTCTCTCTCTCTCCTCAGCTTAGACCTGCGGCTTCCCTCATTTATGTAGCATCCTGGTTCCCGAAGCCATTTGAGTTTTGACTTCTAGGGAAACCTGACCCACTTCGAGGATTTGATAGTATTTCACTGGTCTTTCCCCTGCAGACCTGGGCAGGCAGTGAATAATGCAGAGAGGCCAAGAGGAGTTCTGGTGGCTATGGCCAGGCCAGCGCCTTGTCCCTGTGGTCAACCCTGCCATCCCGGTGCCACCCACCTCTTCGTAGTTCCTTGACAGAAAGCCAAGTTCTTCTTTCAGACTTTCTATTTGACTCTCCAGATCCATCTTTGCCAAATTAGCTTCATCAATGACTTTATACAGAGAGCTAATTTCCTCTTCCGCTGCCTTGCGAAATGGCTGCTCATTTTCATATCTGCAGGTAAAGGAACTCAATCAGCATATCTGGCTGACCCAAAAGAAAAAAAACAATCAGATTACAGAGACTACCGGAAGGCCAATTATGGGACAGACAATGAATGTTTAAAAAGTTATTTGTTCCAATAACTTTGAGACCCCTGTTGGTTGTTCCCGGGTCAATTTCCTAACATGAAAGTGATCGCAGCAGCTAACATCTGGAAAGCTGGCTTCATGGGCTGCCACCCTCCTGGGGCCTTTGGAGCTCAGCCCTCTAGGGAAGGCTTGTCCAGGAGTTCAGATCCCTGTAAGGGGTCCAGCATCCTCATCGCTGTCCTGAATTGTCCTCCTTTTCACCTGAGGACCATTTAATGGACATCACTGAGGTCCTGCTAAGGACCAGGCTGGGGAATCCCCAAATGGGGACTGTGCTGAAATTCCCAGCTGTGGCTGCAAACCCAAATGGGGAATGTGGATGAGGGACCCCAAGGGAAAGGTGGGGGTGGAAGTACACTGCAGAACTCGATGTTAACCTATAGGGGGCGCTGCTGCCCAGTTTCTCTCCACTGTGTGGGAAGGGGCTCGACACAGATCTCTTCCAGAGAAGCAGGAAGCTAGGATTTATATATGAAATATCCAGAGTTTTAAACACCTACAACGTATGTAATAACATGCACGTGTGCACCAGTGTGTGTACATGCACACTCATGCGTGCATGCACACACACACACACACACACATCTAAACTGCCTACTCTGTGTTGTTTCAATCCTAGTTCTCAAAATCTCTGGTTTGCAGCAGAACTTTCTTTCTAGAAACTACCTGCCATCTTTGCTGATTTCTCCCGGTGCGGTTCCCGCCCTTCCTTGGCTATGACATGCAAACTTCACACCTGACCTCCATCCGTTCCCCAGAAGGGAGGAGTCGCACACTGCTCCTTCCAGGAAGCCTCTTAGGGTCTTAGAATTATAAGGGACTTTAGAGCTCCACAGACAAACCCCTGCCCCGTGACAATCCCTCGATGGCATTCCTGACAGACCATCATCGCAGCCTCTGCTTGCTTATTTCCAGGGCTGGCCAAATTGTCACCTTTTAAGGTCACCTTTCCATCTTTGGATTGCTTCCTCCAAGAGTTTAAATCTCGATTCCTGTAAAACTCTTGAGTTCTAATATCTGGAACACCCAGGGTCCGCTGACCCTTCCATTGGCAGTCCTACAGATATTTAGTGTCCTCCCCCCACACCCCATCCCCACAAGCCTTTTCTTTTTCAGATTAAATGTTTTCAGTTCCTTCCTCCATTCCTCAGGTAGATGGCTTCCACGTAATCGTCAAGGGCAGGGACTGCGGCCTTCCCCTCTTTGCGTTCCCTGCACCCCACTTTAGGCTTCAGATATATTTGTGGACTAATCAGAAATGCTTCTATTGGTCTGTGTCTATCTTAAAATATGAAACAAGAGAATTGAACTCTGAACTCCAGATGTTGCTGGATGAATTCAGATTCCTGTGAGGCCCTCTGCTCCTTTGTTTGACTCGAATTCTTTTCATCGTGGTCCCCAAGATTGATTTTGTGGCTTTTCGTCTGTTAGCACATTTGCTCATTTGATGACCCGCCGTGTTTGCTGCTGACTCATTTCGAACCTCCTGTCAACCTGAACCCCGGAGCATTTCCACCAGAGCTCCTCAAAGCCCGATTTCCCCAAACCCCAAAGTAGAAGTTGATATCTGTCCTCTTTCAATTTCACTGGCGCATTGTTCTAATGTGTGGTGGGGTCATTTTTAATGCCAATTCTGCCATCCTTAGTCTTCACGGTCCCTCTTGGGTTTGTATGACCTGTCAGCGGGGCTGGGGATGTGGCTCAGTGGTAGAGGTCTTTGTTGGATCCCCAGCATGAAAAACCTAACCAACCAACCAAACAAACAAACAAAAAGTTAAATGAAGGAATCAAGGAGACCTGCACCTTGAATCAGCTCTCAGGGGACGGCTTCTGAAGCATTCTTGTCAACCCCTTTCTGTAGGATTAGATTTTCTACCGGAATGTATTATTTAGGAAGGAATGTATTGTCAATCAGGATTTGTTTGTGCCCTTAGGTCCCATATAGACTTTTTTTTTTTTTTTTTCCAATTTCTCTAAGGATTCAAAACGCCCTGTGATGCCCCCAAGGCTGATGTAAGATTTTAGCCTTCTCTTGTTCCCCTCTTTCCCTTTCCCTCCACCCTGAAGTCTTTAGTGAGCACCTCTGAGCTCCTGACACCCAGAACGGCCTGGCCTAGCCCCGCCACTTCTCCTGGGCTCCTTCACCACCACTCAGCTCTGAATTCGTCGCGTAGCCCTGAAAGCTGGACAGGCATTCCCTCCTCCATTCTTATTTCAGTAAATAGCATCACAGGTCTTCTCCTTAGCCCAGGTTCAAAACCTGGAATTGACCTTTGCTTCCTCTTTTCAGACTGGGTATGCAGATTATTGTCAGATCCTGCCGATACTTTCTTAGATGGTTGCTTAAGTCAGCCCGTGGCTACCGTCCTGAGCCGGCCCTCAACACCTTGTGCCTGAACTACAGTGGCCTCCGAGTTGCCTCCTCTAAGTGTGGCTCCAGAGTGACCATCATTAACCACACAGGGTCAGTGTTCCGATCAGAGGACTTCAGCCTCCTTAATAATCAGATCCACCTTATTTCCCAACAACTCCCAGTCCCGGCCCAGTCCCCTCTCTCCTGCTGGCCTTGTGGGAGCATCTTGCCAGCGTATGTGGGAGACTGAGGCAGGAGGATCATAGGGTTGAGGCCAGACTCTGCTACTTAGCAAGACCTGGTCTCAAAATAAATCACATATCTCTCATCAATGCAGAGACCTCTTTAGAGCTAAATCTGGTCTCCATGAATCACTGCTCATCACCCACTCTTTCTGTGGGTTTCGCTGCTCTTATATTGGCACAATCTTCGGTAGGACTGACAAGGTCTCCTAGGACTTGGCCTCTCTCTGGGTTTCCAGCCTTATCTGTGTTCCCCACCTCATTCCCTCCATGTGCACGGGCTGCTTTACACCCCCCTGAAGCACTGTGCTGTACCTCTGTCCTTACACGTGTGCCTTCTCGGTGGCCAGGCCAACTCCTACCTGAGCTTTGGGACCCAAACTGGGTATCACCTGGCAGAGCTAAATGACCTTCCTCACCTGTGCTCATCCATCCTGCAATGTCATTATCCCTACGGCGACTTTACCATTGGCCCTGAGGTCTGGAACCACGTCCCGTTCACCTCATTCCCAGCACCTGGCATGGCTCCGGGCACAGAGCTGGCATTCAAATATTTGTTGAATTGATTCGTTTATTGATTCAACAAGTATCTGTGGAGCATTTATCTCGAGCCTGGCACTGTGATAGCGAGAAGTGAAATAGACCAAGTCCTTGCTTTTTGGTGTGTCATGTGCTAGTCTGTGGCGTGGAAGAAGTGTGTGTGTGTGTGAATAAATAAATGCATCAGTGGATGAATGAGTGAAATAAATTGCAGCCAGTTCCTCCCTTAATTTCATACTATTATGAAGTTCCATTTTAAATTTATTCATTTATTTATTTTTGTGTTACTGGGGATGGAACCCAAGGGCGCTTTACCACTGAACTAGATCCCCAGTCCTATTTATTTATTTATATTTTGAGACCAGGTCTTGCTACGTAGCAGAGTCTGGCCTCAACCCTGTGATCCTCCTGCCTCAGTCTCCCACATTGCTGGGATTACAGGTGTGTGCCACCATACCTGCTATTTAAAAGTTACTGCATGTGGCTTTATGTCCACTGGAGTCTCTCTTTGCATAGCTGTCAGAGGCTGGGGTGCTGGTTTCACTCCATGGGGCTGCTCTGAATGGGATGTGGGTGACCCAGCCACACTGTTTGAGAATTTCCTTGACCCCAGGGTGACTTGTAATGGAGATACATTTAGCAGATGGAGAAACCTGGGATCTCAAGTTTACCCTAAGGTGTCCTCATCCTTAGATAAGATGGTAATGGGATCAGGTTCTTCTGTGGAGACTCCAAACCATGTACTTTTCCTCTCTTGTCTTCATCAATTTAGGGGAAGAGTCCCTTGAAATAATCCCATTGCCCATCCACGAACCCAGCTCCCAGGATGCTCTCCCTCAAGGTCTTCCTCATTTTGCTTCTCCATTTGACCACTGTTTCCCAAACTTCACTCTTCTATATGATTTTGCTCTAAATGCATATCCCCCCGCATCACTATTTACTTTCTATTTTTCCTTAAATGTAGCTACTGAAAAGGTTAATCTTGGGCTGGAGAGATAGCTCAGCTGGTAGAGTGCTTGCCTCACATGCATAAGGCCCTGGGTTCAATCCCTAGCACCACAAAAAATAAAATAAAGTAAATGTGCTGGGCATGGTGGTGCTTGCCTGTAATTCCAGCAGCTCAGGAGCCTGAGGCAGGATCTCAAGTTCAAAGCCAGCCTCAGCAATTTATCAAGTCCCTGAGCAACTCAGTGAGACCCTATCTCTAAATAAAACACAAAAAAGGCTGGAGATGTGGCTCAGTGGTTAATCACCCCTGGTAGCCCCTCCCCCAGTAAATCTTAAAGTTTAAAATCTCTTTTATAAAATAAACTTTAAGTTGCTACTCTAAATGGTGCTACTATAGTGGGAAAATAACCTCATGGGTCATAAACAGAAGATAACTATAAGAATAAATACATCACTGTTAAAAATAAAATGTTTGTTCTTATATTACTTAAAACAACCTGCATAAATACTATGCACATCACACATGAAGAAATACTGTGTTAAACTTTATATCAGCGGTTCTCAGGCTTGGGTACATGGTAAGGTACCTGTGAGCTTTAAAAATCCTGAAGCCCAGGCCCCACTGCCAGGGATTTTGATTGAATTATTACTTGGGGTTTGTGTGCTGGTATTTTAGGTATCCAGGTAATTCCAATATGCAGCCAGGGTTGCAAGCCCTTACTCTAAACCAGTGTTTCTCAAAGTATGGTGTGAGGAGCAGCAGAATCAGCACACCTGGGAACTCATTAAAAATGGAAATGTCAGGTGCCACTTCAGACCCTTGGAATCAGAAACTCAGGGTGGGGCCCAGCAGTCGGTGATTTCTGTAAGGTCCCAGAGTGATCAGGATGCACCCAAGAGCTTGAGAACCCTGCTCTAAACCAAGTGCCCTTGGCCTAACATTTATGGATCTGGAGTCTCCTGGGCCTCTGTTATCTTACCCCAGCCTCCCATGAGGATGGATGTGGATACCAGGACAGTGTGGTCTGTGTTGCCCAGGACTCTGGGGGCGTGGAGGGGACGTCCCCTCTGCTGCAGAGCCTTACCTCTCTTTAAAGTCATCAGCACCCGCCTGGAGAGTCTCATTCTGCAGCATGAGCCTGGCATTTTCCAGAACGGCCTCGCCCACCTGCAACGACACACATCAAGGGAGGTGAGGTTTCTGACCACTGTGACCCGCGTGGGACACAGAGGCTCTGGGGAACAGGAAGCACCTTTCACCAGGCGAATGTTTTTAGAATTAATTTCCCTACATGTTTTTAGAATTAATTGAAAAGGGGGAGGAGGAAGACATTAGAAGGCCCAACTTCTGGATGTCTCTTAGGAGTTTTTAGAATTTGATTTTTGGAACAAAAGGATCATTCAAAGGCAGACTTGCCCACAGCCCCTCTCACAGTGAGGAGCTCTGACTCTCCGGGGAAGAGTTCTGACTCCTTAAGACAAAGTGTCACTGGCTTTGCTTAGCAACTGTTAACACTATCCGATCACAGATGCCTCTGAAGCCCGTCGAGATGAAATCTCTAGACCAATGCAGCCCAGCAGGACTTCCTGTGGTGTCGGGCAAGTTCTAGATCAGCACGTACAACACGGTGGCCACATGTGGCTACTGACACTCAAGATGGAGCAAGCAGGGGCTGAGGGGCTGAAAATTCAATTTAATTTAAATTTAAATAACCACACGTGTCAGGTGGCCACCATGTAGTGTGACGGTAGAATTTCATTCACCTTCAGGGTTTCATTGGAGGCTTGAAGAGTAGTTTTCAAATTTGGTCCCCCATAGGTAGGGACTAGTGTATGTAAATATAGTGTGCTTATATATATATAAGTATATATATATGCTTATATATATGCACACACACACTAGTGTGTATATATACAACACCCATATGTATTTACACATATACATAAACATATATACGTATATGCACACATACATATGTGTATTATTTATATATATAGCAAGTTCTTTTAAAAAATCTTTTATTTTTAATTGACAAATAATAATTTCATGTATTTATGGGTGCCATCTGCTTTTTAAAAATGTTTATTTTGCATTGTGGAATGATTAAATCAAGCTAATTAACATGCTTGGCACCAACAATCCTCAGGGAAATGCAAATGAAAACCACAAGAAGATATATCACATTGCACCAGTTAGGATGTCTGTTATCAAAAAGATGAAGGATGTCAAGTGCTGGCGAGGACGTGGAGGGAAGGACTCCTGATGGCAGGGATGTGAATTAGTGCAGCCACTTTGGAAGACAGTCTGCAGGTTCCTCAAAACACTTACAACCACATGATTCAGCAATCCCACTTGTGGGTTTCTATCTTTAGTTGCAAGTTCTTTACTGACTAGAAGAAGGACTCCACACACCAAAGACAAAAGACAGGAATAAGATCAGAAATAAATGGGGGAGGATCCTAGTTTATCCCTTCTGCAGTGTGCCCGAGGGCCAGGCCAGAACAGAGAAAAGATTAGTTTTGCCAGTGGGAAATTCAATGGAATGAAACAAAATAAGGTGACCATATTGGTACAAGAGGGGTGCATAATCATTGCTACCTCCCTAGATGGGACTTGCTTCTGCCCCTGGGCTCCTCAGCCTTCCCTCATCACGGCTCTTCACCTGTACTTTCAAGATAACATTTTACAGTTGACTATTTGAGGTTGATTTTTCACAGTGATGCCTCTGGAAAATGTTCCACTCAAGCATTGGACCTTGGGTCATGGCTGGTGTCCAGACTGTGTGCTCAAAAACGACCAATGCAGAAGGTTATAAAGGTTATAAAGAAGGTTGCTTCAAAAGTGGTTCAGACTAGTGGCCACGCAGGGGCTGATGCAGAGGGATGCAGGGCATTCGCTGATAAAACTTGGGAGAACCTCTTTAAGAAAAAGAATTTTAACTGACTGAGGGGCGCATGCGTATAATCCTAGTGGCTGGGGAGGCTGAGTCAGGAGGATCACAATTTCAAAAAGCCAGCCTCAGCAATTTAGCGAGGCCCTAAACAACTTAGTGAGACCCTGTCTCAAAATGAAAAATAAAAAGGGCTGAGGATGTGGCTCAGTGGTTAAGCACCCCTGGGTTCAATCTCTGATACCAATAATTAATTAATTAATTAATTAATGTAAGGGACTAGAATAAGTTACAGGACCCAGGAGGGGACGTGTGCAGGTGAAGGACCCAAAGCTCTTAAGTTCTCCGCTTTGGTACAACTTAATTTTATTTGTGTATTTATTTTGACGTTTTGAACTTGGGACCCAGGCTGTAGACAGCAAAAAATAAAAGAAACAAAAAACTCCCAAACAAAGCCTTGGTGTGTGTGTGTGGGTGGGGTGGGGATTAAATTCTGGAAAAGCAGAAAGATGAGTAGAAACCTAGTCACCCCAGAGTCCTGCTGGGCAGAATCAACACCGCTGGACTTTTGGACTTTGTCCCACAAAACTGTGGCTTTGCTTTGTCCTGTACGGAGTGAGTTGGTGACATTTCTCCGGTTTATTGGAAACTGTTTATAAGGAAGAGGATGCCTAGGGTCGTCAGCCTGTAAAGGGGCTGGGGAGGAAATGCGGAGGGCTTGAAGGTGAGGTGAGGCCGAGCTCTGCTTCTCAGTGTCCTTGCTCCTGGGTGACCTCTGAGTTCCCACTCTGGTCTGGGAAGGAACACGAGTGCCTTCTGAGGGTAATTTGGATGCTTCCTGTAGATAGGGCGGCTCTGTCCAAATGTCTGTCCTTGGAGGCTTGTATGGCTGGAGAAACTGGAGGCCTTCCTGCTTTTTCTGTTGTTTAGTAACAACCAGGGGTTTATTTCACCCTCAACCAGAGCCTAATTATAGGCCCTGGCTTGCCAAAGTACAGCTTGCTGGCCCTGTTTACCCATCTCCTTCCCAGACAGAGATCCTAAAATAAACCCGCAGTCTCCACTCTCTAGCCATAGAGAGGAGTCCTCCCCACTAAGCACAGTCAACCCCTTCTCTGTAGTTAGTTGTTCTTTGGCTTCTCAGCTGGAGAAAAGACCAGTCAGGGGCCAGGAGCAGGATTAGGACCTTCCCTGAGGTTTAGCTCAGATTGAGGACTGGGATGATGGCCCAGAGGGGTTGAGGCCAAAGGTAAGGAGCCTGCAGGGGAACAGAGAATGTCTTTGTCTCCACTTGGGAAAACCTTCATGAAATCTCCCCCAGGGCTGTGGACAGCAAAGGAAGAGGGAGGGTCAGTTAAATTTACTGATCACTACACGTGTGCCCAGCCACATGCTGGAGCTGGCTGGTGAGAGTCGATTGTTAAATATTTCAGGAGTTTTCATGAGCTGTTTGTGAAATACAGCCAGCATGAAAAATTAAATTATGTAAACTTTTAATTAAATCAATCCCTTTAAAAAAACAAAGGCCATCAAATTCGATTGTCGCATTGTGTGCATATGTGAATGTCTTAACAAATCCCACCATTATGTACCACTGAAATGCACGAATAAAAATGTGGACGGAAAAAAAAAACACAAAGGTAGTAAGTATTCAAAAGGCAAAGGTAAGTTTCCTCACTTATTATTTTGCTATTTCTATGTGTCTGTTCTGTTCTTGAGGTTATTTCCTTCTGGGGTGACATCTCTTCCCAAATCCTCATTCAGCAACATGTTGTTAGCTCAATGTCAGCCATGGTGAGAGTATTTACACCAGGGAAATTGGTAAACACCATAAACCAGAGACTTATTCATGGATACCAGCTTTTTTTTTTTTTTTGTACTGGGATTGAACTCAGGGATGCATTATCACTGAGCTACATCCTTGGACCTTTTTGTTTTTTGTTTTCAGACAGGGTCCCACTAAGTTGCCCAGGCTGGCCTTGAACTCTGGATCCTCCTACCTCAGTCTCCCGTGACTATAATAGACAATCCTGCAAAGGACAGCCAACTCTTAAGCAGGCACCAGTTCACTGATGGTACACTATACCGAACTAGATACTTAACATGCACAGCTTCATTAAATGATCATGACATCCCTCTAAAGCTGATAGCAACAGCCCCATTTCACAAACAAGAGTATTGAGGCTCAGAGAGCTTATGTCAGTTACCCCAAATCACATAGCTGGAAAGTAGCAGAATCAGAACACCAAACCATGTTAATGTGACTCAAAAATGTGCAGGATTTTGTCATTAGCTTTGAAAACTCAAAGGCACATTACATTCTTGTGCAGAATTATTTTCTGCCTTTTTCCTGTAACAGGACCAAACTAGCACCCACTTCAAGCCCCTCAGCTTTATCTCAGATCCCTGTAAACTGAGGAGAGCAGGAGACAGATCTATGGGCCCAAACGAGGACCCGGGGAACTTGGGCTACTAAGCACTTCCCTTTTGAGTCCCAGAGAAGAAAGATCACTTGTATTTTAAGCTGCAAGAGCTATACATTAATGATCGGGTCCTGTCTGATTTTTGGTTGAAGTGGATGCAAATTAACGTTGCCTCTTGGATCAACTTTTCTTTCCAGGGCAGAAGGCAATAAAAAATATCAAATGTGATGATATCCAGCCATTGGGCTGATGGTATGAGTAACAGAATATTTACTCAAGACCTTGCAACCATCCCTACCTTCTTCTCTAATGGGAAAAAAGTGCACATGAATGTGATAGTGGCCTTTGTGTGTAAATCTGAAGGGTGGGCAGCCAGCAGCATGCTACCGGGAGTGCTGAGTGGTGGGGGGCACCAGGGGAAGTCCTCTCCTCTGACCTTCCTGCCTAATCAGAGCTGAAGATGCCACGTCATGGCCACATGATTTCATACCAGGCTTCTTGTTAAAAAGAGACCCTGTCAGGGCATCACCAGTGTGAATTGCCAGGTGAAATTAGGTGGTTTGGGGGATGAGTTTCAGTGGAGAGAGAAACTAGTGTTTCAAAGCATAATATGCTGTCCGAAGGGGACAGCCAGGGCTGAGTTCCAGGGGAATGGGTTGTAGAAGATCATAGGTCAAGATCCCAGGAGGGTGAGATCGAGGAGGAAGAGGTCACTAGGGCCATCTTCCCCTGCTCCCCCACAGGGGGCTTCCTTTAGCCCATTTCATGTCAGTGGTTCTCAAAATTTGCTTACTGGGCCCACAGTATCAGTATGACTTGGAAGCTCATGAGAAATGCAAATTCTTAGAGCCTATCTCCAATGTATGAATCAGGATTTCTGGGGGTGGGTTGCAACGATTCGTATTTGAACAATTCATCCGACAGTCACTGAACAACTGCTTTGTGCAAAGACAAGTAACAATCGTCATAATGGCCACCATTCATGGAATGCTTCTCCTGTGCCAGGCAGCCTGCTCTCAGGGGTTTCCATGCCCACTGGACTTTGAGAACCAGGCTTTCCTGAGACCCGCCCCCAGGCTTGCTCATCGCACACTGCAGCAGCACGCCCTGGTCCTCGTTGGAGCTGTTGTCCGTGACACCTGGAGCACCTTGCTTTACCACCTCACACTCCCAGCCATTCTTGCCTGAGAAACCATTTATTCTCACCTTCATTTCCTCTGCATGTAATTGTTGGTGACTTGATGGCAGTTTCTGGGCCAGCTGTTGGAGAATTAGCAGTCAATGTAGGAGCTGAGGTTCAAAAGGGAGGCAAAGTCCTGATTTTGGAAGGACGGCCCCAGAGACCATGGAAAGAAGATGGGATTTGCTGGGAAGAGACATGACCTCTGTGTTAAGCAGACCCCCTGACTACCAAAGAGAGGAGGATGGAGAGAGCTGGAGAGGATGCCGAGGGTCAGCCAAGAGGCTCCTGCGTAGTCCAGAGAGTCTATCTTATTGATGGTGGCATCCCTGAGGGTGGATTAGGGAAGGTGAAGAGCAGCAGATAAGTTTGACGTAGTGGGGGATGGAATGGGCAGTTCTTGGGGTTGGAGTAGTCATGGGAGATCGAGGGAAAAGAATGGAGGATGACTCCTAGGTGTGTAGCCTGAGCAACTGAAAACATGGTGTGGCCTTTGTTGATGCTCTTCCTTCTCCATGGATCATCCTTGTATCTGCACCCCACCCCAGTAGCCTGTTATCCCTGCTTTACCACATTCAGTGTGATGTACTTTAGAGTCAATGACAGCAGTTCTTATTCTTTAACTTAACTCCTCCACTCGCCAGCTTGGGCCAGTAACTGAAAGTAATGCTAAGATTTGGTTTCCTCATCCATATAAGGAGAATAACAGCACTCCCTACCTCCCTGGGGTGGTTGGGAGAATTAAATGAGCCAATGTATGGGAAGCACTTGCAGACCGCCTGGCACAGACTGAGCATGCTATGAATAGTGCCCATTATTATTATTGTTATTTGTCTTTGTACAAAGCAGTTGTTCAATGAATGTCGAATGAATTCGATTGGTTTGTACAGTCGGATACTGTTCACACTCCACTTTTTCTTCTTTCTGTTGGGTGCTGGGGATTGAACCCAGGGCTTTGCATATGCTAGGCACATGCTCTACCACTGAGCTGCATCCCCAGATCCCTCTGTTCCAGTTTTTCTGAATGCATAGGCAGTTGAAAAAAGATTTCCATCTAGTGGATTAACATATATATAATTTTTTTTCTTTCTTTCAGTTTTTCCTGTCCAGAATGATTTGAAAAACCCTGATCATTTGTATTATGAGGATGAGGATTTTATCCTTTCCTACCGCTGTCTGCATCAGGGATGTGGTTATTAAAACGAACGGAGCTGGTCGTGGCAAATGAGGGATTGGAACATTATTGTGTTTAAAAAAGGCAAAGACAAGCAGCATTTTAAAAAAGATTATCATTTGGACCCAAGAGTACAATTAACGTTTTACTCAGAGTTAAGGATATCGGCATCCCAGCAGCTGGAGCTGCGGGCTTGGGGAGGAGGCTGGCAAGACGGGGCTCCTGGGAAATTAAACTCAGCTGGCACAGAGGCAAGAGGCAGGATTTCCTTGGAAAACCTTATCACATTTCTTTGACTTTCAAGTTTAGGAGGGATGCTCAGCATGACTTGCTTCTAACCATAAATGAACAAGAAGCCATCATCTTTCCCAGCACCTAGCCACACTGACCTTACCAAGATGGCGGAGCCTGCCCTATGACCAAAGCTGCAGGTGCTTCTCTGCGTTCATCTTGACCTTCCAGTTTCACGGGTTGCAGAAGATGCACTTTTCTCTCTTGGTTTCCATGACACCACTCTCTCCTGCTCTCCCTCCCACTTCATTGATTATTTTTTTTCTCACCATTCTCTTGTTTAATAGGTTGTTCTCCCTTACCAGACCCCTAAGTGGTAGAGTTTCTTGGCCTCAGGTTTAGGGCTTCCTTTGATCTGATCTGTTCACACGGACTTAAGTGCCATTGCACATGCTAGTGACTTCCACCTTTATATCCCTAGCTTAGAAACTGTCCTTCTGACTCCAGACATGCAGACCCACTCTCCCTGGCATCTTCAAACTGAACATGTCCCCAAGATGGAAATCTAGATTTTTTTTGCCCTCAAAAAAAATCCTTTTCCCATTTGCCCAGAAACCAGGGTGTCATCTCAACTTCTCACTTTCTCTTATCTACACGTTGAAGCCAACACGGGGTCTATCCGCTGTGCCCCATGGGGCACGTCAGATCCATCTGCTCATCTCCATCTCTCCTGTTGTCACCCATGCATGTCACCATCACGTTCTCCTAAGCCACGTCTTCTAACTCCCTGCTCTGTTCTTCTCTCCTCCAGTGTATTCTACATCTTGCTTCCAGAGGGATTGTCTTAAGCTCCCCAAATCAGATCATGTCAGCCTGATTTAATTAAATCCAACTCTTTAGAGGTGGGATAAAACCCAAACTCATGACAATGGCCTTTAAGACCCTGTCCATCTTCCCACTGCTCACAAGGCTCCAAGCATGCTGGTCTCTGGTCTTTATAAACCACTCCAGGCTCCCTCCTGCCTCAAGTTCCTAGCGCATGCTAACACCTGTGCCTGGATCCCTCATCTTCTCTCCTTTGCCTGGGTAGCTCTCTCACCCTGACTCTTTTACCTAAAGTAGAGCTTCATTTTCTCCATGCCCCTCTGCCTTGCTAGTTTTCCTTTAAACACTTGCTATGACTTGTAGTTACGACCAGTTTTTGTTTGGTGATTAACTAGAGAAACTCCCTTTCCTGTCCTCTTGGTTTTTCTGTTCTAGCACAGCGTCTGGTACAGTAGGGTCAGTGGAGTTAATGAGCCCAGCAAAGAGTGCTGCTTCCTTATGTGGAACCAAAGCAGGGGACGAGCTGGTTCCTGCCCTCAGAGAACTCTCAGGTTCCTACCTGATTCCAACCTGAGAATCACCACGGATACTTTCCCATTCCTTATCTCTAAGTCAAAACACTACCAATTCCATCTATCTATCTATCTATCTATCTATCTATCTATCTATCTATCTATCATCTATCTATCTATTTATCTTCCCAATCCACTTCCCTTCCATTATCTAACTTGCTTCAAGCCCTAATGTCTCTTCTTTGGTTTAACCTGGGGATGAAGGGAAGAAATTCAAGCACTGAGGTGAAGAGGGCATCTGGAAGTGGACTCAGGGAACCATCATCCAGTTAGGGAGGAGGTCAGCCATCTCTGGAGACAGTTCAACCCAAACACAGTCGCAGCCATTGGGTGTCCTAGGAGCATGAGGGACACGTGAGGGTCAAGGCTGGGGCGTGCTTTGGAAGGTCAGAGCCGTGGACACTACTGAGGCTGGACTGCAGTAACCCTGGATGGCGTTGGTTGGGCTCTGGCTGAAGGAGGAGCACCCTTGTAGAGGAGGAGCAGGGATGGAGGGGCTGAAACTGGTGGGGGACATTTGTTGCCCTTGTTGGGCAAACAGGAACATTTTGGCTCCTAGGAGTTACTGCCACTATGAGGACCGGTCCTTAGGCCCCACCTTTCCTGGGAACCTCTCCACTCCTCCATGTTATGGTGCAGGGCTCACCTGGCCTTGTACCTGGAGCCTCCTTGGAGCTAGGGGAGCAGCTTTGGGCTACAGGAACCAGTGCTGGACACCACAGAGGTTTCACCCCAAATACTTATAACACCTTCCTGGGTGCATAAATCTGCAGAACTTGTCATGAGCCAGCTTCTCAAGGCTTGATTTTCTCTGGATGCCTTACGATGTCTAAGTTGTAAGCATCAGGCACGTCAAGATTCAGGGATCCTGGGGACCTCTGGACAGCCATCTGGCCTCCCTCTAGGACCTCTCTGCTTTCCGCCTCCCATCATCCCCTCTTCTACTAGATGTCCTTACAAGCTATTCAAAGTGTGTTCCTGAACAAATCCTCCCAGGTCCCAAGTGCCCCAATGAACTCTTTAGCCTGGGGTACAAGGCCCCTTACAATTTAGGGCTTGTTCTTCTCTCTAGTTTGATCTTGTCCTCATTTGCTTGCATGGACTGAATTAATTTTCTGCATAGACTCAGGCCATTCCAGCTTCCAGACCTTGACTAATGCTGCTGCTTCTATACATCGTGACCTCACCAGCCCCTACTTCTGTATTTTACTTTGACCAGTGAACTCCTATTCATCCCTTAAAACCCGACTCAGGCATCTCTGGGTATTCTCTACTCAGACCTCCTGAGGTGGACCTCAGTCTCTGCAGTCGTCATGCTGTACTCTATTCTAATCTTTTTTTTTTTTTTTCTACCATTGACATTGATAGTCTGAGGTCAGTGACAATCTCTCATTTCTGCCTCCTTAGCACCCAGTCCAGTGCCTGGCACGCAGGTGTTCAATAAATGTTAACTGAATGGATGAAGCTGATTGCTGAAGAGAGAAAATCAACCCACTATTCTAGTAAACATAAGGCAGGACACAAGTGAAGGTGTAGAACTAAATAGAAGATTTCTAAGCAGCAGAACTCAAATTTTAGGGTCAAACTTTATAAAGTCTAAAATCGAATCCACCAAATTCAAGCTTTTTAAAGCACTTACTATGTGTTCTGCAATAATAGACACTTCGCAGGCATGATCTCATTTAATCCCTATACCTCATGCCAAGTGGTTGTACAAAAAGGGGCCTATGTCTCTTGTTTCCATTGTACAGATGAGGAAACTGAGGCCCAGAGAGTTTAGGTAACTTGCCCACATAACTAAGTGGTCCAGGAAGAACTTAGCCCACAACTCTCTGACTTCACAGCCCATGATCTTTATTTTCTTATTGTGGAAAATTAAAAAAAATATATATAATGATATGTTAAGTTAGAGGAAGACTAGAACATTAACCCCCATCTTCCTGCTTCAATGGTTGAAATCTCATGTTTAATTTTTAAAATCTCCTATACCATTTTCTATCTCCATCTCAGAGATTATCCTACATCCATCACTTGAAATATCTATAATTATTTCAGTAGTCCTTGCTCTATTTTCTTGTTTTTGTTTTTTAATTTAAAAAAGTTTGTTTTTTAATTTAAAATAAAGTTGGGTACCATGGCTCCTGTCTGTAATTCCAGCAATTCGGGAGGCTGAGGCAGGAGGATTGCAGGTTTGAGGCCAGCCTCAGCAATTTAGCGAGACCCTAAGCAACTTGGCAAGACTCTGTCTCAAAATGAAAAGGGCTGGGGATGTGGCTCAGTGGTTAAGCACTCCTGAGTTCAATCCTCAGCTCTGCCCCTTTCCCCCAAATTATTACAATAACACCTATGCTTGGTTTTAAATATTCAATAGTACTGAAGATCTTTAAAGAAAAACAATTCCCTATCTCACATCATCTTCTTTTCCCCCACAACCTGCTTCCAGAAATTTCATTTTTTTCTTTTGTCTAGAGCTTGCCCTGATGACTCTACATCTTTCTGGTCCACTGAGTTACCAGCCAGACATTGTTTACTGACTTCCCGGCTGGCAGATGAGGATGCCACCTCCCTCCCTTTCTAATGACAAACTTGGTGACTTTAAATAATAAAGCTCTATTTCTTCTTGTATCAATTATAGACAATTGCTTGTACTCTCTCTTTTATGATCACAGATGTTTTATTTTCTAAGGTCAAAAGGGAAGACAAAAAATAAACATAAAAAAACACCCCAATTTAATTACTAAACTACTGTGCTTCTGCCTGTGTGAAATAAAGGTCTTTTCTGCTAAGAATTACGATGTAGGTGCCTCTGGCTGTCAGGAGCTGTGGGCAGATGGCCAAATTGTTGTTTTACTTCCCAACTGAGCATCTCTGGGCCTGCAGAATAATGCCAACTATTTGACTATTTTTCCTGGTGCTCCCTCAGGGCAGGCCTGTGGAATCCATGCTCAGCCATCTTGCCTTGACGCCCTGTTGAAATTGTGAGTCTAACATTCAAGAGCTCTGCTCCTTCCCTTGAAACACGGGTCAGTTTTATCTCAATAGTCCTCGGTGCATACAAATCCCCTAATACATGTTTGTTCAATAAGTGACATACTTCGAAAGAGCCAAAGATGGAAACAATGAGAAACCAGTTTGCAAGTTATCTGATTGGCAAATCTTTTCATGTCTGAAAAACCAAGGGAGATGAGACTATGAAGGAATCAGAGCTCTTACACATTGTTTCTGGGAGGGTAAATATATGTAGCCACTTGGGAGAAAAATTGGGCAACGCCATATAAAAGCTGTGGATTGTAGCCAGACAAGGTGGAGCAGTCCTGTAATCCCAGCTACTCAAGAGGCTGAGCCAAGAGGATCGAAAGTTTGAGGCCAGCCTGGGCAACTTAGTGAGATTCTGTCTCAAAATAAAATTAAAATGGCTGGGAATGTGGCTCAGAGGTCGAGTATACCTGGGTTCAATACCTCAAAAAACGAAAAAAAAAAGTTGTTGATTTTATTCCTAACCTAGAGCAGGGTAGGAAGCTTTTCTTTCCAGGAACAGGTAGCAAATATTTTAGGTTTTGTGGGGCACACATTTTTATTGCCATTATACAACTCTGCTCTTGAAATGCAAAAGCAGCTGTAGGCAGTACAAGAATGGTCATGACCGTGTTATAATAAAACTTTATTTACAAAAACAGAACATGACCGTGTTATAATAAAACTTTATTTACAAAAACAGAACATGACCTTGTTCTAATAAAACTTTATTTACAAAAAACAGATAGTACACCTCTGACTTAGAGAAACTAGGCTATGCGAATATGAGGAAGACAGTTTATACCCCTGCCTACTTGTGACACAGAAAAGTGCAAGAAACCAAGTCCATCAGCAGAAAAATTCATAACCTATGGTACATATAGAATGAAATGCTACATTTATGAACACAGATGAATCTCAAAAACAGAAAGAACAAAGAAAGCAAGTTTCAGAAGGAAATAGCACATGTTGTTCAATTCTATGTGTCATTATCTCTGGGCCACAGAGCCCAGATATTTGGTCAACTAATTATTCTAGATGTTTCTGTGAAGATGTTTAGGGATGAGATTAACTTTACATCAGTGGACTTCGAGTCAAGGAGATTGCCCTCCATAATGGGGGGTGGGTCTCCTCCAATGAGTTGCAGAATTGAATAGAGCAGAGATTGAGGTTCTCTGGGAAAACCGAAATTACCAGTCAATGGTCTTCAGACTGGAACTGAGCTGTAACATTAGCTCTTGCCTGGCCTACCAAACAACTGACACTTTGATCTTGGACTCAAGGATCATGTGAACCAATTTCCTAAAAAATCAATCTACATGGTGGGCGTGGTAGCTCATGCCTGTAATCCCAGTGACTCGGAGGCTGAGGCAGGAGAATGGCAAGTTCAAAGCCAGCCTCATCAATTTAGCGAAGCCCTAAGCAACTTAGTGAGACCTTGTCCCAAAATTTAAAAAATAAATTAATAAATAAAATGCACTGAGAATGTAGCTCAGTGGTTAAAGATCCCTGGGTTCCATTCTTGGTACCAAAATCAATCATCAATCAATCAATCAGTCTCTCTTTCTCTTTCTCTCTCTTGGTTCTGTTTCTCTGGAGAGCTCTAACACACAGTATAATACAATTTAATATAAAGTTTCAAATCACATAAAACAATCCTATGAAGGGTTTCTATGCATTTGTAAAATTGGAACAATATGCATGGGAATGATAGGTGCCACATTAAGAGCAGGAGTGACCTCTGTGGAGGGGAACTGGATCAGGGTAGATCAGGAAGGGGTTTCTGTTGTACCTAAAGCCTTTCATTTCAGGTTAGAGTGAAGCCTGCTGCACATGATGTTGAGACTTGATCATGCTGAGTGTTGGGGGCCCTTTTTAAACGTTCAGAATAATTCAGAATAAAAATATAAGGTGACATTAGCAAAATCGACCAGAGAAAAAAAACGAGCACAGTGGCTGACTCATGATGGTCCCTGGTAGAGAGAGACCAGCTGGGGCAGGTTTGATGGGGAAGGCAGGCCAGGGCCAGTAGGAGTGAGTAGGTAGTGGCCAGGCCAGAGCCTGTGAAGGTGGCAGTAGTGAAACAGAGTGGGATTCACTGGGGCCCGGAGTGTGGCCACAAGGAACAACAGGCAGCAGGTGGGTCACGTGGACACCAACACAGCCGCCCCTGTTCTCCAAGAGGCCCTTTCTGTGGGCCTGGAGGTGGACGTGCAGAAACCATTATCCCCGACTTTGGGCGCTCAGCCGACATCAGAGGAATTTATGTCCTCAAATTGTTGAGGCTTAAACCAGATCACAGGCACTCCTTTCCTGCTCAGGTGTGGCCAGCAGATCTTCTAGGTTTTTCTAAAAAAAAAAAATCATTTTTTTTTTTTTTTGCGTCCCCAGTTTCCTTGTCCTTTCACTTCCCACAGCCAGCACAGTGGCCTTGTTTGGAGCAGGGCCTCCAGAACCCTCCTTTAAGTTCACATGATGGACAGCTGTGGGAACATGAAGGCCTAGTACATTTGCCTGGGGTCAGAGCAACACTGAGACGAAAGCTGGGATTTGGCCAGAGATGGGCCCCCCTTGCTGGTGCCTCTCCTGTCCTTTCCTGCTCCCTGCAAGACTCCCCGGAGCACTTCCACAGCCTCCTGGACTGGGGTTCTGCTTCTTGGGAATTGCACCTGAGCCCCGTGTTTTTCTCTGCCTTGTGCTCTTCTTCCTGGAAACTCTCAGGGGTACCATCTATCTGGAGTCTTAGTCTGGAATGGACCTGGGCACACAGGTTCTGGAATCAAGACCTAAGTTCAAAGTCTTATCTCTAGCACTTCCTAGCTGTGGGATGTTGGAAAAATTATATAACTGCTTTGGGCTTTGGTTTCCTGATCCATTACCCCCCCCCACACACACACACACATATGGTAATGAAAATCATGACCTCATCGGGTTGTGAGGTTAAGGAATCAGGATGTGCAAAGCCCTCAGAACAAATTCTATAGTAAGTGCTCAATAAATTTTAGTTTTCCTATTCTTCACTGAAACTAAGGGGAACTTATGAGCAATCAAGGAATAGAAAGGCTTTACCCATGAGCCTAGGACTTCAAAGCCAGCCTAATTTAATGCAGGGAACGACCTGTGCAGTGCAGTGCAGACACAGAACCTCAATTTATTCTGATAGAACGGAATGGACAGTGTCGTAGATTGTTGGCAGGGTGGATGTGGTTGATGTTCTGTTGAAGATTAGAAGAATCCTCACCTTTAATCTGCCTGAGACTTTATCCCACCCCCCAATCTAAGCTGACAGAAAAACAGGGAAATGTCTTGGGGGCCCATAGGTCAGGGAATGGGATTCTGGTGGGTGGAGGATCAGGAACGGGAGAAGAATGTTCCAGTCACTTAGTTTTGTGCAAGTACCAGAAATGAAGAGGGTAAAGGAGTCAAAGTATCAGAGGGGACTGAGAAACCAAAGTGCACATCCGGGCTCTGTTTCTCATCTCTGAGCCTCAGTTTCCCTCTCTGTTAGAAGGAGGTAACTAAACCTGCTCTGCTTACTACACAGGGAGGCTGTGAGGAGCTAGGGGATATGGCAGGGAGAACAAGCCAGGTTCCCTGGGCTGCTAGGCCCTGGAGTCCCATCTATACTGGCAAAGTGAGGGCCCTAGGAGAACACGGCGACCTTTAGAACACTGAGACCTTTAGAAGGGCAGGGCTCAGAGACCCGTCAATAAAGCCAGCACAAACGGGGCTTTCCTCCAGCATTTGGACAGATTGCTGTCTCTCTGGTTGAACCATAGATGGGACCCTTGGTTTCAACTAGGAATCCAGTTATCTGGAAAGTTCCCCTCTTGCGACACCAGCCTCATGCTCCAGTGTGGCACACCCACCCATCTGAGAGGCACAGAGAACCCAGTATCTTTGAAGGGAAGCAAATGCGTGCCTTCCAGCAGCTGCTCGGCTCGGACATCTCCTGGAGGGAATGGAAGTGCCAGCCCCGCTTAGCCGGTGGTCCTCAGGCTCCCTGAAGCCATAAGCCCACAGGAGGAGGGTGTCAGAGCAGAAAGGGGAGGAGCTAGCAGCAGACCCTCCCACCTCTGCAGGATTCTCCACCTTGTGCCTCTAGGTGACCTCTACCCTGGAACTGAAGAGTATTTTAGAATGCAAAGGGCTCTTAGAGGTCATGAAAGCTGATCAAGGCAGGGGTTTAATGGCTCATGCAAGGTCCCAGAGTGGGTCCTGTGCTTCTAAAGCCCAGCAGCAAGGACTCATGGGAAAATCATGGGCTTTGATTCAGACAGACAGGGCTCAAATCCCACCTTTGGCACTCAGGGATTGCCTGATGCTCTGAAAGTCTCCCTATTCATAGAGTGGGTTACTGAATTAGTCAACGTCACATCACTGTGACCAAAATACCTGACCGGAGCAACTTAGAGGAGGAAAAATTTATTTCATGTTCACGGCTTCAGAGGTCCATTGCTAACACCATTGCTCTGGGCCCAAGGTGAGGCAGAACATCATGGTGGAAATGAATGGCGGAGGAAAATGGCTCCACTCATGACAGCCAGGAAAGAGAGAGAGTGAGAGCACAAGAGCCAGGGAGATAAGAGCAAAACCCTGAGGTCATATCCCAAGGTCACACCCAAGTTACCTGCTTTTTCTAGCCACACCTCACCCTCCTACAGTGACCACTGGGTAATCCATTCAAATTGTCAATCCATCAAATGGATTAGTGCATGGATTAGGTCCCAGCTCTCATAATGCAATCATTTCACCTCTGAACATTCCTGCATTGTCTATCCAAACCATAACAATGGGAATCAGAAAACTTTCTCCTTTGATTACAGATGATTAAAAGAGACATATTTGAAACAGGAAACTCAATTGCCTGATCTGAGTCACTGCCCTCCTCTTACAGAGACCCTTAGTGTGTATACCCATCCTGGGGAACAGATGTGGAGCCTGGGACAGGGAGGGCCATTTGAAAGGGCAGCCTGCAAGGTGAGGGCATGTTAGTGGGGTATCCTGCCAGGGGCAGAAGTGGGGGGATCATTCACACACAGCTGAAGGCAGGGCTTGTGTTTGCAGATGGTGGAGCAGAGAATACAAAAACGTGTCCTCAAGAGCAAGAATCTTGTCTAAACGTTAGCCAGACCCAGACGCCGTGTCAACCAAGGAAGGACATTCCTGCCCTCTTGTCCTCTCCCTTCTTTTTGCTTAGACTGTAGTTGGGTTAAAGACAGCAAAGAACAGAGAAATGGGGTTGAGAAGACCAGCCAAAGAGAAAACTAGATCTGACCTTGCCCCTCCCTAGACATTAGACCCTCTGCAGAAGGGGGTGAAAATAAGGTTTGATGTGTTGAAGAAGATATTGATCAGATATTCTATTTCCTGAATTAGAACTGTGTTTTGTGACTCAAAGTGAGAGTGTAGAATTTTTAGTTACCTACTATGGATCCGAAAAATCATGGAACTATTTTTATCCAGAAACCAAGATGCAGGATCTGCCTCATCCTGAGCAGTCTGATGAGATCCTGGGAGAGGGCACTCTCAGACCAAAGCTACCTTTATAACTCGACTTCATGAGTCCCTGCTGTTCGATGCATGTTGACATTCATCACACAGCCCGCAATGTGCTGGCACGTCGCAGGCACTTAACAGGGCTGGACCACTGTGTGGACGTGTTAACTGTGTTAACTCGTAATCCTCTTTAGACTCCTACAGCCCAGAGTCAGAGAACCTTAGCACTTTGATATTCGAATCTCACAGGACCTGGTGCATGGAAGAGCCACATTGAGTGTCACATAGGGGAATGGAATAAAAGCGAATTCGGTGTCATCCCCTTAGTATCTACAATGACAAATGTCACACTTGGTGCTGCTGGTGCCGGCGGAGGCAGGGCCAATTCATGTGACACTAATTACACACACTGGCTGAGGCGTGTGGCCTCGACTCTGACACTGACAAAGCCTTTCCTGCTTCTGTGATTTCCCCTTAAAATTCAAAAGAACCACAGCTGAGGGCAAGTGTAATTATCTCCTTCCTTTGCAGAGGAGGAGGCTAGCTGATGGCGGGAGAGATTAGGAACCTGGCCAAAGTATTTTGGTGAACCAAGACTGGAACTCAGGACCCCTGACTCCAAACTCCATCTCTGCTCCAAACACCCAAAGCAACACGAAATGCAACTGAAAAAGCAAAGGATGGAGGGGACTTCGGGAGCATTTCTTCTGTCACTAATAGCAGCAGCAGAGAATAGGAGCAGCTATGCTGGGCTAATCTATGTAAAGTCTTAGGGCAGAGAGAAATTTTATGGTTGATTTATAATCCTCAGGAAATTGGGAGCTGTCATGGAAATTCTGACACGACAGAGCAAATGCAGGGTGGTGAGAATTGTGTGGCTTCCCTCCCAAGATCAAGGAGGCTCTGGCAGTGAGAGGATGATTATAGGAATCCAAAACTAACAACATTTTGCAGGGGAGGGGCGGAGGGCAACCTAGGTGTGCAAGACCAGTCCAGGAGCAGCCAGCAGGTGGCGCCACTTGCAAAGGTAACCAGGTCAAAGGTAGGAGCCTGGGACTCCCCCACCAAGGGGCTTGGAGGCCGCTCTGGGATTGCTACCACAAAGAGGGATGCTCCCAAGACACCAAGGTCCCACCCGTATGTGCTGTTGGGCAAATGCTAATTCCTTCCCTCTGAGATACTGCAGAGTTGGCAGGGCAGGTGGTGATAGAAGGGCCCTGTGTGATTATGATTATTTTAACAAATGCAAATAAGGACACAAATTACTCCCACAGTTAATTGAGCGCTCATCAAGGCCAGACCCCTATACTAGGTGCTTTAGGTAAATTATTTGATTTAATTCCCACAACCATCTTGTGGGCATGAAATATTACCCTCATTTTACAAATCAGAGTGTCACAGTGTCCACTTTATGCTCTGAATATGGCCCTTGCTGCTGTGCCATTGTGACTTATTTTTAAAGTGGACATGGTTCTTTCTCTTCTTCTCTTCTGGCTCCTCCCTAATGTCTCCCCCTCCCTGATCTCAGCGGAAACAGGATTACCTTTCTTCCCCATCCTAGGCAGAGTTATCTGTCCCTGCGTACACATCCACCATAGGAACGAAGTAATCCAGACTTTGGGGATGGCACCAGAAGATCTCAGAAGTGACTATCTCCCAAATTAACAAGTGAATTACAATTCCAACAGAGAACACACGGAACAGAACTAGCCTTTGAATCACCTCTTTAAAAGCCCCCTGTTTTGGCTGATGGGCAGAACCACAGCCTCTGGGACAGGAGTCCCCCTGTGTTTTTTCTTTGCTAGCAAAGCAATAAACCTTCTTTTTCCATTTTCTCAAAACTGTGTCCTCGTTACTGGATTGGCACTGGGGACAAGGACCGAGCTTTCAGCAACAAGAACATCGAAGTTCAAAGAGGTAAAGGGATTTGTTTTAAAGCTCACGAGGTTGGTGGATGGCCAAGCAAGAGTTTGAACTCACTTCTTTGGGTCCTGTCTCTTGTACCAGTAGCCGCTGTGGTATGCTGTCATGGTATGCTTCCCTCCATCTTCTCTTTCTTTCCTGCCTCCCTTCTGTACTTCATACTTGGCATTGTGCTAGGTACTCGTTAGGTTCAGGAATGATGGGAACATACCTCTGCTCTTGAGGACCCTCAGCGGAATGAGTAGACTGAGAATGGCGGCCATGGGGGACCTGGGCTGTCATGGTCATGTAACCAAAAGGGGAAAGAATGTTCAGAGGTATATCAGCACCAGCTACACAGACACGATGCAGCTGGTTATCCAAACTGGAAATCTCAGTTGTTCGTTGGTTTACTTTCATCTGGGTTGGTTTTTGTGGGATTGGATCAGGTGTGCACTTTGCTTATTGTTAATAAATCCCCTGCCTAGGTGATTTCTCCCCTCAGCATCATTTGGTAACACTTGGGATATATTCTGGCTGATAGAACTGTCGCTTCATCAATGTTGGGGCACAGGCCACCACCTGATGCTTAGGGATGAGGGAGGAGGCCCACGTGTCCTGAACATTCCCAGCCCTCAACAGCCACCCAGCAGAGTTGATGAGGATTAGGGAAATGGGCTCAGGAAGGGTTCTCTCTCTCTCCCTCTCTCTCTCTCTCTCTCTCTGAGATTGAACACAGGGCCTTGTGCATACTAGGCAAGCACTCCACCACTGCACTATACCCCTGGTAACTGTCTCTATCTAAAGGGTTGAGAGGTCAGAGAATTCTACCCTCTGATTTTACAAATGAAGAGCCCCAGAGGGAAAAGGATTTGTCTCAGGGTAAATAATTAATTACCCCGGGAGTCCATGTCCATGAAGAGGATCCATTTCATGTGCCTGCCAGACTCATGAAAGGGAATCTGGTCCATTTCCTTTGTGTCTGCAGGAAGATGTCAGTGAGATCTAATCCCTTCGTTGACCTGTTGAGGAAACTAAGGTTCAGAGAGGTAGAATAACTTGTCACAATGTCACACAGTAATTTAGGGACATTTGCTGTGCTTCTGCTACATGAGTAGTATTCTCCAGGGCTTTCTGCATTATGGCTTTCCTTCCTGAACCCCAAGTCCCATGTGGTTTAAACAGGATGTAGGATCTGATTTCAAATGCAAAAGGAAGAGGGTCAGGTGAAAAAGCATTGGTTTTTCAGGGAACTTTTTAAGTGGCTTTTGAGAAAATAGAACAAAATGTTGGAAATCAGGTATTTCCAACTGTGAACAGAACAACACTGCTCCCCCCTCCAATAGCTCCCAGTACAGGTCAGATACCAGAAGATAAGCAGAAGTCCTGTCCCTAGGATCGGTGAATGTGACCTTCTTTGGAGATAAGGTCTTTGCAAGTGTAACTCAGGTTAAGATGAGGTCATGAGGGTGGACCTTACTCTAATGCAATTGACATCCTTATGAGAAGAGGGGCATCTGGACACAGACACGGGGAGAACGAGGCAGAACTTGGGGTGGGGACTGTGGGTACAAGCCAGGACCACCACCGCCAAGGACTTGTAGCCATTGCCAGGAGTTAGAGCTGTGTGGACCATATTGTCCCTCAGAGCCTCAAGGGGAACCCACCTCCATGACACCTTGATTTTCAACTCCAGTCCAGGACTACGAGAGAATAAATTTTTGTTATTTTGAGCCACTCAGTTGGTGGCACATTGCCATGGCAGCCCTAGGAGACAGACACAGCTTCCTTTTACGATTTTGCTGGGCATGTCTTTTGGTTGATTTCATCAATATTTATTGATTAAATATTATGATGTGCCAGGCACCGTCCTGGGAGCTGGAGGAAGCCAGCTTGCCTTGAGCTCATCTGTGACAATTCTATGAAATAGAGATTATTCTCCCTCAATTTATAGAGAAGGAACAGGATCTGAGGGGGTTTGTAGCCAGGCCAGGGCCTGTTCTGTTAAGGACTTGGCTTGGACTTGGCTCTGTTCTACCTGTGAGCTGCTCAGGTGTGTGAGCGCTGGCACAGGCTCTGCAGGGCAGGAAGGGGACGGGCAGGAGGGTGAGCCCTGCTCAGCACCTGTGAGGCACAGTGGGCCCAGGACTCCACCTCAGCCCGTGGCCACCCTAGTGGCCCTGTGAGGCGAGAGGTCCCTGCACGTCAGTTCTGTGTCCTCATCCTGCCACACTGTGGGGCGAGGAGGCTGAGGAAGCTGGTTTGGTGTGAGGAACTCTCACAGCCTGAGAGGTGGCAGCCAACAGCGAGGCCCCGCTCACCTGCATGTGAACACAACACAGAGTATGGGCCACCATCAGACAAGGCTGCCCTGTGATCATGGCAGTGATTAGATCTGAACAAGAGGCAAGGACATTGTCAACCACGGAAACCCAACAGCCCTCTTCTAGCTGGCCTTAGGGACGAGCGATCATGGCTTCCTAGTGGTGGCAGCTCTGTGCCCCACCCTCATTCCTCAGGCCTCCCGGGAAAATACCAGTAAGATCCCCAGTCATGGAGCCCACCCCACTTTCTGCCGGCATCAAATGCAGAGCAAACCCTCACTTCTTCAACCTTTCCTTCCAGAACCACCCAGCATGAACTCAATCCTAACAAGTCTCTCCTGTTTCCTCCTCCCAAGACACCAGGCTCTCCCCATGTTTCTCTCTCCCAGGGACACGTAACCATGGAGCTGTATCCCTAGACCTTTCTAATATTTTTATTTAGAGACAGGGTCTTGCTGAGTTGCTTAGGATCTTGGTAAGTGGCTGAGGCTGGTTTTGAACTCGTGATCCTCCTGCCTCAGCCTCCTGAGCCACTGGGATTACAGTGTGCACCATTGTGGCCTGCCCCAGATTTTTCTCTTTTGCTGCAACAAACTAATAAGCCCGACTTTGCCCACCCAACCCCTTCCCTCCATAAGTATGTTCTCAGTGGTCTTTGGCTGATGGGATTTAAGAGGTACATGCTTCACACCCCAGCCCCAGGACCCATGGGATTTAGCATCTGGGGCCCCTGATACTAGGTGTGGCCTCATCTCCTGCAAGGATCCCTTAGCTCTCCAAGTTGCCCAGGAAACCAGGTGCTGGTGGGAGATGGTGGCCCCGTGGGGGACAGGGATCCCAACCTGATGTAGGTGTCATCGGGGGTGGAGGCCTGTCCCTCACAGGCAGGTGACCACCTCTGGTGGTGGAGTGGCTTGGGGTAGCTGGGGCCATGCACCTTGGGGAATCTCTGAATCTACTCAGATAAAGACGTCCTGCCTTAAGGGCCCACTGCTCAGCATATTTTTTCCTGAGCATTAGAATCACTGAAAAGGAAAAAAAAAAAATAGAAATCCCCAGGGAGGCCGCCCCTCCCCGGCAGCCCAGCCATGAAGCTTTCCAGCCCCAGTCTTGAGCTCTCTGGTGACCTGGAAGCCACCCCGGCCTCCTGCGTCCCAATTGAAGCAGTTATTTCCAGCCACAGCTGAGTTTGGATGAGGATCAATCCTCCTTTCCGACAGCTTCTTCCAAACTAAAGGAGGCAGAGAAGGGGACAGAAAGGAGGCACAGCCCTTAGATTTGAACCCTCTGGGGAGGCTCTTTGCTGGTGCTGATCCAGTTTACCAAACGGAAGGGGGGGTCAAAGTAGACAGTGGCCCTGCTGAGCCCCAAGCATTTTGGGACAGGCCCCTCTGGCCTGTAATAGGAAGCTCTTAAGTAATATTTTGGCAGTCAAAACCACACCAAATTGTTTCTGGTTGGAGCATGAACTCAGTGAGGGACTTAATCTCTGGAGGCCTCAGTTTCTTTATAAAATGGGGGTTATGCCCTGAGTGGTGTCCCCCTCCCATATCATAACTCCCCAGTATCTCAAAACGGGGCTGTTTATGGAGAGAGGGTCTTTCAAGGGGTAATTAGTTAAAATGAGGTCAAGAGGGTGAACTCTAATCCAGTGTGCCTGGGGTGCTTGTAAAAAGAAAGTTGGACACATATACAGAGATGAGATCATGGGACGGCTCCTGCAGAAGAGGCCCATCTATGCGCCAAGGAGAGAGGCCTCAGAAGAGACAGTCCTGCCCACACCTTGATCTTGGACTTCCAGCCGTGTCAGAAGAGCAAGAAATAAAATTCTGTTGTTGAAGCTCCCAGTCTGGGGTCCTTTGTTCTGGCAGCCTGAGCTGACTAACCCCATCATGCTAGGTAGCTCCATACACTGTTCTGAGGACCAGAAAAGACAGCAAGTAAATTAGCAGATGGCCAGGTCTGGTGGTGCACAGCTGCAGTCCCAGTGAGTTGGAAAGCTGAGGCAGGAGGATCGCAAGTTTGAGGCCAGACTGGGCAACCTAACAAGACCCTACCCTGAGCTGACTCTGGGGGTGACTGGATCTAGCAACACTGCACCTGGGAATTGAGGGCCTTTCCACAGCTGCCCCTGGAGGTGATTCCTGGCCTGGGCTTGCTCCCTCCCTCGCACCTGCAGTCTGTCTGAAACACCACCAAAGCCACTCATTGCCCAGATGCTGCTACTTGGGGACCACCAGCTGATACCCATGAGCCCCCAACAGGCCCCGGGGATCCACCTCCTTATCTCATTTACTCCTCCCACTACTTATGAGGGATGTCTTCACCTTCCTTAGGCAGAGGAACCTAAGCTCTTGTAAGTTAGGGGACAGGGCAAGGTTCTAGTAGTTGGCAGAAAGATTCCTGTATCAGGGAACCTTTGTCCCCAGAGCTGGCTGGGAGCAGGCCTGAAGGAGGGGGTCTTACCTGGGGGTGGGAAGAAGATGAGGAAGAGGTAGTGAGATCTGCAGCTGGGGTGGTTTCTTTGCAGCTCAGGGCTCAGGTGGCTGGGGCTGGGCTGGGCAGGGGTGGGCACCCAGGGCTCGGGCACAGTGCATTGTCTTCTGTGAAACTGTGCCCAGAGCCTGCCTAGCATCATTCCTCTCTGCACACCCCACCCCCACCCCCGAGACAGATGTTCAGATGATGATTCATTGGCCCATGAAATAAATAAATAAAAATTGCAAGTTGTTTTCCCTAGGTGGTCAGGGCTGTGGCCGAACTGTCTCTCTCTTTTCATTACCTCCTCGTAATACTCAAATAGCTTCTCGATTCTGCTGAATAATGCATCTGTGATTGTCAGCTCCACTAGCTCGTTTACAACCAGATAAATGAGTCTTTATGTGCCGTTCCCCAGCCAGATGACCATAAATGATGTTTTATTTGCTTAAATTGAGACTTCGACTTCAGCATGAACCCTGCGGGGACTCCCTGGGGGACCCTGCACTTCAGCCCTCCTTTCAGAAATTCCCCAGAAAGAGCCACCATACATTTGTCTTCAACACTTGTGCCAACCGCCTGGATTAAGTTTTAATTTAGTTCTTCCGGAGAGGGTGGCCCATTAGCAGGAGCTACCACTGTTGTGTATGGATGTTGAATTTTGCTGGGTTTTTGATTTGAGAGGAAGGGTCTTTTCCCCTCCTGCCAGGGGATGTTCATGGAAGGTTCTCTGAGGCTTCAAGGGCTTCCCTGCTCCGGACCTGGCAGGGTCCACCTCCTAACATCACCACTAGTAATAAGCTGCTGGCAGGAGTTTTATTTATTGCTACATATTTTATTTAAGCTAAATGTTCTAACAGTGCCAAAGAGCATGTAGCCAAAGGCAGCCACGTCTCAGGCACCCGGCCCTCCCCCTGAATCCCTCACTGCTATTTCCCCCATGTACGCTGCCCTTCCACTGTGGCTTTTCTTAAACACAGTAGTGGGAGTACACAGACACGGTTTGGCGGTCTGCTTTTTACCCACCCCTACATCTTGGTGCTATTCTACATCAGTATGTACTGAGCTCCCTTGTTCTTTTCTTACAACTGCAAAGGATTGCCCAGTTATTCAGGGGCGTTAGATGCTGAAATTGTTCCTTTTCTTTTCTAGTCTGGAATTTTAAAGGAGACACCCCCCACCTCCCCCCATCTTCAGGTTGGATTTGATTTGAGCCTGTCTAGCTCCATATTCAGCTCTCACAGCAGACATTGGTTGGACACCAGCTATGTGCCCTGTATTACCTCTCAGTGCCAGGCCCTGGGAATAGGGGAGGGACACAGCTGCAGGCTGCCCTGCCGTGGCCACTCCTCATTCTTGGTCCATGCTGGGCCCCCGTCTGAAGGGATGCTCTTTGGATCCATAGTCAGTCTCTACACCTGAGCATCTTCTACCTCCTGCTCTTTCTGAGAACGCCTGCAGCCTGTGTGGGTTGAACTCATGACTGTATGTGAGAAACACAGCTGTTTATGCAACTCTCACCCAAGGTGTGTATCTTCAAGTTCACTCAATTCCATAAACTTGAATTCGTCACTGATTATGCACCAGTGATATATATATATATATACGTTATTTTATTTAATACCCATGGACCAACCCAATGAAGAAGCTCTTCTATCTTTGTTTTGATGCCGAGCATTTCAAACCCATATAAAAAGAAAGAATGGACCCCCATAGGCTCATCACCCAGACTCCATGAATGTAAACGTGTGACTTATTTTGTTTCAGTTATATAAAAAAAATGCTTTTTAAAAATTTATAACTTCACAAACATGGTCATATTTAAAAATTAATAATTCTTCCATACCATTAAATATCCATTTGATGTTCATTTCCCCTCCTTGGTCTAATATATTTTTTAACACTTTGAATAGTGATCCAAACAAAGAACATCTCCGTGGGTTGGCATCAACTTGGTCTCTGAATTTACAGCTTTCTCCCTCTATTTTTCTCCTTCCCCTGGCAATTTTTATGTATGAAAAAATTGAGTCTTTTATTCTACTGGGTTTTGCTCATTTCATCCCTGTTATGTCAATTAACATGTTTTGATCCTTGTATTTTTCTGTAAATTAGTAGTTTAATCTTGAGCCTTCGTCACGTTTAGTTTTGATTCCACCCCCCCCCCCCAAGCCTACTTCCTAGTTTTTTTTTGGATTCTATAAGCAAGGTACAGATGCCTGCTGGTCTCTTTTTGTGATGTTAGTAGTTATTCAATGATTTTTATGATCTGGAGCCAAGGTTGGTTATGGTTGCAAAGTGGTGATGCTATAATTCCATTTAATAAAATCATAAAGATTAATAATGGTTCTTTCTTCTTTATTAGTTGGAATATTTCTACACAATGATGTCTTCAATTATTTCCTTTTTTCCCCACCTGATGCACCTGTAGGTCTTACAAGAGAGGGAGAAAAATATTTAATTCTTCCTCAATATTTACCAGTTTTCAAAGTTATGAGCTGGTTTCCCAGCAGACTACAAAGGTAATTAATTAATGCTTTTTATTTTATACTGAACTCATGGATTAAAATGTATTTGATGTGTTTTGATCCACTCCAGTTGTTGTTGTTGTTATTATTATTATTATTATTATTATTACACTGGAGATTGAACCCAGGGGTAATTTACCATTGAGACACATCCCAAGTTCTTTTTATTTGAGACAGAATTTCACTAAGTTTCTAGGGTTTTGCTAAGTTTCTGAGGTTGGCCTCAAACTTGCAATTCTCCTGCCTCAGACTCCCAAGTTTCTGGGATTACCGATATGTGCCACTACCCCACCCACTTAATATCCATGAAACCATCTTTGGATAGTGGGAATATTGAGATTGATTTCTGTGTCTTTTGACATGACTGTAGTGGTTCTGGACAGCTTTCTTGCTTTCTGGTATGACAAAATGTTCCAGACTCATCTTGTACATCTACGGTTCCCCAAACATGGATTCAGCCACTTCTCCAAGGAACTCAGCTTTTCATGAAACATGGTTGTTAGAGACCAAAACTGGAGGCTAAAACTGTCCACTGCCAATGGGTTGGCCATTGCTGCTAGATCTTTTCATCATTTCTAGATCTCTTCAGTGGTTCAGATTTGGAAATAGGTATATTTTTATTTTTATGATCACAGATATCACAGGTTTATACTGATAAATCCAAATTTAAATCCAGGACTAAAGAATTGCCATGAAATTTAATCAGTCTTTCAATGGTATCTCCATTCACCCACACTAAAGTCTCAGTTCTTAATAACACAAATATAATGATTCTTTCACTTTATCCTACAGTATACAGCTACACACACACACACACACACACACACACACACACACACCAGTGTCAGAAAAACACCAGTGCTACTGCCAACGATGTGATCCCTGAAAACTTAAGCACCCTCACCCCCAGTTCTCTTATACATTCCTCTTGGGGATGTACAAACAAATTACTGTGGTTTAAAATAATCACTTTGAATAGTTCTTCTCTGTGTAATTACACCATCAACTTGATACATCATTGGATTTATTTGTTTCCTTTTTTTTTGATATTTTAGGATTTGCTTAAGATTTAATTTTGCTTTACAATTATGTAAAATATTTTCATGGTTCCCAAATCATCTCCACATAAGAAGATAAATTAAAAAACTCCAGTGTCCATTCCTCCTTCCCTCCATCTATTTACTCCTTCCTCTTTTAAGTAATCATTTAAAAACATTGATTTTTTTTCATTCTTTTCTCTCTCTCTTTTTCTTTTTTTGGTTACCAGGCATTGAACTCAGGAGCGCTCGACTCCTGAGCCACATCCCCAGCCCTATTTTGCATTTTATTTAGATTCAGGGTCTCACTGAGCTTGCTTAGCTCCTCAATTTTGCTGAGGCTGGCTTTGATCTCATAATCCACCTGCCTCAGCCTCCTGAGCCTCTGGGATTACAGGCTTGGGCCACCATGCCTGGCTCTCTTCCTCTTTCTTAAGGGGTAAAGTCCACACTCTCCCTTTTAACTTGTCTTTTAACTCAGTAGGAGATCCTGGAAAACATCACTGCATAATATGGATGATTTCCCTCTGCAGGGAAGTATCCCTACTGATAGGCAATTGGATCACTTCCAGTCTCTTGGTATTGCACATAGGATTGAAATGAACATTCTTATCAGATTTTTGGCAATGTATCATTGGCAGAGAGACCTCAAAGTAGGATTCTTAGGTCAAATTCCACATAAAGGCCTATATCATTTGCCTACATGCTGCCAAATTCTTCTCCATAGGGGTTGTATCATTTTCTACTCCTGTCAGCATGGCAAAAATATGTTTGTTTCCCCAGAGTCACACACACACACACACACTCATACACACACAACACACACACAAATAGGTGGACCCACTTTTAATGTTTTGACAATCTGAGAGGTGAAACTGGTATCTCAGATAGGTTTTTAAAATTTCTCTTATGCCGGTTGAGCATCCTTTTATATCATCCAGAGAATTTTTCATTTATTTTTATGTCAACCTTTCATATTGCTCGTCTATTTATAAGTAGTTCCGATAACTCTTTTTAACCTCAAATTTTAAATGCTATTTATAAAATAGAGATATGAACCCTTTGTCTTCAAAGTTGTAAATATTGTTTCTAGTTTACCATTTATCTTTTAATTTTGCTTATGGTGTTATTTTGCAATGCAAACATTTTTAAAATTTTTGGTAATGAAATTTATCAATATGTCTCCTTGTTGCTCTTGGATTTTGAATTTTAATGAGGAAAGTACTTCCCATCTTCAGGTTATAAAGAAACTCACCAAATATTTCTACATGTATTTCCTTTTAACACTTAAATGTAGGATATGCTTAGAATCCATTCTAGCATACAGCAAGGGATGGATCCAGTTTTATTATATTCCTTGTGACTATCTAACTGTTGGAATGTCACTTATCTGAGACCATGTATCCATTATTGGCCTCAAATGCTATCTTTATCAACAAATGCATTTCCACATACAATGGCACCTGCCTTTAGATTTTCTATTCTGATCTATTGGGCACCCTATCTTCTGCTAAATGAAATAGTTCTAGAGACTAGTATGTCTTAGTGTCTTCCCCCTTGATTTTGTGTCATTTTAAATTTCTCCTTCCTCTTGCCTTTGTTCTTTTTTTTAAAAATTATTTATTTGTTTATTTATTTTTATGAGGTGCTAAGGATCGAACCCAGCACCTTGGATGTGCTAGGTGAGCACTCTACCACTGAGCCACAACCCAGCTTGCCTTTGTTCTTACAAATGGAATTTATACTCCACTCATCTAGCTCTGGGAAAGAAAGATGAAATAAAAAAATTCTAAGGGCATTACATTTATAAGTGAGTTTAGGGAGAATTTGCTCTCTCTATGCTAATGAGTCTTTCTATTTGAGCACATGGGATTTCTTTCCATTTGTTCCAGACTACTTTTGAGTCTTTTGGGAGGGTTTTGCTATTGTCTCATAGAGATTTGGGACATTTAAAAAGTTTATTCAGAGGCATTTCATTTTATTTTATGCTATCCCAAGTGAAAATTCCTCTTCAATTGTATCTTTGTTTATACAGATAAACATCATTGATTTTTGACATGTTTTTTGGAAACTGCTACTTTATTCAATCATCTTATTGCTTATTATGTAGTTTTTACCTACATCTTTTTGGGTTTTCCAGAAAGATCAAGATTTCCCCTCATTCTTTCCAACTCTCACATCATTGCTTTCTCTTGTCTAATCACATAGACTACTACCTCTGACCAAGGTTACAGAGCAGGGAAGAGAGTGGACATCCTTTTCTCATTCCTAATACCCTAATTTCTGCAGAAGGTCTCTACTATGTCCTTCTTAGAGATATTCTTTTTATCAAATCAAAGACATCTCCAAATATCCTGATTATTCTGATGAGAACCTGAGCTATAGAGAGATCAACGAAGAACTTGGCTCAAGGTCGTGAAGTTATTAAGTGTCAGGGCCTGGGTTTGACCTTGGGGTGTCTGGCTTCAAAACCTGGGATCTTCCGTAGCACCCCTCCCTGTTTTACATTACTCCAAACTCAACTTTTAAGATATTTAAAGAGGGTCAAGGGTGGTGAAGTGCAGCCTATGGGAAGGGCGAGGAAACAAGGCCCGAGTGCCAGGCCCAGGCTCTTCCTTCCTCTCTTTAGCGTCTTCCTCATTCCCAGACACCTGCTGCCTAGCAAAACAGTTTAGCAATCACCTTTGAGAGCAGCCTACTGCTGCCTGTCCCTCTCTGCCCCATCAAACTATTTCTTCCAATCTTATTCATCTCTCTCCCTATGAAAAATTCTCCTGAATATATTCTTCTTTGTTATTACATTTCTAACCAAACTATAGTGTTCTGCTCTGCTAAACACACTGCAGTTAGTAAGAAATCCCCTGGGTGATTTTGTCTGGGAGAAACCTATCTAGTCTTGTGCAGGTACCAAAATAGCTCAGTCCTGTTCTGCCCTGCCCCCCCCCCCCCCAATTCCTTTCACGGCTATCAGCGTGTCAATCATGAACAATGACCCTATAACCTTTCTTTTTCTCAGTGGGTAGGATTAATTAGTTCTTTTTTTCTTTTTTCTTTTTTTTTTTTTTTTCCCAGAGAGGTGCTGGGGATTGAACCCAGGGCCTCATGCATGCTAGGCAAGCACTGTACCACGGAGCTATACCCCACCCCATTGGTGGGTTTCAAAAACACATTCTAGGACCACAGGTTCTGTGGAGGAAAACCTAGCCCTGATCTAAACTGCTTGAGTTTCCAGCAGTTTCCCCAATTTGGCAAATAAATGCGCAGAGTATGGGCTGTCTTGCCAAGGGACAGAGAGGGGGAAGCAGGAGAGCTAGTCCTGTCAGGCCCATTTCAAACTCTAGCCCTTGTGCCTTTCCGTCATTTTGATTTCCCCTGCCTGGGCTGACAGTCTTGGCTGGTAGAGGGGTGAGCTGCTGTTTCCTCCCGGGGAGGCGGCCAACGTCCTGCTCCTCCACTGAGAGCCTCTGTGGTCCCCTTTCTTCCCCCTGCAGCTTCGTCCTTGCCTGGCCCTTGGCTGCTTCCTTTTGCATTGGGACTCACAGTGTGCCTGCTGTCCCTCTGTCCTTCCCTCTGTAGCTCCCGGGCAGGGAGATGGCCTCATTCCAAGCTTGTGTTTAGCCTACTGGAGAAGGAAAGGCCTGGGGTTGCCAACAGAGCTTATTATCAGCATCATTCACTTGGCAAGAAAAGTCAGGAACCCAGAGCAAGGCCAAGAGGGAAATGGCCACCTTCTGCCTGAGCAGTGGGGAGGGTGTCCAGGTCTTCCTAGGGGCCACCACCTGGGACTTTTCCCATCTGTTTCCACTGCTGAGTGGGAGAAGGGACAGGGCGGTGCTAACACAGCTGAGGACCTAAGAGAGAGGAGCTTGGAATTGAAAAGACATTTTGTATGATATGAACCTGGGACTGGCTGCATGATTTATAGGTTCCAGTCAAAATGAAAATGCAGGGCCCCTTATTTAAACAGCAGGACAAAAGGACAATTAAAATATAAAGTTGTTTTTTTTTTTTCTTTCATGGTCTCTTTCTTTTCTTTTTTTTTTTTTTTTACGGTACTGGGGTTTGAACCCTAGTGTGCACAACCATTGAGCCACATCCATAGCCCTTTCTATTTTTTTTTATTTTGAGTCAGGGTCTCACTCAATTGCCCAGGCTGGCCTCCACCTTATGATCCTCCTGCCTCCACCTCCCAAGTTGCTTGGATTATAGGGAGGCCTCCCAAGTTGCTTGGATTATAGGTGTGCACCACCATACACTGCTTTATGTTCAGGCTCTTGTTATGGTGATTTTATTTGCTATTTAAACCTGCGCTCTCTTGGGCTTGGAGATACTTAGGTAGACCCTTGTGGACACCCGTGGGCTTGCTCCATCAGCTGCTGGGTTACCTTTCTCACCAACTACTGGGATTTTCTGGTGGCAGATAGTTGAAGAGATGTTAACCCCCAAAGCATTAGAACCTCGGGGTCACCCTGTAGACCTGGATCAGAGTGCCCAAGAGGCTTGTCTTTTCCCTCCAGCTGGTGTCACCCCCATGGGCCACATGCCACTCAGGAGGGGCTGGTGCTTTGGGAGGCAGGGGAATGGGCAGCAGAGAACCTATCCCAGGGATCCAGAATGGGATGAGAGCCAGCAGGAGCTCCCACAAGTCTCCATGGTGTGGCTTCAGTCAACAAAACACAAGTTAAAGATGAAACTGTTGACAATGTCAAGATGGCGACCTCAGAGCATCAAGACCCAAGTTTGGCCCTTGTGAGAACCCAGTCCTGTGGGACTGCACTCACGGCTCCTGGGAAGCCAGCCTTGTCCCTCGGGATGACCATCCAAACCTCACAAACAGAGGTAGTGACAAGGTTGGAGAAGATTCCCCGCCCCAGGACACTTTGCTGATTCTGACAAGGTGGGTGGTGCCCTCCTGGTCCCTAATTGTGTTGCTTTCTGAGTCGTGACTTTCTGCAGTGATAGCACCCATTCCTTCCCCTCTTGCCCTCTTGCTTGTTTTTCTGAAAGCCCTCCATTGTCTCCTTGCAGGTAGTAGGAGATTCCAGGACAGAGGTGGCCCCACTTCCCAGAATGGCTTTGGCAACTTTCTGCATTCCGGAGGGTGAGGAGGGTGAGGAGACAGGCTGGGCAGGAGGAGGCTGCTGATGGAGAAAAGGAGGCTACAAAGGGGAGAGGGTCAGAGTTCGGAACGTGCAGCCCAGAACGAGAAGTGTCAGCGAGGGAGCTCTGGATTCCTGGAGGCTGGGAGCACTGAGCACAGCGTGGCTGCCTCTGATCCCCAAGGGAGGAGGGGACAGCACTTCATGAAGTCACTTGACTCTGGTTGGACTCTCCATTAGGCCTGGCAGGGGCTGGGCGCTGGCTGGAAAAATCATGTATATTTATGGTATGCAGAGTATTCTTTTGCTCTTTTTTGATAGAATAGAGCTTCATAATAACTAGAAGGCAGATCAGCAAGGCAGAAATAACTCCACTTTTTTTAAGGTTGGTTAACTATATCTGTAAATCCATATTCAAAAAAGAAAAAGAAAAATCATAGGTCTTCATATAGGACTTCATTTATGGGCACTAAAGAGGAACATGACTCCTTTTGGGGATTCTGAGCCCCAGAGGCAGAGGTCGAAAGTCTTGGCCTGTAGTCCTTCTGTGCTGTTCTGTCATCGAGGATCTTTTACAGATCTCCAGTCTCTAGTCTGCTTATCTATGGATTTGCTGGATTGTTCAGGCATTATTACACCCACTCTGCAGATGAGGATATTGAGGTCCAGAGCAGTGGATAAGTTGCAAAAACTTCTGGCCTCAGCCAGGCAAGTCAGCATCTACTGAGCGTGAGTAGGTTTTGTGGCCATACTTCCTAACCTCGGTTTTGCAGTGCCTGGTTCCTCTGGGCATGTCTGCGTGGCCACATGTGCTTGTCCAGAAGATGCTGACACGCTGGAATATCTAGGGTGTTCTAATGGCTGCTAGGGCACCATATTTAGAATCAGGACTATTGTGGACACTCTGGAGGAATAGCTGCCTCTTTGTCCCAGCAGATAGAAGGCTCCAGAATGTTCTAAGATGGCTCTCTCTCACAGCCCAGGTGGATGGGAGTGGAACAGCAGCCCCGGGGAAGCCTGAGAGGACAATGTTGTATATTGTGTGTACTGTGCTGTCCTTCAGATGCTGGTGACAGCAAAGAAGCAGCATTGTGGAGTGAAATAGGGCGGGGTGGGGGGGGGGGCGGGAGCTGATGGAGAGTCCCTGAGTGCATCTGCTCAGCATCACCCGGCCACACACCAATGGTTTGTGACCTCTTGGCAGACTGCATGATGCCCCAGGGGGCAAAGTGTCTGAGTTAGCAGTTCCTCTCAGGAGTAGAGACTGATTTAGCTCAGAGGGATCCCAAGGCACTTGGGGAAGGGACAGGAGGAAAGAAGCCAGCCACCCACAGAGAGTCCAGCTGAGATAGGCAGTGCTGGTGGAAGTTCAGCATTAGAACCTCAGGCTGCAGGCAGACATGATGGATGAGTGCCATGCTCTGCAGAAGTCACCCTGGAGGGCAGGAAAGCCGGAGCCATCAAGCAAGAGCCGGACCTCTGCATCCTGCCTTGTCCAATAAGATAACCACTAGTCATATGTTGCTATTTAAAGTCAAGAAAATTGAATAAAATAAAAAATTCTATTCCTCAGTCTCATTAGCCACATGTCCAGTGCTCTCCCACCACAAATGGCTAGTGGCTGGCTGATTGGATGATACAGATACATTTCCATTGCTCTAGAAGGTTCTATTTGAATCCAAACCATCTCATTAATATTTTTTTTCTATTGATTACATATTGAAATAACATTGTGGATATACTAAGTTAAATCAGATATGATATTAATATTAACTTCACCTGTTTCTTTTTCCTTTCTTTTACTGTAGGTAATGGAAACATAAATTATTGACGTGGCTCATATTTCTGTTGGACAGTGCTATTGCAGAGCAAAATGGGGCAGGGGCAGGAGGCTGATGGAGAGTTCCCGTGGGCATCTGCTCAGCATCACCCGGCCACACATCAGTGGTGACATGTCTATTTATTCATAGTTTTTAATACTCATTCATTCAGTGTATTCAGTCAGATGAAGACCGTAAAAACCCTTTCTCAATAGCGGCAGCTCAGGGTAATGGGACAAAGGCAACTTTGGAGCTGGGGAACTTCAGCTTCAAATCTCAGCTCCATCTCCCTATTAGCTTATGACCAAATTACATGCCTTAGTTTTTCCATCTGAAAAATGCAATCAATGGGGATTCGACACACAGCATGGCTTTGAATGTTCCAGAAAGAAGTGCATGAGCTGGAACTAGCAGGTCCTGCCCATTTAAGACTCAGTAAATGGGGGCCCAATGTCCTCATCATTAGGCCATTAGCATTTTTAATATGAAAGTATGGATGGTGTGGCCAGTTTTTCTGGCCTCAGAGCACCCACGACCCTTCCCCTTGCCCTCAGCATCCCCTCTGAGAGCTGTCTGCCGAGCCCTTGGGCATGGCCTGGTACTCACCTGCTGGCAGCTGCTGGCCCAGGAGGCCCGGAGGGCGCCCCAACCCCCAGAACGCTTGGCCTTGCTCTCCAGGTGCATCCGCAACTGCGTCTCCAGCTCCTGGCTGACTTGCTCGAGGGCGTGCACCTTGGCCATGTACTCCACCAGGCAGCCCCCTAGGTCCTCCACAGAAGCATGGTCCCTCTCCAGGCCCGGAGCAGGCACCGCCGCCAGGCCTGAGCTCCGCAGGCCCTGCAGGAACACACTGCTGATGCCCAGGGCCCGGCGGGTCACACGGGCACCCAGGCCACCTATGCCCCCGCTGGGCGTTGTCCCTACATAGACCCCAGGGGTGCGGATGAGGCTGCCCATGACATTGGTCCTGGAGGCTGGGGGGCTGTCCAGGGAGGACGATGATCGTGTCCCCCTGAAAGATGTCCTGCGCCTCTGGAGGGGCATGCTGGAGCTGGTGCCGGCGGGCGAGTCCACCACCACCCTCCTCTCACTCATCACTCCTCTGCCTCTGCGGTGCCCAGCAGGGTTAGGTTAGAGTCCAGTGGCTTTTGGGTTCCAGCCCCAGCAGCCCTGTGGCCTGGTCATGGGCCTCTCTGGAAGCTCCCCTACCCCGGGGGCTCTTTGTCTGCTGCCTTCCATGAGCTTCCACCATTCACTGAGCTGAAAGAGAAATGGGCCCTGCCCAGGGCTGCGTGCAGAAAGGCGCTCATGCGTTCTCTGATGCGGGGTCAGGTGCCCAACCTCCCAGAGTTTTCTGCTGGTGGTGGGGGAGGCTGGGTCAGTGCAGGCTGTGGGGGCGGCTCGTCGGGGTTTGTTGATTTCACAACGGGAGAGAGGGCAAAGTAGGCCCCCAGCCGCCCCATTTCACAGGTTATAAACTGATGCCCCAGGGACCTCTGATCACAAGTGTAAGGATCACTTTTCCCTAGACTTCAGCTGCAAGCCAGGACTCTACATAGGTGTTTCAGAGCCAATTCTGATGCTTTCCACCTTCCTACATGTGCTGGTGTGGGGGAAGATGCGCAAATACCTGACAGGTGATTGAAGTGGAGAATGGACCGGAACCAGCCCCACAGGAGGCAGCCTGAGGAAACCCAGCCTGCTGCTTCTTCCCTGCTTCTCAGCTCCAGAGCAGCAGTTTCAGGTCCCTCCCTGATTCAGGTCCCTCTCCTCATTCTCATCTCTGCCCTCCCAGAGTCTGCACTTGACCTGCTGCTTGGACTTCACTTCCTCAGACTCGCTGATTTTTTAAAAAATATTTTTTAGTTGTCAATGGATCTTTATTTATTTTTATGTGGTGCTGAGAATCCAACCCAGTGCCTCACACATTCTAGGCAAGCGCTCTACCACTGAGTCACAACCCCAGCCTCTCTGATGGGCTCTTGAGCAAGTTTAGATCCCATGTACTGGACACCTGCTTGCTCCGTCTGTCCCCCACGCTGCCATTTCCCCATTTATCTGAAAACTCACAAATAAAAACAACAAAGAGAGTGATTTCTGGTAAGGTCTCCAAGGGAGCTCCAGGTTAGGATTTGGTGGGATCCTCTGGGTTCTAGTTCCTACCCTGGGTGGTCACTAAGTCATGCTGTCAAGGGTGACACCCCAGTCCCTTCCAGAGGATCAGAAAGGTTCCTCCAGCCCCAGGGATGACAAAATGGACTTACAAATCACTGCACTGAAGTTTTGCCCTGGAAAAACCAGATGGCCCAAATGTAGAGCTGGATATTTATGAAATGTGGAAATGTACCTCAGGTGAGACAAGAGAAAGGAAGTCAAATTCCATTCTAGTGCCATACCTGATTCCATCTTTGTTTCACTGAAATCTTAATTCTACCTTAGAAGATGAGTTGACATGTATGGCTGTTCGGGCTGTGTCCTGCACAAATCATGATCACATGTCTACAGTTGGTTATTGTCCCCCTATGTGATAAGGACCCTGAGAATTGAAGTGACTCACCTAAGGTCCTTTGTTCAGAAAGTAGCAGAGCTAAGCTGAGAAGGCTTCTTCTGACTCCTATTCCAGGAACTTATTTAGGATCCTCTCTGGTGCCCACCACCCAGAAAGCAGAGCACCTATCTGAGGTCACACAGGCAAAGTTAAAAAAATCTTGTTGCGGGCTGGGGATGTGGCTCAAGCGGTAACATGCTTGCCTGGCATGTGCGGGGTGCTGGGTTCAATCCTCAGCACCACATAAAAATTAAAAAAAAATAAAGATGTTGTGTTCACCGAAAACTAAAAAATAAATATTAAAAAATTCTTTCTCCCTCTCTCTTTAAAAAAAAAAGAAATCTGGTTGCCTACCAGAACGTTCTGTGTGATTAGGATACCATAACTTTCCTTCTGTCTTTCTTTCATTTCCCGCTTCCACATTGTCTATTTGAGATGACATGGAAGATACTTTATAAATGCAAATGTTTGCTATTTGATTAACAGATGGAGGAGCCCTCTGGATAAGTCAAGGCTGGTAGGACCCTGGTTTATTTGGGTATGGCATCCCTGCAGTGCACAAGAAGGGCCCATGGTGCACTGGAGACTGTATCACAAGGACACCCTCCTGCTACAGGTGATGTTGGCTGGGTCCTGAGGATCTGTACTCTATCAATTCCAGGATGTACCTACCAGGCTAACTGAAGGGATCAAGCTACCCATTAAAATGTTGGCAAAGGTGTCATGTTCAGGCACTGTTATTGCACCAAATGGTAACACTCAGTTGCCAGGTTAATTTACAGGTCTTTCTGACTCAAGGATATTTACCATAAATCCACAGAGCCTGGGTAGAGGGAGAAATGGGGAAGGAAGGTACCCTGATGGACACCAACCACCCACCCCAGAGACCCTAAGAGAGAGGATTCTCCTCTGGAAAAGTCACAAGCATGTTCTAAAGGACCCGCTTTACCAAATGACACACTGCTCATCCTATTATCTCATCAAACTCACAAAACCCAACTTCACGTGCAAGCAGATTAAAAAACACAGATGGACACGTATAAGCGAGACTTGAGAGTTATTTTCCAGTGAAAAGAAGGCAAAATATATTAGCGACTTAATCCTTTGGGTAATAAAATAAGTTTATTTATATATCCATGGTAGCGGAATTCTGTGGGTACGGAAAAATAAGTCATACATCCACAAATGTATATATAACATATGTATCCTTGATTACATATATTATATATAAATTTTACTTTACAAACAGATTTCTCACTCTATATACTCACACACGTTGATATAGTCAATGCAATAGCTAAAGAAACATGAGAAGGTTAAGGTCAGAGAACAACATAGACAGTAACAGAGAAAACAAATCTCAGGGCAACATTTAACCTGCTCCTTTGGGGGCTGAGAGACCACAGAACTCGGGTCGAGGAGGTTCATACAGACATCGAGAACACACATTTTCGAAGGCCATCTTGCTTTTTTGAAAAAGGGCAACGTGGGTAGGAAGGAGAAAGTCATGGTAAGAAGACCACAGTAAGTAACAACACAAATGGATGAACCGACATTCAATTTCAATTCCCAATCTGCCTATAAGAACATCTATATTCAAAATATACTATCAAACTATATTTCTTTTTTAGAGAAAGGAAGCGTCAAAGCAGTTCTCTTCTCTTCTAGCCACTCTTAGGAAAATATCAGAGGAGCAGCCACCTCTGGAAGGCCCTCTTGTGTGGCTGAGAGTCTGAGCCTCACTGGTGCTGGTCGCTGGGCACCGTGGGAGTCCGGAGGCAGCCTGGCGGGATGCAGAGAGCAGGAGAGAGAAAGGAGGGCAAAAGAAGAGCCCATAGCAGATCCTTGGGCCCAAGGGGCAAGAGGGTCTGCAGTACCTCTGCGGGTGGACGGAACCAGCTTCTGGCTTCTCCCAAGCGGCTGGCTTTGGCAATCTGGTTTGCTTTAGGAGCGCAGGAGGAAGGTTTCAAAAGTGGCAAGCCCTTAGACCTGTTCCTTGGGACACAATACCATCATCACTTTTGGAGAAAACCCCAATGAACATCTGATCCTTAAGGAAGGGCGAGCGTTCTAAAGCTCCAGGGTTGGGACCTGTGCCTACACCCTCCCTGAGAGAAGAGGTGCCGTTGTGGGATGCAGATGTGGGGCTTCCAGGGACGGGAGGTCCTGTGGTTGGCCTGGCAGGAGCACCCATGGGGTGATCACAGGGCAGGCGCCTTAGGATGCTTCCACGTCCTTCACGGATTTCCTGAGGGTGGTCGGCTCCTGCCTCCGCCTACGACATGGGTGGCATTGAACTTGACATCCAGTGGTGCCACCGTGAGTCCCCAGGGTTCCTGTCCTCCAGGGTGAAGACATTTTCGCTTTTCCTGCTTTGGTTTGAGTATGCTGTACCTCGTGCTCCTCCTGGGTGGCCCAGTCCCCTTCACGCATGAGCATATGAGGAGGGAGGAGACAGGTCTCGAATCTAAGGAATCAGAGCTTTAGGAATCGGGCAACAGACTTGGCCACTTTAGCATTCTGCTTGTCCAGGAGGTCGGTCTCTTCCCTCACCTGCCCGGGCTCCTGCGACTCCCCAAGGGCTCAGAAACAGTTATCAAGAGAAGCAACTGATGCCACTGCTTTGCTTAGAAATACCTTTATTTTATAAAGCCACGGGTCATTCTGTAAAGTTTTTTTTTTTTTCTGATTTTAAACCACACTTATAAAAAAGATGTTGACAATTCTTAGGAAAAAAAGCTGAAAATGTTTCTCATTAAGTCAGGGTTACACAAAGGTTATATTTATAATATATATATTTGTATATTTATAATTTAGAGATGAAAAATAGGGAACGGCAGAGTGAAGGCTGCTGCAGCTAGATCTCAGACACTTGATCGTTTCCCACGAACAGTGTTTCTTGACAGAAGGGGTTCACGAGGACCATCCCCGTGTCTCGATAGTCGCCGTTGGCTGGGGACCGGGGCTCTGAGAGCTGGTCCTGGGGAGAGAGGGAGAAGATGCTGTGAGCTGGGGAAGGTGTTCTCAAACAAATGCACACAGAGGAACATTTATTTCAGGATCGCTTGGTATGCATTTGTCACCTCTACTGCCAAGACGGGGGCGCAGAGTGCTCTCTGCTGTTCTTTCAGATTTTTTCTAACAACTTCCAAAAAAGGCTTCCTGAGTTACCCCTACCCTAAGGTTGCCAGAGACGGTACTTCTTTCCTTGACAAAGTCTGAGAGGGGCTCACCGTGCAGGACACGTATCGTGTATGGCTTGCTTCCTTCAAGGGCAAACATTGGTTCACTTGGACCTCAGACTCTACTTTTGTCTTTCTCATAGATCTCTGGGAGACTTCTCTGTTCTTCCTTCCTGAACGCACCTGCTTTCACTCACTTCTTTCCTCTCCTGTCACCCATCAGAGTCTTTGATGTCCAATTTCTCCTCCTCACCTGACCCTCCTAGAGCCTGTTCAGAATTACTGCCCTGTTTCTTGTAGCACTAGAAGCTGAGCTTATAGCTAGAAGCTGAGCTCAGGGAACCTGAATCTGTGCAATTGTGTAATAGATGGTCAGGGAAGATGCTGAAGCCCTGTCTGCTCAACCCCAGGAGCAGGAAAGCCTAGCAATAGGCAATCCACTGCTCAGAAGGCAATATGATTGCATTGGCAGGGAAGGGTCAGGAAGGATTGCCACAACTTTGGGTTGCTAAAGGGCTGTCCTCAGCTTCAAGTGCAGGTATTAACCCATTTTGTCCCATTGTCCCAGATTTGGAACACCTATAAACACTAAAATTGAGGCAATGAATATAACACTTATGGTAACTTTGAGATAATTATTATGTACACAGAATTGACAGCTTGGGACTTAATGGTTTCATTTAGTAAAAAGGAAGAAAGAAAAGCCACAGCTTATTCCAACACTAAACAAAGTAAAATCTAAGACCCTCTGAGCCATTTCAGGGCAAATGAACTCAAGAGTAGACTTAAGGTATAATGGCTCAGGCCAGATCTGCCCACAAATGTCTTTTTTTTTTTTTTTTTTTTTTTAAAGAAGCCACAATTAATTCTCTGTAGTTTATTTTTAAACAAAACATTGATGCTTTTTGAGGAGGGCTGATTGCTTCATGGATCACAAGGAGAGAAGAAACTCCACTGTTGATAAAATATCTTTTCAGGAGACAAGAAGCTCCTTCCCAGGTGGGACTTTGCTGAGGAGGGTGGCCCTGGGTCACCTTGCAGTGAAGGACAACAGGGTGGCACCTCAGAGGGGACAGAAATCCCTTTGGACAACCTTGCTGTTGGGTTGAGGGGGTTTAGAGGTTGAAATGTGGTCCACTGGTTTACAGTTCTTCCAAAGTAAGAATGTGCCCTGGGTGAACCACATCATACGCGTCACTGCATAGAAAGAAGGTTATTTAGAAAACAACCAAGGCAGGAAAGGAGGAGGAGGAGGAGGAGGAGAAAGAAGAGAGAACAGGAATTCCAGGGACCCTCTGGCTGACACCATCTTGCCTGTCTAATTCTGGATTTGCTTGGCTGCTTCCATGGACATGGATGGGGAGCAGAGAGCAGAGAAACTTGCTTAGGCAAAGCATTTGGTGGTTCTAAGGCTGGTGGCTAAAAGGCAGGGGGTGGGTGATCTGAGGGTGTGCAGCATGGTGGAATTTGCTTCAGGACATCTGGCATGGTCTGCAGCCCACGCATGTCCCCAGCTGTCTCTGTCCAGGCTCCGGGCTGCCCTCCTCTGCCCTCAGACAGCGTGAGCTCAGATAATTGGAACAAATGGCCATATTTCTCTAAATAAAGCAGAAGAAGGTGAGTAGAGTGCCGGGAGGCGAACAGCACTAAAGTCTGCTCTGAAGCCAAGCCGAGCTTTTAGCTGGGGCTTCGGTGGCACCCTCCTGATCTGGAGACCACAAGCAGCTGGGACGGCCCTTTCCACCAGAGCCTTTGGCTTGTGTTGGACGGTGGCCCTGGTGCTCCAGGCTGGAATAATGCCTGACCGTGGAGCTCTGCAAGTGGGGACTTTACTGCGGTGAGCTCTGGAGCACTGTCCTTTGGCTTTGGTTTTCATTTACAGATATGAAAAAAGCATATGTGAAATTGGGAGTTCAGGGGCTCACAGGCCATACTCAAAATGGGGCCAGTTAGGGAATTTTTTTGCCAAGTTAGAATTGTTTTCACCTACTCTAATGTAAAATGTGCTCTGTCTCCATTCAAAGTTTATTCTCCCATGAAGCTGGCCTTCTGTTTGTCCTTTGTTTAATTTATGATTACTTTTTATTAAGCGACTACTATGTGTTAGGGTAAACGGCAGTGAATAGAATTCATGGTTCCTTCATTTCATGTGATTTACCAGAGGGCTGCCTTGGTTCAGGCACTGTCCTAGGACAGTGCTGGGAATGGAGCAGTGAACCCAAGGAACAAGGCCCCTGCCCTCAGGCAGTTTATATTACAGCAGGGAATGCACCAAAACCAGGTCAAAAGAGGGATAAGGATGTGACATTAGGGGGCTCTCATCAGTTCAGAATAGTGAGGGCAAGACTCCCCCAGGAGATGACCTTTGAACAGAGACCAGAAGGAAGCAAGAGATGGAGACATGCAGGAGAAAAGCATTCCAGAGAGGTGCCAGGGCAGAGGGCTTCCTGTGTAGGGGGAAGAGCAAAAAGACCAGTGCAAACCCAGGTGCTTGGGAGGCTGAGGCAGGAGGATGGCAAGTTCAAGGCCAGCCTGGGCGACTTAATCCGGAAAATTTTAAAAAAAGGAGGTGGTGGTGCTGGGGATGTAGCTCAGTGGTACAGCACCTGTGGGTCCAATCTCAGCACCACTAAGTGGCTTGGGGGTATGTGGGGTGACATGTCAGTGGGCAGGGCCAGCTTCTGAAGAGTCTGTATGGAAGGAGGAGCCTGAATTTTATCTAATGTGTGAAGAGGAGCCATTGAGAGTCGGGAGCCTTGGCTGACACGGGGTCTGGCTGAAGGGTGGCTGTCTGTCTTCATAGATTTCAGGTGGCCAGATGGGAATGGGGAGCCCCGGTTTCAGAGCCGGCTGCAGCCATTATGAGGTGGGGTGAGGCTGGGCTGGGCCCTGCTAAAGGAAGGATCAGTAGGGCTTCCCAGACTGGGGCGCCAGAGGCAAAACCCTCTGCTGTGGCATCTATGTAACAAAGAAACCATGAGAGTTTTGAGTTTGGGGGTGGGAGAGAGGAATGAAGAATTCAGACCTGGGCAGGTGGAATTTGAGACAATTATTAGACATGTGTGTGGCAGGTGGCCGGGCATTTGGGTCTGGCATTCAGGTGGCCAGGCATTTGGGTCTGGCGTTCAGGAGAGATGTCAAGGCAAGAGAGAAATTTGGAGTCAATGGTGTGGCAATAGCCATGGCTTTTCAATTGTGGAACTAAGTAGAAAAAGAGGAGCCAAGGCAGGACTGAGCCTGGGCTCCAGTGACAAAAGGCCAGGGAAAGACAGGGACTCAGTGACAAACTGGGAAGGAGCTGCCAGGAGTAGGGGAGAGCTGGAGAGGGACATGCAGTGGCGGTGCACGCCTGTAATCCCAGTAGTTCAGGAGGCTGAGGCAGGAGGATCGTGAATTCAAAGCCAGCCTCAGCAACTTAGCAAGCCCCTAAGCAACTCAATGAGACCCTGTCTCTAAATAAAATACAAAATAGGGTTGGGGATGTGGCTCAGTGGTTTAAGTGCAACTGGGTCCAATCCCCGGTACCAAATAAATAAACAAATAAATAAGGAGGGGATGGCTGGTTGACTGGCAACGCAGCTGGTAGATCTGGTAAGAAGGGTGCTTAGAACTGACCACTGGGGTTAGCAGTGTGGAAGCCATTGGCTGTTCCAGGGTAAGCAGGATCAGACCAGGAGCCACGTGATCGCAACTCCAGTGAATGCTAAAATGCTAAAATGGACAAGCACAGTGAGCTGAGGCCCTAGGGTAGAAGGCCAAAGTCAGCCTGGCAGGTCAGGGAAGGCCATATGCAGATGGGGCCCTGAATGATGGCAGAGGTCACTGAGGTGAACAAGGGGAGAGACAGGAGGCACTGCAGGAGAGGGAATAGCCCATGCACAGGTCTAGAGAGCGTGCCATGTCACTTGGTACCATGAGGGATCCTGTGTGGCTGGAGCTTAGCAGGTGAGGGGGAGAGCAACACCAGAATGTTGGCAGGAGGCAGGTCTACTTTGTAAAAGACTTTGCACTTTAGCTAAAGGGCAATGGGAAGCAGCAGAAGGGTCTTGGGCATGGAGCTCTGTGGCCACACTGACATTTGTAATGGTCAGCAGGGGAAGTGGGGAGTGTGCCTCCCAAATAGCTCTTCTCACCGGCCTGCCAGTTCAGAAGTCCGCCATCTTTCTCTTGGCCTGTCTCCACCGCACCCCAGTTGACCTATTGTTTCTGCTTGGTTTTTCTGTCTGTTTTCCCATCCATTCATCCATCTACCAAACCACCCTTCTTTTCCTTCCTAATTCATTCTCTGACCACACATGGAGTGCCTTCACCAGGCAACAGCATAATTCTCCTAACCCTGGCTCAACCAGCCCTGGAGACCTCCAATGACCCTTTGATGCCCCAAAGTAACGTCCACAATCCGTGATACCCCATCCAGGATCGTGCCTCATCTGGTCCCTTCATCCCTCTTTCTTGCTCCCCCCTGCTGTTCCCCCTGCTCCATGGGGAATAAAAAGAGTGTGGACTCCGATTATAGAGTCAAGGCCAGGGTTTCTCACTGGCCAGCCATCCAGTAGCCACAGGCCAGCACTCCCAGTGACTTCTCCCTCTCCAGTGCCTTCTCCTTGGCCTGATGTACTATACCCCCACCAGATCCCTTCCCGGACTTAGGCTTCTTCTTTTCCACGATGCCTGCTTGAAATCCAGATGTCCTTCCCAGCACCTCCCTGGGCAGGCTTCCCTTCCCTGTAGCTCTTTGTTTGTAACCGGTCCTTGTGTCCCCTAGTCTGTTTCTGAGGGGATGCTGGGGTTCATCTCCCAGCCACATCTCAGACTTTGAGCCCCTGAGAAGAAGCTGTCATCTCCATGGTGCCCTGAAAGTGCCTGCCACCAAACAGGTTCTCAATCAGTATTTGTTATTATTCCCAGAAACCAGGAGTGCTAAGAAAACTGCTCCTCCAATGTGCAGAAGGCACCTGGGAATTCTTGTTAAAATGCAGATCCTGGTTCAGCAGGGCAGGGGTGGGCATGGTGGCTGCTGCCTGAGCATAGAGCACTGAGATGGGCGGGGGCTCTGTGGCTCTCTGAGGGGCCGTGCTGTTCCCTGTACTCCTGGGGGACCTCGAGGTGTGGGGCTCCTTACCTCAGAGGTCTCCAGGGACTGAATCTCCCTGGGCAGCTCCACGGCGTGCCTGTTAAAGTAGTCCATGGTGATGGCGTTGTTCCAGTAGCTCAGGTTGTTCTCGGGGTTGGCTGTCTTCTTCTTCCTCCTCATGCAGCACACAGTCAGCAAGACGGCTGTGGAGACAGTGCAAGTCAGAGAGGGAGGTGACAAGGACAAGGACGGAGGAGGCATTGGTCCTGGCGATGAATGCCCGTCTCCAGGCAGGGCTTGCAAAGGCCAGACATCCTTCCCTCCTCTCTTCCTTTGTCCTTCCAACCGGTATCTACGTATATCGAGTGCCTATCTTGTGCCAGAAACTGTTAAAATTATTGGGGAGGTAGAGGTAGAAGAAAAGGACCCCCAACTTTCCTGAGTTTCCATTGCAACACAAGAATCTCGGAGGGATGCAGAGTGGTTAGACAAGAATCATAAACAAAATGAATAAAAAAAAAGGCAAATTCAGAGGTGATAACCATTCAATGAAGATAACAGGGTAAAGTGGGAGAGACGATGAGGGGAGTTGGGGGAGAGGCTGATTTAGAATCACCATGATGGGCTACACTGAGGTGGTAACCTTAGAGCAGGGAGCCAGTTCTATTGTGGGATGGATGGGTCAGTATGTTCTAGGAGGGTGAACAGCATGTGCATAGGGGCTGAGGTGGGGACAAGGTAATTGTGCAGGAGAACAGGAAGAGCAGCTGTGGAGTGGAGTGTGTGTGGAGAAGGAGGTGAGGTCAGAGCAGTGTTTAGAGGCTGCCTCAAGGGGCTGAGGGTCCCGGGACTTGCAAGGAGCTTGATGATATCTATTGTTACCGCAGGTCTATAGTTTTAGTTAGCCAAGAAAGGTCTTTCTCTTGCTCATCTGGTGGGAAGGCTCCCCAGAGCTTGGCTGCAAATAAGAGCGGATGCATCCTGAGTTGCACCTGTGGACTGATGGGAGCATTCTCAGCTGGAGCGGAAGTATGGCAGAAAGGGGAGCAGGGCTCAGTGAACTTTACAAAATAAGCCCTTGACTTCTATAGAGGATCTGGAGGGCAGAGGCTCACAGTGAAATCCCTGATAGAACAGCTTTTCTGGCACTATCATGAGAAAAATCAGCGACCAAAAAACCTGCTAAAATCTATGCAAGAATTATGTTCCAGGCACATTAGAAATATGACTTCATTGCTGGGTGTGGTGGCACACACCTGTAATCTCAGAGACTTGGGAGGCTGAGGCAGGAGGTTGCAAGTTCGAGGCCAGCCTAACCAATCTGAGACTCTGTCTGAAAATAAAATATGAAAAGAGCTGGGGATGCGCCATAGTAATAAAGTGCTGGGTTCCATTCTCTGTACTGCCTGCCCCCAATTTTCTTTTTCATTTAATTCTCCATTTAATGCTTGAGGTCAGTACTACCAGGCTTACTGATTTTATAGATAGGAAAACAGACTTGGAGAGGAAAAGTGATATGCTCAAGAGCAAACCCACACACCTGGACTCCAAAGCCCATGCCCTTAAACATCCATGGTTCTGCTCTGGGCAGGTACAGAGGCTCAACTTGTGCAGGTGGCCTGATCAGGGCTCAGTGGCCTGACTGCATGCCCCCACCATGACGTATGGCTCTCTCTGCTTAATTGCTAGGACTCCCAGGAGGAAGGCACATGTCTGGATTTTGTGGATGAACTAGGTATGGACAGAGTGGCTTGGGCATGCTGGCAGGGAAGGCTTCTGAGGTCACTGAGTGGGGTGGCCTATCCTGATTCACACAGTGGGATGGCAATGCAATAGGGTGATAAAAGTCCTCATGGGGAGAAGCCAGTAAGTGAGGGCTGAGTACATCCTACCCCAGGTTCTCTACCACTAGAATCTCCGGATGTGGCGCCAGGGGTGGCCAGGGCTGCATGCACCCAACCCCTGGTGGTGCCAATCACTTCTGTGCGGGACAACAGGGCAAGCTGCGCTGCCCAGAGGCCAGCACCAGGGGGCAGCAGAGCACCGGTTCCATCCACAGCAGCCGGAGAGTCTGGCCAGCATTCTGTGGGTCACGTCAGTGCACCAGGCAGCTGCAAAAGCTGGCATCCATGCAGACTGAGACCTCAGAGCCAGACCCAGAGCCCCAGGGGGTGACTGGGTATTCTGTAGTTTTCTTTCCAGCTGCCAGCCTTGCTGGCATCTCAACCTGAAAGGCCTCTGAACAAGGTCAAGAGATAGGGTGAGTTTCCCTTTCCTTGAATCTGCTAGGAACTGTCTTTTTAAAATTGCTTCTCATCCCTCCACTCCCTCCTTTTAAAAAGGCTCTAAAACATAAGGGAGATTGCTGAATGGGCTAAAGGGATTCTAGAGATTAGCTGGCATCTAATTGTTCAGAATTTTGTGGATCTCCTTCTTGCCCTCCTTTGCCTCAAAAGTCCTTTCTTTTAAATAGTTAAAGGAGAAAACAGGGTGCAGAAAGGATCCGCCTGGCAACCTGCTCCTTCAGGCCACCTTCTCATTCTGCAGGTGAAACACCACAGCCTGAAGCCCAGCTGACTTGCCACCGGCCACAGGTCTGTGAGTGGCTGGGTTGGGACAGGACTTCAAGTCCCCTTTCTTATTTTCTGATGTGTTTATTCCTCATCGCTACTACCTTTCAGCCAGCTCCTGGACCTGGGATGGTGAAATAGTGGGGGAATTCAAACTGGTGAAACAGAAGCCGTGAAGAGAGGGATGTGGGCAAAGTGCCACTCTCTCAGCTCCTGCTCTGTTCTGGTGGAGGGTTGTCAGGAAGGTTTCCTCTATTGGGACAAACAGAGCCACTCTTCAACTGTAGGGCACCTCCCATCATGTCACACAGACTCCAAACACAGGCTGGCAGGGGAGGAAAGGTGCCCATGAGCTAGATTTGTATAGTCTATGCAGCCCTTTAAGGGAGAAGGGTATCTGAGCCTCCCATGTGGTCTTAGCTGTCCCCTAGTCAATATGGCAGGAGGGATGTAGATTTAGAATCTAGATGATAGTTGATCACTCGCATAACCTGAGTAAATTACTTAGTCCTCCTCAGCCTCAGCCTCCTCTGGGAAGATTAGATGCAACCACGCACTTGGCATTGTTCCTGGACACAGTAGGTGGGTAACTAAACCTGTCCCTTCTTCCATCCTACATTCTTACTCTACAAAGTGGGGGAATGGAAACCCCAAGAGGTGAGCTTGCCCACGGCTGTGCTGCCAACCTGGGCTGGCAGTGGGCAGAATCCTGGTCTGCTGGCCCCTCGTCCAGTGCTGTGTCTAACAGCCCACGTTGCCCCTGGATCTGAAGAAAGCCAGGTGCAGGGGTCCTACCCTGCAGGGAGGGCTGATGCCTTGCAGGATAACCTCGGACTGGGACAGGGTGCTCTCTTCCATGCTTCTCCCCATCACATGGTGTTAGGGTGCCTGGCTGGTTATGTTTCTCTCAGGGAGTTTCAGGGCTTTTCTCCATTTCATCTTTTTAATGGAAGCCAGCCTCACTACAGAGAGAGCAGGCTTGGTGGCAGAGAGGCATGGGTTCAAGACACAGCTCTGCCACATATTACACCTGGTAGGCCACTGCATCTCTCTGACCAATATGGACTTCATGAGGTTGTAAGCACAATGCCTGACACACTATGGCTGCTTCATTAACACGAGCTCTTTTCTTGTTCTCCCAGCAGCCTGCACAAGAAAGATCTAGAAAGAAAAGCTGGGCTGCATGCCTATTGGGGTGCTTGAGGCCCAAGCTCCACTAGGGGCTTAGAACTTTCGTTATTTCAGTGATCTGAAATTTCACCTAAGAGATAAGTACAACTTAGATTGTGGAGTGTGTAATGTTTTCCCAGTACCTGAGCACTTTACATGCCAATTTAAGCCCTCACACGAACCACTTTGGAAAGGTATTGGTGCTCATCCCATTTATGGAAGAGGTAATTAAAGGTCATGGGAATTAACGATATGGATCATGATCACCCAGTTAATTAAAGCAATTTGAACACAGGTCTCGGTGACCTTCAAGTTGATGCCTGCCATCCTATGTCATCCTGAACACTGGGGGACACCTGCACTGGGTAAGGAGAGTGCTACGCCAACTTCACAGGTGCATCCAAACACAGGGTGCCAGCCACTCCCTCCCCCACTTAGCTGAACATCTTCAATTTTCTGTGTCACCAGAGGCAATGGCCATCAAGGCCAGCAGACATGAATGAGGCCCCTGATTCCTTGAGTTTTCAAACAGGGCTGACATTTAAGCAGACTCTCTTGGCTTCCCATGAATGTCAACGGGGAACCATCCACGGCTTGTCAGATGTGACAGGAGAAGAGGAGGTCACGGATTTTAAGGCATAGCCCTAGATATTATGTTCAAATTTCTGGGAGGGGAAATGCTTTCAGATGAAAGGATCTGCCATGGGCTAAGAGATGGAAATGAAGCCCCACAGGTCCCCAGGGAGCCAACCTTTCTAAACACCTGCTGAATGGCTCTCTGCCTGGCCGGTTTGGGCACACACTGTAAATCCTAATAGCAACGAGATGGATAACGAATGTGACTCAATCGCTGCCATTTGTGAGCACCCTCTCTGTGGCGGACCCTCACCTAAGTCCTTGCACGTATCATCTCTGCTGTTTTACAAGTCTTCAAGGTGGGTGTTGCAGACATGGAAATGTCTGTGTCCCACAGCCGGTGAGTGGCAAGAGCTGGGCTGACATGCAAGCCTGTTTGATTCCATGAGCCAGATCTTTCTAGCGCAGCAGGGTTAGCCATGCAGGGTACAAATTAGGGAAGTTGGAGAGAACAGAAAGTTGTGATATATTTCAGACTGGGCCCCTCAATTTACAGATGAGAAAACAGACCAGTGAGTAGAAGGAATAATTCAGTAGTGTCACTGTGAAGCAGGACTGTGGACTGTCATTTCCGTCCTTTGGGGATTGAGTGAGGAGCCTGCAGGGAGTCCTTAGGGTATGGAATGAGGTCAGAGGCTTGGGGAAGCCAGGTTGTGGGGCTTAGTGTCTGGCTCCCCAGCCTGGCAGGTGGGAATATGCCTAGAGAAGCCCAGCAGGGGGCGCTAGCTGGGAAGCACTGATAAGAGCTATCAGAAGGAGCGCATGACACTGCTGTGGCAGGGTGACATTCCCTGGACAACCCTACCTTGCCCTTGGCTTTCTCCCTTCCCCCTTCTTCCATTGGTCCATAAACTCTAAGGAGAAAAGCCTCCCATCCACCCTTCCTTCTGTTCCAACATCTTCTATTCTTTTCATTGCTAGGAGTCATTCTGACCCAGGATGTCTTATAGAATTACAAAATGACTAAAGGCCTATGAGTGACACAGGGACCTATATTCTCAGAGCAGGTCTGCATGAACAACCAACATGGCTACCCATCATTAGGTGCAATGATAGGTTAACTCAGGATGCTGCCTAATGCTCCAGAGTCTGGAGGGAAGTCAGACTGCCCTGGTGCAAGGTGCACATGAACTCTCAGGTATCCAGGGTTGCTGGGAGGCTCAACTCTGTCTGTCAGGCTCAGCTTGGCAGATGAGCAGCACCTGCCAGGGGCCTCCCTGTCTGATCCCATCCTCCATTGCTCATGGCGGGGCAGGGAGAAAATATTCTGGAGGATGGATGTGACACAGGTACACAGGCAAGGGAGCCTGGTAGGGCCTCCGGACTGGCGTTCCTGTGAAAACCCAGACCACTGACTGGTGGGTGAGGACCACAATTCATGCCAGGCCAGAGGCTTCTAACAGGAGTCTGTAGGTACCATGCATCCTGATGGTGGCAGCAGAGACCAGCTCAGGAGCCACATGGCTCCCCTGCTGTGGCTGGCTGTGGCTTGGATCCAATCAATTTCAATTCTTAGCACTTCTGAAACCCTGTTGGCTGCAAGTGTCTGGCAGGACTCAGAAAAAAAAAAAAAAAGCTTTTTTTTTTTTTTTTTTCCAGCCCTGGCACAAATATACTCTTCCAGTCACTGGGTGGGACAAGTGATCTGGAAGGGCAGGTGAACTGTGGGTGCCCTTCTTGGGACAAGCAGGGGAGGTTTTGCTAACCGTCCCTGCTGCTTCTACCAGAAGCAGAGAAATCATGCATCCCCTGACCAGCAGCCCTGGCTGCAGAAATCAGGGCCAGAGCTGATGCTGGTCTGAATGGCCAGAGGGAGGAAGTCTACACTTGAACCTAGCCTACATGGCCTGGAATACCCAGTGGGAACATCATCCAAACAGATGAGGACATTTCCAGAGACAGCCTGGGGTTTAGAGGCTCATAATTTTTTTTTTTTTTTTGATCTTAGTTTCCCTCTCACAGGGGCCTTCACAGAGTTAACGATGGTCCCATAGGAGTCGGGACCATGAACAAGGACACAGAGCTGATACGAAGGCAGCCAGGGTCAGGCAGAAGTGAGGGGCCTTCAGTATGGAGATGGGCTCTGTCATTCCCAAGGGGCTACCAGAGTCTACTTTGAACAGCATTCATAATTCACTTTAGAAAATAAGATGTTCTACCCCCAGCACCTGAAGTCTCCTTTCAGAACATCAGGAGTGTCCTCCAGGTACAGTCCTGAGCTGTGTCCTTGCTCCTGTCTCTACTGACATCTGGATCCACGGTGTAGGCAGCCTCTGGGATTTTCAGCTTTGCAGCAGGATCTGATCTAATTTCGAACTCACACCTCCCAGAAGCACAGGGGGAGAAGTAGGAGTCATTTTAGAACAGCAAAACCCAGGTGGGTGTGGTCTGCGGGGGCTTTGGGTCTACCCTGCCCTTTCTAGCTCAGGCAAAGGACAGCCAGGGGGTTACTGGGTGCTGAGAGTTGGGGAGAGTTGCAAATCTGTGGTTCCCGAGTGCTTGGCACAGTGCCTGGCATACAGTGGGCACTTGCAAAACACTGCACCGAATCAGACAAATGGATTTTACACACCACCTCCAGGCTGACTGACTGCAAGATGGGGACTCTGGGCAAATTACTTTACCTAGCAACTTAATTCCCATCTGTAAAGGGTGGATGATGAGCACAGTCCACCCTGGTACCTCGTTTCCGTTTTTGTTTTATTTTCTCTGACTAGTTTGTTTTAAAGAAGGAATGATTAAGAAAACATATGGGGAACTCACTTTGTAAACTAGAGTATCCATCAAGACACATGTAAAGGGTGGAAAAGTAAAAAGCTGTCTCTTGTGTGGTTCCTTCTCAAACACGACCATTAATAATTTTATTGGGGCCGGAGGTTCATGAATTCAAAGCCAGCCTCAACAACTTAGCAAGGCCTTAAGCAACTCAGTGAGACCCTGTTTTTTTTAAAAAATGTATCTATATAGAAAAGGGCTGGGGATGTGGCTCAGTGCTAAAGTGCCACTAGGTACAATCCCTGGTACAAAAAAAAAAAAAAATTGGCCAAGAGTGCTACATTGTCTCATTATCATTCTTCCATTTTAGAAGTAGGCAATCACAGTTTATAAATTATGTGTTTCCATGAGAGATGATACAGCTACTTTTATTAAGAATGAAATATGCAACTTGCAAATATTTTCACTTTTCCAGATTAGGGTCCTAGAGCAGCAGCAGGCTGCCTGCAAACACGGAAAGTTTGTGTGGCTTAATGAGCAGGCGGAAGTGGCGCCTGGGAAGAATCTAGATTCCAGATTAGAAAATATCTGGGGGGAAGTCTAATGCCAAGCGGAAATCACAGCTCATGTTAAAGGCACGGACCACTTGCACTAATCCATGGCATGAGAGAAGCCGGGGGTCCTGGGTTCACAGCCTGCACTGGAGGAGGCCCCTGCCCTGTGGGAAGCCTGTTGAGATCAAGGTGAGCCCGTGGCATGACCTCAAGTCAGTACAACCAACAGGGCTGAGGCCAGCGCAGGTTGACTGTGGCCAAAGCGTCCACCGTTAGCTTCCTCCGTCATGGCTGGGCATGTGTGAAAAACTGTGTTCCTTTCTAGGTAAACAGGAATAAAGTGGTGGCCATACAGAGGGGACAGATGGGGGACAGGACCAGGGCCAAGGCAGCCCTATGAAGGAGACTCGAAGGTCAAGGATGAGCAGATTGGACAAAGAACGCTGCCCTTGAGAGCCATTCCATTGCTCCTGGATGGTTAGATGGACTGATTTGTGTGGTTTCAGAAGGCACAGCTTGGGGTCATTGGGTAAAAATTATAAGGGGGGCCAACTTCAGGCCCCCAGGAGAGCGGGAGAAATCCTGAAGGGTCCAAGAAGAAGAGGCTGTCCAGGGAGTGAGGAGTATGGTGGGAGCGCTCATCCCTAGAAGGGTCCAGGGGGTGGCTGGATGGCAACCAGGTGGGGTGGGATGGGGCTGAGGCCAGTGAAGACTCTTGCAACGTTACCAGAGAAACTGAGAATAGAAGATCAACCACCCGGAGAAGACGAAGGAAGCCCTCCACTCTTTATGGAGACATCAGGGAAAATGTCCCCCGACTCCTCACTCCTCACACGGGGACAGGCAGCAGTAAGGAGATGCTGGTGGACCTCACGAGAGCAAAATGGAAGGATGAGGTCCACCCTGCACCCAGCTCATACCACCCAAGAACAAATAAAGCGGGCTGGGGGTGGCGTGCAGGTGGAGAGGAGCTAAAATGCACATAACCACATAACTCTCAAGCCTTCCTTTTGCTGCAAGAGCCATGTGTGTTTTTTTTTTTTTTTTTTGCCAAGGCCAATGGAACTCCCCACTGCATGGGAGCATTACCTCCTCTTGTCTCTCCAGAGAAGGGAGTGAGGAGGAAAGGAATGAAAAGACAAGAAGGAACGCGGGGGAGGAGAGGTCAATGAGGACTTGGCTGGTTGGAGGCTGTTTCTTTGGAAGGCTCAGCTTTCACCCACTGACTTCATGCCACGTTACTGCAGGGTCTGGCAGGCTGCCCTGGAGGGAGGTCAGTGTCATGGCAGGAGCACTCGCTGGAAGGTGCTCTGAGGTCCCGTCCCAGCCCTGCCTTTGACTCTTGGAACCTGGGTAAGTTTCTTTTTTTCTGGAAAAATACATGGTTGGATTAGATTGTCTGTAAGGTCCTCCCCAGCTCTTGGGAACTGTGGCTTTATGACCTGAGGACATTTGAGCCATGGCCTGGCGGGGCCCAGAACCAGGGACAGGGAGAAGCCGTGATTCTTGATTCTCCCTCGTTTCCTGGGACTCCAGGAGCCTTGCAGCCCACTTGGTCCTCTAGGGCGAAGGGTGAGTACTGTTGGCATGGTGGGCGGAGAGGGAGGAGGGAGGGGAGTGGGGAGAAGCGAGGCACTTACAGCAGGAGGAGATGGGTACGCTGATGGCCAGGATCACCCAGACGATGTCCATCTTGCTCAGGCAGATGGTGGTTCTGTGCTGGGGCTTGTCTCCTTCAGCCACGTGGGAGATGTTCCCTGCTGTTCCGGGCTTCCAGGTCCCGGCGGGGACCAGGCGGTTGAGGAAGTTTCCTGTGGCTGTGGACACCACTGTGGAGAGAGGACTGGGCACCCTGTCGGTCACGGTGGGGGAGGCCGCAGCCTCCTCCTCGGCTGGAGAAACAGTGTTTTCTGAGGCCCCCGGGGGACGGGCTGGGACCTTTGGGGTTGTGGATGCTCCCTGAGGAATCCCCTGGGAAGGGGCTGAGCCACTGGCATCAAAGGCAGCCTGGGTGGACCCCGGGGCAGCTGTGAAGACCCCAGAGCTGCCAGACGGAGGTCTATTGGTGCCAGGGGTGACAGTAAGCCAAGAGTCACTGTGGCTGGGGCTGTCTTGCACGTCACCACGGGGGCGTTGAGAAGGCACTGGGGCAGGTTGTGGACGGGCAGGGGCACCTGAGGCGGCGACCGGCTCCCCTCCTGGGCTGGTGAAGGTGGGGACACCCCCCTGGTCTGCTCTGCTAAGGCCTGGCTTGTCCTCTGCAGGCACCGCAGGGGTAGTGGGGGGTGCCCACGAGGTACTTCCAGATGCTGTGGTCACAGCCACTGTCTGGGGCTGTGGCGAAGAGGAGTTCCCCCAGGGTGGGGTCCTGGGGGAAAGGGCAAAGGGTTCGGGGTCCACAGACCCTGTGAAGTTGCCCTTGTAGATCTGAAATATCTTCCCCAGGGGTCGCTTGGGCCCCAGGTGCGTGGAGCTCTGATTGCGTCCTCGGTGGCCTTCTTTCCTCCCAGAGTAGCCGCCGGGGGCAGGTGGGACAGGGCGCGATGAACCCCCAGCCCCCTTTCGGGAAGAGCCGGGGGGTCTGGGGGGCCTGCGGGTGGTAGCCCGGGGGACCGCTGCGGTGGGCCGGCTGGTGACTCCTGTTGGCTTTGTCAGCAGGATGGTGGGGGCGGCCTCCCCAGGGGGGCGGCCCTCTGAATGCGAGGGTGTGGTTGCCATAGGAACTGGAGGGGAACCTGTGAGCAGGGGCCTTTCAGGATGGGGGCTGGTTGCTGTCACCATGACGGTGGGAACAGTGTTTGTAGGAGGGTGCCCATCTGGATGGGCTGTCGTTGCCGTGGTAGCTGCGGCCTGTGAGGAGGGTCCATCGGGATGGGGGTTCAGCGCCGTGGAGGAGGGTCTAGTAGGGCTGTGGGATGCTGTCACCATGGTGCCTGGGGGACTGCCTGAGGGGAGGACCTGGAGAGATTCCCTGGGAGATGGTTCCTGGACAGCAAGTACCAGTGCTTCGGTCAGTGCCAAGGTCAGGAGGAAGCCTGGAGAGGGAGACAGAGAGGAGAGGTGAGATCCCCAAGGAGCCATCTATAGAGGCGCCCTCTTTACTCATGACCTTAGAAAGTTCTGGGATTGCAGGGGATGCGTCAGGAGCATTTTTGAGACTCACACTGATGCACGACACTCAGTGGGACACAGAACCATATGTGCAGCTGGACACGGCTAGGAAGAGATGCCAGCATCAGGAGACCCAGAGCCAGTGGAACTGGCTGGACCGTCCTTTCTCAAATGTCTTAGGCCATCAGCCTTCGCCTAAGGCACAGCAGGAGCTTCAGAGGCTGTGGCTTCCACGGTACCTTGTCTTTTACAATTTAAGAGTGAGCAAGGCCAGCTTGGCCACATGAACCACTCAGAACTGCATGAGGAAGGCTGGCTGGGCAGAGTGAACCAGCTCCTCTTCCCTTCTCTGAACTGGACAAAGGTACAAATATTGAGCCTCATCACCAAACAATTAAAGAGGGGCTACCCTCTCCTTGACCCTGAGGACCCCAAATGGAGCAGGGCAGCACCTGGCCCTGGAGGAGCTTGCATAAATCCACAAACAATCCTAAAAGAAGGCAGAGGTGTCTCCGTGTCAAAGAGGAGGGACAGAAGGAAGGGGACACTGGTCCAGGGAAAGGGCATCCAGATCAGACACCCATAAAGCACTTGGTACAGAGTTTGGAATAGAAAACGCACTCTATACAAGCCAGCTGGCATTGGAGTTTTTGTTATTAGTAACAGCTCTTCCGATGGCACCTAAGTGGCTGAACTTTGAAACATCTCCTGGGTGGTACCCAGTCTTTTTGAGTAGGAGGAGCCCTTTTGAACATTAAAAAAAAAATTGCATGACAGTCAATGTGTGTACTTTTAGTTCATTGAAAAGATGCAAAGGATAAAAACCTATACGTTTAAAAACATTTCTAAATATGCATGGTCTTATTAATCTTAGCAGCATGAGTCAGTCTTTAAAAATAATATCTCATATACACCGTCGGATCCTTCAGATCACAGACTGCCAGGCGGACTGGGCTCACCTGTGGTTAGGAAGAGCTGGTCTCTCCTGCTGAGGAGCGGCAGACATTTCCTAGGTCCTGATTCTGACCTGCCCACTCCCCTTTGTTCATATGAACATACTTCTTTGCCATTCTAGACTTTGGCCCCAGGACTAACTTTGTCAGAGTTCTTGTCCAGATTCCAGCAGGACATACGGTCAAAGCAGGGGCCCCAACTGGGATTCACACACTGGCTGGGAGGGCCAGCAGCTGCTGACAGGGGCAGGGACCCAAAGCCCTGTGATCACCTTAGGTACGCGTGTAGACCCCTGTGCCTCTCACCTGAACTTCTAAGTGAGAGGTGAAGGGTTAAGGAACTTGGGGTTGAGTGAAGGTTACCATGCCCATCATCCCTAGGACCAATGGTCGGCCCTAAGCAGCCTATTCTTTTAGGCATTCATTCATGACTTCAATCATACATCAAGAGAGCACCTGGCTTATTTCAGTCAGTCCTAAAAACCGTGCTTGATTTAATCCTCACAACCACTTTGCACAGTGGGAAACTGAGGCTCGAAGAGATCATATCAGAAGTATGTGAAACCAGTATGCTAAATGTATGCTTTTCCTGGTCAACTGCCCCCATTAATGCAGGAAGAGGAAGAGGATCTGAAATTGCATCCACAAAAGAAACAATGTGTTGCTATGCTTGTTGGCTCTGGGTTATTTCAGCTCCCCTTCACCCTGCCCCACACACCTTGCACCTTAGCACCAAAGGAACAGTCTTGAGGCTGATGGGCAATCGCCAATGTTTCATAGAATATTCCCTTAAAAGCCCCCAGGTTGTCTCATGAGTGACTTGGTCTAATATAAATGTTGTTAAGAGCTGAATTGTGTCCCCACCCTGAATTTATATATGGAAGTTCTAATCCTCAAGCATCTCAGAATGTGACTGTATTTGGAGATAATTAAGTTAAAATGAGGCCAATAGGGCAACTTTAATCTGGTCCAACTGGTGTTCTTCTAAGACGAAGAGATTAGAACCTACAGAGTGACACCAGGGGCTTTGTCCGCAGATGGATGAAATTGTGAGGTCAAAGCAGAAAGTGTGTAGGTGGTAGGAAAGAGGCCTCAGGAATCCAACCCTGCTGCCATCTTGATTTTGGACTTCCTGCCTCCAGAACCCATAAAGAGATAATGGTCTGTGGTATTTTGTTATAGCAGCCTAGCCAACTGATACAAACTAATACAAGCATTTGTCTGAAAAGGGAGAGACAGAAACAGGAGCTTGTGTGCAGGTAGTTTATATTGGAGGTGATGTGAGGTCAGCTGTCGGGGTCTGAGATGAGTGAAATAGGGAAAAACCATCCGGGGCAGCTCTGAGATGATGGGGTGGGCAACTCAAACTCACTGGGTATGTCTGAGGAGCTGGGTATGCTGAACCCCACATTGCCTGCTTGGAGAATACTCACTCACCTAGGGGCTGTCCTCTGCACTAGCCTGCACTAGCTGAGTGGGCCTCCACTGTACTCCCAGGACCTCATGGGGCTGAGTCAGGGAAGCCTTGGGCCTAGGGTCTGACAGATAATGCCTGCACTCAACTGGTGGGGCTGTAATAGCTGGAGTTAAAATATAAGGCTCCTGATGATTGCTGGGGCGAAGCCCCAGATGTGTCTGATACAATCACAACCCAGAGACTAAGGACACAGTGGTCTTTTGGCAGAGTTGAGGGTGGCACAGAGGTTTGGGAAAGATACCAACAGGCCCCACGGACAGGATTGCTGTGAAAGAGCAGCCACTCTGGCCTCCAGGAGAATTTTTTTTTCAGCAATCCAGAGGCAGAGGGGTTATAAGGCCTAGTCTTCAAAATACTCAGGGAGAGAAATTGCCCTGACTTCCCCACTGTGAGCACTGCACATGCTCAGAGCCTCCCAGCAGGAAGCCCAAGGAACTTGCTGGAACTTACTCTGTAAGTCTCTTGGCTCTTGCTGCTGCTGTTTGTCTGCATCCCTGGAAGTTATAAGAACTCTAGGAGGACTGTAAAATGACCTCTCAGCCACTTCTTTAATCTTTTTTTTTTTCTTCTTCTTTTACTACTGGGGATTGAACGTAGGGATGCTTAACCACTGAGCAACACCCCCAGTTCTTTTAAATTTTTTATTTGAGACAGGGTCTGGCTCAGTTGCTTAGGGCCTCACGAAGTTGCAGACCCTGGCCTGAAACTTGTCATCCTCCTGCCTCAGCCTTCAGAGTTGCTGGGATTACGGGTGTGAGCCGCTGCGTGAGATTAGAGTGAATCCTTGATATAACGAACAGGTACAGCCATCATAGGCTTTTACCTGGAGATGACACTTGGACGTCACAATGAAGGGCCCTAAAGTTCACCTAACGCAATCCCTTCATTGCACACTGGGAGATACTGGCGGAGGGGACTTATTGGTGAACACACAGCTGGCTGGGGAGACCGCCAGGACCACGGGACCATGGCCATGATTTCAAAGCAACTTTTCAATTGTATCATAAAATCACTGCCCCAACACGCCCTTCCACCACCACTGCCACCTTCATTATGGGAATCAGACAGGAGTTCACCTCTCCTCCTTGGCACGAAATGTTAGCAACTGAATGTGATGCACACTGTCACAATAAACGTGCAAGGCCTTCAACCCGGGCTCCCCTAACACATGCAAATTTTCATTCAAGACCCTTTGTGCTGGCCTACACACTCCCCTCCCCACAATCTGGGGCTACTGCTGTTTTGCATATCATTTGCATTGATTTGCATAATGGACTCTGGAGGCTCTAATTCCAAATATCTAAGAGAGACTAAAACGAAAATCTAGCTTGACATGCTTAAAATGTGGAACCAATTTTTAAAACGTGTCAGAATAAGGGTAGGTGTTGGGGATGGAAGCCCACAGATTGACAGATGCCCAGATGTCACAGGAAGACTTCCTTCTTCCTAGAATTCCACTGCATATGTGATTTCAGGAGCCAAGGGAAGGAAAGGGACTCCTTCTTCGTGTGTTTATTTGGTTGGCTGCCTGTACTCCATAGTGGGCATGACATTTGCATCTGGCAAAGGCAATTGGTAAAGAAAAAAATGTCTAGTATTGTTTAATACACTGAGCAATTCCTAAGTGCCACATACTACTCAAAGGTGACGTGCATGGACATACTTAATCCTCTAGCAACCTGATGAGGCAGGTACTATTACTAGCTCCCTGTTACAATTGAGAGAAAGAAGCCAGAGGGGTAGAGGAACCCATTCATGGTCACACAGCTGGGGAATGGCAAGCTGGGATTCGAACCTGGGAAGTATAGCCCCGGAGTCTACACTATCAACCACTTCACTTACCAAGCCTGCTCTGCTGTCCCACCCCTCTGCCCCCTCAGGATGCTCTGCACAGTCAAAAGTAATAATCTACAATCTTTGGTAATTATTTTCCCCTGCTGGTTTCTTCTCTCTTACCTATTTCCTTCTATCTTGATTCCAGGGCTTTGTTTGACACATTTGATATTCTTTTAAATAATTTCATTAATTAGCTTTATTGTGCATGTACGGGGGGTGGGGATGCTTGTATCAGGACAATAAAAGCATTAGAATCCCCTGCTTTTTAATTCTCTCCTCTTTCCCAATCCTGACATCTCATGCATGCCTTTGTTTGGGAGAAGAAAAATTACATACATAAATTAAATTTTTCTTAAAATTGCTTTTACACACAGACACACACCATATTTGATCCATGGATAATTCATAAAAATAGAAAATCTATCTCATTTCCTTGCAATTTTAAATATCTTCTTGTGAATAGATCCTCCTTTCACATTATACTAAGTTTCTACTGCAAGATCTTTTTGGCGATTTTTTTTTTTCCTTTGGGTACCAGGGATTGAACTCAGGGGCTCTCTACCACTGAGTCACACCCCCATCACTATTTTGTATTTTATTTAGAAAAAAGGTCTCACTGAGTTGCTTTAGTGCCTCACTGTTGCTGAGGCTGGCTTTGAACTTGTGATCCTCCTGCTTCAGCCTCTCATGCTGCCTAGGATTTACAGGTGTGTGCCACCACGCCCAGTTTGGCCATTGCCTTTTGAAACCCCTGTGGCAGAGAATCACAGGAGTCTGAGTCATTCAACTTCAGTAAGCATGGCAGCAGCTTAGCCATGCTGAATATTTGGTATGGTGTTTTAAAGTCACGCTTGCAAGTTCTCAGAAACTCTTCCACATGGAGGCACATGGAGTAGACCCTGAGGCACATGGCAGGAACACCTGAGAAGCCCCCAGTGTCCCAGTCCCACCCAGGCACCAGGCATGACAGTAAAGAAGTCTACAAGATGAGCCTGGCTCCTGGACAGCAATCACACAAGCCACTCCCTGAGCTCAGTCAGCCCTAAGATTCCTGAACAAAAAAATTATTTTGTGACTGCTTTAAGCCTCTTATGGGTATTTTTGTTTTTATTGGAACATGCTGGCTGCAATGGTTGGAATGTGTCCCCCAAAGATCATGAGTTGTTAACTTCAAGGTGGGGAGATAGGGCCGGTGGGAGGTGTTTGGGTCATGGGGCCACCACCCTCATGAATGGATTCATGTCGTTTTGGAGGGAGAAGGTTCATTAGAGCAGAAGATGGTCCTTTTTAAAGAGATGAATTGGGTCCCCTTTGATCTCTTCTGCCATGGGATAACCCAGCACCAGACCCTTATCAGATGCCAGTCCCTCCATCTTGGAGTTCCTAGTCTCTGAAACTGTGAGGAAATAAATTACTCAGTCTCTGACATTTTTGTTACAGCAGCACGAAAGAACCTAAGACACTTGGGACTTTAGCTTCTGCATGTGATGTTTGGATAACACAGGAAGGAGTGTCGACAGCACACCAAGTCTGGCCATCAGGGAAGCTGTTGTCTACATGGGCAGTAATATGAAACCTTGCCAGGAAATGACCTTTTCTAATTTCAAGCCTATCACCTTTTATTTGGAAGGGATGTTAGCTCTCTTGGTATCATCCTACCGATGAGAAGGTGGAGGCCCAAGAAAGTGAAATGACTTACCCTGGGCACACAGCCACATGGGGTGAGGGCTGGGAGGGACCGTGGCCAATTCACTGCTGGCCAAGTCCACTATGTTCCATAGTCAGAGTTTCTCCATTCCCTGTGGTTCCAGGATTCCCGTGTGCTCTGATCTCTGAACTCCAATGATTTCTTTTATCTTTAAGATTAAGTATAAACTCCTAGATCTTGGAGCCTGGTTTTCCTTACTCAGAAATAAATATGCAGCCTTGACTCAGGGTGAGCTGAGTGACTGCTCTCAACAGGCATAAGCCATGCCTGTGACCTGTGACCTTGGTGATTTTTTTTTTTTTTTAAATGGAACCAAGGAGTTTTCATAACCAATCTTTGCTGCTGCCTTTTCTATAGGGCCACATTTCAAAAGTTCCCTCCCATCAAGTCCTGCTAGGGAGATGCCTCCAACCACAGGGCGGAAGGGCAGAAGGTTCTGCTCAGTACTTAGAGCTAACTGGGGACATCACCTGGTGGGTTCCAGAAATGTCCGGAGATCACTGGTTCAACAGCTGGACTGATGAGGTCCATGACTCCACTGGGAACTGTTTCCCAGAGCACAATCTCTAGAACACATGCAAGAAAACCATGTGAGAAGGGGCCCGTGGGCCCCAGACACACCCGTGGCCTCTGGTCAACATGAATCGATCCTGTGCTGCAGCTTTGAGTGGCTGACAGGTCACAGTGTGCCAACAAATACACGTACATGCACACACATGTGCCCACACTCGCACGTTCTTCCTTTCATTTCCCTGTGCATGCATATTCTCTCTCTCTCTCTCTCTCTCTCTCTCTCTCACACACACACACACACACACACACACCTCTTTTTCCTGGGAGCAAAAAACAGGTAAGCATGACACATCTGCAGCCTGAGTCCCCCCATCTTCTCCAAGTTAACTCATTGCTAAGTCTAAGGCCAAAAGGGCCACCATGTGGCAGTCCCGGGATTTAAAACCAGGCTTTTCTGATCCTGGTTGCCCCAGATGAGGAACCCAATTTAATTCTATCCTAAGATCGGGAGCCATCTCGTCACAAAGTTAATTCCAAACTCACCCATGTCTGGCTCTCCTTGACCAGATAACAACCCTCCCTAAAACTTCAGCGGGACCTCATAAATTCTGATGTTGGAATCTCGATTTACTCCCTACCTTGAAATGTTAAGCCATGTAGCTCATTAACCTGCTATCTGCCTTTGTATTATGCTTGCCAGAACCCTGTTATAAGTTCCCAAGACACCCCACTTTGTGCTATAAAACCTTTCTCCTGGAGAGCTGGGAGGATGTTCTCTAGCCCGGCTTTGGGTGAGACAGTCGCTGGCCAGCTCTCTCTGTGTACACAATATAAGCTTGCTTTAATTTGATTTAAAATTGGAATCAGTGGTCTTTTCTTTGTGTTGTGGTTCAACCCAGAGATGCTGGGGACTGAGAAATATATATATTTTTTTCTTTGGGGTACTGGGATTGAACTCAGGAGTTTTCTACTACCAAGAACTTTCTTTTTATTTATTTTTAATTTGAGACAGGGTCTCACTAAGTTGCAGAGGCTGGCCTTGAACTTATGATTCTCCTGCCTCAGCCTCCTGAGTAGCTGGAATTGCAGACTATTTCTGAGCATTCCACTACCATGCCTGGCCATGGACTGATAAATTTTTGATCTAGGAAAATGTCCTACATGAGCAGAAGAGTTATTGCTAAAGACAACAATAATAACAACTGTTATGGTTTGGATGTGAGGGGTCCCCCAAAAGCTCATGTGTGAGACAATGCAAGAACGTTCAGAGGAGAAATGATTGGGTTTTAAGAGTCTTAACCCAATCAGTGAATTAATCCCCCATAGGGATTAACTGAGTGGTAACTGAAGTGGTAGGGTGTGGCTGGAGGAGGTGGAAATTGGGGGGTGCCTATGGGATATATATTTGAAACTGGTGAATGGTGACCTCTCTCTCTGCTTTCTGATCATCATGTGAACTGCTTCCTTCCAACACACTCTCTGCCACGATGTTGACTCACGGAGAGCCCTGAGAATCTAACTGGGGACATCACCTGGTAGGTTCCAGCCTTAAGACCTCTGAAACTGTGAGCCCTCAAATAAACATTTCCTCCTGTAAAATTGTTCTGGTCAGATATTTTAGTCACAGCAGCAGAAAAGCTGACTACAACAACAAGATTGTTATTATTGATGAGAACAACTATTATCATTGAGCATCACAATTTAAAATAAACTTTTCCTAAGTACAGGCACACTTGAGGCAACTATGCTGCCTTTTTCTCTTCGGCTTTCTGAAGTCTTGAACTTTTGATTCAACCTGGGACAAACATTTTCCTAGATTATTCTTGGAAGGGTTCCCAGGCCTCAAAGACTTTGTTAGGAATCCCTTCTGGTGCTTGTGACCTCTAAGCTCACCTGTACCTTTGCATCTCACTCAATGGAAATGACCATGGTCTGGTCTGTCTGCCCACCCATGTGAACTCTGTTGAAGCTTCCAGGACTGGGACTGTCTCAGGTTCAATGTCACGTTTCCATGTCTAGACCAGCACCTGAGCTATAACAGGTATTTGCTGAAAAAGAAGAAATCTCCTCAAGTCGCTTACCAGTGGCGGTGCTTAAAAATGACCATCATTGTACAGCTCAACCTACTCTTTCTTTCTAAATGTGACGTTGGATAAAGAGATGTCACCTGACTTGCAAGGCCAGGCCATAAAGATGAGCAGTTTCTTCTTGGCTCTTGGGGTATTTCCTCTTGGATGCCAGCCAGCATGCTGTGAGGAAACCTGAGGAGCCCAGGGAGGGGCCCATATGAAGGGAACTGAGGCAGGCCCCTGGCCTCCAGTCCAGCTGGACTTCCAGATGACAGCTGGCACAACCTGCCAACCATGTGGGTGAGCCATCTTGGAAGAGCATCTCCCAGCACCCACCAAGCCACCCAGCCTGGGTGAAGCAGAGACCAGTGACCCCTATCCAAATTACACACTGATGATCAAAATGAGTAGTTTCTATTGGTTTAAGGTGCTCAAACTTGGGGTGGTTTGTTAGGCAGCAATAGTAACCAGAACGCCATCCACAGAGAAGTGAAATCAAAGCCCTTTCAGTGACCAGCATGGATTGAGACATCAGGGGACTTTCAGTGCTGGATTTTTGAATTGGGTTTTCTTACTGTCCTTTCTCTTGCCCAGACTCTGGGGAAGGAAGACATCTTGATTCTGGGCTCTTCCCACAGCACCATGATGTCTCTGACACATGGCTATAGGCTCCCCTGAACGAAGAAAGGAACAAGTGTATATGAGGAGTGACACAAAGCTCCTGGCACAGAGGGGAGGTGGACGGAATAAAGCTGGAGGCTGGTACAGTACATGGTGCCCACATACTGAAGGTCATGGCTGCTGCTTCTCAGGAGCTACTCTGCAGGCAGGGAATAGAATCAGCTCTGATGGGGATGTGAGGTCACACAGCAAGGGCGTCCTCCCAAAGACAAGAGAGTCGGAATGAGATGGAGGTAAAGGTCAGCTTGGCCTCTCATAAAATATAACAGGAACGTGTTAGTATTCAGGGAACATCTTGCTGACATCATGGGAAAGGACACAAGTGCTCTATCTTGCTGGCCCTGCCCACTCCCCAGCGGAAAGGAAGAGGCTCATAAAAATGATGCAAAGGCAGGTGTGAGGTCAGGCAGGGAAGGGGGGACATTGGTGAAGGGGGGACATTGGTGAAGGGGCCCTAGGTCTTGGTTAGGAGGAATGAGTCCCACTGGTCGGTCGCACAGCACGGGGCCTATAGTTAACAATGGGTGGCATGTTTCCAAATAAGTAATAGAATTTTGAATGTTTTCACCATTAAAGAAAAATGATAAATATTTGAGGTGATGCATATGTTAATTAGCCTGATTGAATCATTCCACAATGTAAGCATTATCCAAACATCACATCGCACCCCATAAATGAATACAATTATTATTTGCTGTTACAGGGTTAGATATGAGGTGTCCCCCCAAAGCTCATGTGTGAGAGAATGCAAGAATGTTTAGAGGTGAAATGATAGATAGATCATTAGTGCATTAATCCCTGGATAGGGATTAGCTTGGTGATAACTGTAAGCAGATAGGGTATGGCTGGAGGAGGGGGATCCCTGTGGCATGCCTTTGGGGTACACATTGTCTCCTTATTGAGCAGAGCTCTCTCTCTGCTTCCTTGTGGGATGTGCTGAGCCCCTTTTCTCTGCCATACTCTTCAGCCATGAGCCATCTCTGGATTGAGATCTCTGAAACCATGAACCCCAAATAACCTTTCTCTCCCCTGACTGTTCTTGTTAGATCTTTTGGTCACCGTAGTGAAAAAGCTGCTGATCTGCTGATCCACCACAAAATTAAACTTTAAAGAGAGCACTCCATATATTTTATAGAAGAGAATTTGACTGACAGCTACCTTAGTCAGGTGATCAAGGTCACCATCCACCATGATACAAAAATCATGCTGACGGGATAGAATTCGATATGAAAATGGCATTCTGCTTTTGCAGCCTTTTCCCCCTCAAGCACATATCCCAGTATAAACCCCAGAAGGGGAAAATAAAAAGCCCACATTGAGGGACAGTCTACAAAATACCTGACCAGTACTCCTCAACACTCTCAAGGTCATCAGAAATGAGGGAAGTCTGAGAAACGGTCCTGGCCAAGAGCAGCCTAAGGAGACGTGACAGATAAACATAACGTGACATCCTGGGTGGGATTCTGGGATGGAAAAAGGCCATTAGGCAAGAACCAGGGAAGTCTGAATGAAGTATGGACTTCCGTTCACGATAGTGCATTCAGATTGGTTCATTCATTGTGACAAATGTACCAGAGGATGTCAGATGTTAATAACGGAGGAAACGGATCACAGGTATCTAGGAATACTCTGTACTGCCTTTTCAACTTCTCTCTGTAGATTTAAAACTATTCTAAAATAAAGAAATTTTTAAAAATGCTCTATGGAGGTCAGATAGTGGGGACAATATAAGGCCATCCTATGGGCTGGACTCAGAAGGGGACAGAACTGAAGGGAAGTTTGTGGTTAACTTTCCCAGCAACCTGGAGTGGGATCATGTGCCCAAAGACAGGAAAGACAGATGAGGAGGGGACCGAGTTCCTTCCTGCCCTAATGCCAGCTACTGGCATATGGCTTTTAGCAAAGTGGCTATATTCTGGGCTAATCTACCTACTGAAAGGCTTTGGAACCTTCTAGGGAGAGGAAGGGGTAAAGACTCCATGACTTTTACTGCATCTATTGATATTCCCTGATTTTTCATCTTTTTAATATTCTCATTTGGAATCACAGTGTGGAGTCTGGAGGTGAAAGGGTCAGGGAGATTACCAGCCTCAACGTACAGCTTTTTCAAACCCATTCAGGGTTAAAAATGCCAACTGCTCATTCAGGGTCAATGCCATCTAAGTACCATCAATAACCATGACTTTCTTGACCAAGGAAGCAGGTAAGGAAAAATTAGAGTTTGATCATCCCCGTGTGCTCTGTTGCCCTGGTGCTTAAACATGGAGGCCAGATAAGGATGGGATATGAACGCATCCATCCTCCTTCAATGTCTCTGCCCTGTTATGGTTTGGTTCTAGAATGTCCCCAAGGGCTCACGTGTTGAGGGTTTGGTCCCCACTGTAACCATGTTCAGAGATAAAGCTTTTGGGAAGTAATTGGATGAGAGTTTTAATTTCTTCAGGTCAATCCATTGATGAATTCATAGTTGAATAGCTGAATGGCTATTTGGGAGGTGGTGGAAATGGTAGGAGGTGGAACCTATTTAAGGGAGTAGGTCCTGGGGGGTGGGGTGTGCCCTTGGAAGCTATATCTTGTCCCAAGTTCCTCCCCGCACCCCCCCTCAACCTTTATCCTAGTTGCTGTATGCTGAGTAGCTTCCTGTGCCATTCTGTGCCACCATGATGTTCTACCTCACTTCAGAGAAATAGTTGGACAATCAGGGCCTGAAATCTCTGAAATCATGAGCCAAAAACCTTTTTTTCTGCATTAGGTTGTTTTTCTCAGATATTTTGTCACAGTGATGAAAGCTGACTTACATATACCCATACTCCTTTCCTGTTAGGTGATGATGAATTCATCTCTAAAACCCAATTTGATTTTCACCTTATCCTGACAAAGTTGAGTTTCATCATCTTTCAGGGCAGAAATGTTATCTCCCTGCCCAGAGCTCCCAGGGCACTCTTGTCCCATTCATATTGTGACTCTTCTCCCCAGAGACCTGCAGTAGAGGTTACGTTGAGAAGGTTATGGCCTGTGGTTCCAGGGACTTAGGTCTTTGGGAGTGTGCCCTTGGGGACTATATCTTGTCCAGAAGCTGGGATTACAGGTGTATATCGTAGAGCCCAGTGCACTGGGGCTTTTGACTTGACATCCTCATGGACATGTTGACAGTCTGAAGTGTCATCCTCTAGCGACTCCCTTTCCCAATAAAAGAGCTTCTGAGGAGAGAGGAGAAGGGTGGTGGCTGGCAGGGACCAGCAGGGAAGCATCCTGGAGGAGGGGTCAGGCAGGGAACAGGAGGGAACGGCATCTGCTCCAGGTTCTCTGGAGCCTCATGCAAAGCTGCTTGGTATTCCCGCTTGGTTCCCTGTCAGGCTGGCTGCAGGGCTGTCTGGCCCTGCTCCTCCACTGCCAAAGGTTCACTGCCTGCTCCAGTTTGCCAGGAACAAAATGGCTCGGGCCACACATCTGTGCATTCTTGTGAAATCGCCTAATATCCCATTTCAAGGCAGGGTGCCCACAGCCCACGCTATAATTTAGGTTTTTGGGCATGAGTTGGATTTCACAATTGAATTCTGAAATTCAGCCTTCCACCCTCCAGGCTGTGTGTGCTGGGGAATTAAAGCTTCCCTCCCCCATCTTCCTCTATCTGCCTCCTCCCCATAACCAATACTGATACTGTCATTAATGCTGAATTTCCATTGCTTGAGCACCTACTGTGTGCCAGGCACTGTAACTAAGCCATTTTCATTTTAATCTACACAAAGTCCTAAGAGCAAATATCAATCATCTATAGGATTACAGGAGTATCCACCCTTCACCTTTTACATGTTCTTTTTTTTTTTGGAATATAAAGCTGTGGATTTAGGTACCTGAATGATTCAATGTGGACCTGAAGGTAAGTTCGTGGTAGAAACCTGAGTCCTCTTATAATCACTCCACTATTTGTAAATCTCTTCATTCACACATTTAGCAAACATTTATGGAGCGCTGAGTGTAGTAGCTTTGTAATTAGTCAACTGGTGTCAGCACAGCTGCTACCACCTCATTCCCACCATGGGCCATAAAATGAATATGGGTAGGGGAAAAGCCTGGAAAATTCTGGAAAGGTGAGTTTATACATGGAAGGAAACATTCTATAGGATGCCGTGTTCGTTATAGGAATACGTATTATTGAACACCTTTGATGTCTGCAAGTATTTTACCCCTGAAAACTGATCTAATACTCACAGAAACTTTTGTGAGGTGGGTCTCATTGCCTAAAACTGAGGTTCGGGAGATGTTTTTCAAGGTCACACATTCAAGGTGGAGCTAAGATGCTCCCCTGGGTATTGAAGCCAAAATTAGACAGGCAGATAGGGAAGGGTCAGATCCAGAGAAGGGAGAAATGGAAATGTTAATTCCTTCAGAGTCCTTCCTCCACCCGTAGAGCTTTGTAATGTTTTGAACAACCAATAAAAAAAAATAATAATAAAAAAAATAAAAGATGACCTGCCCCTGTTTTAACCCGTTGCTAAGGTAACCTGTCCCAGGAATTGTCCCTCCCTACAGGGAGTTGTAAAAGTTGTTAATTAATGCACCCTGGGCCCCCTTCCTGCCTGGATCATTCCATCTTGGCCTCTGCTTCTCACCTTTTGGCCATCCCATGGAGCATCTCCCCGGACTAGTCATGTAGGCAGGAAGGAGAGAGATAAGGGGAAGAGAGCAGAAGAATAAAGGAAGCCTAGGACATATAAAAAGGCAGAAAGCTCTCACTTCTTGGGATACCAGGATACCAGGGAGGAAGGAGAGGTGGTTTCTTGCTTCTGAGATTTACTTAGCTGATCCTCCTTCATTCCAATCACTGCTCCCCAAAACCTTGGTACCCCAAACACATAAGGTAAATGCACCCCACCCCCAATGTGGTCCAGCTGTTCTTTACAATCTAGAAGACAAAGTCTTTGGACCCTACAGACCTAGGAACAGGATATTGTATAATAAAGGACACTTAAGTTCTTCACCTCTCTCTTCTTTCCTGGGGAGGTGTGGAGAGAAAACAAACCCTGGAAGTAGAAGGCGCAAGGCACAAATCCACCCGCCAGCTTCATGACCTTGCGTCAGTTTGTCTGATTAGGGGGGATTCTGCCTGCTGCCTGCATTGATCATGGTGACTTCTCTCTGTTTCTTTTAGCTTTGGCATTGAGTTGGTGTCATAGATACTCCCAGGTCCACCACCTCGATTCCTTCCCCAACCCTCCAACCATGAGGCTGTCATTCGTTGGCTGCTAGGAGTGTGGGCAGCTGATGCACAGCTGAGTTTATTTAAGTAATTGGTCCTGGATTGAAATGAATTGCTCTGCTCAGGGTTATACCCCATTCCTGGAAAACCTGTATCCAGTGACCGGTTCCGGTGGGGCTAAAAGGACAGGTGCCCTGGCCTCAGTTTGGGAGAACTGCCTCCAAATTGAACCCCTAAAAAATGATCTGAATCAAAGCTGAAGCCAATCCCTAGGCCAAGGCTAGGGGTGAAGGGCTATCCTAGCTCTAGGGTTCCCCTTAGGATTAGCAACTGCACTGCAGCCCAACTATTCCCCAACCCCCCCGACTGCTCCCCTTACTCACCTAAAGTACTCTTCCCAAGTACTTCCTGTATGCAAATTTCCAGCTTCTATCTAGTCTTGGTGATTCAGTCAGCTTTTTTGCTGCTATAACTAGAAGACCTGACCAGAACAATTGTAGAGGAGGAAAAGTTTATTTGAGGGCTCACGGTTTCAGAGGTCTCAGTCCATAGACAGCTGGCTCCATTCCTTGGGGCTCAAGGTGAGGCTGAACATCATGGAGGAAGAGTGTGGCAGAGGGAAGCAGCTCACATGATGATCAGAAAGCAGAGAGAGACTCCACTCACCAGATATAAAACATATATCCCAAAGGCACTCCTGCAATGACTCACCTCCTCCAGCCATGCCCAACACACCCTTAGTTACAATTCAGTTTATCCCATCCGGGGATTCATTCACTGGTTGGGTTAATACTCTCATAACCCAATTGTTTCTCCTTTAAACCTTCTTGCATTGTCTTACACATGAGTTTTTGGGGACACCTAATATCTAGATCATAATACTTGGTATCCAAACACTGCTGATGATTTTTCCTTCTTCTTCTTCTTTTTTTTAATGGTACTTGGATTGAACCCAGGATGCTCTACATCCCCAGTCCTTTTTATTTTGAGACAGGGTCTCCCTAAGTTGGCCAGGCTGGTCTCCTGCCTCAGCCTTCCAAGTTCCTGGTATTATAGGCATGCCCCACTGCATCCCACACTGCTTCTGATCACCCCTTTCTCTGTTTTATTTTAGCTAGGAAGCTCCTTGGGAATAGATAATTTCAAATTTAATTTAAAAATATCTCCCCTCACAGCAATCATTGAGGCACTTAATCCTGCTGGCTGGGCAAGTCTGACACAGGCCTCATCCCTTCCCCACCTTCCTCTCCCACTCATTTAAATTATTTGGGGACTGGCTGTCCTGTCTGAGCTAAGCATTGCCTATATTATCGACAAAGAAATAATGTTCCCTGATGCCGTTTGCCGAGGTTTAGACTTTTCTCTCCCCCTTGCTAGCTGGGGAACCTGGGGCAAGTTACTTCAGCTCTTATTATCTTCATTATGTCATCTGTAAAACGAGAATAACTTTGTAGAATTATTGTGAGGATCAGAGGAGTTAATATATATGAGATTTATAACACTGTCTGGCACATGGTAGACATTAAGTTTGCCCTTTCCAATATGGTAGCCACCAGCCAAATGTAGCTACTGAGCACTCAAAATGTAGTTACGCCCTATAAGTATAAATACATGCCTAAATTGGGAGACTTAATATGAAAAAAAAATCTAGAATATTCCCTTAATTTTTTGATATTGATTGCATGTAAAGATGATAAAATACGGAATTAAATAAAATCCTAATTTTTTTTTATTAATATGGCTACTATACAACTTGAAATTATATTTGTGACTTGTATTTCTCCTGGACAGTGCTGATCTAAGTCTTTGCTTTAAAATTAATAAAGAAAAGCAGAATATAATAAATACCATAAGTGAGGAATATGTCCTATTACAAGAACTACACTAAGCATGGGCCAGTAGCAGCATCTTTAGCACCTGGGGATGTGTATAAATAGACTCTTGGGCTCTAGGAAATGAATCAGAAATTCCAGGGAAAGGTCCAGCAATCTGCTCAAACAAACAAACAAACAAAGAATTCCAGTGATTCTGGCCAAAGTTTGGAGGTTCTTGCCTAAGGAGTGCAGAGGATGGGGGGCCCAGGTGTGCAGGGTCCACTTCCTAGGAAGGGAGAGAGGCGTGAGGGGAGCCATACAGCAGTGCCCCAGGCTCCTTCAGGTACCACTGCTTCTGGAAACAGTGCCCTCTGGCTGGCTGGCTCCCCTGCCCTCTGCTCCTTTTTTAAAGCTCAAGGGAGCCAAGAACCTGTCTGCCCTTGGTGGAATCAATTTGCATTCGTAAAGCATGACCTCAAAAGGCATGTTTGTTATTCTCTCTTGTGTGCTCACCAGCCGCTGAATATGGGGCAGAGGGGCAGCTGAGGTCCAGAAACAGTGCCAGAGAAAAGCGGCAGGAGCCCAGGAGCCAGCCAATGACAAGTGGGTTGGCTCCTGAGGGATCTACTTTCCAAGAGCTTGTAAGCCAGGGGAGAAGAAGGAGGCTGCGCTAACTCCATGATTCTGCCCTTTGGATTCATGATCTTTATTTTCCTTTGGGCTCCAACCAAATGGATGCCTTTCAATTGGGACGGTCCAGATTCTGCCCTTGATCTTCTGTGGGGCCAAACAGGGACTTGAGTCCAGAGGAGCCCATGCACTGTAGTGTGGGTATGACCCATTGTGCATTCAAGGACTTGGGAAGCTTAGGCCACATTTCTTTCCCTGGGGATCGTGGGGGAGAGCTGGGCAGGAGGGACCGCACGGGACATCATCCCTGTGGAGGAGGCTGACTCCGCAGGGCACAGAAGCCTGTCCTGCTGTCCACCCACTGGGTTTCATTTTCACTTACAGCTTATGTATTGGCAGCCACCTCTGCTCACAGCGACAATATCACTTTCAGGCACCATGCGGTGTGCTGCAGAATTTTGGGGCCGGCAGCAAAGTTCCTGTTACTCTATTTCCTAGAAGTAGCTTTGAGTCTGTGGCCATCACCCACCCACAGCAGGAAGGGCAAGCGTCAGATGGTCGGCATGACAGCCGCACCAAGTTTCCTGGCAACAATGCTAATAATATGGCTTATAGAAGCGACAGCAGTTGCAGAGGAAGAAATGGTCAGATATCATTTATTTGATCCTGTTATGTTCCAGGTACTGCACGCGTCACTTCACTGCTGTGCTGGATTTGATTTTCTAAACATGAACGCGCCAACATATCTCTTCCCACAGGCTCTTCTTCCTGTGATGTTGACTCATTGAGTTGCGGGGTCTCTGTTCTCCCCTTGCATCTGGGCAGCCCAGTGACTATGGCGATAGTGACCATGAGGTCCAAGGCTAGGTCATGAGGGCTGACATGTCCTGCTACCTGAAACCTCTGCTGGAGAGAGGGCAGAGGTGGTGGCAGACGCCCATGAAGCCCCAGCTGTCAGTCTTCCTGGTGGCCACTGACAGATGTGAGTGGGCACACCTTCAGGTAATGGCAGCACAGCTAGTTCTGAATGAAGCAGGGATGAGCTGTCCCCACCAAGTCCTTTCCAGGTATCAATTTTCAAATAAAATAAAGTGCGTCATCATTTTAAGGTGCTAGTTTTGGGGGGTTGTTTTGTGGAGCTCCTTACATTATCTGTTTAACCCTACATAACTTTTGAAACAGGAGATTATTATCCGAGCCATCTTACAGATGCAGAAACATGCAAAGGGGCTGAGGGATTTGCCTAAAATTGCATAGCTGGGGAGCTTTGATGCTCGCCCAGGACTGAAAGGCTCTGGGTGCAGGCTGAGAGCCACGCCTGACCTGCCCAGCCACATTCCATGCACAGGCTGCAGTCCCCCTCGGGTCTGTATCCCGGCTGAGAGGCATTTTTTAGACTCCAAAGGATACCACGTGAACATCTGAAGGCAGAAATGACCAGTAGGTCTTTTAGTATGTCATAGGAAAGAACATCACCCTTAGAAGCCGGCAGATAAGACTAATTCTTATATCCAGTATAAAAGGACACTTGGCTTCAGAACAAAGAATGCTGGTGGCCTCCAGGTTAGGTGACAGCTGTCCTGTCCTAGAACTTTGGTGGGATTTTAGACATTGGCCTCTTATCTTTTAAAAACCCTTCATAATATCATTTCGATCAGGAAAGGTGTTCTAAGGGTTAAATAGTTCCTTGGTTGTCTTTTACTTTGAAGATCAGCTGGTTTGAACTTTACATAGATTGCCGAGTTTTGACAAATACACACAATCATAGTCAAGATATAGAACGTTTCCATGTCCCTATGAAGTTTCCTTGTGTCCCTTTGTAGTCAAATCTCCCCTGCCCCCAACAAGTCCAAGCAAATCTCTCTCTATCATTCTAGGCTTGTTTTATCTGTTCTAGATTTTCACATATGTGGAATGAGAGAACTGTGTGTCTGGCTTTCACTCAGCCTAACAGCTGTGAAACCTATCGATTTCCTGTGTGCATTAGTGGCTTGCTCCCTTTTTATTACTGCATAGTATTCTATTACACGGCTCTGCCCATCATTCATCTGTCAATAAACACAACTGGGCGGCCTCCACTTCAGGGCTATTATGAATGAAGCTGCTCTGAACACTTGTTTACAGGCCTTTGTGTGGACATATGTTTTCATTTATCTTGGGTAAAAATACCTAGAGGCAGAAGTGCTGGGACATATGGTAAGTATATATTTAACTGTGTTAAAAACGTCCCAACTGTTTTCCCAAGGGGTTTACCATTTCACATTTCTATTTTAAAACTTAATTATGTTGACAGATTAATTGATTGCTTAGGTAATAAAATATATTAGCATAATTCAAAAGTCAAAACGAAAATAAATACAGTGTGACATTAACTTCCCAGTTTCCACCCCACAAAGGTGGGCAGTGTCACCTACCCCTGAGAGACCTTTACAGAGGTAATCAGAACAGTCAGGGATACTTCCCTACGTTTTCCCACCCAGTTTCTTTTTCATATTTTTTTAAAAAATAGTTGCAGACCTTTATTTTATTAGTTTATTTCTATGTGGTGCTGAGAAATGAACCCAGTGCCTCACACATGCTAGGCGAGCGCTCGACCGCTGAGCCACAACCCCAGCCCTCCCACCCAGCTTTTACACAGACGAGTGTGTCCTAGACAAACCTGGCTTTTCCTACCACAGTGTCTTGGAGACTCTTAAGCAGCCATTTTCCTGAAGTGGCTGCTTTTCTGTCAGGTGTTAATGTAGCAAAAGGGGTTCCCATAAAAACTTGGGAAAAAAATCTACCTATGACAGCTTCCTCTTAGAAAGAGGGTGTATACACGAGCTTATTGAAGAATCTACCAAGTCCTGGGATTAAAAAGCACTTATTAAAAAGCACTCCAGGTTTGCCTGGAGTCAACAAACTTTTTCTGTGACTGTTCAGGTGGTAAACGTGTTTAGGATTATGTCACAGTGACTCCAATCTGCCCTTGTGTGTAAGCAGCCACAGAGGAGAGGTGAGTGGGTGGGTGAGGCTGTTTCAATACAACCTTATTCACCAGGAGGAGGGGCAGGCTGTCAGGTTGGCCAACTCCCGATTTAGAGCACGGCAGGCTTTGAGTAGGGGAAGGTTCCAGTTGACTTTCAAACTGTTTTTCGAAGCCTTGCCATTTGTATTGTTTTCTTTGTCCCTGCATGTCCCCACTCCTTCCCTGCCCCAACAAATCTGCCACTTCCAGGTGTACAAGAGGAGAGGAGCGGTGTGGAGAGAAGCGGAGGAGGCTGGGATGGATGGGGGAGAGGTGTCCCAGAGCAAAGACGGAAGACATCAGAAATGCCAAAAGCCCAGTGAGGGACCTTTCAGTCTGGAACCACTTCTCTATCCTCATCTCCTCCTCCTTTATGCCCAGGAGTCCCCTGGGACAGCAGAAAGTGCATTGTGCTTCATGTTCCCCTTCAATGAGTGTCTGGTGACTAAGCAGAGGCTTTGGATTCTGGGCTTCAGATTTGAGAATCTGAGGTTTTGAGAATTTGAGACTTGGACATCTGAGACCACAGATTTCCTTACAGCACCCTCATTCTACCAGCCCTTGAACTCCTTGTTTCAAGTTATCTGAGGATGAGGAAGCTTGTATCCAGATACGAGCTACACCAATTTGATTCTGGAAATGAATTTTATAAGTTCTCTCTTCAAACAACGGGGCAATAGATGTAAGAGTTATCTAAGGAAATTCCAGCTCTTCTGATTTAAGTAATCTTATTGCACCAAATATAAAAAAGCAACACACTATGGTTTTATGTGCCAGTAAGAGAGAGAGAAAAAAATACTGTCAATCAAACTGTGACACACTTCCTTACATTTATAATTTTTATTCTATCTTGACTGAAAGAGCGCCTTTAGACGTGTCTAGACAGTTCTATCACATGTCCCTGCCGCCTTCCATTATGGCTTGGGGTGTACTATTGCTGATCCTTTTCTACACACCTCAATAACAAAACAATCCAGCTTTATCTTTGCAAGTGTCTTCTTTCTTTTGGTCCCATTTAGGACTTGGTTGTGGCTTCGGAACATGGAATGGAGACCATTCTTTTTGTTGTTGTTGTTGTTACTGGGGATTGAACTCAGGGGCACCTGAGTTAAATTGCTCAGCGCCTCCCTGTTGCTGAGGCTGGCTTTGAACTCTCCATCCTCCTGCCTCAGCCTCCTGAGCCTAGCGGTTGGGATTACAGGTGTGTGACACTGTGCTCCGCTAGAGACCATTCTTATTGTTTCCTCCACAAATACCTCTGCTACTCTGCTTCAGTAGTCAAAACCTTTTGTTTCGATTTTGAGTTGCAGGGAATCTTTGTGAAAACTTCAAAAAAAAAAAAAAAAGCACTAAGTTTCACATTGTATCAACAATGCACATGCCTCAAATGGCGAAATGTAAATAGAGAGGTGAACCATGATCTGCCCCATACAGGTAGTGACAACTGCGTCAAAGAGTAGTCTGGCAGATGGCGGATCATGATATGCATCCTGGTTTCAGAGAGACTTAAAACGAACAGAAATTTCTCTAACAACACAAACCTAGAAGAACGTATGTGCTTACTTAAACAATGTCCTCATTTTGAACTTTATGAACCAAACCAAACCAAAGACCTCAATGTAGTATTTTTTTTTTCTTTAAAACTATTCCCAAATTCTCTGCAGGGATTCTCAGATTCTTCCAGGTAAATAGCAGGACACTGGAAGTCATCTGGATGGAAATAGGTCTCACTATGGGATAGGTGCAGGTGCTAACTTGGTGTGACCCATACAACTATCTTCACACTTGCCGGCCCACCCCACTTCCCTCTCGTGAGCTCAAAAAGGATCTTGGTTGACATACTGAATTATGCATAAGAGTGTGAAGGGCTGATCATTTTAAATAAGAAAATCAGAATTGAACTATAGCTAGATTTTTGAAGCATGTGCTTAGCACATATGCCAAAAGAATGTGTAAAGGAAGAAGCCAAATTAGAAATTTATATCCATGTTAAAAAAAATGGTTAGATGACATTTAAAGTAAGATCTGACAAGCTCCTGCTACAAGCTTAGAAGTCTGCCTGGCTCCTTAAACCCCTTTCTGAGCTGGGCTTGCCAGATTCTGTCTGGTAGAGTGGGATCTGGTGATGGGGGAGGACACTGGTGGGGCAGAGCGGGCACTGGGTCATTACGAGGAGTCTAACCCCAAACCCATTCTTTCCACCTCACCCTGATTCACAGAGGTGCTGCTAGAATCCAATACACAAACCCTAAGATTTCTTTCTGTACGACTCACTGAGATAGACACGCTTCTTGGAGAAGCTCTCTTGGGGTTGTGCTGGGTGGGTGATGTTGCAGATGCCAGCTCACCCTTTTGTGCCCCTGTAGTGTGGCTGGAATCCATCAGATGCCTGACCACATCTCTTGGGTGGCTCCACATGGGTCTGCATCTCCAGATGTGCACAGCTGGGCATTGCCCCCAGCCCAGAGCCTCACTGGCACACGCCCGGCGTGGTGTCTGCCACGTTCTCACAGCGGACTCAGAGGCCTGACATGACAGCATCTGTCTCTCATGTATGCTTTCCAAAGGGCTGCAGGGTGGTTTGCAACAGAAGAGCCACTGGCAGTAAATCTTGTAACAAAAATTGAGATCAAGACTTTCCGGAAGAATAAGGACACTAAAATGAACAGAAGCAAAGTGGAAACAAACCTATGGGGAAGAAGCAAGAGCCCCTCGCCCTGACTCCTGTGATCTCATTGCTAAGCAACCTTAAAGGACCAGGACCCATTAATGGACAACAAATGAACACTTCCAGAATGTCAAGGAACGAAGTTTGTGACAGCTTACTTGCCTGCCTTGGACTGATAAAAGGGAGTTTGGGCGAATGGGCTCTGTGATTATAAATTGGATAGCAGGCAAGGCACAGCACTAATTTTTTTTTTTTCTGAAAGAGAGAGCTTAGACAAAGGGATTGGGGAAGATAAGTAGGCTCCTGAATATTTCTCCCTACTGTTCCACCTTTCTCCCAATTCAGATCTCTGAATTGGACTTTCTCTGTCAGTCCATGAGTAGCGCTCAGGCAGAGTAATAGATGAAGGTCCTAATTCTTTGGGTTACAGATGGGTGACAGCACAGGGCAGAAGCTGTGCTGGGCCTGGGTCCCCTCGCCCCCTCACTCTGGGATGTGAAGTCATAGTGGAATTCTTGCTATGCCTCTGCTCTTGCAGGCTGGGATTTTGCATCTTCCTTTTTTTTTGGAAGAAGTAAGACTGGTACTAGACATTTCTGTCGAAGGAACTTTCCAGGAACCGGCTCTCCTGACTTAAGATAAAAATCAGCATCACATTGCTGTCCATACTTCATGGGGTTGGGGTAGGTGGGCGAAGGCAGCCTTACCAACACCTTTACATCCCTTAGTGACACCTTTGTCTACAGCTTCCTGGTGTTCTGGAAAGAGGTCCCCTTCCACCTGTTCAAAAGTCTTACTGGTTACTTCAGGTTAAGAGAAATTTCAAGATTAAGGTTAATAGCTAGTAAGGTGCTGGGACATAAGAAGAAATGTATATTTGGTCTCCAAATATAACACCAGTCAGAATAAACTGACTGGTGGCTGAGGGCTCCTGGACAGTGGATGGGGGCAGGTGGCCAGGGGGAAACAACCAAAGGACAATGGAGTAGGAACTTCCAGCATCTCCACTTCTGGGGAGGGGAGGAGAGGGGCTGGAGGTGAAGTTCAGCTGAATACCAGGGCCGACCGCTCCTCTCAGGGCCTTGGGTAAAGCAGAGCTGGGAAGGAAAGCCAGGCCCTGCAGGTAGGGGAGCTCCCCTGAGGTCCTAGTGTCTTTTCCCACTGCTGCCTCCTCCCTCCTACACCCCCACTTCAATAAAACCAAGAGTCACAATTGTTGCTTTACAATTCCATTTTCTAAAAAAAAAATATGATTTAGAAAATACCCAGCTATTATGGAAGAAATGACACAGTCATTGCAATCACATTGGGGGACTCAGGGTGTGAGCGGGTTTGTAGAGTGACTTTCCAGCCTTCTGCTGGGGCCAGGGGAAGTACACACCCACAGCTGCATGAAAGATGGGGAGGCTCTGGAGATCCAAATGCGTCTCACATGGCCTTTCGACCAATCCTCTGGCCTTTACTCCCATTTCTAGAGGTTCCTGGGATTACTGCCCATTCCTGAGCTTTGGGGCATTCTTCAGGGTCAAATGGGTTGCTTCTAGGTCTTCCCAGGTCACGATCTATTATTCAACGTTTTCAGGTTTGCAAGGAAGTTACACCATTTGTCTTACTCCATTTGTCTTCTAGAGTCTTCAATTACATTGCTGTGGTTGCTTTTCTGTTTTCTGTACTATCTAGTTTAATGAAGCTTTGAGTCAATGCATGTACCACACTGTGCAACATTTAACCAGAGTTCAACCCTGGATTTGAATGCGTCCTCTGTTATGGACCGGTCATGTGACTTTGGGACATCTTGAAGAGGAAAAATTATATTAAGTTTCCATTTCTTTGATTATTAGTGAAGTTGGATACTTATCTAGAAATTCATTATTCATCTTTATTTTATTTTGCTTATAATCATTGCCTATCTTTCTCCTGCAGTTCTAGTCTTTAAAAATTTATTCATAAGCAATTTTCTATTTCAAGAATATCTACCTATTAACTATTATGTTTACTGCAAATATTTCCCCCAATAGCTTACTTGGCTTTGATTTGTTCTGTTGTGTCTATGGGGTTTTGTTCCGAATTCTTTTTGAAGCAAGGAACAGTCTTTCCCAATTCTGTTTTTGGAAGTATTTACCAATGTTTTCTTCTATAATTGTGTCCTATAATTTCATTTTTTTACATTTAGCCATGCAGTGCATGTCTATGTCGCTCAGATCCCCTCTCCAAGACTAAGGTCTTACCCTCCACATTGCTAGGAGGGTGGGCTACAATAGGAATTTTCCTTCTGCCAGAGAAAGCTGCCCAGCCCATGTTTACACCCCTCCAAGGTGAACCCCATGTGTTAGTCAGCTGATCAATACCCTATAAAAATCACATAGAGAATGTGTTAAGATTTATTTTTGCTCATGGTTTCAGAAGTCTCAGTCACATGGTTGGCTGACACCAAGGCAGAAACATCACAGTGGGGGGCTTGGCAGAGGAGAGCTGCTCAGCTCCATACAGTGGGACACAGAGAAAAGGAGCCAGGGACAAGGTATAGTCCCTGGAGTCATGCCCCCAGTGACCTACTTCCTCTAATCATGCCCTACTTGCCTGTAGTCTCTACTTCCTCCCAGTAGGCCATTCAAATTATCAATCCACCACATGGATTAGTCTAATGAGATGACAGCCCTCATGAGCCAATCACTTTCCCAAAGGTCCAACTCTAAACTTTGCTGCAATAGGAATCAAGTCTTCCACATGTGAGTTTTTGAGGCATATTTCAGATCCAAGCCATAATACTCCACATTCAACACCTGGTCAATTCCTGGGCATGGAAGTCTTTATTTCAATTTGGGGCAACTTTAAAGGGCTGTTCCAGTTTGACAGCTCTCCAAGGAGCTGGCTGAACTCTGTGTTAGCAGCGTGGCAGCTGCTGTACTCCTGCCTGGTTCCCTTCCCTCAGCTTCCCAGAGCACCCAGCGTGAAACTTCCTATGCCAAACCTCCTCCCCCAGGTCTCCTGGCTAAGACAAATGGTTCAATCCATTTAGAATTTACTCTGACATACCATATATGGTGAAGATCTCATTCATTTTCTATCAAATACTCAACAAACTTTTCCAAAACCATTTATTGAATTACCTTTCCCCCAGCTTTTGGACTGCTACCTTTGTTACATTTAAAAATTTTAAATATACTAGAAACCATTTCTGGACTCTGGAGTCTGTTGCCCTAATCTAATGTACCTTTTTTTCCCTTTTGTACCTGTAAGATGATATTTTAATGAGTATTACTTGAAGAAATGTTTTGATTTTGGACAGAGAAACTCTTTCTCATTACAGTACTCTTTCAAAACATGTCTTTACTACTCATGCTTGTTTGTACTTCCAGAGGAACTTTGGACTGATTTTCTACAGGTGAATAAAAAAATTTCACTATTTTAATTTTGGTTTGGCTTTCATTAAGTCTATAAACTAATTTGGGAAATCTCTGTAATACTAAATATTCCCTTTGAAGAAGAAACACCTTTCTCTGTTTGTTCAAATCTTTTATGCCCTTTAATGAAGTTTCTGTAGTTTTCTTTGTGTCTTGGTCATTTGATTAAATTTGAGCTTTTTTTTTTTTTGGTGTTGCAATTAAAAAATAGTTTTCCTTATATCTTCTATACATTCACTTCATGTATACAGCAGAGATTTTAGTAACTTACTTTAGGGAGGTCTACTTCACATAATAGATTGGGAACAAGGCAAAGTGTCTTCTTTCACTACTCCTATTCAACATCTTTCTAGAAGTCCTAGCTAGTGCAGTAAGATAAGAAAAGGAAATAAAAGATGTACAGACTGAGAAGGAAGAAATAAAACTGTCTTCATTAGCAAATTACATGATTGCAAGTATAGAAAATTCCAAAGAACTGACAAACCCAAAATACAATCCTGGAACTAATAAGCACAGTAAATAAACAAAACTAAAATGTTTTCCTATATGCCAGGAATGAACAATTGGAATTTGATATTAAAAACACAACATCATTTACATTTTTACCCCACTTCCAGAAAAGAAATTAAGAAAATATTTCTAGTAAAATATGCATAAGATTTACATGAGGATTATTCAAAAACTCTGATAAAAGAAATAAAAGAAGATTAAATAAGTGGACAGGGATTCTATGTTCATGGATAAGAAGACTCAGTTGTTAAGCTGTCAGTTATTCCCAGCTTAACCTATAGATTCAACAAAATCCCATTCAAAATCCTATAATAGCAAATTATTTTGTCTATAATGACAAACTATTTCTAAAATTCATATGGAAAGGCAAAAGGACCATAGCCAATGCAATACTGAGGTAGAACAAAATCGAAGTACTGGCACTACCCACCTCCAAGACTCATGATAAAGCTGCAGTAATCAAGACAGTATGCTATTGATAATAGACAAAGCAATCAATGGACCAGAACAGAGAGTACAGCAGATACAGACCCATAAACATATAGTGAACTTGTCTTTGACAAAGAAGCATTGGAGGCAGGACAGTTTTTTCAACAAATGGTACTGGAACAACTAGCTACCCATATGCAAAAACAAACAAACAAAAAAACAAACTAGAAAACTTGTAGAAAATAACATAGAAGAAAATTTATAAGACCTTATATTTGGTGATGAGTTTTTAGAATCAATTCCAAAAGCAGGATCTAAGGAAAAAAATGATAAGCTGCACTTTGTTAAGGTTAAAACATTAAAAAAAAAAAAAACCAAAAGACAATAGACTTGGAGAAAATATTTGCACACATCTGATAAAGGGCTGGTATCCATAATAAACAAATAGCTCTTGGAACTCAGTAAACAAATAGCCCATTTAAAAAGGGGTAAAAGATCTGAACAGACATTGTACAAATAAAGACATTCAGATGGTTAGTAAGCCTATGAAATGATTAAGGAACTGCTGATTAAAACCATAAGATAAATCTACACAATTAGATAACTCTAACTTTAGCTATTCCAAAAAATTGATAATAGCAAATGCTGGTGAGGATGTAGAAAAAAATAGGAACTCTCATTCATTGCTAACAGGAATGCCAAATGTTATAGCCATTTGGAAGGCAGTTTGTCAGTTTCTTATAAAACTAAACATGTGATCTCGCAATTGTACTCCTGGATATTTACCAAAATGAGTTGAAAATTTATATTCGCATAAAAATTCACATGAAAGCCATGAATACAACTTTATTCGGAATTGTCAAAAACTATAAGCAACCAAGATGTTCTTCAATAAGGTCAATGGTCACAGAAACTGTGGTCCACTCATACAATGAAATGTTATTTAGCTTTCAAAAGAAAATAGTTATCCAACCACAGAAAGGAGGAGGCTTAGAAATAAACTGCGAAGTGAAAGAAGCTAGTCTGAAAGGGCAACCTACTATATAATTTTCCTGTATGTGCTGTAAAATTTCTATAACTTCAATTTAGAGGACACATCTTTTAATAAGCACTCCAATCAATAAAGAAAATGTGGTAGACACATAGTGGAATATTTTTCAGCCATAAAGAAGAATGAAATCCTATCATTGGCAGTAAAACGGATGAAACTGGAGGAAATTATGAAATAAATGAAATACGCCAGACACAGAAAGACAAGTACAATGTGTTCTTTCTCATGTGAAAGCTGAAGAGAATTGTCATGAATGTCGAATAGAGATCAATGGAGGTCGAGAAGGGTGTGTGTGCACGTGTGTGTGTGTGTGCGTGTGTGCACGTGTGTGTATGTGTGTGTGTGCACGTGTGTGTGTGTGTGTGTGTGTGTTGAAGGAAGGTGGGTAAAGGAAGGTTGGATTTGGTCAGTGCATGTTGTTTGCATTGGTGGAAACCTTCCACTGACCTCCATTAATATGTACAATACATGTTAATAAAAAATAAAAACAATAAAAAAGAAGCACTCCAATAAAAATTCAGAACATCTCTATCTCCCAGAAACTTGCTCTGTACTTCTTTTCAGGCAATATTCCCTCTCAGCTTTCTCAGATTTCCCCTCTCAGATTCATTCTCAATTCTCTGCCTATCACTAGAAATGAGTTCTATCTGTTCTTGATCCTAGTGTAAGTAGAATCATCAGGACTTGGTGTTTTGTGCACTGGCTTTGTAACTATAATTTAGTAGTGTCTCTTATTAGTTCTCTGATTAAGGATTTTTCAGGAAAACAATGATGTTCCTGAAAATAGTGTTGGCAACCCTTGTTTTATATCTTTAATGCCTTGATAAGAATGATGGTGGTAGCATTTCTATTTATGATCTTGGTTTTAAGGAAAATGAGAACACAAAACTATAGCTATTGATGTTAGGTGAAGGAATTATTTGCCTATGTTTAAGAGTTTTTTTCTTTTCTTTTTTTAAAAATATTTATTTTTCAGTAGGACAAAATATCTTTATTTATTTATTTATTTTTTAGGTGCTGAGGATTGAACCCAGGGCCTCTCATGTGCTAGGCAAGTGCTCTACTGCTGAGCCACAACCCCAGTCCAAAAGAGTTTTTTTCTTAAAGGAGTGAATATCAAATATCATCAAATGATGTTTCTGTAATCTGTTAAGATAGTCACTGAACTACAAATATCCTTAGACCTCATGATCTATATTAATAGATATATTAATAGATAGTAATAACAAATCATCTTTGTATTCTTAGGCTAAACCTCATTTGATTCTGATGTATATCATTTTATAAAACTTTAAGACTACATTTTTATATGCGATTGTTTTCATGCCCTTCATGGTGGCGCACACCAGTAATTATAGCTACTTAGGAGGCTGAGGCAGGAGGATCTCAAGTTGAAGGACAGACTGAAAAACTTAGTAAGACCCTGACTCCAAATAAAAAGGGATGGGGTATCATTTTAGTCAGCTTTGCATCACTGTGACCTAAAGACCTAAAGAAAACAACTTACAGGAAGGAAAGTTTATTTTGCCTTACTGTTTCAGATTTTCAGTCCATGGTCGGCCAACTCACAGTTCTGGGTGGGAGGTGAGACTCAGCATCATGGCAGAAGGGCACTTGGAGGAAAGCAGCTCAGGACATGGCAAACAGGAAGCAGAGAGAGCTCCGCTCACCAGGGACAAAATTCAACCCCAAAGCCACATCCCCATTGATCTACATCCACCAGCCACACCTTCCTAGCCTACAGTTAGCACACAGTTAATCCACATCTACGGATTAGGGTATGACTCATAATCTAATAATTTCATCTCTGAACATTTTTGCCTTGTCTCATGCATGAACTTTCGGGGGACACCTCAATAGGAATGTAGCCTAGTGTATAGCCTCGTATGTGTGAGGCCTTGGGTTAAATCTCCAGGACCACAAAAAGCAAAAACAAAACAAATAAAAAGATTGTAAATTTGGTGTGTGTGTGTATGTGTGTGTGTGTGTGCATGTGTTTACAATTCCAGGTTAGATTTTAGTTAACTGGGTTACAATCATCTGTGTAATACAAATTGAGAAGTTTTAAATGTTTTCTGTGATCTAGGCCATTTTATATACCATATGAAATATTTGTTCATTCAATTTTATTTTTAAACTTTATTTTTAAAAAATAAAATTCCCTTTTTGGAAATCTATAACAACTTAAAAACTAAAATCTGACTTTATGCTTTACAGTTCTACTTGGTTCTCTATATGATTTTTAGCAATTTTTATTTTTTCCCCACAATTGTGAACCTCACTGAAATTTTCACATTGAGCCTAATGCATAGCCTTGTTTTCATCTGTTATATGCTTTTATTTTCTTTTTTAAGAATTTTATTTTTTAGTTGTAGATGTACACAATACCTTTGTTTTATTTTTATGTGGTGCTGAGGATCGAACCCAGTGCCTCACACGTGCCAAGCAAGTGCTCTACCACTGAGCTGCAACCCCAGCCCCTGTTAAATGATTTTCTTATACCAAATTTTATTGTTTCCCTTTGTAAGTAGTCATCAAAAGCACACTTACTAAATTATATATGAGTGTATATATATATTGCTATTGTCCCACCATAATTACATTTTCCTAAGTATCCATGCCAGAAATAAAATTTAGAATCTTCCGTATCTGTCCATCAATCCCTTATAAAAAAGGGAAAAATTTCCCCTTTTTTATCAACTTGGGCAATTGTGCTTCCTTAATCTGTTCCAAGGAACTACCAGAGAAAAGCAAAAATATCAATTGTTCTCCATTATTCTACCACCTGGATTTTCTAGCTAGCCCTGGTGCTGGGAATACCATGGATTTGCTATGCCTAAAATTTCATTTAAAAATAAATGTACTTGAAGACAAATCAGAAATTAGTAGACTTAACTCATTATTTAATCATCAGAGGGATCTGGGTCACAGTTTCTACATTCTACTCACTCTTTTCTTATAGACTTAAAATAGTAAGTCAGATCCCCTCCGAGAGTTTAGATGGGTCCCAACATCTCCTCTCCCACCAGCCCTATCTCACGCCTCCCTCCCAGTTAGCAAGTCATTGCCCTCTGACTGGTCCCCTGTCCACGGCTTTGTGCTGTCTACTTTCCTAGATCCACAAGGACCTCTTACATTCACATGTTTTCAAAGTCCAGCTCCAATCTCACCACTTTTCCTGACAGCTTGCTTCTCTGAGTGGATAATGAAGCAGGGGGTGGTTGTTGGTTCCCATTTGTTGTCTTATAACTATTTATATGATGTCAAATGTCTCAGTTTGGTGATGACATTCCTCGGGCAGAAATCATTGCACTTCAAGCTTGGGAAGACTCTCCAAGGTCCCCTTAGCCTGAGGATCTGGTGAGCCTGCCATACAGGACCAAACCTGATTCTAACTCAGTGCCATTCAGAAAACTCACCTCACTTCTTTGGACCCGCCAAATGAGGATGAGCTCTAAAGCTACTTCTAAAGTTAACATTTGCTGACCTTATGACAAGATTCATTGTCATTTTGCCAAGAAGGAACTGGCTCACAGCCCAGAGGGAGGAAGTGACTTGTTCAAGTTCACAGGGTCAATTAATGGCCAAAATGTAGCTTGACGTTCCATCTCCTGATCCCGAGCCTGCTGGGAATTCTTTCAGAAGGCTCTGAGACTCTTTCCGTAACTTTGTTAAGGACAGATGGGCAGTGAAAATACACTGATTAACTTACTAAGAAACTAAATGCTCCAAATGCTGTTGACTCCAAATTTCTTTTTTCATTTTTGCCTTTTGTGTGTGTGTGTGCAAATATAAATATATTTTAATTGGAGCATTGTCGTTGTATACAGTGGTGGGATCTGTTGTAACACATTTGTACATGCATACAATACAACAATGCAATCTGACCAGACTCCAAATTTTGAATATCTCTTATTACTTATTTAAAGCAAAAATGCACATGTCGACTCTCCATGTCAACACCCGAGCTCTCGTTGCTTTTCACCATGCCATAGGCCAACTCTCTTTTCCCTCTATTAGAAAAACCTTTGTTCTTGACTTTAGACCTATCAGCCAAGCTCTGCTGGCCCTTCCATGTTTTTTGATTTTCCATTTGCTCTTATTTTTCTCACAAGAAAGGTGATTTATAGTAGAGGCATATAAATCTCTTTGGGATTCATTTCTTTTTTTTTTTTTGTAGTCAAAAGGTGTAGAAATAAATGTCCTATAATGGTCTTTCTGGATCTAAGTTTGATTTTTATTTATTTATTTTTTTAATAAAGCAACGGCACATGGATAAACAGTACGGAAGTAAAAACAACAGCAACAAAAAAAGCAGTCTGAGAAATGGCTTAAGTGTAAACAATTTATTTTGAGGTATCAGGGAATAGAAAGAATGACAGAGATTAGAAAGAATGAAAGTCGGAGGTTGTGGTTTGGATATAAAAGTTTCCCCAAAGGTGCCTGTGTGGAAGGTGTGGTCCCCAGCACAGTAGGGTCTGGAGGAAGGGCTTTTGGGAAGCGACTGGACCATGAGGGCTCTGATCAAATCAATGGCTTCACCCACTGAGGGACTCAAGATTTGAATGGACTACAGGGAGGTGATGGAAACTGTAGGAGATGGGACCTATTTGGGGGGACTGCATCCTTGGGGGTGTGCCCTCAGGGATAGCCCCTTCTTTCTCTCTCTGCTTTTTGGAAATCCAGAGCTGAGCAGCTCTGTCCACCACACCTTTCTGCCATCATGTTCTGCCTTATCTCTGGCCCACAGCAATGGAGTCAGCTGCTGATGAACTGAAACCTGTGCTATCACTAACCAAAATAAACGTACCTTCCTTTAGGCTGTTTATGTCAGGTATTTTGGTCACGGTGATGAAAAGCCAACTAACACAATCCAAGAGAACGTTACTGAGCTGAAAGACTTTGTGGGAAATTGGGATACAATTCTGCTGGGGACCCTTGGAGGAACTATGTAGAATGTACCACATTATCCTTCCAAGGGACAGACAGGGAGAGTCCTCCCGGAAGCTCTCTCCCTCACTTATCACCTCCTGGGATGTTAACCTGCTCAAATGTTGGTGCTGTATGTGCAACAGAAGGGTCTACTGCTCCTTAGATCAATCCACACAGCTGTGGCAGAGAAGTTGGGGGCAGGAGGAGAGCAGTGTGGAGTTGGGGCAGGTGTTGTCAGGTCACTTCTCCCTGTGGCTGATTTCTGCATGAACAGCTGGGGTAACAGGTAGATTGTGAGGTTGTTGGATGCCAGGGACATCGATAGATCCACTTTTCCTTGTGTGCCCTAAGTAAAAGAAATATTAAATACTATTTCCCAGATGGCTTAAAATAGGGAACAGAAATACCATTTGGAGGGAGAGGACATGTTACTTCTCTGATCAAAACCTTCTAAGACTTGCAGCTCATCTAGAACCAAAGGTCAAGTTTTTATAATGTCACAGACATGCCCTCTGACTTCATCCCTCCCCTTCCTCCTCCCTCAGACTTCCCAAGCCATACTGACTTCCATGATGCTTCCTGATAAATCAAGCACACTCCTGCCTCATTGTTGAACTTGAGCTGCCTCTGCCTTGAAGACTCCTGCACTTGACACTGGTCTCTGCTTCAATGTCAATCATCTGAGAGGCCTTCCATGACCATCCCATAATAGTGCAGCCACCACCACCTATCTCTTGACCCTATCTTGTTTTTTCTATAATGCTTAACACTACCTCAGCAGATCGCACACATATATATTTTACATATTTACTAATTTATTTTCAGTATTATCCCCTGGAATGCAGACACCTCCAAAGCAACCCTTTGTTTACTGATATATTTCCAACATCAAGAATAGTGCATAGAAATAACAGGTACTTAAAACATTTAAGCAATATAGGGCTGGAGGTATAGCTCAGTGGTAGAGTACTTGACTAGCATGTGAGAGCCCCTCAGTTCAATCCCCAGCATGCATGTGTGCATGTGTATGTGTGTGGATGCACATACACTGCACACACACACACACACACACACACACACAAACTGACACATTGAGCGAATGAGGACATTCATGCTTTGCTGGTGTTGAGTTTGCACTGAAAGAAAAAAAAAAGGAAAATCTCATATTGGTCAAAAGTCCTTTGATTAGAAGCACAAAAACTGCTAGATTATGCTTTCCCTATGATAGAAGTTGTAACTATCAAGTGTTATGTAGCAAGAACTGAGCTTTCTGGAACTAGAAGATCTTTGTGTAGATAGGTGGTGTCACCTGTAGCTGTGTGTTGCTCTGAGGGACTCCAGGGGCTTAAAAGAGAACGGCATCATCTCTTATCTTCTGTTCCTGGTACAACCACTGCCTCTACCTTATGTCTTCTTGGTGAATTAAACCAGGTACTTAATCTAAACTTTGTACGTGTGTGTGTGTGTGTGTGTGTGTGTGTGTGTTGTATGCCTGTTCAGGTGCTGGTGTATTCCAAGACCTTTCTGAAGATGGAAATAACCCTGTGCACTTTAAAGCCATTCGATTTTAGTCATCAATCACCTCGACTCAGTTATCTTTCTGTCTTTTAAGCTGATTATTCACTACATGCTCTGTAACCAAGGAACCATTAGGAAAGTGGCACACATGTGTGGACAAGTTCTCTTCTGGCCAATGTGTAACCCAACAGAAAATGCCAGGATGTGCTGTGGAACCCGAAGGTGCCGCCTTAAGGTGTGCCTGGGGCAGCAGGACAGGTATGCACCTGAGTACAAGGAGACCGGCTGGAGGAGGGAGTCCAACAGGTGTGTTGGTGGTAAAGACAAGGCAATAAAGCACTTAGTATTGTGACAAATTTATACAAAAATAATAGTTTAGTTTTTTTATTGGTAAATAATTGTTTACCAATAGTTTAGGTAGTGAACCAATCAAAAGAGCCATCAAACCCAGACTCTTATAGGAAGAGCCAAGAGTAGGCAAAACCCATGAAAGTAATTCCTCAACTATTAAGTAGAGGACATGGCCTGATTGTTAAACGGGGGCAGGAGTGTTGGTGAAACTCAGTGTCCGTGGTGCTGCGTAGAAGTGTACACACACTATAACCCCAAACTCTACAGTGGTGTTAGTTTCTCAAGATGATTTTTACCTTTTGAGATAGTATAAATAGAGCATTCGGAGTTGGTAGTATGAGATCAGTGGTCTGAAGAGTCTAGAGAAATAATGTTAGCAAAGACGTTTGTAATAGAATGTGGAATAAACGGCTGGAAGTGAGGAGGTTCACCTCTTTCCTAAAACAGTTGGTAAAATTTTATACGTGGGTAGCCATGTACCTTTTTCTTGGAAAAGGCTATATGGCAGAGGTCTATAAAGGTCCAGATAATAAACGTTCTGGACTTTGTGGGTCAGGTGGTCTCTGTTGCTCCATTTAAACCTGCTGAGAAAGCATGATAGCAGCCGCAGGTAATGCAGAAAAGAGTTGGTGGGGACGTCTTTCTAGAAAACTCTTTCCTGCAGCAACAGAGGCAGGCTGGATTTGGCCTAAGACCTACATTTGGCCGACCCCTGGTACACGAGTAGTGTCATCCACAAGAACTTTCTGCGATAATGAAAACATTCCATATCTGCACTGTCCAACCTGGTAGCCACTGGCCACATGCGATCAAGTGAGTTGATGATCACTTGAAGGGAGCTGGGTTTTAATTGATTAAAGTTTTAATCTTTATTTATTAAAGTTTTATTTTTAATTCATTAAAACTAAAAATTAATAGCCACATGTGGCTAGTGGCTACTGTACCGGACAGTGCAAGTCCAGAACTTTCAGAGAAGTGGAGGTATGATCTCCTGCAAAATCCCCAAGACTCTGGAGAAGAGAATCTCACTCTGCAAGGAGAGGAGCTGCACCCACTCAGTTCCCCAGAGCCTTGCCATGATGACATATGCAGCCATTCTATCACGGCCTCACACGGGGTCCTGATGGATTAGTGTCAGGACAGAGGAATGGCTGGATGCTGTGGTCAACCTTGGGGCGCTACAGGGAATAGACTCTCTTGTTCTCTCCTTCTCTCAATTTATCCTCCTGAAATAGTTTGCAAAAGTGGCACTAATGACCATTTCCTTCCCTAATGGTTCCTTGGTTACAGGAACACGCTGTGCAGTGTGGCTAATCAGCTTAAAGGACAGGAAGAAGACTGAATCAAGGTGATTGATAATGGCTAAAATAGAATGGCTTTAAGGTGCACAGGTTTTTTTTTCTTTCTTCCCATATTCAGAAAGGTCCCGAAATACACCAGCATCTGGTATATTGATAATCAGCCTTGTTGGGAAATGCTTATAGCCCCAGGCTTCAATATACAAGCATTTCCCAACAAGGCTGGTTACCATAGCAGTATTTCATCCAGCCAAACCTCTCAGTGAGATCGCAGGCTGTGATGGGCTTCTCTGGTCTCTTTGCTTCACTGTTGGTATCTCCTGTCACATACTCCAGCTTTCCCAGCTTGATGAGCAGGTTAGCGGGTTTTAGAGTCAGCCCCTGAGGTGGGAATAGATGGGCCAATTCATATTTGTGCCTGGTTTGCAGGAAGTCCTCTGTTGTTAATTTTCATCATGGCTGCTGCATTTGGACTCACATAGAAACTTCTAGATATTCAGCATCTCCCTTCAGTAGAATTTTTCCCAGTGGGATCTCTACTCTACGTTGAATCTTTAGCTTCCTTAAGCCTCTAAGAGATGAAATGAACCACTTTCCTCTCTCATACCCTGTCCTTCCTAGTACAAGGAGTGGCTATTCTAGTGGTAAATTGGAAACCTCAACCCCCTCAGAGAATCCTGACTTATTCAGGCAGATCATGATCCAGCTAGGAAATTGAATTCAAAGTTCAGTACATATTTTTTTGACACAGACCCGACTTTGGGTCTGGCTTCTTGTTTTTTTTTTTGAGACCTCTCCATTCTTCATCACTGGAATTCCTCGGACAAACATTCTTATTTTTTTTTTTATCATAATTGTACATAATGGTTGGATTCTCCTGACAAATATTAATAAGATTTGCTTCTTTTGAGTTGTTGAGGTTTAATTAGGTTTATCCTCAGGGAAGCGCGTGCATCATAGAACACAGGGGAAGCCGAGAAACCAAAGGGAAAGAAATGACAATCAGTATGGGTCCTTGGGGTCCCAGTGGATATGTAGCTTTCAGTCTATAAATAGTGCTGATATAGTAGCTAAGGGAAGAGTCCATATGCCTTATGCTCCCCAGAAGGCTACGACACACGGAGGAAGGCAATATTTCGGCTGTTCAACCCCCGTACTGCAGTCTGTATTGGATGTTTTGCTGCTGGTTTTAGGAAGTACAGAGTCATTTGTGTAGTTTCTCCATCTCTAATAGAATGTTCCATTAGGATGCTAAATTGACCCATAAAATAATCAGCAATGGAAGGGAACTATTAGTCTGGATCAAATCCATATCCGAGGGTTACTTTATTCCAGCATTTTTCATTACAGGGGAGATATTAGATGACTGTGAGCATGTCCAAAATAAACCCACCACCCACACTACATGTCAGCATCTTTCTTTTAGTAAAACGTCTAATGCGCCTGTAGCCTGGTTTCTTATAGGTCTACTGTGATTTCTTCCATACACAAGGGCTGAGAGGCACGTGGACAATGGTTTCTTTTAACTTTTTATTGTCTACTAGTATGCATATATTTGCTTGGACAGCAGAGAAGTGCAAGTTAGAATCCACCAGGCTAGCAGAGCAAGCTCCGTTTTCCAGAAAAGGTTGAAGACAGTTGGAAGGTACAGCATTTTGTTTTTGCAAAAGCAATAAAACAAAGCACATATACTATTACCACACACACACACACACACACACACACGAATGCACACGCACACGCACACACACTTGCACACACCTGAAGACTGTTTGCCCCTGCTGAACCTTTTCTGACCAAGGATTCAGATTGAGAGGAAAGCTCCCTCCCCACCTCTCACCCCTCCTTGGCCACCCTCCCCTCCTCTGCGCTCTCCATAGCAACCGCAGACACCACTCCACAGGGGAGGTGGAGCCCCAGAGATGAAGCTGCTTATCTAGGGGCAATTTATTTCTGAACGGTTGTATTTGTAAAGGGAACTGATCCAAGTGCCGTTCAGGGCCGGTACAGGGCTGGAGGAGTTGATGTCATATTTAATGCTCTTTTTCCTCCTTCAGGTGGTTGTGACAATTTTTTTTTTTTTTTTAAATATTAAGAAACAAAACTGCCAGATGCAAAGGATGAAAAGACAGGAGGAAACTTATTCTTTGGAGAACTCACGTAGTATCTTCCCCAGCATGAGGAATTTTTGACTTGAATTCTTTGAATTCAAATTCTTTGACTTTGAATTCTTCCATGAGGGAATTTAAAGCCACCACACACTGTCCCCTGACCCTCCCAGGGAATCCCCATCATGGCCCTGACCCTTCAGTCACCTTTGCTTACCCTGCATGTATTCAAGTTTTGGGTGAAGGCTTCAGGGTGGGGCCCTGGGCTTTCACTTTGCAACTGACCTTTCTCCTGCCCCTGTGTGCCTGCAGGCAATGATAAGATTTACCAAAACTTACTTTGGCTTAAGAAAGTAAATAGAAGAGAAGCTAACCAAGCAAAGGAAAGGGTGAGTAAACTCTCTCCCCAAAGGTGCTCCTGTGTGCTGAGCGGAGCTCTGGGAGTTGACCCACAGGGCTGAGGAGCCACTGGAGGTGGGTGCTTTGCCACTCCAAGGACATTCTTCCTTCCTCCTTTCACTGGAAATTTTCTTCAAGGCCTGAAATCCTGTTGGTGGAGACAAGACCCCGGAAAACTCTGCCATTTGCCAGTCAGCCTGTGACAGACTCCAGGCATCAATGAACTCAGGTTGTCAGGTGTCGCCTGCTTGGAAAGCAGTATCTTTTTTAGGAAGAGCCTCTATCTCATATGCCTTCTCTGATTCTGGTGATACAGACTTTGAAAATGATCCCGGGCATTAGGTCGCAGTGGGTGACCTAATGCTTTTAAAAGGAGACACCTCCTTAGCTCAGGAGACTGAGGCAGAAGGATCACAAGTTTGAGGCCAGCCTTAGCAACTTGGCTAAGCAACTTATCAAGACCCTGTCTCTGAAAAAAAAAATAAAAACAAAAGGGCTGGGGATGTGGCTCGGTGGTTAAGTACCTCTGGGTTCAATCCCTGGTACCGAAAAAAAAAAAAAATAGACATCTCCTTCCTCTGCATACCTACTCTATATGTACCATGTGGCTGGACTGAACACAGAAATGGGGTCTGCACCAAGTTCAAGTGTTGACCTAAACACTTCTCATTTCTTAAACCCTTTCTTATCACCCTCTGTATTCCAGATACCATCCTAGAGTCTAAAAATGTCTAAAAAATTTCTGATACTGTAGACAGCTTGCAGGGATTTGGGGATATCCATAGAAATAAATAAACACCACCTCAACGTGTTCAGGGTTAAAACAGAAGCATAGATTAAGTACAATGAGGCAGGAATGCAGAACAACCCCTCCCCCTCTCTCCCTTCATGCTTTCTGACCACTCCCAATTATTTGGGGAACCTGGGATGCTAAAAGTTAGAAGGCATCCTTCAGGGTTCAGTCCTACATTATATCTAGCCTATTAAAAACTTGGACGCTAAAAGTTAAAAAAACCAAAAAACCACATGGTGTCACCCGCTCCTGCTCTCTGGGGTGGACTGACATGTCTGAAGCTCTCTGACAGCCTGACAGCATGAGCTGAGAGAGGGTAGGATGAGGTTAGGAAAAACCCACCTCTGCTATCTGCCTGGAACTGCCTGATAACATTGTTCTCAATCTATTTCATTAGGAATAATCAGAGACTGGCTTTGCTTCGTACAGGGCGAGAGAGAGTCAAGATATCCTGCTGAACCAGGCAGGGGACACCAGACAGTGTACAGGCCACCGAGCTCACACAGCTGTATGAAGTGCAGAAACAGGAAAGCTAATCAAATTACGGGGGCCTCAGTTATCTCCACTAGACCTTTAAATCCAGGTGACAGGATTAGAGTCATTTCCAACACCACCTCATTTCCTGGTGACTGGAAGATCATGGTGTGGTCTCATGTTCAGAACAAATGATTACTTCCCTGTTACATGCACACCACTGTCCTAAAGATGATGTTTGTATCCAAAATTCAAAATGATAGAGAAAAGAGCTCTCTGTTTGGGAAAGCACACATCTGACTACAGTTCTAAGTGTGTTTTTGAGATGCACTTGGATTAGTACTCCCAAGAATCCATTATCCAGCTACATTAGTGACCAACATGTGGCCAATCTTGTTTATTTATACTTTCCCTGATGCTTTATTTTAAAGTGAATCCCAGACAGCCTATATGTTCCAGAAATATGTCAGTAAGTACCTCTAAAATGACTCTCCTCAAAGATCTAATCACAGCATTACAAGTAAAAAACATAAAAATAATTCTTTAATATTATCAAGTACCTCCTTAATATTCAAATTCTTGGATATAGCTCATACATTGCTTTCTTAAAAAACTGGTTTTTAAAATTTGTTCTCATTAGTTATACATGACAGTAGAATGTATTTTGACATATTTTATAATATATGGAGTATAACTTCCCATTCTGGTTATGATGTGGAATTTACATTGGTAGTGTATGCATGTAGGAAAGTAATGTCCGATTCATTCCACCATCTTTCCGATTCCCAACCTCCCTTCCTTCCCTTCATTCCACTTTGTCTAATGCAAAATACTTATGTTCTTTCCTGCCCCTCACCCCCACCTTCTTGTGAGTTAGTATCAGCATATCAGAGAAGACATTTGGCCTTTGATTTTTGAGATTGGTTTACTTCACTTAGCATGATAGTCTCCAGTTTCATCCATTTACCAGCAAACACCATAATTTAATTTCTCTTTATGGCTGACAAGTGCTCCATTGTGTAAATGTACCACATTTTCTTTATCTATTCATCTGCTGAAGGGTACCTAGGTTAGTTCCATAGCTTAGCTATTGTGAATTGAGCTGCTATAAACATTGATGTGGCTGCATCACTGTAGTATGCTGATTTAAAGTCCTTTGGCTATGTACTGAGGAGTGGGATAATTGGGTTAAATGGTGTTTCTATTCCAAGATTTCTGAGGAATCTCCATACTGCTTTCCAGAGTGGCTGCACCAATTTGCAGTCCCACCAACAATGTATGAGTGTGCCTTTCCCTCTACATCCTTGCCAAAATTGTTACCTGTATTCTTGATAATTGCTATTCTGACTGGAGTGAGATGGAATCTCAGTGTAGTTTTAATCTGCGTTTCTCTAACTGCTAGAAATTTTGAACATTTTTTTATATATTTGTTGACCAATTATTATACATTGCTTTTATCTGATAGTTTGAATTAGCATCCAAATAAACTCCAAAAACTGGAATTGGTTGTCTCTTAAGTAATTTTATTTTATTTTATTTTTGGTACCAGGGATTGAAATCAGGGATGCTTTACCACTGAGCCACATCCCCACAACTTTTTATGTTTTATTTTGAGACAGGGTCTCACTAAGTTATTGAGGCTGGCTTTGAAATTGTGATTCTCCTACCTCAGCCTCCCAAGCCACTGGGATTACAGGTGTGTGCCATCATGCCTGGCTCTCTCTTGTAATTTTAAATATTGTTTTACTTTTTTCTCACAACTTATTTGCTGTAAAAAATAAATAAATAAAACCAGTTTATTTTCCTGGGTACAAAATGAGGTACTAATAAGAAAGAACATGGTTGTGCCAGGCACAGTGGCACAAGCCTGTAATGCCAGTGACTCGGGAGGCTGAAGCAGGAGGATAGCAAGTTTGAGGCTAGCTTTAGCAACTTAGTGAGACCCTGTTTCAAAATTAAAAAAGGTGGGGGCGAGCTAGGGATGTAGCTCAGTGGTAAAGTATCCCTTAGGTTTAATCCCTAGTACCAAAAAAAAAAAAAAAAGGAACATAGATGATTATATGGCTATGTAGAAATAAAGATTCTGGAATCACAGAGATCTGAGTGTAAATCTGTGGAAAGCACCCAAGCATATGACTTTGAGCAAGATACTTAGTCTTTATTTTATAATCTATAAAATGGGCTTGAAATGACAGTGCCTGATGGATGGTGGAATTACAAAAGAAGTTAAAGAGGCGATTACAAATAAGTCTGCAATATCTGGAGATGTGCACCAGTTATCCCTTCTTTTACATTGGAAGTGTGGTGGCCAGTAGGGGGTGTCCATCCAATGCAGCCGCTCTCCCCTGGGCAATCAGTGGCTTTGTTTTACTGGCACAGAAGAACACTACTTGGTGAGTCACTTTTTAAGTCTGAAATCCAATTTGTTTCTTAATTTCCCCTGAGTCATATATCAAAGCCCCACCACCAGCCAGAACTACAGGAGCTTGTTTGTGACAAAGATCCTCCAGTCTAACTGCTCCCTGGTTGGAGGGGGGAAATGACCACGGAGCCTGCATTGACCTGCCTCCTCTGCCCCCTCTTTTCTCTTCTGAAGTCGGGGCTGATCCCCTTCCAAGCGGATGCACCAACCTTCCACACATCTACTCTATTCTGTGGCTTTTGATGTTTTTATTGCATGTGTCCTCATCTAGCAAAATATATATTTGCTTATTTATTCCTGTTCAATTAGTCTTGCCCCATTCCAAGGTCAGCCCCATGAAGGCTTGGACCTGTCTGCTTCATTTGCTGCTGTGTCCCCAATTCCTAGGGCAGTGTCTGGCACATAGAACGACCTGCAATTCATCTCTGCTGGATTGAGCTATCCAGAAAGTGAACTCTTTCGGTTCTCATCCTTTGGGGCATCCATACCAAGTGACATCCCCGGCCAAGGTGATGTTAGAGGTTACAAGCACTTACTATCGGAGAATGCCCTTCAGATTTCCACTCTGCTTATTTTCAAAATTTGGTTTGATGTTTATTTTCCTGCTTCTAATTTATGTTCTGTTTTCAATCTGTTATTCTATAAGCCATCTGGGCAATCTGTAAATCTATTATGTACAAATTAGAGAATCTCATTTCTTATAAAAATCTTGTTATCGATAACCGCCAAGATCTTTAAAATTTGGCAAAAATCTTCCTTCTCCCCCCTTTGGGATGATGCTGGTTGCTTACTTAGTAAACGGTGGTTAAAAACTCAGTGTTTTTGCTAAGAGCTTGTCAAGCATCTTGAATTAAAGGTATAGTACACATAAAAAAAATCTTTCAAGTAATATAATAACAGCAATGCATATATATTCTATGGCAATATAAGTCCCTTTTAATTTCCCTATTGTTAGATCAATGGATGATAATATGACCGTGAAGAACGTTCATTAGTCCAAGGACTTCTGCTCTTCAAGCATGCACAATAATGCATGTGTAGATCACACTGGAAAAGAGCTTCCGACCAGCTCCAAGGGGCATAGGAAACTTCTTGCCTGAGCCACTCTGCATTTTCAGTGGAATTCCTCCGACCATCTATTCCAAAAGCCTGCTCCAGATCCCTTCTTCCTACATAGAGAACTTGTTCCCACTCTCCATTTGATCCCCCCAGGCTCTGTCTTCTGGATCATTATCCAGTTTTACCTGCAGTCTCTGCCAATTCACTTGGACACTCTGAGAGGCTTTTTGATTTGGCATCTCCCCAAGACCCTGCTTTTTTGGCTTTGGTCTCACACACTGCAAAAATTGAGAGCCAAGTATGTCCATCCTCAGATCTGATTCAGTCCCTGAGGACCTTGCCAGCTGGTCCCTGTCTGGACAGGAGGAAGCATCTGACATTTGGCTCATTGTCAAAATATTCCAGAGGTACTGGAAAGGTTCAGGGCTTGGGGGCATCTCTTTATCCATTAGAAAAAAAAAAAAAAAGATGTTCAAACATGAAAAAAGGAATCTCTTCACCTCCACACCTCATCATATAATGGGAAGGTCCTAAGTGTCAAACCTCTTTTGTTGGGTACCAGCATGGTGACCAATGGATAGCTCAATACTCTTCCTGGGGTAGATAAACTTAATGGCCACAGCTCCCTTAGAGACGATGCTGAAGTCGTAGGCTCTGAAGATGCCTTGATAAATGGTACCTGATTTTGTTATAAGGAGATTTTTCAAATGTGTTTTCCCCCATTTCCATGAAAAATACATTCTTGTAAATCCAGAGGATACCCACAGAAAGAAGAAGGAACAAAACAGAACACCCACAGCCTCACCATCCAAAGGCAATCATTCAACTTTTTGGTATATTTATTCCAGTCTTTATTTTATTTCTTTTTGGTAAGAATGTGAGTACAGTCCTTTTTATTTTTAAAGTCCTTTTCTCTGCTTCCTCATACATGTGTTTCTTTTTAGTTTCCCTATTTTTTTAAAAAAATATTTATTTTTTAGTTGTAGTTGGATACAATACCTTTAATTAATTAATTAATTAATTTAGTGCTGAGGATCGAACCCAGGGCCTTGCACATGCTAGGCGAGTGCTCTACCGCTGAGCCACAATCCCAGCCCTATTTTTCCTATTTTGTATGAAACAGGGACTCCAAGTCGGCTGATTGTTGGAGGCAGCATCTATCTTTGCATTAGCTTCTCTTCTCTTTTCAATATTTGCATGTGTTATAGAAAAGGCTTCAGGGCTTTATAGTATCCCTGGATCTTAGTAGTAGGAAGCTCTACTCTGTGGACATGTGCCAGATATAGCTGCAGAATATGTGTATCTTTTTTTTCTTTCTGCTTACACAGATGACACCAGTGGTCACTCAATTTGTACACTACTCTTGTTCATTTAATGTTAATATGTAACATCAAAATGAAAGTGATTTAAAAAAAAAAAAAAAGCTTTTCCCCTAAATACAGGAAGTGATAGTGATAAAATCCATCTCCCGGCTACCTCATGGGTCTTTATTTCTGAGAGGGGGCTGCCTTTCTACTTTCGCTATAGCTACTACGGCTGTTGGACTTGGTGGAATTGGTACCTTAGTGAAATCCTTCTGGGGCAGCAAGCCTGGAGGACACAGGGACAGTGAGGGTTGTCACTTGTGCCCCCATCTTGACTGACTCATCCAAATCTGTTTCTGGTAGCTACCACAGACCCAAGCCCTGGTGGGCTTTGGGGCTTAGGTGACAGGTCAATCAGGGTGACAGTCTAGTCTGTTCCTTGCTCCATTATCCAGGTGGGGTCCTCTGGGATTTCTGTGCTTCAAAATCGTATAACATGACAGAATGAAGAGTGGAAGGAAGAGGAAGCTTCTCCAGGGACCTAAAGCAGGACTCAAGGCTCTGAGCTTCTCTATCATAGGTCACCCATCGAGTATGGTAGGTCACCCATCTTGGACGGTGTGATCAAAGTCAACTCACTGAACTGGCTTCTACTTCTTCATCTACCCAAACAGGACATTAATCTAGTCTTTTCCCATCTCTGGCCCTTTCCTTTATTGATTCCCTTTGTTTTTCATGAGATGCATCCCCACCACCCCCCACCACCAATTTTCTTTTCCTTTTTCCTCTCTAGCCTTCCACATATGAGAGAAAACACATAACTATTGATCTTCTGACTTTGGCATAATGGTCTCAAGTTCCATTCATATTCTCAAAAATGACCTAATTTCATGTTTCTGAATAAAACTCCATTATGTATATTCACCACATTTTCTTTATCCATTCATCCATTGATGGACACCTAGGCTGGTTCCATAGTTTGATTATTGTGAGTCTTTTTGCTACTATAAACATGGGTATGCATGAATCACTGTAGAAGGGTGACTTTAATTCTTTAGGATAAAAATCAATGGTGGTTCCATGCCTAGTCTTTTGAGGACCCTCCATACTGATTTCCATAATGGCTGTACCAGTTTACAACCCTACCAACCATGGAATAGTGTTCCCTTTTCTCCACATCCTCCCCAGGGTTTGTTATTATTTGTAGTCTTGATGGTTTCCATTCTGACTAGAGTGAGATGAAATCTCAGTGTAGTTTTGATTTGCATTTCTCTATTTGCTAATGATTTTGAACTTTTTTTCATGTATTTGTTGACTATTTGCATTTCTTCTTTTGAGAAGTGTCTGTTTAATTCATTTGCCTTTATTGTGTGTGTGTGTGTGTGTGTGTGAAGTTTTTTGAGTTCTTTATATATTCTAGATATGAATCCTTTGTTAGAAGAGGATTTAGCAAAGATTTTCTCCCATTCTGTAGGTTCTCTCTTCACATTCCTAGTTCTTTCCTTTGTTGTACTTAAGCTTTTTAACTTGATGCCATATCATTAATCAACTATTGGCATTATTTCCTAAGCTTTAGGGGGTCTCCAAGAATACTTTAAATGGGAAAAATGCTATGCAAATCCAGGTTATTCTTGTCACCATTATTTCCTTCACAGGGATATAGCAATAGTGATGAGCTCTGGGTTGGGCTAAGCCATTTCTAAGGATTGGGCCACTCCAAATCCTAAACAAATGCTATGTGTTCTTGCCCTGTAGACTTTAAGCAAGTCTATCCTTCCATGAATCACCAAGATGGAACTCATACTAGAAAGCACCAGTAAATCCTCACCAGCCTAAGACCTCTGTGGGACTAGTGGTGAGAGGGCTTTGGTGTACAATTATAACTCTCTCGTTCCTTTGGCTATAACATACAATGGAAAATTCTTATAACGCACAAGCAAAACAGACTCTGAGGATGAGGATTCTCCATGAAGACCAGTGGTTCAATCATTCTTTCCAAAGAATGCATGTTCCTAGAGAAGTATCCGTCTGAGAACTGGAGTTGGGTCTAGAAATTTCATTCCACCATTGAAACCATAGCTAATAACATGAAAGTGCTTTTGAAGGCGACTGATCATCCTATTTGGTTGTGCCTTCAGTTAGCATTTACATAATTTAATAACAAAGCTGTCACCTTCTCCCATTTGCTGGATGCTGAGATTCTGAGGAGAGCTGGCACACACTTTAGATTTGTCATGATCCTTATTTTCCCAAGCCATTAAAATATTTCTCTTCTCCAAATATTACTCTTTTCAATAAAGTCAGAGGCCTTTCTTTCCTTTAGATCAGTTCGTTTGTCTTGATTTGATGGCATTGAAAAAAAAAATAAACTCTTAAAAATTCCTATAGGAACACAGCTCCATCCATTTATTCATGAACAAGCATGACAGGGATCAAATCAGGGAAGTCTTTGACTGGAGATATTAATAGAACAGTGGGAAAGGAGTTAATCTTGTATTAGATTACAGTGGATAAGAAAACTGTCATCCAGTTGGTAGCAGCTTTCCCTAATTCTAATCATCCATGCATTAGGGAAAAAGCCTTAAATACACATTAAAAAGGTCTTCAGGCTTTAATGCCATTATAAATGCTGTCTTCACAGGGGGTAGCAATTACTTGTAGTGTTGCAAGCAGAGGAGCAGTCTCACAGGGACGCTGAACAAAGCTAAGCATGCCTGTCCAAAAGGAAAGCAGAGAACTTACTAAATGCAAGTGGAAAATGGTAATTAAATAGTGGAGAAACTGGATGACACCTTGATTGGGTGAAAAAATTAACAACAATGAGGGGCAGATGGACATAACGTGCCTGTAGAAGTGGTGCCCGAAAAAGGACACACCATCACCCACCTGGCATTCTGACTTGGGAAGCAGAACATGAATGGGATCAAGAGAAACACCAGACAAAGAAGAAGCAAAGAATAGTTAAATGTTCTTTAATACATTAAATCATTACAAAATTATATTCAGAACTATAAATATATGTTCCTACTGAAATTTTCTTAACTTCTTTGAAAATGTATTTTCAAAATTGTCAATGGTACAAAAAAGCAAAGAAAGGCTAAGAAGTGTTCCAGATTAAAGAGACATAGCAACTAAGCAAACAGTATGATTCCAGACTGGATTCTGTCCAGGAGGGAAATATGCTATGGAATGCATTTCCAACTAGTAAAATTGGAATATGAAAAACTGACTAGATAAAAGCATTGTAACAACGTTAAATCTCTTGAAGCTGGACAAGTCTGCTGTGTTTATATAAAAGAATACTGTGCTTAGGAAATGTACATTGAAGTATGTAGGGGTAAAAGGCATGATATATGGATCGTGTTCTCCAATGGTAATGATAATTTTATACACATACACACAGACTGAGCAAAATGGTAACATTCTGTAAGTATGGATAAAGGGCAGGACAAATTCCACTTACATAGGACTCTGAATTGGAGAGCAGAATGGTGTTTTCTAGGGGTTAGTGGGAGGGGGACATGAGGAGCTACTAACCAATGAACATAAAGTTTCAACTATTCCTGACATGTTCTGGAGATCTGATATACAAAACTGTGCCAATATCTAGCAATACTCTTATTGTATGCTTAAAATTGTTAAGAAAGTAGATCCCGTGTTAAACGTTCTTACTATAATAAACATTTGAAAAATGGGCATATGTGTATTCTTTGTACTATTGCAACTTTTCTATAAAGTTGAAATTATTTATGCATAAGTAGCTATTTTAAAAAGTCACTTAATGAAGTCAAGATGTTAATTCTCCCAAAATTGATCTATAAATGAGATGTAATTCCACTTTTTAGTAGAAAGTGATCCTAAAATGTAAATGTAAATGCAAGGGACACAGGACAACCAAATTTATAAGTCTTTACACTATGGATTTTAAAACTTACTATGTAATTAAGATAATGTGGTATCGGCATAATGATAGACATACTGTAGGTAACAGAACAGAATTGACAGTCCAGAAATAAATCCTTATATTTATGGGCAATTGATTTTGTGTGTGTGCGTGTGTGTGTGTGTGTGTGTGTGTGTGTGTATGCATGTGTGTATTACTGGAGATTGAACCCAGGGGTGCTCTATCACTGAGCTACACCCACAGACTTTTCTATTTTTTATTTTGAGACAGGATCTTGCTAAGTTGCCATGACTGGCCTGGAACTTGCAATCCTCCTGCCTCAGCCTGCTGAGTTGCTGGGATTACAGGTGTGTGCCCCTTCATCTGGTGGTCAACTGATGTTGGAAAATGGTATGGACACAGAGGAGGGGAAAGAGCCTTCAACTAATGATGCTGGGGCCACTGGATAGCCCTGTGCAAAAACAATCGTGCTAGGTGCTTGCCTCACATAGCACATTATAATGACTCAGCATGGAACATAAACCTGAATGTAAGAGTTTATAAGACTCTGGAAGAAAATAGCAGAAAATCTTTGTGACTTGGGTCGGGCAGAAAATTCTCAAGTGACACCAAATATAGAACACGTCCAAGAAAACAAGTAATTGGACTTGATCAAAATGAAAACTTTGGTACTCTAAATGACACCATTAAAAAACAAAACTATAAGCCACAGGAGAAAATATTTGCATAACATAGATTTGATCAAGACCTGTAGGTAGGCTAGATGAAGAACTTAAAAACTCATTAGTAGGAAAATAAACAACCTAATTTAAAAATGGGCAAAGAAATAGGAATAGTCATTTTGCCACAGAAGACATCACAAGTGCAAATAAGCATATCAAAGAAAAGATGCTCAATATTATCAGTCATTAGGAAAATCAATTAAAACCTTAATAAAGCAGAGAGACACCTGAAATTACCCACTAAAGCACCAAGACAATTAATGGGGCATGATTATGAGTCCAGGACCTTACTGGTTTCCTTTTCTGTTTCCCCCTTTCTCAGTCATTTAATGGAGCCTGTGGGTGTAGTGAAGTCTGGGGGTCTATCACATCACAGGCAGAGGAAGGGCACAGCCAGTTCTCCTGTCCCCACAAAGGTTAGAAAGATGTACTTACAGAGCGCTTCCTGAGCTGCCCCATACTATGCACAAACCAAGACATCAAATGGCAAGGAGAAAAGTGGATAATGCAAGCCTTAGAGCAAGGTTCGACCCAACGAGCACGTATGGGTCTTGAATAGTAGGACGGTGCAGTGAAACGTAATGAAAATGATGAAGGTAGTCAGTCTAGGCTTCCCCAGACTACGAAGCTGGAAACAGGGCACTAAATGCTTTTCTATTACTTGTCTTTTCCCTTAATCCCATCCAAACCATCACTTTTATCTCCTAAACATGCATTGTTAAGAATCCCCCAAAGTAGTTATTAACAAGTGAGTCAGCCGGTGCTTGTAAACCATTTTACAAACACAAAGGCTCTACAAATGTTTATTCTCATTACTGAAACTAATTTAATAACAGCGCAATATAGTATTCCCAGATAATGGTTTCTAGCAATGCTCACTGTGCATGAAAGGAATTGGCAGGGTGCGTGCCCGAACCCTGGCGAACCTGCGAGGGAGGCGAGGAAAACACGTTTCTGCTTTTCTGAATGGAGACAACCACCACGAGGGAGCAGGTTTTCTGCCCTGCGTGGAGCCACCTTTTCAAGTCTGCATCTTGGGGACTACACACTGCTGCTATACAGAATGGATGGACTTTAGTTCCCAGAACAGATCTTGAAAGAAGAGTGGCTTTTTTTGTGTGTGTGTGCATCATGCTTGCTTGGCATTAGATCCGATTACTGGATGGCTTGCTATGTACCTGGCATCAAAGAGACAAGAGATGGAAGATCCTTCTGATATGGCTGTTTAAGTTTCTTTATATGCTCTGTGAAAAGCAGTCCCTAAAACAGGGGCTTCTTATATCACAAAAGAGGTAGTAGAACTTTAGCTTGTGTGTGTGTGTGTGTGTGTGTGTGTGTGAAGGTGTGTATTAATGGCATTTTCTGTACCATCATGCTCTGGTATCCTGGGCCTTCTGATCTTGGTTGGAGACTGTCTCCCCAGGGTTAGCTGACTCTTAGAGGTAGGAAACTTGACTGTGAGCTTACCTTTGATACCCACACTAAGCAATCCTGAGTCTACATTACAACCTTCCGCCATTTATCATGGCCTGCAGTACAGGACACAGCCCTAATCACCCAGGGCCAGGTCCCAGGCAACTGAGTCCCAGAACCATTAAAATCATCTCCCTGCACCCGTCTCCCCTGCCTCACCTACTCCTTCCTCAATGAAGGCTCACATACTGCTCTCTCTTGGTCCCTCTGCCTCCTGAGGAGCTGGGACCTCCCCCTGTGGCTTGTGTGGTACCTCCCGCTTCTAGGAATCTGTGAGTGTAAATTTGTTCCTTCGTGACAGTCATTTCCATGTCTGCATGTTTTATCATCCCTGATTAAAACAGACACCAGGCACTTTTTTTTTTTCTTTTTAGGGTTCCCTTATCCAGTTGGATCCACAGTGGCAATGCTGGATCTTCTGAACACACCCCCAATTTTGCTTTTTGCCTGGTATTTTATGGCTTTAGGACTAACTGCGGGTTCCCATCAGGTGGATTCCAAATTGCATCGAGACATTAATCTCTGAGTTTCAGGTCTTTTTTTTTTTTTTTAAACTTTTTAGTTGTCAATGGACCTTTATTTTATTTATTTATATGCGGTGCTGAGAATCGAACCCAGTGCTTCACACAGGCTAGGCAAGTGCTCTAACACTGAGACACCGCTCTGGCCCTTCAGGTCTTTTTACTTAAGTATTTATTATATATTCTTTTAATGTGGTTCAGACCAGCACTTCCACCACACCCCAATGGAGAAGGTGAACAGCATTTCTGAGGCTTGATAAGGGATACAGTGAGCCACTGAGCAGCAAGGGGTGTGGACCCCTGAGGGAGTCCACTGCTTCTCACTGCCTTCATTGTATTTCACTGAAGCCTCTTTGGCTCCCCGAGAGTCCCCTGAGCACTCCACGGGAGAAATCAGCTCCTCCCGTTTTCTTCTCCTGCTGACAATCCTTCGCCATCTTTGGTTTTCAGATTTCTTTCTCATCTTGGTTTTCCAATTCATCACTTCTACGTGATAGAAAGACTGTTTTAATAAAATGTGCTTCTGGGGTATGATGACTACATTTATAATTAGGGGAGCTGGGGAACAGATGTATGATTAAAACTGGGAGGGTCCCGGAGAGGAGTGTCTGCTAGTGGAGTGGGTGTTGGCTACAGAGGTATGTTGGTCAGCTGTCCCAAATGGAACCATCTTTGGTTTTTGATAGTATAGTATCATCCTAGGCAAAGAAGAACAGGGGCCTATGGAATATCTAAGAAAAGCAAAAAGAAATGCTCAAAGATCCACTGAGACCTTTGATGGTTATGGTCCAAAGTCATCCAAAAATCTCAAACATGATTTGGTTGACCCAGGTCGTGGCCCATGGTAGAACAGGAAACAGTGAACACCACCTTCTACCCATTCTCTAAACCAAGACACCACAGAAGGAAAAACCAGAAGCTTCTCTGCAACATAACATCAAGAGTCGCTGAGTACCCCTTCCCAAGAGGACCGCCAACCCCAGCCCCAGAGAAGCCCTCCAGAGCAGGTCTTGGCCTCTAAGTCACTTGTTCTTACAGGACGTGCAGACCGTCGGGTCCCACAGAGAGAGACCACACTCACTAACTAGTCAGTTAATCTACCTGCCATTCCAGGGTTGTTCTGTTTGTACTTCTCCACTGAAATAAACCACGTGTTTTCTTTTGTTTAAAAAGTGAGTCTCTCCACCCACTGACTCTGTGTCCTTGGCTGGGCTACTGAACCTCGCTGAGCCTCAAATTCCTCATCAGATTATGGACGTAGCAGGCTGGCCCACGAAATGAGTTTACAGTTAAAAAATTTCAAAAATTTACAGCTAAGAAATGACTTTACCTTTATCAAAATTATGAGGATGAATGAGTTAATATTTCAACGTGAAGCACCTGATACACAGGAAGCTCTATTGAAGTATTTGATGAACCAGGGGGTGCTTTTTCTAGATGAGGAGTTCTGTGGCTTTTACCAAATCATCATCAAGGCTGTGTAGTGGCAAGGAAGATGCTTATAATACAATAGAAAAGGTCCCATGAAGATTGTGAGTCTTCTATATAAAATGTGAATGTGAGGGGCTGGGGTTGAGGCTCAGTGACAGGGTACCTGCCTTGCATGTGTGAGGCATTGGGTTTGATTTTCACCACCACATATAAATAAATAAAATAAAAGTCCATCAACAACTAAAAAAATTTTTAAAAAGTGAATGTGAAATTAATCAAGTCACCAGATGAAATGAAACTAGTGTGTGGGGATTAAAAGAATCTTCTGATGTGAGGACATTCTGTATCACTTTGGCAAGTTTTAAAGTTTTGCAGAGCCTTGGAGAGGGGCAGTGGGGAGTGTGGGTGGAGCTGTTTTTCCTGGTTGGAATGAGTCACTTGATCCTTCTAGTAGAGCTCAGACAGTTGTCTCCTGCTAATGGAAACCTACTCAAAGGAGCACCCTTAAAAAGAGGAGAGATAGAGAGAGGTCCCAGCAGCTGGAGCCGGAAAGAGGCATTGCAGTCCGAGGGGCTGACCCTGTTCTCCTCCCAGCTTTCTGACTTGCTGCTGGTGGTGCCCATCAGGGGAGGGCGGGAACCTAGAGCATCCTGGCAGATTAGATGACTGAAAATAAAGAGATCAAAGCATTTGAGGGTTTCAAGGTGGGGATGAAATACTCTCATTTGTGAAGTGGATTGTGCACTTGTAGTGAAATAAGTCACTCTAGTAAAGGACAAGAGACACTGAGGTCAACATCAGTACCAGCTCCAACACTGGCAATAGGTTGGAATTCCTTCCTCTCCCCTTTCTCTGATCTTGGTGTCTTATCAGCTTTCATTGCTGCTTCTTCTCCAGGATAAAGCAACATGGACACAGTGGCCTGGGTCCTCTGTGTTCACAGGGTCCTCCATTCCCAACTCGCTTTGCTTCCTTTTTCAATTCTTAGGCTAGGAAGAAGCCATAGAGATCCTCAGCCAAGGGCTCTCAAGAGTCCTCCACTAGGGTGAGTAGGTCAGAATCTCCCAGGGAGCTTAAGCAAGGCCCCTGAGCTTTATGAAGTGGCCCTTGGCTGGGGCCTAGGAGTCTGCATTCACCACCAAGGTGAATCCAAGTTCTGCATGGGAATCATAAGTCACCTAGATCATTTTTAGTCAGAAGAAACTACCAGACCAAAGTCTGCCTTTTTCTTTACCTCTCGACACTTTTTTTTTTAGTACTGGGGATTAAACTCAGGGGCACTTGACCACTGAGCCACATCCCCAGCCCTCTTATGCATTCTATTTAGAGACAGGGTCTCACTGAGTTGCTTAGCGCCTTGCTGTTGTGAGGCTGGCTTTGAACCTCCTGCCTCAGCCTCCTGAGCCGCTGGGATTACAGGTCAAACACTTTTTATTTTTTCTCTATCTTCACTCCACTTTCTCCATCTTCCTCTCGCTTTGTCTGAGCTTGGACTCAAATTTTAACTACAAAAATGAAAACCTCAGTCGAGAGAAAACAGGCTGGCAATCTACCGTCACTAATAGATGTGCTGGCGCTGTTCCAGGGCAGGCTGATACCCTGACATCTGTCTCAGTCAGAGGGAGGATGCCGGAGCCCTGTACACATCTGTCCTGGCAACTACAGCAGGGAGACACTGAATTAAATTGGAGTAAGCTCTAAGCCTAATGAGCATTATTAGTGTATCTGCATGCAGTTAAGAGGAAGCAACCTTTAGCCTCATGTTTGTTCTGAACCCCCTTCTGAGCCCGGGAGGATCCCAGGGTTTAAGCTCAGACCTGGGTTGCCTTCTATTGTCTTGATCAGATATCTGAGGACTAGACTTCCCCCAACTCCAAGGAAGTTGGGACGGCTGACACGCCTCAGGGATATCTTTCTCACCGATTCAGACTCTTTATTCTCCCTCCCATCCAAAGAGAAAGCTGAATGCTGTGATTTTGTACCTCTGAATCAGTGTGACACACTTGGCATTCGGTTTTGTTTTTGACAGTCATCCCGGACACTCCCTCAAGGGTTGCTCCCAACCTTTCTGTGCCAGCCGTCAGTTTCAATGTCCAGCAAGGGCCCTATGTCACCCTCTGTCCTGCTCCACTATCTCTCGACATGCAGGTCACTTTGATTCAGGTCATGTGCCTTTTAACCACCTGTCCTCCTCCTCTTGAGGGGTGGGATAGAGATCTGGAAAAAGATAGAGCTCAATGAAAAACATCCAACTATTGCTCTGTGTGTGTGTGTGTGTGTGTTTGTCGGCACCCTAGCAACCTAGTATTAATAGCTTAATACTTAAACGTTTAGCCTGGATACTTGATATTTTGCATTTTGGAAACACTTTATGAATAAATATAAATCCCCATGAGAGTTCTAAGCACGTCGCCTCCTGTGTGTGCGTGTGTGATTTCTGTTTCAATGATGCCATGATTATTTTACATTTAATGAACTAAAAAAATAAAATAAAATAAAAAGCTAGGGATTTGGGGGTGGATACTCTGGAGATTTAAATCCTGATGCCACTGCTTTGTTAATTAGCTTTAATGATTCTTATTACTTTAGTTAGGTTTTTTTTAAAAAAATACACCTTTAATATTAAAATTCTTTGGAAAACGTACATATTGCTAAGCAAAAAACAAGAAAAAGGAGGCTTTGAACCAGACATTAAGGGTGGACCCCCACATGAGGCATGCTAGGAACAGTAGGAGGGAAGGTGAGAGCAGAAGTTTGGGGAAAATAGTCAAATTGGCCAAGAGGTACTAAGCAACTTAGTGAGACCCTGACTCTAAATAAAATATAAAAAAGGGCTGAGGATGTAACTCAGTGATTAAGTGCTTCTGGGTTCAATCCCTTGTACCAAAAATACAAATAAATAAAATAAAACTGAATAAAGAATATTCCTTGCCTAAAATAAAATTTGGCTTATCCTGGAAGCTTTACTATGAGTCAAAGCATTTGGGATTTATCTATCAGGTAAATCAAATGCTATGTTCTTGGCTTAAAATCCTCTGTCTGGTTCTTGAACTTTAGTAAGAGAAGTTGTTCCCCTACACTCAGCCCCATTGCCCTTGGTTGGCTAAAACGCGTTTCCACGTGGGGTCCCTGGTGAAGTGTGTAGGCACACTGTGTGGTTCTCCCTCCTGAGTGGGCCCAGCTGTGATGCTGGTGTTGCACCTCCAATGTCACCACCTCTGGCCTGGAATCATTGGCTCCTATCTCCCATGTCATGGAGGAGGCAAATGTTAGAACTGGGCACCCAGCAGCAGTGGTGGCCCTAACATTGTACCCCTCATCTCCCTCCTGGCTCTCTCGGTGTGCCATGGGGACAGGGGGAACCTGGACTGGAGGTGGACACGGATTACACGCCTGGTTTTGCCACAGAATACTTTAGGGTAAGTCATGGCACACTCCTGCTCTTCCTCTGGAAAGGAAGGGGTCCCCCCCCACCCCCGCCGCCCCTGACCTCCCAGATCCCAGTGATTACAACAGTTGATGCTGACTTTGGGCTTTACAGTTCACAAAAGGCTTTCATTCTGTGCTCAGGAATTTCCATGTCGGCATGTGAGTTTCACCATCTCCACTGACAGATAAGGAAGGTGGGTCTGGCAGTGACCTAAGGGGCCATGGTCTTGCATTTAATGGTGAGCAGGAATGAACCAGAGCTTGGGATCCCCTGTTCTCTGCTCAGCTTGACTCCTTGTCCTTCTCTTTCTAGAGAAGTGGCTCTCAAAGGCTCCTTCCAGATCTCAGTGCTATGATTCTCAAGGTTCTGGGCAAACTCTGTCTAGTTTTCTGTAATGAAAATTCCAGATAACTTTTACCAGTCTTTGAACTTGTGCTTTATAGGAAAAAAACATTACAAAAGAATGTATGACCTATGTTCTAATAATATGTGACCTTAGCATCTCAAATTTTATTGAAAGTCATTATTTTAAAATAAAAGCTAGCAGGGAAGGGATAGATACTACTTCATGAATCAATGGCTGAACAGAGCATTTGATTTACCTGATAGATAAATCCTAAATGCTTTGACCCACAGTAAAGCTTCCAGGATAAGCCAAATTTGATTTTAGGCAAGGAATATTCCTTATTCAGTTTTATTTTATTTATTTATATTTTTGGTACAAGGGATTGAACCCAGAGGCACTTAATCACTGTGTTACATCCTCAGCCCTTTTTTTGTATTTTATTTAGAGTCAGGGTCTCACTAAGTTGCTTAGTACCTCCCTAAGTTGCTGAGGCTGACTTTGAATCCTCCATCCTCCTGCCTTAGCCTCTCAAGCCACTGGAAATTAAAAATTCTTAAGGAAATAGTACAGACATATGGATTCTTGAAATCTCACAAATCTGAAACTGTCCCCATGGTGAATCAGCCAGTCCTTTTAAAGGAAATGAGCTGGCATACCATGTCTTGAATTTTACCATCTCAGTAGCAGCCATTGAATCAAAGTTGATGTGCATTTAATTTTAATTCATTTCCATCAATAGTGATGGAAGTTTAAAAAATAATCTCGCAGACCAATAAAAATACATCTTGATATTGCACCGTGAGAATTAAATGGATTTCTCTCTCTCTGAAGATAAGAGAAAAATCAGAGGAGGCAAATCCCCCATCTCTAGGAATAATTATGATATCAGTATGTAAATTAAATTGCCTGGAAATAATCATATTTGAAGGAAAGTAGATAAAACATCCTGAGATGAGTCATCATGCATAATGGCTCTGTGACATAAGGCTGTGTGTTTTTGTGGTCTTAGCTTGTCAACTCTGAATTGATTTTTAAAAAAGTAAAACAATAAAAAACACAAAAAAGGGGGCTTCACTTTTTTCAATTTTTTTTTTTTTTTTTTAGTGGTGCTGGGGATTGAACCCAGGGTCTTGTGCATGCAAGGCAAGCATTCTACCAACTAAGCTGTATCCTCAGCCAGCTTCACTTTTTATTACCACATTCTTATGAGATGTTTGAAAAATTTTAGAGCCACATTGCTATCAGCTCTAAACAGCCTTGGGGAAGATTTTTTACTGAACAATAAAACTTTCTTCCTTATGTTTAATACTATCACTTTTCTTTTGCCTGAAGACGCCCTGCATTTTTATAAAAAGAAGGAATACAAATGATTATCCCAAACAACATTTCTAGTAAATGAAATTCATTCAAACCACATCAAATAAAGCGCAGAGGATTAAACACTTCAGAGAGTGGGAAGTTAATATTCAAACATAACGAATCTAGGACCTTCTGCGTGCTAGTCTGGTCTATCTTTGGCAAAGAAAGGCAGCATTCCAATATGCTTTGTCTCCCCTTAGTGTGCAGAATCTGATTTCCATGTTGCCGGCTGCTATTGAAAGTAATCCTAAAATTCAAGTTGATAATCTCTTAGCTCTTCTGCTTGTATTCTAAGGTGATCCGTGATTCAAACCTGAACAGAACCAGACACTGTGATCTAAGAAGAACCTTCAATTATTAAAACAAAAACAAAAACCCTATATACAAGACGTGAGCATGTTCTACTCCATTTCCTTTAAATAGAGAAAGAGGAAGTACTCGTCTGCACAGCGGATGCTCATGCTTGATGGGTTAGCCAGCAAAACCACTCAACGTCAAGAAACTAAACATAAAGGGTCCTAATTTGTTAGGTGCTTGAGAGTTGGCTCTGGCTAAAGGCAGGAAGTTGGCAAGATGAGTCCTTAAGATCCATTCCAATTCAGGAATGGGTATTGTGCTAGTCTTTGGCTTGAAGGACGTCTAATCCAGTGTTGGATGGTGTCCAGCCTTGTTCACTTAATAGCCAACATTTATCAAGGGCTTGCTATGTGCCAGGCCCTGTGTTAGGCATGGGGACAGACACAAAGAAGATGGTTTCTGCCCTTGAAAAGTGTGATACAGTCTTTCATGGAGGGAAGTGCTACATGCAAAGGAAGGAATTCTAAGGAAGGCATGACAGACTCCATTTGTGGTCTGATTGTTGAACGCAGTTGAAGGCTGGATCCTTTGGTGAATGGCAGATGGTTTAAATGTGGACTATATCAAAGAGAGTTTACATCTCCTGAGAGGTACCTGCTGGTAAATTGATTCCTCTTTGTGTCTCAGAAATAGCCGCTCGTCCTACAAGGTTGAATTATGCAAGGTTCTGTTTCCTGTTGTTCTTAAGAAACACAATGCTTGTAGTATGTAATGCTTCTCTCAAAGCTCCATTCATGCAAAGAGCTCATCTGTCATTCCTGGCTGCAAAATGGAAAGTGTGCTATTATACCAATTAAGGCCCAATTAGTGCCATTTATTTAGTCAGATATTGGGGCTTGGTTAAAACAAGAAAAGAGTATATAAAAACTAGAATTGGAAGCCAGGTGCTACCTATTCCAAACCCAGAGTTCTCCACAAAGCTTAATCAAGTTGATGGTAAGGGTGAAATTCTCCAGCAGAGGAGCTGTGGCTGTGGCTGGGGTCTGTTCAAGAAAATGGGGACAGATGCTTTGAAGTACGGGAGATGCATGGAAAAAAACTTGATGGAAACTGTCACCAGGGTCTCCATAGTGGGTGGGCTATAAAATGAAGCCACATTAACCTATTGCAAATTTCAGGATACTCTGGGTTGGATTGCTCTTGTCTGAAATATTTTATGTGTGTGTGTCTGTCTGTCTGTGTGTATGTATCTATCTACTTATTTATTTAAAGAGGGAGTCCTGGGATGTTTAACTACTAAGCTGCATCCACAGTCCTATTTAATTTAATTTTATTATTTTTTAAAAAAATATTTATTCTTAAGTTTTAGGTGGACATGATATCTTTATCTTTTATTTATGTGATGCTGAGGCTCGAACCCAGTGCCTTGTGCATGCTAGGCGAGCACTCTATGAGCCACAACCCCAGCCCCTTAATTTTATTTTGAGACAGGGTCTCACTAAGTTGCTCAGCCTGATCTGGAATTGGCAATCCTCCTGACTCAGCCTCCTGAGCCACTAAGATCACAGGTGAGTGCCACCACACCCAGCGCTGCATGACCTCTTTTTTTTTTTTTTATTGGTTGTTCAAAACATTACAAAGCTCTTGACCTATCATATTTCATACATTTGATTCAAGTGGGTTATGAACTACCATTTTTACCCCATATACAGATTGCAACTGATGTGATTCTGTAATCTGTATATGACCTCTTTTATATATCTCTTCTGGCGAGACTGGTGCCCAAGCAAAGAACACATAAGGAGGAGCCATGGTAGGATCAAAGAAAAGCTTGAGACCAATCCAGATCCTGGCGCTGGGCCTAATGAGGACCGGGCAAGAACTCATCACCCTGTGAGATCGAAACAAGAGACCCGGAGAGCTTAGCAGTTCAAACCTTCCTTTGAAGAAATCCTATTAAGAATTCATATTTACAAAAAAGCTTCCTCTTCACCTCAGCACGTTGGGGAGCAGTTTAGAAACCCGGATTTCTCTGTACTTGCCATACCCAACTCCAGCCATACTCCTGTGCGAGGCGTCTTAAATTCCATGTGTGAAGGAAGAGCAGCCTTCCCTTTGCCAATCTGGTGAACTTCCACTCGTCCTTCCAGATCTCTACCAAGTGAGTGTTTTCTAACAGAATCACTGGAGGCACCTGTTACAGATACACATATATGGACTCCAACCCCAATGTCCTAGATGCAATTGGTATGGAGCTCTAGTGAAGAAGGGGTTCTGATGGGCAGCCAAGCTTGGGACCCACTGCAGATCCTACTCTGCCCAGTGCCTCGAGGAGACAGGACTTATGGTGGGATGGACTCTGAACTTTTTGGGAAGGGGAAGAAGTGGTGGGGAGAAAATCTGAGTCAGCACCTTCCCGAAAGCCTAGAGCTGGGCAAGGCCAAGGTCTTGTCAGGAATGCTGCCTTGGAGCTGCAGCAGTAGCTCTGGGTTTCCTGATTTCATTATGGACACAGACTTGCGACAGATAACAAGCAAGCCCAGGCACACAGGACGTCCGAGGGGGCTTACAGTACACACATCTTCCAGTTTTCTCTTGGGTGAGGCTCTGAGAAAATGCAAAGCTCCGTGAAGGTTACAGCTGTCCCATTAAAAAACAAACAAACAAAAAAAAAAAACAAAACTCAGTGGTGGTAATTCGAACTTTTTTCTTCTTCTGATGTTTCCATTTATAAGGTTTTTAAAGGGTGCCAGAAGGAAAACAACCCGCTGCTTGTTTTGACTGATGGGTTGTGATCGCTCTGAACATTGTCAGCATTGACGTCTGTATGCTACACATGGTTCAATAAAGAGAATCCCCTCACGGGCCCTCAACTGCCATCTTCATAAAACACCCCGTACAGAAGCAAAATATTGTTGAGTTGTGACTGTGTGAGCAGCTGGTGCGAGCACAGGATGGATCCCATTGAGAACGTCTAAGCATCCTAGCTGGTGTCATTTAGCATCTCCATTCATGATAACATGACTTCTTATTTGCATAAAGTCTCTAGGTCCTTCTTCATTTTCCACTGTAATTGAGGTCCAGTACTGAGCCAGTATGATTATTTATTACCTTTGTTCCCTCACCCTCTGAGTTCAGGTTCCACTATAAAGTGAGGTGACGTAACGCCCAGAGAAGAAAACTTACCGGCTATTTTCTTCTGCCTTTGTATTAATATTACTCTGACACAGGCTACTTCTTACCAATTTTCTATTTGTTGTATAATTTTGGGCTCTTTTGGTGAAGTGGTTAATGTATTCATTTTTTATTCCTTTGTGAGGTCTTCCCTTGTTTATAGAGTTTTACCTTCTCCCTTCCTGGGATGGTCTGGATTTTAAATGTGCCCCCAAAAGCCCTTTGTGTTAGGCTTGGTTGTCAGTGTTCAGTTCTAGTGGGAGATGGTGGGACCTTTAGTAGGTGGGGCCTGGTGGAAGGAAGTTAGGGCTTTGGGGGTGTGACCTTGAAGGGGATATTGGGACCCTGGCCCCTTCTTGTTTCTCTGTTTGCTTTCTGGCCATCACAAGGTAATCAGCTTTGCTTTGCTACAAACTCTCTACCATGAGTTACTAAATCACTACCATCCCCCAAACAATGAAGCCAACAGACCAGATTGAAAATTCTGAAATCGAAAGCCAAACTAAATTTTACCTCAGGTATTTTGTCACAGTAAGGAAAAGCTGACTAACATATTGCTACAGATCATTTTCTGCCCCCCTGGTCTGCCTTTCCCCCCCCTTTTGTTAGCTGTTCTCACAATCCAACTTAATGCATCCTTACTGCGCATCCTGTCTATCATCTGTCTTTCTTACCAGTAGCTTCAGCAGAGCAGGATCTGGTTTGACCTTTAACACCTGTACCTACTTCCCACTACAGTGTCTGAAACAAACTACGTGCTCAACACACATTGGCTGAACAGACATGGAAATGACCATGTCTTGCTTTTAATAAAGAGACTGAGCTAGTTTAGGGAACAGATATTCAGAAACTCCACATTTCAATTTCTAAATCTTAGGATAATATAATGTAAGGATTCCCATACTTTTCTTTGAGTCACAGGTCCAGAAAACTTACGAAAATTTTGTGTTCTAACAACTAAGTAGCCATTTGGAAAAAATTCATATAGATTAGGAGAAAAATATTTTACTTTTTAATTCCCGCAATTACTTACTAAATGGATATGTGCATCTATTGGGCACTGTACAACTTCTCAAGCCTTGGAATAGGAATAGACACCACTACATTAGTTCTGTTTTCACATGGTACTTGTTTTTAATCCCAAGTGCTGACAACCCAGCTTCCCAAGGACAGTGTCTTAGTCAGCTTTTTTATTGCTGTGACTAAATGATCCTACAAGAATAACTTTAGAGGAGGAGTAGTTTATTTGAGGGCTCCCGGTTTCAGAGGTCTCAGTCCATAGGCAGCTGGTTCCATTCCTCAGGGCTCAAGGGGAGGCAGAACATCATGGTAGAAGAGTGTGGTGGAGAGAAACAGCTGACATGATGGTCAGAAAGCAGAGAGAGAGGACCACTCACCAGATACAAAATATACACCCCAAAGGCACGCCCCCAGGGACCCACCTCTGCCAGCCACACCTACCCTCCTTCAGTTACCACTCAGTAAATCCCATCAGGAGATTGATTCACTGAATGGGTTAAGGTTCTCATAACCCAATCAGATCTCCTCTACACTTACATGCTTTGTCTCACACATGAGCTTTTGGGGGACACCTCATATCCAAACCATAACAGGCAGGATGTCATGAAAAGGCAAGTTGTGTGATCTAACGTGGAATCTGAACTTCAGTTCAGCAGAAGTTCGTGTGCTATCCAACTGATGCCAATTTTGCTTGCTTCTTCTACTCACAATGGAAAATAACCTGCCTCATCCTAAATGCATAAACTCTGAAGTTGGGTGAGTTTCCTCATCTTTAAGAAAGAGAAAATAATAGTATCTCTTTCATTGTTTCTGTTTTGTTTTTGATTATGGGGAAATTTCAAAACTATATAAAAGCATTCAGAATAAGATGGGTAACCCCCATATCCCATCACCAAGCACCTGAACCACTGAAGCATGGCTAATACTGCTCCAGCCACACCCCCAACACTCTGTTTCCTACCATTGGAATGTAAAATCCAGGTTTCATCTATAAATATTTCTATATGTAAGACACATAAAAGTGTTAATATGTAAAACACTAAAATACTTCTTAGTTTTTATTTTGGCAAGAATTCCATGCCTTTAATTCAGCACAGTGCCGAGCATCCTGAATTCACTCACTGCTTCCTCTCCAAGGATGTCATACAAGTAGAGGGTGGCATGCTCATGTTCATTTGCCTTAACTTAAAGGTATACCCGTGATCACAGGGAACAGGGATGCTATAGGTGCACTCGCCACTGGCATGCAGTCAATCCTCAGTATCCACAAAGGATCGCATTCAGGACTCCTTCCTCCATTCCAAAATCTGAGGATGCTCGAGTCCCTTATATAGAACAACATCGTGCCTGTATATAGCTTATGCATATCCTCTCGTATACTTTCAACCACTTATCATACCTAAGGAAATGCAAATTCTGTGTAAATAGTTGCTATCCTGCATTGTTGATGGAATAATGATAAGGAAAAATAAGAGAAAGCTATACGTGTTCAGTAGAAATGCAAAGTTTTTCTGAATATTTTCATTCTGAGGTTGATCAAATCTGCAGATTAGGAATTTATGGAGCTAGAGGGTTGACTGTATTTTAGCAAGCATCTTCTCCTGGAGGAATTTCTATTGATCTATCACGGAGAACATAACATTTGAATGGAATCTTTTAAAAAATAAACAACCAAGCCATATCACATTTAGTCCGATTTTTCTGTTCTGGGTAGAAATGCTCTTTGGGTAAGGTGGAAGCTTAAGGGTATCTCTCTCTTACCTCCTAGCACTGTGGACATTATGCATTTAATTAAGTGCATTCAAATGCTATGTATTCATTATAGCACAACTTTAAAAGAACTAGGAAAAATTAGAACAGGGCAGGAGGTCCAACTCTCCTGAAACTTCTCTGCATACATCTGACTGTGAGGGCCACAGCTGCTAATTTATCCAGTTGTTCAGGCGTGAGGTAGACAAATGACCATGGGCAAGAAACAATGGCTATTTTCTTTTAAGTAGTTCACATAATTCTCCATTCCCTCCTGAGGCTTGATTAAAATGTGACTTATATTGCTCTCTTGTCTTGGTGTCTCTTGGTACATCATCCTGAACTCAGCCCAGGGCTCCCTAGTGAGCGTGGGATTATGGGTACATTAAGCATCCTTTTGACTTGCCACCCTAGCAGCAAATCCTCCAGTCAGCTCTCCTGAAGTTGCTTGCTCCTGAACCTTAGTGATTATCTGTGTTGAACGAGCTATCGATCTGTATATTTTGATTTAAAAGAGTGTTTGGTTTACTGATCTGTGAGAAGCCCTAACTAAAATTCTTTGAGTTTTATTTAGCCCCAGGGCAAAATTCACAATTAAATCATCTACAGTAAATAACTATTACTTTTAGGTGATGAGCATATCTTAGACTGGGAAGCTGTTTTGAAATCTCATCAACGTATTCTTTCTAGAGCATTCATTTTATCATCTGCCACCAATGTCACATCATAATTTCCATGTAGCTCTTCCCAGAGATGAGCAGTAATCTCATACAGAGGGAGCAAAGGAAAATATTCCTGCAAACAGAACAAATGGGTTAGAAGTAACTCAATTAACCTCCTTGACAACTTGCAGAGGGTAGGGACTCAATAAAATCACATTTGTCAATAGCTCGTTCAAGGAGTAAATACAGAAACGATACTGTGTTATATACCTGACTACTTCACAGTTCTTTGTTTAAACAGTTTTTACTGGGTTAATGGAATCACTGACTGAGGTCACTCATGCCCATAGATACACTCAGTTTTGATTCATTTTTTTAAAAAGCATTATAAGTAAGGTTCCAGGGGGAATTTTAATCCATTTCTTTATCAGTGATTTGCATATTAACTCCTGAACCTCACTATATAAAACTGTCTAGAACTGGTAAATTGTTAAAAAATACCCTGGATCCTCTTGCCAGCTATATTCTCAATGCCAGTCACAACCAGGGAGGTCTTTGAGAGACTTGAACCTCTTATTCCAACTTCCCTGCCTATGTTTAAAGCAAAGAGGAGCTCAGGAGTCAACTCTTGGTCCTGGAGATAGGATGCTCCAATAGGGAGATGAACTGGACACGAATCAGAGAAGCAGAGAGTGGAGACTATATAAAGAAAATTAATCTAATCCAACTCGCATTGGGATTGTTGCCTGTTTTTCTGGGAAGAGAAACTTTTTTTAAAAAAAATATATTTTTATTTGTAAGAGGAACACAACACCTTTATTTTATTTATTTATTTTTATGTGGGGCTGAAGATCCAACCCAGTGCCTCACATGTGCTGGGCAAGTGCTCTACCACTGAGCCACAACGCCAGCCCTAGAGAAGCTTTTTTTCAATTAGTCAGGTAGTGTTCAGATGTACCCGAGTGTTCACAGGCAAGTTTGGGACGATTTAGTGACCAAGGTCCCAAAGATTTCACTATTGCCATCCTCACTGCCATCTATTGCAGCCCGAGGCTGTACAGGTAGAAATGCACATTGCATCTGAGAGTTTCTTTCACCATTGTTAAAAAGTCAGAGATGGTAAATTAGAAAAGACCATAAACTCTTTGCTACTCCTTGCACCGAGAGGCAGAGTGTAATTTTCCTTCTTAAATCTGCACTGGCCTTGGTGAGTGATGAGGTCAATAGAATGCAACTAATGTGACTCCTGAGCCTGGGTCATAAGAAGCTTTGCAGTTTCTGCTTGGCTGTCTTGCATGAGCTGTCTGGGGACTGTGAGCTGCCATGGAAGGGAAACTACTATCTTGATGCCAGGAGGCAGGAGAAACTGTATGGAGCTGCTCCCGTAGAAGCTCAGGCTGAGATCAGTCCCCAAGTATCCCTGTTAAGACACCCCGCATGTGAGTGAAATCCTTCTAGAACTTCTAGACCAGCCCATCTGCCAGCTAAAGACTGCCAAGTCTTCTCAGGCAATGCCACATGGAGCAGAAGCAGAGCAGCTGAGCCCTGTCCTCCACTCCTGACGCATCAGCCATGAGATATAACAAAATGGTGTGGTGTAAGCTGCCAAGTGGAAGAGTGGTTTGTTACACAGCAGTCGATAACTGGAACAGGAAGCACACGGCTTCACAGAACCAGAGAGAAACCGCCACTTCTGGAAACACAGCCAACTGGCCTGTGGGGAGGATGGCTGGCACACGGTTAAATGAACTGAGTCCATGGAGCGCTCCCAGGGGCCTCCCAGGGCGGGTCTGGAGGAGACCACAGAGACAATGTGGCTTTGTTAAAGAGAAGCCCAGCGTGAGAGGTCAGGGAGGGCATTCGAGAGGAATCACAGTGCATGAGGGTTGGTTAGACTGGTGTCTGGAGCAGATCATCTTAGTAATTTTGGGGAGGGACCAGGAAGGAAGTCTGAAAAATCATCTCTCAGATCCCTATTTTGGACAATGATTTTTTTTTTTTTTTTAAAGTCTGACTCTTCTCAGGTCAGATACAAACCGAGAGAGGGAATATAAAATCACTGCTGTGGTTTGTCACCTGTAGTAGCAACGGAGAAGAGAGCAAAGAAAGCCATTTAGCAACATGTGGGAATCTCAAGTAATGACACACCAAATTGGTCATGGGGTAGGTGACCACTTATTCTGATTTGCCCGGGACACCTTCAATTAAAGCCTGCTATTCTAGATAATTATTTAGAATAAGAGAATAATAATATTCTTATTTAGAATAAGAGAATAATAATATTCTCTTTTACTCTACAAAAATGTCTGGTTTTGGATAATAAATTATGTGCTTGCTGTATTTCTAGGGATCTATACGGCTCAGAAGAGTCTTTTCACTTTATAGACTCCTATGAAGATACTACTGGAGGGGTTTATTAAAAACTTGTGGGGTTCTGCTCTGGAGGTAATGTCCGTCTTCAGGTTTGATATTTCACGTATTCACTCAACAACTGTTTAATGAGAACCTATTGTGTTTTTTTCTATGTGTCACCAAATACCTGGGAATGATGATGTAGGAATAACAAGGTCTTTACTTGGGTGTAACCATTGGAGATGTCATTGGAGGGGGTGCTACTGGTTAAGATAGTCTTGTAAGTTCATGTCCTGATGGATCTCCCACCCCAATCTCAAAAACATAGCAATGCCAGTTATAATACAAAAATGGAAAACTACAAAGACACAGCTGGACTCCAAAACAAGAATAAACATATCCAGGGAAATGGAACAGACAGGTAAAGCAGTGAGAAGGACTAGACACTGGCCAGCAGTCATGCCTGGGCTTGAAACAGGCTGGCTGTGATGGTATCCTAGCTCTGGCAGAGAAAAGGGACTCAAATGACCCACAGGAGCCAATGGATGGGAACCAGTCTCAGAGTTTAAAGTCTCACATAGGTTCTTACTCTCATCAAAGTATAATGGGACAATCTGTCATTGCTAGCTATCGCTTGGGACCGTAGCCTTTTACAAATGGAAAGTCTAGGGAGGAAGAAGAACAAAGACGTGGTCTGATCAGGAACCAAACCAGGTTACTTGTGTCCTTAAATATTTACATCTCTCTGGGGCAGGAGCTTCAACACATCATTTTAAGATGAGTTCTAGGCTGGTTCTTCAGTGGAGAATACAGAAAACCACTAAATAGGGAGAGGAACACACACCACAAATAAATGATTCTCTACCTAAAATGAGTCCATAAATCAAAATTTCAACACACGACGAAATCTAACATCAAAAGCAAAATCAGAAATAAGTTTTAAAGTTTATTATAGATCTGCATTATCCAATATGGTAGCCATTAGTCACATGGATTATTTAAATGTAAATTAAAATCAAATGAAATGTGAGTGCTTAATGGCTTTACATGATTAGTAGCTGTCATAGGGACAGTGCAGATATACATTTTTTTGATCACTGCAAGTTTTTGGACAGTGACGCTCTAGAAGACACGTATCTTATGGAACCATCCAACCAAGATTTTAAAATAAATATGTTTATGATACTTAGAAGATAAATGAAGTAATGTCTTCCACTTAGAAAACAGAAAGAAATTACACAATGAAGAATACAAAAATGAAACAAAAATAAAATAAGAAAAATCGCCCTCTGGAAATGTTGGCAAATATAGAGGGAAAAAAAGGTGTTAGTGATTCAATAATTGGTGAATGGGATGACAAAACTGAAGAATTGACTCAGGATATAGCAACAAAAGATAAAGTGATATTTTCTTGCAAAAACTAGTGGGAAAAGAAGGTCATTCTTGGCTTGAATAAGTTAGGGGTTTTGTTATTAATGTGAAGTGATCTGAACGAAAAAGGCAGTAATTCAGAAAAAAGTCACATGGGAAGAAGAGATGAAAGCCATTTTTGGAAAGTAGCAAACTCAAAAACATCTGGTCAACCACTGGGCAGCCTTAGCCATGGTAGACACTGGATCTGGGACTCAACATTTCTGTGCAGGCTCTGACCTTGCAATCTGATGGCATTGGATGAAATAACCGTCCCTTCAGAAGAGGATGAAGTAGGAACATGTGCCATCTCGCAGTGAGGGTAGCCAGTTGAGGACAAGCTGAAGTAACAAGGAGAATCTGCTCCTAGTGCTTTGAAGGCAGTTTGCTCAACATGCAACTCCCGAGAGCCCACTGGCCAGAGGGCTCTGCTCAGCATGCTCTAGAATTGAGCTGTCCATCAGGGGAGCCACCAGCCTGCGTGGCTATGAACACACGTGCTATTGGGAACCCTTTGCATGGGTCTCGCCACTCATGTTGCTCCATTCAGAGATGTTATTGCTGGGTTTTCTGGGTGCCAAAATAAATGGCATATGGATTAAAAATTTCGAAAACACAGAAAGCAACACCAGACACCATCCAGAATTTTAATCTTTCTTTGAAATTCCCAAAGTCACATTAGGAGCTTGTGGTGTCTCATTGCTATCCTTATGAACATCAGTTATCAGCAGACGGTCCCCTAATTGCTGAAGGTGTAAGAAATTTGGCTTCATGTGGACTGACCCCATGACAGAGCAGCAAAGATATTTTTGGAAGGATTCCCTGATCTCAGGCTCTTCTTTGTCTCCCTTTCAAAAAGCAGACTATAGAGGAAAGCGGCTGATTATGTGAGCTTTCTGGATGCCCCAATTTTTTTTTTAAATAGCACTTTCCTGTAATTAAACTGTAAGGAGTTAATTGTAATTAAATTGCACAGTATATGAGAAATCTGTCACTTCTCAGAATTAGCTCTGAGGACGAAACTGAAATGACAGTGTAATTAAGACCTGAGATGCAGAAGTTTTCAGGTGTCTCTTGTACAGGTTGGAATACGTGAGTTTATGTCCTGAAATCTCTGTTGTGTCATTTTTCCTTGCCACAATAAAAAAAGATGACTATACCTCTGCACATAGGATGCTAGATAATTAATCTGAGAAAGACAAGAATCCCTCCCCCTACCTTTTGTGTATTTCCTTATACCCAGAGGTGGATATAAACCATTACTACCCACATTCTTTACAAAAATCCTGCTATTTTAAAAAATTGCATAAATGCCTATATTTTTAATGTTAAAAATCTAAACAATGAAGAAAAGACAAAAAGTACTCTCCCTACCCTGTCACCCACTCTGCTACCAGAGAAAAACTGTCGTTACCTATTTGTGTGTCCTTCCTGAGAATTTTTTCATTTGCTGATATATTTTGGAAAAATGTTCCATGTTGATACTGATAAAGCTTGCTGCTTTTAACTGTTGTGTAGTATTCCCTTGAATAACTGTACCACTTTAAAAAAATTAAGTCATCTCTCTCTATGAGCATGCAGGTTGTCTTACTTCTCATTATTACAAATAATGCTGCAATATGCCTTGGATATAATACCTTTATTTTATTTATTTATTTTTATGTGGTGCTGAGGATCGAACCTAGTGCCTTGTATGTGCTAGGTGAGCACTCTACTGCTGAGCCACAACCCCAGCCCATATGCCTTATTATTTATAAAAGACATAGAGATGGGAACAGTAAAGATATTCTTAGCTTTCTAATATGCACAGAAAGACAAATAAACTTATGATGGGCAAATGGAAATTCATAGTATAAGGACATATTTGTTCAATTAGCTCCAGAATCAGGCCTCCTTCTTTGGTGCCATCTGAAAATTTCTTGGTGATCCAACTCATCTGTGAATTAAAATGCCAACTGGACAAAGTTTTCTTCTTCTTTTCTTTCTTTCCTTTTCTTCTCTCCCTTCCTTCTTTCAGCACTGGGGAATTGAACCCAGGGCCTCACACATGCTAGGCAAGTGCTCTACCACGGAGTTACACCTCCAGCCCTTTTAAAATTTTAGTTTGAGGCAGGGTCTCACTATATAGCCCATACTGGCCTGGAATCTGAGATCCTCCTGCCTCAGCCGACTGAGTAGCTGGGATTTCCGGCATGTGCCACCAGCCCAGCGTGAAGACAGTTTTCTAAGCACGTCAGAGACGAGGAGTGGATGCAAGGACTAAGTAGCAAGATGACTGGGTTGAAAACCTGGCTGTGCTGTAGCGTAAGGAGAACATCAGTGGGGCTGGGATCCCGAATCTCTGAAATCCAACAGGGAGTCCGGTGTAGCTCTGCCCACCCTGGGGGACGCCTGGGGGTCCTTTACATCTTTGCAGACCTCCTCCTCATTTGCTTTAGGACTTTCTTACTTCAGAGAAGAGCAATGCAAGTGGGTTTGGCAGAGAAAATAGCAAATCTCAGGATTCAAATAGTCTAAAAATATTCTTTCCTCCCTGTATCTCTTTTTGGATAAGCCATTGGTTGCTGGGAAGTCAGGCTTCCTATTGGAAGGGATCATAGAGGTGATCAAACCCATTCTCCTATGTGGTAGAGAAGAAGTGGTCATTTCTTTCCCCTGCAACCTCTAGTGGAATGACCAGGCCCTGGCTTTCATTTTTCCCTTTTGGTCTGATGACATTTAACTACATGAATCTTCTGATCCCTTTCCTCTCTTCATTTTGCCCTGGAAGTTGAAAATTATTTACTCATTTCATTGAAGACGATAATTCATTTGATTTATGGGACTCCAGTAGGTTGTAAAACTGGCTGCAGTTCTTCCCTTCACAGTGTTCATGTCCCTTGCAATGTGACTTTGGAATTCTTCCTATCACAGGTAAAGTTCCCCCCACCCCTTTGAATTCAGGCTTACCTGTTACTTTTGGCCAATATACGGTAGATGGCAGGACCTTAAGAGGTCTTGTGTACTTCTGTTTGTCCTCATGGATACCTGCTATGTCAGTCAGTTTTCTGTTACTGTGACAAAATACCTCATGAGGAGGAAAGATTGATCTTGGCTCACAGTTTCATAGGTTTCACTCCATGGTCAGTTGGCCCAGTCACTTTGGGCCTGTGGTGAAGCAGAACATCATGGCGGGGAGAACAAAGTGGAGCAGAGAGGATCACCTTATGGCAGCCAGCAAGCAGAGAGAGAGAGAGAGAGAGAGAAGGGACTGGGGTTTCAATATAACCTTCCAGGGCATGGTCCCAATGACCTACTTCCTCCAACTAGGCCTCACATCCTAATGTTTCCATCATCTCCCATTAGCATCATCAGCTGGGAGCCAAGCCTTCAATACAAGAGCTTTTGGGGGACATTTCATATCCAAACCATAACACCTGCTCAGCCTCCATGTGACTGAGCCTGAGCTAGCCTGCTGCAGCTTGTGGGGCAGTGTGGATCAGAGGTGAGCAGTGCTAGATGAGGCCGTCTAAGCTCAGCCCCTCCCTCCAAACCACTTGGCAGCTGGGTACAGAGGCACGAGAGAGTCCAGCCCAAACCAGAAGGCTCACCCAGCTAGGTCCAGCCTGATGGATGACCGACAGAATTATGAGCCAAATACGTGTCGGTTATTTAAGGCCACTAAGTTTTGTGGGGTTTGTCATGCTGCAAAAGTTCACTGATCCAGAATCCTTTATTCCTGTGTGTAGGAATGTTTATTAAATTGGGCCTCCAAAAGTAAAGGGACTGTATTTCCCACTTTGTTCTGTTCATTATCTAGACGAGAAACTAAACAGAAATTTAGAACAAAAAATTATTTTCTTGAAGGGAATGGGGTGATGGGAAAGGCTGATAAGCACTTTCCCCCATACTTAGCCCACCCCAAACCTCCACAGCCTGTGATTAAGGAAATAAATAGAAAGGCACAAGATTTGGGGCATGTCATTAATCAATACTTGGGTAGTAAGACAAGCAGTAGAAAATTCTCTTCCACAAAAGACTGTACAAAATACATACTAGGAAAATCATCTAGGGACAGGGTGAACGCCCTGTAATTTTTCAAATGTCTTGGCTTCCCTAATTTCTGCCACACTGTCTCTTTGCCATTATCTTAGGGTCTTACCTGTGAGCCTACTGGGTTCCTTCAGACAGGCAGTAATGCATCTGCCCCTGTGCTAGAGTCTTCAGCAGGGAGGGGGACCATGCCACACACTACTATGACCAGGGCTGCTGTAAGTCCCTCTTAGGTTCTAGATTCTAGCTTATGGGGGCTTCCTCAGGCTATAATTGCCCTTAGGAATATGCCCTTAACCCACAATTTAATATATTTTATGTATCCTTCTAAGGGTCAAGTTGCACTGGTTGGTATATTTTACAGTCAGCTAATTACACATTCTGATATTTACGACTCAGTTTCCTTTTAGTATTTTGGAGTTAATCATTTGGTTGTCGATGTTTAGGTCTGAAACATTTCTGTAGGCACCTAAGAGCTCACAGACTCTGGGCTCCCGGCTTTTTAGTATCTAACAGGAAAGTCACCCGGTACTAGTTGATCCATCCAGGGGCACTTATTAAGTGCCTAATATCTATAAAGTGCTGTGCTGGGAGGCTTCATTAAGTTCATTCAGAAGGCAGCCACTTTACTTACCCACACTGAGCTCAGGGCTGAGAACAGATAGACTCCTTGGCTCTGGCCTTTGGGGGCTATGACTTAGTCATCTGAGACTTGGCCCAGAGGAGAGCAGATGTGAGGGGTGGACGAGAACGGGGCTGCCCCAGGGCTTTCTCTTGAATCGGTCTCAGGGTGTACAGAGGGTCATATGAGCTCATGATGACTTCTCACCTCTGTCAGTAAAGGGACATTGGAGAGACTGTCCTGATTTTTCCTTGCAGCTGACTTGGGTAAAGTCCCCTCATGATAGACAAGGTGGTCTCCAGGCCCAAAGCAGGACTTAGGAGCAACAGGTGTTCTAGAAATCATAGCTGACTTCTGCCGTTTCCCCACAATGGAGGGGGCAGGGGTGGTGCAGAGGGTGCTCAGGCCTTTGTGCCGAGGCAGAAGCTGGGTCAGCATGTTCCTGTGTTAATGTCCATTAGAGATGACATTGGTTTTCTAGACCTTTGCAAGATGTTCTTTAGAGCTTGATTAGCAAATCACTGAACGATCACGTGGCTCTTACAGGTTCTAGCAATCTCCAGGGTATCCTGAGGCCTCGTTCTAAGAAAGCCACATAGGCCCCTTGAAAGGTACTAACTTAAGGACCAACTCAAGGGTGGTATCTTACCTTAAAGCCTCTCAAACTTTCATGACATACAAGCCCTGGTTGAAATGTGGATCCTAAGTCCAGGTCTGGGGCCTGAGAACAAGCATTTCAAGTTACCCCTAGCGATGTCAATGCCCGGCGACACTTGGAGAAGCTAGCTTCATGTTATTCCGTCTGACTACCTACAGTTTACCCAAAGCCTCCATGTGCTTGACCTCACTTGATGAATCCACCAACTGTATGAGGCATTAGTGTCCCCATTTCACAAATATGGCTCAGAGTGGTTTGGTCTAAAACCGCCAGTCCTAAGTGGTCCAGCCAAGCATCCTGATCTAAGATTTTGCATTTCCAGCTCGGCACCCTGGCCATTCACTCACGGCCCCCGCTAATTTTTCTTTCTACATTTGCCTCTCATGTCCCGTGAGGTCATCTGTCTCAAGGCTAAAGCGCAGAGTTAATTTCAACCTTTGAAAACCTTTGAGCCGATGATCACCTGACCTTTCTTTTTCACGCTGTGTGGCAGCTGCGGAAGAAAAGATTTTCAAAAGCCTTCTAGAAAAACCTGGCCGTGGTTTTGTCCAAAGTGATTACGCCCACCAGGAAACCATTCATGCTTGGAAACACTGCTCAGAGCCACTAAGTGAATAGGCCTTCCACCGGGGTTTGCAATTAGAGGGTTTCAAATGGGGCAGAGTCTGAGTCTCGGGTCCACAGATTTGAAGACAGACTGCTGTTCCCTATGGCTAATGAAATAAAAGACTCTTGAGCCAGCAAGCCACAGTCTTTCTATGGAGGGAATACCTATTCCTTGCCACTCAGCCAGGTACTTTTCAAACATTGTCTCCAATCCTGACAGCAAGGATTTTTACGCAAGCGATAGTAGTCCCATTTTTCAGATTAGAAAACTGAGCCCAGTCAGGTTAATTACGAGGACACTGCAGTGCCCGACGAACACCAGGGCTGACCAAGTCTGATGAGTGGCTCTTACTGCTTCACCATACTTTGAGACTGAAAGTTGGTGAAGCCAAAGGGCAGAGAGACCTAAAGCTGCTCTAGGTAGGGCAGCTCTTGACCCAGAGAGTCTCACCCTCTCCTGTGGTGAGCACTTTGGAACATCTGGTTTTGAACAGAATCTGGTCACCATCTTTTTCCTCATTTCTTTTTTATTAAAAAATTTCTTTCAGAAAAGTTACAATGAACTCTGTACCCTTTACACATTTGCCTGTAGTGAACTTTATTTTTTGTGGTGCTGGGGATTGATCCCAGGGCCTTGTGCATGTGAGGCAAGCGCTCCACCAACTGAACTATAGCCCTAGTCCTGTGGGGAACTTTTGTCATGTTTCCAAGGACATGAATGAGGGGACTATTTCCTGAATCACTGGAAACCACAAAAATATCAGCTTACACTTCAACACTAGGAACAAAGGCAGGTTCATAACAGCCACAGGACAATTATGATCAGTAATTTACACAATGACAAAACTACTGTCCAGTAAACTATCTATATTTAACATGTCACCAAGTGTCTCAGTCATGTCTTCTGGAGCAACTTATTTTCTGACCCGGGCTTCAATGCAAAGTCACAGGGTACATTTGCTGGTTATGGTGGGTCAGCTTCCTTTCATCTGGAAAGTTCCTCAGCCATGCTGCTGCTGATCCAACACCTCACATGTCCCTGTGAAGGATGCCACTGAAGTTCTTGGGACCCTGGTAAATGACTGGCTGTCACGTCATTCACTCCTTAGTCCATCCAACTGCCCCCTACTTCTGCTGACTCTCTCTCAGATGCAAAAGCCCTCTCTTGGCAGGGAATGGTGCTGTTCAGGGCAGTCAAAGTCCACTTTGGAGGCAGGCTGAGAGCCTCCCGTCCCTGCACCGGGTGACCCAGATGGTTCTTAAAGCAGTGTTTTCTCTTGGCACCTCTTAATTTCTGAGGTATTTAGAGAAGGAGTGATACTTTCAACAAATGCCCACCACTCCCCACCCCTCACTGAAGAAAACCCGAGATTGTTCCCAATCCACCCTCCTTTGTTTTCTTTCCAGTATTCCTGGTGAAGATTAAGAAACTACCAAACCAGGTGTGATGGTGCAAGCCTGTAATCCCAGTGGCTTGGGAGGCCAAGGCAGGAGGATGGCAAGTTCAAAGCTAGCCTCAGCAACTTAGCGAGGCCCTAAGCAACTCAGCAAGAACCTGTCTCAAAAAAAAAAAAAAAGATCTTAAGGGCTTTAAGACAGTCAATTAGGAATGTTGGTTAGATTAGCCTTTGGCTCAGTAACTTCTCCCCTGCAATCATCTATGCTCAAATGAAGATTATAAATGCCACATGTGGAGGTGAATTCTTTGTCATTCTTAAGTTTTTGGATTCTGAAATTGAAACACTCAGAGCTCCATTCTCCTTCACCATGCAGGATGCTTCGTAGGGTTTATCTGAGCAAACACGATGTGCGAGGATGAGGACCAGATCTTCCTCTCAAATCTCCTTGGCCAGCCCCACAGGAAGCAATCCACTTGCTGAAGCCCTTTGATGTGGAAGGGTTTCTAGAATAAGCCCATAAAGTACAAAACCCCAGGCAAATCAGATATTCTGGATCAACTTTATTCAAAATTCAAATATTAGATGGGACACATACTAAAAATGTATCTGCTATTTATCTGCAATTTGAATTTAACTCTGCGTCCTGAATTTCCATCTGGCAATCCTAAGTCTGGACCTCATTAGTCACCCTTTATAAACTTTCTGGAGACTCAAAATAAAGACTTGGCCTATCATGCCAAGTCTTTGGCTAGCAACTGGACAAAGTGAAGAATTAAAGCTAGATCAATTTTTGACAAGTGAAACAACTAGGACTCTGAAGCTAAGTTCACACAGTTTTCATGATACAGACTCAAAATCCTTTATCTGTAATTTCAAAAGGCAAAACCTTCTGAAAAAAGAAAGTTTTTTTTTTTTGTAAATCACTTGGCAGCAACACCCAACCTACATGGTGCTATTTATTGTCTTTATTTATCTCACTTTGTGTATATTGTTATACTTGTTGCTACAAAAATATTTACTTGTTTGATCATAGAGTGCTGCTAATGGCTTATAGACAAATACAGCATTGCCTTTATTACCTTTTAAAATACAAAAAAAGTTCCGAATTCTGCATTTGAACTTAGAGTTTAAGATAAAAGGTCATGGCTGAATAAAAACAAAAACAGAAAAGATATCAGGACTGTATTATCCAATACAGTAGCTATTTGCCAAGTGTGGTCACATGGAACCCTTGAAATGTGCCCCTAGTAGGAGTTTGGAAGTACTAGAAATATAAATACACACTGGGTTTCAAACACTTAACATGGAAAAAATGTGAAATATCTGCTTATGAGTTAAGAAAATATTTTCTATATATCGGGTCAAAGATGATCAAAATTAATTTCACCTGCCTTTTATGATTAATGTGGCTATGAGAAATTCAAAATTATACATTGGCTCCTTTTTTTCTAGTTGTGTTCTTTTTACATCTTTATTGGTTCTTTTTAGTTATACATAACCTTAGGCTTCATGTTGACATAATTATAAGAGCATGGAATATAATTTGCTCTAATTCAGTCTCTAGCACTCCCCCCTCTCCTCCCCTCCCTCCTCCCCATTCCCTTTCCTCTACTCTACTGATCTTTCTGCTCTTAGGGTTTTGTTTAGATAGATTAGTGTCTTGTGGATATCTCTAGTGGACAGCACTGCTTTTGAAAATAGCAAAATATAAATCACCCGTTTTCCTGCTGGGGAAACTGGATGAGAAAGTGACTTGGTCGTGTGGGTAGCCAATGGCAGAACTAGAGCTAGTGCAGTCTTCACTTCCCCTTGGAAAGGCCTAAAGCTTTTATACTTGGCCTTAGAATTCTAAGATGATTTGAGAGTCTGATTGAGTATTTGTAGTTCTTGCTGATGAAAGCAGGAAAATCTAGCACCGACTCAGAAACTGGTGTAAGGCATGTCAGGGTCAGCCAGAGAGAGGCGAACGAGAAAGACTATCAGTTCGCAAGTTCATTTGGAAGAGCTATTCCTCCACCGGTGCAGAGGAGTGGAGTTCATGCAGACACTTTGAGGGAAGCCCCTTCCTCGGATCTCTTGGAAATGGGTCGGGGTAGAAAATCACACCTATCAGGGAGGGCAGGGACGTGTCCACTCCCCAGGCTGACAAATGGGACAGGAACTCACTACTTTCAGAAAGAGGACCTTCTGGATATGGGTATTCAGTTAACAAGTTCCTATTTACCCCAGGAAATGGTAAGCACTCTGCAATGGTAAGCACTGGGAATGGTAAGCACTCTCTTCAGCAATAATTTTGGTTCCCCAACAAGAGGTGGTGCAAAGGAACTCTTGCATGCTACTGTTTTTGGATAAATTCAGAGATGAACAAATCTCCAGGGAGAGCAGAACAAAGCATATTAGGGGCCAAAACAAAGCCACCAGCTAAGAGGAAGGTGAAAGGAGGTGAAAGGAGGTGCAGATTTCCTTTGATGGGTCCAAGTCGGGTCTGGGAAGATCTCAGTGGCTGCCACTCCCAGGTACTGTGCCTTGGTCTCTCACATGGGTCTAGAAGGGAAGGTCAGGTCAAAAGAAAGAAGGAAGGAAGACAACAGTGAGCTACAGTTTGTCATTGGCCTCCATAGGAAGGCACCGATCATCACAAAAGTGACATCAAAGTGTGTAGCCTGCTCCCTGGCACACTGCAGTGATCAGGAGCATCATGCACAAGGCTCTACAGCTGGAGAGGCTGCTGCAGAGTGAAGCTAGGGAGGGGCAGATAAATTTAGCTGTTTTAAAGCATCGTTAGCTGCATTCACTCACATAAACTAGCCGGGTGCCTGGGAAGCATAGGCGTGGCAAGAATTTGGCTGAGGAGTCACATGGGGCAGGGACTGAATTTTGACTGGACTGTGAAAAAAGTTACTTCACCTCTCTGAGCCTCACAGTTTCTTCACTAGTAAGAGAGAAGATAATAAGCCACAGACAGTTGCTCTAGGGAGTGAGTGGGCAGTGAAGCCTTTGAAGAGCAGCTCCTTCCTAGGTCTATTAGGTCTACTTTTATACCTGACCATCCCTTTCTCTATAGTGAGCTCTCCATCCTTTCTCTCCTCTCTTCCAAAAGACCATGACAAGCAGAATTCTCCATCACTTGTTGCGAGTGGAAGGAACAGAGCATCCTTAAATGAGGGATTTTGATATTTGACTTAATGAGTCAGAAAACGCCCACTTTGCACACACTTGAAACACAGTGTGTGATCCGCAGCCTGAGTAGCATTTACAACCTGCACTCCTTCTAGCCCTCAGCCAGGACACGGGACTGCAGAAGATATGCTTCAGAGCTCAGGGAGAGGAACCCTCTAAAGTAAGCACTCCCTCCCAGCTGAGTCCTGGTGTTAGTCAGCTTTCTGTTGCTGTGACAGAATACAGGAGGAGAGATTTGGCTGGGCACAAGGGCGCATGCCTGTAATCCCAGCAGCTCGGGAGGCTGAGGCAGGAGGATCGCGGGTTCAAAGCCAGCCTTGGCAACAGCGAGGCTCTAAGCGACTCAGTGAGACCCTGTCTCTAAATAAAATACAAAATAGGGCTAGGGATGTGGCTTAGTGGTAAAGTACCCCTGAGTTCAATCCCTGGTACCCTCCCAGAAAGAAAAAAAAAAAGGAGGAAGGATTTATTTTGGTCCATGGTTTCAGTCCAAGGTTACTTGGCTCTACGGTGAAGCACCATGGTGGGGAGCATGTGGTGAAGCAGAGCTGCTCATTCACAGTGATGAGAGAGAGAGAGAGAGAGAGAGAGAGAGAATGAATATGCACTCTTGAAAGACACATACCCCAGTGCCCCACCTCCTAAAGTCTCCAACATCTCCCAAACACGCCACCAGCTGAGGACCAAGCCTTCATCACATGAGCCTTTGAGGGACATTCCAGGTCCAAACTCTTAACAGTCCTGCTCTAATGGCTCCATGCAGTGTTAAGAACAGGGAAGGAAGCTGCTGGAAGCAGATGGGGTGTTGTTTGGCTATCACTAGGAAGTAATAGCTATAATTCTCAAGTGATGGAAAAAATCCAAGGTTTCTGATGAATGGATGAAAGAAAGACAGCTTACTAGTCTGGAAAGCACTGTGGGATGCATAATAGGGGAAAAACTATATTAATTATTCATTTCATTCCATTCATGAATTCGTTTCATTCATTCTTATGAATTTTCATCCCTAAGAAATGTGTTCATATTTATGTTCTTGTATCTTTTATGTCTCTTTCTAGAATAAAGCTATTAACCTAGGGGTATGGGTAAATTAAAGGAAATAAATAAGCAAATTAAGTACAAAATTCATGTGCATGTGTAGGTGTCTATGAACTGACAGCTTTTGATTCTCAGAGGGGTTTCTGATCCATAACCAAATGTGCATGCAGTGACAAACTGCTGCTATATAAGCCACCAGAGAGCCCAGTTTCTTCTTTATACCCTTCCTTGCTCCTAAAGAGCCTCTTATACCTGAAGCAAAGTCAATTCCATCATGTGGTTCTCAAGGTGGGTGCTCTTGACCTCTGGAGCCGGGTGGTTCTTCACTGAGTAGGACTGATCCACTCAGTACAATTATTTCACATCCCTGCCACCTGCCCACTAAATGCCAGTACCATATTCCCAATCATTGTGACAACAAAAGTTATTTCCCACATTTCCAAATCCTCCTTAGAGACAAGTATCTCCATTGGTTGAAAAGAACAAATTGACCTTTCTGGGCTTTTCTTTCTTCATCAGAAAAATAAGGGAGATAGACAAGATGAACTCTGGGGTCCTTTCCAGTTCCATGATTTAATAATACCTTACATGCATCACCATGTCTCTGAGAGTAAGACTTGTAAAGACCTATTCTTAGTCGCCCCACTATGCTGACACATGTGCCCCTTGCAGAGGTCTGAAAGGTACCCAAGAAAGGACAAAGATCTAAGGCCTTGGTCCTCACTGGCTTTGCTGTGGTTAGCTGCAGGATGCTGGGCACTCATTTAGCCTCCCTGGGCCTTAACATCCATCAACTGTCAAAAGGATGAGTTGCCTTACAAGGTCAGTTTCAGCTCTAAAATTAGATGATTCTCTGTTGTCATAAGCTCAGGGTCTACAGGATTTCCTGCATGTCATGGAAGTTTCCAGAAGTCTCCTCTCTGACATTATAACAAATGTCCCTTTAGGAAAAAAAAAGTCTGGTATTTTTGTAAGGGTGAATCAGAGGCAGAGGACCAGCATGTCCCTGCAATGCCCTAAGTGTTAGATAACACAAATCCGATGTCTCATAAGGACAGACAGAAAAATCCTACCCGGTTTGGTCCTGTTGATGAGCTCAGCACCTAATTTCAATGTGTTTCTGTTATGATGCACCAATTTTTGCCCATAGCTGTTGATTATTTGCTGATCTACTCAGCTCTTTATGAGCATCTGAGGTCGTTAAAGACAGATTGTGTAGGATTCATCTTTGTCTCCTCAATACAGAGGAGGGAAGGGACGAACAAAGGCAGGAAGACAGGAATAAGCTGGCGTGTGGGCTAGAAAGAGACAAGATGACGAACACAAGCTCAGCCTGCTTCTGGGGGCTGGCTCAGGATGGTCTATGAATGTAGCCTTGAAACTTTGTCTCCTCTCTCTCTCCCAGGGGAGTCAAAGGAGCACCTGGTGTGTTAATCTCTCTCTCCCTGCAAATGAGACACTTCTTGAACTCACACTTGAGCTGGGCGGTCCTGTGAAGCCAACTGAACTGAACTGCTAATTCCTGCCATTTTGTTCTCTCTCTTGTGAACAGCATCTACCAGGCAGGAAGACTATTTACAATTTTCTCTGGAGACTTAACACCATGTGAGAAATTATTTCCAAGTGATCGCTATTGAAATACTGAATTTAAATTTTCCTGTTGAAAAAAATGACAGTCCTATTAGTAGGAAAGTGTGGGCCTTGGGAGAAATATTTTGAACATATTCAAAGTATTCATTCAGTGGGATATATATATACACACACACACACACACACACACATACATACACACACATACACACACATATATAAAATAAGATTTATAGAATCATATGTTCTAATTTATAAAATTTATGAAATATATGTGTATATATATACACACACACATATTCTAATGACAATATGGTAATATTGATCCAATATGGTAACTGGGAAATCCAAGGTGGGGTGTTAATCAGCTGATGTAACTAGGAATGGCAGAAAGCAAAGATTCACAAAAGAAGTTGCTGAGACGGTTCAAAGGTCAAAACAGGACCGTATCAAAATCATGGCATGGGGGGCTTCCGAACGCCAATATTTTTTCTGCAGTTTCCCTGTCAAAGCTGTACCAAAGAGAGTTGGTGCTAAGGCTACGACCCTTAGCCCGACAGGGCTGCATGCGGATTTGGGGAGCCTGAAGAACTGTGCTTGGGTGTGGGGGGAATGGGCATTCTTCAAACAGGAAATTTCACGAGAAGCAGGGAGAAAGTCCTGGTGGCAGAAAGTGGCTTCATGACCAAGAAAAACCAGGTTGCAGCCACATTGGCTTGTCAAGATCCTCTAGGGAGCAGAAAATACTTATGATGTCACTTGACTCTGGGCAGGACTTCGAAAATCTCTTCTCTGGATCAGAACTAGTAACATCCAGTCTCCATCCGGCTTCATGGGTAGTGGGCTGGTGGAAGGGACATAGACTTGAGAAGGAGGTCTGGGTTCAAGCTCTGGATCTGCCTCTGTAGACCAGCTGTGTGACTCTGGGCCAGTTACAAACTCTCAGGGTTTTAATCTCTTTATCACTAAACATAGGTATTAAACCTATAAAGGTTTTGAGATCCTTTAGGGTCTTCAATTTATTCAGGTGGTGTTTGCTAAGTGCCTACTATGTGCCAGGTACTTCCTAGATGCTGGAGACACACCATGGACATAAAAGACCAAAATCCCTGCCCCTCATGCAGCTTTCATCCTAACTGAAGGAAGGTAGACCATAACAATAACAAGCCAATTGCGTGGTAGTTTAGAAGGTGATGCGTGTTATAGGATCTGAAAAAGCAGAAGAGGGCAAGGAGGACCTGCAAAACTCGAGTTGGGGTGGAGCATGTTGCAAATTTTCTCACATCTGATTTTCCTAAATCTCAAGGAGTGTTTTCAAAAGTAAACGTCTGAGGAATAAGGGTAGGATGCCTATTAAGCTGTCATAAAAAGAGGAAAATGAGATTTATCTTCTACAAAATTCATGAATATCCTTAATTGGCATCCCTTTCTCTTCTCTCTTTCATTTCCATGAGTAGAAGGTAGATAATATTTTAAACACCCTCTAAGGGGTTTGGGGTGGAAGTACTGACATGGAGGTCCTGGAGCTCAGAAGGGGTGTGGTGCTATTGAAAACTTCTCACACTGGGGATCCTTTGAAACCCCAGAGAAGGAGTTTATAGGCAACAAGCAGTTAGAGATCTAATACCCAATGCTCTGCAATTACCCGTAGCTTCAGATTCGTGGGTCAGGCTGGGCCTAACTGACTGCCACAGCACTGGGGAACTGCTTACCATGGTAAGAAGTCAAATAAAAATGACTCAATAAATCAGCAATAACTCAACAGAACCTAGGCCATCAGGGGGGTGCTGGCTGGAACACAGGAGGGAGTCAGGGGGAGGGCCAAGGAGAAAAAAACAGTTTCCCTTTGGCTTCTCCTCTGTCTGGACACATCCCAGTGAAGCCATTTAATCTCCAGCAGCTCCTGGAACCAGAGACCCCAGTGCTCTTCGATGAGTTTACCTAAGGTGGCTCCTAGTTAGTTGCCGAGACAGCAGCTCATTCCTGGACAAGAATGCAACAAGGTTCTGGTGGGTCTTAAATCATTATTCACTGACACAGGTGAATACATTGCAAGAGGAAATTCTCTCTCTTCCATGAATAAAATATTCTCCCCATGCTAATGCCTACTCAGGAGGTTTTTTTTTTTTTTTTTTTGGAGGTAATTTCATTCCTTCCTTTTTTTAAACCTCCTGTTTCCGTTTCTCCCTTTCACTCCTCTCTCTTTTTCTCCCCCCACCTTCTCTTTCTTTCTTTGCAGAGCTGGCTAACACACCTATCTGAGTTCTGAGGTCCAGATGATTTGATTCATGCAATCTTCCTAATTGTAAAGAGGTGCTTGGAAGAAGGTAGGAAGCAAAAATTGACACACGAAGACAGAGCTTGCCAGCCAGCAACCAGGATGCGCGTGCACTTAACAAGTGCAAAAGCCATGGATGGTGGCTTCTGTTGACCATAATGCAAATAATGGATTTCCTGGCAGACATTTACTGTGTAAGGCTCAGGAGTTAATTGGCCCCCCACATCTGATCCCAGAAAAGACAGTGCTTGGAAAAGTCATTTAGAAATCAGGACGTTTTCCAGAATATGCATTAGCTCGTAGCTCCCCCAATTCCTGTTTCTGAAATTATTCCACACCTCGCGGCTTCTTTTCTGAAAATTTAGGAATATATATTTTTTTATATTCTGAGATAAAACAAAGTTGTTTGGGAAAAAGGGCAAATCTTTGCAGCAGGGAAGTATTCAGTAGGTTTACTCTGTGGGCAAAAATTATTTACATGGTTATAGTATATAATAAAAGAGAAAGCCTTCTTGTTATTTAGATGATCTCACATCATGTGTGACATTGCAAATATTACCCAAAGGTCTCTGGACACATTGTATAGATTCTGGTAAAAATGTTTAGCTGGGGATGGTGGCATTCACCTATAATTCCAGTAGCTCAGGAGGCTGAGACACGAGGATTGCAGGTTCAAAGCCAGCCTCGGCAATAGTGAGGTACTAAGCAACTCAGTGAGACCCTGTCTCTAAATAAAATTCAAATAGGGATGGGGATGTGGCTCAGTGGTTGAGTGCCCCTGAGTTCAATCCCCAGTAACACTCTCCCCAAATGTTTAGAGTGTGCATTCAGGGTAATAATAATAATATTATTATTATTTTTAATCCTGGGGCAGTTGACCATGGAGCCACATCCCCAGCCCTTTCTATTCTTTTTATTTTGAGACAGGGTCTCACTAAGTGGCTTAGGGCCTTGCTAAGTTGCTGAGGCTAGCTTTGAGCTTGCAATTCTCCTGTCTTAGCCTCCTGAGCCTGTGATTACAGACCTATGTGACTGCACCAGGTTGCATTCCAGTTTTGAAGTGGAAACTCTTAGTCTTTGGGGTGTACATGGATGCGATTTGATTCAGCATGTCTAGGATGGGCTGCAATTGTGCATTTCTACAAGCTTCTGGGTGATGCTAGAGCTACTTGCCATGGACTACATTCTGAGCAGCAAAGGTCTGTATTTTCATGGCACAATGGCCCTAATGAGGACTCACGTCATCTTGCTAGACTTTTGACCAATGCTAACCTGCCCTCTGTTCCAAACCCATTCCCCATATGGTCTAAGAGGGTCTTTCTAGAATACAGATCTGACACCATCAATTCTCTTCTTCCTGGTCCTGCGGTGGCTCCATGTTATCCAGAGTTGAAGCCTCTGTTCCTACTGATGGCCTTTGGGCCCATTCATGACTGTACTCTGCACCCAAACTGCCACTTCTGCCACTCCCCATCCCTTGCTCTATGTCCCCCTGTGGTGGCCAGCTTCACGGACAAGCAGTTTAGATATATACTACCCACAGATCCCCAATGGTCCCTGCTTCATTCCCTGTGCAGTCCCCTCCTTTACTGAGTAGGACTGATCTGTGCAGCTACTAGGATTGTTATTTTAATGTTAGGTCATAAAAGGTACTTGGGATTTTGCCTTGCTCTCTCTCGGATCATTCACTCTGGGAGAAGCTAGCTGTCAGGTCATGAAGACGTGTGGCTGTCCCACTAGGCTGTGAACTCCTCATGGTCAGGGAACTCTACCAATTTGGTATCCTTAGTGCCAGTCACAGTGCCCAGCACACAGCATGCACTCACTACTTGCTGGAGGAAGAAATGAATAAAGCCAATTGCTCTAGAATCATGACTCCACATCAGCACATCCCTTCATCATGGAAATGCCTGAAATACCTGGCACTGCTCGCTTGACCTCTGTCTCTCATGGGTCAGCCCTAACTCTGTCCACTGGCTGTTTCACATCTAGTCTTTGGTCATGCCACTCATTCATTGGCTGCCTTCAGTGGCTCTCCATCAGGGTAACACCTCTGAATCAGCTGTGGAGACTTAAAAAGTCTTCACATCCCAGTCCTGCCTCTAGAGATTACTAGCCCTGAAAGTAAGCTCCAGACACATGCAGTTAAAACATCTCCATCGGTGACTTTTCATACCCAAGTTGATATTCATTGACTTGTTGATGTCTATTCCATGCCCCAAAGAGCAGGAGGTTTACAAGTACAAAACATTACTAAAACAAAACAATAACAACAAAAACGAAAAACTCTTATATAGAGAAGTACCTTAAAATAACAAGTAATGATAGGCTGGATGGGGGAAGAATATTATACCAGAAAAATGTAGGTTAGAGAAATTGCTGAAAGTGTGTTTGTTGTGTGTGTGTGTGTGTGTTCATGCATGTGTGTGTGTTTATACACATATTTTAGAACTGTCTTGGAGCCAAGGTGAAAATGGATCTGAATGCTTTACACATAGCATAATATTTGAAAGAAGTAGCATATATATTTTGTAATAAAGATGATCTTTTTCCTTGTATTGAATTTTAAGAGGAACTTATCTTCTAGGTCTTTGTATAAGAGTCACTGAAAAACAAAATAAATGGCATTTTCAATGCTTAAAAAAACCCTCGAAGTATAAGAATCCTTTACATACAGCCTCTTTCAATAAAAGCATGATGTTAGACTCTAGGTTGATGAAGGTATTTCTGTGGAGAGTCTAATAATAAAGAGTGTCATTTGCCTGTCATCTACCCTGATTCCAAGAGAACTACAGAACCTAGAGGCAAAAAAAAGCATGGATATTTTATTCATTTCTGATGGTCTCAGGAAAGCTTTTTCTAGAAACTCATCAGGAGATACCTCTCCATTCCTCTTTTCTTGGCATCCAAACCTGGGATGTCCTCCCACTGCAGGTGAGAGGCTAGAACGTGTGGATTAAATGCTACAAATACTGTTCACAAAAGTCCCTGCAGACAGGACTCAGGATTAATGTACGGTAGCTTCAGCACATCATGGAAGGATAGTTGTATTTCATCCACAGGGGTTAGAGCTTTGGGTACTGCATATCACAGGGCTACAGTGATCACATCTAACCAAAGGCATGCCATGTGTCTACAGGTGGGGATATTCAAGGACAAATATTTTTAAAAATTTTTTAGTTGTCAATGGACCTTTATTTTATTTATTTATATGCGGTGCTGAGAATCAAACCCAGTGCCTCACACATGCTAGAAGAACACTCTACCACTGAGCCACCACCCCAGCCCTTCAAGGACAAATTTTTAAATGAATTATTCTATCATTTCAAGGTTGAACATCAAGCCTCAAAGGCATACAGAATGACAGAGGCAGAAACAGAAAACTACCTGGAGGGATAAATTAAAAGAGAAGAAGAAGAAAAAAAAGAAAAGAAAAAGAACATGTAATCAAAGGATCCTGACTTGCCCGTGTCTGACTGTGATGATTCTTAGTAGAGTCAGGACAATCTGGCTCATCACATGTGTCTAACCTTTGATTAAAAGCCAACTGGTCATTATGAATCACACAGCCACCATCACATACCCGACTTTGTAAACTCAAAGCACAATTTTTGGGATGGTCACAGAAAAGATCTAGGACTACAGGTGCAGATTGGGAGAGGACTGATACTCTATGCCATTAATATTCCAGAAAACTTGCAAAAGTTATATGTATGGAGTTAGGAACATGATTCCAAGCTTTGATTCATGTGTGAAGAAATGTTCTATCAGTGGTGGCCAACAAAACTTGCATGGAGAACAGAAATGCTCTGTATCTACACAGTGCAACATGGTGGCCATACTGATACCAGCTATTGACCATTTTAACTCTTCAAATTATATGTAACTCTAATAATTTAAATAGTGGCATGAGTCCAATGGCCATATTGGACAGCCGAATTCTAAGGGCTATGGACCAAACTCCTCCTATGGAACCATCAATTGAGGCTTTTGACTTCCCTGCTAGTAAGAGATATTCCCAAGTAAAGCCGGGTTCCATGGGAAACTTGTTCATGACTTGTGCCCTGACTATGGCAGCAGCCTCAGCTGGGGAAAGCAGCCGCTCAGTCATTCTGGGTCTCTCAGTGCCATGAAAAACCAACTTGTCAAAAGACCACCAGGAAAAGAAGGATGTGACACCAGACTTCCGACTTCCTTATGTCATAATATCAACAGCAACAGTAACATAATTAGACTTCAGCAGGCACTGGATTGAGTACTTTTCTGCGGTGGCAAATAATGTGACTTGATTTTCCCAGCCTCAGTTGAACCCTCTTTCCAGATGGAGAGGCAGAAAAGCTTGTTCCCAAGCTCCTGTGTGCGGCAGCATTCTGAATGTGCACTACCTCCCTGTGGGGGACTGGAAGTCAGAGTGAGCTGGAGGCCCCTGCCCTGCTCCTACAGCTCTAGCAGGCCACAGCATGATGTGTGCTCAGAATCAGCAGCAGTGAGGCAGGTGATCAGAAGTTCAGCACCTTGATCATGGCTTTGCTGGTCTACAGAGATGACTATGGTGGTTGGTGTGGTAGTTCATAGTGTCAGACAGAAGCCATTTCTGGCTTCAGGGTGATGCTACAGAGGCGTGTCCTTGGATCCCATGGTCCCTGGACTTCCATTGCCCTACCTTTTCCAATGGTTTTGGAAGCACCCAATTCCTTATATGCAATCCCTTTCTGCTTGAAATGCATAGAGTGATTTCTGTTTTCTGCATGTTTCCCTGATTGACACAACTGCATTATCCCATTTAGTCACTTCAGCAACCCTCTAGGGTAGGTAACTTCCCTATTGCCTGTTTTCACAGATGATTATCAAGCTCAGTTCTGTTTGTGATAAGTGCTTTGTACATTCACAGTTTCATACTTTCTCCACAAACCTATACCTGTTTTATAGATATTTCAGAAGCCAGAACATGCACTTAGAATATCACTGCTTCTTTTTGTGATGAATTTGCACTCAAAGCAGAAAGGAACAGAATATACTTTTCAAGAAACTTGCTGAAGGAATGATGTTTTCTTTGCCACAAAATGGTAGTGACTACCTCAATTCCAAGCTCTGGCTTCCTGCTGAGAAAATCCCAGCTCTAAGTTCTAACCACAGACAAACAGCTATAAACATGGTTCCTTCTCTGAGCATTCTGGACAAGAGATCATGGATGGTTGAGGTCATCCATTGCCAGCTGGGGAAATGGCCCAAAGAACAGCCTTCTCCTGGTGAGTCCATACTGTTATCTATTTTGTGAAGGTAGAGTATTGAAACTCCCAGATTCCTGATACTCCTTATCTCACCTATGACCGAGACACCCATTATTCCATTTGTAGGATGAGACACTGACCATTCCATGAACAAACCAAACAACTACTCTGAAATAGTTTGTCTCAGGCTTGAGAGGTGAAAAGATGAAAAACAATTGCTATCTAAATTCTAAATTGCAGCAGATGTCCTGTCTCTCACCTCCTAACCGGGGCTGCGTGATCTAGGGAAGGATGGCATGACAGACTGACTTCCCCACTTTTCTCTAACTATCTGCATGCTTTTATTACATAGTTTGCGGATGATCGATGTTCTTCTCATTCTTCCATTGCTAACTGTGGGCCACATGAGTGTTTAAAAGTCCATTCTTCCCAGGGCTGGAAAGAATGATAATATTCAAATCCAAATCAAGAAATTTGTTTGTTTGTTTTTGTTTTTGTTTTTTGTATCAGGGATTGAACCCAGGGGCACTTAATCACTGAGCCACATCTCAGGGCCCCCCCCCCCCCGCCGCCACCGCCTTTTTTTTGAGACAAGGTCTTGCTAAGTTGCTGAGCCTGGCTGGAATTATAGGCATGCACCACTGTACCCAGTGAGAAATCCTTTTTTAAAAAAGTATCATTCATATCTCTAGTATTATCACTCCGAATGTTTTTCTTCACCTTTCCAAAGCCTGGAGGAACAAGGATACAGTGCTCAGGGATTTGGGAAACAAAATTTGTTGTTATACTTACAAGTCAGATCCTCTAAGCACTGAAATGACTTACTTCATTTTAATTGTAATTAGGAAAGAATAAAAATGCAGTGAACAGTATCATGCAAAGCATCCCGGAGTTGATCCAGCTTTCAACACTTGATTTTAGCCAAATGGCTAAGAGGCGATTGATAAAGCTTTCAGAGGTAGCAAACATTCAAGCCATAACTTAGCTTCAGATGACATAAATGCTCCTTGCCACTTACTTGCTTAATGGAGAAAATGGGATGTAGTGAATTTCTCACTTGTCACTCTAATTCCTTTGCTTTAATTTATCACCTTAGTATTTCAATGATCCGCCCCCCCCCCCCCCCCCCCCCGCCCCAAGAAACTAGAAGCATTTCCAGGTTCATCACACAGTTTGTCTGGAGTGCTTTCTACTTCACGTGGTCATCCTCAACAGGTCAGGTCTTCACGGGGGAATAAAGCAATCAGCACACAGAGTTTTATAATCACCATCCATGACCTACAGCAGTAGAGAACTCTCCAAACATATTTAGAAGGGAGGTTCCCATTTGCATCTTATTAAGCAGGACAAAAGTTTGTGTCATAATCATAAACCAAGAGTCCATTCTTCCAAGGGAGTTGGATAAGAGATATATGGCAGAAAAGAGATTCTAAATTGGAACTGTCGAGATTTTTGCAAATCAACCCTTTTTCATGGAAGGAGCACAAATACTAGACTGCAAGTTCTTTGAAGGCAGCAACTCTACTTCTGCATGCATTCCGGCACCCAGGGGGGCTTGACACACGGAGGGGCTTCGGGGCTTATTCAATAGCTGATGAACTGAATTCTTAGGAATCCTAATAAGTATTACTACACTCTCATCTCTAACGAGAGTTAATGACCCTGGGGTTAGGATTGTTATATTCTCTATACCCTGTATTGTGGTTAGTGGACTCACAGCAACCTGAAGCAGTGAAGATGCAAGCTCAGGGGTGTCTCTCTCCCATTTTTGTTTGAACAATCTTTCTAAGTTGCCATGGTAATGACTGGTACAGAGATGCTCTGTAAACGAAAATGGGAAGGAGGAGGAGATCATCATGAGATTGATGCAGTTCATAGAAAAATCTGCCCGGAGGGCAACCTCCTTGGTAAATCTGCAAAACTTGCACATGCCCAATTTTATAATAAATGCATTTAAATAATACATGACACCATACAGAACAGATACAATATGTTGAAGCGGAGGTCCACTGAGCCCAAGAAAACTGCATTCGGTATGAGATCATAACTAAGTGAATATTTTAAGACAACTGAAGAAATACCAGAGGGAATTCAGTCTACAGATAAGACCCTTTCTTATTTCAGCACAGAAGGGAACAGCGACAGAATTCCAAAGACAAGGACATGAGGCTCTGCTGAGTACAGACTAGGTATTATTAACCTTGGACATGACCTGAATGGTGAAGTGCATTGGTCACTGCAGTTAGGAGAGGCAGGGATAACTTAACAAAGTTGGCTGTTTGTGGGACCTGTCCTCTGATATGTGCAACTTCAAGGCCGTTATGAACAAAGCTAGGATTTGAGACAGGGGTTGGGGGTTGGGGGAGGGAAGGGCAGGAAGTGGCTGACACCTGAGCTACAATGTCAAGTTTCTCCACACCTGCTCTGTCTGGCGCTGTCTATAACGGAAGCAGGGAAGGCATCTGACTGTCTGAAGCAGGCGCTATAACACCATAGGAAATCTTCTATCCTGCAGATCATTGTGTGTAAGGACATTTGAAGAAAGCTGCTGTGGTTTCTTGATTTATGGCTTCATTAAAGTATTTGGGCTTCAAACCTCCATCAACATTTATTGGAATTAACAGCTTCTTAAAATGGAAATGTTCAATGACAAATTAATGCAGTTTGGATCTCTGGAGAGGGAAAACTGGAGCACTCCAGACACCCTTTGTATTCCTCCAGGAAAAGAGGAATATTCTCTGCCAGACCAGTAAGCCTCAGGAGTAGGCAGGTACAAAGAGATGAGTGCATGTTAGATTCAAATAAACTGACACTGTGCTTGAAAATAAAGTATAGACGGCAAAAGTAAAGGTCAAATTAATTTGGGATCGTGTTAAGAGTTTGGTTTTGTTCCTCACCTCCTCAGTCATGCTATACATGCATCATAGCTAGATCTCAAGAATAATCAAATTGCTAGAAAAAAATCACCAAAAAATTCTTTTGTAAAATGCAATGGCTACTTCTGACTGACTACCAGCCTTTGAGGCCTTGCAATCTAAAAAACAAGACAGAAGAATTCTGACAAGTGCAGTGAATGAGGAATTAATTGCTTCACAATTACTTGTCATTTGAAAAACAGCGGAAGAGGCAAAAATCTCCAAATATTTCCAGGCACTAGTCTATAGGTGTAGAAAGGGTCTGTTCTGAACTTTCTGGGCTATACTAATAATTAGCAAATCCTAAAACTTCTCAGGCTTTAATGACACCGCACTTAAAAAAAGAAAGAAAAGTAAGATGTCACTTCAAGGCAAAAACCAAACCAAAACAAAATAAAACAAAACACCCTACCCCTCCTTGAAAAGCACACCAGGCTTTGCCCCTGGTTCACAGCACCAGAAGATGTTGCACAATCGCTCTCCTGGCCCTCCTCTTTTCCTTGATGAAGAGCTCACTTTGCTTCACTCAAAGTCTGGGGGGTTGGAGAAGAGCAGAGGGGGTGCTGGGAAGCCAGAGTCCATGGGCTGCTAAAACAGGTGCTAGAGAATCTCTTCTGCCCCCTGAGCAACAGGAAAAAGAGGTGAGAAGACAGCAGTGATCTCCTAGACAAGGATGTGCGACATAACATCTGAGGACTCCTCTGGACTACTACCACTGCATTCCATTCTGCTTTTACTGAGATACAAGAGCAGGGCTGGTCAGCCAGCTCCCCCTGGCCTGGGCCCACCATGTGACCCTCCCCACCAGTTCTGGAGTCCCACCTCGTGTACTTTCCTGCCTTCTCCAGATGCCCTCACGGTAGCATGATGGAGATGACTGTGAGGTACAGTCTTACTCTAGGCTGCTATAAGCAAGTACCATAGACCATGTGGTTTACAAACAGCATAAACTGATTTCTCACAGTTCTGGAGGCTGGAAGTCCAAGATCAAGGCACCAACAGATCCAGAGTCTGGTGAAGGCCCATTTCCTGGTTCACAGAGGACCGCCTTCTGTCCTCACATGATGGGAGGGATGAGGGAACTTTCTGGCACTAATCTCACTTATAAGGGTTCCTCCCTCAGGGTCTAATCGTTTCCCAAGGGCCCCACTTCCTAGCACCATCACTGTGGGGGTGGGATTTTCATAGATGAATTCTAGCGGAACACCAACATTCAATTTAGATATGAATAGTATTCTCACCTTGGAACCGAGGGGAATCTGAATCCTGTCCTATCCCAAATCCTTCCCACAAGTTCCCTGAGGAAGATACATGTGTTAGTTGGTTTTTCTTTGCTGTGACTATGATACTGTCACAAACAACTTAAAGGAGGAAAAGTTTATTTTGGCTCAGAGTTTCAGAGGTTTTAGTCCATGGTCAGCTGCTCCATTGCTATGGGTTTGAGGGGAGGCAGAACATCCTGGCAGAAATCTGCAGTGGAGTTCATGGCGGCCAGAGAGGGGTGAGGAGGAGAAGCTGGGGAGCAGACACAGTTCCCCAAGGGCATTCCCTAAGACCTCCACCCTTCCACTGAGTTCTACCACCTATGCTTTCCACCGCCTTCCAATAAACCATTCAAATTATGAATCCATCGCATGGATTAATCCACTGATAAGGTCAAAGCTCTCTTGATCCAATCATTTCCTAAAAATCCCACCATGAATCTTGGGGACACCTCATATTCAAACCATAAGAATACGTGAAATAACTCTAACCAGACCCCTTCATGTTGGGAAGAACGTCCGTGCCTCTGACTTATTCCAAATGGGTAGTTTGTGAAAAGTGCCTGCGCTTATCCATCTCATTGCAGGTGTTGGCTGAAATTTACAACTAGGCAGCATCTCCTTACCCAGTTCAGATACACCAACTAACCCCACTACGACCTTTCTTCCTACCTCCCGTGCCCCTTCACTCAATAATTGCTTTCAAAGTAGTCGGAGGAGGATGCATATCTAGGTTTTTAACTTTACCCTGATTTTCCAATTTCAATTTTAAGATATCATTGAACAGAGGACAGGTGGATCCTCTGTATTCAGAGGGAGAACCACTTCTTTAGGTTTTGTTTCAGGGGAATCGAGTTTCAAGAGGCAGTGTTAATTATGAGGTCAGGTTCCACCTTTTCAAATTTCTGTGCATGAGCAATGCTTAAACAGTGCTACCATGTATTGCTTTCCTAAGGATTATTAATAATACATTTGCAACTACTCTGAGACTAGCTATAAACTTTCAGAGACAGAATGAGAATGTAATCTGTCTACAGCAACAAAGATGAATCACTTTGATAAATTCTTTATGATGGTGTCTCATGTCCTGCAACTCTTGGATTGGTTGTGTCTATAGTTAATCCTTCAATAACCCTCACAAGCACCTCATTACTCACCAGACTGACATGTTTGGTCGTAAAAGAGGTGCTGTTATATAACACAGGCACTGTACACACTCGGGTCATGAATATTAAGAGACAGCCTCAAGTGAGATGAGATCAGTGAAGATGTCTTGTCGCCTCTACCCTAGAAATAAACTAGAAACAGGCTCAGTGTGTCCTTGCAGGCTTTGGACATCAGGGGTGATGGTACAGGTGCTGTGTCCTTCATAGCTTTCAGGTTCATCATCCCTCCCACCAATCTGTGACTCTACCACCAGAGCCATCAGTAAGACTGACCCTGCAATTTCCCTTGCTCATAGTATCCTTTTCTTGCTTTTGCATTAAGGCTATGATAATCTTATAGAGTGAGTTATTGGAGCATTTAACTGGTTAGTTTGGTCCATTTATATTTACTGTGCTTACTGATATCTGGATTTATTTCTGCCTTGCCTTATTTATCAACGCTCTCTGTATCTATTTCTCTCCCTTCTCAGTTGCCCTTGTTGGGACTAAAGATTTTTTTTTTTTAATTCCAGTGGTGCTGTTCTACTGGTTTGGAAGTTATGAATTTTATTTCTGTTCTGTTAGTGGTTCCCTTGAAATTCTGCCATATCTACACTTCACAAAGTCTAAGTTAACTAATGAATTTTCTATCTTCTCAAGTGATACAAGAAACTTAAAAGACTGATTCTGTTCAACCGTCCGAACTTAAATGCTATTACTGTCCAGCACACTTTCTTAGTCTTGCTTTTCTTGAACCTTACAAATTAGTCATTGTCACCTGCTTCAATACAAAAAAATGCTTGATGCCCACACTTGCCAATTTCTTTGATATTCCTTCTTCCACTGAAACTTCTGAGAAAGTTTTTCTTCTTCCTGACACTTATCTTTTAGAAATAAGGGTCACCTATGAAAATGCTCTACCAAAAAATTAAAAATGCTGATTTTTGCCTTCATACTATAAAGATTATTTCATTGGCTCCTTAATTCCAAGTTGGTAATTATTTCCTACCAGCACTTTAAAGCTGTCTTTCATTGACTTTGGATGTCTGCTGGATTCCTTGGATTACCCACAGTCTCTGCCGAGAAGTTAATCATCAGTTTAAATGTTACTCCTTTATAAGGAACATTTTCCTCTGGTTGCTTTTAAGATTTTATTTGCAGTTTTATTGTTTATATATCTAGGCAGACAGCTCTTGTTATTTATTTTTTCTTGGGACTCACAATACTCCCACAATCTGTGTATCTCCCACACGTCCTAGAAAATATTCTAAGTCATTAGGTCTTCAAGTACTTCTTCTCCCCCACTGTCTCTGTTTTCTGAGTCCCCAATTATACCTGTATTAGGTCTCCTTGTATTTTCATTCATATTCCAATCACTCTTTCAAGTATTTTTATCTTCTCATTTCTCCATAATATACTTTAGGTAAATTCTTAAGCTCTGGGATTTAATATTGATTGTTTTTAATGTGGTCAATTTGCTATTTAATTTGTCTGCTCAGTTTAAAATTCCAAATGGTTATATATATTTTTTTCTTCTATAAGTTCTAGCTGGTTCTCTTTGTCAAATCTGGCTGGTCAATTTTGATAGTCTATTATTTCATGAACCCTCCCCACCCTGTTTCTATTTTTTTATCTGTTTAATATTGTGACTTAATGTGACAGGTTGTCTTTTTCTAAAATGGCTGCAACAATATTTCTAGTTCCAAGTTCTCTCTCAGAAGCTTTACAATCTTCACGAAGAGGTGAAGTCTGTTTTTCCTTTTCTCAAACCTGGCTGGACCATTCTGATCTCCTGGTAGAAGTGGCCCAGAAAATCTGTGAGCAAAATTAATAGATATTTTATGCCATTAAGTTCTGGGGTAACTTATTAAACACCAGTCAATTATGAGGATACCAGTTAGTTCATTATTGCTACATGATAATTCTAATATTTGAAGTTCTTGGAAATCTCAATCAATTAATTAAACAATCCCTCTTTTGTTGACTCTTGCTTACCATACCTTGTTTCCTATATCTTTGGTAATTTTGGTAACTTTCTATCAAGAGCTCATATCTGGCTGAAGTTAATCTGTAGGCATTCTGAGGCTGCTGCTCTATTGAAGATGCTTTCTTACCAAAAGGATTTACATTTGTTTTGGCTGAATCTCAGAAGGTACCAGCCATTGGGACTATTTTTATTTACATTCTTCTTGGAGTTGCCCATATTGCATATTCAATAATAATTCAAAAGCCAAACCAGTGGATAGCCTATTTGTGGTTTCCAATTCTCAAGGGAGGACTCTTGATGTTACTTTATTCCACCAAAAGCCATGACAGTCATCGGCAGATTTGTTCACTGGCTTCCTCTGCCACAACCTGCAAATATTTATTGAAAACCTTTTATATGTTCTTGCATTGGAATGGGATGTGTTTTCCTTTACACAGCATGTTTAGGACTCCCAGTGATGTTGCAGTCAGGTTTATAATCTAGCCTTTAAAATTACCTTTCCAATGAGCTTCTTCCCACACCTTTTGGAATTAACCATAGCTCTGTGAGGTCAGGCCTATTATCATTTTTCTTTTATTTTCTTTTGAACTCAAAATGACTATAATTGTGCAACATGCACAGGAGATGCACAGAGTGCATTTTTGAAGATGACTAAGAGCCAACTAATGATAATGTGGTAAACAGTGAAAACAAGTGAAAGTAAAGTAACCATTAGCAATAAGGAATCTTCCTACAGACAGATTTAGAATTCCAAGAGTCTATCAGAAGGGGTAGCATGTTTCTATTTTCCATATAAATTTGAATATACCGAAAGAGTTAATAAATGTTTAATAAGCAGCAATACCTGGGATGGGCTAACTAGAAAAGACCACATATCATATTTATGTATTTGGTAAACTTTCCCTGTGCTCTCTGATCCCAATCTGCAGATCTGTTGACACTCAGGAACGATTTTTTATTTCTTTTAAGAACAAAACATCCACTCATTTTGAAAATCATAGACAAGAGCAGGAACAACTATATGGATAACTTGATGCTCTTTTTATAGGTAGGTAAACTGAGGTCATTAAAAATGGTAAATTCAGGTCCAGGAAAGTGAAATGGTCAATAGCAAGTTAATAGCAGTGCTAGTTGTGCTATTTCTGATTCTCAGACAAATATTTCTGCCATAGAACTACTCTTCTTGTTTTCTGTGGTATTTCTGGGGCAGAACAGGAGCTCCTGCAACATACCCTTTCAAGAAAAGTTTGACTAGAACTTATACGCAGAAAACCTAAAGGGCAAGTTATCAGCTGGAAGAACTTATAGGTCCAGCATCATGAACTGTTTAAAATGTTATTGCTTTCCTAATTACTTCACTGCTAAAGTGTTCATTCAGGTCCTTTACAGATGAGACCCATTAACTCCAGGAAGGCATTGCTGACACCATATAAACGAATACAATGCCCTTACTTTGTGCAGGACACAACGTGAGTGACCTCAAGTGGTGACCCTGTTTTCATTTATCTCTTAAACCTAGAAGTTTTTCCAACTCTTTTAATACTATTATAGCAGGAAAAATTGAAGTGAATCACACTTTCCTTCCTCTTTTAGCATTTCAATCTGTGAACAGCAATATTTACCCCAAAGTCCTATCAAAACTTGAAATCCAGGTGCTTCTGGTCAATCATGCAATTTCAAGGGCACCCTCATCAATAGCATAAGAGATGATAATGATGATGATAACAGAACTCCACAACAGAAAATTGCTAATAAAACAGTGCAATATTGGAATTCCATGGGATAGTGGTAAGAATTAGTATATCTAAAAAATCATCCCTGAGTCCCATCGGATCAGCAGATTGGGGTCAGACAGCACAGGGAAATCTTACCAAAGAAACATAAATAATGACAGTATGTGGTCTTTTCTAGTTAGCCCATTTGAGGTGTTACTGCTTATTAAATATTTATTAAACTCTATTTCTAGATTATTGGATAGTAGTCTCTTGACACCCCAAGAAAAAATATTTCATTTAGCTTCAAGTACATAAAACTACTGTATTTTTTCATAGACTATAATTTCTTTATTAAAAAACTCTCTACTGTACACATGAAAATCACTTGTTGTTATTCAAAAGTTTAAAAGTTCTCTATTCCTTGAAAGAAAATTTATACACTAAAGAACGTCAATTGAAGATGAGGGTGCTTCCTAGGGCCAGGTTCCCAGTCTGATGAACACACCTCTGAAATGTCAGCACTTTGGGGAAACAGACGAGCAGAGTTATCTCACCAGGCATTTGAGTGGCCAGGACAACAACTAAAGACTCAGTAAAACTGATGTCACTACGTAGGAGCTTCTGTTGAACTTGTAAACACATCACTAAGGTCTGGCTGCTTCCAGGACTCTGCTTTTGTTCTGCTATAAATAATTCAGTACAACAAGTAGTTCTCTTGCTGACTCCCAGACTCAGCAAATACGAGGAACTTTGTTATTTGAGGATGATCTTCTGGTGCCCCTTTAATTCACTTTAGGCTTTACATTTCTTGAGACACCTTTGGCTTCTGGTACATTCACTTACCTTGGTCCGCTGCTGCAATTTATTCCAAACTATCGCCTTAGTAAAGGTACCCTTCATGATCAATCTGTGAGGTTTTGTAAGATATTTGCAAATCACCCAATGCCAAACCATGGAGATGTTCAGACAACTACGTGGTGAGTTTCTAAGGATTTTTACTATAATGTGGAAATTATATTCACTAGCGAAGAAAAAAGAATGACTTACATCTGTCCACATCATAACTGTGAGAGTGAAGGTAGCTCTAAAAAACTCTGTCCTCTTAACTCTAAATCTCTCTCATTTTTCTTCCTCTTTGAAATCTCGCCTCCTTCTCTACCTGTCCACGTCCCCGATCTAATTCCCCATCTCTCCATAACCACTTTGGACTCCACTATGAGCCCCTTTCTGACTCCTTGATCTCCTTTGCTGTGTTGGATGGGTGTGGCAGCAGGATGTGTGGACCCAAGCACTACCTCTCAGCCATGAACCCGGGCTCTCATGAAAGAGCCAAGGTCAAGCTGGAGAGCAGCTGGGGGAAGCTAACTCTGTGCAGACAACATTGCTGTTGATGACTTGGTAAGGCCGGCTCATCAGGTTCATAGAGATGTGGAATATTCGGCATTAATCAGGGAAGGTAACCAGAGCTCAGCTGTGGAATCTGAACTTGGGCAATACCCAGAGATCCAAGACCTAGTCTGCTTCCCTATCACTGGGTGACCTCAGTGTTGAGAGTTTAGGGAAAAGAGAGTCTAGTTGCCTTGGGAAGATGCTGGCAGGGATTTGGTGGGTACTCCTGAGGTTCTACTGTCTGCAGAAAACTGGAGGTGGAATGGAGAAAGCTAGGCAGAGGTCTGAAGCAGGGGATGGAGAAGGTGAACCTGAAGATATACTCCACCTGCCCTGGTGAGGGCCTGGGAGACAGCAGTAGGGCAGGTGGGGGAGAGAGTGCTGCCGGAGGACCCCCGAGGTGGTGGTGAAACCTCAGTGTACACACAGTGGGTTTGTCCCATTCCCATCTCCTTGTCTCATGACAGTGTGGGTGAGGCTTGAGTTCCAAGACCAGAATATCAGACTCAATACCAATTGTGAATGCGTCACTTGACACTGTGGATGAGACGTCCCTGGTACACATGCCTTCTATGTGGCCCCTTTCTCTCCTGGACCCCCCACCCCAGGCCCAGTGGGTAACCAGAATAAACTGGATGAGGAGGGCCACCACCACTAGTCCCCTGAAGCATCTCTTGTCACCAGGCAGCTTCTCAGTCACCATGTAAGGGTAAGAACATTCAGTCAGCAGCAGGCCTGGGGCTCCCTTTGAGGGTTGGATGGAGACAAATTTAATTCCAGAAACAATTAAGCGGATGTTATGTTGGGAGCCAGATTTCTTTTCTCCTTCTTTTTCACAGTTGCTATAATAATGTAAGACTTCTAAAAATATAGCCATAAGGACGGCACCACCAGAGCTTGCTAACCAAAAAATAATGAGGTTAAAATGAGCTACGGATTCATCAGCTGGTTACAGGGAATGGCCCAATGCCTTTGGGAGGCAACACTGCTTTCCCAAATACTATCCAGCCAATATCTGACTGGTGAGCCAATGCCTCTATTCTGTTTGTTTTATTTCTTCAAACAGATCTGGGATCGGGGGTATGAAAAGACCAACGACCAAAAAGCTAAATAAAACAAGGCAAGGCTCACTGCGAGGGGAAGGTGGAGCAGGACGCTGGCTAAAGTTGCAAAACCTTTAAGAAGCAGACATGATCTGACAGTAACTCTCCTCCAGGGATTGCACAGGATTTCCGTGTGCACGGGCTGGGACTTGGGGGAGCATGGGAGAAAGTGCCATTCTGGAAAAGACACTGGACTTGGAGTAAGAGGATCATGAGCTGGATGTGGTGGCGCATGCCTGCAATCTCAGCAGCTTGGGAAGCTGAGGCAGGAGGATCACGATTTCAAAGCCAGCCTCAGCAAAAGTGAGGCACTAAGCAACTCAGTGAGACCCTGTCTCTAAATAAAATACAAAAAAGGGCTGAGGATGTGGCTCAGTGGTAGAGTGCCCCTGAGTTCAATCTCTGGTACCCCCCATCACCCCCCCAAAAAAAGATCATGGTTCAAGTTCTTGGTTCTAGGATCTGGAGCTTAATTCTTGGCTTTTTGGGTTTGCATTTTCTTACTAGTAACATGGTGCTAAAATATGCCTATCTAGGAGGAATCCGTGGCATCTTGGAGGGGAAATAATTTAATAAAGTACCAAAGGTCTGTTGCTGCCAGTCTCCTTTGGTTGTCATATTGGTTATGGGGAATAATCCTCACCTTTCTCCCACTTCAGAACCAATTAAGTACATAGAGAAGTCAGAAAGGGGATGAAAATGTCATCTTTGTTGCTAGTTAGGCTGGATTTAAGACATGGGCTTCTTACTATGTCCTGTAATGTCCTATCTTTTTCTTTTGATATTCTGTACCTGTCATGGTGATTATACTATTAGCTTCTGAAGAGCAGAGATTATGTCTTCTATCTCTTTCCCTTGGAGTTCTCTGCAGAGCCAAACACTCAGCAGATGCTCTGTAGGATGAAGGATGGTGAGGGATGGCATCTGTACCCAGTCCTCTGTGTGAAGGTTCTCTCTCCACCAGCCTGCGAGCTCTTAAGAGATGGCTCACGTCTTGCATAATGCTTGGCACATAATAGGTTTTTCATCAAAGTGTTGAAAGCCGGCATGCCTGTAATCCTAGAGGCTTCGGAGGCTGAGGCAGGAGGATTGTGAGTTCAAAGCCAGCCTCAGCAACATCGAGGCACTAAGCAATTCAGTGAGGCCCTGCCTCTAAATAAATACAAAACAGGCCTAGGGACATGGCTCAGTGGTCGAGTGCCCCTGAGTTCAATCCCCAGTATCCACCCCCCCGCAAAACAAAAATGTGTAGAAAGACAATGAAAATAGAAGGGTACTAAATGGCCTAGTGCCAACCAGGGGCTACAGAGAGGGGATTTAATATAGGGCTGTCTACTAAGGAGTCCATCCTTACTAGCTTGCTCATTTGGGAAAGAGCTCACCTGCAAATTATTGTGATCAAAGATGTTACTTGAGGTCAATTTCCCCACGACAGACCCCAGCTTTTGTCCACTTGTCAGGCACCCTGGAGATCTGGGCATGTGCATGCTGGACATCTCAATTAGAGTCAGTATACCGATGGCTGTAGCAGAGAAGAACTGTCATTTGGTAATTAACTTAGAGCCATGACAGAAGCCTGTGACATCGGATGTTTCAGAACATAAGGCTGACCCTTGTTCCTCTCCCAAGGGACACACACATCATGAAAAGTCCCCCCCCCCACAGAGCTTCTGGTAGGATAAGCATTTAATCAGCATGAGATCTTCTAAGGGGAGTGGATGTCAACATCCTCTTCTTAAAAGTGCCCCTCGTAAGTTAAGGGCCTCACAGGAGATCTGAGACTCAGCCTTCGCCTGCAGATTAGCTCTCTGTGCCTCCATGGGGTGGGTGCATGTGAGATATGGCCACTTCAGGAGGACTGTTCTGGTCTCAGGTCCTCTGCTGTGTGTGATTCTCTCTCTCTGCTAAGTCCTGGGATGCACCCAGAGGCACCTGCATGTGCACCCCATGTTCTGTGTTCAACCCTGGACAATGCTGTGAGAATTCTCTGATTTGAGAACAAATCAGAATAAAGCAACTTAACCCTCGAGATCTTCAATGGATTCTCTAACCCCTCTCTTTCAGCATGAAGGCCAAGAAGTTAATGGGCTAGAGTTGCAGCCATTGGTTCCTGGCAGCCGGCCTGGGTGTGCTGTCTCTGTGGGCTCCACGTACCAGGCTCTGTGCCCTCAGGCTTGACACAGGGCAGGTGGGGCCAAGGAACTTCAAAGCCCAGAGTCTGATGCAACTAATACAGACCCCTGAAGGCACTGGCCACCGTAAGCTGAGCACTTGAGATGTTGCCATTGTGACCGAGAGACTGATTTTTAAAGTTTTATTTAATCTTAAAAAATCTAAAAAAAAACTAATTCACTTATCAGAAAATGTTGACAAATATAAATCTATTTCTCCAAATACTGATTTCAGGACATCTAAATGCCGATTGAATATTTCTGATAAAAATGTAGTGTCTAAATTGAGACTTTCTGTAAGTACAAATGACATATGAGATTTCAAAGGCCTGGTTTGTAAAAAAGAAGGCGAAATAACTCACTAGTCATTTTTTTTATGTTGATTCCATGTTGAAATGATCATATTTTGGATATACTGGGTTAAATCAAAAGTGTTATTTGAATTGACAGCACTCATTGTTTCTCGCTTTTTTCAAATGTGACTTTTAGAGAACTGAAAATGATCTATGTGGTTTGTGTTGTCTGGCTATCAAATTGCACTAACATAAAACCATAGCTCCGATCTCTCTGATAGAGTCTTGCCTGACAATCTGAACCACCCAAGGCTACCACGTCTAGAAGAGCCACATCTCCAGGGAGAGAATAAAATACCTGGTTGCGCTCATTTATCACTACAATCTAATAACACAGAGGAGAAGCCCCTGGGATACAACCAGAGGGAATTTCAATTACATCTCTAACCAAGGGGCACATGGCAGAGTGCTTAATAATCAGCCCTTAATCAGCAACCTCTAGACTCAGATGGTACCTCCAGCCTGGTTCTCAGACAGGGAGACTTAGAGCTGGGGTTCTCAGAGGAGAAGAGGGAGGTGCAGGGTTTGGATTCATAATGGTGCGTTAGAATTAGAACCAGGTCTCAGAAATGGCAGAGAACTGAGCTTTTACTTGATGCTCAAATGGGAGGAGTAGGAGAAGAGGTGACAATGATTGAAATAAATAATGGCCCAGGATGTATGGCACTGTTCCAAATGCTTTGCAGGTCTTAGATGTGTCAACAGGAAAGTCACTCACGGTAAGTGTTTGTACAGTACCCTTAGTTTCTTAAGTAGTGATCAACAGATCCAGGACCGTAAAACCCCAACTCTTGTCACCCATAATGCAGCCAAGTCGAAGGTGTGACTTGCACCCTTAGCAGAGCTCACAGGAGAGAACAGGCCAGAGTCCATGTTGGAGGTTTGCTTGACACTGCATCCTTGCAGGGCCTCCTGCCCCTACCATGCCCACTCCTCCACACTCCATGGGTTACTCCTGGGAACCCCTCTTCGCAAGTCACTTCACAGGACTCTTCCCCTCAGATCTGTTTCAAGGTGGCTGCCCAACCTACGTACGACACTTTCCCAAAGAGAAAGGAATATCCTGACAGCGATAGAACAATTTTTTGGGTGAAAATATGGCACATTTTGGTTCCCTATAAAATGTCTATAGGTTGCTTATTTAAAGAAGTTATTGTGTTTTATTTATTTATTTATTTTTAGCTCAATTGTTCTTCACTGGCTATGGGGCAAAATAACTTTGATGACAATGTGACTAAATTTGTCTGAGCTTCCTTTTCTTCCTTCAGAAGTTCTCCCACATTGTGCTTCTTAGAGGTGGTTCTATGAGTTCAGACAAGAAGGATGCCCAGCCACTCTGGCTGGCCCCACCCCAGGCTTGAGGGCTGTCCCTGCCTCCTTACGCCCTCCAGACTACCTCTGCTTAAGTGCCTCACTCTAGAGCTGCCAACCTGCCCCTCTCAATGTCCCCTCCTGCAACCAGGGATGCTGGTCATGACCTAGCGGGTACCTGTGCCCTATCTGGGTGACTCTTGGCTCCTTGCTTCTCTGCCTTTTTGGGGATACACTCCTTTCTTCATCTCATCAAGGCTTTTCAGAGTAAACTACTGCATTTTCCCCCCATTACAGAGGGCCCTGGGGTTCTCTTCTGAACGACAGTACAATTAGCAGACCCTACAGCTGTGAGCACAGAGCCTGCCCGGTGGAAACAGAGTCTGACTTTAAGAAAACATTTCAGGGAATCAATATTTATGCTCAGTGTTAACGAGACTCACTGGTCTCTGGACAGGGGATTCCATTCTTGCCTCTTCTTATCACCAGGGCACAATCGGGGACACAGCCATGGCACTGGTTGGCAAGGGCAGAAAACAGACCCTGAGCATAGGAGTTCCACACGGGTGTGAGAATCACAGCCAGACTTGTCCCTGCCCTGGGGCTGTGCATCCATATGCATCTCGAGTCCCTTGAAGCTCACATCCTGACAGCACGTGGACCCTGCAGACCCTTCCCGGAAGCTTTTAGACCAGCTCAAGTCACTGTTTTATAAAACACTCAGCCCTCTATCCCCTGACAGCCCTCTGCTGCCCTCACTTTATGGTCCAACTTCTCCAAGAGGCTGCAGAATCCTACCAGATTTGCTTCCTCACATCCCTACCCGCTCCTCCCCACATCCACTGCTTACTGAGCACCTACTTTGAAAGAGGCACTTGCTAAGGGCTCGACAGCCTTATGACAGTGATCTCCTAAAAGATGTGTCCACATTTTAACCTTGAAAGTGGTCTTTGAAGATATAACGAGGCTAAGGATATTGAAATGAGGTTGTGCTGGGTTATCCAGGCGAGCCTTAAGTCCACTGACAAGTGTCCTTCTAAGAGAGAGGCTCATGGAGAAGAGGAGAAGGCCATGTGAAGATGGGGTGGAGACTGGACTCATGTCTCTGTAGGGAAAGGATGTGTGGAGCCACTGGAATGGAAGAGTCAAGGAAGGATTTTCCCTCAGAGCCTTCAGTGGGAGTGGGGACCCCATCATCACTTTGATTTGGGGCCTTCTTTTTCCTCTGGGAGAGAAAAAAATATTTCACACCATTAAGTTTGTGGTAATTTGTTACAGTATCCATAGAAAACTAATACACATGTCCATTTGACAGAAGGGGAAATGAATAAAGATGTTGCAAAGGCAAGGTGTTTTGGTTTAGGGGCTGCTTGGTTGCAGTCTGAGGATTCCCCAGGGTCAATCATGTTTGTCAAGGCAATGATTAAATGTTTCAGAAAACGTTCAGAGATTTATTACAAAGCTAATATAGAATTGCTAAAAAATCAGTATTTTTAATTTTAAAAACTCTGTTCAATTTTCTCTTATTCAGAAAAATCTCCCAGGATTTTGCCAGATCCTGACAAGCAAGATTATACAGTTAAAATCACGCAGTTCATGAGCTTTATGTGGATTAGCGAGGAATCTCCTGAACTTGCATCTGAGTAAGAACATTCAGACTGTTTAAAAAAAACAAAAACAAAAACAGGACTTGCAAAGCAAATAAGAACTAAGTTATTTAACACAGCAATAAAACAGCAACCCATATTTTGGAGGCATTTTGCAATATATGAAATGTTTTTATACCTTTCTCATTTAACTCTCATAATCCTCAAGGTAGATATTATACTCGTCATCTACATATTATAGTTGAGAAAAATGAGTCATATATTGTAAATGAAGAAAGGAGAGCTCAAAGTACATCCTTTAAATCCAAGTCCTAGCAGAGGTACTTTTGTATAGAAAATTGGATTTACTCATGATGAGCTAACATTTAAATTGGCGGAAGTCAATAGCTCTCCTAAATGTGAGCACGGCTTCCTTCAGCCACACTCCCCACCAAGGGGGTAATGGGATGTACGCAAAAGTCGCAAAGTTGAATTTCTTAAGAATATTTTATTCTTCAGTCTTCACTAGTATTGCTTATAATGAGAAGGTCTCATTAAGGTTTTTGTTTTAGCTGCAAGAACATTGGTGACTTACAGCAAATCTAAAGATCACAACAGAAAATGTAAAAGGCATTCAATCCACACGATACCTTTAAGAACAGGGTGTGTCTACACCTCCTGGATTAAGGTCACTGCAAAGGGGCACTTGCTAACCCACAGAGACCCTTCTGAACTACAGAGACCCATTCTCCCTAGAGAACATATGTGAATCTTTTCATAATGGGGGGAAAAATCCAGCCTCAAATTTTTGATTTACAAATGAGCCACCAATGTGAGGAAGAAATAGCCTTATAAAATTGAGTTATAAAATGGGCATGCAGCCAACCACATCAATGTTTATAGCAGCACAATTCACAATAGCGAAACTGTGGAACCAACCTAGATGCCCTTCAGTAGATGAATGGATTAAAAAAATGTGGCATCTATATACAATGGAATATTACTCAGCAATAAAAGAGAATAAAATCATGCCATTTGCAGGTAAATGGATGGTGTTGGAGAAGATAATGCTAAGTGAAGTTAGCCAATCCCCCCCAAAACAAATGCCGAATGTTTTCTCTGATATAAAGAGGCTGACTCATAGTGGGATAGTGAGGGGGAGCATGGGAGGAAGATGAATTCTAGATAGGGCAGAGGGGTGGGAGGGGAAGGGAGTAGGCAGGGGGTTAGCAAGGATGAAGGAATGTGATGGACATCATTACCCAAAGTACATGTATGAAGACACAAATTGGTATCAACATACTTTATATACAGAGATATGAAAAACTGTGCTGTATATGTGTAATAAGAATTGTAATGCTTTCCACTATCATGTATTTAAAATCAATTTTTAAAAAGGGAATAAAAAAATGGGTGTGCAGCAATGAAGAGTCAGGGTGGAGAGTCACTCTTGTGTCCCACCTTTGCTTTGTAGCCCCAGCCAGCCCCCTCCTTGTGTACTCTGCATCTTAAAACAGAGTAAAAACTGCACTTGCAGTGTAACCGAAAGACTAGCACAAACTCCAAGTTCTGACAGCTCCTAACCCACAACGCTTGTGAGTGATTCTTATGGCTCCTCCAGCACCTTCGGTCCTTTTGCCTCCCTAATCCACCCTGGCTTTATTCCAGGAACTACTCTCCACTATGAGCCCAGTGATGCAGGGAAGTTGACAGTGGACCCTGTTCCAGGACAGCCTTCTCAAGTCTGAGGCCGTGATTCTCAAAGTGTGACCTCTGCACCAGCTGCAGCATCACTGCAAACCTAGAGAGGCAAATTCCTGGCCTCATCCCAGATCCATTGAATCAGAAACTGGGTGTGGACCCAGCAAGCAGTGATGAAGCCCCCCCCCCCCACCAGGTGGTTCTAGTGCACCTTAAAGTTGAAGAAGCATAGATATGTTAGTTATTCTCAGCCCCTATTGCCCATCAGAATCACCTTATGCCCAAGGCCCTGACCCAAAGATTTTGATTTAATTGATAGCGGGTGGGGTCTGGGCAGGTGGATTTGTAAAAGGCTGAGCAGGAGATTCTGATATGCAGCTAGGTTTGAGAAACACCCATCAGAGTCAATCAGATTAAACTAATCTAAATATTAGTCTAATCTAATATTAGTCTAAAATACCAAACTAATCTAATATTAGTCTAAAATAACAAATTTTATTTATTCTTGGTTTATTTGGTACTGGGCATTGAACTCAAGGGCTCTCTACCTCTGAGCTACATCTCCAGATCTTTTTGAGACAGGGTCTTGGAGTTGTTGAGTCTGGCCTTGAACTTGCAATCTTCCTGCCTCAGCCTCTCAAGTCACTGGGATTTCAGGCCTGCACCTCTGCACTTGGCTAAAATATCAAATTTCAGACCTGAAATGGATGCCTCCCAAGGAACTGAACAGACACTTCACAGAAAAAATATGAATAGTCAACAACTATACGAAAAAGTGTTTAGTGTCTCTAGTAATTAGAGAAATACAAATTAAAACTGCACTGAGATTCCATCTCACTCCAGCGAGAATGGCAAGCATCAAGAATACAAGTGGCAATAAATGTTGGCGAGGATGTGGGGGAAAAGGCACACTCATACATTGCTGGTGGGACTGAAAATTGGTGCAACCACTCTGGAAAGCAGAATGGAAATTCCTCAGAAAACTTGAAATGGAACCACCATTTGACCCAGTTATCCTATTCCTCAGTTTATACCCAAAGGACTTAAAATCAGCATGCTACAGTGATGAAGCCACATCAACATTTATAGCAGCTCAATTCACAATAGCTAAAGTATGGAACCAACCTAGGTGCCCTTCAATAGATGACTGCATAAAGAAAATGTGGTATGTATACACAATGGAATATTACTCAGTCACAAAGAAGAATGAAATCATGGCATTTGTCAGTAAATGGATGGAGCTGGAGACTATCATGCTAGGTGAAATAAGCCAAACCCCAAACCCCAGTTGTCTCTGATATGTGGGTTGCTATCAGGGAGGGAAGAATAGAAGTTCACTGGATTAGACAAAGGGGAATGAAGGAAAAGGAGAGGGGATGGGAATAGGAAAGACAGTGGAATGAATCAGACATAACTTTCTTTTTCTTTTTCTTTTTTTTTACAATACTTTTATTTTGTTTATTTATTTTTTATGTGGTGCTGAGGATCCAATATAGTGCCTCACACATGCGAGGCAAGCTCTACCACTGAGCCATAATCCCAGCCCTGGATATAACTATCCTATGTTCATATATGAACACATGATCAGTGAAACTCCACATCATGTACAACTACAAGATGGGAAGTTATACTATATGTATGTATGTCAGTATGTGTATATATATATATATATATATATATAAAATATATGTGTGTATATATATAATATATATGTGTGTATATATATAATATATATGTGTGTATATATAATATATATGTGTGTGTGTATATATATATATGTATATGTATGTGTATATATATATATATATATATATATATAAAGAGCAAATTTAAAAGGCATTAAAAAAAAAAAAGAAATGGATGCCTCTCATTTCCCTGATGTCACTGGAGGTCTAAGTGTGTTGTCACCATTATCACAGGTTGACGAGCTGGTCTTTGCTACTAAATGGCAAAGATCAGCTCACCAGCCTGTGACAATGTTGTTCTTTTCTCTTCTCCAGAGAAATGAGTCTTTAGTGTCGTCAGCAGTGACGAATTTGCAAAAGGTCCGGGACAGGTAGCCCAACAGCTGTGGGCAGTGGGGACACATTCAAATTGGCATGTTTTGTATGGAAATGGGTGAAGTCAATTTGGAAATGTCAGGATTTGAACTCAAGCAGTCTTGATCCAGAATCCAACTCCTCAGTCGTGGCTGTCACTCACTGTCACACTCCATAAAGGTTGCCACCAGGCAGTGTAAAAGGCAAGGGAAAATGCTCTCTGGTGGAGGAGGAAGGGAGGAAGACCCTGTAAAGAAAGGCGAGTCTCTGTCACCTCCTCATGCCTAGGGAATGCAGCCCTGCATAGAGAACATCAGTGTTAGGATGGGCTGTACCATCTTCACCCACTGAGAGTGGACATTTGTTTGGACCTAAATGTCAGTTATAGTTTAATCTTAGGGGACATTTCCTCTCCCTTATCAGGATAAATGAACCATGAAGACAGAATACACAAGCCAACTTCAGTTAGTGAAGGCCTGGCTCCTCTGATCTCTCTCGAGCTTCTGAAGGGGAAATTCTTTGTTCCATGGAGTCTCCCTGGGGTGGGAGCTGGGAAGACAGATGGGTTTGCTGAGATGTGGTTCCTAAAGGAGAATTTGATGACAGAGACTCAGGGACTACATTATCCGGTTAGCCACAACCCAGCTACTGATTATTTTGTCCATGCCTGTGTCTCCACATTGTAAGATGTAATTGATGGTGTGGGACAGTTCAAGCAAGAGTTATTTTTTTCTTTGAGGCTCGTCAAATAACAGTGTATCTTATAATGAATGACAGCTTAGATTTGATAAAATATGGTCATTAAATGAAAACAGTATTGAGTCCCATTATGATTCAAGCTCTAGACTAGACCAGCAACAGAGGTCACCCTGGAACTTGAAGACAAGAAAACAAGCACATGCGTACCCAGAGCTACACACCTTGTGGGGGATTTAGCACTAGCTGTGATGGCTGGAACACACTGTGGCAATCTTCTGGGCAGAGCGGTTTGTGTGTAGGGTGGGGGTGGGGGTGGGGAGGGGGAGGCATGAAATGTAGAAAAGCCGAGAGACAAAGCTGGAGAGAGAGTTGGCCACCAGGCTCTTAACTTGAATGCTAACCTAAGGAATGGAAGATTCATCCTTTAGGTCAGTGATTATCTAACATTTTTATCTCATGACTTCTTTATATTCTTAAATTTTACTAAGGACTAAGTAGCTGGCCAAAGAGGAAAGGAGTGAGCCCAGGATGAAAAATGATCTGAAAAAGCCTCTGTTTATATGGATTATATCTACTGATACTCACTGTATTAAGGGTTAAAAAATCTGGGAAACAAAAAATTTTAATTTACAGCCAGGCATGGTGGCACAAATCCCAGTGGCTCAGAAGGCTAAGGCAGGAGGATCGTGAGTTCAAAGCCAGCCTCAGCAATTTAGTGAGCCCCCCCCCCCCCCAAGCAATTTAGAGAGACACTGTCTCTAAATAAAATATAAAAAATGGCTGGGGATGTGACTCAGTGGTTAAGCACCCCTGGGTTCAATCCCTGATTATGCCCACCCCCCCCGACAAATTAAGTCATTAAAAATAACAACAAAATTTCACATTTTAACAAATAACCTTTTTTTTCCTAGTGAAAAATAGCCATATTTCCTGACCAAAAAAAAAAAAAAAAATAGGTGGCATTGCTTTATATTTTTGTAAGTCTCATTAATGTCTGGTTTATGAAAGACAGTTGGTTCTCATATCAGCTTTTGCATTCAATCTGTTGAGATATGTTATTTTGGTTCAAATATATGGAAAAAAATATGACTTCATAAAGATGAGTAGTTGGGAAAGGGAGGGCCTAAAAGAGTTCTTGAGAGGGTCTTGCGCGTCCCCAGGACTTGGTGGAGACACCACAAGAGCGGTTGCTTTTGATGAATGCCCTGGGAGCTTATGCAGAGGACAGGCAGCTAATTCTGAAGCACAGTGAGGGCGAAATTAGAAGGAGGCTTAAGAACAGGACAGGAAGCAGGGAGACTATTCCAGTGTCCAGGCAAGAACACTGGCAGCCCTTCTCCAAGGCAGAGACAGTGAGGACACGGAGACTTGAATGGATTCACACATTGGCGTCGACGGGAACAGACGTCCAGATGCACCAGAGATGGGGCAGAAAACAAGTCCAGATGACTTTGGGTTTGGGTGGGGATGTTGAGAAATCTGGGTGATTGGTGATGACACAAGGGTACAGATAAAGTGTAAGAAGGCCGTTTCTCGAGAGTAGCTGGCCAAAGAAGAAAGGAGTGAGCCCAGAATGAAAAATGATCTGAAGATTCTAGACCCATGGCTCACTCGGGGACATCCAGACAAACAGAAGCTGGGAAGCCTGCCTGTTTACACCGCTCTTCAAAATAATACCAAAACAGTGCCTGCATTTAGAAGGTAGACTTCACCTCTTTTAAAATGTGGATATCCCTGAGGGTTGAGGGACACTGAGCACACCTTGATCTTCATTAGTTTTGTTCGATTCCCTTCCATCTAATGGAGCATATGAGAACCTCAGATCACAGAGCTTGGTGGGGCAACTGGCCTAGGAAGGTCACATGGTGGGGACTTTGTGTTTACCACCGGATGAGGATAGGCATGAAGGGAGAGGAGAGGCACGATGTTAATCCTTTGTGGAAGACATTAATCTATGGACTTTTTATAGTTAAAGACGCGACGACTCAAGAGGCACAAGAGGTAGTTTTCTCACTTTAAAAGAAAAGGGTTTTACTCAGTTCTAGAGATCCCACGAGAAGCAGAGCATCCCATCAAAAGATGGGTTCCGAGGGGAAAATCAAGTCCACATCCAGTCAACTCCTCACTATACCTAAGAGAGTCTGAGAGAGACAGGTAATACGGTGCGTGTGTGTACGTGTGCGCATGTGTGCATAATCTTTATTTCTATTTATTTATTTTTATGTGGTGCTGAGGATCAAACCCAGGGCCTTGCATGTGCCAGGCGAGTGCTCTACCCCTGAGCCACAACCCCAGACCCCCCCCAGTGCATAATCTAAGACTGAGACAGACCCATGCCCCAGTAGAGAAAAGGGAGTATATGTTCCCTTCTCAATTCTACAAGTAAGGAACAGAAATTCACATCGGGAATCTCTTTAGCTTCCTCCTCCCCTCCCCCACCTGAAAGACATGGACCTGCAGGCAGTTCTCTGGGTTGAGCGCAGGGTTATTTTGTGTGATCAGCAGGGATCGGTATATTCAGAGGATGCAGGAGGGAGCAAATAGGATGCACTAGTAATAACACAGAGCATGGCTTCAGAAATTCAAATGTGTGTGGGTGTATTACACGGACTTAAGTTACCAAATGTAATTACTTCTTAATTCCAAGTACTCAAACAACTCTGATTTCAATGGATGTTGGCATACAAAAACTTGATATTTTCACAAACTCACAATAATTGCCTTAGTCTTGAACAATGAAGCAATGCAAAAAAGTTTCCAGTATGCAGAACTCAGGCTAAGACCAGGATGCTAATTCATGACCCAGACTCAGTGCTACCCTTACAGCGTCACATTCTTAAGGGCTTGTGATGATGCTCCTTGCTTTCCATTACTCAATGCATTTTTATGTGATGTGGCTTGGGAAAGGCGGCCTTGACAATGGGGTCTCTGTTGAATGGGGTCAGTGACAATTAATTCCCACCTTGCCTTATAAGGTTGTTGTGAAGATCAAATTTTGGAAAAAATGCTTTGCAAACCAGAAGATCCCATATAAATGCACAGTAGAGATTGCCTTCCTCTCTTCCAGAGAGGAAGGCCAACGAGGGAACTGGCATCCATCGTGGGTCTTCTACTGGCCATGCATTCAGTCAGGGTGGGGCCGTCATATCTCACTTCTCTTTGGGGGTTCACTGACATTCACTTACCTAAGGTAAGTGATACAGAGTGGTAGGGAGAGGATTTGAACTCTGGTCTCCTTGTTCAAAAACCTAGGAATTCCTTCCACTAGCTTCACACCTAAGTGATTACCTAGGTCTTAGAAAGAAAAAATGAAGGGCAGGAGTTTTACATAACTGTGAAGGCTCCCAATACCATGCCCAACCTCAGATTTTCATTTGTTCCAAGGTATCATAAAAAATGTGCTCAGCTTCCCCAGAGGGCTCACGCTGGCAAGATGAAAACACTCAGTTCTGTGCTGTGGAGTGCAGCCCAAGAAATAAAAGGCAGAGACAGTTTTAATAAGTATTTTTTTTTTTTTGGTGCTGGAGATTGAACCAATAAAAGTAAAATATTAAAATCTCAATTGACCCTATTTGCCAAAGACTGCATCTCTCAGCCCCCATCAGACTCACAGGCTGCTGTGAGTGACACAGTGACTGCTGATTGTGATACAGTGATCCAGAGAGAAGCTGGGATTTTTCAGCCTCACATGACATCATTGGCAAGATGCAAACTTGCTCAGAGGTTGGAACTTTGGAGAGCGAGTGAATGAGAATGAATTACAGTGACATAGGTCATTAGGTATAGCCCTCATGATTGAATCTTAGCTTTGTAAGTAGATGGGGAGAGATCACACAGACATACACACACATGCATGCTCCCTGTCTCTGGCCATGTAATGCTCTGTGAATCCCTGGATCTTTGCCAACATGAAGGCCATGATGTGGCTGGAAACCTTATACCTCCCGAACCATGAGCCAAAATAACAAACCTCTTTTCTTTATAAAGTTAGTCTGCCTCAAGTATTTCATTATATTGATGAAAAGCTGACTAATACAGTATTATCCTAGGTCTTTCAAGTCTAATTCATAAGCTAATTCTTATAGGTTTTGTTCCAGCCTCAAAGTACTGAGGTGCTGGGTAAGAGGATTGATCACTCTGAGGTTCTCATGCTGCGATGAAGCCCAAAGCTGCCATGTGAGAAGGCCTCAGGGAGAGAGAGAGATGTTGGCCCAGTCTCAGCTGTTCCAGCCTTCAGCCACTGGAGTCATTCCAGCCTAGGTCCCCGACACTGCTGCAGAGACAGGAGTCCCTGCCAAAGTAGCAGATTCATGAGCAAATACATGACTATTATTGCTTTAAGCCACCATTTGGAGTAGTTTATAATGTAACAATAAACAACCTGGATGTGCAGGTTTTTTCCCCCCAAAATTAAAAATATTAGTTTTCGGAATTACATAGAACATCTTAAATTGGTGTTGCCTCTTTCATTCTTAAGTCTATTTTAGACATGGCAAAATTGTTTTGTTTGTGAACAATGTATATATAGGTGTAACTTAGTGACTGGCCACAGACGACACTTATGAGCTAATGTGTGTGTATGCATGCCAACAATTGGGGTGGTTTAGTGGGGACCACTGTCTACCTCCTAACCAGCAAAGAGCTGCCTGACCTGGAGAAGCTGCTCATCCCAGCAAGCTTTGCAAACCACAAGGTGTTGAGCCACAGCTGGTTTCTGTAGCCACCTGGATGATGATTGAAACCTCTTTCTTCAGGTTTCATAGTTGCTCAGTTTAGGAACACAGACCTGTCATGGCCTAAGACTTGTCTCTGAAGTGTAGAATAATTTACTCAAGACCTTTCAAATAATATATGACCTTCATATTGATATTATCAAACTTTGGGATGTATGATCAGCCTAGATGAGCTCAAAAAGCATTTTGCTGCTTCAAAAGGTACTTCTTCTGCCTTTTCAATTCCTGTTCCTCCTCCTCCGAAGCCTGCCTCCCCTTCTCTGAGGTGTGTGTGTGTGTGTTTGTGTGTGAAATCCTATTTATCCTTCAAACGTTCCCTCTCCCATCAAGGCAGAGTTAATCATTCCTTGATGACATTGCTTCTTCAATCTGTAAATCCTTTTCTTAAAAAACCAGCTTATCAGAGAAAAAAAAAAAAAAAAGGCAAGAAGCCAACAGTCCATAGAGCACATGGGAAAAGAACATTAAGAGAGTCCCCGCAAGTCTTGGCGACTTTCCACCGGGCTGAAATAGCCTTACGTGATCTGTGTTTCAGGGATTAGAATGTAGCAGAAGAAATAAGTCAATTAAAACACTCAGCCAGAATGCTGTCTGTAGATAAAGTGCTTTGCACTGGGGATACAACAATATAACCTGAAGTGCTGAATTCTAAGGGCTGACTGGGCTGGTGATTTGCATCTCAATCTCTTTGCATTTTATTCATTTTTATTTTCTCAGTGCAAGTTAACAAGGAGCTGCCTTAGTCTAGGAAAGACAGGCCCTCCATTTATCACTGCATCAGACCCCAAGTTTTCCAACTTCGGGGCCTTTGGTTGGACTTGGAATGGGCAATGCCTGTGGAGCCAAGTGGATCAATTAGAACACCCAAACCAGCAACTGGTACAGGCTTGTACCTTTGCATAGTAACTGTTCAATCCCAAAGGCTGTACAATCACTACACGGCAAATGGCGGGCGCTTTGTGGTGCATTCCCCAAAACCCACGAGGAATATATCATAATCAAAAACTCCTTATTCCACCACAAAACCAAGAAACCGCATTTCTACCACTCATTATCTGAGAATCATATGCAACATGTATAACAGTCCAAGCCAAAGGCCATATTGTCACTGCATGCTAATGGGTTCTATGTGACAAAATCCAGAAAACACTATCTACCATTTCCTCCCTGTGAGGAACCTAAGGAAGATCATACCAGAAGACCCTACTACAAAACCAAGAGCAAGAATGTTTTGGAGACGCATTCTCAAATTAAAAATGCTTAATATGTCATGTTAGAATTGTTATATCGGGGTCCACGTTACAATAGACACTCAAAATACTGGAATCCATTAATGCTCGATACTTCATCTAGATGCAGCAGAGGGTAAATATGCTGTCCCTTCTCACTGACTGAGCCCTGGTCTTCCTCTAGAACAAAGGTCAGTCTCCGGCACTCAGCAAGCAGCAACATTAGTATATTTATTCTAGCGAGGAAGAAACACACTTGGAACTTACTTAACAGTTGGCAATAGAGGGCCTGTAAACTTCTCTTCATGGTATCATCTGGTCCTGCTTATCCTCCAGTTTATTCATGATTCTGTCTAGGAAAATAGGAGAAGAAAATGGTTACATCCAGAGAAAAATCATCAATAATCCAAAGCACTCCATTTAATGTGATCCTGGCAGTGAATTCTAATATACCTGTATTTGGAGCAGAAAAAAACCTTGAGATACACCACAGTTTAATTCACAATGGTCCACCTTGTAAAATGACCATTTCACAAGATCAATTGGTCAAATCCTGAAACCACGAATTGTCCTGATGGCATCTCATGTGGTGAGACTTAGAGAATCTGGCTTTGGAACATTCATGAATCTCTCTAGAAGTTTCTTTACTAATCTCGTTCCTGCTAAGGTGTGTGTGTGTGCGTGCGCACACACACACACACACACAAAACCTCAAACAAACAAAAAAGAACAAGAAAGTTTCATCACACTTGAAGTTATATTATCTAAAACAACTTTTTACAAATTGTTTCCTGATGAAGAATATACTTCCGGCATAGGATATTTGCAAAAGACTGAGGAAGGATAGAATAAATAAGAAATCGGTAGAAAGGAGATGTCAAGGAAGGACAAGAAAATAAAAATTTAATAGAGAAATTATGTATGCTTTTCCAGGCCTGTTATCCCTAAGCCTGTCTCCTTTCCAGGCCCGTTACTCCCAAATTCCTGGAAAATCTGTAAATCTACTTGAATATTGTTAATTAACAGTTCAACAAATAGATTAAGCAAAGAGAGATATGCTATCTTGAGGAACCTATAGCTGAGGTGACTTTCTGGTGCTAGCTATTGATCAGATAGTGATGACATTGGCTTGAGCATCCTGACATTGACCTGGCCACCAGAAATCCTCTTGAGATCACCAGACGAGAATCATTCCTACATAGTTTCCCATACCTGCCCTTCACCGAGTTTCCTTTAAAGGAGGAGCTGGGAACCCAAAATGCATTTCTCACTCTCTAGATGGCCCTCATTCTCCCTTGAATGTTGGTCTACTTTCCTAAATAGACCTCTGTCTGTGCCTCCCACAGGTGTGTGCTGAAAATTCTTTTCCATCAGGTCAGCCAAGGAACCCTCTGGTCCTGATTTGAGTTCCTCCTTCTCCTAGGGAACTTCTCAGAGCACCCTTCTCCAGAGACACCTTTTCTCCTGGAACTGTACGGAGTAACAGAAAATATGGACAAGAATGAACAAGGGAGTACACATTATCTGTTATCCTGCCCCTAAGAGGCAATGGTTTGCTCTCATTTTGGAGTGCATTTCTGTGGTCTTCCCAATGTGTGCTTCTGTTGGTCCATGTCATTTTCTGTATCCTACTTTATAACCGCAGACATTTTTCTGTGTTGATTCTATTGCTTTACTACTTTATTTTAAATAGAAAATGATCTAGAAATGGAAACACAAGAACACAATTTAAGACTTTCAAAATCAATATATTGCCCATTTCTCTTCATCAATACCAGTATATAGGTTAAATGGATTATACTCTACCAAATGATGGAAATCTATAATTTCTTTTCATCTTGGCCAGCAAATAGGTACATACTCCATCTCATTGCTTTAATTTGCATTGGAAAATTTTAATCATATTCTTTGGTTATTCTCTACTGACATGCAGGTTTTCTTATGACATCATTAGTAGACCTCATTTATCTTAAAATTTTTTAATTCACTTATCATAAAATTCAACCTTTAAGGTATATAATTCACTGGGTTAGTAGTATATTCAACAGTTATTCAGCCACCCTCAGTCACCACCTAACACAGATCATGTTAGTTACTCTAGACAACCCCGTACTCAGTACTAGTTGCCCCAACTGCCCTTGCAACCACGAATCTAGTGTTTGTCTCTATGCATTTGCCTACTCTGGACAGTTCATGGGAACAGAATCACACAATATGTGATCTCTTTATTCTGGCTCTTTTACTTAGCATAATGGTTTTAAGGTTTATCCATGCTGGTTTTTAAAATGATTTTAATAAGAATGTTTCCACCTTGGTTAGAAAGACCTTCCTCAGTCAGAGATTACATAAATACTTGCCTGTGTTTTCTTCTGGAGTTATTTCACTTATTACATTCTCAGTAATTTCATATTATTAAACCTGTTTGTAGATTTTGTGTTTTTTTTTCTCTGCTTGCTCATTCTTCCATTAGAAAAGTGTTAATATTAAACCCAGAGTTAGTCCTCTATTATATCTCTTCCTTTTAAGATTCATCTTGTTCTTTGAGTTTATTTTTTTCCTTCCAAATTAACTTCAAGATCATTTTATTGAATTTCAGGGGAAAATATCATTGGCATTTTGGTTCAAATTATCTTCTGTTTGCTTGGGAGAGATTTGAATTCTTCAAAATACAAATGTGATGAGCAGAAAAATAAATATTTAAAAACGTGTTGCTCTGGAGATGAGAAAACAAATTTTTTTTTCCAGGGTGTGAGAAATGTTTTTATTTTTTTTTTCCTAAGGGAAGAGAACACACTAGCTCAATGACTTCTTTGGTTACACAAATTAATACCACCCTTGCCCCCAGCTATGTGAGTAAGGATGAGAGAGACAGCTAAATTGTTCTTAGCTATGAAATAACAGGAAGAGTGAGTTTCCAAAGGCTTATACTAGGAAAGAGTTTAGACGTGGTATCCCCCAAAATGTCATGTGTGAGATAATGCAAGAAGGTTTGGAGTGAATTAATTCCTGATGGGATTAATTGAGTGGTAACTGAAGGCAGGTGGGGATGTGGCTGGAGGAGGCGGGGCATTGGAGGCGTGGCTTTGGGGTATATATTTGTATCTGGTGAGTATAGTTGTTCTCACTGCTTTCTGATCACCATGTGAGACGCTTCCCTCTGCCACACTCTTCTGCCATGATGTTCCACTTCACCTTGAGCCCCAAGGAACGGAACCTGCTGTCTATGGATTGAGACCTCTGAAACTGTGATCCCACAAATAAACCCCCTCTAAAGTTGTTCTGGTTGGGTCTTTTAGTCACAGGAGTGAAACAGCTGACTAAAACAGGGGACAAAGGGTATAGAAATCAGAGAGGCTGACATGATGAACAGGAGATGTCTGAGTGACGGGAAGAGGGAATTGCAAAAGATGGCAGCAGGTGAGACCCAAACACAAAGCATTAAGTGAGAAGCTTCCCACAGGGTGTGACCTGTGAACTTTAATTTCTAGTTGATTCTTGATTTATGCTATTTGTACATATATGCTATCTCAGTATGCCTTCCCTCCCACAATATTCACCCACCACTAGTATCCTCCAAACCTCAGAAAAGTCTTGCACAAAATAGCTGTGTACAGGTGATTGACAGGGGCAATGTCCCAAGGCAAGACAAGGGTGTCTCTTAGAGGCAGCAGTCCAGCAGTCACAAGCAATGGCCAGTGGGTAAATAACAGGAGTGCCTAGGACATGGTTAGCACTTGATAAATGTATACAAAAATAAACAGTGAGTGAATTAATAAATGGATAGTCAAGTAACAGGAGAACAAAAAAATAATTGTGGTTTATTTTGATCAATAATCTCCAAAAAAGTTTTGGAGATTTTTGAAAAAGTGATAGACTTTTAACAATGCATGGAATATAGTCATTTTATTCAGCTACCAAAGAAATAATGAAGCCTGTAGATCTGAGAGACACAGGATCATCTGGGTTACACTAGGCTATTTCAATTAGAAGCACCATATGGCCTACTATGTATTCAAAATTCATCTTTATTTAGGTCCTTCTGTGGAGTTTTGTAGTGATTTTCCTTTATTTAAGTTCCAAAGTCTTATTAAGTTAATTCCTAGGCATTTTATGTTTGTTTTTTTGCTACTGTGATAGAATGTGTTTTCATTACATTTTCTAATTTCCTCCATGTGAAAACAACTGAGTTCTTTTTATTCATTTTGTGACCTGACTGAACTCACTCACTGTTCTAATGATGCTTTCTTCACAGAGTCTCTTGGGTCAATTGTGTTGTTTTGGATAGATGGTGAGCCACAATTAGATTACATCAAAAGCCTCTTTTTAACCATAGAGTAGTAAACATTAATTGCATCAGTATGGTCCCTCAGGAAATAATTTAAATGCTCTAAGAAAAACAACTAATTTCTGAAATGAAATCCTAAGAAAATAAAGAGCTTTGCAGCCAAAGGATGGAGTAAAGGCAAAGCAACCCACACTCACAGACCCAGACTCCAGGCCCACCTCTGCAGTCAAAATCACAGGTCTACCCCAGTGGTTCCAGACTCAAGGCCCACTTGGACCTAGGAACCAAGACCACCCACCTCCTGGACCAGGCACAAGGCCAGGATGCTCAAGAATTTCAGCAGCCAGCCTTCCCACAGAAAGGATGTCCTGCCCAGAATCTCTAGACGGGCTGGTGAAGGGCTTTCCCAAAGTAAGTCTTCAAAAACTGGAATAAGCTCTTGTTTATGCAAACATGCAGACACCAATGCACAGTCACAAGGGTCAAGAACAAGGAAACATGACACCACGAAAGGAACAAAATAAAGCACCAGTAACTGAGCCTAAAGAAATGCAGACTTATTAAACACCTGACCAAGAATTCAAATGATTATTTTAAGGAAGCTTGATGAACTTCAAGAAAATTCAGAGTAACAACTCAATAAAATCAGGAAAATAATAACTGATGAAATTGAGAACTTAATATAATGAAATTATAAAAACAATACATTTTGGCCTCCAAATATAACAAATGAAATAAAAACAAATGCAACAGCAAGTGTCAATAGCAGAAACAATCGAACAGGAGAAAAAAAATCTATTGAGTATTTGAAAATACATGGTGGGGGAAGGAAAAGGAATGAAAAGAAGAAATCTTATGGAATTTGTGGGGAAGCAAAAAGAAAGCAAATACTCAAATTATAAGGACTAAAGAAGGAGAATGAGACACAAAGGAAGAGAAAACTTAAAGAAGTAACAAAAACATTTCCAAATCTTGGGAAGATATAAGTAGTGCAGGAAGATCAAAGGTCTCCAGTTAGAGTCAATCCAAACAGAACTACATCAAGACTTGTTATAAAAAGACTATAATTGAGCCATCAGAAATGGAAGACAGAGAGAGGACTCTGAGGCAAAGAAGGCAAAGGTAAAGAAGCCAACAAAATAGAAGGGAGTTCTAATAAGGCTAACAGCAGATGTATCAGTAGAAACCTTTATAGACCAGGCAAGAGTGGGATGATATACTCAAAGGGCTGAAGAAAAAGATCTGCCAAACAAGAAAACTGTACCTGGCAAAGCTGTTCTTCAGAAGTGAAAGACAGATAAAGAATTTCCCAAGCAAAAGCTAAAGGAGTTCATCACTGTCAGACCACTCTTATAAGAAATGCCAAGGAGAGTTTTTCAAGCTGGGGGAAAAAAATTAAAAAAGCACTAACTAGTAACATGGAAACTTCTTATTTACTGGTAAAACTTACAGGTAAGAGTATGCACACAAATTCAAAATACTTTAATACATTAAGGGTAGTATGTAAATCACTTATATCTTTAGTATGAAGGTCAAAAGACAAAACTATTAATAACAATAGCTATCATAATTTGTTGTGGGACACATAGTACAAAAAGGTGAATTGTGACATCGAAACATAAAATATGGAAATAGATGAAATGTAAAGAGGTTTTGTATGCAAAGTTAAATTGTTATCAGGTAAAAATAGTCTGTTATAAGATGTTTTATATAAGCCTTGTGGTAACCATAAAACAGAAGCCTACAGCAGATACACAACAGATAAAAAAATAAGAAATCAAAGCATACCATTAGTGGAAATCAGTTTTCACAATGGAAGACAGTAAGAAGAAATAACAAATAATTTACAAACAGCCAGAAAATTATTAATAAAATGGCACTCACAAGGCTGTGAAATAATTAGAAATGAAAAGAAAGCAGAGGTAGTTAGACTTAGATAAAATTGACTTAGTTTAACCCCAGAACTCAAAAAAAAAAAAAAAAAAAGACAAAAATGGCCAATTTTTATGGTTTGGACAGGAGATGTCTCCCAAGAGCTCCTGTGTTAATACAAGAATGTTCAGAGGTAAACTGATGAGATTATGAGAGCTGTATGCAAATCAGTCCACCCTAATTTGAATGACTGACTGGGTGGTAGCTGTAGGCATGGGGGGGGTGTGGGAGGAGGAAGTGGATCACTGGGGTGTGCCCTGGAAGGGTATATTTTCCCTTTGGTTTCTTGCCCCACACCATTTCCTTGTTGCTATGAGGGAAGCAGCTTCCCTACATGATATGATGCCTTCTCTCGTGATATTCTGCCTTACCTTAGGCCAAATGGACCTCATGGACATATACAGAACTGTCCACCCAGCAGTAGTAGAATATGCATTCTTCTCAAGCCCACAGGGAAACTTCTTCAGACATATCATAGGTTAGTCCACAAAAGAAATGCTAACAATTACAAGAAGACTGAAGTTACATCAAGATCTGCCCTAACCACAGAGATATTAAACTAGGAACCAATAACAAGAGGCATTTCAGAAAATTCACAAATACATGGAAATTAAACAATATGTTCTTGAACAATGAGTCTAGAAGAAATTAAAAAGGAAATCAAAAAGTATCTTAAGAAAAATGAATATGGACATGTAATATACCAAAACTCATGAGTACTTTGAGGCAAAGTTTAGGTAGATTCAGTCAAGCTGGCCGAACAGAAGTGCCCAGTACTCACCTCCCTTTCCACAAATAGGAACCCAAGTAATAGGAATATAGCTTCATAGTGAGGTAAGTGACCATGGAAGGAAACACTGGAAACTAATCAGAGAGACTAGTCCCTTGTTAAGACTCAGAGATCTGGGACAACACCATAGTAATAGAAATAAAATACTCCAATATCTTCCAACCTGGCTTCCTTTGCAGGGATAAGGATAAAAGAGTTGCATCAAACTGTATCCATGTAGATGCTGGCTATCCTAGCTATTAGAAAGTTTCATGATCCTCATGGGTTTGCAGCCTGCTTAGATAAGTAACCTGATATCTGCACAGTATCCTTGCTTTGAAAAAGGATCTCCTATCAGCTCCCACTGAACACCCAGGTTGTTGTAGCCAGAAGCCACCTTGAAAAGGGAGCTAATGTCTGAATTTAGGCTGTGCTAGAGGTCAGAAACCCCTGCATATTTTCATCTTTGGGACTGTATAGACATTCCTCTTATACTGGCTTGAGGTGTAACTGCCTTGCCAACCCAACTTGGCCCAGCAGGGTAGCTGTGTCCCAAGCCTTCTAGGTGCCCTGCACTGTAGGGGATGGGTGTTGCCACATGGAGAATGGAGAGCACTACCCTCAAGAACAAGGAGATCAAGACACTTGCCCTTTTAGACCAAAGGCACCGCCAACTGAACTGTGGACTCTTACTACTGCCAGGACTGAAGGCAGACACTCATAAGTAATCTGAAATCTGCATAGTGTTCTTGCTTTGAAAAAGATTCTCAAGGCAGTTCCCATTACCTGCTGTCCTTCCTCTGCCTGTTACAAAAGGGATTGGATACCACAGTTCCTGCTGCTGTCCTACCCACAGGATTGGGTTGAGGGGGCTTGAACAATTCCATGACTCCCCTTGTTGCCCATCACCAGGCACACATGACCAAAGGGGGTCCTCAAGAGGAACCGTGCCCAGCTCTGGCTGAGGCCCCACTATTGAGTAGGCAGTGCGTCTGAAGTGGCAGAGGGAATTCTATCATCCAGACCATAGTCCCACCCCCACACAATGCCTGCTAAACACAGTTGTGGGTGCCAGAGAGGTGCTGCAGCTCCTACCCTTGAAGAATCTGGGTTGGCACCACTGATTGGTTGGAGAATAAAGGCCTTAAGCACTCTCTACTTCTGGGGTTGCTAGTGGCATAGGCCCTTGTTAATAGTATCAGATGCCTGAGAAACCCCCATCACTTGATAGGGGCCACTAACCTCATACAGGAGTAGCCACACAGTGAGTACCCCACACCACTGCTGTTTGTATCACACCTGTCTAAACTGATAGAGTGTCCCCACTCTTGTGTGGCCACAGAGATTCTGATTCTGCCATGGCATGCACTGTGCCCAAAGTCTATTAATTACAGCCAAAGCAGCTTTGGGGAGACGTTACTTCAGTGCCCAAGGATAGCTGAAGCCAACACGGCAAAACAAACTAACACTCCAAGAGGTATGTTCAGGAGAAAAACTACTTACTACAAAGGCCACCCCCTAAACGTGGTAGGGATAACTATCTACCAGATGTACAAATTACAACAGAGGAACACAAGAAATGAAAACAAACAAAAACAAGGCAATATGGTATCTCCAAGAGAACATAGTAACTCTCTAGCAAGAGATTTCAAATAAATAGAAATGAATGAGATGCCTGAGATAGAATTTAAAGGATGATTATTTAAAAAACCCAATGAGATCCAAGAGAATGATAAATAGTCAAATGAAACTAGGAAGATGATGTAGGATATGAATGAGAACTTCACCAAAAAGATAGACATTTGGAAAAAGAACTAAACAGAAACCTTGGAAAGAAAGAGCTCAATAAGTCAAATAAAAAATACAGTTGAAAGCCTCAATAACAGACTAGATCAAGTGGAAGGAGGGATATTTGAACTTGAAGATAGATCTTTTGAAATATCCTAGTCCTCAAAACACTATTAAGAAAAAGAATAAAAAATGAAGAGGGTATTCAAAAATCTGTGAGACAGCATTAAATAATGCATTTTCATAATATCTGAAGGTGAGAGGAAAAAGGATAAGGGCATAGAAAATCTATTCACTGAAATAATATCAGAAAATAACTTGGGAAAGATATGGATGACCATGTGGTATAGAAGGCTTATAGGACTCTAAACAAATTACCTCAATATAATAGAGGCTGTATGTGACAAACCCACAGCCAACATTATATTGAATGGAAAAGCTGGAATCATTTCCTCTAAGATCAGGGACAAGACAAGGGAGTCAACTCTCATTGCTCTTATTCATTTAATACTAGAAGTCTTAGCCAGAGCAATTGGGCAAGAAAAAGAAATAGATGGCATCCAATTAAGAAAGGAAGGTGTCAAATCAATCCTGATTGCAAATGATATGATTCTCTATATAGAAAAACCTAAAGACTCCACCATTAGACTATGAACACTGACAACCAAATTCAGAAAAGTAGTGGGATGCCAAATCAACCTACAAACATTAGTAGTTTCTTTTACGCCAGTAACAAATTTGCTGAGAAAGAAATCATGAACACAATCCCATTCACAATGACTATAAAATAAAAATACATATAAATATTTTTAATTAAAGAGCTAATAGACTTTTACTGTGAAAATTATAAAACATTGATGAAAGAAATTTGAGAAGATACAAACCCCCAAATGGAAAGACCTCTCATGTTTTTGGGTAGGAGGGATTAATATCATCAAGATGTTCATACTACCCAAAGCAATCTACAGAATCCTTCAATCCCATCAACATACTGACACTCTTTGTGGAGGTGAAAAAAAAAATCCTAAAATTTATGTGGAAAAACAAATGATCCCAAATAACTAAAGCAATCTTAAGCTAAAACAATGAAGCTAGAGGCATCACAGTGCCTGATTTTAAGACATGACTACAGAGCATGGTAACTAAACAGCATGGTACTGGCATAAGAACAGACACATAGACCCATAGAATACATTAGAAACTCGAGGGGAAAACTCATACATCTACAACCAGCTGATTCTCAACAAAGGCACCAAAAACATACTTTGGAGAAAGGACAGCCTCTTCGGGGGGTAGAAAGGTGGTGATAGAGGCAGCGAGGGATTTGCTAAGGTGCTGGTTCTCGTGGCTGTGTAGGGATTCAACCACCACCATGTCGAGCAAAAGGGCAAAGACCAAGACCACCAAGAAGCGCCCTCAAATGCGCGACATCCAATACGTTTGCCATGTTTGACCAATCACAGATTCAGGAATCCAAAGAGGCCTTCAACATGATTGGCCAGAACAGAGATGGTTTCATTGACAAGGAAGATTGGTATGATATGCTTGCCTCACTGGGAAGAATCCCACTGACGAATCCCTGGATGCCATGATGAATGAGGCTCCAGGACCCATCCATTTCACCATGTTCCTCAACCATGTTTGGTGAGAAGTTAAATGGCACAGATCCAGAAGATGTCATCAGAAATGCTTTTGCTTGCTTTGATGAAGAAGCTACTGGCACCATTCAGGAGGATTACCTGAGAGAGCTGCTGACCACCATGGGTGATGGGTTTACAGAGGAGGAAGTGGATGAGCTGTACAGAGAAGCCCCTGTTTACAAAAAGGGGAATTTCAATTACATAGAGTTCACGTGCATCTTTAAACATGGAGCAAAAGACAAAGATGACTGAAAAGATCTTCAAATTCCAGCCAAATGTTCCTTGTTGCCACTTTGGGTATTTTTGAGATTTTTCTCTTAGAGCCCACTGCATGCTTTTTAGCTTTACAGCTTTTGTCTTTCTTGTTTTGTATTTATTCTCAGCCATTCTGAGGCTCATGTATCTTTATAATCAGACTGGAAATGGGACTTCTTGTCATTTTCAGAAAAGAAAATAGGGTAATTTAAGTTACCATTGCCCTCACCCCCAATAACTGCACTCTACAAAGAGTCAATATATTTTTTTCAGAGAAAGTTATTCACTCAATTTTTTTTCTGAACCATGATTAAACTTTATGATAAAATAAAAAAAAAAAAAAAAAGAAAGGACAGCTTCTTCAATAAATGGCACCGGGAAAACTGGATATCCATATACACAAGACCCCTATCCCTCACTAGTTACAAAAATCCACTCGAAACAGATAAAAGACTTTAAAGTAAAACCTGAAACTACTAGAGGAAAATACAAGGGGGAAATACTTCAAGATACTGACACGGCAATTATGTCCTGAATAGAACTCCAAAAGCACAGGAAAGAAAAGCCAAAATTGACCAAGAGGATTCTATCCAACCAAAAAGCTTCTGCAGAGCAATGCAAACAGTTAATGGAATGAAGAGACAACCTGCAGAACAAGAATTTATCTTTGCCAGATACTCATCTAACAGTGGGTTAATATCCAGAATATATAAAGAACACAAAAATCTTAACAAAAACCAAGGTAAACCAATTAAGTGAGCAAATGAGTTGGGCACACACTGAAGGAAGGAAGGAAGGAAGGAAGGAAGGAAGGAAGGAAGGAAGGAAGGAAGGAAATACAAATGACCAGCCAATATTAAATGCATATCAAAACTACAAGATACCATCTAGTTAGAATGTCTATTACCAAAACAATAATAATGAAATTAATGAAATCCATAAGGATGTGGAGAAAAAGGAACTATTATATACCATTGGTGGTAACGTGAATTAGTACAGTCATTATGGAGAAGAGTAAGGAGATTTTTTTAATCAAGTAAAAATATATCTACCTTAAGCTCCAACTATTCCACTTCTTGGTATCTAGCCAAAGTTAATGAAATCAGCATATCAAAGACAACTCAGGCACCTATGTTTATTGAACCACTATTGATAATAGCTAAGATATGGAAACAGTCTAGGTTCCCATCATGAGACAGGTGGATAAAGTAAACTGTGGTAATATACACAGTGGGGTATTATGTAGTCATAAAAAGAAGGACAACTTGTCATTTGCAGTAAAACGAATGGAACTAGAGGACATTAAGTTAAGTGAAATAAGCCAGACATGGAAAGACAAATATGTCCTCAGGTGGAAGCTAAAAAAAAAAATGTCGATTTGAAAGTAGAATAGCAATTCCTACAGATTTTTGAAGAGTGTGGGAGGGGAGGGGTGGAAAAAGGGAGGCTGGGTTTGATAAGTACATACTATATGCATGTTTGGGAATATTACACTGAAACCCATAAATATGTACAATTAATATGTTTTAATAAAAAAGGTTTATAGCAATAAATGCCTACATCATAAATGGAGAATGCTCTCAAATAAATAACCTAACACTATACCTTAAGGAACTAGAAAAAGAGCAAACAAGGTTAGCATAAGGAAGGAAATAACAAAGATCAGAAAAAATAAATGAAGAGAATAGAAAAGTAACAGGAAAAGTCAATGAAACTAAAGGTTTTTTTTAAAAAGATAAATAAGACTGACAAAACTTTATCTATCCTAAGAAAAAAGGAAAACTTAAATAAAATGGGAAATGAAAGAGGAGACATTACACCTCTTAACAGAAATACAGAGGATCCTAAGACTACTATGAACAATTACACACAAATAAGTTGGATAGAAATGGATACATTTCTAGACACACACAATCTAGACATGTGTCAAGACCAAATCATAAAGAAACAGAAAATATGAACAGACCAGTAACAAATGAGGGCATTGAATCCTTAATAAAAACTCCCCCATCAAAGAAATGTCCAGGCCAGGACCTGACGGCTTCATCTCTAAGTTCCACTCTGTTGTAGGCAGCTTTTTTGCTGCTGTGACTAAAGGACCCAATCAGTACAACTGTAGGGGAGGAAAAGTTTATTTGAGGGCTCATGGCTTCAGAGGTCTTGGTCCATACAAGGCTGGCTCCATGCCTCAGGGCTCAAGGGGAGGCTGAACATCAAGGCAGGAGAATATGGCCGAGGGAAGCAGCTCACATCATGATCAGGAAGCAGAGAAAGAGGACCGCTCACCAGATAAAAATATATACCCAAAGGCTCACCCCAGGGACCCACCTTCTTCAGCCACACCTACCACCTCAGTTACCACCCAGTTAATCCCCATCAGGCAACTAATTCACTGATTGGGTTAAGACTCTTATAACCCAATCATTTCTCCTCTACCTTCTTGCATGTGTCTCTTGGTGACACAGAAAACATGTAAGCCATAATGTACTGCAAACATTTAATGAGGAATGAATACCAATCCTAGTCAAACTCTTCCCAAAAACTAAAGATAAGGGGAAATTTCCAAACTAATTTTATGATACTCAAGGCAGACTAGGATACCAAAGGAAGAGAAAATTACCAGCCTACATCCCTGATAAACAGAGATGTAAAAATCCTCAACAAAATACATGCAAACCACATTCAATAGCATATTAAAAGGATCATTTGCCAAGATTGAGGGGGATTTATCTAAGACACAAGGATGCACCGATGTAGGCGAACCTATAAACCTAACTGCACTCCACAGAATGAAGACAACCCTTGCAAGAAGTCAGTTATACAATGGGATACCTTAAAGAATAGAGGCCAAATACAACAAGCCTACAGCTACCATCATACTAAATGTTGAAAGCATTTTCTCCAAGATCAGGAACAAGGGTGCTCACTCTCAACACATCCACTTGATACAGTATTGGAAGCCCCATCAGAGCAATCAGGTAAGAGAGAGAAACACAATGTGTGCACATTGCAAAGAAGGAAGGTAACTGACTCTGTCTACAGATGCACTGTCTTATGTACAGAAAACCTTAAGACCTCATGAAAATGCTATCACACTGATAAATGAAATCAGTAAAGTTGTAATTTTTTAAAACAAAGATTCAGTAGCCTTTCTGCATACTAACAGCAAACTCTCCAAAATAGAAATAGAGAGGGAAAAAATCCCATTCACAGTTAAAAAAAAAAAAAAGGTGTGTGTGGGGGTCTTTCAATAGTCATTTTTGAACATGCAAAGTGGCAAAAAATTTTAGCCACCCTGAGGCCACACCCCCCAGAAGAAGATTAACAAGGCAGCGCTCTGCCTCCTCTAGCAGCTCTCATATTGTATACAAGTGCCCCGTCCATGGTTATTTATGGCCATATCCTTTCCATTTTTTGCTGGTTTTCTATTAAAAATGGCTCCTGAGCGTAGTTCTGAGGTGCTCTCCAATTTCCTAAACACAGACAGTTGTGGGATGCTTTATAGAGAAAAATCCCCCGAGACCAATGGGAGAGCTCAGGTGAAACTGGAATGGCTCTGCATCTCCCCAGGACAAGGGAAGAGCTGGCCAAGCCAGTGGCCAATGTGCTGTATAGAGAGGCTGTAGAAAATAACGAGGGAGATGGGAGAGCTGATGGACATGTAAACCTTGGATCTAGCTTCTTAAAGGGCAGAGGGTAGGACTGAAGTGACCAATGTCACGGAAGTCTGGAGAGGCACATTCTCCTCTGTGTTACGTGTGAGCACAAGGACACCAGGATGTCAAGGTCAAACTGACCTTGACAAATCTATGTGCCCTTGAGCTAGTTCTTGATGTCTCTGATCCTTGGATTTATTTTTCTTTCTTTCTTCCTTTTTTTTTTCTTCATAGAAGGGATAAATATGGTACTTAGATAGGCTTGCTGCAAAGACTCAGACAAAGCATGTAATGCACTTGGCCGAGTGCCTGGCCCCGGTTAAGCCAGTCAGTGCTCAGTGCAAGTTAGCAAGTGGCACCCAACAGGAGTTGACAGACCAGGCCACACCTCAGTTCTCCTGAGTCAGAAATGAACCAAGGGTTTTCAGACTATTCTCCAAGTATCCCCTTTTATTCAATCTAGTATCTTATTTAAATCGGATTTATAAATTCCTCTTTGGGATACAAACTGAATGTTATTCATAATCTTATTTGTGTTTTACACCTCTGTGTTCTTTGAAAAGGACCTGATGTAGCTTACAGGTAGATAAAACTTATGCAATAGAATTATCATATGTCAAGGCACAATAATACATTCAGAAAGGGTGATTCGAAATCATGTGGAGAAAGGATAACTTAATTTCACCCTAGAGTGGAATGGAGCAATACACTTCCCTTGGGGGTTCCTAAAAATAAAGATAAAAAGAACAGTATCAGGGACTGTGGCTGGGGCTCAATGGTAGAGCGCTTGCCTTGCATGCATGAGGCACTGGGTTGGATCCTCAGCACCACATACAAATAAATAAAGATAGTGTGTCTCTCTACAACTAAAAAAAAAATTATTATTAAAGAAAAGGACAGTATGATTTATTTCTGGCTGTATAAATAGAAGTGCATTTTAATTTTGTTCATAAATACAAACTTCTGACACTAATATCTAAGAAAAGATCGTTAGATCTTTTGATAATCAATAGTATTCTCAGCAGCAGTTGTATAGAATGTATAAAAAAAAAAAAAAGAACATGAACAGAATGTTCTCTTGTGGCTGCTTCTTATCTTCCCACAGTAGAAGCTAGGGTTGCTGTGTTACATTGTAATTCAGGGAAGGCATCTCAATGAGTTTCACAGGTGCCAAGGTAGGGGTAGGGTAGATAGAAAAGACAGGCTCCTGGCTTAGTAGCTTGGCTGTGTGTCCTTAAGAAAGTCACCTCATTTCTCTGAGCCACAACTTTCTCAACTATAAATAGGACTAATGCTTAAATTAGAGGATTTCTTAGAGAATTAAATGAATTAAAGTGCCTATTGTATACCTAGTACATTGTATGTTTCTTTCTTTTTCCTGAGCTAATGGTATATGCTGCTTTTGGTTATTTGAGGACAGAACTGGGAAAACGGAAGAAAAACATATTCTTCGAATTATCCCAGGGCTGGAGGATGGAACCCAGGGGCACTTCACAACTGAGCTAACATCCATGGCCCTTTTTATTTTTTGAGACAGAATCTTGCTCAGTGGCCCAGGTTGACCTCAAACTTGAGATCCTTCTGCCTCTGCCTCCCCGGTCACTGGGATTGCAGGCATGCACCACCCACCGTGCCAGGCTCACTTTAAAGGCAAGAAAATACTTCCAACAGAGTTCTTTTCCTCTTGTTCCCTTCATGTTTCCTTATTGGAAAAATGGAAGATCAAAGAGAAGGTTGTCGGATCCATTGAGATGTTGAATTGCAAACAGAAGGGCAAAAACTGTTCTGTCTCCTGCTAAGGAAAAATCCTACAAAAGGGAATCAATCAATGTGAATTCTGCTGAAGGACTGAGAATTGGCTGTCTATTTGCATTTGCTGGGAGAGAGAGAGCTTTGTGTCCACAACCAGTGGAACCAGCAATGGTGTAAAAATAATTCCAGGCGTTTGAGGCTTATTAGAATGACATAGGCCTCCTTCTTCCGGAATTAAAGTGTATTAGGACCATTTATCTCATTTGAGGAGACAGGAAGGTGCTCGTGGGAGGTGAAGAATATGTATCACACTTCCTCTCTTATGGTTTTGGTGTTAAAGACTGAATATTGAGGTCAGGGAATTAAATGCTATTGTGGAGATGTCAGATACTAAAGGAGCACGTTCTATCATTTTGACTGTAGTACTTATGAAAGAGATATATTCTTGTCCACAGAAAATGCGTTCCTTTTTTCTTTTTCTTTTCACAGGGCTTGAGAAATAACTTCAGAAGTGGAATCTTGGGACCTAAAAACACATGTATTTCCTTTGAGCGGTAGGCACATGTCCTGAGAGATGTGTTGATATTTTACAGGGGGGGTGAGGCCATAGGAAATGGGCAAGACTCTTACCAGAATGCTGTACATGTGAGAGGAACATGTAAATCCAGGAAGCCTGCTCTGAAGAGGCAGTGCCTTTTAATATGTGCAGTTATTGACAATATCACAGTCATTGATCAATTTTAATCTGACCTTTAACCTCAAACCCCTTTCTTTTATGTTCCCCTTCCTCAGTGCCTCTCATCCTACCTGAAGGACTCCTTAATTCTTGAGTTACTAGGAAGATAGTTTTCACTTGTGATTCTGTTTTAATCTTTGAAACTTTATAATTAGACTCAAATGGTCCTGTAAGGAAGGTGGTCTGTTGAACATATAGCTGGGCTAAAAATTATAACTAAGTGGAAAAAAAAATGGGTAAGAGTGACGTGGGCCATCAGATAACAGCTATTCCCTGGGAGTATGGAGTAAGCACAAGTTAGATTCTGCAGAAACGCTCAATCTCATGAAGTTCATGACATTTCATGCATTTCTGATGAGCCTCATTTTTCTGCCTTGCTCCAGGAGCATGGGAAAAAAGTTATATATTTGGCCTCATCTGTGAAGAACTTAAGTAGCTTTAAATGATCATGTTGATTAGTCTACCTTGTTTTGATAACTGGAAGGGCTAGAACCATCTAGAAGCCCGAAGACTGATGGTACCCAAAGCTAGTTGATGGTCAAAATCTATTTTAAAAATAGATTCCTAGGTCTTTTCCTCAGGAATTCTACTTCCCAGGTTTGGGGATGAGGCAATTTTAAAAGACTCCCCAGACTGCTATAATGATGAGCCAGGTTTGGAAACCAAGAACCGAATGAAGACCATTAGAACACAGGAGGAATATGCCAAGGCCCATGTCATGCCCACCTTGGGATCAAGGAAAGCAATCCCAGGGGAAGTTCCCAGGTGATTTTGCTGTGCAGCCTGGTGGAGCACCAGCCTCCGAGAGAATCAGAGCCACAGTGAGGCCAGGCCCACTCATTCTCTCTCCTGAAAGTGGCAGTTTCACGAGAGAAGTAGGATGAGAAATGAAACCACATTTGCAAGTTATGTTCAAAACAGAAAAGGAGTGAGTCAGTGTTTCTTAAATATTTAGATCCACGGCCTGTCATGCAGTTCCAGTTTTAAGCAACGCCAGTTTAAAACTCCTTGGTGGTTTCTCACCTAGTCTCTGACTTTGATAAACCTCTCACTGTTTCGATTTCCTGACTCATAGGGATGTCTGCAAGAGTGAGGTGATAATGACTGAAACGGGGAGGAGATGAGGTTCAGGGGAGTGAAGAGGGTGTGGGAAGCTGGAGAAGGCTTGCAGACTGACAGCCAGGCACGAAGCTGAAACCACTCTGCTCCAAATCGCTCGTTCTGAAGGGCCACGGAGCATCCATTCCCCCAAAACTGCACCACGGGAGAAAGAGACTGAGGCTGCATATTCTGACTGGGACCATGGGGCAGGGGGACAGCTCTACTGAAGGCATCCCCCTCCCCGCCAGGGACCAGAGCCAAGTATGCAGAGAGAAGCAGGGCGGGAAACTACAGAACTCGCAGGGGTAAGCCAGGAGATCAATGGCTTTGAAAAATACAGTGACAACCACTAGTAGCAGGGGCTGGGTCTGAGGGGGAAAAAAAAACGGAGACATGACCCTTGTCCTCAAAGAGTTTATGGTTTAGCAGGGAAGAGAATATTTTGTCAAAAATCACTCTACTGCCAGCTTTGCTCCTGCTACCTGTGTTAGACAACTAATATTGGAACTTATGAAAACTAGAAAATATGCCAACCTTCAGAAGAGTCAGTATTCCTATTTGTAAAACAGGTACAAAGCACATGCTGCAAGGCTGTTTAAAAAAAATTATATATATATATATATAATTATATTAAATAATTTATATATTATATAACATATGTTTATATATTATTTAGTATATTATATATATATTAGTTGCTGATGGACCTTTATTTTATTCATTTATTTATACATGGTGCTGAGAATCAAACCCAGGACCTCACTCATGCTAGGCAAGTGCTGTACCACTGAGCCACAGTCCTAGCCCTGCAAGGTTGTTTTGAGACTTAAACAATACAACACATCCACGAAGAGTCTGGAAGGCAGTGGAGGTATAATGAACAGGTTGTGACCCTTTCTGAGGAAGGAAGGATGGTGTTTTAGTCAGCTTTTCATTGCTGTGACTAAAAGACCCGACAAGAACAACCTAGAGGATAAAAAGTTCATTGGCTCATGGTTTCACAGGTTCAGTCCATGGTTGGCTGACTCCACACCTCTGGGCCCGAGGTAAGGCAGAATATCACGGCAGAAGGGAGTGATGGAGTTCATGACAGCCAGGAAGCAGAGTTCCACTCACCAGGGACAAAATATAAACCCCAAAGTCACGGCCCCGGCGAATTTCCTCCTCCAGCCACACCGCACCATCCAGTTACCAGCAGTTAATCCCCATCAGTGGCTTCATCAACCAAGGCCAAAGCTCTCACAACCTAACCATTTCACCTCTGAACATTGTTGCATTGTTTTGCACATGAGCTTTTGTGGATACCTCATATCTAAACCATAACAGAAGGTATTTTCTAGAGAGTGGTAGGACACCGTTTTTGAAGGAGGCTGAATTTGAGCTAAGGTTTAGAAATTAATAGAGATAGATAGATATTGAGCCACATGTTGGGGTGCATGCCTGTAATCCCAGCATCTTGGGAGACTGAGGCAGGAGGATTGCAACTTCAAGGACATCCTCAGTAATTAGTGAGGCCTTAAGTAATTTTGTGAGACCCCGTTTCCAAAAAAAAAAGGCTGAGGATACAGATCAGTGCTAAATTGCCCCTGGGTTAAATCCCCAGTATACCCACCCCCTCCCACAGCAAAAAAAGGATTTTGACAGGTAGAGATAGAAAAGTGTACAAAGCACAGAGGTAGGTCAGTAAGGCAAGAGTGTGAGTACATTAAATAACAGAAGATGTACTGCTGGCTGCTATAACATCCCTCAATGGTTCCATTCTGGATATAAGGGGACTGTCTCTCCAGCTCTTGAGAGAGTTGGGCTAAAGTTCTCATCTGCTGGGGGAGCAGGGTATGTGCAGGAGAGGGCAAGACCAGTAGAGAAGCAGCAGAAAGCTAAGGATGGAGGCTGAATCCCTAAAACTCAATCTTCTCAGATCAATATAACAAAGCAAACACCTGCTAACCATGAGATTGCTGTAGAGAGTATCCCAGAAACCCCAACCAGCTTCAGGACACAGAATCCCCATGACGATTACACAGCATTACACAGCCACCACTAGGTGGTGCCAAACCCAAGTTCAGACCTGGATAGATCAGACAGGTGCAGCTGGATCCTGAGACCTCCAGACTGGCTGGCTGTGTCAGCTGGCTCTCAGGAACTTCACAATAGTGTAATCACATGGCTTATAACAGTGGCTCTCAAAAGTGTGGTCCTCATACCATTAGCAGCACCCTGTACCTGCTAGAAATGCAGATTCTCAGGCCCTACCTGGACCCACTGAACCAGAAACCCTGCGGGCAGGGCCCAGTAATCCGTGCTTCAACAAGCTCTCCAGGATGCATGCTAAAGTTGAGAACCCCTGCCTGATGCACGTGAATGTCTGGACTCCATTTCTAATGGTATGGCAGGGTTTCATCAAACCACTGTCTTTGGACAAATCAGTCCCATCTTTAAGGGCCAATAAAATGAGAAAAGAGGTAGTTGGAAAAGAATGAGCTATCATCAAGGTCCCTGCAGATGTAACATACTATATTTTGTCAGTTCACTAATAGGGGAGATGTTTACAATTTTCCTGTTCAAATGGATTGGTGTTGTTGGCCTTCATGGCTCTTGTTGAAAGCGTTCAGTGTGGTGTATCTGAATTCTAATGGCTAATTTAGAAACACCATACCTACCCATGATTCAGCTTCCCAAGCTAGTAATATTGATGCCGTATAAGTAATCCCAATGGAACAGGGGTCAAAACACAGGTTTTGTAGGAATAAACCCAACAAGAGTGCCTGCAATGTATTTCTTGTCTCTGTCATGGTAACACAACCAGAACAAGATCTTCCATCAAATTGAAATTCTAAACACAGGCAGCCAGAATTGATTTAAATGATTAAATCCTAGAACAACAACTTTCAAATAAACCTCTCATCCAGAACCTACTTAAAAGACTTAACAATGACAGTCAATACTTAAAGGTAAATCAAATATGTAAGCCATCTCTGCTTTGCAAATCAGCAGTCTAAAACTTGGAGATCTACAAGCTGGGAGAAAAAAAAAAAATGAGCTATGCCTCAAGAAATCAGACTCAGGATGGACGATGAAGTTAAAAAATAATCAGCCATCTGTTTGCCAGTGCTGCCCCTCCTTCAGCCACTGATACACATTGACATGTAGCTGCAGCTTTGCAAATTAGAATGCAGGCAGAAGTCTTGTCTGCCTTGACTCCTGGGGTATCCCTAGTCCTTAAAATAGGGTCGGGCACACAGTCGGTGTTTGGTATACTGGTTAAATAAATGAATGATCCTACAACATTGATGTAGGTGGTGCTGTGCAGCAGAACTTTTGGGATGGTGGAAATGTTCTATAAGTTGTGCTATCTACTATAGCAGCTACATGCGACAGATGGCTATTGAGCACTTAAAAACGTGGCTAGTTTAATGGAGGAACTAAACTTTAAATTTTAAATAATTTAACTTTAAACAGCTCCATGTGGCTGGTGATTACCATATTGAACAGGATGGTTAGCAGAGGATGGGGGAAAACGTGTGTGTGGAAGGGGAAACAAGAACATAAAACAGTGATGTGCTCGGAATGCCGAAAACGTTACCTATGACTCCTGACCCAGGAAGTGATTCAGGTAAGAGCACATGGGCTGGGCAAGGCTTCCTAGGCTCTGGGTTCTTTGCATTTTCCCCTTCAACCTGCTAAAGGCTGTGGCAGTAGCTGCTGAGATGAAGAGAATTGAGTTTCCAATTCCAGGAGGAGAGACTGCATTCCTCTCTTCATGGACACCAGGACCAGTGGGAGAGGGACTGATGGACAACCAGCCAGGGACAAGTACCCACAGAATCCAATGCAGTGAAGAGCTTCTCTCTCTTGGCTGAGCTTGCTTTCTGGGTCATTCAACTGTTTTCATTCATTCAAATATTTCCTAATGCTAACAGCCAGCCCCTGCTTTCTTATTTTCCTTTCCTAGGGGGCACTAAATCAAAGACTGACCCTCGGGATGGAGTTACGCTAGTTACGTTCCTAGGCTGGCCACCGAAGAGAGGAAATCTTCAGAGGAAAGGGCTGCCTTGCAAAAATGAGATGATTAAATGAGAGACATTTGATCTTAATTATTTTTAAAAAAGACGTGCCTTTTCTTTTCTACCCAGACTAGTGAAGATTGCTGGTCACGTACGTGGTGTAAGGCCTCAAATGAAGGCTTAATATTATGCACTGCTTTGACATCTGATAAATTCCGGAAAGCCTCAAATGGCCTAATCACAAGTTCCCTTCCTTACTGTGCTTCATGGATAAGGTCCCCTCCGTCAAACAGTCCTTATCACAGGGAGCAGTCAGTGGAATTATTCATACAAGTATCATGTCCTCCCAAGGGAACCAGGAACACCCATCCCCTCTTGATAGTATAAAACCTGAGTGCTCATGCCACCCCCAAGTATGACCCCCATGAGTCCTTCATGGTGCACAGAACCCTCATCCCTGAGCTATGAGTAAATGTGAAGAGTGGACTCCCGTTGGCCTCATCTATCCAGTGTCAGGCGAAGTGCATTTGGCCCTCCCCATAGATGCCCTAACCCCAGGGTGGCCACGGCTCCCTCACCAGCAAGGCACACTGGAAATGATTCAAACAGGTTATAGATGTTTTTATTAAATCTTCATAAGTAATTCATCAGTTTCTGGTGGGTCAGATATCATTTATTGATATTTAGGATGGTTCCTCTCCTTCTGAGTTCTCCCCTGCACTTCAGGGGCATGAAGCCTAGAAACTGCTTTGTGGAGAGGCCCTTGCCATCAGGATTCCCACTGGATTCCACATCAGAAACACCCGCGTGACTTGCAAGATAAACCATCATTCTCTAGTAGCAGCTGAGGGACCGTGGTGGGCAAGAGATGGAGGGTTTTGCCAGAGGATCCTAAGTATCCCCCAGAGAACCACCCCTGGGGCTGCAGGCTGTTCCTCTATGACTCGTTCATGTTCGAGTTTCTCAAATTTGCCGTAGCAGATAACTCTGTGTCCTGGCTCCTGCCTCTTGGCTTCACCTCTGATTTCAGCCATGACCACACAGTTCTGTATACACTTCAGCTCACATCATGCTGGCAGTGTCCCTGCTGAAGTTCAGGTGCAACTGCTCATTTCCATTCTCTGTTCTAGGTTCCTCCAACACTGCAGATGCCACGGGAATTAGTTGAGCCCACATACCTGTGTGCAGCTTGGAAAGGCTGAGCTCATATTCCTGAGGTGAGGGCCATTCTTGGGAGCTAACATAAAAACCCTCCAACCTTTCACACTTTGGGGAGACCATTCTGGAAGACACCTGTATGCTTCTCATTAGAGTCTGACAGAATCGAGTTTCTACTTCCCCAGTGCAGCCTCTGGAACATGAGATCATGTTGGCATCCCTCTTCCCCTCACTCTCTTACTGTTGTTCCTTGGGATCATCTTTCAGTTAAGCTCTCAGCTCATAAGTCCTGACCGCAGACCCTGCTTTGGGAGGATCCAAGCTACGACAGTGGCCTTCCTGACCTTCCCTTGCCCCACCTTCCAAAGGCTATGTAAACTTTTAATTCACTAGGCATGGTAGCAATGCCTGTAATCCCAGTGATTGGGGAGGCTAAGGGAGAAGGATTGAAAGTTCAAGGACAGCCTGGGCAACTTGGCAAGACCCTGTCTCAAAATAAAATAGAAAGGGTTGGGGATGTAGCTCAGTGACATAGAGTACCCCTGAGTTCAATCCCCAGGACTTCGAACAAGAACAAAAATACCTTTAATCCCCTGTATGAAAATGTTTCCCGAATGGATGGAACGAGAGATCATCATGCTGAGTGAAATAAGCCAGACACAGAAAGTCAAGGGCTGTATGTTTTCTCTCATATGTGGTAACAAGGTGGTGGAGGGGAGGGGTGGTGGTGGTGGTGGTTCATGATAATAACAGAAGGAAAACAAGCCCAATAACAGAGGAGCAGAAGATGGGGATGGATGTGTGAAATCAAAATGTGTTATGTGATGTATGAATATATCACAGTGAACCCCAATATTATGTATAACTATAATATAGCAATAAAAATTAATAAGAGTTTTCCATTCTTCGTATCTGGAGTGGCTTCTGTTTCCTGACCAAATTATAATTAATATGGTTATGTAACCTTGTAACCTTCTGTGTTAGATCATTCTGTTATCTATGGATACACATATGCCTTCATTATTTTATTTTTGTTATTGATTACTGTGGAAGACATTATTAGTTTTACCAATAGCCATTCTCTCAATTTCCTTTTACTAACAAAATTCAATTTTGGTTACCCTGGAAAAGCCGCTGACCCAAATCTTAACCTCCCCGTCTCCCCTGCAGTTAGGGGAAACACTATTCTGCTAAAGAGATATAAAGGGAAGTCCATCTGAGATTTCTGGGTCAGTCTTTCTTATCAACCCCTTGTCCTTTTCTCTTTCCACCTGGAACAAAGGGATGCGTTTGCCTTGTAGCGGCACCCCCTCCTCCACAGAAAATCTTAATTAAGCTTCTCCAGAGACCCTCACCATAACTGTTCATAGACTCTCAGCAAAATTTCTGCAAACAAATTTTCGGGCGGGGGATATGCCAGCAGAAGCAGAGTGTGATAAGAAAGACTAACCCAAAGGCCTTTGCATTTCAAAGTTAGTTAGGTCCTTGAAAGCCAGCTGGTGGGGAAGGGAGGAGGAAAACTCTCTTTCCCAAGCACTGATTTTCACAGACGGCTTCCTTGGGGGTTATTTTTGTAAAACCTGGCCTGAGTTGGGAGCCAAGAAGAATGAGAAAATACCTCCTGCTATGTGGACTTCTGCAGATTGTGAACCTCTGAGCCCCTCCCCCTATACACGGGGTATAAAGTTCTAAAACTTCCTGAACTCCGTGTTCAGGGGGATTGATGGACTGTAGTGAAAGCTTTTTTTCCTCTGAACCTGGCTGCAGCCAATAAACCTACTTCCTGCTACATCCTTGGTATCCACCCTTGTCTGTCCCACAACAGTACCACAGGGGAACAGCAGGACCAAAGTCACTAAAGGAGTCTGGGATGTTGGTGGCACCATGGAACAGCCTCAGCAGTCTGGAATGTTGGTCTCTCTCTCTCTTTTTTTTTTTTTTTTTTTTTTGTTACGTTAGAAGGATCAATATCCATTTTGTTAAGCTGTTACAGTGGTATCTCTCACACTCCTAACTGCAACTCCCTACCTGATACACTGCATTCATATTTTAACTTTAGAAATTATTTCCTTTAACTAAATTCCCAGAAGGAAATCACCACATCGAATGAGGTATAAACATATGCAAATCTGGGATGTATATTCTGAATTACTTTCCAAAGGAAACACATCAATCTATATGGCCACATCATCCTTAGAAACTGTAGATTCTGGAAAGGGACCTTGTAGGTATTTTCTAATTTAATTATCTTGCTACTTGGTTTCCATTTTGATTAGTAATCTGAGATACTGCTGGGAGTTTCCAAGCTCAGAGGCTACATGGTGATAAAAACCTCTGTGGGAGCCCTCCTAAAAGCAGTGTTATCTTCTTCCAAAATAATTCTCTTGCTGCCCCAATTAGATAACAGTGATCAGCAAGACAGAGCAATGAGAAGATGAGAAACTGTAGAAGATGACCAGGAGACCAGTGTGGCCAAAGACGTCCCAACAGCTTAGGAACCACTGTATATTCAAAAGATAGATAGAAGGAAAAGGGTGGAGGAACTTCATGCCACCAACCGAAGAAGAACAATTAGATAGCAAAAGACAACATGGGATAGTTCTACCTGATAGGTCCAGAGGTCTCGTGGCCTTGAGAAAGAACAGCATGAAAAGAGAAATCCAACAAAGGTAAAGAGAAGACCAGTGTCCCATACGTGTGCCCACCATGTTTCTCCATGCCCTATGTCTTGGTATCCAAAGCTTGGCCCAGCTTATGTCTGAGCTCCTTTCCCAACTTAACTGGCAGCTCTACGATTTTGGGATGAGTTACCATAACATGGCTTCAGGACAGAGACTGTGGTAACATCGCGTGCTCATTCACTTATATCAATTCATTCACTGCTCATTCGCCCTTTGCCTGCATGTCTACCCAGTAAGCAGTATGAGATAGCTTCTGGTCTCAAGGCGCTTACCATCTAGGAGTAGTAATGACACCTATAGCGATAAGGACAACAGGAAGCCCTGTAGGTTAATCACAGAAATGTGTAGGGCTGTAAGAGCTGAGAACCAGAAGCATTTCTTCCCAATGGGGGTGACTGGGGAATCCTACATGAAGAAGGCTGTTGAAATGAACCTCAAAGCGTAGGTGGGATGTCAAGAAAATGTTCAGAAGAGAAAAGCAATAACTGACGGAGAAAGAATAGAGAGCAAAACTAGGAGATCTTGGATCATGTCTAGTCTCTCTCTGAAGGCTGGGAGGTTGTACATTTGTCACTTAAATTCTGTGAGCCTCAGTTTGTTTACCTTGAAAAATGAGAACGGCATCATTCTGTATTAGATTAAATAACACACGTGGACATAACTTATAAATTATAAGGAAGTTTAAATATAATTGGTTGTCTATTCTTATAATGATTGCTTTTATTATTCTGAATAGGATTAAAATGTTTAGGGTATGATTGGAACAAGTTTCTTCCTTCCATATTTAAGATCAGGCATAATTTTCATAATTGATTGCTATTTAATTATTTGTCATCTTTGACACACACAGGCAACTGCACAGGTACATATACATAGATTGCTCATGCCTTGAGGTCGGTGTACACAGTAACTCCTATGGCACATATGAAGGGGCCTTTGTCATTAATTTTTTTGTATTCTTATGGTCTTGGCTATATTAAATAGGATTAAAGGAGTTGCAATTTCATCATGAGATTGAGTTTATAAGCAGGAAGGAGATTCCAAAGGCTTGAAGATAAGAAAGCTGCTCCATATGAGGAGGAAAGTCGGTCTCACCCATGTTCTGTCTCACACATATTCAGGCAGCTTTCTGGCCTATAGAGATGGGGGAATTTGGGAAAAAAGTGAATGAACTTCCCTGATGACTGGAAAATAAAATCGTGGAATTGCACAAGAGAAAAACATCATGAGGTTTTTCTTGCTTTTTTGATACTTTTCAGTTTGGACATTCAGAAAGTTGATTTAAAAAAAAAAAAAGAAGCAGAAAAAGCAACTTTACTTCTTTCTCACTGTTGAGTTTGAGATGAGTCAACTCACTAAGGAAGAGAGATGCTTAATTATTACCTGAACATTATTATTGATGAATCCAGAAAACGGCCCCCAGCAAAAGTGGCATAAATACACTACAGGATTTCGAGGGGGAGTGTGCAGGGCAATGACTTATGTTACTAATTCATGGGAAAAGAGGTGAGGCTGCATTAAGTAGGGGTTGGTGTGAGTTAAGAATTAACGCTCCTGCCATTCCTAAGCATTTGCATTTCATTTAGCCTGATAGTTAAATATTTTATCAATATGACTGATTCCAACTAATGGTTGAATATTTTATCAATATGACTGATTCCAACTAATGTTTATATTTAACACATTTGATAATAAACTCAATTTTTATACAAGAGCTTGGTAATGTGAAGAAACATGCCTCTCTCTTTATTCCCACTGATCTGAGAAATCAACCTGAAGGTACCTCTAAGGCCTCCCTCTCTTCTGGTGCCATGTTGTGCCTGCAGCAAATGCCGGTTGACATTTATTGTGCAGTGACTGTCTGCCCAGTGACATTCCAGATGGGACTGTTTTATTGCTGGCTTCACATCAGACTCATAAAGTAGGCATTGGTGGCCTTGCTTATTTTTCTCTCTCTTTTTTTTGGGGGGGAGGGCTCAGAACTTTCAGTTATTCAAGGTCATAAAGCTAGCTGGTGGCAGGCAGAGCCATGATTCCGACTCAGGACTTTGATAGCTCAGCTCACTGTCCTTCTATCAAACCATGCTGCTCCTCTCTGAATAAAAGCATGCAGAACTGCCTAAAAACCAGCCTTGAAAACTCACACCTACTAAGTGTCCGTATCGTCCATAAGCACACAGGCTTCTTATAAGCTCATTTTACTTTTGGAATGAGCTCTGAAGACCTGTTTCTTTAGGGTCTCTAAAAGTAATCAAAAGGATCACCTTTTTTTCCTCTGATTTTTCTTACAGATTTCTTTTTTTTTTTTTTTTAAGTTTAAGGGCAAGAACAACAGTTCAAAAGACTTTTTATCTTTGATTTAAAGACAAAAATTTACCTCTTCTTTCGCCACCCCTGCTGGAGATGAATTCATACATTTTCGCTTCCCTTTGTCATTAAAAAAAAAGAGTGCTGTTTTAGTCAGTTTTTTTCACTGCTATGATGAAAAGACCTGACGAGAACAATTTTAGAGGAGGAAAAGTTTATATGGGGGGGGGGGGGCTCATGATTTCAGAGGTCTCAGTTCCTAGATGGCTGACTCCATTCCTCAGGTCATCGTGGTGGAGGAGTGGTGGAGGAAAGCTGCTTAGGACATGACCACCATGAAGCAAAGAGAGAGCTCCACTCAACAAAGACAAAACATAAACCCCAAACGCACACCCTCAGGGACCCACCTCCTCCAGCCACACCCTACCTGCCTACAGTTACCACCCAGTTAATCCCCATCAGGGGATTAATCCACTGGTTAGGTCAAGACTCATAACCCAATCATTTCGCCTCTAAGCTTTCTTGCATTGTCCCTCACATGAACTTTTGGAGGGCACCTGATAGCTAACCACAAAAGTATTGCAAAGCCATGCCCAAATCTTTTCTAGAACCTTCTCTCCTAGTTCAGGAATGCTCTATGTGTGAGAACAAGCGACACTTCAGGAATGGATTCCTGAGGAAGACTTCTCACTGATTTTCTACCTTTATTGAAGTCAATGACTTATTCCTCTGAAATCTCTCTTTCTCAAACACACAAAAATTCCTTTTCAAGAATCCAGTCAGGTTTCCTTTTGCCTAATACACCACATTTCCCAGCTCGTTTTTGTTGCTTTCCAACACATTCTTCTTCCTTAGCAAGCTGGTATCCTTCCCTGCTTCCTCCCATATGCCCTGACGTTTAAGCCTCTCACCACTAATTTCCACTTGGTACACATCCCTGACAGGGACTGTCCTCTTTCCTTTATTCTGGCAATTCAAACACAGAGCCATCCCTTGGTTTGCATGGGGGATTGGTTCTAGGACACCTCCGGGATACCAAAATCCACAGATGCTCAAGTTCCTTATATAAAATTGCGTAGTGTTTGCATATAACCTATGCATATCCTCTAGCACACTAGAAATTCTCTCTAGATTATATGTAATATTAATACAATGTAATGCTATCTAAATAGCCACAATACAATTTTGTTTAGTGAAAAATGACAAGAAAACAGTCGGTTCATGTTCAATACAGATGCAATCTTCTTAAATCCAATATTTTCCACCCACAGTTGAATGAATCTTCCAACGTGGAACCCGTGGATACAGAGAGCCATCTGTATTTCCTTTAATACTTCCTTCCACTAAATCCATTTCTACTGTAATTTCTCCTTAACCAACACTCCTCAACAGTCACATGTATATTCTTCACATACCTAAAACACCTAGGGTCAAATGGGGCTTCAATGAACATCTATTTAAATTCTCATTACAATGCAACACTTAAAAATGCCCCCTCCCCGCCAAAAAAGGGATTCATCCCACTAGGAAAGACAGGGTTACAATTAACTTTTTTACAAGGTGTATATATGTTTATCTCTTAGGCTTCTCCTAATCACCCAAACCAACTTGCATCCCCTTGAGGCTAAATCCCCTCTGATGAGAATATACACGTACAACATGGAGGGCAAAAATTATTTCCCTGTCTTGCCATATGACAGAGAGTGGAGGTGAATCCACAGGGATGTTTTAAAACCTATGTGAGCTTTGTCATAAAGGGCAACGTCATTGTCCATGGAAGGCTCATTCCTACCTGTGGACATAAAAGGGGACTCTAGCGTGGTGTATTCCACTTTCCTAATTCCTTTCTCTTCTCTCCTTCTGAGTTTATGATCTTAACTCTTTCTGGGCTATCTCTTGGGTAGTCTTTCCTGCCCATCCAGGCTTCCCCCCTCTTCCTCCTATACACTTCCTCCCTAGTCAGTCCCTCCAAACTCTCACATTCTAGTTACGCCTCTGACTGTGGACTCCTTCCAGAGCTTCCCATTTGCCTGCTGAATAACTGCTCATAGTCATCCTTCCTTCTCAAACCTCAAACTCAAAGCCGTCAAAATAAGCTGATACACGAATTTTCTTACCTACTTCAAATGCATCCTTGAGCTTTATGTTTTTTTGTAATGGACTTGTCCTCTCAGTGACCCATGCTGAAACCCTTCCCCTGTGTGCATTACCAGGTGACGAGTCTCACACGTCCTTCCTTGGCTGCTGTAATGGCCTTATCACTCCTCCTCCCATGCTCAAGCACTGGTCCTTTAATCTGTTAGAACCTGTGCAGCTGTGGCCAGGGGACATGCCTGGATCTCAGCAAAATGACCATCTGGAAAGTGGAAGAAGCTGGGGCAGATGGGTAGGGGTCGGGGCTGGGAAACTCATCTGATTAGAGAGACTGGTGGTGAGAGGCTGGGTCCCTCCAGCATGTTGCCCCATGGACACACAGACACACTCAGGCAGGCTGGGCGCATCAGCAATCAGGTTTTGAAGAACAGAGTGGCAGCAGCCTAATTCACCCACCGGTTCACTCACAGCAGGGCCCGAGTCTAGCAGTGGACAGTTGTAATGGTCACCTGCTGATTTCCTGCTTTCCACCTCTTAGTTTCTAAAAATCAAGTCTGATCCCTACACCAGCACACCTGCAATTCTTCAGGGGCTCCACACTGGGCATTGACAGGGGTATGAGTCTCCACCTGCTAGAGGCAGGAAGTCAGGAAGGAAACTGTAATAACCCCTGTGCCATTAACAGAAGGGAATTTTCTTTCCCTTCACCACAAAGCTGGCAGAGATCCAGACAGAGGTGACATCATCAGCCTCGCTTTCAGGGTAAAATGACATCAAGCAGAGCTGTGACCCATGCTTTTTGGCATGCAGCAAGAGTGACATACACTTGAGTGACTGTCATCGACTGCTGTCTTACGGCTGGTTGTTTCCACGGTGCTCATCAGCCTACCCCCAAAAAACATGTTCTAAAAACATTTCTGTTTCCTGCTAAAGTAGGTGAAAGTTTTCTCATTAAATAAAGATAATTTATAGTGGGAGAGAAAACTTTGGTGAATGTAAAACCCAGTTATTAACGCACTGTGGGGTCCTGTACTTTGTGAAATCTGAGTCCCTTCTTTGATTTTTTACTTCCCCTCACCAACCTTAAAACAACCATCTCTACACGGTTGTCTTGCTTATAGAACCTCCCATTCCAATCTGTGAGTTCTACTCACAATTGTACTTCACAAAAGTATATGCTGTCACTTTCTCCAATTAATTATAAATGAAAAATGACTTAATGTTTTTAAGCAAGAATAAAAAAGAACCAGATTGTCACTTTCAGGGCTCCTTTTTTTTTTCCTTTGAAAAAACTACTGTTTAATTCAAATACCAGCTCCTGAAACAACTTTGATGGAATCATAACATTTCTGGCACCGACTGTCACAGAATGTGTGAGCTCTTAGTTTAGAGCTTCGTGTAGAAGTGACTGTCTCTAATGACACCCAGCAGAAGCCAGTGTGCCTCTTTGTTCACAAGAGGCAGGAAGAAAAGCCACATGAGTCTCTGAGTGCTTCAAGAAGCTAGAGTGGTACCCAGCACAGATTATGTGACCTGCAAACGTCATGTCTCCCCCAGTGCCAGACCCTGCCTTGCTTCTCTACAGAAGAAGGACAGCCAATCAAACACGCTGTCATTTTAAGCTCTTAAAATAGAGATGGCAAATGATTTCTCTACATCCCTGTTTATAGAGGAGCTGAGTTTTCTAGAGCACAGTGATCAGGTAAGTATCCTTTATGGGATGGGCCCACTGTCTTAAGAGGGTTCATCGAAGAAGAAGGTCATTGACTTAGCATGAAAAGAAGACAGTAACATCAAACAGAGATTGACTTAATTAGCTCCTCCCTCCATCCCCCATTTCTGGGGGCCTGGAAATATTCAGAGAAGTTCAACAAATGAAATTTCTTATCCTTCTTACCCTTGAGACACCTCTGGAATAAAAATAAGGTCATTTTCTTGGTAGGAAAACGATATCTTGCATGATCTAAGCATTGTTTCTTGCCCTGGTATAAATAAAAGCTGGGTTGACATATTAAAGACCTAAAGGCCTTGACTTGGACACAAGCCCTTTGGCCCAGATGTTCTAACAAAACCCCATAATCAAAAGTCATCCCCACGTTCACAACATTGCAATCCTTAAGACTAGAGAAAAAAGACAATTTCCCTTTCCTGTGATGGCAAGTTAAAAGTTGAGATCTCTGTTGCCATGGGGATGAAATTCCTCTAGCAGTGCTGGCCTTTTCCTGGCAGAGGAAGTCAGTACTGTAATCAATAAGAAAGGAATGCTTCATTTTCTGTATCTCTTTTGGGGTATAGGATTGCAAGAAAACCACAGAGCACCATGTTTGATGGGCCCCCATTGTCCACGTATAGAATTCGCCCTGTGAAATGCTTGCATACCCAATAAGAATGTCAATCCACCCCTTCACCACACTATGCTGAAAGGTCTGCTAAACATTTGAGTTCACAAGCCAAAACCTTATGTGCATGTAAAACGGCCCTCAGCTCCTATCAGTTCTTTGTTAATATGTTGGGTTTTTTCTTTTCCTTTTTTTGCATCTTTCACGAGTCTTTTATCCATCTTATCTAAATTCTTCTTCATCAAGAACCAACTTGAGTAGAGAATTCCTCACATCCTGAGTTTTGGCATAAGTTCATAAGACGTAAATGAATCTCTTTAGAACACTGCACATCCAATTTGCGTCAGGGAAGTTTCTGTTACTAGACGTCTTGGTGACATTTGATTCCACGTTCATTATGCTGAAATCTCTCTGGCTTTTTTTTTTTTTTTTCTGATCATCTGGTCATTTTCTGGTCATCTCAAAGCCTAGAATTCTTTCCCCTTCCCTACAGAGAAACTTTGATAGAGAGTTCAAATCCTTCAAAGCTTTCCCCAGGGTGGGTGATAATGAATGGATAATTCCCCCTCTCACGTCTCCTATGTATACATTAAACAGTCGGCATCCCTCCCCTGAAGAACTGGACTTAAATATATAGTATTTATACATATTTACCTTGGACAGCAGAGAAGATCCCCTCCATACGGAAAGGTCATCTCCTTCTGGACAGCGCAAGGAATAAAATCGGAACAGATGGGCGTGTGCCTAGATCCACCAAATTACATGTCTTAGCGACATCATGGGAAGCTTTCCCTGGGATCAGGACCGCACACCCCCTTGCTGTGGGGTACCAAGAAAAAAGATGCCAAGGCGAAGTCAATGCTGCATGTTCTCTGGACTCGGGTCTTTCTTCTCCAGGTCACAGACCTAAACCACATTTCTAAAGCTGCCCTGCAGTTGTGGGGAGTGGGATACATCTGAGCTTTAGTCAGTGGCCTGGAAACCCTACCCACCCTCTCCTTCACCATTATCTGTCATCTTTCCCTACTGGGTAGGTACAGAGAACCCCACAGAGGAGCACTGAGTTTTAGAAGATGGAGGGTCTACATAAAAGATAAATTCTGGGTCCCTAAATGACTATATGGTACAGGACTCCTCTGCAGCTCACCTTCTGCTGAGCTGCAGCAGGCCATGGCATGAAGAGTAAGCATATTTTTATCATGTCAAGCCATTGAGATTTTTGGCTTTTAGTTAAAGCAACTGGCTTTACCTACCCCATCTAAAACAGGAAGCTAAATGGCTCCTGAAACACCATTCCTTCTGGGAGGTCAGTTCACCAGTATGCTCAACTAATCCTGCCTAATTCATGTTGGGATTTTGAAGTAACCCTTGGTAGATGGACAGTGTTTATTGGTCCTCTGGTTTTGAGGACAGGAAGAAATATTTTTCTTTGAACTGGGGATTAAATTCAGGGGTACACGACCACTGAGCCATATCCCAGCCCTATTTTTTTTTTTTTTTGTATTTTATTTAGAGAGTTGTTTAGCACCTCACTGTTGCTGAGGCTGGCTTTGAACCCGCGATCCTCCTGCCTCAGCCTCCTGAGTAGCTGGGATTACAGGTGTGTACCACCGGACCCGGCAGGAAGTAATATCCTTATTAGTATAAATGTGGAATGTGCAGCCAAAAGCACAAAGAAAAGTCTATCCCATCCACTTCCTCAAACATTCCATTTGTATGAAAAAAAAAAAGGACCAAGATAAATAGGACAAAACACATTGTCTCTGAAAGCTGGAACCCAGGAATGTCATGTCAGGTAAGGTTGGGGAAGGACAAGGGATGGGGACAGGGACAGTACAGCATCCAGCCTCTTTCAGATGACTCACTCGCAGTGGACATGAGGAGGTGATCCCACTACAACACCACTTTTCCTTTGGCAAATGTGTCATGTGCAGCGTGGCTGGGTTCAATGGGAACGGTTTCCAAGAAAATGAAATGTCAGGGCTTCTGGGCTTACTGGTTTTGTTCTCTATAAATTTCCTTTTTAATTCCACATTGAATAGCATTCCTTAGTGTCCATGTGACAAATTAGCTTCAATCTTAATGGGGTGTGAGAATCAAAAAAAGAAGGGAAATGAGCTGTGGTTCTTATCCTAGGATGCCAGGGACGGAATGAAGTTTAACAGCAGCTTTTCATGGCTCTGGGGAAGAAGTAGCACATGAGGGATCAGATATATATATATATATATATATATATATATATATATATATATACGCATATTGGTTGTTCATTCTTATCTTTTTCCTTTTCCAACAACTGGTGTTCTGATATATGCAACGCCTAGTAAAGCAGGAAGATGGTTTCCTCAAAGTTTGCAAGGGAACTGGAAGCCAGCCATGTTGTCCTGCTGGATCCCATTCAAAACCACTCCTTCTGCTAACGAGTCAGTTACAGCCTTGCTAGGGCTCAGAATTTCTCCTCCCAGCCTCTCAACCCTGCGGGAGCTCCACGTAACACCCTTCTCCTAGGTAACGTCCTGCCAAAGTTTCCTGAACATTGGAGTTGGTGGGTGATGATGAACGAATTTAGGTGTAGATGTGATAGTCAGCCAGAAAAGATTTTCATCTCCTAATCCCTTCCCCCACTCACATATATTAAAATGCAATGAAAGCCAAGAGAATATTCCTTGGGCAGACGTGGATCCTCTGATTCCAGGTCCTCAGAGATAAAACTTTAGTCTTACAGGCCACAAATAAGCATGTGGATTCAAAAATTTTTCCCCAGTAGAATAAAAGAATAGTGAAGAGCTTGAAATAAAATACAGCACAATTTCTTCACATAACAATGTGAGAAGACATGACTGGAAGGGCTGATGTGCCAAGGTCTGGTTCTCTGATATGTCTGACTGATTTGACATGACAGAATATATGTGTTCCATACATCTTCACACACAGGGAGGGAAGAAAGGATATGTACTAATTTGCATGCTAAGCTCTCAGATGTCTGGATGCAACGTGATATTTAAAATATCATATCCTTGCAGCATGCATCATCCAGCAAAAGTTTCTTAAAGACTTAAAACTTCGGATTAGAGAAGCTTTTGCCAAGGATTTATCAAAAGGAAATATGGATTGGAAAGACTTATTTCCTTATATGCTCTTTCCAGGGATAACAGCACAAATCAACAGAGGACACATTTCCCAGAGATTTGTTAAAATATGCTCTCAGCTGACAGTTCTGTTTCTACTTACAAAGAGAATGGGTTGTTTTAAAGTGGGTTTTGATTCCTAAGCCTTTTCAGGGTATTAAAAATCGACCCCAGCCCAGTAGCTGGTGCTCCATGCCTTTTAGAATTATTTTACATTACATAGTTTATAGGTTTGGTTCAGAGGTAGGAGAGCAAGGGATAAATCACAAATTGTGTTTCCAGTAGAAAAAAAAAACAATAATATCCATTCAAATGATTTCAGGGAGGTTCACCAATAACTCCCTCCAATATTTTGACAGTAAAATTCAAGAATATGCCACCAACAGATCACATATAGTAACCAATACTGTGAAGTTACTCTAACAGTTCCTAACAATGTTGGTTCTAAAGAAAACAGTACCAGAATGAAAGAAAGAAACAAATAAACAGATAAGGGTTATTTCCTCTGATCATCCAGCCTGGGAAGGATGTCAAATTTGACCAATTAGAAATGCAAGGACCTCAATCTATTGGCCAAAGGCAGTGGAGGTTTGGCTACTGGGTGAATGTTTTTTACAGCTGGAGAACCAACTCAATGAGCAGTCATTGAACTTCTCTGGCTGCTCCATGTTAGGAGTGGCCTGTAGGAGTTTTGGTTCTGCAAACCAGGTAAACACACATGCACACACACATAAAATGTCCCTTCAACCTGCTTCCCTGCAGACTCTGGTGGCAACAGAGAATTGGGATTAGTCTAGTACCTAGATAAACAGTAGCTAAGCATGGACTAGGAGAAGTTTGTACAACACTGGATATGGAAAGGTTGAACAGGAACACCTTTGGAGACAGGCGGAAGCAGAGATAGGGTAAGGGGAAGACAGAAATGCGATCAACTGAAAATACCCCTATGCCCATTCAATGGGAGAAAACACTGTTTCCATCTTGGACCCCAATCAGAGAGCTACATTTCCCACTAAAAGTAGCTTCAAGGAGCTATTTAGTCTAAAGGCAGAGTGGAGAAGTCATCGTGTTAAAAGAGGACACATATTAGAGAAATAGAGAACCAGAATCACGGAGCTAAGACAAACCAACCTGGGGCCAAGTGGGAGAACATATAGCTGTAATTCTGAAGAATTCGTGGCAGAATTTGTATTTATTACAAATATAGCAATGAAGATTCTTTTTCAAAGACTATTTCTTATTTTTATTTTTTTTAGCTGTAGTCGAACACAATATCTTTATTTTATCTACTTATTTTTATGTGGTGCTGAGGACGAACCCAGGGCCTCGCACATGCTAGACGAGCACTCTACTGCTGAGCCACAACCCCAGCCCCTTTCAAAGACTTTTGAGGTGGTGCCTAAGTAAAAACTAGGATAAACTCATGACAAAAAAGAACAACCTTATTGTTTGTTATCCATGAGATCAAGAATATCATGGAAAAAGGTCAGCAGAAAAAAAAATCAATGTTCCATTGAGTATCCTTTTACAAATTAGCTATGGATATTCATGGCTTCGTTAACTTATTATAGAATAAACATAGGGGGTTGCAAAGTTAAACCAGAGCATATGTAATTAAATATAATTTACAAAATGTCATTTATGACCTGACCTCTCTTTGGAGCTCTTATCTTCTATTAGAAAATGTTCCACTGTCCACCCCCACTCTTAACGAGCCTCCACTTAACTGACTTGAACTGTCCAGTACCCTCCATTCCTTCCTTCACATCACTCCCCTGTGTACACCGAGGACTCACAGGGAACAGGGTTCTCTGGGATTCCTCCACATTGCCTGCTTTCAAGGAGTCCGTTCTGTCTCCAAGTCTATTTATGTCCATTTTGATATTTGAACTACATAACTGAATGTATACTACAAAATGGTGTGTGTTGCTGGGGGGGGAGGCTGTGACGAGAAAGAGTTGAGTGTATGAAAATCCAGTCGAATGCTGTGGGTAGTTTTAATTAAGGCAAGTTTCTTTCACTAACACTTTCAATTAGGTGTCAAGGTAACCGGAAAGAATTTTTTTTTTTTTAATCATAGAAATCTAAGATTTTTGTCAAAATACATTCAACTGTAACATGCAACTCATAAGAGCAAATAAAATAAAAAGAAGTCTAAGATTCTACACTCAAAATGTCTCTGCCAAAATCTTAAAGAGTTCTTGACCCAGTAAAGAAAACACAATTAGAAATTGTAGATGATGCAAAAGGCATGGTTTATGCAAGAAACAAGAAGCAGAATTCTAACTGGAAGATCAATATGCAAAGGAAAGGTTTTGGCCCTGCACTAAAAGACTGCTAATGTACATTTACATTAAGTTAAAATAAAAAGTTAATACATATGCATATAAATTATTTATGATTCTGTTTCAACCACTTTGTAAAAAATTGGTTCTGATCACATCTGATGTAACAGCTTTTATTATAACTAAATGTCTTAATGCAGCTTAAACTTTAGTTCAATACAATTATTTAAACAGTTGCTTTGGAAAATGTTCAGACTCCCTGATAGCTTCTCTTCCTCCCATAATGGAGCCCTGTCCCTCCCAGTGTCTGGAGGGTTGAGGGGGCATCAGGCTCGTGCCCTTTTTATGTACTGCCTGGTACCTGCTGTTCTGCAGCAATGTCTCTTATTTCCTAGTCACTATGTGCCCTTCTAGTCTCCGAGGGTACCAGGCTGGCCCTTTCTGTTACCTCCAGCAATGCTCCCAGGGAGCTTGGCCATCTCCCACTAGCTGGTTCAGCTTCCCCCCTGGCTCTGGCTGGCTGCAGACCCTGGAGTCTGTGCCACACACCGGGCCAACAGTCCACCCAACATCTGTATTGCTACTGCTGCTTGCTCAGCATTCCTACTGTCTGCTAACCACGCTGTTCCACATTGGCTCTGAGGGCCCCTGCAGGATGCTCCAGGCCCAGCAAGAGTGCACGGGAGCACTCTGCGCCAGCAACGCTTCCCTGGATTTCTCAGTCTCCCAACACAAAACTCACAGTGACCTCTGGAGATGCCCCTTGTGTCCAGTCTGTTTCTATCCTCTTTTCATTCTCCTTCCTCCCATCTTTACCCTGGCCAGGACAGAGGTAAGCTTCTCTTTTATTTCTCTTGTATTAATCTTTTTCCCGACTCTGATCTTTCTTCAGTAGGAGAACTTGGTGAGCTGGGCCCTCCAGGCTTCTCCCCTCCATCCCTACATGCAGATGAAGGATTTGGAAATGACTTCTCAATGCCTCTGCCTTTCCAGTCTCCTGTACCAAAGCAACAAGTCCTCTGTGCCTTAGGAATGATGTGCCTTTGGAATAAGTCAAGCCTTTAAGTGGGGGAGGAATGTATATCATTTAATATCCCTGTTTATTTGTTTTTATTTATAGATCTACTTGCTTATCATCCTGTTGAGTGTTCAAACATTCCCATTTAATATTCCTGGGATTATCTAAAGTCTCCTCTACCTTTGGTTAAAGCTCATCATCTGTTACTACTATAGATCAATGGAGTAGACGGGACAGTGAGGTTCCTGGTGCCAGAGTTGACAAAAGCTAAGTTAGATCCATCTCTGGCAGAAACACCATCTTTTCAAAAGATATTCAGCTATAATCAAGAGGTATCTTCCTTGGTGCCAGAAGAATTCATGGAAAGAATAAGTGGATTCCACCACACATATAGCCAGGCAAGGGTGCTCCTGTGCTCCTGGCCTTGGAAGAATGAAGTATGCAGACTGGAGCAATTTTTCCATCACACCAAAGACAAATAAACACAGGTTTGGTGTGTTTAAGGCAGAAGACCATTAAAACACAGAAAGAAAATGCCTTGTCATGAACCATCAAGCCAGCAGACATAAAAGCCTCAATGTAGCAGCAGTACACTGCTACCACCCAATGACCCTGGAATTCCTCGTGTTTGCCCAGTGAAAAATCCATACTGGAATCTCAGGCTGTTCTCTCTAAAGGGCAATCCCCAGCAGGTCTTTCTTTTTGCTTCTCTTTTAAGACTGTATTCACATTTACACTCAAAGAGGTTCTCTGGGGAGAAATCAAACTTATGCATTTTCCTAGATAAAAGTGCAATTTCATCTTTTGTATTCTACTTGGGACCATCAGTCCTGAAGGGAAAAAAGTTAACCTTCCTGGCCTTCAATGCAGTCTGGTTAATGGATCTACCACTGGGAATAAAGAACTCTGCTTCCATTAAAATCGAAATGAAAAGCTTGCATGCAGAAACTATTAGACCTTGACATGTGGGACAGATAAGTGGCCTCTTGGTGACAGATCAAGCCAGCTGGGGTGGCCCCAACAGGGTTAGATGCACAAGGCTGAGTACTGAATGGGGGAGATTTGGGATTTAATGGTAAAATTTACTGCCAAAGGCCATCGTATCTCCGACTTAAAATATCTGTGTCCCAAGGCTCTGGGCAAAGAAACATCTCTGAATATTTAGGTTCTGTTTCAATATCAACCATTATTCAATTAAAGTTTAATTTTGATCACTGCCAAGCTACTTGGTAACAGAACTTTCAAAGCTAGGCTCAGTACGACTTTTAAGTTGGCTAGCTGGTTAATCTCTATTCCAGTCACCCAAGTCCAAGGTTAATGTGGTGATAATAAATAACCTCCCCTCCTCTGTTTAATTGAAATTTGTGTCCTGGATTTCGACTATTGAATTTAATATTCTTGGAGCACAATCAAGCTTTCCTATTCTTGGAAAAGCCCTCTATGTTCCACTTAAATGTGACTGAAAATGTTCCTCTCTTTGTAATTGAGTCTCTTCCTAAGTAGGCAATCTCTGTCTGAGTCCAGGATACAGGAAAGGCAACATTAATGATAAAGAAATGACCGGAAACATTTGGTTTGGTTTCAAAACCATATGCACGTTTGGTCCTTGGAAGACACAGAACTAAGAAAGAAATCTGTCAACTTGAGGAAAAGGAAACACACAGACATCTCCTGATAGAAAAAGAGAAGTTCAGAGCAACGCAGGAGTGTACTACAGCCCCTGAGTGACTGCTGGGAGGGGTCTCTCTCTTCTGATGTTGAAGAAAGATACAGAAATCTGAGTGATGGGCACAGGTAAGGCTGCTCAGGCGAGGACTATCGGCCACAGATTAGATTCCCTCACACCTCTCTTGACACCACCATCGACTTCCAGTGGTCACCTGTCTTCCTAGGTCAATAACTAGACTGAAGGTAGCTTTCAAGCATCCAGTCTTCTAATGCAGATTGCTTTCTCTGAAGACAATTGGTAAGGGTCACTAACTCTAAAAATAAAGAAAAAAATCAGGGGCTGGGTTGGTGGCTCAGTGGTAGAGCACTTGCCCAGCATGTATGAGGCACTGAATTCTATTCTAAGCACCTCATGTTCTCCAACATCACCTCCAACGACTTTGTGAATAATGGCCTTGTAAACAGTAAATGTTCAATAATTTCTAAGATGAGAAACAGGAAAAGATCCTGTTTGACAGCAGAACTCTGGAGCCAGATTGCCCAGGGTCCAATCTTGGTTTTGCCATTTGCAAGTTAAATGCCTTTTGGAAAATTACTCGATTTTCTATGAGTCAATTTCCTCCTTTGAAAAATGGGACCATGGAGATAACTATATCTTACAGAGTTGTCATGAGGGTTAAATGTAAAGAACTCAGAGCAGTGTTTGACATACAGTAAATAATGCATAAGTATTGATGATCATCATCATCATCGTAATCATTCTTGAAGTCTGTAGAGAATCTTTAGTAGTAAGACTGTAGGCATATATAATTCACAAGCACTTTTCACACCAAAAGTGGCAAACATGGCACTGAAATAAAGAAATTCATGATGCTCTATCAGGAAATTGTGAGAATGAGTCATTTGTATTTGTTAAGCTTTAGATATGAGGTATATGTTAGGCAAGAAATGTTCAGAGATGAAATGATTAAATTATAAGAGCTGCAACCTAATTAGTGGACTAATCCATTGGATAGATTAATAATTTGAATAAATGGCAACTGTAGGGGCTGGGGATGTGGCTCAAGTGATAACGCGCTCGCCTGGCATGCGCGGGGCGCTGGGTTTGATCCTCAGCACCACATAAAGATATTGTGTCCACCAAAAACTGAAAAATATTTTAAAAATTCTCTCTCTCTCTCTCTCTCTTCTTTCTCTTTAAAAAAAATGGCAACTGTAGGCAGGTGGGGCATGGCTGGAGGAAGTAGGTCACTGGGGTGTGCCCTCAGGGATTATACACCTTGTCCTGGCTCCTCCCTCTCCTTCTCCCCTCTCCTCTTTCCCTGTCTCCTCTTCTTCCCTCCCCATCCCTCCTTCCTGATTCCTTGAGCTGAGCAACTATCCTCTACCATGTTCCACCATGATGTTCTGCCATACTTTAGGCCCAGAGCAATGGAATCGGCCAATCATGGATTTGATCTTTCCAAAACTCTAGTTTTAATAGTTTGACAATTTCTTTGTGGAAGAAGTAACATGATGTTTAGTTCTTGTACAACATTAATAACTAAGGGGATCTGAATGATGTTTTAGAAGGTGAACGTGTCTCTAAATATTGGATATATTTTGAACTAAATGTATTTACAGCTACCATTTTGGCACCATATTTTACTAGTTTTGGCTCAATCACACTTTAAATGACCTGTGATCTGTGATCATCTCTCAGACCTTAGTTAATTTTGAATTTACGTTTTGAATAAGACAGCATCTTAGAAAGTTTCTTTTCTTTCTTTCTTTTTTCAATGAGCAGAACCTTACTGGTGGCCTAAATCATGTGGGTGCCCTCGAATGTCTTCCCTTTTTTATACGACACAGTCCTGGGTATGCATATATGGGAAGGGTAAATATTCATTTTTTCCACAGTAGTCATATAAACTGAGTTTTAACACTTAGATTGAAATTCTCAAAAAAAAAAAAAAAAAAAAAATCAAACTCCCAGGAAGTACACATCACTATTCTTTACAACTGGGTGGAAAATAACATTGAGTCATCTCTTACCAGAAAATTTTAAGGGAAATGTTATTTTAATAAAAATGAAAATGCTGTAGTACGAAAGTTAGCCCTTTCTCCTTATCTCTCCACTGCGAACATCAGAGCAGAATTGAAATAATGAATGCATTGTTAATGAACCCAAGAAAACAGAAACTAGTATCGGATCCTGCCCTTGTTCCCACATCTGCACTGAGAGGCCTGCTGTTATTCAACCAGCTAATCACCATCTTTTGTTCCCATCCCTGTGTTTTTACTCATCAGGGCTAATCTACGCAGCCATCTGGTATTTGATAGATAATTGCCTTTTCCAAGTCCCAAGGGCCTGAAAAGCATCTCAGGGAAAAAGGAACTAGATCCTCTTCCCAGGTAGAGAAGCAACTGGAGCCCACGTGAAGAGCAGTTTAAAGGGATCATGTTCAACTGCAGCAGTCTGTCCCTAGTGTACGGACCCGGAGCTTACATGTGATGGTTCTCAGGACATTCTTTAGTATGACTTGTTCTAGAATCTGCTTCCACTCTCCTTGCAGCACAGCAGAAAAGGGAACCAAGCACAGTTGATGCAAAGGCAGCCAGAGAGACAGCTGTGGTGGCTGCTCTGTAAATTGATCCGATTTAAGACACCAATTCTCCCAAGAAAGTGAATGGGTGGTTATGAAGAGATAAAGTGTGCATCTCTGCTCAGAAGACGAAACTCAGGGAAGGGTAGAGCTCGGTGGATCCTACCAGAGAACAGTGAAAAACTCAAACTCAGGAACTTGAGGCAGAAGCATGGGGCTGTCAGAGCAAAATCCCCAACTTGGGACAGACTGGGTCCTCTGCTAGCAGTCAGCTGTGGGAAATTCATGGTCTGTGTTGATTTCAGTGCAGAAAGAAGAGAAAGAGGAGAGCAGAGGGCGATGTTCCTTCTAATGGCAACATTTCCAGAAGGCTTACAGGTGCAGGCCACTGAGCTCTCAATCTCCTGTCCCTGGGTGAGGCAAAGGGCTGAAATAGCCTCTCACCACAGCCCGCAAGGCTACAGCTGTGCCTCATTTAAACCTAACTTTTGGGAGAAAGGAGGCAAGGCGAGCCCGTGAATGACTTAATCACACTTTAAATTACCTGTGATTTAGGTTTCACTGCATTTCGCCCTGTAAGGCAAAGTCCCCTATGAAGGAAAGAGTCCCCTATCATGGGCAGAGATCCCAACAGCCTCGAGAGGACAAGCGGGAACACCTCCCTCCCCCATCCCTGGCCAACCAGCACCACCATTGCCACTTCTAATTGTCTGCTCCTCTTGTCCCACCCTCGTTGGCTTCCAGGTGCCTGGGGATTATTTGGGCTGGGTCCCTCATCAGTGGTGTATGTTAGGCAGGGAAGTCCTGCACCTTTGAGCAGAACACGGGGAAGCTCCTGCCCCTTCCACATGGCCCTGCCTCTTCCCACTGGAGGGAGAAGCTAATGGCTCCGTTATCTGTTAATTTCCTCTAAAGGAATGAGATAGAGGAGGAGGGAAGCCAGGCAGGAAGCCAACAGCCCATCCTGGCAAAAGGGTTCCCTGACCTCTGCCTCCTGAATCTCTGTCCCTCATGAATATTTACGGCTGCCTCTTTCCCTTGGCAGGATCCAGAGGCTGCAGCAGGTAGAAATGAGGGAGAACGGACAGGCCTGTGGTTGGCAACAGACCTGAAACCCAGCTTCCTACCCAAATCTACATGGAATGGGAGGAAAAAACCTCACTCCAGACGTCACTGTCACATCCACCTTACCTTTTAGAAACCATTCCCAGCAAAGTGCTTCATATGCTGCCAGAAATAAACAGACAGAATGCAGCTGGGAGCTCTGGACTGCGCTACCCTGCAAATCATTTAACTGCATACAAATGATAGCTATTATCCAGCTGGGATCCCCCAGGGAAATAATTTCTATTCCCAACTCTGCTCTGTAACCTGATGAGTCAGTCGAGGTCAGCTTGGAGCAGTGTGCTAATGAAGCCCAGGGCTCAGGAAGGATGCTCTGGCAGAGCCAGATCTGCTGCAGAGGAAAGCCCTGCCTTCCCCAGACCACATCCTGTCATCTGAAGACTCTGCCTTGCAAATGTGTGTTGGATAGAAGGGAGCTGAACAGCGGCACCGATGATTCTAGAAGCCAGAATCTATTTCTGGAGAAACAATTTGGGGGATAAAACATGATCTGACCCTCCCCCCATTTAGGAGTCAGGGTCACTGTTATGATGGTGGGATGAGATCATTCTTGACTTTAGTCTGCTTGCATCTGACCAACTGGTATCATGTCCTTTGTCTCTCGCAGTTCCCCTTCCCTTTTAGGTTCCATTTCTGATCAGCAGAAGTAATAAACAAAATAATAAAGAAGTTTATAACAACATCTAATCAGAGTCAATAAGGTCGCCAGGAATAAGCTAGGGAGTGCACGCATGGTGTGAAGGCACCTGCTCCGTGATAGTAGAGACCTCCTTCTACCCTGGTTTTAAAGCTTGGTAGTAGGACATCAGGACTTAGGAGATTTACCTGCTATCTATTTGAGAAAAGCACCTAGAATTCAGTGCTCCCTAAGTACAGCTATTTACTGTAGTTTTCCTTAAATAGCATTCAGTTTAGAATCTGCTGACATCTTCAGTTTCCCCTGTAGCAGGAACCCAAACTGTCCAGCGTGTCCTCAGCTTCACCTCCACCACCAACTTCACTCCAGGTCCAAGCATGCCTGCTGACTCCTGACCTCTGGTTATGCTGATTGGAAACTGGGTCCATCACCCACACAAAAAAGCAACTGCAACACCTAAAGGCACTCAGCCAGGCTACACCAGGTTTTTGAGGACAACTCTTGGTGGGGGCGGCTGGCTGGGAGATAGGAAGATGCAGCTGGCGGAGCTGTGGCATGTCAGATGTTACATCAGAGTTGGCAAGACAGGATTTTAGCATGTTGTTACAGGTGAAAAATATACCCTTGGAGGACTGAGTAACGATGTTTTTGCCTTTAGCCTTCTTTCTCTGCTGGATAACTGTTTCTTTGAACATATTACTGCACAGAACCAGGACTAAATGGAACCCCAATTTCATTAAGATTTTAATGCAATTAATAACAATAGCTAACGTGGCAAGCTCTTATCATGTGTGTCCCTCATTCGGTAAATAGCAGCACCCACAACGTCCCAGGCACTATTCTGGGCACAGGAGACACAGAGACACAAAAGGCTCCCGTCTCACGAAGCTGATTTGCTAATAAGAGGCCCAGGGAGTGGCCGTGGCAGCTCTGGATGGGGTGCTCAGGAGTGCCTCTTGGAGGATGTTGGCTGAGATCTAATGGTGTGAGGAAGCCAGCCACGAGGTGAGGAGGGGACAAGCCTGCCAGGAAACAAACGGCTGTACCCGAGTGCCAATGCGGGCGCTGGGAGTGTCAAGGCCAAGGTCACTGTGGCTGAATCAAGGGCAGGTAAAAAATGGCATCCAAGACAAGCCCAGGGAGCAGATCCAGCAGGGCTCTGCGGGCTCTGGTGAGAAGTCTGGAGTTTATTCAATCTGACAAAAATTCGTAAGTCACTGGAGGATTTTAAGCTAAGAAGTGACATGCATGAATTTTCATTTTTAAAAGATCATAGAGCACTGCTTTTGGAGGCAGGTGGAGGACAGGATGAAAGCAGGTGGGCCAGTCAGGAGGCCCTTACAGGGGATAGTGTACCTTTAATGTTGGGTACCATGCTTGGCATCAAATCCTCAAAGGATACACTAAAAAGGCACAAGAAATCGTACAAGGATGAGGGCTTTGCTTAGGATGGCAGTAGAACAACCCAGACATGTAAGAAGTGGGGTGCGATGGGTGGGCTGAGCGACTTGCCGAGACCAGACTAGCAGAGGTTGGTAGTGCAGTGACAGCGAGGTGTGGCCACTGACCAGATCCACCCAGGGCAAAGCCCATCGGTCTTCTATAAATGGAAAGCACTTGAGGGTGGCCGCCCAAGGTGATAGTCCTGCCATGTCCTAAATCAAGAAACCTGGCCCCAGGGACTGAAATATTTTTAACTTAAATCTGGAGGAGTAACATTCACCTTTTTAGGTATAAGTCCAAAGACTGGGCGACTTCTAGGAACCCAGTATGTACACTGGTCTTGTTTGGTTCCTGGTGGTGGCAGAACAAGAGCATCTTTGGACCTAAGGCCAACTCTTCAGCTGTGGCTTTAGTGGGAGAGCTGAAACACACCCATGCTCTCACAGTTGCACACTCAGACCCACTAACCAAGGAAGCACAGTTCCTCAGGTAACCCCCCCACCCCATCCCTGGCATGGTGTCAGCTCCTCTTCTCCCACCAGTGCTGCTTTCTGGAACCATCTTCTCTTCATCATGGAATGCTGAGCCTCCTGGTCCTGACCAGCAATCACAGTGAAGTCCTGAAGCTAAGTGACCCATCTGAGGTAGAGGAGGCCTAGAGGAAGCCAATGTACCCTGGAGGAGGGCTTCTGGCTCAGACTGGCCAGACCCTGCTAAGTGCATCTCAGGAGATGGCTGCAGACCTCCATGCTAGCAGCAGAGAAGGTGCCAGAGAACCAGGCACGCTCTGTTTGCTGCCTGCCCTTCCCCTACTCCTCAACCCTCACTCTCCCTGCAGCCCTATCAGGAGCACAGCCATTACCTTCTCCCCATGTCTTAATAGGGTCCTTGTAAACAAAGCCCAACAAAACAGAAAAAGAGACCTCACATAGGTTATGAAGAAGCACTTGGAGAAAAAGCCCAAATGGGAGCAAAGTGAAAGGGTGCAGAGTGGGCACAGCACAGCAATTTAAAGAAAGAGATCTGAGAGCCACACTGCCTGGCGGGGTCCCAGCTCTGCCACTGTCAGCCGTGTGCCCTTGGCCAAGTCAAGAAGCCTTCTGTGTCTTCGTTTTCTCACCTGCAGACAGCAGAAGACCACAGTACCCGCTGGCTGGCAAGCGGTTTTGAGTCCTGAGTTAACAACACCCCAGCAGTGCCTGGCCCAGAGCTCACTGCCGTGGAGGTCTTCAAACTGAATGTAAGTAAACTGGGGGTCCTACTGTTGGAGAGAATTATACCAGGGAGATGCCAGGTAAGGTACCAGGGCCCTCAAAGATTGCATAGTTGAAGGGGTAGATGCTTTAGAGCAGATGGAGGAAAATAAATGAGCCATTTACAACACAGATAAGTGCAGCCAAGGAGAACAGAGAGAAATAATGCACCACCGTCAAGTGTTTTAGGAGATCTAAATCCCAAGGAAATGGGCTGCAGAGACTTACCTGAATTAATTAGCAAAACTCAAATAACAACTAGTTTACAGGTGGAATAAACGTAAAACATGTCCTAGTGAGGAGCTCCAACTCTGCACTGTGAACGGGTGAGACAGGGGATGATTGAAATAGCTCACGTGCTTCATTAAACAGGGGGAAACCACAGAGGATGGTCTGTGAGGGACAGTGGACATCTGAAAGTGAAATTTGGGGAGACAACGGATGCAAGATCCTCCTTTCCATAAGGCAAGCCCACATTTTCGCTGCCCTTTTCTGGGTGACTCTTCACGCGCACTAACGGTCAGCCTGGCTGCAACATTCTCCTGGTTGGGAAAGGCTAGCGGCGTTTCTAGAGCCTGGTGAGCATATTTGGGGGCTGTTACTCTACTGTGTCAGCCAACTTCTCATGATCCTTGATTAGCAGCTGGCCGCCATTAGCCAGCTGTGGAGAAGTTCAACAGGAGACAGTGAGCAGGGGCACCTCTATCACAATTGCCGAGTTACTGAATTGATCTCCTGCCCCTCACCTCAAGGCTCCAAGCACTGCTGGAGGGGGACACTGCTCTCATATTTCCCCCCATGGATGCTGCACACTCTGGAGCTCAGGAAGGAACTGCTAACCAAGGCTCCAACAATGCTTTACCACACGTGGCTGAATTAGGGGTTGTCTCCCTCCTTTTGACTTTATGGCATATAAATTTTTTTTTTCTATCAAAAAAATGTGTCACTTTAGTGCAAGAGTTTACTTTGCCCCAAGTTATAAGACACAGGTATAACTTTTTGTTATAATAATTAAAGACTTGTTTAAAAAAGAAATATATACAATAAAAATAATTTGCCTTTGGTTTTACGCCACCATTCTTCCAAATATGATTATGATCTGTACAGGAATCTTGTCCTGACCAGTAACTTTTTGCTTCAATTAAGATGTTTTTAGTGAATAGAAGTAGATAGAAAAACCCAGTTCTATTCTTGGTCTGTATATAACTTAATACGGAACAGGAAAGATGAGAGAAAGGCATGATTAGTTTAAGGCCAACATCTTTTTTTGCAAAACTGGATTTTTAAAAAGATATAAACAACTCCAAGATGTAGCAGACAGTACCATAATGCCGTATCTAGCACCTAAATATACAGGTACCCAAGTGATAGGATGAATGACACATATTCTAGCCACCAAACTAGCAGATTATGTTGCAATAACAAGCAACCAAGTCACATGACTTTATCAAGACCCATTTACTTCTTGCTTGTGTTCCCAATAGCTGGGGCTTGTTCATCATGGCCACTCAAGAAACTCCCAGGTTGATTAAGACTAGATATTGCTTCCACAATCATAATGGTGGAGAAAAAATGGTAACTCACATACAGGCTCTTGAGAACTTTTAATTGGAAGTGATGAATGTCCATTGGGGCCACATTTCTTTGGTCAAAGTAAGTAAAATGGCCACACCTAATTGCAAAAGAGACAAGGAAGTTCAGTTCCACCACATGCTTGAGAGAGCACAGATGGACATTTGTGGTGAACACCATTAACTGCTGTTGAAAATGACAACATTACAGAGAAAGGTGGAAATTTCCTTCATATTCACTTTCTCATTTGATTCCCCATCATTTACAAAATGAGATAACCAAGGCTCAGAGAGACTGACTAGCTACATCGCATAATTAGTAAGTCAAAGTTTTTGGAGTTCCATATTTGAATCTTTTAGTTAAAAGGCTATTGAGCTACACATCTTTGCAGCCAAATGAGGCACATTCCAATGTGCTGTTTGCACTACTCATTAAACACCTTATGTGAGAGGATCATCTATTCATGTATATCACATCCATAAACTGTGTGTCTAATTAAATTCTGTGCTTCCTGGGGACAAACTGTCACATCGTCTTCTGCACTTAATACAGCAAACTGAGGAGAGTCATAAAACGCAAACTATTTTTAAATTGTGTCTCGGTTGACTTGCAAATACCTACAAAATCACTATTTTCTGAAGACCATGGCTGTGCTATGATCTATCTCAGGAGAAAGGAGAAGCCGAGTCTACTGTACTATTAGGGACAGCTCAAAGATGCTGCACATGGAGATGTCGTCCATGTGTCACCCACCTTCACAGGTACAAGCTTTCCTGTGGGAAGTGGGACTTTATATACATGCGCTTCCCCTTTCCGTCACATTGAATCATGCTGCACACTAGGACAACATGTTGTTTTTTCATACAATCTCTGCAGACTACCTTTGTGGTTTTTTTGTTTTTTTTTTTTTTTTTTTGGACACTGGAAGTTCCTCTTGGGGAACTCTATTGGAAGTAATTTTCCCTCATTCAGTCATTTTTGTAGAATCCCCACAGGCAGAATTTCTTCTGAAATCACTGGAATGAATGCAGAGCTCCTGCCCTGGGCAAGACTAGACAGAGGACTCAAAAACCAAGGGCCTGATGGGCACCAGACTCTGAATGAAAAACAGAGGTGACAGGGTGAAAGCAGGTCCCTGACAGTTTCTCTGACCATCTTAACCCCTGAAGCCTCAAGTTCTCAATTCTGCAACTATTTCTATGAAATTGACACAGGTGCATTAAAATAGGTTGGAACCCATGATCTAGAGCTTATTATATAATTTATTATCTTTAGTAATACTAATGGTATCATTCATAATATTAATAAACATTACCTCTAATCATTTATCTATTACCTATCTCAAAAGGATAGAACTCTAAAACCACACATATTTATTTTGAAGTTACCATTCGTGGTATATTTGCAAGTCAGTTTAGGCTTTTCAGGTGTCCCATAGAACAGGACACAGTTGGGTTAATCTAACCTCAGACCTGTGGGCATGCTGCGTAACCTCCCTTGCTTTCCTTCCTAACAAAACTGAGAGGATGACTGACAGGTACTTATTTCACAGGGTTGTTACAGAGATTGAGTAAAATAATGCATTGCAAACACAGAGAACACATGCAAGGTGCCCACTATATTTTACAGCTATTACTTTCCTGAGAAGCTTGCCAAGTGCTTCCACTTGAGCTCAGACAGTAACATGTAATTAAATTTTAGGGCTGGAAGGAATTTTGGAATCCACCTGCTCCAGAGAAGTCCACGGGCTTTGCCTGGGATCACACAGTTTATTATGGAGCCAAGATGGGATCTGGGTCTCTTGACTGCGAGTTTTATGCAATTTTTGTGGCTAAAAGGAACATCATGTTTAGCATGGTGCTTGACACAATAATCTACTTGATTCTGCACAAATCATGGTCAATTTCCTTTGGTTAGTTTTCATTTATTCTGAAAACCCACCTATTTAAGGACATAGAACACAAACCAATCCCCAGTGTTAAATTCTGGCCTGAGTACAAAAGGAAAGAAGCCCAAATATTGAATCAAAGCTCTGTGCAGCCTGGAGGTAGGACTTGAGTCTGAAATTAGTTCTATTTTGCTCACCAGCTTAATGATATTGTCAGTTGTTTTTTAATTAAGTCACCATAAACTGCTACATTGAGTGAATTTTAAGAGCTGGTGGAAATGCTCGCTGTGAAAAAAAAATTTCAATTGGTTCTCTTCTAAAAGGCTTAGATAAGGGCATTTTGGGAAAACAGCTTTAAAGTGTTTTCCCAGGTTTAATAAGAGTCTAGAAATTCCAACAAATTTTCATGATCCTCAGGCTCTAAGAGTTTTCATTCTTCCAAAGTAAGCTATTGAGTTTTCTTGTCCATTAGGCAGAACTCGTGACCCTTCTAACCACGGGGAGAGAAGTGGAGGGGCTTTACGCAGATGGTGCAAGTACTAACATGACTTACGGTTTGTAAGATGGATTTGCTCTTTTTATTCTTTCCTTCCAGAATCAAGTCATTGCTCAATGGACAGCAGATGTGTCTTCTTTACTTCTCTTTTGCCCTTATAAAGGTTTACCAGAGATTCCTCTCGATCAAAATAGATGAAGTGAACTGAAGTCAGCATGTTGCCATTATACCAGGAAACAAACAAGAAACGTTGCCTCCTTCCGGGGAGACAGCCTGGTTGAAACAGTGATGTGAATTCCCAGCAGACCAATTGTGTGCGCCAGAGTGGGCTATTGCTGTTCCTTAGCAACCCATGCTGTTCTTTAAAGGCACTGTGGATGAAGAGCTAAGGACCTTCTTCTGTCCCTTATATCTAAATTGTAACTCTAGATTCCGATGAGAATGAATGTACTGCTTGTACCTTAGAAGCACTCAAATGACAAAACCTGCCCATGGAATTGAGATGTCAGATACTGCTTCGGTCAACTGGAGTCTCAAAAATAACCCAATAAATACATCATCACTCTATTTATGGGGGTCCAGTGCAGAGGCACACAACAGCATTGGATCTGCCCTGGTTGGCATTTGCCATGGCATTTGACTGTGACCTGACTCAGCCACCTTTTCTATCCTGCCCCTACAAGAGACTCCTCATAGGTGAACAGCAGGATACCAGGATGCTCTGAAATGTTTGCAGATAAACCTCTGCTTAAAGTTGAAACCTACCACACTTTTGGTGACAACCTGCAATCAACGGTGTTTTGAAACTGTACATAATTGTTCCGTTGCTATTCAAACATAAATGTAAAGAAAGATCTGTCACTCAAATGCTTCAGTAAATTAAGTCATACTCTGTAGATCTGGTTTTGTGATAGGCTCTTTGTTTCTGCTGTTAATTTCCAGGGTTAAACTCATAGTTTAAAGCCAGTGACTTCTCCTCCTCAAGTTTCTCCTAGACTTAACTCTCCAGAGAGTTTCTTGGTAGATAAGTGACAAAATAATTCTGGAAGGGAAATTTATGCTTCATAGCAAATGTGGATTATAGTTAGATTTCCATGGTGGTTTTCCCACTGAAGATCTGTGGAATGGAATTTGGAAAGTCTTCTTGATAACCCAGTTCTGATTCAATATTGCTCATTCATTCATTCATTCAACAAGTATTTACAGGGCATTTTGGTGCCATGAGCTGGGTTAGGAGCTGGCAATGCAATGGGACAAACATATTTCCTGAATTCAGGCTTCAAAAACACAAAACAGTATGCCATGTGGGAAAGATGGGGGGAGGGAATGATGCTAAGGAGCACCTGGCAGAGTCCCCTGGACTTCCTGGAGGAAATGGTGAGGAAACAGAAGGAGTGAAGGAGGAGAAAAGGGTTCTGGGAAGAGAGGTGAAGAAGACATGCAGGCCAGGAAGAGAAAGGGCACAGTAGAAGAAATGGAGAGAAACTCACTCCTGATACACCTGGGGAGGGATAACGAGGTCCATGAAGGTAAACGGAGGCCAGTTAAGGAAAGTTGCAGAAGCCAAGGGAAGGCACTTGACTTCATCACCCTGAGTAGAAGGAGGCACTAAGGGTTCTGGAAAGGAGGATGGGAGTCATCTTACACTGCGCCTGGTCCTCCTGCCACTTGGCACCTGCTAGAGTGATGTTCTCTGTGCCACAGACACCGCTCTTCACAGATGCTGCTACTGATCCCACCTCACTTTCAAAGCTATTCTGTACATGTCATAATCACTGAATAGCTCCTTGTTTTCTGGTATAATTCTTATGTTATTAAAAAGGCACCATGCTGTCCTTGTTCTTGATCTACATGGTCTTTCAAGATCACACCTTGCAGGTATATAGAGGTTAAGAAAGATGAACTGTGATTTTATGAACACGACTCCAAAAGCACTGGTGACAAAAGCAAAACCAAACACGCAGAACTACATCAAATTAAAAAGCCTCTCATGGCAAAGAAACAACAAGACAAAAAGGCGACGAAGAGAATGGGAAAAACTATCTGCAAACGACACATCAGTGAGGAGGCTGATATCCAAACTATATATGAGCAATTCATACCACTTAATAGCAAAAAGGCCACCTGATTTTAAAAACGGGCCAAGAACCTGAATAGACACTTTTCCAAAGAAGACGTACAAATGGCCAACAAGTAGGTGAGAAGGTGTTCAACATCACTCATCACCAGAGAAATGCAAATCAAAGCCGCAGCGAGGCATCACCTTCTACGAGTTAGCCATGGCTGTGATCAAAAAGTCAAATGATAGAGAAGATGTGGAGAAAGGGAACCATGAGCGCTGTTGGTGGGAGAGTGAACTGGTACGGCCATTATGGAAAAGTGTCAGCATCTTCAAAAACTTAAAAAAATAAGTCTCATAGGATCCAGCAATACCATGGCTGGATGTAGATCCACAGGAAAGGAAATCAGTACCTCAGAGACAGTGGCTCTCCTATGTTCTTGAATTCATAATAGCCAAGGTATGGAAACAACCTAAGTGTCCATCAGGGGAGAAAGAACATATGATGTGTGTGTGTGTGTGTGTGTTCACACACACACACACACACACACACACACTATTCAGTCTTTAAAAGAAGGAAATTCTGCCATTTGTGATGGCCAGTGTTCTGGAGAACATTATGTTCAGTGAAATTAGCCACACACCAAAAGATAAATAGCTGTGTGATTTCACTTGTGACATCTGAAGATGATGAATGCATGGAAACAGAAGAATGGGGGATGCTGGTTGATGGAGGTAGGTGAAATGGGAAATTGGGGTCAAAATGTACAAAATTTCAGTTATAAGATGAATAAGTTCTGGAGCTCGAATGTACAGCATGGTAACTATAGTTAGTAGTAATGTGTACTTGAAGTTTGCTATGCAGGATCTTAAGTGTTCTCATCAAACACAACCATGATAAGTAGATGAGGTGATGGTGTGTTGATTCCCTTGATGATGGCAATAACTTTGCAACGTACCCACGTATCAAACATCACATTGTTCACCTTAAATATATGCAAGTTTTACTTGTCAGTTATATCTCAATAAAGCTAGCAGGCCTTGAGAACAAGGGTGAACTGTTTCCTTTGAGGTACTTCTCTCTGCTGCAACATTAGTAAAGTTTAACTGATTTAGATAATGTCTCTTGTCAGATGTAAAATGGGCTTATATAAAATGGGTAAGGACTTTAAGATCCTTACCTAAACATTTGAAAGCTGAGACCCTCTCTTGAATGATTTTCATCAGGAATTTGAGAAGAACTATGGTGGGAAAGTGAATTGGTACAGCCATTATAGAAAAATGTGCAGCATCTTCAAAAACTTAAAAAATAAGTCTCATATGATCCAGTAATCCCATTTCTGTTAATGATACAGATTTGTATGATGTTAATGATACAGATTTTTGCATGCATAGGAGACCTTTAAATGAAACCCAGAACTTTCTCCAGTTGTTAGCATCATACAATTAAAGCACAATGATATAATGCAAGCAGTATCCTCATGGAAGATAACTTCTTTAAAAAATTAATATCCCTAGAAGCAAAACTAACAACAAAACCAGCCTTTATAGCTCTGAGGATATCCTGTGCATATCCTTACTGCCCCCAAGAAAGACAGCTACGATACACACTTTAATTATCACTCCCCCACAAAAATAAACAGTAATAGACGCAAACTTTTAAGGTAATGTACATTCCACAGCACAGTTTAATTACTGCATAGAAAGCTGAGCCTCATAATCTGGTAGAATATTTGGTGGGAATTCAAACATACCATGTAATGGCTCTTCTCAATGTAAAAGATCTGACACTTTAAAAATTAGGGCAAATGTAAGATCCTATTTTATCTGTAGTAAAATAATACACATAAACTCTGACCTATCTTTTCAAGACAAAGTCCTTGCGGACATTGTTCCATCACTTCCTGTGTGAGCACAGTGGAGCATACGGTACTGTCTGCTTACAAAACACCAACCAAGGGCCCACCTCACCTGCAGAGTAAGGCAAGATCGTTTAAACAATCCTTTTAATAATGGACAAAACACCCTAACCTGCGTGCATTAGATATTTACTGGGTATATTTCAATAACATCCTAGTTTTGTCCATTGCTCTGTTCATTTGCTCATCTACTCATTAAAGAAGAATATATTTTTAGAAAAATCATTTTTAGGACCAAGGAGGTTACAAAAATGCAGATTTTTTTTCTTTGTTGTGTTTACACAATCACCAGGCAACCTGTGTAATTTGAAAGAGCTTGCTTGGTAATAAAGAAATACGGAAGCGGACTGTGGCCCTGTAGAGTCTATAAATAGACCTGTGTTTTTTTCTGGAGATGCAAAATGAGAAAAATGCAAGAGGAAAAATTTTACTTTGAAATAATCGAGGCTTATGGAAGAGTTAAAAAGATAGCACAGGATAGCTTCACCCAGCTTCCTCTCATGGCTAAGATCCTACGTAAGAATGGTGTGATTACACACTAGGAAATTAACATTGGGACAATATTATTAACTAAACTACAGGCTTATTTCAAATCTCCCCATTTTTTCCCCTAAAGTCCTTTTTCTCTTCCTGGATCCAATGTAGACTCCTACACTGCATTCAGTGATCATGCCTCCTCAGCTTCTTAATCCATGACTTTCCTGATCTTTCCTTGATTTCACTCTTTCATGACCTGGGCACTTTTGAAGAGCTGACCAGCATTTTGTAAACCCTTGATGTATGGTTATGGGTTTTGGGGAGAACACCCTACAGGTGGGCGACCCTTCTCATTGTGTCCATGGTGATGACTTACACTTTGATCAAGTGGCAAGGTGGTGTCTGCTGACCCTCTCCACTCTCAAGTTACTAACTCCCCCTTCTCCATTCTCTACGAATTAGAGTGGGTTCCTAAGTCCAAAGCATGCTCAAGGGGTGGGAGTGGGGGGATTAAGCTTCATCTATTAAAGGGAAAAGAATCAGAAAAATGTTAGCTTATGTTAAAATCATCACAGTAATAACTGTTTTGGTACTAATAACTGTTCTGAATCTATAGAGACGTACCATTTGTAAAAGTTTTGCCCTAATTTCAGCATTCATCAACGGACCTTGCCTGTGACAATTTACGATGGTGCCATTTTTTTTCTCCTCATCTGATAATTGAAGTTGTTTTTTAAGGGAATATCTATCCCTTTTCTACATTCATGTCCATTGGCATGGTCTCATGGCTGTTAATTCTATTCTTGAGTTGTGATGCAACACTCTATCACTTTATTTTATTGCTAAATTTGCAGCAGTTCTGACAACTAGAGGTTCTTTCAGATGGGCTCCTCTGTTCTTTTAATATATTCCTTAAGAAATTTTTTTTCCTTGAGCATTTTCTTACTCTACAAGGGGCTATAGCTTGTAATTTCCTCTCTCAGCCCTAGAATCAGCCATTTCTACAAGTAGCCCTGGTTCATTTTATTGGAAAATGATATTTAGAAATTAAGATTTGAGTACTAGATATGCTCATTGTTCTCAGGGGACACAGCTATAAAATACACATATGTAAATTAACTTGGGTAAACATATTAGTTTTGCATCTATCCATCTGTAAATGCATTAAAGCAAATATGAGTTCCTATCATTTATCTCTGATTTAATGTAGCACCACGGGGTTCATTCAAGCATTCAGATGAGGGAAGTTCATAATTAGAGAAATATTTTAATAAAAAAAAAAGATTTTTCAAAGCAGATGAGTCTTAGGCCAGACTGAGAGGGGAGAATATTAAGATGACCATTAGTTGAATTTCTTCAAATAAAATGTTCTCAGCCACAGGTAGGAGGTCATAGGAACTGCATTTTACAGGTGAGAGAGTGGTAGCTCCCAAGAGGTCAAGGAAGTTGCTAATAACTCACCTCCTGGAAAGAGGGTAGCTGCCTTCTCCCTTGTAGAATGTCTAGGACTTGGAGTATCAGAAGAGGATGCACCCATGGGGCTCAGGGTGAGCCTGGGATCTCCCTGTTGGAGGGAACTATACTGACTGTCTAGCTTCCCTCCCCGATTCAGAGCAGCAGAATTAGCATCTACCCAGGCTGCTCTAGAGAATTACACACCTAAATGCTTGCTTTTGCCTCCTTAGGTAATTGGCTTCATCTCTTTGTACCTCTGTTTCCTCATCTATAAAATAGGATTACAACAACTTTGATGATACAAGGCAATAATGAATTTAAATGAATTAAAAGATTAATGCCAACTCTTATGCCTCATAAGCTGTTTTGCTCCTGGAGCTGTTAGGATAAAATTCAATGATGCAAATAAAAATGAACTCTACAAACACAAAACATTCTTTTTTTTTTAACAGCACCACATGAATGTACTATACTTAATACCATGGGGAGTGTAAATTGACTACATTAATCTACAAAATCTGAAAATAAGACAAATTCAAAAGCTCTCATTTAAAAAGACTCAGACTGTATTATATTTCTAATACTTAACCTATTCAAATTCCAAATACTGAACTTCTTTTTAATTCAGCCCGGAATATTCAAAACTCCCTGGATACAGGCCCATGCCTCAGGCACATACCCAGAGACAGGGTATGAATTAGGAATTATTTCAGTGCCACATACACACTTGTTTCCTTTTTTTGTTGTTGTTGTTTTGTTTCTGGTGCTGGGGACTGAACTTAGGGGTGTTAACCATTTAGAGACATCTCCAGCCCCTTTTTTTTTTTTTTTTTTTTTGAGACAGGGCCTCACTAAATTGCTGAGCTGCTGAGGCTGGCCTCAAACTTGTGATCCTCCTGTCTCAGTCTCCCAAGCCCTGGGATCACAAGCATGTGCCACCACATCCAGCTTAGCTTTCTGCTTGAATGTTGCTTTGTTGGGTATATCTTGGGTACATTCAATATATAACTTCTCTATGCCTCAATTTCCTCATGTGTACAACTGAGAAAAATGACAAGGCTCTACATCTAGGCTTGTTATGAAAATAAATGTATCAGCACCTGTGAAGCATGGATATGTATGAAAGTCTGGAATAGTATAGTTCTCATTGTACATAAAAAAAGAAGAAAAATAAGAGTCAAGGAATGTTGCTGAAGAGGAATCAGGAGTAGAAGAAGCATTCAAGGGTGGGCAGTGTAAGATGGACAGAGGGATGGAGAAGGCAGCTTAGCCAGGGGAGCCAGCACAGGGTTCTGTCAGGGACCCATGAGAACATTCGCTGCTCAGGGCAGATGGATGTGTGGGGACACAAAGACAGAGACCTGGCCAGGATCTGCTGTCCCAAACCAGAGTCCCTCAACAAACATTTTCCAAATCCCTAAAATCACATTCCAGGTATCCAACACGAGTCTACTCTGCCCTGGTATTGGTATATTCCTTTGTGGCTTTCTGCTTGAATGTTGCTTTGTCTTAATCACACGGAATTATCTGGGTGAAAGTTTTCATTGTTCCAAGGTTGAGAAATCCTGTCTGAAAATATTCTATGTTCAGTTGGGTGCAGCAGGCCACACCTGTAATCCCAGTGGCTCGTGAGGCTGAGGCAGGAGGATCCCAAGTTTGGGGTCAGCCTCAGCCCTTTAGCAAAGCTCTAAGCAACTTAGTGAGACCCTATTTCAAAATAAAAATGGCTGGGGATGTAGCTCAGTGGTTGAGCATCTTTGTGTTCAGTCCCTGGTACAAAAAAAGTGTTTAGGACCATGGAAAATGTAGATTCATTCATTCTAATTGCATGATTTTGTTCTCTAGCATCTCAATGAGCCAAGCATTAAGTCTTGACTTCCCTATCATCCTCACTAACCCAGGGTTCTTTTCTTTTTAGTAGTAGCAATATAATTAACAGCAATAATACAAATTTTGTCTTTATATTATTTGAGGCTTCTGTGCTATTGGTGCCACCCTTAATAATACCAGCAGCAGTCAATGACTGTTTAATTCTCACCATGTAAAGACAGTAAGAACCCACAGGCCTCAAGAAGAAGACTACACAGGTCAGTCCCTGCCTTTCACCACATCCAACTGTATGCTCAGATGGCCTCTGACCAGGAGCAGGATAGTTCTAGGTTATTCCTTTGGATATTAATGGACCACTCCATAAACAGGCAGCACCTGAGGATGATTTTCTGCCCTTGCCTAGTTTTACTTTGGAACAGAATTCAAGATTCTCTCCTATCTATCACATTGTCCAGGGGTGGGACTTGCCCTCAGTACCCCATAATCCTAGAACCAGCCTGACCATGAGAGGTCTGTGCCTGCCTCTTTCAACAGGCGAGACCATGTGGAGTCAGGGCTCTCCTGGGTAGCCCTTAGATGGTATGCTATCAATTTTGACTTTACCACTGTGATTTGGTAAGCTGAATCCCTTGGGAGTGAACCCCCTGGTTTAGGTACCTCTCCTCCATCCTCAGGTGGCATGCACAGCTCATTTAACTGCCAAGATGGAGCTCATGGTTGGCACCTGCAATGCTGAGTGGGAGGGGCTATGCAAAAATTTTTTAAAGTTTGACATCTGTTATGGTTTGGATGTGAGGTGTTCTCCACCCCCACAAAAAAAAAAAAAAGGCTTGTATGTGAAACAATGCAAGAAGGTTCAGAGAAGAGATGATTGGGTTACAAGACCTTTAACCCAATCAGTGAATTAATCACCTGATGGGATTAATTGAGTCTTAACTGAAGGCAGGTGGGGTGTGGCTGGAGGAGGTGGGGCATTGGGGGCATGGCTTTGGGGTATATATTTGTACCTGGCAAGTGGAGTCTCTCTCTGCTTTCTGATCAGTATGTGAGCTGCTTCCCTCTGCCACACTCTTCTGCCATGGTTGGTGTTCAGCCTCCCCTCCAGCCCTGAGGCATGTTGCTGGCCTTTTATGGACTGAGACCTCTGAAACCATGAGCCCTCAAATGAACTCTCTCTCCTCTACAATTGTGTTGATAGAATTCTTAAGTTATAGTGGTGAAAAAGCTGACTGTGAAGCTGAACAATATTACACTGTAATGGTTATAGATAAAGATTTTAAAACTTTTGTTTGTAATCATGACAAATTGCTATCCCGCTCTCAGAGCTGGATTTCATTTTAATTCTTTTTCATGGGACTGTGATGTTTTTCTATCACTCCAATGTGATTAAGGCTCAAGGCTTCTTACAGAATGCAGAGACTAGAAAAGGAAAAATGAGAGGAACAGCTTGAGATCACAGCAATCCATTTTGTATTTAATTTCTATTTTGTGAGGATGCTTTTAAAACTCTTTATTACCCCCTTAACAGTATCCTGCTTAGGTTTTGTTTTTCAAAAACAAAAACCATAAACTTTCAGGGCTATTACGGCATGAAACTGCCCAGTAGATACTAGTCTTTCCCATCAACCTATCCTCTGAATTACAAAATTCATAGATAGTCTATCACTCACTGGATAATGCCTATTGATATGATCTTTAATTACCAGTAGATGACACTGAAATATACACAGCTGATTGTGTTCATTAAATCAGTGTAGTTTAAGGCCAACTCACAGTAAATTGTACCTGCAGAACTAACAGGAGAGAACCAAAGGACTTGAGATGCTTACAACTATAATGTCCATGCACTATTTGAAGTTGTGGAATTGGATAATAGGCTTTGAGGAAGGCTTCATAAATAAAGAAAGAATGGGTGGGATTTCCAGAATGGCTGAGTGAGTCGCTTAGCAAATCGTTTCCCCAAGAGCCAATGATAAAATTGGATGAAAGCTGTCAAAACAAACTTTTAAAGATTCTGGAAATTGACCAAAGGCATACTACAAACTGATTAGAATTTATTCAAGAAAATCTACTGAATCTCAGTATTAGTGGGGGAGTCTGTGACATTTTAGTGTGGGACTGCTCCTATCTGCTATCTCCTCTCCACTCCAGCTCTAGTGGGTGAATAAAGACCATGAGATGGGCAGATGGGCTACCCTGTTGGAGAAGGATGATTTTATCTGGAGCAGGGCATGGTAAACCACACGCCCAGGACACTGTCAGAAACAATAGAGAGCTCAGTTGAAAACGATCAGGAGAGACTAATGTCCAGACTAGTCTAGCTCTTGATACTAGCTGAGATAAGCACAAATGGCAGACCAGTCAGAAACTTAATAGGAGAATTCAGAGAAGGAGACCACCCAATGGCAGCCTTTGCAAGAGCTCTTAGTCATTAAGTCACTAAATGTTTGCAAGGATGTAGGTCTCAGTCTCTCCTCAGCCCTGTCTTAGTGAGCTGCTCATTCTCAGCAGATTTCCCCTAATCGGTGCATGTCTGGTACATCACACTATAACTGAACTCGTTATGTTCTCACCTCTGTGGTCACCCCATATACAGCATTACAGGTTGTTGACATTATCTCTTTCATTTCAGACAGGAAAACTAAAGCCCTTAAGGACTTTAAGAACATGAGATTTAAAAAGTTACACAACTACCAACAGAAGTTAGTAAAAATGGGTCCTGGAGCTTTGCCAAAATCCATTTACCTGCAAAAACGTAGCATAAAATGAACAACCAAAAATTGGTTAAGTTTGAACTGACTGAAGCAAAGACATAGGCTCTTCTTCAATCTTGGTCTTATATGTAGTCACCCTTCCCTTGTACTACTCCTTTTTTCCTTGAAGTCTTTTAAAGAAGAGAATAATATGGACTCTAGGAAGTCATTCCTGTGGGTTGTCAGGCAGGAGGGAAACTCCACCTCTGTCCCATGAATGCCCTCCTGGGGTGTGCCCATTACTCTCCTCTCACTTTCTGCTCCACCTTCTCATGACTCCCGACAACAACTAGTTCTGGCTTTTCATTTTATTTGCAGGTGACAGCCTGAGCCCAAAATAACCTACTCTTTTAATTGGGTACCTATAAATCTATGGGGCAATGACCATGTCATAGACATAAGCTCCGATTCCCATTACGATCCCAAACCATTAATTATGAATATTTTCATCTGTACAACACAGGCTTCTTTCCATCACGAAAGGCTACTCATTGGTGTCGCGGAGCCATCTTATTGTAAATTCTGCTGGCTCAAGCTGGTGTGACTGTAAGATCCATTGGAGACACCAGAACATTCCGTGTGCATCAAAGGCTCGGTATTCCCAAGCTTTGAAGGATGCAGAAAGCCTCTGCAGGTTGGCACCAAGCAAACCTGCTCTCAAGACAATCTTTACATGTTCCTGCCTTTCCTGATAGCTTGACATTTGGTTCTTTCTTGGCGGCCAGTCAATTTTAAATCACTAGGAAAAAGAAGGAACAAATCCCCGTGTTTAGACAACTGACATCTTTGCTGGTCAGAACCTTGTGTAATTGTCCTTGTGATAAGGACAGCCAAAAAATGTACTAGTTTAAAAACATCGCTGACAAATGACCCAACAGAAATTCAAGAAAGAGTTCAAAGTAAAAGCTGTAAACAGGGCTGGCTGCTGTGCCGGGAGCCACCCCTTCCTTCCTCAGGTGTTTTTCTCCAAGACAGACAGCACCTGGGGACCTGGGCAGGCGTGGAAGAACAGTGTCTCTATCAAGGGCAAGCACCTGCGTGAGATGAATTCATCATGGAGACCACATCTGTTCTCTCAAATGAGGAAAGTACTGGAGGCAGTGTGCTATGGATTTTGTCAGCAGTTCTAATCCAGGTTTGAACCGTGGCCCTAACACACCTACCTGCTCAGGGGCCACGGGCAGCCTCCTTAGTCTCTCTGAGCATCTCAGTTTCCTTAACTGCACAACACACTAAATGAGGAAATTTTGGTTAAAACACCCAGAGTTGTTCACACGTGTTTACACGTGTGACTGGCTTTTCTTAGTGCCTTGCCAGAGGCAGGTGCAAATAGCGAACAGCGATCAACATCGATTCCATGCAGATGGAGGGACACATCTTCTTGCTCTTACTGTAAAGTCCAACTACACCAGCAATGGTTTCAGGTCTCCTTTTGCAATTGAAAACCTCAAGTTCTACTTTTCTGCTGGGTTGATATGATACCCTTTCACTTGCCAATTTTCCTTCTGAGTTACTACATTTTTTTTTAATCTTTTGTAGTTATAGATGGACAGAATGCCTTTATTTTTTTTATTTTTATGTGATGCTGAAGATGGAACCCAGTGTTTCACACATGCTAGGCAAATGCTCTGCCACTGAGCTATAGCCCCAGCCCTGAGTTACTTCTTGATCCGACAGTTTCACAACAGCTGATCCACACACATCAGGGCCTCCATGGGCCCTCATCACCAACCTAAAGAGACTGGGGATTGCTTTAGATCACAAGGCTGCTGGCAGAATACAACTCTCCCCACTTTATGGAATAAAAACCACTTTATGCAGGGCTCTGGTTGTGGTTCAGGTGCAGAGCACTTGCCTAGCATGTGTGAGGCACTGAGTTCGATCCCAGTACCACATATAAATAAATAAAAAATAAAGGTACATCGACAATTCAAAAATATTTTTTAAAAACACAACACTTTACGGTACAAGGTGCCAACCCCCTCCCCTCTGCCTGCCAGCTCCTTTTCCTCTATCAAGAGATGCCTGGAGGTGATGGGATCCTCTTCCAGCTAGAACACTCCAGGAGTGAGTCCTGTTCAAGTTTCAGGCTGACTGATTATACCTACTGGCAAAGCTGTTCCACACACACCCTGGTGGGGACACTCCCCCTGGTCGCTCTCAGCAGTGCCCATTGCAATTATTACATGACCCATGCATCAAAACGAAAGCCCTCCTCTGGGCTCACAAGCCAGGAGGCAACCTCTGTGGGGGGATCTGATCTTGCTAGCTACAAAACAGCAGGTAGGAAGCATAAGCCCTGCAAATACTTTTTTAATTACATGAAGGATTTGTTTCCCTTCCCCTCCTCCCTTGTCTTCCTTCTTTTCTTTGGCTCCTGTCATACCAGGTAGATATTCTCGAATGTATCTGGCAGTTTGAGAACAGAACTAAGACAAAAACAGACCCCCCAGACTAGAGGTCTCCCCAGTTCAGAGCAGTCAGTGTTCCGCAGCAACAGCAAAGGCAGCACTACATTTGAAATTCCTGACCTAGAAGGTAATTGAAATCCAACAGTTAATTATGCTTATTTACTGCTGAAAATAGACCCTTTGCATCTTGAAAGCAGAGTTCTTTTTTTCTAATTCAGAAAGTCAAGGAAAGAAAAGCAGTCATGACCACAACCAAGTATTACCAGAAAATGCAGCATCTTGATTTAAGAAGTCCCTGATTTTTTAAATATCGATTCTTCTAAAACCAGTCCACTGTTTGTCCTGAAAACACATCAAAAGTTTTGTTACCAACTGGATTCATTCTCTCTCTCTCCCAAGTGGCACCTTTTCTTCAGTCCAAACATAAACATTCCCTCCTGTGTTTGGATCTGGCCATCCTCTTAATCAGTCCCTGGAGTACATCCCCCACTTCTCTCTGCCTTAAATCTGCTATTAAGATTTAACCTTGTAAACGTCTCTTAAATTCTCATCTCTTCTCTTCATTACCCTTGTTTTGCCCTGGCCTAGTTATTCAGTGCCATCCTAGGTGACAATTGCTCATGGCCCTCCACGCAGTCACATGTTTTACTCCTAAATAACGCATCTCTCTCTCTCTCTCTCTCTCTCTCACACACACACACACACACACACACACACACACACACTCCCTGCTTAATTCCCACCCCCGTTCTCTGTTGCCTTCACTTTGGTATTTAAGGCTCTCTACAACTCGCCAGCCAAGTGACCTCTCCAGCTCCATCTGCCACCAACCTCACTTAAGTTCCAGCCTGGGGAGCTGATGAGCATCCAAGGCACACACTGGCAGTCTCCCTTCCTTTCATGTGCACTTTAGTTTCTCCTAAGATGCCTCTTCCCGCTCCTTCCCTGTGCACTCCTCCCTGTGTGCTCACCCTTGATCCCAACCTCTAACTCTGTACACCAGTTACACTGCAGTTGTGTAACTGTAACATCTACAACACCTCAGCACTGATGTGTTCACCATGACAAAAGCATTAGAGAGGTATGTGGAACTTTTCGGCCCCTGGTGCCAGAAATGTGCCTGACTTTTTGTTATTAAGATACACAAGGGATATTCTGACCAGCCAGAAGTCACTTTTGTCCTAACCAATATATATTCCTTTCCTTCTAGCCCAAATTACAGGATCCACTTTGGTCTTGCTGCTTCCAAGGACCATGCTTTCTGTCACTAAGGTCCCCCAAAACTGCATTCGGTGCAGTCTAGGCCCATCTGCCTCTCCTTTCTGGTCTCATGGGCCCTTGGGGCTGGTTCTCAGACACCAGGGTGGATTATTCCAGAACAGCCTGTGTGTTCCAATAGTAACAGCAGCTTCCATGGGAGCAGGCACAAAGCACATAACCTCCAAATAAGGATGGGGAGAAATTGGAATGAGGAGAAAAAGAATTATCAATTTAGAAGACAGCAAAAAGAGAGGCTAAAATAGAAAACATCAATAAAGAAAAATATAAAAGGGTGATAAAGAACATAAAAATAGAAATGCAACTGGACTCTAATATCCAATTAAAGGTAAATATTTCTAGAATGAATTAAAAAAATATATGTTGCTTGGAAGGCTCACCTAAAACATGGAAAAAGAATTATAAATCTGTATGCGACCATTAATATTACCTCAAAATATGCAAATCAAAAATTGACACAGTTAAGGGGAGAAAACCATTTCCTAGACTCTCACAACACTTACTCCCATGTGTGAGTTCTTTCCACCTCAATCAGTTCTCCAATTACCCGTGGACAACAACTGAGTATCCTTTGATTCTGTTCACCTCTGACACTGTCTACTGAGAGTTAGTGTCAGATCCCATAGACTCTCTGCTTCAGATGCCAATCACAGCCTGTACTTCTGACAACCAGCTATCACTCTGATATTCCCACGATGGATCCCCTCTTCTGATTTGGTACTGTGCCAGAAAGGCTCCTAGAACTCAGGAAGGCACTTTTCTTAGACTTATCGGTTTATTAGAAAGGATTCAACTTAGGAAGGGCCAAAATGGAAATGATGCATAGGGCAAGGAGAGGGAGAGCGTGAGGGGGAGATGTCCATGCCTTCCTTGAGTTTGCCCGCACTGATGTGTTCACCATGACAGAAGCTCACCCAGTCCTCTAGGGATTTTTAAGGAGGCTTCATCACATGTGCATGATTAACTGCTGTCTCAATCCCCAGCCCCTCTCTCCTCTCTAGAGTCAGGGAGGGGGGCTGGAAGTTCCAAGCTTCTAATCACTGCTTAGTCTTTCTGGTGAACAGCTGACATCCTGAAGCTATCCAGAAACCCATCCAGAGTTGCCTTATTAGATAAAAGACACTCCTATCGCCCAGGAAATTCCAAGGGATTTAGGAGCTCCTGTCAGATGCTCCCACCATCCCTATTGCTCAGGAAATTACAAAGATTTTAGAAGCTCTGTGCCAGGAACCAAGGTCAAAGACCAAATGTTAAAACAAAACACACTCCTACCACCCCATTTTTTTTTTTGGAAATTACAAGTGTTTTAGGAGTTCTGTTATCAGGATCTGAGGGCAGAGACCAAATATGTTTTCCTTGTATCACACATGCCAACTAGAAAAAACAGACCGTCAACAAGAGGAAAAACTGCAGTACATCACTCCTAGTAGTTGACAGAAGATAAAATGTTAGTAAGGATAGAGAAGACAATAATAGATTTTAAATACATAAAATATACAAAGAATATTGAATACCAGCAATTAGTGAAATACTAAACAATTCTAAAAACTGAAAAGGTTATAGAAATAGCCTCAGAAAATTACAAAGAGCTGGAATGAAAGATAATGTACTTTTAATGATGCATTTAGAAATTAGAAATATTTTTTAAATATAACTATAATGGACAAAGAAATGTGGTATAAAATACATAATGGAATACTATTGGGCCTGAAAAAAAGAAGGAAATTGTGTCATATGTGACAACTTGGATGGAGTAGAAGATGTTCGGGTAAGTGAAATGAGCCAGACGCAGAAAGACAAGTGCCATATGATTTCACCTATATGTTCAATTATTGAGCATGAGTAGAATGGTGGTTTTCAGGGGTTGGCTGGGTTGTAGGGTGTGGGGAGATGTTATCCAAAGGATACAAACTTTCAGTGTATCAGTATACAAAATATAGGTATGAAGAGACATACCTTGTATACAGAGATATGAAAAACTGTGGTATATATGTATATTAACAATTGTAAGTAGAAAAAAAAAGAGTACATGTATAATGGCATAATTTGGCATGAACATACTTTATATACAGAATTATGAAAACTTGTGCTGCAAATGGGTAATAATGAGGGTAATGCATTCCACTATTATCATGTATGTAAAAAATAAATAAATTTAAAAAAAAACTTTCAGTGTGACAGGAAGAGTAAGTTCACAAGATCTATTGTACAATATGGAACTATAATTAATAACAATGTGGTGTATTCTTAAATATCATCGAGAGCAGATTTTAAGTGTTCTTACCACACACACACACAACAAAAAAATGAATATGAGGTAAAGTATGTTAATACACTCAATTTAGCCATTCCACAATGTACATTTGCTTTAAAGAATCATGTTGTATACTGCAAATATACACAACTGTAGTCAGTTAAAACAAAAATTTAAGAAAGACAACTAGAAAATTCCCACACCTATTTAAACACACACACAAACATTACAAAATAACTATTAGCCCAAAATTAATTCAAAATTAAAACTAGAACATTCTTAGAACTGAATAAATTCTCATATGAAAACTTGAGGAATGGAGTTAAATCAGTATTTAGAAGGAAGTTATAACCTAACATGTTTATATTAGAAAAGAAGAAAAATTCAAAATTAATGAGGTAGGTAGGTCTCAATTTAAGAAGGCAGAAAGGAAAATAATAAGAAATTGATGGGAAAACAAAAATTTTGAATTTTTTCTTTTTTTTAATATTTATTTTTTAGTTTTAAGTGGACACAATAACTTTATTTCTAATATCAACATCTGAAGCTATAAACTTCAGACTTGAAAAGAAGAAAAACACAAAATTAATGAGGTGAGCCTCCAGTTTAAGAAGGTAGAGAAGAAAATAAGAATAAGAAATTATATGTTATATTGTGTGCACACGTGAGTATGTAACAATGAATCTCACCATTAACGTACCATCACAATACACAAATAAAAATATGGGAAAAAGAAATTGAAGACAAATAAATATATAATATTTATTTATATTCATTGAATATATGAATGAATCCAATACCGGGTTTGGGTAAAAACTAAGAAACAAAGACAAACCTCTGGTATCATAAGTCAAGGAAAAAGAGCTCACATGAGTAATCATAGGACTTAATAAGAAAAATATAACTATAAAAGCTACAACTAATAAACAAAGATATTTTAAACTTTAACCCTTAGATGAAATGGATAAATATATAGAAAAAAGATAACTTACCAAATGACTTACGAAACAGAAAGCTTGAACAATCCCAGGCCCTTTAAGTAAATTGAACTCTCATTTTAAGAAATTTTCACGAAGAAACCACTAGGTTCAGACAGCTTTTCCTTTTCATATTAGCAAATTCTATGCCACAATGGTAGAACAGAAATTCTAGTCTTACTCTTCCACTCTGGGCACAGAGAAAGAACACTCCCTGCTCTTGTGCGACCTTGATCTGTCTTGAGTCTGAGCAGAAAAAGCAACATTGCAGGTCACCACACACATAATGACTAAACAGATTATTAGTAAATAAAACTGGACAGTGGCCAAACTGGGTTTATCATGGGAATCAAAAGCTCGTTTATCAGAAAACTGGTTCATGTAATTCATCTCAATAATAAAAGAGAAGTCATAATTATATGATCAAATCATTAGTATAGAAAAATATTTGATAAAATTCAACATTCACTCACGATTGTAAAAACTCAGTAAACTAAGAAAAGAATTTCCTTGATCTGATAGAGTGGATATACCAAAACAAAGAAACCCCTACAAAAAGTTATAAACTCAATTATAAAAATAGTTTTTAAAAGCTTCTTTTAAAGTCAGAAATGAGAGGAGGGTACAAGCTATCACCACGTCTATTCAACATTGTCCTGAAGAACCTGGCCAGGACATACAGATAAGACAAAGAAACAAAGATGCAAAAAAATATAAAGGCAGCTATAAAAGAAGATAAATTATTATACAGATTATCCAATGCTTAGATTTCTGTATTTCAGATTTTCAAAAATTTACATATACATGAGATTTTGGGGCACAGGACCCAGGTCTAAACTTGAAATTTACTTGTTTCATATACATCTAAATACGATTGCATGTTAATCTATAATTAAGTAATTAAAGATACCATTATCAATAGCAACAAAAATATAAACTATTTAGGAATGAATTTTTAAAAATGTGCAAAACTCTTTATATAAAATGTGGGGGTTTTTTGTTGTATTTTATTGTTGGTTGGTTGGTACTGCAAATTGAACTCACATGCTCTACTATTGAGTTACAAATCAAAATCTGAAATGTTTTTAATTGAATTGAAAGGCACTGTATAATAAAAGACATAATTTTAAAATTATTTTTTAGTTTTTGGTGGACACATCTTTATTTTACTTTTATGTGGTGCTGAGGATTGAACACAGCGCCTCGTGCATGCCATGCGAGCATGCTACCGCTTGAGCCACATCCCCAGCCACATCCCACATCCCCAAAAGACATAAATTTTAAAAATTGATGGGCATGGTGGTACACACCTGTAATCCCAGCAACCCGGGAGTCTTGAGGCAAGAGGATTTTGAGTTTAAAGTCAGCTTCAGCAACTTAATGAGCGAGGCCCTAAACAACTTAGTGAGACCCTGTATCAAAATAAAACATAAAAGGGTAGGAAAGTGGCTCAGTGGTTAAGTGCCCCTGGGATCAATCTCTAGTACCAACAACAACAACATGAGGATTTCACCACATAGATAGTAATACTATGAAGAAGTAGGATGATGATTGACATAGAGGAAGGTTTGACCTATGGCAGAGACGTGGAAAAGGTGATGGCTCACTCCTTAACTTGGGTAGAATGCACGTAAGCGTTCAGGTTTTAAACTCTTCAAGCATTATTTATACATTTTATATTTCTTTTAAATGGAGGCACTGGGTTCTAGCATCAGCACCACATAAAAATAAATAAATGAAATAAAGGCATTGTGTCTATCTATAACCAAAAACTTTTAAAAAATCAATATCTTTGCTATATACCAATTATGCACACACTGAAAAAGAAATCAGGAAAACAATTCCTTTCACAACAGTCCCGATAAAATAAAATACCTGGGAATAAATCTAATAACCAAGGTGGTGAATCTATAATGAAAATTATAGAATTGTAAAGAAAGAAGTCAGAGAAGGCATTAGAAGATGAAAAGACTTCCCATGTTCTTGGATAGGTAGAATTAATAGTTAATAGGGTCACTACAGATTCAACGCAATTCCCACCAAAATACCAATGACATTCTTCACAGAACTATAGAAAAACAGTCCCAAAATGCATATGAACAAGTAAAAGATCCATAATTAGAGTAATTCTGAGCAATAAGAACAAGGCTGGAGGTATCCCAATTCCTGACCTCAAATTATACTACGGAGTGATAGTGAAACAAACAGCATGATATTGGTATAAAGACAGGCATTTAGAGCAATGGAATAGAAGACACAGAGAGCCACCCACACAGATACAGTCATCTGATCCTTTGACTAAGTGCCAAAAACATGTTGGAGTGAAAACAGGCTTTTTAACAAATAGTGCTGAGAAAATGGATAAGATAAGTAAAAGAACAAAACTAGGTCCCTATTTCTCACTCTGCACAAAAGTCAATTCAAAGTGGATCAAAGTCCTAGGAATTAGACCAGAAGCTTGGCAACTGCAAGAAGAAAACATAGGGTCAACACTCTAACATATAGGAATAGGCATCAATTTCCTTAATAGAACTCCTAAAACACAAGAAATAAAACAAAAAATCAAAAAGTGGGATGGTATTAAATTAGAAAGCTTCTGCACAGCAAAGGAAAAAGAATGTGAAGAGAGAGCCTACAGAATGGGAGAAAATCTTTGCTAGCTACTCTTTTGATAAAGGATTAATACCCAGAATATATAAATAACTCATAAAACTTAACACAAATGAGGAATAACCCAGTTGATGAATGGGCAAATAGACTAAACAACATTTCCCAAAAGAAGAAATGCAAATGGCCAACACATATATGAAAAAATGTTCAACATCCCTAGCAGTGAAAACTATATCCAGATTTCATCTCACTACAGTTAGAAAATGGCAAGTATCAAAAATATAAAAATAAGGAATGCTGACAAGGATATGGGGAGAAAGGAATAATTGCACATTGTTGGTGGGACTGCAAATTAGTTACAACCACTGTGGAAGTCAGTATGGAGATTCCTCAAAAGATTAGGAATGGAACTACCTTATGAGCCAGCTATTCCACTTAGTATTTATCCAAAAGAACTAAATTAGCATACATGCATAGCAATGTTTATAACAGCACAATTTATAATGGCTAAGTTATGAAACCCACCTTCGCATCCATCAACAGATGAATGGATAAAGAAAATATGGGATATACACATAATGGAGTTCTACTCAGCCATAGAAGAATGAAATTATGTCATTTGCAGGTAATGAATGGAACTGGAGAACATCATGCTAAGTGAAATAAGCCAGACTCAGAAAGTCAAAGGCCAAATGTCTCCTCTCATAAGCAGAAGCTAGAGAGAAAAAAAGGAATAAAAAATGCATCCCATAGCTGGGTTTGGTGGTGCATGCCTGTTAGCCCAGCAACTAGGGAGGCAAAGGCAGGAGGATCACAAGTTCAGGGACAGCCTAGATAACTTAGTGAGACCCTATATCAAAATTTAAAAAGAGGGCTAAGGATGCATCTCAGTGGTAGGAGCCCCTAGGTTCAATCCCCAGTACTGCCCCCCACCAAAAAAGAGCATCTCACAAAAATATAAGAGACTAGTAGGGAGGATCAAGGGGGGAAGGGGGATGAAAGGGGAATGGGAGGAGGATGGAAGGGAAAAGGTAGGAACTAGGAATGAAATGTACTGATTATGTTATGTGCCTGTATGAACATATCACAATAAGTCCCATTTTATGTATAATTGTGATGATTATGATGCAACAATTAAAAATAAATAGAAGGGATACTAGTAGAATAGAGGAAGGGGAAGAGGGGAAAGAAGGAAGAGAAGAAAAGGGAAGGTACTAGGGAACAAAATAGAACAAATTATGTTATATGCATGTATGAATATGTCACAATGAACTCTAAACTATTCTGGGTCATTATAATGCACAAATAAAAATATTAAAAAAAGGTCTAGAACAAACTTAACCTAATTAACGCCCAAAGTCCCTAAGCCTGTTGTGCCATCCCACGGAATTCCCATGTTTTAGAAATAGAGGTTGACAGAAGAAACTGCTTTTGTAAACCTCGAGAAATGTGCCTTGAACAATCATTTCCTTTCTAGAAGAGGTGACAGCAGCTGCTATAAAACTCAGGAACCAACCTTTCAGGAAACATTCAATGGTAAGTGTTCTCATCTTCACTTTTTAGTGTTAAATGGAAAGGTTTCTAACGTGAGGCTGTTTACCTAAATACTCAGCTGCTTACCTCCACACACAAAGCACAGAATCTAAAATTGGATCCCAGTTCAGGAATACAAAAGAAGAATCAGCTCAAAAGTGACGAAAAATATAGGGTCAGTCCCAGCTCACCCACTGGTGTTTCACAAGCAATTTGTTTTTAACAGTAAATAGAGTGATTTACTTTTTTTTTTTTTTTTGAAAAGTGTAAATTATGGTGGGTTAAATTATAGTGGAATAAGTCATATTCCATTTGCTTGCCAACACGCTCCCCTGGGTGGGAGAGAGACATCTGGTTTCTACCATATAACCTGCAGCCTGGCTCATCTCTGTGGCAGTCTGTATTTTCCAAAAATGGCTACTGCAAGGTTTTCCCAGAAAACTTTCCAATTCCCTACTAAGAAATGGAATGCATTTCCACTCCCATTGAACCCGGATGGCCTCTGGAAGTGCTTCAGTGAATTGACTGCAGAGGAGTGATGCTGTGTGATTTCCTAGGCTGGGTCACAAAAGATGACAAGTTTCCTGCCTGGCTTTCTCTCTCTTGGGACAGGTAGTACGGCAGTGTTGGGCTACCCTGAAGCTGGCATTTGGAGAGAACACAAAGAAAGAGATGCCTGAGGATTCCAGCTGCTCTAGTGTTCCCAGTCCAGGGTCCAGACATCCATGGGCTAACTGCAGATGATTCCATCCCCCGCCTGCCAGCCCCCTGCTGATGCTGAATGGAGCTGAGTGGAGCAGAGAGGAGCTGTCTCCACTGGGCCCTGGCCAGACTGTAGATTCATGAGCCAAACAAACAGGGCCAGTTGCTTTAAGACATAAAGTGTTGGAGTGGTTGGCTATGCAGCAGCAGATAACTAGATCAACTGCCATATCTGTATGGAGGACACTGAATGAAAATGGCAAACCCCATCTGTCCAAAGGGTAAAAGAATGAGAACTACCAGTTCAAACAGTATGGCTTCTTTAAAAACCAAAATGATTGCACTGTGTTTCACCCCAAAAGAAGCAAGCAGCATCCCTGAAAATTGAATTCGATTTTAGAATTCAAGTACATTTTTCCACCAACCAACAATGCTGCTGAGTGAATATGCTTATAAATCCATTATTTACAAAAAAAAAAAAAAAAAGCTTCTCTGGTATTTTTGTTTTTAATATTTTCAAAGGATGTCTGAGCTGCAGGTTAATAACCTCTGCTTACCAAGAAAATTTACTCAATTACTGTATCTACTTTCATTTTAGTCTATTTATGTTGGTATCTACAGGGTTACCTTGGGGATCTTCAAATAAAGTAGAACCAAAATGATATCACTGGGGTTTACATATTGCCATATACTACTTGATGTCAGCCAGAAAGTAACCAGATTTTAGAGTTAGGTAAAATTCCTGCTCAATTATGTATTGTGTGGCCTCAAACAAGCCATATAATTTTGCTTTTATGGATCTGTAAAATAGGACAAATACCTACCTATCTTGCAGGGTGGTTATGGAATTAAATAAGCCACTCTATGTGAATTATTTAACATAACAGGTATATATAAATATAAATAATAGGCAATCACAACTTTCCTTTCCTTGTTATCCCTGACGTTTTTTGGTAGATGAAAGGCTAAAGGAATATGCAGGATCTGGATCTCCCCCAGCTAAAGGAAGCCTTCTCAAGACATCTGGCCCAGCACCCACCTGTGTGATGATCCAGCACAGGGAAGTGGGCCCCCAACCTGCATCAGGAATATCAACAAGGGCGACTCCAAGAGCCCTGTTTTGCATCACTTTATCGTAGTTGTTGTTATAATGGCAAAAATTCGGAAGACAATTTAACATTGCATTTCAGCTACCACTTTTTCTCTGGTTACCATGTAGTCAATCAGCAAAGAACTAGTTTTTGTTTGTTTTCACTCCGAGGTCACTGGGGAGCTTTATGTTATAGAGATATCTGAGCCGATTATTGACCTGCTACATTAAGGAGGAATGTCAAGGAGAAACAAAACAAAACAAAATGATAGGTAACCTGTGGGTTTTAGAGGTTCAAACAGCAACCTCAAAATAGAAGCAGACTAAATCAATGGTATCATGAAGGCAGAGAGAACTGGTCATCCTCCTCGATTCTTCTACTTGGTTCACGCTCAGCCTCTAAGTACACAGTGAAGCTCCTTGGGGTCGGCAAAGCAGGAAACTATGAGAATCAGAGTCTTGCTTCCCATTTGCCATGAGATGTTAGAAGTGGTTTTGCAGATTTGTGATTTCAAGATCACTCGGTGTAATGTCCTCAGCCGACAGGTGAGAAGTAAGGCCCAGAACAATTCAAGGACTTTCCTGACATCATACTCCTCAAAGCAGACAGACTTGGGACTGGAATCCAAGGTTTCCAGGCTGACAACTGACACTTATTCTACGAAGCCACAACTGGCTTTAAAGTGGCTTGGTTTGGTGGTAATGAGAAAGAAGTACTTTCCTACTCAGATTAAAACAGGTTGATTCAACAGGTTGGTATTTATTTCCCAATTTCCAAACTAGCTTCTTGCCAAGGGAGAAAGGACTGGTTACTGCCTTGGACAAGAGCCCATCCCAATGCCAAGGCTCTCATTCTCCAGACCTGGAAGAGCCCCGTAAGCGCTTTTCAAACTTGACACATTCCAGGACATGGAGGATGAATTTTAATACTATCCTTAGTGCTGTCCCTTGCAAATGGCAGATACCCAATAGGAAATAATGGACTTCTGTGCTCTATCATCTACCGATCTACCGATGACCAGGGTCACTATTATACCATGAGTCAAACCTGTGTCAGACCCAAGCAATGTGCAGGTCAAAAATTCTGGAACGTACGGACAGTTTTCACTTTCCAGGTCACTCCCTACCTACCCACCTGATGTAAGGACTTCTTCATGCTTCCTGTCTAAGGACCAGAGATGTTTCTTCCATATAGAAAAACCGACCACAGCGTAACTATATTGAAGAACCCTGATTTGCCTCCCAAAAGCTACTTACATAGGTGAATGGCAAGTCAGGTTTTTTCTGGGCAAGGTATCATACAACTCTGGACCCAGGAGTAAAGGAAGACATTTTTTTTTTTCTTTTTAAAATTCACTTAAGTCCACCACATTTGACCTTGACAGAGATGATCTTCAGGAAGGGCTAAACTGGAATTTGAACATTTGAATGCTCCACTAAGGTAAAACAGCAATTAGAGCCAACTATGGAAACTGAAACAATGAGAGAGATAAAGGGGCTCTCCATCCAGGAAGGGCACTGATGTCATGGAAATGAGGCAGCCCCAGAGGAGGATGAGGGAGGCTGACCATCAAGGGTGGCCTGTTTTTATCTGTTGGGAAGACAATGAGGGGTGTATTTGGGAACACGGGTGGAGAGAGGTCCACCAGCAGATAGCTCCTCGCCAGGCATGTTCTAATTTGGCTTGAATTCGAAATTTCCTCTTCGGGGCGTAAACTTGCCTGTAGTCCCTCACTCAGAAAATGAGGTTCTGTCTCTAAGAGGGTTCCCACAGGAGCTCTCCGTCTGAGCTATGGGGAGTCAAGTCCACAGCCTAAAGAAGAGCAGCACTGTTTGTGCTGTCCACCACAGTGGCCACTGGCTGGTGTGACCAACGAACCGAACTTCATTTTAAATGTTCAACTTTATCTAATTTTAATTAAAGTTAAATTTTAGATATGGACTCATATTGAGGCTCAAAGTCGAGGTTCACCATACACTTTTATTGGACAGAGTTGCTATAGAGGGTCTAGATAAGAATTCTTTTTTTCTTTGTGGTACTAGAGATTGAACCCAGGGTACTATCTTATATCCCCAACCTTTTTTTTTTTTTTTTTTTTTTTTGAGACAGGTTCTTATAAGTTACCAAGGCTAGCCTCAAACTTTCAATCCTCCTGATTCGGCCTCTCAAGTAGCTGGGAGTACACGACTGTGTCCTGCTACGTTCTTTTTTAAAGATTACAACTACTGCATATTTTAGCTTCTTACAAACTCACCCTAGGGTACACCATCTGAAAAGCCCAAGGATAGTCTTTCTTAATAGAATACACTCTACCAGTAAATAAAAATTTTGCATTTGGTTTGCAAATCTGCCTCCAATTAGGTAACTGATGCCAATCAGTCAGCTTCTGATAAATTCCAAAGTAAAAATGATGCTAGGGTTCCAGACCAGAAAAACTGACTGAACCCTGAAACAAACCACAGAGACCTCTAATCTGAGTCCTGTGGCAGTCTTTCTATGTGTGCATCACCAGAATTTAAATATTTGAGAATAAATATCATGCCCCTTTAGTCTTTTTTTTATAGGACTCTAAAAAAGAAACCATAATAAAAGAAAGTGATAAATAATCCTAATACTGCATTCATACTCCAAAGAAGAAACAATTTTAAATACCCTCTGAACATGAATCAAATATAAGGCAAGCAATAACAAATTCATACATACTTCTTATGTGCAAGTAAAACTCTGTTCAACACAGTTTCCCCGAAGATTGTGACCTCAAACATTGAAAACCTTTGGCCTGAATGGTTCTGACAGCCACCATCACCCTCTGCACCTAGGATCTTACACTACCCTCCAGAAACTGTGTTCAAGTGAGATGGCACTCATGCTCACAACACTCTAGGGAGATGACGGGAGGCTATCACCTCCCATTTTCAGATCTGGGTAATTGATTAGTTACAGAGAAGTTAAATTAACACACTCAACGTTCCAACTGCTCCTGTCTACTCAGATCCTAGGGTGTCATTCTGGAAACTGCCATCCGATGCTAACGGGAGTGAGCCCGGGTCAGAGGGTCTCATTAAGGTTTCATCTCAGCAGCCCACTATCTGGTCAACTGTGCTTTATTTTCCACCTGTGAATCAGCACTTGATAAATACAGCAGTGTCATTCATTAACACATCTTTAATTACCACCTTTGCTTTAGGAACTAAAATAATGACATGCTCCGACATAATATTTACATAAATAGAGAATACCTACCTTCGAACTAAGTATTTTTTTCCCCCACTAAATTACACTATTTTAAGTCTCCATCCATTTTAAATCTGGGTTTATTCCAGAATCTAATTGGAATTCTCCCTGAAAGACCCCATCACATAATCTCCCTGAGTTTATCTACTCACTCTCCTCCCCCGATTTTTAAATTCACATGGCGTTTAGGATCTCATCTGCTCAGGCCCTTCGCCTCTTTGCAGGATGCCCTGTCCTCACACACTGCCCCACCCCTGTCCCAGGAGCACCGTGGGCTCCACGCCTTCCTTCCCCAGCTTACCTCTGCTCCACCACCCACTCTGGGCTCCCATGCCCAGGCAGAAAGCGCGTGGAGGCTGGCGTCTTGCTCTCCCCACTCTGTGGTCTTGTTCCAATCAGGGAAACATTCCTATGGCAACCAACAAGCACCACCATCTCACTCCCCTTCCCTCAAAGTTCCGTGTGCATGGCAGACGTTTGGCAAGGACACTGAATTACTTTAACTTGCCTAGCAACTACTAGGCTGCTCCAGCCCCTTGAAAAGGGGTTGGCTTTTTTTTCGCTTATCTTTTCAAACATTCTCAGGGGCTGGCTGACGGTGGAAAGGGGAGCTGCCCAACCAGCCTCCCAGGGCACTAGCCTGTCATGCACAGAGAGAGCTGTCTGCTGGGCAAATTGGAGCTTCCTTTTGACAAAAGCCAAAAAATTTAAAAAATTAAAATTTAAAAAAAAATTGTCCACAGGTCTGAAACAATGGCTTGAACGTGGACAGTTTCTCCCCCTGAGCTAACTCCAGCAGAATTTCCGTTCTTGGAGAACCTCAGCTCTCCCTGACCCTCAGCTGTAAGAAAGGGTTGATTTATCAATAGCAGCATCTTGTCAAAAAAACAGGTTTATCCATCCATCTTGCTGTGTAGTTTAGACCCTCCCATTTTAACTGAACAGTCTGGTAACTAGTTATTTCCACTTATAGATTGTATTTTATTCACTAGTTTATTTTGGTAGCAGGAACCAACCAAGTCCCAAGTGATCGATGTTGCTGTCCATATTTCCCCTCCAACACACACAGTGAATTCTAAAGAAGTACTCAAAGTGTCTATAACCTAATTTGGGTTTCCTAAAATGAAATGCTTCCTCTAAAAAAAAAAAATCCATACAGGTAGAGCAGCTCAATCAATGACTTCACAGTTTATCAAGCTCTTGGGGTGCTCTGTGTGCCTGAGGCTCTTCTAGAACAGAAGCAACCAGTGGGTGTTAGCTTCTAAAAGCAACCAATGAACTAAACAAGCCAGGTCCTGGAGAGAAAGAGAAGCTACTGCATAAGCATTTCTACTGCTAGCTACAGCCACTACCATTCCACAAGGAAAGAAAGGCTGCCATTGCAGAAGGGGAGAGTTGCCAATTTAGGAAGGGAACAGAATCAAGAATCAGCAGGTGGACATGTCCATCCTTTACAAGACTACCCCCTCCTACCAGCAGTGAGCAAAAGACCCACTTCTCTATCCTTGCAAACTTTGCATTTCTTCTTTAAAAAAACAGTCTTCTTAATCACTTCTTAGTCACTTCCATGACTTTTTAAGGACAAGGACAATACTTGGTCACCAGATCCAACTCCAATGCTGACACAAAGTGCTCAGTAAGCATTCACTGCAATGAACCTAAGATACAGCAAGGGCTAAGAATGTAAATTAAAAAAAAAATTTGATTCTATTTTCACCTATCATACTTACTAAAATTTCTGTCATATTCAGCGTTGACGAGGATGTGGAGAAAATGACATTCTCATACACTATTGTTGGAAGTATAAATTAGTCCACTCATTTTGGAGGATAATTTTGGCAGCATTTAGTGATGCTAAAAATGCACATGCTTTTTCACCAGTAATTCCCTTGCTTTGAATTTGCAAAAATGCAAAAAAGATGTGTCCTGGGATTGTTTGCAACAGAAAAAAAAAAATCTGGAAAACCCTAAATGTTGATGAATACAAAGTTCAATTAGGGCATGTGACCTCAATGGAATACTATATAGCCATTCAAAGTAAGGTGGTCTAGCAAACTGTGTGAATTATTTCCCAATTAGTACTGACTCTAGCGCTGTTTTAAGGACAGATTCTGGATAGTAATTCAACAAAGGAGCAGAAAGTCTACGCATATTAATAAGGGCAGATGCCTGAGATATGTTACACAACTGAATCCACATATGTATCCATTCATACTTTATATAAGCACAGATGAGTGTTGTGTGTATGAATATATGTATGTATGTACGGGTGTGTGCTTGTGTGTGAATAGTGTGTTAGATCATTTCTGGCAGGTATGTGGAAATTTAATAGTAGGTACCTCTAAGGAATGAAAGGAGTGAGAAAATAGGAAGGAATACCCGTTTTTCATTTTGTAACTTTTTAAAAACTGCAGACTTTCAAAATAAAAATGTCTTGCTCATACTTTAGAAATGCTAATAATAATTCTTAATTGCTTTTGTATTAACATTTCTTCCAAAAAAAAAAAAAAATAACGACAGCATACCATTGCCATTCAGGTGTCCCCATGCAACTAAAACAGGGGTCTCTAAAACCACAAGCAGGTCTGGTGGCATGTGAAGGGGGACAGAAGAGGGGGCAGCAGCTCCCATGAACTGTTCACAGGGTATGAGCTTTTACTGTGTTGGACATGGTAAATATATCAGAATTTTATTAGAAATTAAGAAATCATATCAAAGCCATATAAATTAAGACTGAAAATTACGGAGACCCTAAACATTGCAATACACAACAAATATGCTAAAATAGACATCTCTTCCTAATGCTTGAGTCAGTTTTTCTTAAGTGGGGAAGGAAGAAGCGAAATAATTCCTGCTGCTAAATTAGAAATCATAAGCCTGAGAAGCTCTGTCCATATGTAAAAAGAAAAGAACCAATAAATTGGATTCAAGGATTTTGAATGATGTTTAATCAAAGAGAAAGACAAAAAGTTGCAAACGTGTCTTTGGGAGGTTTATTAGCATGCTGGGAGGGCTAGTTGAATTTTCTCTTAGTCACTGTCAACTCAGTAACAAGAAGATGGGAACAGTGGCATAAAATTAATTTTTTTCAATTTCCAAAGGTTAGAAAGAACACTCTGTTTTAAATAATGGAACATTAAGGTTCATTTCCACATTATTCTCAACCTCTCAAATATTCCTCCTCCTTTTTTCTTATAAGCTCAAGAGAAAAAAAAAATAATTTCCCTTGGTGCTTATTATAAAACCCCCAAACGCTCTTGACATTGCCATTTTAACTGTCTATTGTTCTGCTAACTCCAGGAAATCTCTGAAAGCCAGACATAATGACTGTTGTGACGGCTTTCAGTAACAAGAAGTGAAGTTTCCTGTCAAAAGAAGTTGCTCTCTCCATTTTCCTCATATGTAAAGCAAGATGCTTCAGAGCATCTTCACAGACAGACAAGCTTCTCTGAGACCCTAAAATGTACTACAAATGATTCAAGAAGGAATCAAAATGACAGATGCATTTGTAGGAGTTTCCACCTTTTTGCTGTAGCAAACTGTGTGAATTATTTCCCAATTAGTACTGACTCTTGATTGGTGACTTGACTTTCTGCTCTAGAGCTGTTTTAAGGACAGAGTCTAGATAGTAATTCAACAAAGGAGCAGAAAGTGAATGGGGAGTTGGATCTTATTTGGAATGCTCTGGATCCTAGGTTAAATGGAGTGGCCCTGAAACACAGTTACCCTCCTCCAATAACTGCTTCAAGTTCCTGGAATTCTAAAGCTTCCACTTGGCTGTCTTTAGTTCATTTTTACTGGTCAGATTCTGGGACAGAATCAGCTCTGGGTTCAAGGGCTGTTCAGACCCAGACCTGCAGAGCATGAAGAGCAGAGACTCACCCCTCTTTGCCTCATTTCTCTTGTATGAACAAATGGGGATGGATATATCAGTTCGAGAGAGGTAACATAACAGATGTGGGGTGATCTGGGATGCCAAAAAAGGTTTTAATAACAAGAGAAACGGTTTGCCTTTTTTGAAATTGTGTTGTCCAAACATATCCCTGGGTGACTCAGTTTCCTCCTCTATAAAATGGGAATAGGAATAAAACTCACTTCATGGATACTGTGAAGATCAAATGAGTCAACATGTAAAGTGCTCTGGGAAGAGTTTCTGGTATAGAGCAAATGCTTCAAAATGCTAGCTGTTACCTTTGGTATAAGGCTATTCTATTTATTTAGGACTGATCCCTAGTACTAGAGAGAGTCTAGATGTAGTGGAATTCTAACTAAATTGAAAAATAAGACACAAACATAAAGCAGGGATCAACTAAGCTCACGGCACCTGCCTTGTTGTAACCAAGGGGTTACAACAGCCAGGCATCAACCTTTAACCAAGAGAGGGCTGCTAGGATACAACTTGCAAACACAGAAGCAACTTGTGGGAGGAAGGACTCCCTCTCTCCTCCATGTCTGGCTGGTCCATAATATACCCCACCTCTCAAAATATTTGGAAGATAGGTAGGTGGGAAAATGGATGGATGGGATGCACACAGGTAGTGCTTTCAATATAATCCCTTTATATATCTTCTAATAGAATATACAGTGCTTGATATTAAAATATTGTCTATATAAAACACAAAGGAAAACCCAAAAGATATATGCACACTCATGCCTTAAGCATTTAATCAGTGTTCACTATAGGCCAAGCATGGTGCATAAGTTGTTCCATGATTCAAGTTTAGTTTATGCAATTACAGAAACCTAACCAAGTTTTTAGGGAAAGCAGTTGGCCTCTATCTTGCACTGGGGTCTGATCATAGATGAGATAACTAATTGTATTCTTCCCTACTTGGTTTCTTATAGGCAAACTCTCCTCTGTATTTAAACCTTAATGATGCTATTTAAGTGTGAGGACTTTTTTTTTTTTTTTAAATCTTAAGAAACCAAAAGAAAATGGATCCCTATTACTGGATCTTGTTCATAAGGATATAATTGTACCAGATAGTAATTAGGGGAGTTAGAGGGCATGTAATTAATGATAATAATACCTTACAACAAATTCATACTGATAGAAGATGTGTGTGAACATATTGAATTATGGATGAATTTTAAAGAAATTGAGTTTTATTAGAGTGATTCAAATTAAATGCTAATAAAATATTGCCAAGTTGCAATCCTCCTGGGACTACTTTAATGACCAAAATCACTCATCATCAGTTCAGAGTTAGGATGCAAATAGATGCAAGGAAGGCATTTGAAAGCAGATTTCCTTTCAAGCAGGTTAACGTGTTTCCTAGCAGACATATTTACCCTGCTCATTTGCTCTGTGGGCCCCTTTTTCACAGATAAAACAAAGTAAACTTCAGACTTACCCTAGAGAAATTATTAAGGACCATGAATTCATGGAGTATAAATGAGCTGCGTTTCTGAGGAGAGAACCAGGGCTCTGTGGGCTGCAGCGGCTGCATCTGGATGTATTTTTAAGTGAGTGTTTACACTCCACTGTTCATCCACATTATCACAGAGGCTCTGTCTTTGCATACAAAGCAGGAAAGAACCGCTGAATGAAGTCAGTAAGGCTGAATGGAGCCGAGAGTGGGTGGAGGGGAGAGCCTGCCCCTTTCCCCGTTCCTTTTCTGCTATAATTTTGCTTTCTCCTCCTGTCTGGTATTTTGTGAAACACCCTGACCACATTTCCAAACTGAGAAGCCCGGGAGAGATACACACCTGACAACCCCGACTCAGGAAAAGCACACGTGCAAATACTTTTTCCAGCCTGTGTGTGTGATCAGCAGACCCCAGCGAGGAAGCTATTACATTTCCAAAGTACTTCGGAGGTGGCCAAGAGTGTTGACAAGCATCACCTCATCTGATACAAGCACCTGGGAGACAGGGACGGCAGGTGCCTTTCTTTTGCAGGAGTGAGGGCAACATGGCCGAGGCCACACTGCTAGGAAATGACAGACCCAGCATTGAATCCAATCTTCCTACTCTTGGTCATGGTGGTGCCCCCCACACCATGCTTCCTAAGTTAATGACATGGCCTTTCACGCTTTCTACCAATCAATAGGCCCCTGGCATCCAATCTACTTAGATCTGGGGGAGACAGAACCCTGGGTAAAAGAACCGCCCATGGTTCAACCCTTGGCCTTGCAAAGGACTTACCAGGTTAACTTTTTAGATGTAGGTACAGTTTGATATGCACCTGCTCCTCTAGAAGTAGAACACACATTTCTAGGGCAATACATGGGGCAACTTACCTGCTGTTCTGAATTTTGATTTCTTAGTTCATTTGAGATTTTCACTGGGGACAGTAGTAGATGGGTGGCTAAGGATAAATGAAAGGTGACTGAAAAATATTTTTGCAAATACAGAACTTAATACAAAAGCATAATTATCTCCAAGACTTCGGATGTTAGTTTTTCCTTCATCTTGGGAAGGATGATTCCATTCAAAGACTTATGGTACTCTTCAAATGTAAGTGATGTATTAACTTGAGGGAGGTTAATTTTTCATGGGAGAGAAACAAAGATCATATAAATTATGTCAGTCTGGATTTGGGGAAACCTCGGGATTGGAAAGTCTTAAGATGGTCTTGGATTATACCATTGAATAGCTCTTGTACCTGGGTGGATTTGGCCATGATCAACCAACCACCAAAGACCAGAAAACCTAGCAGGTTGTCAGAAGCCTGTTGAGTTCATACTGTTGCTTCCCCAAGAAGGGTGAAACGCTCCACCTTACCCAGGTATGGGACCTTGTGGACTGAAGAAACCTCACACTCGTGCCTATTACTCCAAAGACCACTGGAATGTTCAAAAGAAACAGCATCCAGCAACAGGGGCTTCAAGGGCATTTTGACCGATAGCTTTGATTGTTTCCAAACCTTGTGCACCCAATCCAAACCCATGAGGCTACATTTAGCAAGCAAGGCATTCATGCCTTCTGCCTTCTGATTTTGGATTTGGAGTAAAACTTGACAACTGAGCCACCAGCAAACAAATGCATGTGGATATACAAACAGAGACAGGCACACCTTAGCAAATGTACCACCAGTCAACCTGTTGAGAATCTTATCAGGAAGGACCTGCAAGGGCAGCAATGATTACCATGGAAACAATAGCCAATGGCACTGCGCATGATTTTCAACTCTTTAGTGCAATGCTTTGAGATCTGAGTCTCCCTTGGGAAGTTTCTGTTGGTTTTTGTAAGCAGCCTATATAGACTTGTCTTCACTGGGCAGGACTGTTTGCACCTCTGGCAGAAAGAATGTACTCTGCATTAAGGATTGTTCATAGTCCCCATACAAACAGAATAAAGATTCAGAACTCTATTACTTACTGATTTCCTTGCTTTAAGCAGTCACCCAAAGCTGTTCCCATCTGGCATATTAAAGGTCATTAGGTCACTCACCCCTAATGTATGTGGGATGGTTCCATGGTACATTAGACTAAGTTCTAACCTCACTTGTTCCATTTGGGACTAGCATTCATTTGATGCTACACTCTGTTCTTAGAGTAAACTATCACCCTGTGAAATGGTCTTTATACCATTTCCAGCATACCGAGTCAAAAATGAGTACTACTAGAGTTAAATGTAAATAAATAAAAAATACAGATATCTTTTCCTTTGATTGCACTGAAAACTCATAGTTGACCCCAAGAGCACATGTACTCTTTCTGCATCCTGGCTAAGAAGATGCACTGTTATCTCTAAGTCACCTTCTGAGTTGGAGATGCTGTCTCCTCAGGGTGAATACTATATCATCAAATTCAGTCAAATTATAAGCTGACTTGGGTTCATCCTAACTCAAAGCATTCTGCTAAGTGCTCTTGATGTCAACCATGAGCTACTACTGCATTCAAATGAAAATGTATCTGCAAAATCAGTAGAATTATGGATATTTTTTTGTTCTGATTGTATTTTCTCATTTTTTCTTCTTTTCAGTGAGTTAATCACTATCCCCCAGTTTATGATCCATTATTTTAACTAGTTCTTGCAAGATTCTCTCTTGCTTTCTCTATTTATTGCTCATCTTTTTATCTGTACTGCCCCCCCCCACCCAATCCCTTGGACCATCCTCACACAACTATTTTCATGTGTTTAATAGCATTCATTTGATTTATGAGGAATCTTACAAAATGTGTATCATTTTGTATGTACATATTTTAACACACACACACACACACACACACACACATACACACACTCCTCAAAGAAATTTGTCAGACATTTCTAAGAGTATAACCACTGGGTCTTGGGAATGAGTCCTCCTTTAAACAAGTGGTGCCAAATGACTCTTCAAAATGATAACATCAGCCTGTGTTACTTACTTCCAGTGATGCATGAGGGGCCAGTAAGGCCTCAGAAGCCCTTGGTTTAAGTGAACTCTCTAAACTGCTGCTATGCAAAATATATCATTATTGATTGAACTTGCATTTCGTTCATGACGAGTGACTTGAGTATCTTTTCCAATGCTTGATGGCCTTTTAGTTTCCTCCTCTGTAGACTGCCTGTTCAAATCCTCTGCCCATTTTTTTCTACAAATAACATGTATTGCTTCAAAAATAATCCCTTACCTCCCCCCTACTCCAGTGAATCAGTTGAATAAGACAGGCAACAAGAAAAACCCACACATGAGAACAGATGGCAATGAATCCATCTTCTGAAAATGGCAGGGATTCAACAGTCAACAGAGAACATGAAAACCACACAATAACAACATCAGGGACAGCAACGGATGATGGTACGTGACACAGGAGAGAGCCCGGCGCATAGTAGATGTTAATGAAGCACCTCTTCCCTCCCCTATCTTCTAAGCTTGTGAGAAAGGGGAAAACGTGTTATTTTGATTCCCCTCTTGTGGACAACAAACTTGCAGGGGTGCCCTGATGTGCGTACCTAAAGGTCACAACTAACACACACCCATAGATCCTCCATTTACCCCTAGGACTGTGATCTTAGGAGCAGGGGTGCCCTGATGTGCATACCTAAAGGTCACAACTAACACACACCCATAGATCCTCCATTTACCCCTAGGACTGTGATCTTAGGAGCAGGGGTGCCCTGATGTGCGTACCTAAAGGTCACAACTAACACACACCCATAGATCCTCCATTTACCCCTAGGACTGTGATCTTAGGAGCAGGGGTGCCCTGATGTGCGTACCTAAAGGTCACAACTAACACACACCCATAGATCCTCCATTTACCCCTAGGACTGTGATCTTAGGAGCAGGGGTGCCCTGATGTGCGTACCTAAAGGTCACAACTAACACACACCCATAGATCCTCCATTTACCCCTAGGACTGTGATCTTAGGAGCAGGGGTGCCCTGATGTGCGTACCTAAAGGTCACAACTAACACACACCCATAGATCCTCCATTTACCCCTAGGACTGTGATCTTAGGAGCAGGGGTGCCCTGATGTGCGTACCTAAAGGTCACAACTAACACACACCCATAGATCCTCCATTTACCCCTAGGACTGTGATCTTAGGAGCAGACACCCTGGCTTTGCAGTCCAGCTCAAAAAGCACTTCACTGAACCTAACTCCCCGCCAACCCATCAAATGGGGTACTGACAGCTGTACCTTCCTTGTGAAGTTGCCTTAGGGTTTAAACAGCTCCCCCTGGCCCTGTGTTAAGGGCCTAGCACCTAGCTAGGCACAGAGGGCTTCCCTGGAATACGGAATTTTTGTAAACTGACGCTGGAAAATAGTCTCTGACCAACACCCACCAATCGCTTTGAGAATCCATGTTGAAGGGTAAGGGCTACAAAACAGCAGATGAATACTTTATGTCTTAAATATTGTATTTAATTCTAAACATTTTTCATAATCCTTTTTTTCCCCCAATATAGTTTTTCAAAAGTCTTAAAGAGATAGACACTTTTCCCTGACGTCTTCTGGGTTGTTTTATTCCAGGTCCTCCTCGTTGCTCTAGTTACACATCTGAGGACTTTGCTGCTAGATAAAACCACACAGCTGGCAAATGGGTGTCTGCATGAAGCAGGCTGGTGCTTCTGTCCTCCTCTTGCAAGGATTCTTCTTATTCCTACCCATGGAGGTAAGAGAGGATATCAATCAAAGAAAGAAAATCACTGGTGGTAACCATGACCGGAGTATAAATGACTCATTTTTCTCAGCTTTTAAAAAATAAAATAAAATGGGGACAAAGGGCAAGGGAATCAAATCTAGGAGGTGGAACAAATGCTGGGTTAAAGGGACCAGCAGCAACAACTAGAGGGCTGTTTGGCATCCTAAGTAAGTGGTCAAAGCTTACTGAGTTGCAAAAGCAACACTATGGTACAAAGAGATCCATTAGGAATTCTCGTATTTAAGCATTTGTTTAATTATAACTACCTGAGGCTTCTGACTAGGCCCTCCCTGTTGCTTATATCTGTAAGCCTCAATCTCCTGATGATAAGATGATGTGTGGGACCAAATATCCCCTCCACATTTCCTTCTGGTCTTAAAGTCTAGGATTTTCTAGTTGATGCTTGAATACAGATTTGAAAAAAAAAAATTCCTACATTTTGTAATTAATGCCTAAATGTAGAATTGAAAACAAACAAAGAAAAAAATTGGCTGGGCATGGTGGTGCACACCTGTAATCCCAGTGGCTTGGGAGACTGAGGCAGGAGGATCATGAGTTCAAAGCCAGCCTCAGCAACTTGATGAGGCCCTATCTCTAAATAAAGTCTAAAAAAACAAGGCTGGGGATGTGGCTCAGTGGTTAAGTGCTCCTTGGTTCAATCCCCAGTACTAAAAAAAAAAAAAAAAAAAATCCTACATGCTTATATTGTTACTATCATAACTATATTTGTGGTGCAATTTATTACTTTATTACATCACCCCAGCAGCTATATCAGCAGTGTGATGCTCTTTTTGAAACTCAAACATGCAAGAGAATCTAGCTGCCACATCTCTCAGAAAACAAATTCAATCTATTGAAAATAGCTCAGTGCTCCTTTTAAAAACATGATTTTGACTATACTTTGTCTAGACATGGGTCCTCTGTAAATACAGGGTCAAAGATGTGAAGCTACTTCTTTTTCCACGTGGATTTTCTCTTTTTTCCCAAAGTAAACCTAAAAAGCATAAACACAGTGAGCCCCAGAAATATCCACTGAACACAGGATCTGCTCAGAAATGTCCAGCACACACAGCCATATGCTGAAATCAACAACCGAGACCTTGGGAACCACCCTGAGACTCAGAACAAGTGAACATATATTTACTTCACCAAATAATACAGAGCCAATTCAACAGTTGCCTCTGTAGGCTCTCAGGGAAAATAATTAGGGAAAAAAATGAACACCATCCAGTTGTCGATGACTCAACCCCACTTGGCTCAGCTCAAGGGTAGGGATGGGATGGCATAGGAATGCGTCATCTTGACAAGTCCATCTTGATACATGAGAGATTTTTATGTGGCCTTAAAAAATTAACATTTGTTTGTCTTATAGGGTTGGAAGTGGGTCTTTATTTATGTTTTAAAATATTATTTAAATTTTGGAAGAGAATATAAATACATTATATATTTTTTTAAATACCTGATGGCTCCAAAGATGGAGCCATCAGGTATTTAAAAAAAAAAAAAAATGGCGGTGGAGATCCAATCATCTTCTGAAAATTGACCAGTAAAGTCAATGGTGCTACAATGCTTATTTTGAAAACATGATTTGTTCTGTGTGATTGATATATTAGGGAACAAACTTAAGAATAAGTAAGTGTAATATAAATGTGTTTATGAGGGATTTCATGAGAAATGATAGATGGCTGCTGAAAACCATACTCGGCTGAAAGAGGCACATACACATGCTTGTGACAGCTTCCAGCTACCCATTTCTGAGTGTCATGAACCTCCATCCACATCTGCTGATACAATATTACTTCCCTCCTCAGAACACCCTCCTTCCACCCACCCACTTCACAAAACCCACCAGCTGCAACCCTTCCGCAAGCAAACTTAAGGTTTCTTCCAAGGACAAGTGCAGTACTCCAGTACTGATGTATCCCTTGAGCATTTAAACGTGTTAGCCATTTTTATTAGGTTTCTATCTTTTTGTCGTAATGGGTCACTGACAAAAGTTCCAAGTATTGTGCCACTAACTCTGCTTTCCCCTTAAGACTCAAGGTTTCTGTTACAGGAGTTTTGCACAGCACAGGAATTCCCAGGAATGCTTAGGTCACTTAATAACAGATCTGATGGCATCTTTCTGCACTTTAATTCTGATTTCTCCCTTGAGGTTTTAATGTTCACACAATTTGCTTTCAACCGCTGAAGAGATGTGGCTGCTCACTTAGGGAACCCATTGTTTCCTATTGGGATATCCAGGTGCTGGACAGCCAGGTCCCCTAAGAATATTAGTGTCTGCTGAGTCACTGTGCGAGAGGGCAGCTTGACTCCTGTGGACCATCCTTATTCTCGGCTCCAGATGGCACAGGGTTCCTAACAACCTTTTCGTCATTCCCCATACACATTATTAAATTTCAGAAAGTTCCTTTATGATAATAGCGGGGGTTGGCATAAGTGAGACTCCTCAGAAGCTAACCAGTTGTCACAGATTTTTAACAAATATTGCTATTCTAGAGATTCCCGGATAGGAAATGTCCTATGTACCTGCAAAACATGAGGAAAGGGAGAAGTCAAAATGCCACCCCACCAGGAAGCAGATTCAGGAATGGGGCAAGATTTGATGATGAATTTTCCCATTCTCTGACACTGAGCAAACAAAAGCAAGTGATTTTGTATTTTCCCAGGATCATTTTGTTCTTGAGGGTACCTATGGCCACCATTTTTTTCCCTTCTTGTTACCATTCCTCCTGGAATCCAGCTCCTGGCTTCAATACAGCCTTACCACAGATGAAAGAAAGGGTTTTGTGCCCCCCCCCCCCACCCCACCTCTCAGCCACTGGTGGAGCAGCTGAGGAGGCGTGGGGGTGGGGAGGGCTGTTTTCTTTAGGAAAGGGGAAAAAAATTGCATTGTTTTTAATGTGGACAAAGCATACAATCCCTCACTGCAGAACACACTCCCAAAGCCCTCGGGGCTTGTTCTTGTTTTCCAACAGAGGAATGTGTCAGCTCAGACCTGCCAACTGTCTTCCACCAGAATTAAATCATGCCCGGATCTCCTCCTCCTCTATGGAGAGGTACTGGATGGGGGCAGAGCGAGCAGAGGCAGTTTCAACTTTCCTTACTGATAGTCAAAGCCATAATTAAAACCTAGCATAAGTCCTTAGCTATACACACAGAGACATTTTCTTAGACTGAACTCAGACTACAGAGGAAAAGCGAGCTAGTGAGTGGATGGATAATGGATATATGCAGGTGTTCACCACGCTGGGGGCAGGTTTGTATTCCTTGCCCTATTCCAAACTGCTTCTGGGCAGCTAAGATGCGTACTGCATTGCATGATAAAATACATGCAAAATACTAAAATGAAGCAAAAGTATACATGTGTGTACATGTGTTCATACACGTGAGTATATGCATATATGTTGGAGTCATAATTCAAAGGATGGTCTTTATAATGAGGAGGGAGGGTGGTGGAAAATCCTCAGTTCAAAAGGAACCTCAGAAAAATAGAGCCAATAGTGAGGGCAAATCAGGCTTTGAAGCCAGAGACCCAGGCTCAAACATCAGCTTTGCTATTTACTTCCTGGACAAGTAATTTAAACTTCCTGAGTGTCGAGTCTCAGATAAAAGAGAGACTACTCCCCACCTCAGACTTACTTCCAAGTGTAAGCCACAGTGTTAGAGATGTAAAAGGAGATTATGGCTTCCACCAGGCATCTCTGGCTTTTGACGGTGTTCAGAAATCCAGATTGGATGGGCACTCAGAGTTCAGACACAGTCTTGGTTGTCCGGGGCACCCTGGATCTGAAGGACAAGATATGGGCACACACACATGACCCCAGGCCCAAGGGGTAGTAGGTCAGAGCGAAGCTGTGCCCACCAAGTCAAAGAACTGAGAAATGTTAGAAGGACTAAGGCGTGATTTCAAACCCTTTCACCTGGGAGAACCTGTAGAACAGTGGTTCTAAAATGTGAGCCCTGGGCCAGCAGCAGCAGCAGCACCTGGGAACTTGTGAGTTATGCTAATTACAATGGAAACTCTGGGAGTAAGGTACAACTGGATTTTAACAAACCCTCCAGGACATCCTGATACCTACACAAGTGTACAGGAGGCAGACTTTGTTTGCTTCAATATCTGTGTCAAGTTAGAGTTTAGAAAATGTCTGATTTGGTTCAAGAATCCCAATATCCTTTCAGCCCTGTTCTGTAACCTCGATTAGGAATGGATTCACACCACTCTCTGGCTATGCGAGACCAAGATGCTCGTTATCCAGAAAAGCCTGACAATTTCTCAGCCCATTAGAGGTCCTGGCCAACTCCTGATCCAACCAGAAATGTCACAAACGTGGAATTGGAGGACTCCTGGACAGAAAGCAATGGAGGATGTCTAATCCTCATCTTAGAATGAAAGGTGGCGGGGCGGGGGGAGCTGTTGGAGTGTGTAAACAGGGTTCACAGTAGGACTGCTGTAGAAGTACACCCTTACACACACCCAGCACCTGCCGATTTCTCCTCCTCTGAAAGGTGTCTTGAGGTTGTGCACTCCAACAGGACTGTGCCTGGTGACCGCTTCCCTCCCTCCCCCACCTCACACTCAAATCAACTCCAGAAGCATCAGAATTTGATTTTTACACAGCTCTCAAGACAGACAGGTCCTAGAGTTTTCTTCCTTTTCACTTCTCTACTTGCCTGTCTAATCCCATGCCCTGATCTTCTGGGGGAAGAAAAAAAAAAAAAAACCAGATAAAACAGTTGAGCCTGGTAAAGAAGAGAAGTCATACCGGTGCAAGCTAGCATAGAGAATTTGTGATTAATTAGTGGATTTCAAGTATCTTCTAAGGATTCTGTAAGGGTCCCTGTTTCCACTTACCAATCCTGAAAAGGAAATCTATAATAGTTACAAATTGCAATTCCCTAGTATGACATTATATATAGTAGTATATAAATACACATACTACTATCATCTATATACAGATGAATATGAATGTTGCATCAAAGCAAAGATCGCTCTGATTATTAGGCAGAAGGCTGCACCCCTTGCAAGTGTTCAGGAGATGCTATAAATCATAATGACTTTTAAAACTGCAATTATTAAACAGAATATAAAGCACAATGAACAATATGTATGGCACAGATTTATGCATTACGAATGCATGCAGTTGCAGAATCTCTACTTTTTTCCACTATAACCTTTATGAATCTTAGAAATTAAAATATTATAGATATTTATACTCATCTTAAAAACCCTGGAAAACTAGTTAGCAAATGGGTATTTATTGTGTCTAATAACAGCACATAAAGATTTTAAGGGATATATTTGTCCGTAACATTTTCCTATTTCTCTGAAATATAGTCGGTTTATTACTCTCAACTCTTCCCAGAGATATACGATACCTCAATTTTGATGAAGGTATTCCATAAAAAAAATCACAAGTAATCAACATAATCAGAGGAAACCTCAGAAAGCATCTAACCCAACCCTCCTTCACTTTGTGGACAAGAAAACTCCAGAGTCCAGACATAAACTTAATGACTGGGGAATCAATGACTTGCCCAAGATTGCAGCTGTTGGTGGCACAGTGAGATACTTGCCTGCCCATCTCTGGACTCTCTAACCTATTGTGCTTTCCACTGTATTTTTCTGTCTCCGAGCTCCAGGCAGAGCCAACCAACCAAGCACGATGGTCTCTGTGGTCACCTGCAGAACCAAGTGCACGCAAGATACAGAAAGGTCATCTTCAGAGGCAAACTTTTTATAGGCTATCATCAGACTTGAGAAGGGTCAAATAATATCAAAAGATGTGGATTTAGACCATTCCTCTAGCTTTGAATTTCACTTCACTTAAAAGGAAAGCATTCACTCCATGCATCTGCTCTCCTGAGAAGGTCATGAATAAGGCTATGGCTATTCACTGACAGGGTTCATACAGAGGCCCTCCAAGCCCTGAAGGTCTCAGAGACTCAGAATGTGACACTGAATTCTTTCTGGGCATTTTAATGAATCTTGAGTATCATGGTTTGGATTTGGACTATTTCCCCCAAAAGCTTATGTGCTGAAAGTATAGTCCTCAATGCAGCAGGGCTCAGAGGGCAAGATTGTACCATGAGGGCTCTAACCTCATCAATGGATTAATCCACTTATCCCCAGCTACTTTCCTCTACCCCCTACCCCCAGCTTCCCAGATACCATGAGCTGAGCAACATTCCACCACCACACTCTTCTGCCATGATGTTCTGCATCAACCCAGGCCCAAAGCAACGGAGCAGCTGACCATGGACTGAATACTCTGAAACCATGAACTAAAACAAATATTTCCTATCTTTCCTATGTTATTCTTGTCACATATTTTGGTGACAGCAAAGCTGACTAACTTAATGAGCAATTACTCTTTTGGCAACTGAGTTTCATCAAAGTCTTGCTGGCAATTAAATTTCCTTTGTCACTGGATTCCATCAGAAGGCTAGGAATGGGGACTCCAGATCAGAGTTTTCCTTCTACGCACTTGTCCCTGCTAGGTCTGTTTTTGTCTAAAATCTAACCATCATGTGCCACATGTACTCTAACCTGGTGGTATATCATAGATCTGCCTGTGGCACTCATGTGACAAGCCGTTTGATCTTTCAGGTACTCACGCAGCCTTGTAGAAACGCTAGGATCAGTAAGCTCTACAAGAATTTGAAAAATCTAAAAATAATGTAGAATTCTTACATTTGCAATAAAAGGCACATAGTTTAAGATTTTCAGACTCAAAAAATATGAGGTATATTTGGAGGGTATTTAATTCCTAGTGACTGCTCTCCAGGGCCACATGACATGGAACTTAGCTAGTTTGTAAATACTTCATATTCAAGAGACTCTCCAATAGTCTATTTTTCCAAGCACTGTACTGTTCAAAACCTTTCAGGGGCTCCCTCACGCCTTCAGAATGAAAAGCCTTTTAGACTGGCAGGCAAGTTTTTTTACAATATTTCAACACCACTTAAATAAGGCTCATTGAAAGCCGGTGCTGTATTAGCTATCTATTACTGTGAAACCAATTAGTCCAAAACTTAGTGGCTTAAACCAATAATAATATCGATTATATCACTAGTGTCTGTAGGTCAGGAATCCGAAGTAGCTTAACTGAATGGTTCTAGCTCAGAGTCTCCCACAGGACTGTAGTCAAAATATTGTGAAGGTTTGACTGGGATGGGAATAAATGCTTCCAAGATGGCTCCACACATAGCTGTGCCACATGGACCTCCCCAGAGGTGCTTGAGCATCCACATGACATGGCAGCTGTCTTGCTCAGACCCAGTAAAGCAAGCTGCAATGTCTGTTATGACCAAGCCTCAGAATTGCACATCATCATTTCTGCAATATTCTATTGGTTATGCTGTCCAGTCCTATTCAGTCCTATTCACCATAACGTGTGAATACCAGTAAGTGGGGGCCATGGGGGTCACTGGAGGCCAGCCAATACGCATACTGCACAAGCCCACCTTGATGCCTTTGCCCACACAATTCTCTCTACATGGTTTGCTTCCTCTCCATCTGCTCATCTTCACATGGCAGAGTTTTACAAAAGCACAAGAGTGAGCGTTGGTGAAATTGTGTTCAAACTCAATTAGTCAAGGACTGAGATTTGATTTCAATCTAGTTTCTCAGTCTTAGCTCCCATTTCTGTAACACAAATACTATAATCCCTACCATGAAACGGAACTGCAAATGGTAAGTAAAATCTAGTATAGAAAAATCCTTTGTAGATTGCAAATTTGTAAAATTATCTCTCAGTAACCATCTGTTCTTCAAAGTCTGCCTGTAAACCGTTTTTGTAAAAAGCTTCCGCCTCTATTGGAAGTCTCAGCCTCTACCCTTGGACTCTGACAACACTGTGTGTATTTCTACGTGGCCTTTTCCCATCCAACATTTGTTATGAGAATTTATTTAAATGGAATATAACCCGGTAGGTTCTAAGTTCCTCGCGGCAGGGTCTCCCACCACACTGTGTGCGGAACAGTGAACGGATGTCTGACTGACTGAAGTGGCTGCCTTTAGAAGCTCCTCTGTCCTTTAGCCACCACCTAAAGGGCCAGGGAGGCCTTTCTGTCCACATTGCCCGTGGGGCACACCTGCTATGGTAGAGAAAAAGATCGATTTTAGTTCTGGACATCTTGAGGCCTTGGTACAGAAAAAAGTTTCACACTTTTAAAAGTTCTCAGGTACCAAAAGTAGAGAGGCTAGCACAGGTGATGGTTTTTGAAGAATACACTCCTTGTTAGCTTATCCCACCACTTATAGAGGATGTCAAGAGACACCTGGGGTGAGAGTGTACTGGGCAGAATTCTAAAGATATACACATATACCTCACACATCTGCATGCACATGCACATGCACGTGCAAGCACACACCTGAAGCTCCCCGTGACTTGGTTATTCAATGAGCCACTAATCTAGGTGCTGCTGTGGAGAACTCTGCAGATAGACTATTATTAAGGTTACTAATGAATGGGCTTTAAGACAGGAAAATTGTCAGTGTGTGTGTGTGTGTGTGCACGCGCACGTGTGTGTGGATGTGCACACGCACGTACACGTGCAATGTCATCACCTAAGTCCTCAAAAGGCAGAAGAGGCAGTGAGAGAAATGCATGCCCGGAGGAAGACAAGAAAAAGGAGGCAGCAGGGGAGGTTGGAGAGGTTCCAGAGATGGGAAGGATTCAACCCTCCATCGCTGGCTTTGTAGATGGAGGAATGTGGGCAGTTTCCTAGAGACTAAGAGTGACTCCAGGGAGACAGCCAGCAAGAAATGGGGATCTCAGTCCCTCAAAGGTAAGAAATTAGATTGTGCTGACGACTTTAGGGAGCTTGGACGACGTGGACCTTGATTTCAACCTTGTAAAATCTGAGGTCAGCCATGTCGAGCTGGACTCCTGGTCTATAGAATTGTGAGATAATAATGTGGTATTGTTCTGAGCTGCAAAATGTATGCAACTTGTCACAGCAAGAGAAAACTAATGCCAAGTCTAACAGTTAAGTGCTGATGTGGGTTTTTGAGAAGGAAACAGAGCCCCCCGCCCCATCTGCTCTCTGAGCCAAGTCCAGGTGGGTGGGGGATGAATCCTCAGGTAACAGAAGCTCCGAGTAAGTGCATGCAGATGCCTGGGAAATCCAGGCAGGCAGCAGCTCTGAGGACAGCTGGGGATCCCAAGAGATGGGGGGGCCGTGGCTCCACAGGTGAGCACGGAAGTGAGTTAGTACCCGTCTCACAGACTCTGGGCTCTCCAGCCAGGTGCCAGGGATCCTTGAGCCTTTTTCCTAGAGTGTCAGAGATCAGGCAGGTGGACCAGGCCCCAGAGAACTAGAGGAATCTGCATGACCCCGATGGAGCAGGAGGCAGAAGGGGAATGAATACCTCCAGCCATGCACTCACCAGGGCCAAAGGTCACTGGAGTCCTACATTTGAGTGGAAATGTCCCACATGTCAGGATAAAACCTACTCCCAGATTCTCACTCAAAGGCTGATAGAAAAGAGGAAACATCTCAAATCAACTGTTTACCCAAACTAGAGATTGAGGAGAAAAGGTTGAATGTTGTGAATCAGTCATAAAGTAGCAAGCTGTTTTTTGTTTGTTTGTTTGTTTTATTTTTACTTTTTTTTTGCCTCAGATGAAATGGAGGTAAAAGAAATGAGAAAAATTCAGTTATAGACAACAAATAAAGCTCTATTTTGCATACTCAAGTCTGTAAATGAATAACTGTCATTAGAAAACATTTATTGAGCAGTTATTATTTGCAAGGGCCATCCTTTACATGCATCCTGTAATTTAATATGTATAATAACCTTGAGGCTTGCATTCTCATGACTCCATTTGACTGGAAGAGAAATCAAGGCTAAGAGAAGTGAAAAAAAAAAAAAAAATCCCAGAAGGTGAATGGTAGATTGCAGAATCAAATATCTACCCATCAGCACTTTTCCCTTGAATTCCTTCTACTGAGTGTGCAAGAGGGATAATACTATTTGTAGAAGCATTTTACGAATTCTGTGATGACACTATTTGTACCATCACTCCCATGAATTCTTTAGTTTTACAAAAACAGCGACAGTGACTGCTAACATACGTTGAAGGCATACTGTGTGCCAAGCATTTCTAAGTGGTTTTCACAGATTACATTTACAAGAACACAGTGGGGGCATGACTTGTGACCACAACAGAGACAGACTCCTTTCACTCACCTCCACTGCACCAGCTTCTGAATTAACAAATACTCTCCACTCCCTCTGCAAGACAGGTGCAGTTCTCCCTCACCAAGGACAATACCCTCGGCTAGGAGATATCCCTTCACTGGGCCAGGAGACATATGCTTCCCCCAGTTGAGGGACATGCTTGCTCAGAGTCATTTATGTTGGTTCCCAACCTTGTCTAAGGACACAGAGCGAGAGGCAGGGCCAAGATGTAAACCCAGGCCCTGCGACCCCACTCATCATGTTTTAACCACACATCTCTATCACCTCCCACCCGGCGCCACCCTTAAGACTTAGAAATCTACCAAAAATGCTGCTCTGATACTGGAGGCCAAGAAAAGAGAAGAATACAATGAATTTATAAGACTGTTTTTAATTTTCAAAATGACTTTGCATGTTATCGGCTCATTTAGCTCTTACAAGGAAGATATCATCATGCCATTTTACAGGTAAAAAAAAAATAAACTACGAAATACACAATATTCTTCTAATTTTATCCTTTTAAACTCCACTCATGTTATTTTTTTTTCCTACTTCCTTCAAAAATGATAGTTGAGGCGGGAGGGGTCATAAGCATGCAGAGAATGTGAAACTGAAAAATCAACTCACATACTTGGTAAAGTGCAGGGCTGGGTTATTGTCAACTCCCTGGTGCCTGAGCTCACAGCACAGAGCAGCAAAGAATGCCTCCTGGAATCACCACAGGAAGAACATTAAGACAAGTGGTTATGTATTTACCATCAGAAATGTGAACCATGAGAAATCCACTATCACTTTTCACCTACTCCTTAAGCCTCAAGTATATTTGGAACACATTAACCACCAAGGAACATTGTTAAGATTTTTCTTTGAATAAAAGACATTTAATTTGATGCTTTAAATACTAAACACCACAGATGCAGAGCTATTAACCTCATGTGAACGCTCTTGTAAACACATCGCCTTCAAGAGACAGATCAAAGACTGTTATCTACTCCTACAATGACTCGCGGTCATAGCCTCTATATAACTTCAATGACTTTACTGGAATGGCCAATTTATCTAGTTTCAGTCTTAATTTAATCTAGTTATACACAGTTATGAACGTGCAGGAGGCTTGGAATATGGTGACCATGAAACCAGGGCAACTGTTCCAGGTAAGCCTGGTTTGGGCCTGGTTTCTTGGCCGCCATATTTGCAATTCTCCATTTTCTCATCACAAACTATTTATGTAGTAAATTCACCCATGATGCTCTGTTGGGCACTAGATCAAATCACTTAGATATTCTTCTAGAATATGAGAAATACAATCCACAGAAAACTGCATAGACTGAATTAATTGAGAGCAAGACTTGCAGAACAAGAAGGCATTCAGAATGTGCACTGGTGTTGACCATCTGGCATCTGTTTTCATATACACTGTAGGAAGGGCACAGTACATGTTGGTGGGTAAGGCAGAGCCATCGGAATTGTTTGTATGAAGTGAGGGCATTCAGCATTTAATCTGAAGAGATGAGAAAGCTATGATGTTCTTTAGCAGAGATGTCCAAAGAGTACCCCTGGTTTCTATACCTTGCTGAAAAATAATACCCCCACTGTAAACTTGAAAGTGCATGTGAGTGAGGATTTGAACACTGCTCCCCACGCTCCAGGGAGACTCTGTGGGTGACATTTTGAGGACCTGATCTTTATTCTTAGAGAAACTATGAGACAGTCTTCCTTCTCCAGGGTAGCTTGCAGATGAAGGGCCAAGACTGCAAAAGTTAAAACACTGCAGTTAAATAGGAAGGATATTTCTAAATGAACAAAGAGAGGGCAGTTGGCTGTCAGCTTTGCTGCAATTAATAAGGATTCTATGTAGAATTCTATGTAGAATTTTGCATACTAGCTTAAAATTAATACATGTAAATAAGATCAATTTTCTACACAGGTTGAGTAGTTTCCTCCTGCATGGTAAAGGGAAACTCCTATCCCTGACTACATGCGTCCACATGTCCCCATAACCCTCTCCTAGTCCACTGTCTGAAATGTACACCACTGAAGAGTCATGGCTTTGCAGCTGCTGCTAAAACATGAATTCCTTTACAGTGACAAAATATCAGGCTATTCGACATTAAAAACCTCCTCGTTAATTAATTAATCAGAAATTAAGAGAAAAGTTATCTAGAAAGGGCCTAAGAGAATGACCAGAAAAACAGAATTTATTTATGCATTGGGAATCTCTTATTGAAAATGTATTGAGAGTCTGTGACTAAACAGTATATTACCCAGGGGTAATGCAATGAATTAATGCACTTCTTTCCTTCCAAACTAGACATTGGGATTCAAATTCTGCCCTCAAAGGGACTGTAATCCAGTAGAGAAAAAAATATATACATATTTGTATCTACAAAGGAAGAAGTAATAAATAACAAGAATTAAGACATGGGATAAGTTAGTAGGTAGCAGAGATTAAGGTTGGATGAAGTGACCCATGGATCTATGGAGAAGGCGTTGAACCTGAGTGCTGAAGGATAGCTAGGCTATTAAAAAGTGGGGGCAATGACTGGGGAAATGGCATCAAACTGCTAACCTTCTGCTGGAAGGGGCCAGGCCAGGAGGAGGCAGCAGGAGTCTCAGGCCTCAGATTATAGGAGCCTGGTTGAGGGGGGTAAGGAAGGAGGGAGAGTCAACTGGCTGCAGTGAGGTGTGCAGACAGAGAGGAGGGAATTCCACAAGCAGGCAGCCTGGGGCTACAGGTATTCAGGCATCAGGGCCTTATTCTTCTAAAAGTATAAATTTTATGGATCATGGTGATTCTCCAGTCAAAGCCCTCATTTTACAGATGAAAAGGTCTTTGAGGCAACAGAGCTGGTAAGGGTTGATCTGAGACAACAGTTGAGCTGCCCTGAAAGGAACCAATCTGGTAGTCTCCATTTGTACCAGGAATGATGACCTGGCCCTCAGCCCTGTGGATGTGTGCACACGTGTACAGAAGCGTGGAAGGAGGAAGGGTAGCTGCTACTGAGCCTTATCAGGAGGGACGATGAGAGGGTTAAGAAGCACAGACCTGCATGTCTTTATATCACGAGCAAAGTCTGCCTTGCAGAGAAGGGCTAAAGCACTGGGCTGTGACGTCTGCCCCTACACATAGCTGGTCTGTGAATTACAGCCACGTGAGCTTCTGGGGTCTTGACAGCTAGCCAGGTGCTTGCTTCACGCGCCAACTCCCCTCACCATCATCACTGTAGTTATAAATACAAATGACAGGTTCCTGGTTGGCCAGGATTGACTTCCCAGCAGGATAAAAGGGGATCCGCAGAAAAGGAATCACAGCCATCCACCAAGGCAGCGCCTGAGCTTTCAACGAATTAAAAAAGCATCTCTACTTACAGCTAGATTTCCAACTGATGAAGGTATGCTGCCTGAAAAGCAAGCGTGAAATACTATGAATGGCATAAAAACATTTTAAAGGAATGTTCAACACTGGATTTTCTGATCCATTCACTCTGGGAAATCTCTGCCCCCATTGGAATTCAGTTTCTTCCACTCAGTAAATCATATTAACCTTTACCATTCTCAGCCATGCAGAGCAGCTTTGAGCAGATAGGACACTTACATTTCAGGATTAGAGAATGTTGGCTATTATTTTAGATATTATCTGGTCCAATGCCTCTGTTTTTACATAGAATGGTACTATCCCAGAGAAATAAAGTGACTTTACCAAGATTGTGCATGTGATTTTGGAAAGATGATCTAGGAGCAGATCATCTTCCTTTGGACCTTCTATTCGTCCACCTAGGGCCTAGAACAAGCCATGTGGGAGGAAGCATCCACAGCCTCCCCACAAGAGCACAGTGTGCCCAAGGTTCAGCTTTAACCAAGGACAGCTCCCCACACTCAAGTGGACCTTCAGTGCTCATTTTTCAAATCCTTATCTACAAATGTACAATATTAAACTTGGGGTTGTTTTTTTTTTCCTCCTAAGCCACTGATAATGACAGAGTAACTTTTTCAGCTATGTATACGCAAGCTGTTTTAGAAGATCATACAGCTTTGTGCTGTTTTCTTCTACTTAAAACTGATTTTCCCTTTAAAATATTTGATACTTCCATGAATAAATACACTATCATGTCAATACAGCTTCAGGGAATAAATAGCACATAATCAGAAGCCACATAACAGGGAATAACTAAGCAGTTATGCACAGGTAATGGGAAATGATTTTGCTGCTATTAACATCATTAAGACTATACCATGAGCTGGGAAAGTCTTTTAGGATTTAAGCTTAAGTGAAAAAATCTTGAGTTAGTCTGAATGTAACTATGGTCATACTTTGTAAAATTGTGGTTTTAAAATAAGAATTAAAAACTAATTAAATATGGGGTAAAAAAGACTATAAGGATTAGAAAATGTTTAAGAGGGACCAAGGACATAGCTCAGCACGAGAGTCTGTGCTTAGCGTGCCCAAGGGCCCTGGGTTCAATCCCCTACATCAATAATTTTTAAAGTTTAAGAAATTTATTTAAAATTTAATAAAAGTATAGATCACAAAAAACTAATTAAAGTAGTAATAATGGCCACTGTGTCACAGCTGTTGTTACAAGGAAAGAAAAACAAAGTGAATTATCCTCATGTTTTAATACATTACATTGTCCTACTAAAAATTATAAATTTAAATTTTAAATTTGATGAAAAACTTTTAAATATCAGTTGGATATTTGAAAGGGACTAAAGGAAAATATCAGCTGTAGTTAATAGACATGGAGTTTGGGAATCACTGGAGATGCTTCACATCACTCTGGGTAAGCCAGCCAACTGATGCACAAGACTGTTCTATAAATCTGTTGCCTTTTGCCTAGATAGTTCTTGTCAATCTGGATTTGAAATGATGCTGACTTTTTTGTATCACATCTTTATAAATTCAAGACTCAAATGATGGACCATTTCTTCCTGGCTTACCTTCTCTACCATTTGAAATGTTATGATGAGAAAAGAGTTTCCATTTGATAGAAAAGGAAAAGGTTACATACTTCCTCCCATAGCAGGTCTTATAATTTTTTTCTTCCACATTTTTAATTGGTGCATTACAGTTGTACATAATGGAGGGATTCATTGTGTTACGTATTTGTACATGCACACAATATAATCATATGATTTGGCCCTTGTCTTTCCCTAACACGTCCCCCCCTTTCCTCTCCCCATCCCTTTCCTCTATTCTACTGATCTCTCTTTGTTCTTCATGAGATCCCTGCCCCTTTTCTTTTTCCTCTTTCTTCTTTAGCTTCCATGTATGAGAGAAAACATATGACCTTTGACCTTCTGAGTTTGACTTATGTCACTTGACATAATGGTTTCAAGTTTCATCCATTTTCCTGCAAATAACACAATTTCATTCTTGTTTATGACTGAAGAAAACTCTATTGTGTGTGTATCACATTTTCTTTATCCATTCATATATTGATGAATGGTTCCATCTTGGAACCTAGGCTGGTTCCATATTGGCTATTGTGAACTATGCTGCTATAAACATGGGTATGCATGTGTCACTATGGTATTCTGATTCTTTAGGATAAATACCAAGGAGTAGCATATCTGGGTCATATGGTAGTTCCATGCATAGTCTTTTGAGGAACCTTGATACTTATTTGCACAGTGGTTGTACTTCACAATTCCACTAACGATAAAAGAGTGTTCCTTTTTCTCTACATCTTCTCCAGCATTTATTATTGTTTGTATTCTTGATTACTGCCATCCCGACTGTTGTGAGATGAAATCTCAGTGTAGTTTTGATTTGGATTTCTCTAATTCTTAAAGATGTTGAACATTTTTTTTCATATTGTAGGCCTTGAAATTCTGAAGCTCCAAGTACATGAAAACAGCAGATACCACATAACACGTGTTTTGGAGAGGTTCTAAATAAGCATGGAACATTCATATTCTTACATTACTATGATGGTTTCAGAGTGTCTCATCAGAGAGGGATAGACGCTTCTCCATTTAAAATGGGGTTACATCTCAATAAACCCATCAAACTAAGAATATCAGAAGCTAAAAATGCATTTAACATACCCAACCTACTAAAGATATTTATCAGCACAGTCCACTATAGGGTATTGATTGTTCACCCTTGTGATCAGGTGCCTGGCCAGAAGCTGTGGGTCACTGCTACTGTCTAGTATCACAAGAGTAGCATATTGCATGGTGCCAGCCCAGGAAAGATCAGAACTCCCAAACTGAAGGTCACTTTCTACTGAACGCACATCACTTTCACACCCTCATCAAGCTGAAAAGTGGAAAATCAAACCACTAGAAGTGGGGGGACCAACTTCTGTATCTCTTCATCAGTTCACGCTCTGCCCATAGGTGAAATCTAATCAAATGAGTCTGCAAGAGACAGCAGACAACTGGAAAGCACCCTGCAGTCTCTCCCAGCCTAGTTTATTAGGCTTTGCCTGCCCCCCCAGAAAAATGAACTTCATGACCTCTCACAGTCTTCCTCAGGTCAAAGAATTTGAATAGGGAGCTGGTGCATCAGTAGAGAGCAGTATTTAACTTAATAAAAATTACATAGTTTAAAAATATGATACTAATGAATTTAGTCATTCATAAGAAAAACTATTCCACCCATCAGATTATTTTCTTAATGGCTTGCTAAACCATAGTATACCCTGTAATCAATACATGTCAAGGAAAGAATTAATAGGGAACAGAAAGTTATGACAGATGTGAATTAAAAAGACATAAAAACCACTGATCTAGTCAACAATTCCATAAGCATGTCCCTTCATTGGGTTTGTGGACAGCTGTAAACCATGATCACACCCCAGGCTCACTGTGGACACCCATCCATAAAGAGGATTGCTTTCTGGGGTACAGGATAAGCCAAAAGTAATATATATGTAGAAGAGTTCAATATATCAAGGTATAAAGATGTGAAATAAGATGCTATGTTTTATCTATGAAACTAGAAAATATTTTTTTAACAGGAACGGTGCTGACAGAGCTCAATGAAACTGATACTATCACATATCTATAGAGGAGATATAAATTGGAGTCAGCCTTTTGGAAGCCTTCTGGCAATGATTATTAAAAATCTGCATATTTAACCCAGTAATTTTACTTATAGTGATTGACCCTACAAAAATAAAATCACAAACACCAGATATAATATCCAAGGATGAACATCAGTATTTTACAAAAATAAAAAGCAACAATCACCCTCATACAAAAGGGGGACATTAATAAATTCTAGTACAGCCATATAACACAGTACTAGTTAAATCATTTAAAATGTATGTTCTCAAGTAATATTTAGTGAGATGGAAAATTACAGGAGTAGAATACATATCTTCATATACAGTACAATCCTAATTTTATAAAATGAAAGTATATCCCTACATGAATGTCAATGATACTGGAAGAAAAAAAAATCCACAGTTAACAAAGGCATTTCTCTGGATGCTGACTGCCTGGGAGATTGCCTTGCCTCACTCATGGTACAACTTTGGAATTTCCTGTAGAAGCACAGTAAGAACAGCAGCGCATTGACTTCTCAAGCTTTGCTGGACAGTATACAAACATATCATTTCTTTACAATGGCAGAAAATAACTCATTTGATGGCTTTGTCCCAAAGGCATTATGTCCACAGCAGAGATGGGAAGGAATCAATGATGCATGGATTTCAAGTCCCTTTATTCTAGACTCTAAGAAAACAGCAGTTATATGATATTTCCCCTTGAAATTAAAAGGAGGGAAAAGATTCTCTTCAAGAATTGTTACATCTACCAAACAATGAGAATGACACCCCTTCCTTGAAATGCCAGAGCACTCAGAAATACTCACTCACAACCTTCTTCCTAACTCCAGGAAGTTTCTGTTTTCTGTTATGTTTTGTTTTGTTTTGTTTAATGGGAAGGAGTACAGATTTCAGGGTGAGTCTACATCTTTTAAAAGCAATAATCTCCCTCTTAGGTGATGCTCCATTTAGCATTTAGGCCCTTGCCCTGGGTTCTCCAGGGTTTTGGGAACATGCCTGAGAGACTCACTGGCCACCACCTTCCATCCTTAATTTTCTTCATCTCATTTTAATCTGTTGCTTATGGTCAACCTGTGAAGCTGGCAGAATAAGCACACGCCTCTAAATTCTTTTGGGTGAAAGCCCTTTGTTTTTGTCCAGTGTGGTTTAGGAATGGATTCTACATTCTGAAAACATGCTAAGCTCACATTTAACTGAAAATGGAACTTTTACCAAATGCTGGATGTAGCCAGCTGAAAAATCCATTTTGAGTCTATTCAAGATAGTTAGACCGACCCTCAGCAGGTCAGTTTATAAATGAACAATATTTTCAACCAGACGGTTAGCATTAATTTCTGAGTCGGGAAAAGAGAAAGAGCATACATCTGTGAACCATGAGGTCTGGTACAAATCTAGGATTAAGGAGGGTAGACATTCATTAAGCCAGCCTCCCTCCTGCTCCTGCACCTCTTTTCTTCCCTTCCCTGACTCATTGGGTTCACTGACTATTCAGCTACTATCCATACAAAGTGACAACCTATATAGCTGTCACCAAACTTACCTGACCAGAGTACCAAAAGTGTCCATGAGGCATCTGGATGAAAGTCAACCAAGGAAAGCTATCAAAGCTGAGCCAGGCACATACAACGATGGTATATGCCTGTTATCCTAGCTGTTTAAGAAGCTGATTAAAAAAAGAATCATCACAATAGTTAAAAAATTTACATGCATTTTCTTTAAAAGAACAAAAATAAAATTTATTTTAATAAAGAAGTCAAAATATCATGACATGTAAAAATTACACAGAAAAAGTACAGAATGTGAACTGGTAAGTTGACCAGGCAACTGACATCATTCCGATGGTGATGGCCCCATGTGTCCATGTGCAGAGTGACAGGGCTCCATGCATTGCATGATTGCTTGTAGCATTTGTGGCCACGGCACAGCCAACGGAGCAAGCTTGCCTCATAGGTCCCAAACAACAATGCCACAGTCTGTCACAATACCCATGAGTAATGCCATAGCTTTTAGAGTCAATCTAGCAAGCAGCTATTCCAATGTCTATTATCACCTAGAAATGTCCTTTAAAAAGTTATTAATGCCTCTATTTATTCCGAGTCAAATATTCAAATACAATGTAAATGTACTACTTTGTACCATGAATCATTCAAAAATCCTTCTTTGTGTGATGAACTGCTAGCATGAATCTATAAAAACGAATTGGAATTTGCTTAGGAAGAAATCACAGGGACCCAAACTTTGCTAAAGAGCAACCCAGCAGCAAACTTCCCCCACAATAACCCTCTTCTAAGGGTCACCCCATTCTTATACCTGCATACGCTTAGGAGGCTGATCCTACATCACCTTCACTAAAACATTCTTTCTTACCTCCAGACCCTTTAGGATGGCATTTATTATCATCTATGGTCTATATCGAATCAACCCTTCTCAATTCACCTGTCCTTACTTTGTCTTACCTTCCTTCGACTCCAGTCCAATTTTCCCAATTGGTTCCTTCGAAGGCACCCTATACATTTGCTTTTTTAACTCCTGGTTCTCGTATGTCAAAGCCTTCCTCCCTGTCCTTATGAATCCTCTCATTTGTGAGAGTTCAACTCAGGACCTCATGCTCTACCACCTCTGTGAGGCCCTTTTCTTCCCTTCTGTCAACTGTGCACCCAAACTGCCTGCCCCGATGACTGCTTCTCTGGCATTGCTCCTCCTGCTCTGGGCCTCATCTCTTAAAAGAACTACAGCTCTCTTGAGAGCCCCGACCACGCCCGTCTTCCTTCCTTCAGACCTGAGCAGTTACTGATGTCATCTATCCACCGTGCACAGCGGCAGTAGTCAAAGAGATGTAGGTTTGCCTTTTTGCTTGTGTTATTTTTATTCCTCTTGTCTAGCCATCATCTGGTCCCCAACACGAACATCAAGGTCTAATTGTCATAATGCCACAGCTTCGTGACATTCATGACACAAGCAAGGAAACAAAATCAGAAAGAGCAAAAAGACATTCTCTTGGTTAGCCCCCGGTCAGTGGAAGCCAGTGTCTGATCTCCAGGCTAGATGGCAGCAGAGCACGTTGCCACCACCTGTGAGCATAAGAGCCTGGTAGACAGTTCCAGAAGACCCATCATGCAGGTTGAGCACATCCGAACAGGGCAGAACAAGGAAGACAACAATGTGGGGTGGTCAGGAACAAAGGATCTCCCATAGTGGCAATCTATCTCACAAGGCTTTCTACTCAGACCAGCAGCCTGGAGAGTGGGGAGTGGGTCAAGTAGATGTGAGGCAGATTCACAGCCACCGAATACGAGGGAAGAGCCCAGGGAAGAGGAAGATGAGGGCTGCAGTTAACCACTGGTGATTGCCAGAGTAAAAATCAAGCAGAGTCAAGACTTTAAAGTTGAATGTTCCTCCTCAAGGATTCCTGACATTTTAAGTTTCCTTTTATAAGTGGGAGTTTAAAGTTTCCGGGACAAACCAAAAGGGTTTCTAAACATTTGCATTTTTTCCCAGTTACTCTGTGATCTAAAACTACAAAGCAGACCCCTCCTTCCATGGCCGTAGAAGATGTGCAACTGCATGGCTGATCCACAGCAGTGCTCAAAGCACGCAGCAGCGGGCAAACAGCTCTCCCTTCTGCTGACAAGGTCTTTCCTGGGTTTAGGCCAAGGTGAACTTAACTAAATGAAATGTCCACTCTCCTTCCCACGTCTGACCTCTGGCGGTACAAGGTACTGCCAAATCATCTACAAAAGTAGAGTGTGTCCTGTTCACCTCAGAGTGTACCTCATGTGACCAAGGAAGGGGGGGCCTGTTTCATATAGATGCTGTTGAAGAGAATGTTCATCTTACAATCATTAAACTGTTCAATCATTTTATGCAGTTTTAATATTGGTCTTGTATTTAACAACAAAGAAGTGTATTAAATGAAGCAATGTGTATCCTGCATGAGTGTCATGGTCTGGTTTGCCCCTCCAAAAGGCAGGTGGAAACTCGATCCCCAAAGTCCTTGCCTTCTTCCCCCCGGCCCCCAGGGGAGTTTTACCATTGAGTCACATCCCCAGCCCTTTTTATGTCTTATTTTGAGACAGGGTCTTGCCAAGTTGCTGAGGCTGGCTTTGAACTCACGATCCTCCTGCTGAAGTCCTACCTTAATGGTGTTTGCAGGTGAGGCCTTTGGAAGGTAACTAGAATTAGATGAGGTTGTGAGGGTGAGTCCCCATGATTGCATTAGTGCTTTTATGAGAGGAGAGATTTGAGCTGATGAGAGCTGGCTCTGTCTCACCAGGTGATGCCCTCTGCCACATGGTGATACAGCAAGAAGACCCTCACCAGGGGACAAATGGATGCCAGCCACGTGATCTTGAACTTTCCAGACTTTACCATGCAGAATAAATCTCTGTTCTTTATTCGTCTGTGGGACTCAGTTTTAGCAACCAAAAAATGGACCAAGAAAATGAATAAATAAATATAATACAAGGTAGAAGGTATTCAACAACTACTGAACCCTCTCAGCTGCTTCAGGTCCCGTGCTTCCCCTGTGGAGAAGATTCCATTGAACCCTTACTCCATTTTACAAAGGTGGTTTTTTGTTTCACTTGACATGTGGCAAAACATAAATCAGTAAAAACACAACAAAAAATCTTGAGTGCTTCAGAGATTAGGTAGAAGAGGTAGCTACTCCAGGCATACCCAGCTCTGAGTGAATAAACTGCTTTTCCCTCTAGCCAATCTTGAATAGGTCAGCAGGAATGGGGCAGAGGAAGGACCTCTGGACACAGGAAGCTGAGAAGACCATGAAGGTTAGCCACCACTGGGCATGGCATGCCCTTCACCGCTGTCTCAACAAGGTCAGGCCTAAAAATTCTTTCCAATTCTCTTCATATGAAATCTCCTTAGTAAGCAATGTCAGTGTTCTCTCTCTCTTAATTATGGCTCAGCAGTCAAAGAGAGAACTTAGTGGAAGAATTTTAACAAGAGAAAATGCAAAATTAGTAAGAAATAGAAACCCTCAATTTAGAAAACATAAAAAATTCCATTTCAAAAATAAGGCTTCATTCCAAAAATAATGCTCTTGAAGGTTGAAATTTGCTTTTTCCCCTCACCCCCCCCAACAAATGGTTCATTGATCTAACTAAAAGCTTTCAAGTTTTTGCAAGAGGTACTCAAATCTATATAATCTAAACTATTCCTTCTGTTCTTCCACAAAAGAAAAAAATAGCAAAAGAGATTATTACAACAACAGTAAAAAAAAGAATAAGTCTAGCAAGAAAGTATAACATGACATCTTATTGAGATATCTTATTGCCGCAGAAAATAAGAAAGGACTAAAAGATTAATGGGGCGATGTCAAAAGGACACAGGAACCAGACCGAAGACGCTCTAAGGGGCCAAATTTAGTCCTAATAACAATGACTATAATTGATTGTAACATATTGAATAGATAAAAACCCATGAGAACGTCGTGACATACGTTAAAAAATAAAAAGGGAAAGGGGGAAATCTTTATAACTCAATCTTATTCCCATCTCTTCTCACAGCCTCTGATTGAGAATCAGTGATGTGTTCCAGGGCTTCTTTCTCATTGAATTTTTCCTTTGTACAGTCTTTTCCCATTATGAAAGGGAAATAAGAACATGAATAAGCACCAGAGTGGGCAATGCCTTTGATAGCAGAGAAAGAAATTACCCTTCAGACATCAATCACTATTTTTTGAGGCTGTAGGTGGAGGAAATGGAAAAAAAGAAAAAAACACAAAGAAATGAAAACAATTCATTTTATACTGGGAATTTGAGGAGAGGAGGCAAGAGATCTTCCCCTAACTTTACACTGTCTTTGTACTATAATTTGAACGGGCTGTATTCTCTAAATGCTTGCAATGTTCAATAAATTGCAGATTTAAGATAAAAGAAAATAAAGCAACTCAAATTCCTAGAAGGCAGAGATAGTACGAGAAGAGTCATGAGGCGCTTCTGTCAGTGAAGACAACTGAATGGTGTAACTGAAACACACCAGGCCCAACTCAGGTTCCTGGAGGGGAGTCTCACCACCCGCTATCCACTATCAGTGTGCCCTGGAGAAGCCCTGTTGCCCCTTGCAATATGAACTCCTCAATGGAGGAGTTGGTCTCAGTGACTTTTAACCCCACACTGTGTTTCCAGGAATATCTCAACTTTCCTGGGCCTTCAGGTCCTCATCTGTAAAATGGGAATGCTAACAGATGTTGTACCTCGCTGGGTTTCTCACTGTGAGAATTAATGAGATAATATATTTGTTATGCTTATAAATGTTTTTTATTATAATGACAATAATAGCTAAAACTACAATTATTATTACTTCTACCACTTGCCCAAAAGGGTCTCCAGAAGCTCATCATTGCCTTCCTTGTTCTATGACACCCCATCCTTCCATTGCTCCTGGATCTCTGTACAATGTCAGGATGAGACACCAGCAGAGGAGCACCCCAAAGCACAACAGGATGCCGTTTCTTCTCTGGAGTGGAAGGGAGAAGGGAGGAGTGGCTGGAATAAGATTATCAGACTGACTTCTCTTCTCAGTGAGAATAAGAGGAGTTTATGCAAGAGGAAAGTCAAATGTTGAAAGAAAACCCAATCCACCACAGCAGCAGCCTTCATGGCTCAGGGAGGCAAATCTGGCTGTGTGATTGATAGAACGTGGGTAAAGTTGAAGCTGGGTACATGTGGTTCGTGATATAGTTCTCTTTGGTTTCTATCTATTTGAAAATTTCCTCATCACTTTTTCTAATTTATTTAAAAGAAGAAGGTTGAAAATAAAATCTTATTCCTTAAGATACTGGGGTCTGCACTATGCAGATGACCAACGCCTTCCTAGATAAATAGCAACTTGAATCATTTTTCTATGTCCTAGAACCACATCAGGAGGTTCGTCTTCAGTATTGTAAGAATTTTATGTGGTAGGTCTCAGTTACGATCAAAAAGGAATCACAAAGTTCTTAGAATTGCTTGTTCTGTGCTTCTTTTTACATTCTCTCAGGACTATGGATGGAGAGAGGGGGAAGAAACAGGGTAATCAAGGTGAAAAAATCACCTTCATCTCTCAATTACCCAACTGTCCCATCCCTTTCAAAGTCCCTTAGCAAACTAAAAAATGTGCCTTTAAAAACTTAACATTTTCCTCTATTTAAAAAAAAAAACTCAGAAATATCATTGTCTTTGGAATGCCCTCTGGGTTAGGACTATCTAAAAATAAAACATGACTTCAGGGACATGAAAAGAAATATAAATTGCCCAATGAAGGCAATGCCACAAAGAGAATTAAACAAAACAAAGAGCTATGGAATGGATTTCTTTCAAAGATGCTCATTTTTAGTCCACAGTTCTCAAATTGGTAGTCTGGGGACAGTATGAAGCCAGGGGAGGAAGAAAGTTACACAAAGGATGGACAAGGTCAAAAAACATCTGAAAAGGAACAAAGTGACTCACTTTGAAGGTCCTTGTCCAGTTTGAGAGAAGAGCCTCTGCCTGTCTGGATCCATTTGTTCAACAGACTGAGCTCCTGGGGTGTGTGAGGTGCTGGGCATTTGGCGCATGAGCAGTGAGGTCTCCAGAGTCTTCACAGAGTGCTACAGCAGAGGCACATCAAGGGGTAAAGGGTCACACAGAAAACTGTGTGACAGGAGAGGACAGGAGGAGTTCCCAAGTAAACCTCAAGAAGATGGCCTGATAATTGACAACACAGACTTGGGGTGACGGCCTGAGTTCAAATGCCAGCACCACTGGCTCAGTGACCTTGAGCAAGTTACTCAAACTCTTGTCTTACATCTTACACTGCAAAAATCAGTAAACATAGGTATTCTTTCAAAGGGATAATGGACACTGGATGAATATTTTTTATAAATTGCTTAGGACAGTATTTGGCAAATAAGTGACCATGTGATATCTTGTCCAAACTGGGACATTTTATGCATGAAAAAAAAAGGTGATTATAATTATCCTGAGACAAAAGGAGACAACTAGAACTGTTCAAAGCAAATAAGGACGTGACCTGTGTTATATCTGTGTTATTATTGAAGGATGTTGGGCAAGCAAATCAGAGAAAGGATGTTATTGCAAAGGGAACAATACCTGCAATGACAGGGGCAAGAGGGTATGTCATAAATTCAAGAACTTCAGGTTTCTTTGTCATCACCCACTCCCATGAAATTATCTCCTTTTCCATTGGAGCACACAAGTGCAGCTGGTCACTGTGCAACCATCATGGTGATGACTTAGCCTTGACTTCCCCCATTAGACTGTAAGCTGAAGAGGAGCCGGTTTTGCTCAGCAAACGTGGTTCCTGGCACAAAGTGGGCACTCAAATATCTGTTGAATGGTTGTTGAAGACCTTGGCATGATGAGGAGAGGATACCAAGCAGACTGCAGCAGCCATGAAGTGTGTTGCTCAAATTTCTTTTCTAGAGAAACTTTGTCCAACATGTATAGTTAGGTAACAGCTCCTTGCTGTGTGGGTGACTTCCCGATGTACCTTGGCTTACAAGCTGAGCCTATGACCTCCTCAGGCAGCTGCAGCCCATAGCTGAGCATGGCTCCCTCCTCATCAGTGGGAGGTGTCTATGATGGGTGCACAAGACTTGCTCAGTGAGATGCACTGCAGTCCAAGGCTGTTCCCACCCAATCATCCTCTATCCCCTCTTCCTAGTCACAGGTGCCAGCCTGATGCTGCAACCTACAGTTTAGCTGCCTACTCTGTCTCCCTCTGCCTGTTACCTTTCACAGACTTTCTACCCAATACCTCTCCCGCACTTCCAATTCCATGTTGGTGTCTGCTTCCTGGGGGACTCAACCAATACAAAGGCAGAGAGATAAAACAGTGAAGCATTAAATAGGCAGGGTAGGGTCTGAGGGCCTCAATAATTATAAGAAGAAATTAGAACTTTATTCTGAATTGCAAAGAAGTGGTGACCAACCTATGTTTCATGAACAACAGTTTAGAGACTGGCTTGAAAAAATGGCACAAACATTAGTATGAACTGAATTATATCCCCAGAAAACTTCACAAGTTGAAGCTCTAATGGTGACATTTGGAGATGGGACTCTTGGTCCTAAGGGAGGCCCTCACCATAGAATCAATGCCTTTATAAGAAGATACACCAAAGAACTTTTTCTCTCTCTTCTCTCTTCCTCCTTCCTGCCCTCCCTCCCTCTGTGCCATCTGAAGACAACAGAGAAGTCAATTATTCACAAACCAGGAAAAGGGCTCTTCCAGAAGATCATGCTGGCACCCTGATCTTGAACTTCTAGTATCCAGAACCACGAGAAAACAAATTCCTGTTGTTCAACCCACCCACGCCATGGTGTTTTTGGATGGACGTCTGAGCTGACTAATTCAGTCACCTTCTAGTGAAAGATGCAAATCAGAAATGAGGGTACAGATAAAAGCATGAGAAGTGACAAAGCTTAACCACCAACATGACCCTGCATTTGGAACTGTGGAAGGGAATTGTGATCATCCCCATTTAATAGCTCAGAATCAGTGCAGAGAGAGGGAGAGTACCTTAGCCAAGGTCACCCACCTGGTCAGCTTTAAGACTCATGTTCCCTTCATCCAATCACTCCACCTCCCAGGTAAAGGAACCCAGAGCAAGGGCTAAAGAGGATGAGTTCTGTCTTATTCAAGATGAGAGCCTGTGTAGAGACTTACCAGAAACACCAACTTTCACCCACATAGGCATTCGGGCCCGGTACTTTTATATAATAGGCAATTTAAACATATGCAAAGATGCCATTACTTCACAATGACAGTGTTGGATGGACTTTCCTCTAGACAGACACTTTTCTAGCATATGGCACTGAGTGTCTATTTTAGGCTCTGAGTATATTTTTAGTTCTGACTGTACACACACACACACACACACATACACACTCACATACACACACACAGTCAGAGCAACTTAAAGCAACTTAAAAATTGAATGAAAAAAAACAAGATGGACACGTGAATAACCAGATATGTGGTCATGAGAGATATGCACAAAAAGCCCATGGGATGATACACAAGACGATTAATTTTTATTAAAGAGCTCAGGGCAGAAAGTGTTGGAGTTGGATCTTGAAGGAGGAATAAGGATTAGACAAAACTTGCCTTCCCTGAAGTCACTGTCATGTACCAAAGGTGACCCATCTGTGCCTTCATGTGAAGATGAGACAGCAAGGATGCAAATGAGGAGCCTGGATTTTGATTCATACTTCCATGTATTTAGAAACCCTGGGAAATTAGTCACAAACTAAAGAATCTGAAATTCCCACCATCCCTGCACGTCTACTTATTCCCTTTACAACAATGAATAGGAATAGCTGGGGCAGGGGCAGTGACAGTGGAAACCTTGCTGCTGTTTTCTGTGGGTGGTCGTCATGACTTTTGGGACTGTAGTTGAATAGTCTGCAATCTGGAGTCTCCTTTGGAGCTTCTTTGGGATGTATAAGGAATCTTGTGCATCTTACTTTAGCAATTCTAGTTCCAGAATTCTCTTGGATTAGATAAAAACAAGTGATAAGGTATGTACAGTCCACTTCTGGTTATTCATGGCCTTGGCAAGCAGCTAGAAAACACTTGTGCAAAACACAGACCCCATACCCAGGCACTGGGGTGAGGTCTCTGGCTGAAGAGAGAAAGCATTCAGCCTGCTCTTAGAGGCCCCACTGCATCCTGGGGAGGCCCTGCTTTGAAGAGAAGGTATACCTAGCACCTCTGTCTCAGCAGGCTAGCAAGATGCCAGCCATGGACAGGTACTCTTCCCCACATTGAAGCTTCATGCCTGTCCCACCTGTCATTCACTTTAGAATGATAACTTGTCAGGGCCCTTCTGGCCTTAAAGGAACTGTCACCCCTCCTGACCTGAGGTTTCTTTTCTGCTAGCACAGACTACATGTTACCCCTGCCCCCAAATTCATATGTTGAAACCTAAACCCTGTGTAATGGTAGTCAGAGGCAGGGCCTTGGGAAGTGATACATCATGAGCCATGAATGGGATTAGTGCCCTTATAAAACAGGTGCTGAAGAACTTCCTTGCCCCCTCCTCTATGTGAGGACACAGTGAAAAACAGGCATCTATGGAGCCAGGAAGAGGGCTCTTACCAGACCCCCACATCTGCTAGTGCGCTGATCTTTCCAGAAACTTTCTACTGTTTATAGTCTATCCAACCTCTGGTATTCTGTTACAGCAGCCCAGAAGGACAGAATGCCCTACAAGGGAAAGACAACAGGAGCTTCTTAACAATTCCCAAGGGGCACTGAGAGGAGGTGTAAGACTCTGCTTTAAGACGTTCCACTCTCTGCACAGAACCCCAGATAAATGCACAATGCATTGCGTATTGTGTCTCACCTGAGCAGGTTCGAAGACCCCTTTATGCAAATGAGAAACAAATCCAGGGGAAAAAACAGATGAATGTAGTCACCAGTCTCTTTCCTTTCATAAGCTGCTGCTTTCTAGGACCTGCTTACACACCACTGGCACTTCCTGTGGTCTTCAGTTATACAACTAAGTATTATTTTTCAAGTTTGTTTTCTCTTTTCAATTTAGCTGCTGCAAGTTTCTGAAAGGCAAGACCTACCCTAAGCATCTTGACACCCTCACAATTGTGAATAGAGAATTACACACAAAATAAATTCCAATATCTATTTGATGGATAAACCTCTTGAAAACTATTAGTCTCTTCGTAGTTTTTTCTAAAAGATTCAAGTAGGATAAATATAATTGCGAATATGAGAGAAGAGACTCTGCACTTGATAAATTAATAATTTAGTCTTGTTTGGTGCAATTATTCTAACTGAATAAATTCCAGTCTACAAACTCCTCCAGATAAATATATTTCAAATTTCTAATTATTTCCTAAATTGTATTTATATTTCAGCTAATTAACCACTTAAATTTATTAAGTCACTATTAATCATTAAAACAAAACATATCACGAATAACTATGTGGCTTCTGAAGAGGGTCAAAGTCTTATAATGATGGTTTTAGTGTTTCCTGGGTCTCTCAGGCCTGGCTGAATCTAACTCCAGCCAGCTATACGGAGCAGCTTTGCCGAGTGTCACTTGGTTTGCTGCATGTTTGGGGTAGCCTGTCTCCTCATACTTAAGAATTGGAGAGGAAAGCAAGAGCTATTCTTGGGTTGATATGAGTGGATGTCCCAAGGGTTGAGAGGAAGAAGGTAGGTTCCCAAGCAGTGATCTGAGAGCTGCAATCCATATACACATCATGAGCTATGCAACTGTGCCACCTTTTTTTTTAAGGTCCATATATCTCTAGACACTGGCAATGGTGAGGTTCTTTGTCTGTTCAGGCTGCTATAACAAAATACCAAGAGATTGGATATCCAACAGGAATGGATTTCTCCCCATTCTGGAGGCTGAAGGTTTGAGATCAGCTTCTGGTCAACTCTGCCACTTTTAACCAAGGTATGCAGGTGACCCTATTTTGCCCCCCTCATTCTGCTGACCCCCACCCATCCAACTTGTGCTACATCTTTCCTTTCGGGAGTTTTCCCCTCAAAGGTTGATTTGACCTAATATAAAAGTCTTAATATGCAACACACAAGAAGCATCAGGCTGACTGCTCTGAATGTCCCTTGGCTACTCTGGGAAGATGCTCATCTGGCACATTCAGAATGGAGACAAAACTGAGACGAACAATAGCAAGAAGAATCCTGACCAGATTCCTGTTCATTACACAAACAGGACAAGGATCGGAGACCTTTCCTGGTGGGTCATCTGTCCTGCAGAGGAGTCTGGCCTGAAGGAACTGGAAGCTACCTGATTGTCAAAAGTCTGGAGGTGCAAATGTATTTGGCGGGAAGAAGGAAAAGTGGAAGAGTTTTCATTTCTGCCTTCTCACTTGACAATTTGGTCAGTGAGGACTTGAGACCCCAACATTCCTCTTGGGGGACCGTTTGCCTTTGTTTCTGCCAAGGTTTTTCATAAGACTCTTCCTTCACCTCAAGGAGCACCTGGGGAGAACAGATTGCTGACCTTCTCGGGAAGGACAACTCTTAGGAATCGGTGTTTTAGGACCGTGACCTCCTGTACTGTGCTCTGGATGCTCTGCTTGGCCCTGCTGCCTGGCACCTGCTCTGGACAGAGCCCTACCTCACTCAGCTGACTCCTCACCAACTTCCCTAGATCCTACAATGAAAGAAACACACAGAGCTGGGGGTGTGACACAATAGTGGTATTTAACTAGCATATGTGAGTCCCTGGGTTTGATCCCCAGTACTGAAAAAAATTTTATATATATAAGCATATATAAAATTTATATATAAATATATATAAAATTTATGTAAAAATATATATAATTTGTTTTATATATTTGTTTATATATATATATATATATAACAAATTATATATAAACACGACATCACTACAAACACATACAAATGGGCACCTTTTCTCTGCAAAATAGTCTAACACTTTACTCACTTTACTTTTTAAAATTTACTCTCTTTTCTTTTTTTTTTTTTTAATTTTTCAATGTTTGAAACATCATCTGCCTTCCCTGCTTGCTCCTAGCTCAGTCACAGGAGACCGGACCCACCCACTCATTCCTCTTACCTTGTGCCTGAGTCTTGGCTTGGCTCAGTCAAAGCCCAGGAAGGCCCAGGAGCCTTGGGCCCCCATGTGGACGCTGTACTGTGAATCTACCTTTTCCTGGGCATGACCATCTCTCATGCAGAACTAATGCCACGCCCTGACTTTCTCAGCTCTGAACACTGTCCTTCCTTCCTTGGTGCTGCAACCTCATTCTGACTGATCGGCCCAGCTTGTCTTTTCCTTTCATTGGCAGGTGTCTCCCTGATCTGGGTCTCTATGTCTGACTTGACTGCAGCCAGCCCTGTGAAGACCATGCAGCCCAAAGAGGCTGAGTGCCTGCTCTGAGCAGAGATTGGCCAACAGGGCTGCCCCCACTGCCAAGGTCCTCATATCTCAACCTGGAAAGCTATCTTTTGGCCTTTGGCCAAATGAAGATGGCCAAACTAGAACACAGGTGATCAGTTTTACCATTCTGATTCGACTTGTGATAGGAAAAACCAAGAGAACAATTTAGAGTTGAAGATTAGGGGAAATAAGGTTTCTGAGCAGGGTAGCTCGCTTTTTATCATACATTGCTTCTGCAGATTTTCTCTCCCCTTTACTTCCTTTCCTTTTCTGCCCTGTTCAGAGTCAACTGCTGGTCCAAGGCTCTCCTTCATCAATCTCCAGCATTACGTGACAGAAATAAGCAACAAGATGCTGAAAAAAACAGGTGTAGGCTCAGTTTCTGACAGACCTTGACGAAGTCCCTCTCTTCTTCTGTATCTCAGCCCATCTGCAGCAGAATAAGGATGGCAAGTGGTGTCCCTGACTTCTCAAAGTAAAAACAAAGTATGCAGAGCTGTGAAATGATAGATCTATGTAAAGGGCTACTCTTGCCACTATTACTGGCTTTTATGCAAAGTTTCTTTTTTATTATTTTTTAGCTTTGCAGTATAACAGATACACAAAAATGTATATGTATCTATTTAATTAATACATCTTGATAAATTTGGCCCATATGCATTCACCCATGACACCTTCACCACAAAAAAGGTACTAAATATGTCCATCATCTCCAAAAAATTCCTTGTGTTTGTGTTTGTGGTGTGTGTGTGTGTTTGTGGGTTAGAAACACTTAACATGAGATGTAGCCTCTTATTATATTTTAAAATGTGTAATGTCATATTATTAACTATAGGTGCTACATTATTCAGTAGGTCTCTAGAACATATTTATCTTGCATTTCAGTAGCTATGGACCCAGTTAAGAACAATTTGTTATTTCGGCCCCCACCCCCTAGCAACCATCAGCAGAATTTTCCACTTCTATGGTTTGACTATTGTAGACACATTCATTATCTGTCCTTCAGTGACTGGCTTATTTCCCTTGGTATGCTGTCTTCTAGGTTCATCCATGTTGTTGCAAATAGGACTTCTTTCTTATTTTAAGATTGAATAAGATTCATGTGCGCGCGTGTGTGTTTGTGTGTGTACATGTGTTGCATTTTTTCTTTATCCATTCATCTGTTCCATGGCCATCTGCATTGCCCCCATATCTTGGTTATTATGAATAACAACACTACAGCGAACATGGAGGTGCAGACATCTGTCCAACAACCTAATTTCAATATTTTTAAATATTCAGATGATCCCCAACTTATGGTGTTTCGATTTACAATTTTTTGACTTTATGATGGTGCAAATGTGATATGTATTCAGTAGAGACCAAGTTTAATGGAATTCTGATCTTTACCCAGGCTATCAGCCCCCAGTAGGGTACTTTCTTGTGATGCTGGGCAGCAGCGGGGTGTCACAGGTCCCAATAAGCCAAGTGATAACAAAGGTAAGAACTGAAAACTCTTTTGTGTACTGTGTTGCTAGGCTATGATGCTTGCTTGGTAGGTTAGGTGTAGTAAATGCATTTTTTAATTAAAAAACAGTATGGAAATTCCTTAGAAACTTTGGACTGTAACCACCATTTAACCTGGCTATACCACTCCTCAGTTTATACCAAAGGACTTAAAATCAGCATACTACAGTGATGGGGCCACATCAATTTTCATAGCAGCTCAATTCACAATAGCTAAACTCTGGAACCAAACTTGATGCCCTTCAACAGAGGAATGGATAAAGAAACAGTGGTATATATACACAAGGAATATTACTCAGCACTGAAAGAGAAAAAAATCAAGGCATTTGCGGGTAAATGGATGGAGTTGGAGAATATCATGCTAAGTGAAGTAGGCTAATCCAAAAGAACCAAAGGCCAAATGTTCTCTCTGATAAGTGGATGCTGATCTATAATGGGGAGAGGGGCATGGGGACAATGGAGGAAATTTGATTGGGCGGAGGGAGAGGGGAGAAGGGGACATGGGGTCAGAAAAGATGGTGGAATGAGATGGACATCATTACCCAAGGTACACCATATGATGGCACATATGGTTTCTTTGGTTGTATACAATGTAATATCTATGATATTTAAGAATCTCTTAACACTCAAAAGCAAAAAACTACTCCATTAAAAAATGGGCAGAGGACTTGAATGGAAAGTTTAATTGAGGCTACTTCATTTCAGCCTTCATGACTGAGTCGATGCCTTGACTGTCCTTCCACTCACTGCCTGCGACCCACAGCACCACTTTGATGCCTTTACTGATCCTGAACCTGTTCTCCATCTTAACCTCTCACTCTGGCCTCTCAGGTTAGCTCTTAAATAACTAGAGGAGTCTCCCAGACTTACAACTAGGAAACCCAAGGAGAGAAGGCACACGTCAGGGAAACTTGGAGATGCCAGTCAAGCCCGGTGCTGCCAGGTTTGCGGGTTGGCTGATGCAGGGCAATTCACTCGGGCTTCAGGACCTGCGCGTCAACCTTGGTGAGTCACTGTTTCCCCTTGGCTGCTCTCCTCTGCCATTCCTGATCCCCAAATCAAGAGCCAACAATTCAAAGAGCAGTGGTGTGCAGAGTCCCCTGCCTGAACTACAGCAAATGTGGTATCCTTACAATCTGTACATCGTGGGGAGGGGAATACAAATGCTGTGGAGAGTGACAGGGACCCAAAGTGTCCTGAAATGGCGGCATAGCCCTCCGAATGCTCCGAGCTCCTTCTCTCACTGCTTTCTTACACTTCATCATCTTTGACCTTTGTCCACTCTTTTGGAGACTTGATCCTCAACCTGTCCCTCTCGTCCTCTTCCCACTGGTCCTGGTCCTCACTTCCAGCCACCATTAGCCACTGTTACTGACCAGTATTTATCCTAGCCACCCAATGAACTGGGGTGTCCACAGAGCTTCAGCCCATATTGAAAAACCACCTGTCAATCTCTTCCCTGACTCACAATTTCTGCAGGTGCTGGGGCAAGTCTCTTCTTTCCAGAATGAGGAGGAGAGGGATCTGTCACAGTGAGAGAGCCCTGGGACACAAGGACAGACTTGCCCTAGGGTGAGCACAAGGAAAAGCAGTGTAAAGCATAAATGAACGTTTCTATTGTGAAGAACGAGACACCCCAGGAGGCTAGTATGTGAGTTTCTTGGAATTTTCCACCCTTCTGGCATAACAGGGTAAAAAAAAAAATTCTTATTTTCTTAAAAAATAAGACAAAAATATATTTCCAAACATCATGTTGGTTACCATAAATATCTATCATTTGTATCTACTGATTTAAATAACTAAATAAGTAGGAATGAAGTATTAATACATGCTACCCTAAAACATGAATGGACTTTGAAAACATCTGTAAGTGACAAAGTAAAGGCACCAAAGGTCAATATTGAACGATTCCATTTATATGAAATGTCCAGAAGAGACAAATCCAGACAGCAGAATGTAGGTTAGTGTTTGATAGAGTCTTGAAGGTGGGTATGACTGCTAACAGGTTTGAGGTTTCTTTTGAGGTGATGAATGTGTTCTGAAGCTAGAGAGTGGTAATGGTTGTACAAATCTATGCATATACCAAAAAACCCCTGAATTTTTAAAAGGTGAATGGTATGGTATGTGTATTATATCTTACTGGACCTCTTATTTTAAAAAAGAAGAAGAAGCCTATTTAAAAAAATACATTTGGACAATTGTGTTTATGTGGGTTTGTCTCTGCGTCTTCTACCCTGTACCATTGGTCTGTGTATCTGTTTTGGTGCCAATACCATGTCATTTTTGTTACTGTAGCTCTGTAGTATAGTTTAAGGTCTGATATTGTGATATTGTGATGCCTCCTGCTTCACTTTTCTTGCTAAGGATTGCTTTGGCTATTCTGGGTCTTTTATTTCGCCAAATGAATTTCACGATTGCCTTTTCTATTTCTATAGAAGAACGTCATTGGGATTTTAATAGGAATTGCATTAAATGTGTATAACACTTTTGGTAGCATGGCCATTTTGACAATATTAATTCTGCTTATCCAGGAGCATGGGAGATCTTTCCATCTTCTGAGGTCTTCTTCAATTTCTTTCTTTAGTGTTCTGTAGTTTTCATTGTAGAGGTCTTTCACCTCTTTTGTTAGATCGATTTCCAACGATTTTTTGTTTGTTTGTTTGTTTTTAGTTTTTTAGACTACTGTGTATGGGGTAGTTTTCTTAATTTCTCTTTCAATAGATTCATCACTAATGTATAGGAATATATTTTATTTATGGGTATTGATTTTATATCTTCCCACTTTGCTAAATTCATTTATTCTAGAAGTTTTCTGGTGGAATTTTTTGGATCTTGTAAATATAGAATCATGTCATCAGCAAATAGTGATAGCTTTGAGTTCTTCTTTTCCTATTCATATCCCTTTAATTTCTTCGTCCTAACTAATTGCTGACTAGAGTTTCAAGGATGATGTTGAATAGAAGTGATGAAAGAGGGCATCCTTGTCTTGTTGTAGTTTTTAGAGGGAATGCTTTCAATTTTTCTCCATTTAGAATTACGTTGGCTTTGAGTTTAGCATACATGGCTTTTACAATGCTGAGGCATGTTCCCACTATCCCTCATTTTCTAGTGTTTTGAACTGAAGGGGTGCTGTATTTTGTCAAATGCTTTTTCTGCATCTGTTGAGGTGATTATTTGATTCTTGTTTTTAAGTCTGTTGATGTGATGAATTATGTTTATTGATTTCTGTATGTTGAACCAATATTGCATCCCTGGGATAAGCCCCACTTGATTGTGGACCCCACTTGATCTATCCTTTTAGTATGTTTTTGTTTGCAATTTTATAGAATTTCATTGAGAATTTTTGCATCTATGTTCATCAAACACATAAATAGCTATCTCATACTAGACAATGGTGCCCAAAATATTCACTGGACAAAAGATAGCCTATACAACAAATGGTGCTGGGAAAATTGGAAATCCACATGTAATAAATGAAATTAAACCTCTATCTCTCACTCTTTATGAAACTCAACTCAAAATGGATCAAAGACTTAGTCAGTAGAACAGAGACCCTGCATCTAATAGAAGAAAGTAGGTCCAAATTTTCACCATGGTGGCCTAGAATATGACTTCCTTAACAAGACTTCTAAAGCAAAATAAGTAAAATCAAGAATCAATAAATAGGATGGATTCAAACTAAAAAGTTTCTTCTCAGTAAAGAAAACAATCAGTAATGTGAAAAGAAAGCCTACAGAATGAGAGAAAATCTTTCCCCATGCATCTCAGATAGAGGATTAATCTCCAGGATATAAAAAACTCAAAAACTTAACACTCCCCCCCAAAATAACCCAATCAATAAATGGGCTAAGGAATTGATCAGACACTTCACAGAAGAAGAAATGCAATCAAGCAACAAGTATAGGAAAAAATATTCAACATCTCTAGCAATTAGAGAAATGCAATTAAAACTACTCTAGGATTTTATCTCAATTCAGTCAGAAAGGGAATTTTCAAGAATACAAGCAACAATAAAGGTAGGCGAGGATGTAAGGAAAAGGGAACACTCATATATTGCTGGTGGGATGGCAAATTGGTGGAATCATTATGGAAAGCAGTATAGAGACTCCTCAGAAAACGTAAAATGAAACCATCATTTGACCCAGCTATCCCACTCCTCAGTTCATACCCAAAGGACTTAAAATCAGCATATTACAGTGACACAGTCACATCATGTTTATAGCAGTTCAACTCACACTCACAATAGCTAAACTATGGAACCAACCTAGGTGCCCTTTAACAGATGAAAGGACAAAGAAAATGTTATATATATATATATATATATATATATATATATATATATATATATATACACACACACACACACACACACACACACACATATATATAATGTTGTATATGTATATGTTGTATATGTATATGTTATATATACACACACACACACAATGGAATATTACTCAGCCTTAAAGAAGAATGAAATTATGGCATTTGTTGGTAAATGGAAGGAGCTGGAGAATATCATGCTAAGCAAAATAAACCAATCCCAAAAAACTAAAGGACAAATGTTTTCTCTGATATACAGATGCTAACTCACAATGAGGGATAGCTAGGGAAGAACAGAATTACTTTAGATTAGGTAGAGGGGAGCAAAGGGAGGGGAGGAGGGTATGGGGGTAGGAAGGATAATAGAATGAATTGACATTATTCCCCTATGTACCTATATGACTACATGACTGGTGGGATTCTACATCAAGTATAACCAGAAGAATGAGAAATTATACTCCATTTATGTATGTCATGTATAAGTAATTAGAACAAATTTAAAAATTTTTTAAATTATATACCTAAAGCTTTAGTCTAAAAAACCCATATCCATGGGTTCTGCATTAGTGGATTCAACCAACTGTAAATTTTTAAAATAAAAAAGCACTATACTGTCTGCACCAAACATGTATCAACTTTTTTCTTGTCATTACTTCTCCTCTAACAATATAGTATAACAACTATTTACTTATAGCAGTTATTACAATGAATCTGGAGATGATTTAAAGGATATGTATATATTATATGCAAACCTTATACCATTTTATATCCAAGACTTGAGCATTTGCAATTCTGCTGTCTGCATATTTTGGCATCTGCAGGGGTGGGTGGAGGTATCCTGGAACCACTCCCCATGGATACCATGAATCTGCAGAAACAGGACTGACTGCATCTTTATATGCCATTTGCCAGACCCCTTTTCTAAATGTCATCCAGACTCTCCTCATGATCTGCTAAGCTTAGAAAGCAAGTATCTACAATGGAATGGAATACAGCCCAGAAATATACCCTCCTGTGGATGGTCACACGATCTTCAACCAAGGTACCAAGGATACTCCGTGGGGAAAGGATGGTCTTTTCAACAAACAGTGTTGGTAAAAATGAATACCAAGATACCAAAGAATGAAAAACCTTATATGTGACATAAGATAAACCTTTATCTTATGTCATATACAAAAATCAACTTAAAATAGATTAAAGACCTAAAACTACAAAACTCCTATTAAAAAAAAAAAAAACCTAAGGGAAAACCTCCATGACAACTGGACTTGGCAGTGATTTCTTGGATACACCATCAAAAGCAAGACAAGAAAAGCAAAAATAGATAAATGGGACTATATCAAGTGTCAAAACTTTTGTATATAAAAAGACAATCAATGAAGGAAAAAAGCAACCTATGGATAAGAGGAAATATTTTTAAGTCATATAGCTGATGAGGGGTTAATATTCAGAATATATATTTTTTAGAACTCTTACAACTCAACAAGAAAAAGTCCAATAACTCAGTTCTAAATGTGATCATATTTGGAAACAGAATCATGAAAGTGGTAATTAGGTTAAAATGAGGTCACTAGAGTAGGCCCTAAACCGATATGACTGATGTCTTTGTAAGGAGAGAAAATTTGGACCTTCAAGAAAGGAAGACCAAGGAGAAGAAACCACGAATTAGCTTTTCATCACTGACAAAAACAACTTATGGGAGGAAAAGTTCTGTGGGTTCAGGGGTTCTGTCCATGGTCAGCTGACTGTACTGCTCTAAGCCTGAGGTGAGGCAGAACATCATGGAGAAGGACATGAAGGAGGACGACTTCCCAGCTCACGGTGGCCAGGAAGCAGGGAGCGTCCCCCTGCACACAAGAAGCCAGGAACAAAATATACTCCCCAAGGACACGCCCCCCAGTGACCTTCTTCCTCCAGCCATGCCCCACCTGCCTACAGCTACCACCCAGGAGTCCATTCAAATTGTTAACCCATCAAATGGATTAATGCACAGAAGAGGTTATAGCTCTCATAATCTAATCATTTCACCTGTGAACACTTCTGTGTCGCCTTACATATGAGCTTTGGGGGGAACAACTCACATCCAAACCGTAACACCAACTCTGCCAACATTGGGATTGTAGACTTGTAGTCTCTAGAATTATGAGAAAATACATTCAAAATACTGTTGAAACCGTGGTACTTTGTATGACAGCCCTTGCTAACTAATATACCAAGTAAACAACATACGGGTATCATCTGTAATATAGTGCAACGGATCTAAAATGTTTAAGTTATTTCCAAACAATAATCAAAAACGGTGAAATCCTACTGAACACCATCTGCACACGAGGCACTGTATAAAGTATGGGTAACAAAGAGAAAGGACCCACAAGAATTCCTGAGTTCCCAGCTTCAAGGAGATCAGATCTGCATTAGCTAGCTGTCTAGTATTCCCTCCTCCATGTGAGCTCCCTGAGGGAAGTAAATCTTGAATTAAAAAAATAAAAATAAAAAGGCAACAGAACATTCCGAGTTGCTGCAGTAACCTGGCTCCCTTGTGCCCATCTCCAGCTCAAAACACAATTCACTTGTAATGACAAGTGGTGGTTAAATGAACAAGAATCAGAAGAAGCATTCACTGCAAAGGGTTTATTGTACTCAGATCAACAAAATGCTTATTCCGTGGGTTGCCTTCCAGGATGTGGACAATGCTTTGTCACAGAGAATGAGTTCAGGCAATAAAATGTAATAATGAGATTTAAATCATGCTCCCTTCTTAATAAACACTCTACGGAGTTCATTATGTGTTTTCCTTACATCTGTATTCACAGTACTCGCTCCTAAGTTGCATTAGAGTTCTAAGCCTTTTCCAGAGGAAAATCCAACTTTCAATTTCTTCAGCTTTTCCATCTCTGTCCACAGTTGGGGGAAGAGAGAGCAGGGGTGGCACATTCACCCCAGCTCTGCAACTGGCCTGTACCTGTTGAGGCTGAGCTACTTAACGTCACAGGTGGCCTGGTGAAGCCGGTCCTGCACTCCTGCCCGTGCTATCCACTTGCTCCTCCTTCATCAGGTAAGCCCTCTTCTCCCAAGACAACAGGTCTCCCAAATGACAGGCGCAATACCTCATATACACAGGGCACTCTGTACCTGTGACTGTGGTAGACTACAAAATGACCTGAGTCACCTGCAAAGAGGTGGTGTGAGAAGGCTGGAAATGAGGGTTGTTCACCAGTGATGCCGCTCAGGGCCTGGGGTGGTGGTGGGGAGAGGATCAAGTGCTCTGCTCTGTTCAAGGCTGTCACGACACCACCTTCGCCACTTAATGAGAGACCCTGAGTGGTACTGAGCCGTGAGAGAAGAATGGGCCAAATGTAGCAGTGGGCTTTTATTATAGGAAAATAAGACATTTAGAAAGATATATTAAAGTTGGGAGGGGGCTGGGAAGCAGCAAAGGGAAATCCATTTTCTTGAAGAGGAAAATTTCAGGTTTTGTGAGTAAAAACAGAATATGTTAAATCAATGAATTCAAAAGAATATTCATATATATATATATATATATATATATATATATATATGCACAAAATGCTGTGGAAAAGCGGAGAAGACAAGAAGATTGAACTGTGTAGATATTCTTGGAAGCATAAAAGTCAGGTGATTCAATGTTACAGTTGGACTTTGATCAGAAAGACAGACAGACAAGACTGGACAGACCATGCATCACTCCTAGCTCAGCACATAGTAGAAAAGCAAAAATCATAAGATAAGGAAGGACTTGAGAATCCAGAATGGAGCATCCCCTGGTATCACTAATTGTACCCCCTGCCTAGGAGGCAGTTTAGGCATTGAATAATGGATGAGATCTAGAGGGGAAGGGTTTGGGTCGTAAATAAAACGACTTGCATGGAACTGGACCTTACGTTCCTGCAGGACAATGGACCCGAGCTGATCCCAGCCAATCTAAATCAATCAATCCCCTAGATGCACGTTGCCTTGACCATTACTTTTACATACTGCTAAAATAAAGGAGCACTGAGGGAGCAAGACTAAATGCTCTTACTTTATTCACTAGATACATAATTGTCAAGTGACTTCTTTGGTTCTTCCATGCAAAGACCTAATATCCAATGAAAATCAACCAAGTAACTCAGTAGAGACCCATAAGAAACTAATCAGGACCAGTAAAATAAGTCTGCAGTTACAAGCACGATAATGCTGTTTGTAAAGAAGCCAACTCTAGTGATGTCCAAACCAGAGCCACGGCTCCATTCTCACAAAGATGTGAAAGGTATACCCATGCACTTCCCCACCAGTGCTGATTTCCTTGGGGAAGAGAGGTCATTCAAGGGCTTTCCCCATTCAAGGCAACACTAGAGATCCTCTTGTACCATCCAAACAGTGCCTTCCCTATTCCCTGTGATTGAACTCCTACCCATCCTTCCAGGCCCACGCTGAATCTCACAGCTGCCCCAGGAAGCCCTTTCTGATTGTTTCCAAAGAACATGTGGCTTCTTTGTACGGTTCACTTGGCAGACAGCACTATCATTCTTCTCATGCGCTTGCTTCACCCCTTCAAATGATTGTGACGACTTCCACAGGGTAAAGACCTCAACTTGAATCATCACAGGTAACAGGCACCCTGGATGTTAACAATTTTGTGATTTTTTTCTCAACATACTGCCTGCCCTCAATCGAGTCTTCACATATCAGCCTACGTGTTATGACATATGTATACAATCTTAACACTTCATCTAGATCATGTCACCCTCGCTCCTCTATTCCCATCTCATCCCCTTCATCAGCGTTCCACTGCCCTTCGGCTTGAACCCACACTCCTTACTCTGCTCAGAAGGTCCTACAGGATCTTGTCTCTTAATTTCCAACCACATTTTTGCCTCAGTTCTCCATCTCAGAATCTGCCTTCTAGCCAAGAGTGCCTTCATAAGATTCTGAAACGAATTGGGTTTTATCCTGCCTCAAGTTCCTTGCAATTGTCCCCTCTTTGCTTGCAGTGCTGGTCTCTCCTCCCCTCCCCCCAACCACAGAGGTCACACTAATGGCTAACCCCCTAACCATCCTCTGCTGTAGCTAAATTCACCTGCCTGAGAGGCCTCCCTTGGCTGCTCCACCCGAATTACATTCCCATGTGCTTCCCCATCTCAGCCCCAATGATCCACTCATAGCATCTCAATTTGTCATTGACTCAATTAAGGCCCCTCTGACCCTCTCAAGACAAAGACGTACTCTGAGAACAAAGAGCATACTTAGCACAGACCAGGTGCACTGCCAAGTCATTATTTGATTTATGTGTTAATTGGGAAAACCGTAACGGAAGACATATGAAAATGCGTTCTAGATTATTTAAAAATATTTTTGACAAATTATAATCATATATAATGAAGGGGTATGTGGTGATGTTATGACATATGCACATAGTATGGAATGATAATCAAGCTAATTAGCATATCCATCACTTTAAATACATGTCATTTGTTTCTCCCTTTAAACCAACATCTCCCCACTCCCCACACGCCCAGCCCCCCACAGCAGCCCCTCTACTCTCTGCTTCTATGACTTCTGTTGTTGTAGATTTCCCATATAAGGGGGAACATGCAGTTTTTGTCTTATCTGACTTATTTCACTAAGCATAATATCCTCCAGATTCATCCAATTGCTGCAAATGACAGAATTTTCTTCTTTTTTATATATTCCCTTGAATATATGCAGTGCATTCTCTTTACCTGTTCATCTGCTAATGGACACTTTTGTGGAATCCCTGTCTTGCCTAATGTAAATAACACTGTAATGAACGTGACAAGGAGATGTTCAGACATATTGATTTCAAGTCCTTAGGTCAGACACCCAGAAGGGAACCACTAGATCATATAGTTCTATTCTTACTTTTTTGAGGACCCTCCATGTAGTTTTCTATTAATGGCCGTACTCATTCAGATTCCAACAGTATGCAAGCTTTCCCTTTCTTCACATCCTTCCCAATATTTATCGTTCATCTTTTGGATAACAGCTATTCTGACAGGTGTGAGCTAATATTTCATTGTAATTTCAACTCGCATTTCCTTAATGAATAGAGATGTTGAGCATTTTTTTCATGTATCTGTTGGCCTTCCATATGCCCTCTATTGAGAAATGTCTATTCAGGTCCTTTGCCCATTTTTAATCAGGTTATTTGTTTTTGTTGTTGACTTGTATGAGTTTCTTAGGTATTTCGGATATTAACCCCTTAGCTAATGTGTTGTTTGCAAATACTTTCTCTCCATCTGTAGGATGTCTCTTCACTCTGCTAAAATTGTTTCCTTTGTTCCACAAAAGCTTTTTAGTTTGATGTAATCTCCATTTGTCTCTTTTTTGCTTTTGTTGCCTAAGTTTTGGGGGTCTAATCCAAAAAATCATCAGACCAAAGTTGTGTAATTTTTCCCCTATACAAATGCTTCTAGTATTTTTACAGTGTCAGGTCTTAACGCTGAAGTTTTTAATTGAGTTGATTTTTATATATGGTGTGAGGGTAAGGGTCCAATTTCATTCTTCTGTATGTGGATAGCCAGTTCTCCCAACACCACTTGCTGAAGAGACTGTCCTTTTGCCATTGTGTGTTCTTGGATACTCTATGGAAAACCAGTTACTATAAACAAATAGGTTCATCTCTAGGGTCTACCCTTTTCCACTGGTCATTGTTTTCATTTTTATACCAGCACCATGTTCTTTCGGTTACTATTCCTTTGTAGTATATTTTGAAGTCAGGTAGTGTGATGCTTCCAACTTTGTTCTCTTTGCTCAAAATTACTTCTGCAGGGAGGAGGGAGGAGGAGAGGGCAAGGAGAGGCACTGGGGAATGAATTCGACCAGATTATGCTATATCCACGTAAGAACATACCACACCAAATTCTACTTCATGTATAATTATAGTGCACTAATTTAAAAAAATAAAAGGGAGACCAATAATGTAAAGGAAGAGAATACGGGTAGGGAAGAGGGAAGAAATGGGAGGTACTACAAGATGTGGTTGATCAAATTTTATCATGTGCATGGACAGATAGGTCACAACAAATCCCACTCTATGTATAAATAAAATGGACCAATAAAAACCATAGAAACAAAACCAAAAAACTAAACATGCAACTACAAAAAAAAAAAAAAAAAAAAAAGATTGCTTTGACTATTCCGAGGTTTGGGAGTATTTGTGTGAATTTCAGAATCGTTTCTATTTCTGTGAAAGATGACACTGATTTATGTGTGGAGTTATTTAATTGAGAAAACTAAACTGGAGACATTTGGAAACATGTTCTAAATTCTAAATCTAAGCAGGTGGTAGAAGATGAACATTCAGGGAGCTGAAGCAGGTAAGACACAGTCAATCTTTTCAGGGTAAGAGAGAGAAGTTGGTGAAAAGGTTCTGGCAGATGAGATGAACAGGAAATTCACCTCTGCTGCCAGGGCTTCCGGCTTAATGATTGGTAAAGGTTAAGTCAGATAATACCAAGTATTATGGAGACATGGAGCACAGGGGCTCCCATTTCACTCCTGGGAACGTGAAGTATCATGAGCACTTTGGAAAACAATTTGGCTTGGTCTAGTAAGGCTGAATACGCACAGTCCTCCTGTTGCAACAAGATAATAATAGTACCTAGAGATAATTACGACAATTATGGTACCTAGAGAAAGTCGTGTGTGTGTACCTATGGAAGAGATACACAAAGGAGGCATATACCTGGAGACACAAATAAGAACACTCATAGCACCATTCACTGTTCAAAAGGGAATAGTACACACTCACATTGGGAAAAACAAATCAATAATAGGTACAGACTTCCACATGGATGAATCTCAGTGTTGATCACAAGAAGCAAACATCACAGAAAATACACTCTTGGTGTTTAAATTTTGCTTAAGGGTAAATAGATATTAAAACTTGAGAACAGAGAAGAACACCTGCAAATTTGAATGTACAAATTCCATCTAGTAGGAGGAAGGAAGGAGAATGAAAGTGGAAAAGGGCATGCTGGAGGCTTCAAAGAAAGTGGTAGTATTTCATTTTTAAGTTAAGCAGAATTTATTTATTTATTTAGTATTGAGGATTGAACTCAGGGACACTTTATCACTGAACTACATCCCCAGCACTTTTTCTTTTTTTTTTTTTTTTTTGAGACAGGGTGGCTTTGAACTTGTGATGTCCCTGTCTCAGCCTCCTAAATAGCTGGGATTGCAGGCATGTGCTGCTGCACCCAGTTGATTTATTTTTTACATATACATTGTAATTGCTCTTCTATGTATGATGATATAACAACTGTTTCAAAATTCAAAAACACTGATCAAACCACAGAATAGGGAAGATGAATGGTTTGTTTTTACACGGAGGATACTGTGTAATGGAGTAGTGATCCCTTCAAATGGCTACTGTGCAGCCCCAAACTTTATAGAGGTCGTCCCTGCAAAATCAAAAATATCTGCCCCAACAGCCTGCGATTTTCAAAACTTCATTCCACTCCTAAATTTTAAGCTGTTATAATTTTATGCATCTCTGTGAACCATCCTAAGTCCTTTCTAGAACAAGATGTGATATAAAACAAATGAGATATACATTAGAAATAATAATATGGTAATACAAAACAGATTGAAGAGATCATCTCAGAGCCAGGCTCACGAGACACTAAAGGGACTGGTACCAGATGGCAGTGGGAATGATCTTGGTGGCTGTCCCAGTACAACACCAATTAAATTTCAAGCTCCTCACTTCACACAACAGAGGAGTTTAAGTAACTCAGTGGGAATCTAGTGAGGAATGTAATGTCCAAGCCACCAAATAAAGTAACATACTTGTAGCATAACACATATAAAAAATTATGACCACAGTAGAAACTCGCAGAAACTACATGATGAGGCAGAGGAGCTCCACACAGCTATCAGGGGCATTCTGAACCCTCTTATTTAACTTACAGAATAAACTTAGCCATTACAAAAGTACCTCCAGAACATACTTGTTTGTAGATCCAAAATTGCCATGCATCAATAACCCCACAATTACACAGAAAAAGCCAACAGAGTGATCCCACCCACTTTAAGCCCTGGAAACAGCAGAACTATGCAGAAACAATCTCATGCTGGTATTCCAATTTTCATTTTTAAATGACACTTTTATTCCTAGAATGCTTCGTACAAATATGCATAACCACAAGAAAGCCATATGGACACAACAACATTTTTTTAATTTAAAAAGAATCAGCCTAATTATGAATAAAACAACTTGTTGAAAATAAGCTGAATGGTTTTTGAGGAGCTATCAATTGAATGCAGCATGTGAGCACTTAAATAAGGAACGTGCATCCTGTGTTGAGGTCCTTTCATTTTTCAGCAAGAAAGAAACCTGTTTCTGGAGCATGAAAAAAATGGAGTTTCCTCTGTGTTAACTAGAGCTAAACAATGTCAAACCTAGGATGAAGGTGGAGAGATTCGGTTAAAGGCATCAGAAGCAAATGATGTCAGAGACTCTTTCCCAGCACTGTGATTTTATGATTTCCTAAGATACATTTGGTTATTCCTTCTGTGAAGCAAAAGATGAAAAATTGGCACAATGCAATTACATTTACAGTAAACCCACTTATTTTCCTTTGCTAGGGCATTCTGGCTAATTGAAAACTGTGGGTGTCTCTGCATACATCAGTGTGTGTTGTGTCTCTATATCAGTATATCTTGCATACAACCACACTTCTGGATTCCACCAAAAGGAATATGCAGTAGAAATGCAGTGACAATCAATTCACTCAATATGCATTGATTACATCTATATTCAAGGATCACATCACTCCAACTTTGTCATGTAGGACATCCCAAAGAGTGAGATCATTTCCCCAAAGTCATTGTGGAAGACAAAGGCCTGGCCCTGCCTTCTAGAGTTTATAGACTGGTGGGGATCTGATTTCACCTTGCAATTTTAGGACTTCTAGAATCTTCCAAGGGACAGCATGATGATCATGATGATGTGGCAGCTGGGAGGGAGTGTTAGGGCAAAGTTCTGGCTGGAAAGAAGTCCAATACATTGGTTTTGGCAGATGACGCTTTCCCTCCTGTGTAAGTGATCTCCAGGACAGATTTCCTTCCATCGACACTTTTCCTAAAAAAGTGACACTTCATTTTCAAAAACTTTCACTTCATTTTCGAACATTCTACCATGTGCTGTAATTTTCCATAAGAAAAAGGTTTTTTTTTTTCCCTCTACCCAAAATTGATATTCACATGTGTTCTTTTACTTTGTTTTGCAAATTATGTTTCATATGTGAGAAGTTTTTTACACACAAAGTGGCCCTTGAAAAGTGAAGGGTGACAGCAACTCACATATCATATAAAGTGACCTTTTTTTTTTTTTTTTTTTCTGTGAGATATCCTTGTTAAGGGACCAGGTGGCCAAAAAGAGGAATCGAAGTTAAAGTTAGGTCCTGTTGGCGAATCTTTCTTGAATCTCTTTATTTATGAAGAGCTCAACAGACTGGTGTAAAGAATAAACACTAGCCTCTGTCCCTAGGAAAAAGTAAGGACTTATCCGGGAGTCATTCTCAATTTTAAATCCAGTGCTCACAAAGAATTAAACACATATTAATTTCTCCAAAACAGATTACTCAAAATATCATTTCATATGTTTAGTCTCTTTCCGTGCCTATAATGGAACCCCTTCTGGATTGACCAGAAGGCAGAGCTGAATGGTTTTGAGGCCAGTGGAGGGGATCTTTGGTTGGAGACCCAGAGCCTTCCCACACAGTGTCTTGAGTAGAGCCCTGTAGGGCACTTCAAGGGCACCATTGGCACAGTCTGCCCTTAGACAGCTTTCATCTGTCCCAACGCAACACCAATGAGTATATGGGAAGTAAAGAAAAATGAAGGATGCTCTTCATCAAGCCATGGACAGTCGTGAGCAGAAACATGGTGCAGTCCAAGGAGAGGATGCCTATGAGCTGGAACACGTGAAGTAACCCTGAGTTGAGAACAGGAGGGCAGCCTCCCGGGCACTCTGCTGGGCTCTGTACTTCCCTGGTGGGGTAAGGATGAGCTTGATACTTAAAATTAAGAGAGCCCCTCCTGCACTGGACTTAACAAAAGCTCTACCTCATCTGTATATGACCACCCTCAAGTAGGAGACCCAAAAGTGAGCCCTTCCTTATCTCGGTCCCTACACTCATCCCTGGGAGTACCAGGACTAAGTCAGGCACGGCTTTCATCCCCATCAACAACAGACACAACGAGAAGCCTGGGACTTGTCACCCCTCAAGGTCAACCACCATATGGCCCCTTACATTCCTTTTCCTAACCCTATCTTCTGCCTCTGTCCCTCTGCAGTGCCTGCGACCTCTTTTCTGAGCTCTCTGGAACTCACAGGCAGTCATCAATCAGCAAGAGCCCCTACATCCCCAGTGCTTCTCTGAATGCTCCCTCCATCTTCCTAGTCTAACTGAAACCTGGCTGTTCCCCAAGGACACTGCTCGCCTCCCCCACTAAGCGTGCTTATGTGGTGGTTATTTTCTCCCCATATTCCTGAACTTTGGGGCTTAGGGGTGGAGTGGGTGTCCTTACTGCTTCTTTTTAGCACATGTAGACCATTATTCCTTCCTTCCTCTTATGTAAAGTCCTGAGCTTTGAATCATGCACAATCAGACTCTACCACCCACTATCCCTCCTTCTGGGAAGACCTGGATTCCTGGTTTCCTGTCACTCTTCATCATTGCTGTGGTTATGACCATAGGAGAATTCACTATCCACATAGACAATCCCTTAACACTCTGATTTCTCCATCCTTGACCTCTATCCCATCTCCAAGGTCACACACCAGTTCTTGAGTAATCTATGTTACTCTCCCAACTACTATCTCCCCTCTGACAGTTCTCTGCTTCTGTTCCCCAGCTTCAACAAATCTCTGAACCCAGTGAGTGCTATGATCCACTGATCCACCACTTTCTACTGTCCCTCGCCCTCCTACCTGGTCTCATCTCTTTAATCAGTTTAAACTTCATGGGCAAATGTCATCATTATTCCCTTCCACACATCTTGAACTCTCTCCCTACTCTAGAGAGGCCCTGTTCACTTGGAAAAACCACAACCTGGTTAACTTCAACACTCCACACATCCATATGCAGGCCAGAAGGAGTGCTATGGATGGGATCTGAGGTGTCTCCCAAAAGATTGTGCATGAGACAACCGCAAGAATGCTCAGAGGTCAAACAATTACATCACAAGAGCAGTAACCTAATCAGCAGACTAATCCACCTGGATGGATTAACTGGGTGCAACTGTAGGCAGGTAGGGGGCAGCTAGAGGAAGCAGGGCACTGGGGGCGTGCCTTGGGGTTTATATTTTGTCCTTGGCATCTCTCTCCCCACCCCATCTCCACCTTCTCCCTGTCTCTCATACTCTCTCTCTCTCTCTGCTTCCTGGATGTCATAAAATGAGCAACTTTCTTCCACCATGCCCTTCTACCATGATATGCTGCACCACCTTTAGCCCAGAGCTATGGAGTCGGTTAACCATGGACTAAACTTCCAACACCATGAGGCAAAATAAACTTTCCTCCTCTAATGTGTTCCTTGTGGTCACAGCAACAAACAGCTGACTCAAACAGGGAGAACACACAGGACCCCTGTTGAATGTCCTCACTCTAAATCCATGAGCTGGAACCTAGGTGGGCCCTGAACACTCCCCAGGCAATTGACAAAGTCCTCGAAGCACCATCTCTTCTTCTTCCCTCTTGAATACACAGGGGCTGATTCATTCTTTGTAGAAGGGAACTGACATCAAATAGCATCACTAGATGTTAGGCTACAATAAATTTAATTCTGTGAAAGTAAATTTTATATAAGATTTACTCTAATTTCTAAGGCAGCCTATATGACCTCAGTGAGAATATTCTCCTAGAGATTCTTCTTAGCACACATATGATGATACTAAAAGAGGAGAATGGATAGCAGGATACACTACAGATTTAAGCTCACTAAACAACTTCCTTTAAACCTACCCTGATATGTAAATATGGGCTCATGGATACTGACCCAAAAGAATGTCCATTAGTTGCAGACAGTTATTTTCATTCTCTGAGTCTAAAGAAAATTAAGACAACTTTAAATAATAGGATGTTAGAAGAGAATCAATAAAATTATTTAAAAAAACTTTAAAAAGCTTTCCCGGATATTGTATATACACCAAGTCAACAGGTTATGATTTTCTGTTGTCATAAAATAATATGCTGCTGATAAAGGAAAATATCCAAATCAAAAAAAAGAAAGAAAGATAGAAAAACTGGACTAAGGAATGACTAAACACTAATTTTATGGGCAAAACTAGTAAGTTACCTTTTCTCCAAGCAATTGCATTCTCTGACGTCCTGTTCAGCATTGCCATACAGAGGCCTCAGTGGCCATGCTAACAGATTTAAATTGCACGTTTTTTAGGATATCTAAAGAATTACCAGTGAATGAAATTGCTAGTTCTTTTTAAAAATAAGTGTCAAAACCAGTAACAACCCTCGGTTAAATGGTACAAAAGGCCCACCAACTATGTTCCTTCAGTGTGAGGCACTCACTGATTTTTTTTTCATATTTTCATAAACACTCAAGGTAAAACGATAAATTTGAATCCTCAAGCCATCATGAGGATCTCCCCTTAGCAGGTACTTATCCACACAATGGCTTCTTGATAACAAGTCTCCTTGGGACAATTTAGAAAATTCTTTGTGTGTCTACACATATACATTTATAAACAGTCTTCATCAGTGGGTTCATATTATTTACATTGTTCTATGATCAGAATGGTTTACTTTAGTAATGTGTCATGGACATCTTCCCATTAAAATATCATTTTTTATGGCCATCCATATTCCACAGTTACCATCTACAATGGTTTAATAACAAGTATCGTATTAATGGATATTTAGGTTATTTTCTAGTAATTTCTTATGTAACACAAACCTACATTGGGTATCTCTGTGCATGCCACTTTTCACAGCCATGCAATTACTTGCTCTGGGCAAATACTAGGCGTTGAACTGCTGAGTCAAAGTGCATAGACATTTTATAATTTTATATATGGTGTCAAACCACCCTCCAGTTATACCACAGACCCAGGCAACCACAGTGCTCTGAAGTCCAATTCTTGCCAATAACATTATGTTGAATTTTATAATCACTGTACTGTATTTACTTCTACTCAGATGTTCATTAAATATTTTTCAGTTACTTTCGTATGTGGATCTTCTTTCTTTATAATGATTTTATCATACCCCATTGAGAATCTGATGAAACCAGAACTACCTAGAAAAAAATGCCCTTAAATGTTACATTTTGAGGACAATTTCTCAGAGCTCAAAAATCCATTAACCAGATTAACGAGATGGATGAGGATCAAGGCATCCTCATGTGCGATCTTGGAAAAGTCACATTTTCCTTATCTATCATTTTTCTACAAACTGATAGAGAATGAAAAAAAAAAAAAGCAGTTCTCTTTGATAGAACTCTGAGTACAAATATGATACGGATACCGACTGTATCTGCAGGTCAGGCCAGCTGCCTTCTGATGCCTCCCCTCTGGCAGACTCTGTCCCCTGCCTCCCTCCTTTACCCATGCATGTCATATAAAAAGTGTGTGAGAATGTATGAAGACGAGTGTTTGCCATGTCAGTTGGCATGTCTGAGATCACATATGCAAAGAGGCTGGAAGAGTTAGGAAAGAAAGACAAAAGAACCTCTTTCAGTTCTCAAGCGGAAACTCTCTGGGCTCATCTCAGAGCCTCTGAGGTTTATTCTGTATTTTACAATTTTTATTAACATTCTTCCTTAGTCATCAATTATCTTTTCGTTACTCTCGATTCCTCTAAATTGTGGTTCCTTCATTTTTATCACTCTGTAGGATAAGGTTTAAAATTTTTTAAAATATAAATAAACAAATTAATTAAATATAGTCCTAGTGATCTATGGGAAGTTGAAAAAGATTGAGTTTATAAAGGACATAAATGATCACAGGTTTAAGAAAGCCAACAAAAGAGGATGCAGTAACTACTCTAGAAGGAGGTAGAATTCTAAAACACTGTATACTGCTTCATAAGAAGCAAGCAAGGAAAAATACACATAAGGTTTCTCATTATCAAAACATAAGAAGGAAGTACATTTTTGTCCAAATCAGTTAGGGCTGCTATATCGAAGTACCATAGATGGCACGCGCGCGCGCGCGTGTGTGTGTTTTAAAGAGAGAGAGAGAAAGAAGAGAAGAGAAGAGAGAGAGAGAATTTTTTAATATTTATTTTTCAGTTTTCAGTGGACACAACATCTTTATTTTATTTTTATGTGGTGCTGAGGATCAAACCCAGTGCCCCGCACATGCCAGGCAAGCGCGTTACCGCTTAAGCCACATCCCCAGCCCCGGATGGTGTTTTTTAATAACAAAAATTTATCTCTCTAGTTGGGGTGGTGGCTCAGTGGTGGAACGCTTGCCTCACACATATGATGCACTGGGTTCGATTGTCAGCACCACATAGAAGTAAACAAAATAAAGATGTTGTGTCCATCTACAACTAAAAAATATTTTCTTTAAAAATATTTATTTCTCCCCGTTCTGGATGCTGCAAGTCTAAGATCATGGAGGCAGAATGGTCAAGTTCTGATGAAAGTCTCTTCCAGGCTGCAGAGTACTGACTTCTCATTGCATCCTCATACTGTGGAAAGAAGGCAAGCCAGTTCTTTGGCCTCTGATTATAAGGGCACTAATCTCATTCATGAGGGCTCCACCCTTATGAACTATTTTCCTGCCAAAGGCCCCCTCCTCCTAATACCATCACCCTGGGGTTAGATTTCAACACATGAATTTGGCAGAGGGAACACAAACATTCTGACCATAATAATTATCAAAATGTAAGATATTCATGGAATAGTTAAGCCATGTATCCCAATAAGATTTAAGAAGATCAAAGTACTTCACTGATGAGTGCCTTCATAGTAGCCCTATGACACTTACAGGAGTTATCCCAAGGCAGGGAGGACTATGCTCCATTATACAGGGGCTACCCATCATCCCTTCTTTCTCTGGGCTGAAAATGCTCAGCTTAAACATCTAATCCTCATAAAAACCTTCCTAGGCCCTAAGGTAGCTCTCGGTACTCAAAGTTCTCATCAGATTTACAATTATTTGTTTGATGTCTGTCCTCTTCACCAGGGGGTCATTTGGACCCCCTTGCTCCTTACACACAAGTAATGAAAAGAGGGAGGAGGAAATGAATAACATGATGATCAGAACCGAGGCAGTAAACCAGAACACCTCCAGAACGCTTAGATGCTGATGTTATTAAGGCCATTTCTCCTCTTGCATTCTATAAATGCGTGGGCTTAATTAGGTCACAACTTTTATGGATCACCTACTTTTGTAAGCTTTATGCTTGGTCTACAGGGAAAATAAGGGTGACCAAGGATACATGAGAATTAGGTCTTGTCCCTGCCCCTCAAAGGAAAGAATCTGGCTAGGGGAAAAAAAAAAAAAAAAAAAAAAAAAAAAAAAAAAAAAAAAATATATATATATATATATATATATATATATATATATATATATATATATATTTATTTATTTATTTATTTATTTTAAACATGAGGACCAACTAATGAAAACAATGACTCTACCCTGAGAATCCAGGGACTGAGCAAGTGGTCTGAGCAGAGGAGTCCCACCGGGTAACCTTTCTGATCACGAGGCTAACTCACATCCTCTGAGTGAAAGCACATCACAAGAGGTGACCTGCCTGCTCTACAGCCACATAGTCAATTTAACTGACTGGATGAGAAAGAACCTAGGCTCCTTGCATCTCCTGTGGTGAAAGAAAGGAAGCCCTGGGGGTCTGAAGTGGGACGGGTGAGACCCAGGTTACAAAAACAGTGAAGGTTAAGATGCAGCTGCCTGATATGCAAAATTCAACCAGAAGGCAGACTGCTTTCAATGCATGCAGAACAAGGGCCCTTCCAGAAAAATACCCCTTCAAGCAGAAACCAGACAGGTAGCTGTTGAATACACAGACTGAGTAAAAACATAATGCCAAGTGAGTGTAAATAAAGGAAGCGAGTAAGACAGACGGCTATGATGGATGAGTGTTAGTAGGTTCCTGTTCACCCAGATTCACATGTTGGAATCCTGACTGCCCCCATCCAACGTGATAGCATTAGGAAGTCGACTTGTGGGAGTGGGAGGAGCGAGGTCATGAGGATGGAACCACTGAGATGAGTACTCTTATAAAAGGGACCCCAGCATGCTCTCTCCTGCTTTCTGTCATATGAGGATACAACAAGAAGTACCAGAGAAGGACCCTCACCAGAACCTGACCATGCTGGCATCATGAGCTCAGCCGTGCAGTTTCCAGAACAGTAACAAATAAGTAAGTTCCTTATTCAGCCACCCTGTCTTTGGTTATATTTTGTGGTAACACTGACACCCTCCAAAATCCAGGGCTCCCACTATGTGCCTTCCACAGCGTGGACAAGACAAAGAATGCAAAAGCAGCACAGGGCCGTGGACCTTGTCTAGAGTCTAACTGTGGATACAAAGATGCACAATCCAGGGGGAAATTCCAACCTGGTACAAAGTCACCCTCCTGAGAAGCAGAGCTCGGGAACAGATTGGCCCCAGGAAACCATGAAAGGGCCTTTGCGGTTGGCACTGATTAGTCGCTGCTCCCAGGGGACAGCCCCCACATCCTGCCCTTGGGAAGAGGCCCGCAGGCACAAGTGAGTAGCGGCAGCACTCAGTGGCCTGCCTAGCAGCCCAACCGAATGGCTGCGGCAGAAAGTGCAGCTGATGGCAGCAGGATTCTGACAGCTGGGCAGCTAAAACCCTCCCACACCCAGGGCTCCTACTATGTGCCTTCCACAGTGCCTGTGTGCTGCAGCCTGAGAGGTGAACAGGGGAGAGCCGCAGCGAGCCCTCTGCTTTCCTCTGGAGTGAAAGCTGTCAGTCCTCCTAGGCTGGGTCTTTTCCTAATTCCTGAGAGAACAGGGGGAGAGCCTCCAGGAGCTGGAGGAAAGTTCTGACTGGCCATGAGGGCGGGAGGTACAGGGATCTAGAAACACAGGCGGAGCAAGACATTCAGCCCTCCAGGGTCAGCACAACAGTTGCGTGCATCTCTCCTCCCATTCACTTTTCTGCTCCTGGTGCCTATACTTGAAAAAAAAAATTCAAAATCAATAGTTTAATAAAATCAGCATGCTCGCTTGCTTGCAAGAATGCATGACTTGCTCCAACTATAAATATTTCTAGTGAGGAAGGACACAGGGGTGAGGCTTGGGTTAATCCCTTCAGAAGGATTAACTAGTCACCTGTGCCACCCAGTCTCACAGTGTATCCTTACCACCCAATCCTCCCCCACTCTAAAAGGCCCAAACTCAAGCAGCCCTTCCATTATTCCATGGAGTAACAATGTTAGGGGGAAGAGGGATCCTGCTGCCTAGCTATTCAACAAAGTTAGGCTAGATAAACTTTCTAATGTGATGCCAAAATTAAACAATCTACCTTAACTCTTCCCCAAAAGAAGGAACGGAGAAGAAGAATATATACTACTGAATCCCTTTACACCCCAATATTCCTATGGCCTTTTAAACAGTTTACTCAAAACGGCTGAGGGGAAAATAGTACCACAAAATTTAGATAACCAATAAGGGTTCAATTAATAATATGTGAAAACCAAAGAGTGCAGAAGAACCAAATAGTCATTCTCATCAAAAAGAAAAGAGACTAAGTTCATTCAATGAGAACCACACATGTATACAAAACTACCAGCCCATGTTACTAACTAAAAACAAAAGATCGAACTAGAAAAACATCACAAGTACTTAGGCTATTCTTGCTCTAAGGAGAGAACAATGTAAAAGCCTTAATTGGATACAGGATAAAATAAGGAAAAGAGAGAAAGAGGAGGAGGAGTAAGAAAGAGAAAGGATAAGAGGTAGGCTGTGAGATAAACCAAAACTTTCAGAACTCACAGGTGGCTCACATCATTGGAGCCAGAGGTTGAAAACGTTTTAAGCGCAATGAACAAAAGAAACACCAAGATGCTTTCATCTGGACAGTGAGAGAAGAGCAGAGCCGCCAGGAGAGCATCTCCATTGTCTGAGGACGCGGACAGGTTCACTCATGCTCAACATGTTATAATTGAGAATCAATGTGAAGCTTAAATAAACTCAGAGGGCTTACCCAGGCAGCTCTGTTCACGTCATGTTGCATTTTATTAAATGATGTGTAGAATAAGAGCCGGTTGTTTGGACCTTGGAAAACTTTATTTTAAAGCGGTATTACTGTACAATAATGGCTATGACCACAGCACTTGATCTTCATGATAAATCTCACCTTCCACAAGAGGAAACAACTGAGAAAACGAACCAGTGCCCAAGGCTGTATAGAGTAGCTGTGACATGCTGATGTGACCAGACACACTTGGACACCATGAGAATCCCTGAACATAATTTTCACAAACACAGGTAGAGGGAGGAGAATGTACCTGTAGGAGCTTTCTGATAGTGTTTGGGGGCTGGGGTTTTATCAAAGAAAGATGTGGCTATCGGAGGTGTAAAAGCAGCGGGTAGGGGATGGCTACTCAAGAGCTGTGATGGAAACCAGCTCTGAAATGCTCATCAGCAAGTACCTGTGCAGAGTGCTGGGCCTGACAAAAAAGAGGATGTGGGCAGGAGAGTACCCCAACTACCATGCTCCTAAGCATCCTAGAAGGTAGATATTGCAATTCCTTTTTAACAATAGAAACACTGGGGCTGAGAAGTATTATATATTTTTTCCAAGGTCACCTTGGGGAAATAAAAACTGATAAAGACAGGATGGAAATCTGTTTGGTAATAGTAATGCCAGGTCTATCTACCATGCCTAAGTGTATCTATTCAGTGACACATGGTCACTGAAAAAATTAAGAAAGGGGCATTCTATGCAAAGAAGACTGAATGGGACCAAGGACCAGTTTGGGTAAAGGATAAACTTGTACATAGGAAGCTGGAGTTTGCCTGAGGACAGCCTTCATACCCACGCATCTGTCCTGCAGCCACCTGGGAGACACAGAACTTTGTAAATAAGACCTAAGAAAAGAGACAAAGAGAACTGAGGTTCACAGAAGGAAGGAAAAGATGAAGGGGCATATGGAAGCACTCCATAAGGAACCAAAAGTTAAAATCCAGTAGGACCATACTTACATGCAGTATGCGTTTCTCCAAGTAAAAACACTGTTTTCTAAGATGAGCGTTTCTAAATAACATCCTACCATTTAATGCTTGGCAAATATTGCACTAATGTCAATAATTGAGATTTTTCAGAAGTGGTCCAATAAGTTCTTTTCAATGAAAAGGGGATGGCTCTTGATGGCCAGGGGAAGCGTGCTCCTGTCTGCCTTCATCCCTGCCTGATGGATGCTAAGTATGCAATCATAGGAATGTGTCCCCTTGGAGGACATTATATCAACCACGGCTTCACCTCTTTGGAAGGCAATAGCCAAGATTCAGTGGGTTTGGGAGGGAAAGGTGGCCTCTCTCTGCGGCCCACAAGAAGAACAGGGCAGCTCAGCAGGAGGGGTTTCAATGTTAGCCCTCAAGCATCTGCACCCAAAGTCCCTGTCTGCCTCAGAGCACATTTATCCCCCGATAACCTAATAGGGAGTTAGTTGCCTGTGGCAGAACTCGATTCAAAGATTTAGGATGCCAGGCGCTCAGATATCTTTCAGAATCTCTTTACACCCGAGGGAGAACAGATGTCTTTACCGTTGCTCCAGAATTTTCATCAAGGGGCTGCAAATAAATTCCCGAATCAGTGAGAACTCACATAATTTTGTTTTATTTTTGCAAAAATAAATTGCATATGCACAAATTTGAGTTGCTTTATCTTTGGTTTATACTGTGTGATTAGTGCTTCCTTAAAATTTAAATGGAAGATTTTAATCTTCTGGCAACATGTGGCTATCTATATATAAATCTTCCTGTTCAGAAGAACATGGATATATGTTAAAATTAATTAGGCACAATTCTATATTTTCCCTTTACATTTAAAAAAAAAAAACAACTCCATAGAGGGGACAGGGACCTTCACAGAGGCAGAAAGAGAAAATGGAGCAAATGATTCATCTCTGCTCTTTTCACTTCAGCAGTCAGCAGCTGGGAAACACAGTTGATCCTCATCACCCTTCAATTACAAACTAGATTCTTCCCTCAACCAGTAGCTGAAGAAGCCCTGTTGAACTCCCTTTCTTTGGGACTATCTTTGAACAAAAGCATATCCCTTTAACGAAATACTGATTCTCTGTATGTGGTGCCACCATGATCCAGTTACTTAAGAAGTGCTAGAGACCTAAGTGAATTCAATGAAATGATGAGCTGTTTGTGCTGCCCTGGATCACACCACTTACAGCTGTGTAAGTCCAAATGGAGCTGGAACCATCGTTCCTACCCTGACACAGAATCAGAAATAAAGACGGAGCCTTCTGCAATAGCAGAATGCATTCCCTTGTTAAGTCATTCAATCACTGGTGCAAATGAAGCTAATGCTCCACAGTCAGGGGTGGGAAAGTGAGCCCAACATAATGTAAAAGAATTATAAGTCCATTTTAATAAGGTAGTAATCCCCCCCCCAGATATCAACATTAATATGCAATTTATTTTTAGAGTAATATCGAGTTATTTTTCTTTACCAACCCAGCTGTTGAATAACACTTGTCAAAGATGTCAAAATGTCTTTCAACATTTAGACAGTCACCTAGCCATTATTCCTGCGGGATGCATGTGTGGCCGAAAGAATCAAATTTGACAGATGCAAAAAAAATATATATAATATATCTGTATGGAAAATACAAGTCCCCATTTCCCAGTCATCTACTCCAGCAATTTCCCTACCATTTTGCACTGGAATATAACCAAACATCTCAAAGGAAAGAATGGATTCAGGCTTTTTCACAATTGCTACTACACATGTAGACTTTCAATTCTTTATGATACTCATAACCCATAAACACTGTATTAATTCTAGGAGTTAAGAACCCAGAGCCTAGAAACTAGACAGGTGATGCGTGTTCTATCCATCTAGCATGCTCTATCCACTGATCTCTTCTAGAGAAACCATCAGGACCACACTTCTTACTGAAGCAAAGTAGTCCTGGACCCACAGCTGTCTAGAACAGGAGAGAACACTAGCATCCCTAAGATTTTCTGGCACGAGGGCTTTTACCAGTAGAATGCTTCATTCCTTCTTCCAGAGTAGGTCCATTCATAGATGGTCAACTAGACTACAGAGACAAAAAGGAGGAGCAGGAACAGAGCCAAAATGGGAATGCTGAGCCATGTTAATGGTAAAGAAGTAAAATGTGGATCAATTAAAAATAGGTAGTGCAGATACATCTTGGGGCTACAACAGATCATGAACAATTTTCTTGCTTCTGAGGTAAGTCTTGTCTCCAGGAGGGCTGGCCAGACTACTTTCTCATCGTAAGAGGCCCATGGTCTTTCATCTGACTCTAACTGCTATTCTCCCCCAAAACAAACACACACACACACACACACACACACACACACACATCACATTCATCTCTCTAAGCAGTGTTATTCTAAAGCATAAGTATTTGGGAATGTGGAGGGACATCTTGGTTGATACAATTATTTTGTTAAGAGTAACATGAGCATTTAGAGATCAGGGATGCTAAACATCCTATCCTGGACAGGAAACTTCAACATGATTCAGTCTACCAAAATGTTAACCATACTCCTCCAATATTCAGGGCAAAAGTAGGTAAGAAAAGTTACACTGAAGAGAAGAGGGCAGACAAAACACCTACAACTAACATCATTTGATGGTAAGAAACTAAAAGCTCTCCCCCTAAGTTCAGGATGAAGGTAAGGATGTCTCTAACACTATTTATTTTCAACATTGTATAGAAAAATACTAACTAAAGTAGTAAGACAAGAAAAGAAAATTAAAAGTATAAAGATTGGGAGGAAATAAACTACCTTTGTTCACAAAAATGTCAACATTGTCTATGTAGAAAATCTGAAAAAAAATGACAAAAACAAAACTAAAGAACAACAACCACCAAAAACCCTCCTGGAACAAGATAAGTGAATATAGCAAGGTTACAGGATACAAGGTTATATATATATAAGTCAATTGCTTTCTTATATACCTGCAATGAACAAGAAAATTTGAAATTAAAAACACAATGTATTGCTTTGGCTATTCTGGGTCTTTAATCCTTCATATGAATTTTAGGACTGTTTTTTTCTAGTTCTATGAGGAATGTCATTGGTATGTTGATGGGGATCACATTGAATCTGTAGATTACTTTAAGTAGTATGGTCATTTTGACAATATTAATTCTGCCTATCCAAGAACAGGGGAGGTGTTTCCATCTTCTGAGGTCTTTAATTTCTTTCTTCGATGTTCTAAAATTTTCATCATAAAGGTCTGTCACCTCTTTGCTTATATTTATTCCCGAGTCTTTTTAAAACATTTTTGAGGTCATTGTAAATAGAATTGTTTTCCTTATTTCTTTCCCAGTAGATTCATTACTGAAATGTAAAAAAGCTATTGATTTTGTTGATCTTGTATCTTGTGCCTTTGCTAAATTTGTTTATCAGTTCTAGAAGCCTTCTGGTAGAATTTGCTGTGTCTTCTAATTATAGGATCATGTATTAGTCAGGTTTACATCTCTGTGATGAAAATGCCCAACAAGACTAACTTAGAAGAGGAAAAGTTTATTTTGGGCTCAAGGTTTCTGAGATTCAATCCATGATCAGCCAACTCCATCACTCTGGGCCTGAGGGGAGGCAGAACATCATGGTGGAAGGTTAGAAAAAGCAGAGGACATCTGCTGACCTCACGGTGGTCGTCATAGGGAAGATGAACCCTTCCAAAGTATGTCCTCAGTGACCCTCTTCTTCTAGCCATGACCTACCTGTCCACAGTTACCACCCAGTAGTTCATTCAAACTAGATAGACTGATTAGGTTACAGCTCTTATAATCCAATCATTTTGCCCCTGAATATTCCTACACTGATATAGGAGCTTTGGGAGGGACACCTCATATCTAAATCATAACGGATCATGTCATCAGCAAACAGAGATAATATAATTTCTTCTTTTACTATTTGTATCTCTTGCCTAATTGCTCTGACTAATGTTTCAATAACTATTCTGAATAGAATAATAATAATAATCAATGCTGAGAGTGGACATCCATATCTTATTCCTTATTTTAGAGGAAATGCTTTGTTTTTCTTCATTATGATGTTGGCTTTCAGTTTGTCATATATATGACCTTTACAATGTTGAAGTAAGTTTCTTCTGTTTCTAGTTTCTTCAGTGTTTTCAACATGAATGGGTACTGCATTTTATCAAAGGCTTTTTCTGCATATATTGAGATGAACTTGTGGGGGATTTTTTTCTGCTTAATTCTGTTTATGTAATGAATTATATTTGTTGATTTGTGTATGTTGAGCAAACCTTGCATCCTTGGAATTAAACCCACTGGATCATGGTGTATTATCTTCTCAGAATGTGTTTTTGAATGCAGATTTCTAATATTTTATTAAGGATTTTTGCATCTACGTTCATGAGGGATATCAGTCTATAATTTTCTTACCTTAATGTACCTTTATCCTTTATGTGGTTTTAGTATCAGCTCTTATAATCTGGGTCTTTAATCCTTCCATATGAATTTTAGAACTGTTTTTGCTAGTTCTATGAGGAATGTCATTGGTATTCATAGAATAAATTTTAAGAGTGTTCCTTACCTCTATATTTCATTGAATAATCTGAGAAGGCTTGGTACTAGTTCTTCTTTAAAGGTCTGATTGTATCTTGTGCCTTTGCACAAGATAGAACTCACCTGAGAATTCATCTGGTCCCATGCTTCCCTTTGTTGAAAGACTTTTAATTACTGCTTTAATCTCATTGTTTGATATTGGCTGGTTTATATTTTTTATATCCTTTTGGTTCAATTTGGCTAGGTCATATGTTTCTAGAAATCTGTCAGTATCTTCTGTAATTTCTGACTTATTGGAATATAGATTTGCAAGAAGTTCTCCTAATGATCTTCTGGATTTCAGAAGTGTCTGATGATATCTTCTTTTTCATCTCAATTTTGTTGATTTGGGTCTTCTCTTTGTTTTGGTTAGTTTGAATAAGGGTTTATCAATTGTGCTTATCTTTTCAAAGGATCTTCTCTTTGTTACATTGATCCTTTGTGTTTTTCAGTTTTCTATTTCATTAATTTAGGCTCTGACCTTAATTATTTCCTCTCTTCTACTGGTTTTGGAATTAGTTCTTACATTTCTAGGGCTTCAGATGAAACATTAGATTGTTTACTTGTGATCTGTTTTTTTTTTTTTTTTTTTTTTAATGTAGGGATTCGATGCCACCAACTCTCTTCTTAGAATTGCCTTCATAGTGTCCCAGGGATTTTGATTTCTCTCCTGACTTCTTCTATGACCATTCCTCATTCGAAAGCATCCTGTTCATTCTCCATGTGTTAAAATAAACACAGTATAATTTATGTTAGTACCCCCAATAATCAAATATATAGGTATATATCTTAAAGTACATAAGTGTACGAGGAAAACTAAAATAAAAGAAAAATGTAAAAATTAAAAAAAAATAAAAGAACAACTAAATAAGTGGAGAGCTATCCCATGTTTGTGGACTGGAAGACTTAATAATATGTCATTTCTTCCTAACTTGATCTACAGAGTCAATGCGATTCCAATAAAAATCCCAGTAGGTTATTTTGAGGCTATCAACAAACTGATTCAAATATTTACATGGAGAAGCAAAAGAACTTGGAATAGCCAACACAATATTGAAGAAAAAAAGCTGGAGGACTGAGATTACATGACTTCAAGACTTACTGTAAAGTTATAATAATCAATAGAGTATGGCATTAGAGAAGGAACAGACATATAAATCAATGAAACAGAATAAAGAGCCCCAAAATAGACCCATATAAACATGAGCAGCTGATCTTTGATAAAGGAGTGATATCAATACAATGGAGCAAAAAGTCTTTTCAGAACAACCAGACATCCATATGCAAAAAGGAAAAAAAAAATAGATACAGACCTTATACACTTCAAAACTGAAAATGAATCACAGACTTAAATGCAAAACATAAAACTACGTGTAGAAGATAGGAGAAAACCTAAATGACTTTGGGTAAGGTAGAAATAAAGCCAAAGACAAAACCCATAAGAGAATTAATTGATAATCTGGACTTTATTAAAATCTAAAATTTTGCCCTCTAAAAGGCAATGGTAAGAGAATGAGAAGACAACCTACAGACTACAAGAAAATACTTGCAAAAGCATATCTGATGAAAGATTGATACACACAATATACAAAGAGCTCTTAAAACTCAACAATAAGATTAACAATATGATATTTTAAAATAAGCCAAAGATCTTAATAGACACCTTACCACAAAAAGACACCCCAAGGGCTAATATGCACATGAAAAGATGTTCCATATCATGTTATCAGGGAAATGGAAATTTAAGCAATAATGAAATACCACTCAGACCTATTAGAATGGCCAATATCCACAACAGTGACAATTCCAAATGGTGCAGCAACAGAAATTCATTCACTGTTGGTGGGAATGCAAAATGGTACCGCCACTTTAGAAGAGAGTTTGGCTTATAAAACAAAATATACTCTTACCACATGATTCTCCCAGTCATGCTCCTTGGAATTCACCCTCAGGAGGTGAAAACTTATGTCCACAAAAACCTGTACATGGATATTTAGAACAACTATATTCATAACTGACAAAACTTGGAAGCAATCAAGATATCCTTCGTAGGTGAATATAAAAATAAACCGTGTACATCAGATGATGGAATGTTCTTTGGTACTAAAAAGCTATCAAACCATGAAAAGACATGGAGGAAATTTAAATGCATATTACTAAAAGAAAGCACCAATATGAAAAGGCTACATACTATACAGTTCCAACTATATCACTTCTGGAAAAAGCCAAAATAGAAAAAATAATAAATATCAAGAGTTTCCAGGGGGTTGGTGGGGTGAAGTGGGGAAAGGAGATATGAATGGGAACACAGTATTTTTAGGGCACAGTGGTGCACACCTGTAATCCCAGCAACTTGAGAGGCTGAGGCAAGAGGATCACCAGTCTCAGCAGCCTCTTCAACTTAGTGAGGCCCTAAGCAACTTAGTGAGACCCTGTCTCAAAATAAAAATTAAAAAGGGATGGGGGAGTAGCTCAATGGTAAAATGCCCCAGGGTTCAATCCCCAGTACCAAAAAAATAAAATAAAATATAAAATAAAATGATACTATAATAGTGTGTACACATCATTATACATTGACCCACACCCCAAAAATACACAATCCCAAGAGTGAATTATAATGTAAACTATGGTCTTTGGGTGATGGCGATGTTCCAAAATAGGCTCATCAGTTGTAACAAATGTGCCATCCCTGTAGGAGATGCTGATAACAGGGAGACTATACAAGTGTAGAAGCAGAGTATAGAGGAAATCCTTGTACCTTTATTTTGCTTAAACTTAAAACTGGATTCAAAAAAATGAAGTCTTTTTAAAAATAAAGGGAGCCAGAGGTACAGTGCACACCTGTAGTTCCAGCTATTCAGGAAGCCCAGACAGGAGGATTGTCTGGGCAAGAGAGAGCGAGAGAGAGCAAGAGAGAGAAAGACAATAAAATGCAGTCCATCAGAAGTACCAGTTAAGGCTATCCAAGAATCAATGCCAGTCCCCACCCCACTCCAACAATAATATTCATGGCACACAAACTCCTTCTCCTTCCCTCTACCATGCAAAACAGTTTTGGGCTTAGTTAGCTTTGAATCATGTATTTTTAAAAGTGTGTCTTATTTCCATATCTTTCCAATTGTTCTAATAAGGACAATTTCTGAGCAATACTGGTAATATTAATAGATAATATCAACTTAAAAATTCTTCCATGTTGCTAAAGGGCTTAATTAGTAAATGTGTGCTGTAATATGTCTGTTGGAAAATCTGCTTTAGTGACTAATTCTTCAGGGGATAACTCCTCAGAGGTTGAGCTTGTGAATTAATACTCTCTTATGAAACACTTTTTTGAGCCAAGTTGGGGCTTAGAAGAGGGAGAAGTGAAAATTCTCTTGTCACCTCTTCCAGACTCTTTGTAAAGCTCTAGGCAATATCAAGAGAGACATTCTGTACAAACAAGCCTCACCACTGAGGGTCAGGACGCGGAGAGACCAAATGGAAAGAGACAGCTCAGCAGCCTTGGATTAAAGGGCAAATATTTTACAGTCAGTGTAGTCGATTACGTCAGACAGACAGACAGACCCAGGGCACTTTTTGTAGCAGATGGATACTGTAGCAAGGTAAAAAGTTCAGCACCATACACTTACAGACTGAAAGTATTCCCAGGAAGGAAACATTTGGTTTTGAAAGAATTGTTTTAATGGAGTTGAGAGGTCTCGTTATAACTATCACTACAAATGTGGGTTTCCAGCAAATAGGAATCTTTACAGACTGAAGCAGTGCTAGCCAACAGAACTCTCATGATGGACATGCTCTATATTTGCACTGTGCAAGATGGTAGCCACTAACCACAAGCGGCTGCAGAGCAATGTGAAATGTGGCTAGTGCAAATGAAGAACTGAATTTTAACTTGAATCAATTTTAACAAAAGAGCCACATGTGGGTAGCAGCTACTATACTGTATAATTATAGGAAAGGGCTTAGAACATGATTTGGGTTATTACAAGAAAATCTCATGTACATTCTTACCACCTGGAAAAATACTTTATCAGTTCCTTCACTACACACACACACACACACACACACACACACACACTTTGTAGGTTGTTACTACACCAGAAACCACCAGACAGAGCAGTGCTTCTCAAATTTTAGCATCCATCAGAATTCCCTGGGTGTCCTTTTAAACACCCATTAAAAGGCCCACTCCTAGAGATTCTGATTTGTTAGGTCTGTACATATCTAATAGGTACCCAGGTAACTCTAATGTTACTGGTCCAGGGACCACAATTTGAGTGGCTCTTAAAAAAAACCCCTTTCAACATCAAACATCAGCCTACTCCTACCAAAGTAAAGCTTCTTTCACTTGTCACATGTCTTCCACGTAGAAGTGCCTCTTTCATCTAGGCACGTAGAATCCTTCTCAAGCATTCTTAAAGTTTTGCTTCACATATAGGATTATAAGTGCGTGGCAGACGGCAAATAAGCAAGACCCCCTACAATGACTTCTCTGCATATTAGATCCAGAATAGAGTGCAGTTGGTATAAATTTTGTGAACAAGTCTAATAACCACAGGGACCAGAAACTTAGTAAGGGGGGAATTCAAATATGTCAGGACAGTTTACATCAAATCCCTGCACTGGCCCTATCTTAGAGAGATGAACTGAGGCTCTTTACTAAAATAATGTGGATTACTTCAGATCAAGCCAAAATCACAGCTTCCTACACCATTTCAACACATAGCACTGGAAACATCAAAAAAAACACGTGCTGTATTTAAACATTTTATTAATCCCTCCAAGGTCAGATATTGAAGATAATAACCCTTTTCCATATCCCTCCCCCCTGCAAAAAAAGAAGAAGAAGGAATAGAAATATAAAGGTTCTGTAATAAAAGCAAATCTCTCCAGTCTCTGGTCTTTATTACATTACTTGCAAAAAAAATTGGTCTGGGACAGCAGTCATTTGGGAAAATATCTTTCTTCTGGAGGTTATGTCTTTCTGTCCTTTGGTCTAATTATACATGAGTCACTTTAACAGTAAGAGATCACCTGACTGTCAAATGCAATTTCCTTGACTGCTCTTCTGAACAACCTTCTTTCTGCCTCACCCACCCTTCCTTTCTTTGCAAAGGGAAGCCTTCCTCCAGAATAGACCGCTGCAATGAACTAGAAGGTGACACTTTCAAGGAAAATTGGAAATCCAGCACTGTTCATCATTTCCCCCACTACTAACCCAGCCCTCTTCAAACTCTCCCAGTTCCTGTCACTACCATCAGAAGGATCAGGAGTGATTCTTGGGGTCCTAAAAATCTGGGGGGACAGTTGTTAAGCATTTACAAAGCCCCCAGGTAGTCAGTCAGTCATACGGTATTATGTGTATTACTTCCTGGGGCTGCCAAGGTATTAAGGTGTTTGTAGGTACAGACAGGGAAACGGAAGCAAAATAAAGTTCAATGTTTAGGACACAGGCCCAGAGAAACTTGGAGCGAGATTAACCCCTGTATTCTTCAGCTGTGGTTCTCAATCAGGACAATTTAGCTCCCCAGGAAACATTCTGCCATGTTTGGAGATGTTTTAGAGAGTCATAACCATTGGGGGAGTCACCAGCATTTAGTGGTTAGCGGCTAAACCTCCTACAATGACATAGGACAGCTGACACTAGAACTGCCTGTTTCAAAACATCAATACCACAAAGGCTGGAAACCCCTGGTGCCCCAGCATCTCCCGCATGACTTCCTTTGGCCCCTCATCAATGGTTTAATATGGCTTCCTCTACAATTTGATCCTTGTCCAGCATTTCCATAGAAACATGCCAGTCAAGTGCTATCTATCTATATGTGAGCCAACGAGGGAGGCTAGCAAAGCCTGGCTCCATGATCATGAGAAAACCTAGCAAAGGCCAGTTCCTCTTGAGAGCACCCTCCAGGCCTCTGCTGAGGTCTGCATCCAGCCACTCACCTGGACTCCCGCGCATGGCTGGCATGCTTAGCAGCTGCCTCTCCCTTCCTGTTTTGCTTATCTCCAATCGCGCACATCACTTGAGAGCAGTAATGATGTACGTTTATGGGAATCTCCAGAGATCTGCAGCCCTTAATTGTCTATTTTGTTCAGTAAATTGTACTCATTACTGAGCCACATGAGGCACCTAAGTACATCAGCCTTTCTGGGTGCCCTCTGTTGGAGCCTGGGTAATGGAACATTATCTAGCAAGGCCTCTGCAGTATTGAATCCAGCTGCTTAAAACAATCCTCTACCTGGTTTTTCAGCTGATACTTCTTTTTTTGTAACTTCCAGTCCCTCTTTCTTAACCATCCTTAGGTCAGCTTAGATTAGCATTAATCATAATTTTCTTTTCAATTAGTTTGGTTTGAGTTTAAGCTCTAGAAGTTGGAGAGCTCAGAGAGACAGTGGTGTCTTTTCAACCCTTCCTTCCTGGACTTCCACCTGAGCTCTGAGAAGGGCACACCCAACAGTGGAGGCTTCTGCTGGTCTTGAAAATCTTCAGCGTAAACAATTACTCAGAGTCAGCTTTGGGTATGATGTGGCCACATGCACCAGGGGCTACAAGCAGATGGAGAATGAGTGGGCATGTGGCTTCCGGTGACACTGGATGAAATAAAGCGGAACAGACTGAACCATGTGATTTGTTAGTGCTAATACACTCCAGACCAGGAAGCTATTTCCTCCGTGGAGAAAAAAAAAATGATCAGCAAAGGAAAAGTTAAGCAGAGTGATCTGTGGAGAAAGAGGATAGCGGGCAAGAGAAATATGAGAGAGCAGAGCTAACGATATGATTAGCTTCAAGAAAAAGGCTACCAGATCCCATTCCCCCTTCTACAGAACCCCATAGAGAGGCCCAGTAACCCTTCCCATAGAAATCACCTCCCATATGAACTCACTAAAAATTCCTGTGCTGAGACATTTCCACACACAGAATCCATAGCATCTCCTGGAACACAATGTTCTCTTTATAATTGCTGATTTGCATGGTGTCTGTGAGTCAAATCAATAAAGCTGTGGGAGCCTTTCATAGGCAGGGCGTCCCACTTCACTGACTCCAGAAGCCTGGTGAGACAAGAGCCCCCGTGACTTGGCAAAGCCAGAGAAACAATGGCAAGGAGAGCCTTTGCCTTACCCTGGAGTAGAGGGTGTGGAAGCCTTCAAACGCGCTTACATCCTCACGACCCATCGGCTCTGCTGTTCGCCACTCGCTCACTTCTGCATGTTGGACCTCGACCAGTGGATCACCAACTGCCAAGTAAAAAAATGCATGACTGCATCAGTCCAAGTGCCACAAGAAAGCAGGGAGCTGAAAATCCAAACCTTGGTTCTTGTGTTTCAACAAAAGAAAATTTGAACTCAATACCAAAAGTCATGCAAGAGAACTTAGAATAGGTAAAAGTAAAGTAAAAGCAAAGTGAGGCTTAGGCAGAAAGCACTCTTGAGAGAGTGAGAGAGAGAGAGAGAGAGAGAGAGAGAGAGCGGGCCATCTCTGAGCAGAGAGCAACAATGCAGACAACACTACCTCCAAATGTATTACTGTTTGCTGTTTGCCAGGAGAGTTGGGGACCATCTTCTGTGGACCCTGTCAAGAGTTAGTCCCATTAATCCTTTTATTTTGAGGTATTTTCCCATTAGCTCCTTTGCTCCTGTTTATTTTCTACAATTAACTACCACCGTTTGCTTTCTCCTCTACTTTGGAAGTAAGTTTAAAGAAGACCCTAAAGTAATTTAAAGAACACTTGTGACCATGCCGTGCATTTCACTGCTCATTGCTAGCTGCTACCTAACACAAGGACCCACCACTCAAGTCTCAAGCCACTGTTTGAGTGAGTTTGTTAGAGTAGTCCAAGTGCTTAACTCACAGACCCAAACCTCTATTAATGATTTGGGCTCAATAAAAGTTCAGTATTGGTTCCTGTATGCACACAGGATGGGTGGAGGTCAATTAGTGGGGTGGCATAATACAGTGATCCAGGTACACAGGCTGAAGCAGGTCTGCATCTTTAAATCATAAGTTCCGAGAGGTTCTTTCCATTCTAGCCAGCTAGGAATGGGAAAGGGAATTTGCATCTGTGTGTGGTCTCCCTTTCCTGCTTAAACTGGTTTACAGCACTTTTTCCACTTCCATGCACATTCTGTTGGTTGGTTAAAACTCAATCACACAGCCACACCTAATCCCATGGGTTGAGCAACTAGCAATCTTTACCATACAAGGCTGATTCCAGCCCAGTCAAGAAGATAACTTTAAGGTTAGAGCAGGGAGTTCTGGGTAAGACATGAGCACACTAACTTTGACTTAAGTTACTTAACTCTAGGTCTCAGTTTCCTCATCTGTAAAATGCCCTGCCTCCCTCCCAGGGCCAAGGGAAGATTCAAAATGAAATCAAGCAGCTCTTCTCAGACTTTCATGTGCATGCGAACAGTCTAGGCATTTTGATAAAATCTAGATTCTGATTTGGTGATGTCAGTTTCATGGGTGAGGCCTGATCTACTGCATTTCTAATAAGTTCCCAAATGATGTCAACGCTGCCGTCCTCTGCCCACACTTTGAATAGAAAAGAGATGCAGGATTAGAGAATATTTTCATAAATTTTATACACAAAGTGACTTGCAGATATAAAGAATTCTTGCAGTGATAATCACCTGAATAGATTGTAAATGAGTTCCTGGCTTAGCCAGCATTTTAAAGATGCATTCAGTCTAGAATTTCATAGAGTCATAAAATTTTCAAACAAGAAAAAAGTTAAGTAGTCACTGCTCTCTTTCCTTTTGGTCAGACAAGGAAACTCAGAGAAGTCAGTGTTGGCCTCTGCTCCAATTTCAAAATCACTTAGCAGTATGCCAGGACTAGAATACAGAAATTGGTCTTTTCTCTTTATTACATAAACTTGATCAATAACCTCCTAAAGAATACATAATGTTTAATTCTCCAGCTAAAGAAAGAACAAATATTACTCTGGCCTATTCTCCAAAAAAATCCCAGAAGGTGGCATTCACCTGCAAGGATCACCACAGGTCTCAGTGCCGGCAAGTGTCACAGGACACAGATCAAGAGATTTTCAAGAAAACATCCCTTGCAATGCAATGATTCTCTGCCAAAATTAATTTCTCATGTATCCAAAATGGGGGTGGAACACAAGATAACCTCTGCGTTCCTTCTGGCAAAAAAACATTTTTTTTTTTTTTTTACTTTCAAAATATACAAACTCTGAGTCAGTGCTAATTGGTGACAATTAGTAAAAGGAGAGAATTAGGGATTGCAAATAGTAAAGGGACATAAAATAATGGACTAAAGAGGAACACTGGTTTCCGTGTTACACCGTGGGTACAAATAAAGGAATGAAAGGAATTTTTGTTTACTCCTTGCCATGTAAATTATTCTGCATCTTTAAGATCTTGGTGGGTCCTAGGAACTTACAATAGAACATGAGATGTAGTACCTCACTAGTGAAAGAGTCAAAATTCCAAGTCATAAATCAGAAAGGCAATAATATGTGGAAATAAAATTAGATTGTGGGAGATGGGAGCTCCTTGGTATGCACATCATCACCAATAAAACAAGTGAACTTGAAAGTGTTTGAGGGAAATTAGGAGAGTACCTATTAAGCAAGGAATGATGAATGAAAATGGAAATCAATACTTGCATATCCATTATTAACTTCAAATGGGGTAAAATGCTATTCTTAGCATCTTCTTATGGTGACCAATTTCAAACATTTTAATGAAGGTAAAATGTTCCTAAAAACTTCCACGGGTTTATTCCTAGACTCTACCCCAACACTATTTCGCCATAATGTCCTTGTTCCACAACTGAGAGGTCTTCCATCTTGGCAATTTCCAGAGTCTAATCTAGACTCTAGACACCTTACCTTATTTTTGTGTGGTAGACCCTTTTGCTAGACTGTTGAAGCCCAAGGACTCCCTTCTCAGAATAACTGTTGGACTGCAGGTAAGATAAAGTGCACAAAATAACTAATTAAGTGAATTATATGTAAATGCTCTCCTGTCCACACAGACTTGGGGAGTCCACGGACCCAACTTAAGAATATCTGATTGGAGGATGACTATTCTAGAATGATGGAAGTTTTTTCTTACAGGAAAGAATATGCAGAAAAGTTTTAAAACTCATTGATACACAGCAAAACAATCCTCAGTAAGTGAAGAAAAGAAAGAGTTGCAAAGAAAAGCCTGACCTTCGATTTCTGCCTATACTAAAGCTATTCATGCTGGGGCTTTAAAATCCTGTATCAAGAAATTCCTCAAAGGACTTTCTTGACCCATTCCTGCAGACATAGCATTTTCTGTGTCCTGATGTCACAGAACACAGGTGAAGGAAGGTGACATTGGAGAAGAGAAGACTGTAGTGAGTCCTGTATTTGGGTCCTAATCCCCCGACCGATTCTTTGCTACAAACCAACTTCTGAGGTCAACTCATGCATCTCTGAGTTGAAACTCCCTGTCTAAAAAAATGAGCAGGTTAAGTTAGACCATCTCCAACATTTTCTCCAACTCTGACCTGTCAGGATTCTGACACTGCACCACCATTTCTCTGGGAAGAAACATTAATAAGATTTCTTTTTACCCCAGGTCCAAAGTAGGAACAAAGCTTCTATATTAAGAAATTTCCAGAGGATTCAGAAATGTCTTCTGAGAATCACCTAAGCATAACTTTAAACCTAGAAGGGACACCCTCTCACCAAACCCAGTAAACAGGTGAGGAAAATGAGGCCCAGAGAGGCAGAGATTTATTTGTGGTCATATCATGAGGTATCACTAATGCTATTGTGACTACTACTATCAGCACCAGCGGAATTTTAGGACTTGGTGTGGGTATTCAAAACCAGCTCCTCAGTTCACTTGTAAAGAGACAGAAATAAAACTGAAATAAGCTGAGGCATGAGATGGGGACTGCACAAGGTAGCAGGTGACTGGGGTAAGGGCACCCAGAGGCAACGTGGTATACCTCAGGCAAGGTCAGAGCTGAGGTCCTTGGTCTGCACTATGCCCTCTTCATCACTGGGAAAAACACCTACCTCCTTCAAATATCATGTCTAAAAATTCCATCTCAAATAATAGTCCCTACTAGTCAAAGAACAAGCATAATTATTTCAAAATGGGGGAGGAAGATACATATGTGAACCCTCACTAATAAGAATAATAAAACCAAAGTTCAAGTTTTGGGTGGTTAATACCATCTTGAAAGAACAGCATTAGTTAAGAAAAATCTAAAAGAAACTTTGTAGTTTAAAAGAAACTTGAAATAACTTTGACCTATCTTCTGTGGCCAGCCCTGAAGTCTAGTAATTACTCCACAGCACTTTTAATAATACATTCACTGCTATCTTCAGAATATGTAATTATTGGCTTGTTGGTCAAGTTTAGAAATCATACGACTATTTCCATAGTCCCATCCATTGTAGAGATTAACTTTACATGAAATAAATACAAATAATGAAACTGTTGGAAATTTTGATCAGATCATGATCTAAATATGTTTCATCGACCAACAATACACATGCAGAATGCTTTTAAACTTATGCTTTGATGCTTAATCGTCTATTTACCCTCTGCCTTCTGCCCTCAAAAACACATGGGAAGTAATCACAATAAGGCACATTACCTCTATCTCATATAATGAGCTATGGCTTTCAGAACCATTTTCTTTGAGCCAGGCATGGTGGCACACGCCTGTAATCCCAGCACTGAAGAGGCTGAGGCAGGAGGCTTCCAAATTGGAGGCTAGTCTCAGCAATGTAACAAGACTTTGTCTCAAAATAAAAAATAAAAAGGACTGGGGATGTAGCTACATGGTAGAATACCCTGGTTCAATCCCCAGCACACAGGCACAAATATTTTCTTTGAGATTCTCTTTGAAAGCTTGCAGAGCCTTTCAAAATCCAGATTTAGAGACTCCATCTACACTGCTGGTTTAACAACTCCATAGCCCAGCTTCTTCTGGAATTCCCAGAGGCAGCAGTGCCATCTACTGGTAGGGAGGGTACAACTTGTTTTCTGAAGCCTGTGCTTAACACGAACCGAGGACCGAAAGAACAGCAGTAGAGATTTGTCTTTGTGAGGCTTTTTTTTCTAGAGCACATTGCAAGAAAAACTGATGCTTACAGCCCGAGGGAGACACGTAACCTCCACAGGACCCTCCGTAATATGAACCACAGGTCCTCTGGAAACCATATGAAGCCCAGCCAGGATAATTAATACTGAGGCAGCTCTGTCTGGAAATGCCCTCTCAAGGCTCCAAAGGCAAGCGGCAGAGCCTCACTGAACTCAACATTTCCAGCCTCTTTCCCCCAGTGCTTCCCTATCAGATGATCTCACCCCAGTGCTCCCACCTGTGGCCGCTTTTTCCAGCTTTATCTTACAGCCTGCACCCTAAGGACGGTGCTCAGAGCTTTTCAACATGAAGGCTCTTAATGTTTACACAATGTGACACAGATCCTCCTCAAAGGACATTAGTGCTTAGGCATGCAGGTGGGACTTTAATCTCTCTCATTAGCTCTTCATCCTCCCTGTCCCTGACCCAGGGCGCAGAAAGGAAATAAATTTGTTGTTCCCTTGAAAGTAACACTAGTGGGCTTTTATTGAATCAGAGAATAAAACTTTGTTCCTAAAGGTCGCTGAGGTATATTGCTTCCCTTGAGTTGAACTAAACCTGCCAATCTTCCTGTTGCCCTGGCACAACCTAATCAATGTTTCTCAACTGTTGGAAACCCTGCCACTGTTTAAACAAACATTGTATGCCCTTTGTGTAGTTTATATACAAAAAAATTTACATTTTTCTCTAAAAACAAAAGTGCATGGCTTTCTTAAACTATGCCATCTACTTCACCCTTTAAATTCTCTTCCCCACTACATACCAGCTTAAGAAAAAAAAAAAGAAAGAAAAAGAAAAACACAAAGTTCTTAAATACTTCCACCAATCTGCTTTGTGTTCCAATCCATCAGGTGACAATCTGTATTTCACTTTACAAGGGTCATTTGTGAAGTACCATTGAGCTTCACAGCAATTTCTGTTCTTTCACATTCCTTCATCTCAGAAAACCACCAAAATTTGACTTGCTGTAGTTGATAAACCTGAAGCTGATATCCCTAACAAATTGAAGTGTCACTTCCTCAAAAAAAGATTTTTTAACTCGCTTGTAAATTGAATTTTCAGCAAAGGAAGACATTTCACAAGTATGGGGTGTGTCTTAGATGTCTGAATATCAGATTGTTTCCTAAAGAAACACAACTCTGTAGGAAGGATAGAGTACCAAAGGGCTTTGAAGTGGTATCAGGATGACTCTGAGAAGTCTGGTGAAGATTCTTGTTCCATCTCATACCAGAGTAAGTCCTGACGGTTGAACCATTTCTTACTGGGTAGTTGCCAGGTATATCCAACCAAATACTTAACCAGTGGAACACGGAAGGGACTTTGTATGTTTCACTATAAGATATACCATATGCCCTTGCTATTGCTAGTCTGGGGAGATGGAGTAGAGGTGGGGGATACCTTGCAGAGTTTAACCAGCTCCTAAACTCCTGGACACGCCCTCACCCTTTTAAAGTATGATTCAAAGTATGACTTAAGGGCTGGAGTTGTGGCTCAGTGGTTGAGTTCTTGGCTGGCATGCGTGAGACACTGGGTTCCATCCTCAGCACCACATAAAAATGAAATAAAAATATTGTGTATCCACCTACAGCTAAAACGTAAATATTAAAATTTTAAAAAGTATGACTTAAGGGAGATATCCCCCCTCCCCCACCACAACTCTTCTGGCAGCCAAATGGTTTAAACATACACTTTTCAAAGAATTAAGGAGGTCTGAGTAGGTTCAATTTAGACCTTGCCTTGCCTCTCCCCATAGCCCATTAACATGCTGAAAATAAGTAGTCACTTGGGCAGCACTAGAAATTTACAGAAAATTACTCCCCCCCTCTCACACACCCCCTTCTTATATTCTTAAAGAAGAATCTCAGTGTGATGGTCTGGTCTGCAGTTCACTGCAGGCATTTCCCTCCTCACCATTTACCAGCCATCAGTTACGCTCTATCTGTAATTCTTTTTTTGTAGCCTCTCATTGAGACCGGCTCCATCAGTGCCCAACTGCTTTTAATTTATTTTTCTTTCTTTCTTTTCTTTTTTTCTCGTTTCTTTTTAGTCTCTTAACAAATGTCTGGATTTCTTCAGCAGGCTCAAGGCGATCATTTCGGTGAAACTCTGGGCTGAGAGCTGGCGTTCCCGGTCCAGCGGGCAGCCTTCTCGGAGCAGCACCCGGGGTTCCGTGCACCCACGATGCACCCACCCGTGCCAAGACTGGCGGCTCTCCTTCGCACAGCTGCGCTAGGAATTCGGCTTCGCTCGCAGCAGCCACCGGATTAGTTCGAGTCCCAGGGGCTCGGCCAAAGTGACAGTACATTTTTTTTTTTTCCTACTGTTCTCCCATGTGACAGGTCCCACTGCACGAAAGCCACCTTCTGTCTAGCCCAAGTCCAGCGCCCGTGACGCCCCCGCCCCGCCACCCGCACCCTTTACCTGGGGAGGGGACCGATGCCAGCATCCCTCCGGGCGGGAAACAAAGGCGCAGGCGAGAATGCCAGGTGGGCAACCCCCTCGGGCAGAACCCGCAGCGCAGTGGGGAGGATGGGGAGGTGCATCAAAGGGTAGGAAAAGGGAAACCGAGGCAACGACAGAAGCGGCTGAGCTGGGACTGCATCCTCCCCACAGCCGGGCTCCTGGGGCAGGCGGACCCCAGACCTCCCCTGCCCCGCCCAGCTCTGCCCACCCCGGTTTGCGGGAGCGGGCATGGGAGAGACTGGGGGACTGGCCGCTGGCTCTGCTTACCTCCGGAGAAGCGCTCCGGCTCCCTCCGACGGCTCGGGAGAAAGCCCCGCCGCTCGCGCACGCGCACTCGCGCTCTCGCGCCTTCGCCCCTCTAGCCCCCGCGCGCTCCCCTCCGACCGGGCTCTAGCCCGCCCCGGCCCTGTCCGTCAGCGTCCGCGAGAGCCAATCCGGTCGCATGGAATGCCCAGCGCCGGTCACGTGTCCAAACCAGCCAATCACCAAATTGCCCTCGGCAGCGCCCGCTCCGATGTCCCTAGGGGTTCGGTTGCTACCGCGCTGAGCCGGTGCGAGGCTGGCACAAAGGGCTGAGTCTCTGTTTTCCAGGCTGAGTGGTGCTCCCTTGATCAATTACTGAGTCAGGTGATTTCTCAAATTCTAATTTAAGTAAGAATCACCCTAAGAATCTTGTTAAAATGTGGATTCTGATCCCAGAAGTCTGGGGTGGGGACTCTTGAGATTCTGCCTTTTTAACAAGTCTCCAGGTGGTGATGACGCTGCTCTTGGTCTGAGGACCACAATTTTAGGATCATCCGTCAGAAAATGATGGTTATAGTCCCTGCACATGCTATTTGAAAGTTTCATGACCTTTCTTATCCTTCCTCCAGTGATGAAAAGTATTCCAGTGACTGACAAAAACATGGGATGTCCTGACGACATCTATAGTTTGGTCATGGCTGAGGGAAGGTGTGTTTAATTCCCACGTGACCCACCCATAGGCAGTGGAGTAGCAACTTGTGCCAACTTAATGATTAGAGTCTGGAAACTACAAGCAGAGACAGAATGCTCATCTAAGAGACACTAGGTCTGCCCTCCTGGTAAATGATCAGCAATGGGTGTCTGTGAGAGACTGTGGGCCAGAGAGCAGAGAAGCCAATGCAAGTGGACCCTGCTTCCTAGAAACATACAGTCTGTCATAGAACTATATAGGCAAGCTCAAAGATGAATACAGGAGAAACATGGAAGGAGCTAACAGGCACCTTGGACAATTCAAGCATAAACAGAGGGGTTGTAAGATAGCCCTACTTGGGTATCTTAAAAATTGTCCAGACACTCTTCTGTCCCTAATTTCAAGTCGGGAAGCCCAGTGCTTCTGACCATCTTTCAAACTTGACCTAAACCTCTGTGTTTTCAGATTAACCAGCTAGATCCATTTGGTATTCAGCATAACCAAGCTCTTATTACCTAACAATGTCCCAGCAAGGTTCAAGAGTTGTAAATGCTAAATTCTCAATACCTTCCTCTACCAGCTTATCAGCTCAGGAAGTATAACACTGCTTCAAGCAGTTATAGCTCACTGTTCATCAAGGTGATCAAACTACTGCTTAGAGAAAATTTCACTCCTGTCAGTGTCTGATAGTTCTGGCTTCTCATCCTGAAGTGAAGCCCACTTAGTTATGTCAGACCTGGTTCGTCACATTGTCCCCATCAGAGATGGCATAACACCAAATCTGGAGTTTCAGACAGTACATTGAACCTAGCATAACAATGGTTCTGGCATCGCCGGAATAAAGGAATGCTTAAGCTAGAACAATTGGTTTGAAAACCTCAAAGAAAGATTCTTTTGCATCATTGAACTAGTGATTCTCAAGCCTGACTGTGTGCTATTTAGGGTAATAAATTATGGGGTCCTATGCCTAGGAGTTCTGATTGAGAGAGGAATGAGATGAGGAAGGATAGCTCTAAGTTCAACAAGTATCACAGGTGATTTGATATCCTTGATTGACACCACCTGCATAAGCTGCTAGATTGAATGGGCTCATTCTTTAACAAGGAAAAAAAATCAAATCTGCAAAGCATGCTGTAAACAGAGGAGCATTTCCATAATTTTGAAAATAGATATTTAAAAGGCCAGAAATAATTCATAGGTAATAAATACTCCAAGGACTATTCAGTGGAACAAATTGAAAAGCTAGGTCCACAATTAGGTTTAATTCTAGTGGACTGACAAAATATTTCAGAAAAAAATCTATTGCTTCACTTCTTAAATGCCCTTCTTAACTAAAACCAATTTCCATTTGAGCATTATTAAGAGTTATTCTCTGAGGCTTTTCCCAAAATGTATGACAGAATCGCCTGGGGTACCTGTTAAAATGCAGATTCCCAGGGCCCAATCCAAAGCTTTCTCTATTTGCCCTTATGTAAAGATCCTGAAGCCAGTACTGGTTAAATGTGAATCCAAGTTGTACCTCCTGATATAGAATATCTATATACAAGCAAACCCTCAAGTAAAACAGCTGTGCTATTAGTTTAGCTTGTCATGCTAGCTAAATAAAGGAATGAGTCTATTTTAGAGGATTCCAAGAGATTCTCAGTTCTTTACAGGAATTTTACCAAATTCTGTTACTTTGTCAAACAAGGTGATCAGTAACTAGATCTTGGAATTCAGTTGCTGCACTGTTTTTCCATGGAGAAATATACGCTGTAGTGGGGTCTGACCTAGTTTTTAACTGAATTACTGAGGTCCCCTCAGAACACTATACCAACAACAGTCATCTTGCTTAAGAGTGATTTTATTTGCAATGCCAGAAATATATAATCCCTATGTGTGAGCCTGCAAACTAGCTTCCCTCCTCTGACACTTTTAAAAATATATTTCACAGCAACCAAATGAGGGAGAAATGTTCTCACCTTGTAAACCTGTAGCATTATCTATTGGGGAAAATAAGGACAGTTTTTACTTATACTTAACTAGCATGAGTAATGTAAATTTTTAAGTAGAAAAAAGCATTTATTTTTTTTCTCCTTCTGGGTGTCATCTTTGCAGAAAGAGGCAACAGGAAGCAAAGAGATTCTTGAGTGAGGATGTGAATTTGAAAAAAAGAACATCCAGGCTGTCTGTCATTCATTTGTTTTCTTTATATACATAACCTGACTATCCTGTTTCAGGAAATAGATATGTTAGTATGTGATACGAGTTAGCTCGAACAAGTTTCCCTCTCCCAGAAATTGCTCAGCAAGAGATTTATATTTGAAAAGAAAAGAAAGAGATAAGATATAAACCACCCTACCAATTTGCCAACTCCCAGAAACCCACCATTGCTCCATTGTAATCAGAACCCCCAAAGACTGCTTTATAATCACTAATTACATTTTTATCTCTCTAACAATAAATAGCTTCTCTAAACTTAATTGATTTCATTCATGAAGACCCACAAATTACCCAAGATTCTATGAGTCATATAAATCCATCCAGGAGAACATTGTATATCTATGTACTATGTTTTAATAACTGGATACTTTCTTTCCATTTAGCTTTAACCTGCCATAAGACATTTTTGTAGAAAAGTTGGTTTTCTTTATATTCTTTATAGAAATATAGAGATATTTTCTATGGTCCAAAAAATTAAAAGAATATACTACTCTTTTTAATGTTTTTATAAGATAGTTTAGCTTTTAAAAGCATGTAAATAATATGATATACACCTCTATACCACCCCAACTTAAAAAAAAACATTATAAATAAAGCTGAAACCCCTTCTCAGAAAGTTGATCTGTTAACTGGAGATTTCATGCTTAGCAAACTTAGCCATGAAAGAAAATTGAACTGTATGAAGGTAATAGAAAACACAGTATAAATGGGCAAAATTCTCACCGAATAACATGTTTGGAAGTTCCAAATTGATATAGAAAAACAAACAAGAGCTGAAATTTAATGTGATCCAACACCTGTGTTATATAATTACAGATTTGGACCTGGAAAGCAGGTCACTTATAGAAAACAACAGAGGTCATTTGGAATAGAGGTGAGGTAAGGAGTCAGTCTCCTTCATCGAATAAATCTGCACTACATGAGCCCTGCCTTTTCTTTTAAGAGAAGTAAGCTATAAGAATCCAAAATAAAAAGTTGTACGTTCCAAATGGGGCACACAGCACTGTCAGGAAGCATGTAGAAAGACCACCAGTTCTCATTAACGAAATTAGGGCTGGTTTTCTGTATTAGGTGAATCCAAATTCTCAAGAACTTGAAAAGTTACCCAGCTGTTATGGACTGAATGTTTGTGTCCCCCAAAGTGCATACGTTGCACTTCCACCCCTTTCCCGGTGTGATGGAATTAGAAGGTAGAATCTTTGGGAGATAATTCTGATTAGTTGAGGTTATAAGGTTGGATGAGATTAGAGCCCTTATTAAAGTCACCAGAGACTTTCTTCCACTCTCTGATCTCTGTCACATGATGACATAAGGAGTAGGCAATCTGCAACCCAAAGAGGCCCACCAGAACCTGATCATGCTAGCACCCTGACCCCCAGCGTTTAGACTGGTGAGAAATTAATTCCTGTTGTTTATAAACTATCCAGTCTATGGTACTTTGCCATAGCAGCCCAAATGGACTAAGCCACCAGAAAATGGCACAAGGAAGGATGTCATAGGATGAGGGAATAGCTCGTGCAAAAAATCATAGAACACAAAGCTTAGCACAAGGGCATAGAACATTGGGGAAGGAAAGCTAGTTTAATTTGACTGGATATGGGAGGAGAAGAGAGAAAAATTAATACTTGAAGGTAGAGCAAAAACCAGAATTCAAGGATGGCAAATGCAGGATCTGTTATTCCTCCCTCTTCTTGGACATAAGGCAGAATTAGTCAACCATGGAATTGAATTTTACTACAGTGATTATGAGAAGAACCTAGGGCCATATGAACTAGGTTAAACTCCCAGCTTCTCCTCTTACCATATGTGCAAAACTGGACAGTTTGGCCTTTGGAAGATATTGGTTAAGTGGTTTGCACAATTTTTCTGTCTCTAAAATGGAAATAATGGCAATGCAATGTCTCTCACAGTTGTGAATGAGTTATAAATAATTGAAAGTGCTATAGCAGTGTTAAACAAATGATAGCTATAATCAGTATTCTCAGAAACTAGATGTAGCCTCAAACTCCTCAACCCAGGATTATTGGCATCCCACTTCAACCAATCAGAATTGGTACCAGGGGAACCTCCCTGTAATTTCTGGTATCTGATGCCTCTGATTTATAGCTGACCCCAGTGCCACTCACCGGTACCAATTCTTATCCAACATTTATGCAAGTTCTCTATGATTAAAAGTTCCTCTCTGTCCAGAAAGTCATAAAAAAATCTAGCCACCAACACACCTAGATTGTTTTATTGAAAACTTATTTTCACTGATAATTTTTTTTATAATTTTTAATCAAACATGCCATACTTGCCCCTTATATGTGTCACTTCTCATTTGCTCACACTCATGTTTATATGCCATTTTGATGATGGAATTTCTGGAATTCCATCATCCATTCTGGAATTCAAAACTTTATTTCAACCAACTTGCCATCCTATGCAGAAGAGTTTAGTATCTTCTGCAAAGATATAATATAAGGGCATTTAGCTTCTACCAGAGTATTCCTGAAAATTCTTAAGAATGATTTCTGGGCCTAGGACGGCTTTTGTGCATACATTCATTCCCACCTAGAAACACCTCTGGGATATTCTCTATGGTGAGTACAAAACTACACTAGATGTGGAGGACACAGAGTCAAGCAAAAAGGCATGGTTTTCACGTTATCTCTGGAGTGCACACTGTTGGTAGCCCACCAAGGTCTCCTCAGGTCCCTTTTACCAGCTCTGTTCACCCATTCCCCAGCCTCTGCTCCCTTGGCATTAATCCTCAGAAATTTAACCTTTGACCTTGGAGCCACTTCACCTGGATAGCAAATCAAAAATGCCTGATGGTACACCACCGTGGAGGACAGCCATAGCCAGGGAGTAACAGGTATGCATGTGTGAACCCCTGCTCCTTTCCTTCAAAGTATGACAAATTCTGTTGTTCATTTATACTAGAAAGTTCCCCACATGTCCAGGCTGCGTCTGTTACCCTTTGTTGGCTCTTATGAGTTCCTCCTGGTACCACCTGCTTTACAAATCACTTACACCTGAATGCTTGGGTCAGCATCTGCTTCTGAGATGACTCAACACATGGCTACCCCTTTGCTTATTATTAAGGTGTAGCATTTATCACTCTATATTTTCTTCGTCTAAGTTCAGTGATATACTCTGTATTGAAAGCTGCAGGAGGACAGAGACCCTGATTCATTCATCATTTAATAACCCCAGCTATGAGCCAGAGATGAGTAAATCTCTGTTGAATTGGCTTGAGTTGAAATGTCTCTGGTATATTTCTCTACATTTCCCCCACTCAGCAGCCACTTCTGTATCTCACTGCTTCTCAATAACTCAGCTCCACTGAGCTTCTTAATTGTTCTCCAAGTATTCTAAACCCACTCTTGTCTCTGGCCCCATGCCAGCATCTGCAGGGCCTTCCCTCCCCAAGTTCAGGCTCTACCCAAAGAAGTCCTTGTTAAAGAGGCCTTCCCTGGTCAAGGATCCAAGGGAGTTCTCTCTGTCACAACTGTCACTCTCTAACTCAGCCTTTCTCAACTAGGCTTCCTTGAGATAATAGAAAATGACTTCAGCACTATTTTCTGAGTTGTTCAAGGATGAGGCAGCTGATGTCGTTCTCATTACAGGACAGAAACTCATTCATTCTATACAGAGAGAGGCATAAAGCAACAGAGTTGAATTCTCTGGTAGAACTAAGAGAGAAGGGCTGCTTTAAACACTTATTGTACTTTATTTTTTTAAAAACATCTGATGAATTATTTCTTTGTTCGCTACCTATCCCACCCTTTTCTAACATATAAGGATATGAAGTTTGATTCTGGTCCCTGCTTATCAGCAGAACTGGTACATAGCTGGCCCTCAAAAAATATATGTTCTCTGGGCGCGGTGGCACATGCTTGCAATCCCAGAAACTCTGGAGGATGAAACAGGAGAGTTATGAGTTCAAAGCCAACCTCAGCTAAAATGAGGCACTAAGCAACTCAGTGAGACCCTGTCTCTAAATAAAACACGAAATAGGGCTGGGGATATGGCTCAGTGGCCAAGTGCCCTGATTTCAATCCCTGGAATCAAAATATACATATATGTATATGTTTGATGAACTTCACAGAATCCATTTGTGTTATAATTTTCATGATTTTTTAATTGTCCAAACAATCCATGTCAAAACTTATTCATCCCCCAAAATGTATATTGTAGATTATTCATGAGGAATGATGAAAAAGTGCTGAATGGAATTGGGAAACCTGAAAAATTTTGTCCATATAATAATGAAAGAATTTAATTATCCAAACATATAGTAGCCAACTGCTGAATTGGGGTGAGCAGTGTGGCGAGGGGGGGGGGAGCAGGTAGTAGATGTCAAATTGAGAATGTCTTTCTAAATCCCACAAGGAAGGAAAATGGAAGGAACTTTTCATCCTAAAAAGAAATGCACCCAAGAGAGCGCTGTGGGTGAACCACGAAGTAAAAAGTAATAACATAATTAAATTCTACAACCTCATGGGACAGGGGAACCAAGAAACAAATCACATATACTTTAGGCTTTTTAAAAGGGAAATATGATAAATATAGACCCCATTTAGGAGTCAATTGAAGTGAAGGATTGCAAAAAGTCAATAACCCACAAGAAAAGTCTATTCACTCTGCTTTATTGTTTGCATTTTGTAAAAAGCATATACCAAGGAATAAAAATAATAAACATTAGAGGTGGGAACTGAAAAGAGAGGAACTGGTACAGTCTGCAAATTATCAGAGAAAAAAGAGGGCATCCCTCCCTCCAAACTGTAGTTCATGTGAAGAAAATAACAAAACCGGATCAATTATAAATGAGGAGAAATAATAACTACAACCAAAAAAAGACTTCAAGAGCACCCTGCAAGTGTCTTCAAAGCCATTAAAAGAGATTATTTTCACATGTCAAAGGGATGAAGTCACTCAAAGAATAAGTAGAATACTTTGATCTTGGTGGGATAAAGGATTTTCTTAAGAATGTAGAGGAGCATATTTCACAGGCTGAATTATTTGCTGCAAATTAAGATATTGAAAAACTAAAGTGGAAACTTCCTCTCCTGTGATATTACCAAAGATGGACCAGTTACAATTTCTTGGTTGTAGTGGTAAGGTGCTACTTCACAGGGTCCTTTGCAAGGCTGAACAAGTGCATATGGACAAACCATCAGGACCGAGAGAAGAATCTGTCACTCAGATGGGCAGCTTGTGTCTGCAAAGGTATAGCTGTGCCCCATTCATGTGGAGGGGTTCAGCGGTACCTGAAGGAATATAATCTCAACCATTAATTTTAAACATTCAACAATTTCAATCTCAACTATGAGCTTCATGACTTAGCCCAACTTAAAATAACTTAATGAAATGATTTTTGATTAGTTCTGTAAGAATTTTATGTGGCCATGTTTTATTTTTTCTCTCTCTCTCTCTTTAACCCTTGTGAATTTATTGACCAATTATACTTAAAATTGCAGGTTTAAAGCAAACTAAAGGACTGGCGCATAGGAATCATTTCACAAGTGTTACCTGCTTTAAAAGATCTTTTTTTCAGTAAGTAGAGTTTAAAAATTACAAAATAAAGTAAATTACAGTAAATTACATTCTGTTTTCTTTCCCTTATTCTATCAGCAGTCTCCTGCTAATCTCAGCAAAAGTGCTCTGACAGAAGTTCCTATGAACTCTCATACAATCTTATAGCTAGTTATGCTTAAGAATTCCTCCTGAGAGAATCTTATAGTATCTAAAGCCAATTCATTAAGAAGAGAGAAAAGATTCATTTTCCCTTGGCCAGAACCCTCACCAATGTTATGATTGACTGTGCTTCCTAAGGGCTAGAATTTGGTTTCAGAGAAGGCTCCAAACTCAGTCGTGTGCTTTTGCTAAGAGTTTGGATTCTCCCCTAGTCCAAGATTCCTTTCCTCCATTGCATGCCCTCATAACACAGATTTTCAATTAAAACCTCAGAGACTAATGCTTCCCACCTCAGAGAGATAACTAGAAATAGACTTCAGAGAAGTACTTTACTAATTTCCTCCAGTTTGCTTCTATAATCTGTCTCCATTGGAAGTATTGTAATGGTCATTACCAAGACTCTCACTTCTAAGTATGGGGCAGCACTGAACATCTCCAACAGGGCCACCATCTCACTCCATTGCAATTGGTGGTTCAGTGGTTCATGATCCCCACTAGATTAAATTCTGGGAGGGCAGTGGCCATTTCTGTCTTGTCCATCCTTGTATCCTGGCCCTTGAACAATGTCTGCTGCAAGGGGAGGAGTTCAATATACATGTGTTAAAAGAATCCTCCCTCAACTTCTGTGAGTGTCTCTGCTGATTTCCCCCTCAACTTGAGATTTATCATGACCTCCAGTATCTCTAGCATTAATATTCCCTTACATTTTTTCCCTTTGGGGGCTCTTCCTACTCTCTGCTAATATGTGCATGTATAAATGTTTAAATTTCTCCTTAGGTTAAATTCACTTCTCCATGATCACATTTCTTCCTTGCTAATTTTAGCAAGATCATCAAACCTAGAGAGTATTACTTCAAATACGATTGACTGACCCCTTGTACACATTGCCACAGATTGTATTGTAGCCATGTATCCTAACAAGCAAAATATGCATGCACATAGATATATATGCATATTTATATGTATATATGATATCCTTTATATTTAACTTTTTTCTAAGTAGAAATTTCCTTTAATATAAATCTTTTCTATCACTATATTTCAGACTTGATGGCACATCAGAATCATCTGAAAAACCTGTAAAAACAAAATTGTTGGGCCTTACCGCTAGACTTTCTGGTTTGGTAGATCTGGCGGTGAGGGCTGAGAACAGCATTTTTAAGGAATTCTTAGGTAGTACTTACACTTTGGCCCGAGGAGCACACTTTAGAACCACTCTATTGTGTCAAGAATACAGTGTTTAAATGACAAAAAATAGAGGAGAAAGTAAACAATAATAATCCAAAATATATGTACAAAGAGAATTGCTCTTTATTTTTGGTTATGACAAAAGAAAGGACCAGCAGTCACCGCAATTCAATATGGCTCTACATCTCAAATGGTCAGCCTAAGGTTGAACATTATTCCAAAAAAATGTAGGGGGCTGGGATTGCAGTTCAGCGGTGGAGCACTCGTCTAGCACATGTGAGGCCCTGGGTTCTATCCTCAGCACCACATAGAAATAAATAAACAAAATAAAGATATGGTGTCCAACTACTATATATATATATAATTTCCTTTTAAATAAAACTAGTACCTCTGGTTACTGAGACTTTAGAGAGCTACAATGACCCTGGAAAAAGTGCCTTGAAGGGAAGCTAGATTGCTGGAAAGCAACAACTCCCTGGAGAGTAGCCTACCTACCTAATAAGGCCAAATGAAAGGTTTTCGTTGTTGTTGGTGGTGGTGTTTCCATATGATAATGGTAGAAACCAATAAATGGGATGATCAAAATCTCTAACATTAGAATTAGTACAGACAGATTGACCATCCAATTATGAAATCCTACAGTGTTGAGGGTATTCAAAGCTTGACTTTAGGACTGGGCATGGTGGCTCACGCTTATAATCTCGGCAGCTCAGAAGGCTGAGGCAGGAGGATCTCAAATTAAAAGCTAGCCTCAGCAATTTAGCGAGGCCCTAAGCAACTTCGAGACCCTGTCTCAAAAAAAAAAAAAAAAAAAAAGGCTGGGGGCCTGTCTCAGTGGTTAAGTGTCCCAGGGTTCTATTCCTGGTGCTAGGGGGGAAAAAAAAAAAAAAACAATAAAAACTTGACCTCAGAAAAGTATATAAAGAAAGTACTACTTCATTCAATGAGCATAATTGGTAGTACTCATAAGCTCCTGAAGTGATATAAGAATCATGGAGATAATAAAAATATATTTGTCAAATGACAAAAGCTAAAAACAATTAAAATGAAAGGAAGAATTAGCCTAGAACCCTAACATGAGAGCTACCTACCTCCTCATCGCATTTCCTCTAGTGCTGCCTTTGGCAAAGAAATATGATAAATATTCCCTGAGTGTTGCTTTATGACATAAATCTAACCCTTAAGACTGGGCGAGCCATCTGAGAGCTCTAGATTTCGTGTGGTTCACCTCACTTTCAAATATGGTCTGTGATACAAGTTTAGGACCAGTAACTGCAAATATCAAAGTTAATGAATGATAACCCATTCAGGTATTCACTTAAGCTCCAGCATCAAGAAAGCCCTGCCTGGGCATGGTAATTTAGGCAGCCCCATAACTTTGCAAGTTTTGGAACACTTCTGTCGCCCAGGACTGAGGCACGAACAGATAAAACATAGTAAAGGAAAGAGAGTGAGAGACATGGGCTTGATGATCCCTGAAGTCTCTGGATCAAGCCGTCGGCCTGAGTATAGTATGCCCTGTACTGTTTGTTATGTAACTACCCTAAATTAGAGGACTACAGTTACTGTCCAAATTCAATATAGTACAGATCTGCATAACACAGACAATGGGAAAAGGTCGTTCGTTGTTGCAGACATTTTCTTAACTGGATAGATTCTCATAAAAATTCGAATTTTTAGATGTCTTAAAAAGTTATAAGATGTGGATTGGTCTTTCACTTGCATAATGCAATAATAGGCTGCAACCCAGTAACAACACAATCCTCAGCTTTTTCTGTCTTATTCTAGCCTGATTCCCTCCCTTACTTTACCTACCTCACCTTTTACACTACAAGTTCCTGGTGCACAAATTAAAACACGCATTCTGCTTTTGCTCGGACTTCCATGATTTGACAGATGTAACTTTGCTGTCATTGCCCTCGTCTCAAGACAAGCAAAAGTCTGAGAAGTCATTAGATTTAAATTACTTTGGGAAATATCCTTGAAGTCAAAACTCATATGGGTCAAGTGCACATTTTTAATTTTCATGTCAATGACGGTCTTCTTTGAAGAGTCAATTGTACTTATTTTAAGACCCAGAAAGAGAAAGCAATAATTGGCCAGTAATGATGCAGTGGTTATGAGTGAGGATTGATTACATCTTTGGGACTGCTGTACCATTTTTTTTCCTGGTTTTAGATTTGCTGGATTTCACCTTAAACAACATAGGTATAATGCAGACTGTAGGTATAACAAGTTCCAGGTTTTCTGTGGTCTCAAGAGATCTGGATTCAACGTTGATTTTACTGAGAATTCATTTTCTTCATATTTTATGATGATCCAGGGTGTACTTACCCTCATTTTCCATTCACTGCAAGGAAAGGGAAATCATTTGCTTTGATTTTTTAAAATACTTTTTATCCATCTCTAGCTATTTTTATTTTCATGGGTTTTTTTTGGGGGGGGATAGGAGGGTTAATACCAATAATGAAGTCTCCATGATTCAACATGACTAATCATTAAGATTCTTTAGAGCTAACAATGTCTGAGGAATCCAGAAATACCCACACAAATCTACATTTGAACACTAAATTCCCAGTGCTAGAGTGTGTGCTCCGACCACGCTAACCAGCTCTTCATCTGCCTCCCTCTGTTTTATCAAAGAGGACTGCCAGCTTTTGTTGAACCAACATTTGTATTTCAATCTAGCCATGTCTGTTTGGAGTTCATCCTTCATCATTCTTCTGGAGAGAAATGACAAGGCCCTGTCCTTTCCTGTGGCCATGGGGAATGGCTTTTCTTCATCCTAATATTCCAAAGCAGGAATGAGATGGGAGTTATTTTTTTCCCCTGTCAATCCAGAACTTTTGCTTATATTGAATTTGCTCTCAGCCACACATATTAAGTCTTGTGATTCAATCCTTAATTCAGTCTTTTCAATTCACAGTTCAGGATATGAAATGCCCTTCTACGTTGGATGTACATTACTTTGGACTAGGTACGTATATGAGAAATCCATCTTGGTGGCTTGTCCAAAATTTGTTTTATTCTTTGCACATAAAAAGAAATCCAGAGCAAGCCTGGTGTGATGGCTGTGAAAGGCCATTGCTGTAGGTCCTCTGGGAAACAGACTGTGCCATGGAGACTGCTGCAGGAAGTTTATTAGAAAGAGCTCTTGAGATCACCATCTGTGGTAAGGGAAAAGGAGAAAGATGGGGTAAAAGGAAGACTTGGGACAGGGTTCTGATGACCAGGCTTCAGCCAATCCTATGAGGAGCTGTGAAGATGATGCTTCAGAGTCTTTCTGTTTTGAGGTTAAAGGACAGGCCTTTATGTCCCCTCATCCAAGATGCAGTCTGCCCACCAGGAAGGGGGCATGGTTTAGGATGACTTATCTGTCTCCAGCTGAGGGCAGTTCCTGGGAGATCTGCAGCTAAGGGACTTCAGCTATCAACAATCCCAGTGATAGGGATCAAAGATGTCAGTTCTGAAGAAGATTAGGCAGTGAAGCACAGATCCCACTAGGCTGTCAACATCCCAGACTCCTCCACCATTTCTGATTGGCCATTCTTGCTTAGCATGTGTGTTGCATGCTTATGGTTGCTTCACGAGCTCAAGGTGACTTCTGTTCCCAGGCTTGTTCCATGCTCTGGACAGAAAGAGAAGCAATAAGAATGAGGAGGAGGCAGCACCTCAATCAGGAAAACAAGGAGGACCCAGAAATCTTCCACTTAGGGCTCATGGCTGCCTTGACCAAGATCAAGAAGAGAATGGGTGCGGCATTAGCAGCTAGCAGTTTTCCCAGATCATTTCATTTGCAGAGTTAACTCCTTTTGGCAAGGAGTTGGTGACTATATAAATCTCAAGGATTTGTCCTACCTTGTTCCCAGGAGTCATTTCTCTATCTTAATGTTGTACTACTCTCTCGCTCACTGAAGGTTAGATTTCATCTTCTAATAGTCACGTTTATCTCACAATCACAATTCTGAAACTTCTTCCTGATTTATTCATCACCTCTCTTTTGTCCTTTCTCTCTCACACACGTGTGCATACACAGATAGGCATGATGTCACTATCCCTGGGCTGTTGACCGTGATGACAATAAACAATGATCATTAGGTCCTTGTCAAAGGAGAAGGGAGGCCATTTTCAAAAGGACCACACAGAGGACCACACAGAGAATAGAAGTATAATAAATGCAAGGCAGGGGATTCTATTGCAATAAAATTGACCAGGAGTATAGATGCCAGATTTAGCAAATCAAAACAGAGGATGCTAGTTAAAATTGAATTTCACATAAACAACACTTAATTTTAGCATAACCCAAAAATACTTGTGTAAAAGTTGCATGGGCCATAATGATACTAAAATTTATTCTTTTTTAACCCAAATTTAATGTGTAACTAGTTATCGTGTATTTCACCCTACCACTCCAGCTAGGACAAATAGTATTCATATCACCACAGAATTAGAAATCACCATCGTGTCCATTTCTACAGCTATTGAATTCAGCCATTGGAACTTTGCACAACCCTCTAGTCTGAGAACAGCTGTCCAATATTTTTGTGGACTCATCAATCAATGCAGCTAACGTTGAAGACATTTTTATAGTAAATTACATCTTTAATATTTCCTGGAGCACAGAACCCCCAGGGCACACGGAGAGGTTTCAAGTAGCTCTCTGAAGCTGCTGAGATTGTGTGGAAATTTTTGTGTGTATGGACTTAGGTATATTTTTTTTCTGTAGAGAAACCTATAGATTTCATTCCATTGTAAAAAGAGATGATGATTTGAAAAAGTTTATTTCCAGGCACACGATACTGAGAGACTGCCAGGCAGCCTATTCATCTATCTTGGTTATTTTATTTGGGGACAGAGGTAGAAATATCAGCCATGAAACAAATGCTTTGGTATTCTTCTTGTAAGGCTATCTGGGGCAAATAGGAGACAAAATTCTTTTATTTACCAGGCCAAAATCAATTATAGAGCTAGACATTACTCAGAAGTGGTTTTCAACAAAGCCTCTTAATCATACAAACCATCCACACTGTTTTCCCAGTGCCTCTGTGGGTGAGGTTTCTCTCCTTGTGCTGCTGAGTTGTTTCAAAGGGTGGAAATTAGAGACCATCCATCTCCCCCCACCACTGTTTTTGGAGAGGCAGATTAAGAGGTTAGTCTGGGGTCAAGTTCCTGCGGACATGACCTTGTCACTACTTTTTTTTCTTGAAATGTCTTGTTCAGTCATGTTGTTTGGCAGTAAATACCTCTAGTTAGGATGCTTTGCTTCTCAATTACAGTTCTGTTTCCTAACAGAAAATGCTTCAAAGTAGCAAGCATAGGAACAGTCTCAGGATTCACATAAGGAATATCCCAAACTTCATGCTTCCTTTAGTTCCCAGCACAAGGGAATGGCCTAACCCTTGAAGCATGGTGCTCTCTTAACAAGTTTTTGCCTGAATTCACGTACTTGTCAATGACACACTCATTGTGCCATAGCAAATGGTCTGGAAAGTTCTCAACCACAGGATTCTCTAAGATCCCTTGAAATACCATACTTTGCTATCCCAGATTGAATTATATCCAGTATACTATGAGTATCTTGAAGGAATCACTGTATTTAATCCCCATCCCTAACATAGTTTAAAGCCTTGAATGTAACAGGGAGCCGCAAATGTTTGTTGAATGATTGAAGAATGAATGGAGAGATGGATGAATGAATGAATGATGTGTAGAAGGAGCAGGCTTAAGATAGCTTGGTCAGAGGCTAACATCCACCTTCCCACTTCTGGATGCTGCCCTGTCTCCTGGGAATGTAGAATGCACAATCCCCCATCCCTCTTCAACCCTCAGAAAGGGCAGAACAGACTCAGAATTTTTATCTTACTCCTGGAGGATTTTTATTGAATATTCTGATGAATTGCTTTTTAAAATTGTTTGTTTGCAGTGCTGTGGATTGAACCCAGGGCCTTGCACATGCTAGGCAAGCACTCTACCACTGAGCTACAGCCCCAGTCCTCTGATGGATTGATTTGGAAAGGAGAAAGAGAGGACAGATTCCAAGATTTGAGTCGGGGTTTCATTAGGTTGTCCAGGCTGGCTTTGAACTTGTGGGCTCAAGTGATCCGCCTATCTCAACCTCCTGAGTGTCTGGAACTTCAGACATGCACCCCTATGCCTTGCCAAGATCCTAGATCCGTCTTAAAAAATATAGCCTATCAGGATCACTAAACCAGAAATTGGGGACAGATCAGATTTCTAGAAGGCAGTGTTTTCTATGTTAAGACACATAAAAAGGGATCATTGAGTAAATGGGGTAATGAGCATAGGGTTAGGGGGAGAAACATGTGTTTCAAGTAAAAAACCATATGTGGGAGCTATAGTCCAAAGGTGGGTGGCACCCTGGCATATTTGAGACAGATCAGGTAGGGCTTACAAACTACCCTTTAGCATGGCCAAGATCCTATCCCCCATCCCAGCCGAGGCTTGGGTACGTGCCTCAGGGTGCCTACACTTTGGAGAGTTTTTCTGGGGATTTTTCTGAGCCCCTTTCTTGTATTTTGGTTCAGCTGGGTATGTCAATCATTTGGACTGGGACCTGTATGGATGTGTCTCCCCTTCAGCACGCCCTCTAACCTTCAATTCCATGTGTAGGGTCTGACAGATGGTCTAGGAGCTCCAGGAATCATACACTGGGGATGTCTTGGAGCTCCAGGACTAGGCTCTGGCTGGTCTACAGGACCAGAAGGCTGTCTGACAAGCAGATGGATCCTGATGGCAAGGGCAGTATTTCTTGTGTGGGATCATGTGAGATTGGGCCATAGAAAGGTGATGACATGCTGATTTTTATGACTGTATGGATGGGACCCCATAAATAAAAATATTTGCCCAGTGCCTATATATCTTATAAATGGCTTTGCTTGGGGATTTGGACTTTATTCCAAAAATTAGAGGAAAGTTCAAACTACATTACCCAAAAAGGTCATTTCATTTAAATCTCTTTAATTCAATTTAAGAAAAATCTTTTTATTGTAGTAAAATGTAAATAACACAACATTTGCTATTTAAGCCATTTTTAAGTGCACAGTTCAGCCACATCAACCTTATCATGCAACCATTAAATCTCTCATCCAATATAGAAAGAAACTAAAGCCTGGAGAAGCCATCTGACTTGTACAGCTCTTAAGTCCTTAGTGGAGGAGTTGTGCATCATGCTATCAGGGCTGTTCCACCTTTCCAGTTCATTCATTTGATGGAGAAGGAAGCAGTCCTGAAAGGCAACGTGACCTTGGGTCAATCAAGAGTAGGGTTAATGAGATCTCCTGACCCTCACTCTTGGATCAATGCTCAGCTTTCTCCTCCTCAGTGCTTCAAGCTGCCCTCGCTGTCTCTCTCCCTCACCATCTCCCTTCCCCAGTTTTTTTTTCAATCAGAAATTTTAGGCCTCCTTACACCAAAATGTGAGTTTTGCATAGCCAATTATCACCTAAAAATGATTTTCTAAATTTGTGTTGGGGAGGGGGTGTCAAGTCTATTGGCAGCAATATGTCTTCACACCAGACTTCAATAGTTTGTCAGTTATGGATTAAAGTAACTACTTGCCATCATTTCCCATCACTGCTGAAGTTCTTAACGCATCGTTTTTGGCTGTAAATGAAGCTTAAGGAATCCATAGAGTACTTCAGATGATTTTCAATGCACTATGTACATTAGGATTAGTATGTTATACATATGACCATTTAAGAGAATTTGGCACATAGTAGGTGATCAATAAATATTTGTTGAATAAATGAATGTAGGTGTTATTTATTGAATTATTTTGTTTTTTAAATTAAAGAATCATTTATATATAGTAAAATTTGACCTTTTAGATGAACAGTTCTGAAAGTTCTAACAAACCTTTACAGTCACATAAGCACCACCACAATCAAGATATAGATCTCCCACAAATTCCCCTCTGCTCCTTGGTATTAAGTCCTTCCTCTTTCCTCTGCCCCTGGCGATGTCAATTTGATTTCTGTTCTCATGGGTTTGCCTTTACAAGAATGTTCTATAAGTGAAATCATGTGACCTTTTGAGTCTGGCTTATTTCATTTAGCATGATGTTTTTGAGATTCTTCTAGGTTGATGCATTAATCAGTATAATTTGAGCATTGCTATTTCAACTTTTCCAAATTCAAAATGCTCTAAATTCCATACCTGATCTCATGTGATGGGTCATAGTCAAAATGCAGGCACACTACAGATATTGTATAAAATGACCTTCAGGGTGTGTGCATAAGATATATGTATTTACATGCAACATAAATTTTGTGTTTACACTTGAGTCCCATCCCCAAGATAGCTCACTATGTATATGTGAGTATTCCAAAATCCAAGAAAATCTGAAATCCGAAACACTTTTGGCCCCAAGCATTTTGGTTAAGGAATACTCAACCTGTACTTTTTTCCTGCATTACACTGTATGTTGTGCCAAAGTTTGTTTATTTGTTCCCCAGTTGAAAGATATTTGGGTTGTTTCCAGGTTTTATTATGCATTGAATTTTAATTTCAGTATTTATTTTGTTTAAAGGCCTGTCAGCCTTCAGGACTATAGAAGAAGCTATGTTCAAACTTTTAATTCATATTAAATGACTTGTTTGCATGGTCTATATTGGAACTGGCAGACACTAGAATTAAGGCAAAGGGTGAATCTAACCTGATAGCAAACAAGCAAGAGGTATAATCCAAAGCATAAACAGACATACTGTGATGTTGGATCTATGGGTCTGGATCCTTGTTCTGCTCTTTTTTGGAAATTGGTAGGTATATTAAACAGGGTTTCCCCAAGAGACAGAACCAGATAGGATGGTAGGGGAGGGCTAGGAGTGGGGGGGGGAGAGAGAGAGAGAGAGAGAGAGAGAGAGAGAGAGAGAGAGAGAGAGAAAATGACTTAGGGGAACTGATTCACATGATTATGGAGGCTGATAAGTTCCACAACAGAAGCCTGACATCATTCTAATCTGAGGCCGCAGGCCTGAGGAATCCCAGGTCTTCTGACCTAAGTCCTGGAGTTCAAAGGCAAAGGGCCCTAGAACTCTGATGTCCAAGGACAGGAGAATAAGTTTGTCCCAGACAGAAGGGAAGAACTTGTCTTCCCTCTGCCTTTTTATTCTATCCAGTCACCCCCGTAAGTTGGATGGTGCCTACCCACATTGATGACAGATCTTCCTCACTCAGTCCAACAATTCACACACCAATCTCCTCTGAAAATCCCTCACAGACATACGCAGAATAACGCTTCACAAGCTTTCCAGGGATTCCTGAATCCATTCAAGTTGACACCAAAGATTGACTGTCACCATGGGTGTTTGTCCTTTTTCTGGACATGGCCTTGGCTCCACCAATCAAATGCACTGCAGAAGATTTGCTTATGCGAGAACAAGAGGTATTCATTTTCTGGGGAGGGTACCAGCAAGGGGAGGAAGCCCTGACCACATCTCAGCATTGCCAATTTCATTTCTGAGGTCTGTGATCAGTAGCAACACTAGCGGGAAGAGGGATAATTTGCTACAGCTGATAATGTTACTGTCTCAGTAGAAAGGGCTGGTAACCCAGGAGTCTCCCTCTTTTCTCATCTGTAAAATGGATCAAAATTCCCAATGTTTCTATAGGTAGCTGTTGAAGGTTTTATTATTTATTTTTTTCCCTGAGGATCCATCAAAGAAATTGTACTTCAGTTTCAGGCATTGTTGGGCTTCCCTGACAGATGTATTTTTTATCTTGCAGATGTTATAAATCATGTGGTTAATTTGATGGTGTTTTCATTCTGTATTAGCTCCTAGAGAGATTAGAGCCACATGTCTGGCCCAATTTCAGCAGGTGCATAGGACTTAAGACATATACTTTGGTATTTCAATTTACTCACACTTTCTTCTTTTTTAAAAAAGCCCTCATTCTAAATTTCCTTACTTCAAAGGTTTATATGGTGAATTAAAAAAAAATACCTACCAGCCTGATAACTATATATGTAATTGGTTGGAATTCAAATTGGACAGAAAAGTACAAAATAAAAATGAAAGTTTTCCACCTCTCCTAAAGTCTGTTTTCCCAAAGAGGAGCACATTTCTTTCAAAAAGAAAAAAAATGCTATATATGGGAGTATGTACTTAAAATCACATTTATTTAAAGTTGAAAAAAAAAGACATCATATTCTACAAAATTTTCTTCATCTTGTTTTTCTTTCCCACCTAATGATATCTCAAAGATTCTTTGGCTTTAGCATACATAGATTTCCCTCTCATTAATGCATCAAAAATTCATTTACTTCCTGAATGATGGACCCTTTACTTTCTCTACTTTTTCATTATTTCCAACATATTACAATGAAGCCGGGTCCAGTGGTGCACACCTGTAATCCCAGAGGCTCAGGAGGCTGAGGCAGGAGGATTACCAGTTCAATGCCAGCTCAGCAAAAGCAAGGCACTAAGCAATTAAGTGAGACCCTGTCTCTAAATAAAATACAAAATAGGGCTGGGGCTGTGGCTTATTTGCTCCTATGTTCAATCACTGGTACACCCCCCAGAACCCCCTCCCATCAAAAAAAATTACAATGTATATTTCTAAACCTATACCTTGGTTAAATTTTGCAAGTAGATTCCTAGCAGTGAAATTGCTAGACAAATTGGTACAAGGTTTCATAGCTATTGCCAAGTTTCCCTCCAGGAAACTGGCACCAATTTTCCCTCCTATGTGTGTTGTACCAGCATTACCATTTCCACACATTATCATCAGCAGATACCATTGAACTTTTAAATGTTCACCAGTGGGGAGGAACAGTACCTGACTCTTATTTTGATTTTCACCTATTTACAATTTCAGGGTTTACAAAAATAATATCTTTGGATCAAATATATTTTTGGAACTCATTTCAAAATACTTTGGATTAATGTAGATAAAAATTTCTACATATTGTATTTATTTAAAACACTTAAACTATCCTGCCTCTAAATCAGTAGTTCCCCATCCTGCCTGCACATTTGAAACACCTGGAATGCTTTTTAAGAGTATCTTTACCTGGGCCTCATCCCAGACCAATTAAGTCAGAATCTCTGGGGATAGGGATCGGCCTGGATATTTTTAAAAAGCTCCTCAGGTGATTCACAAATGCAGCCAAGACTGAAAACCACTGCTCTAAATGCATTATAATGGATGCTACAAATAGTACATCTAAGAGGTTTAAGGCTGCCATCCTGAATGGCACCAGTGGAATGTATAAAAGTGCAGCATATTCCAAACTGCATTTTTTTCTTCAAACGAGGGTCTGACATATTCATAATGGTGACATGGCAGCCCCCTGGCTCAGCCACCATCCTCCTCCTCCACTCTACTGTATACCAATCTCTGCAGCCAGCATTTCAATAAGAAATGACAAACTCCCGCTTTACGAATTAATAATTGATCTGACCAAACCAAAGACAGCACTAGCAGAACGGTGATTAATCTTTTTATGATCAAAGGTGTAGGAGCCTTTCCTGTTGAGTTATGACTGTAATTGGCTCATCCTCCAGTGGAGAAAGGGAAAAGACTGTCATAAAGAAGGAAAGCCACTGCCACCCCATGTGAAGGTAGCCCTTTAAAGTTTGCATGTCATTCCTCAGCTTCCCTGGTTCCTGTGACAAGTGTGTCACAAGCTGTCATTTAATTCGTTGGAGCAAAACCATGATAGATTTTCCTGCCAACTCAGCAAATACCTAGTAGGAGAAAAACTAGCTGGGAAATGATCCAGTTTATTAATTCAATTTGAATTTTCCATGATAGCAGAAGAAGATCAGATAAAGTAACCATGATAACTTCTTATAGGATCTCTGAAATTTTTTAAAGATAACTTCTTATAGGATCTCTGAATTTTTTAATAATTTTTCAGGTTAAGTTAGCAAACAATTGTGTGCATGTATGAATATGTAATAACAAATCCCACTATTATAATTATAAAGCATCAATAAAAATGAATAAATTACCAAACAATTACAGTTTAAAAAATTGATACTCAACAGTTGTATATGTTTGGGGTGTATGATGTGATAATTTGATATTTGTATGTAAGGAAGAATGATCAAATCAGGGTAATGCTCATTTCCCTCTCCTTAAACATTTATTATCATCATTTATTTGTTTGAGGAAACTTCAAATTCCTCTCTTCTAGTTCTTTATAAAATATACAATAAATTATTGTGAATTATAGTCACCCCATTATGCAATAGAGGAATGCATTTATGTTTAAAGATGAAAAAACAGGTAATGAGTGGGAAAATAATTTTAATTCTATAATTCCATTGTTTTTTTTTAAAGAGAAAGAGATTTTTTTAATATTTATTTTTTAGTTTTCGGCAGACACAACATCTTTGTTTGTATGTGGTGCTGAGGATCAAACCTGGGCCGCACGCATGCCAGGTGAGCACGCTACCGCTTGAGCCACATCCCCAGCCCAATTCCATTGTTTTTGACTTCCCTATTCATACAAATAATCTCATTTCTCTACCATTCTCAAGCGGATTACATTTTAAAGAAAACATTGTTGTTAGGAAAAAATAAAACAGAAGTCATGTTAAAATACATTGAAGAGCTTAAAAAAAAGTTATGGCTAATTAAAAAGTCAAAACAATATAATTTTTTGAAGGAGAATATTTGGAATAAATGATACCATAATACATTTGATTAAAGAAACTAAAATTATTTACTTAAAGTGTACAATTTGATGAGTTTTTACAACTGTGCACATTCCTGAACTCACCATGATCAAGATGTCACTCTCCTAAGTTTGCTCATGCACATTTGCAGTCCCTCCTTTGCTTTTGGCCCCTAGACAACTTCTGACCTGCCTCTGTCTGGATTAATACGCCTTTTGTTTCTACATGAATGGAATCATACAGCATGTATCCTGTCTGAGGCTTCTTTTGCTCAGCATGGTGTCTGTGACATATATTGGTGTTCCAGTCCTTTTCTTTCCCCCTCTATATTTATTTGGAACCGGGGATTGAACCCAGGGGCCCTTACCATGGATCTACGTTCCCAGCCTTTTTTATTTTTTGTGTATTTTGAGACAGTATCTCAATAAGTTGCTAAGGCTGGCTTTGAACTTGTGATGCTCCTGCTTCAGCCTCCAGAGCCTCTGAGATTACAGGTGTGTACCATCATGCCCAGTTTGTGATGGATTAATTTTTTTCTAGAGGTTACGCCCATGATTATTCTGTCAGGTTTAAGAATGTGTAGTGAGCATGATGATGCAGCAGTCCCCCTACTGGGTAAATATTCAAAGAATATGAATATGTTGAAGAGGTATCTGCACATAGTGCTCATGGTGGCACTATGCACCGTAGCCAAGATGGGGAACCAACCAAAGTGCTCATCAATGGACAAATGGATGGAGAACTATGGTATGTGTACACAGTGAAATACCATTCAGCCTTGAGAAAGAAGGGAATTCTGTCATTTGTCTCAACATGGATGGACCTGGAGGACATTAGGTTGAATGAAATGAGGCAGGCACAGGAAACCAAATGGGAAATCTGAAAAAGGTGAACTCATAGAAGCAGAGAGTAGAATGGTGTTTACCAGGGACTGGGGGGCTGCAGGGGAAGTTAGGGAGATGCTGGCCAAAGGGTGTACTATTTCAGTTGGACAGGAGGATTAAGTTCAAGAGATCTATTGTGTGCCCATAGTTATAACAGTGTATTGTATTCTTGAAAATAGTGAGATTTTAATTGTTCTCACCATAAAAAATTATGTGAGGCAATACCTATGTTAATTAGCTTAATTTAGCCATTCCTCAATGTATATATATTTCAAACATTATTTTGTACACTATAAATATACAATGTTAATTTATCAATTAAAATAAAATTTAAAACACATTATCATGTGAAAAAAAAAATCCTCTTCCAGGACTCACTTTATTCCTGAACTTTGTGGACTTCATCCTTTTCCAAAGCTCCTAAAGTCCTATAATGCATGCCATATATCCTGCCATTCACTCTAGTTATTTCTCTGTGTTTGCCTAATCTGAATTAGATGTCAATCTCCCTGGTGTCTGAGACAGTATCATGTATTTAAATATAAAGTGACTGTCTTAGTCCATTTTGTGCTGCTATAACAAAATAGTACAGATTGGGTAATTTATAATGAAAGGAAATCCATTGGTTCACAGCTCTGGAGGTTTGGAGGTCCAACATCGAGATGCATCACAATTGGTGATTCCAAGGTGGTGCCTTGAAGACCACATCCCACCTTCACATGTTGGAAGGCAGAAGGGCAAAGAGGCAAAAGCAGGCCAAACTCACCATTTTATAACACAATTAAACCCAACCACGAGGGGTGGAGCCCTCATAGCCTAATCACCTCTTAAAAGTCCAAACTCTTTAATCTGTTACAATGGCGATTAAATTCCAATGTGATTCCTGGAGGGGACAGATATTTAAACCATAGCAAGAAAAAACTCAAAGAAAAAACACAGCCATGATTGTGTATTCCTCGAAACCCCTAACACTGTACAAAATGCCAGAATACTAACTGAGCAGACCATCTTTATCTTCACATGGAACATACAAATGATTTACTTCATTTTACATAAGATCTTTTTATTATTGCACAGAGCTTAGGTAAGCTGAACCAAAATTTAGCCGCAAGCCAGACTCTGGTTTCTAATTTTGAATTATTAGAGTCTGTTCTGGGATGGAAGCATGAAATCATGTTTATTGCAAGAGTTTTTCAGAAGACAAGGCCAGTAATGGCGAAGTCTCTGGAGACCTTTGATGATCCTGGATGACACCCAGGCGCATGCCATATTCAGACAGGACAGCAAGGGGGATGGAGATGCTGATATCAACAACTCATTTTAGCAGAGTATATGAAGCCCGGATAGACTTAGAAGGCTATTTTTAAAAGCCCTTCATTTTGTGCCTGATTTATAAGGCAGACACTAAAAATATTAATAAGTAGAAACAGTGCTGATCCATGAACATGATGAGCTTTCAATTTCTGGAGGCACAAGGTGACAGACTGCCATGGAGATGCTTGCGTCCTCATAATATCCTGCAGGGAGCCAACTTTAAAGAAGAAAACATTGGTATTTTAAAATCCCAGTTTGGCATTTATCTGCGTTAAGTCATTCTGTTACATTGGCATCCCTTAAATAGCCTTAAAAATAAGGAATTTTAAAAAACCAGATTGTACTACACATCGCAGAAACTTTAAAATGGATGCTTTAAACCCAAGGGAAATGATGTCCTCTGAAAATTATTTCCCTGATGTTGGCTTTCTTTTGGGTCCTGTAATTGCAACTTTCACATATAGCTATATTGACACACGTCAAAGGTTGATAAAAAGATGACTGCATTATCAGAGCAAAGGTAAGAGAAATAATGTTTGAAGTAGTGTATCACTGAGGGGAAATATTAATCAAGGAAAATAAGAGTTAGCAAACAGAATTGTCCCCAAACCAATTTACCAACCAATTCTCGCCAGGAAAACCAGATGCAGTCCTTAACCATGTGACTTGGGTACCCCATTATAATAATTAAAAATAGAAAAGTCTGAGCATGGCATAACTACTTTGGAAGACGCTTGGTGAGGTTTAATAAAGCTGAAGGTATACACACCTTCAGACCCAACACCTTCATGACCCAGCAGGACTATTCCTGGGTCTATGCCCTACAGACACCCATGCTTATATGCTCCAAGAGACTTGTATAAGAATGTTAGCAGCACCGTGCTTTGTAATAGTCTCCAACTGGAAGCAACCCAGTGTCCATTAGCAGAAAAATAGATAAATAAATTGTAGGATCCTCTCACAGCGGAACACCACACAACAATAAAAATTAACAAACTGCTGCAATGTGGATGAATCCCACAGACATAATATTGAGCAAAAATGTTTAACCCAGCACAACAGAATACATACTAATTCAAAATAGCACGAGTTAAACCATGTCATTTTGTAAAGTACATTTAGTGAAACTACAAAGAAAAGTAAAGGCAGAAATGCAAAAAAGAATGGTGATTATCCACAGGGAAAGAAATTATGATAAGGAGGGACATGTATAGGGTTCTCTTGCTTAAACTAAAGACGACAACATGAATTCATTTTCCTGCTGTTTGTTAAGCTGTATATTGATGTCTTAAGCAAGTATGTTTGCTGGACATCAAAAATTCTAAAAGGGAAAAAAAAATAGGAGAAATATATTTTGGGTTCCTTAACAAGGTTATTTTTGCCTGGCACATTATCAGGACAATTTAACAATAAAATCCATTGTGTGATGGTTTTTAAGGTTGAATCATCAGCCATTTTTAAAAATCTTTTGGGGAAAAAAATCCACTTACCCTTGTTTTCTAAGTAGAATGTTTACATTTCTTAAACACAATTTAATAGGCAAGAATTAGAATATGGAAGTCTTGTATACAAAATGAAACAAAACTATCACTGTCCTTGATCCAAAAGAAGACGAGTAAGAATAAGTTCTGAAAGCCACTGCTTGGAAGCAGGCCAAGGATTTATCTGCATGACAACGGGGCTCATGAGCTTTCTGCATACACTTTTTCTTTCAGTTGACCATTCATTCCAAGTTCTTTCCTCTGTTACTCTCTGACCTTCCTTTGATGGACACTAAGCCGTGCATGGGTCATAGACCTGAGAGATGAATACTGAGCCCAGGATCCTGCAGGGCTGCCCTCTTCCTGAGTCATCTCTTGATTCCATGTTTCTTGTTCTCTATTGTTAAATTGAGCTCATAACCTTCTTAGTATGTTTTGATGTCTCAGCCTATGAATTGATTATTTCAGGGTCCCCACAATTATTTCAATTAAAAATGTCTAATTTTGGGGGTAGATTTTTAACACATTCGTGAGACAATGTTTTGTTTTTTTCTCTCGAGTGTTTTTGGCATCTTCAAGAATTTTTATTCCCACGTTCAATTTTTAAAATGGCTTTGCTAGCTCTGTCTGTCCTTTCTCTTTGGGGGTATGTTTCAACACTATCATGAGAAAGTTTTGTTTCTGAGTTTTTAGCAGATTCGATCGATCATTGATAGATCATTTGAAGTGACTTAGCTAGCTCTTCCCTTTTCTTCCTACATGCCCTGGAATTTAGAATTACATTCAGTGAGGTGGGGGCGGGGGTGGAGAGAAGGAGACAGAACAAACAGGGAGATGTGAATGGTTTTCTGGGTGGTTATACTTCCAACTTGAAAGCCTTGGCATGAGACACTATGAGGCCAGAAAAAAAAAAAAGTCACTAACTTAAAATGAAATTTTGACTCTCTGAATGTTTTTCCAGTGCTATTTATTTATGCATCAAATAGAAACAGAGACACTTGTACCCGTTTCTTTTAAGATAAAAGTAATATTGTCAAGCTGGGAGAGATCCAAGCAAATAAAACTTAGTTTATTCAGAATGAATTTGGAGAAATTACAAAATTTAACCCAAATACTTCAATAGAGAGAGTCAAGATATTTGATCTATAGAAAAAGCTCATGAATCAAAACCAAACAGGCCTAGATTTTCCTTTCTATCTATAACCAGTTTTGAGTCACAGACCTCTTTGAGCATCTAGAGAAAGTTGTGAACAGTACCTCACCCCAGATTGCAGATGTGCCGGAAGCCCATCCACCTACAGCAGCAACTCTTAGGCTAAAGATCTGAAGCTCTAGAAAAATCCCGTGGTACATGTAGCTGATGAGATGCAGAGATCAGGAGGCAACCCCCTTTCCTCCCAGGTGAATGGGACAGATGTTTTATTAAGGTAGCAGTAAGAAGGAAGAGTAGCCAACATTTTTTTTTCAGCTGTTCTCTGCACCTATGTAAGCTGGGCTCTTCTCTCTGCAAGAAAGAGTATTAGTATTGTGCAAGGTGAGTTCATTATGAAAATACCTAGGGAAATTAGCAAAATCAAGAATCTCAGCCATGTGGCAGACTAATTCAGGGAGAACTACACAGCAGGCCTCATGGTAACATGGAATTGAACTTACTGGGGTGCTGATATTTGGAGAAGCTCCTACCATGAGTTTCTGCATTTTTATTTGATTATATTTCCTATTTTGTGTAACTCTCTACCTCCATTTTATCTGTGGTCCACTTCTACCATATATTCACTGACTCTCTAAGTCATAGATCAGTTTGCCAGATCAGTGGATCACTGTTCCCTGTGGCTAGACTCTTTCAGGGCCAGACTCACTTCCATGAGCTAACCAGCTTTGACGCCCTTTGCAATAGAAGGAGTGTCTCAGAAGGGGATCTGACTAGTCAACCTCCTGAAGTTTGGCCTGCTTGCTATTTTGCCCCCGAATCTCATGTCACACTATTTTTTTTTTAACCAGGGATTGAACCCAGGGGTGCTTAACCACTGAACCACATCCCCAACACTCTTTTTTTTTTTTGAGACAGGGTCTTGCTAAGTTACTGTGAGTAGCTTTGAACTTCCAATCATCCTACCTCAGCCTCCCCAGCCGCTGGGATTACAGGCATGTGCCACCGTGATCAGGAATGACATAATATTGTTTTTTAAAAACCCACCAAGGATAGACTTGTGAAACTAGGACTTGAGGCAGTTCAGGACAAAATGAAAAGAAACTTCTATTGCACCATGGGCATGCACCATGTACCATCAAGGAGTCGGCAGCAAGTTTGAGATTGGAATTCATCATGTAAGCCAAACATTTTGACTGTGGACTCCTATGAACACCAATGGTGCTAATCAGAATAGAACTTTGCTGAAAATAATTAAACAATGTTAAAAAAGCTTTGTTGGAAAATGTTAAAACCTTATTCTAACATCAAAAAATGTTCACATCTGCTATTTTCCCCAGTGGATTACCTATTTTCAACCAATAATATTTTATCATTGTTTTACTTAAAGTTAAATGTTACTCATTAAGTTATACTGATTTATAATTAAAAGTACAGGAAAATTCTGTCAAAGTTTTTTTCCCCCTAGAAATATAATTGTAGCAAAACTTTAAAAAGTACTTTGAGAAAAGGAAACTGAACCTTCATTGTTCATGGGAAATGGGAGGGATCAATTTCAGGTCTTCATAATTTGGAACAGTATTTCCAAGAGTGTGTGAGAGAATGAAAATTTTATGAGATTCTTAGAGGAAAAAAATAGTTTTGTGGTTGAACAAATTGGGAGACTTTACATACTCTAGTCCTCATTCTGAGCATTTAAAATACTCATCAGCAAATTAAAGTTATTTAAAATCTCTGAGATTTGAAAGATGTGTTTAACTGTGTTTAAACCAATTTTTCCTATTTCCAAAATGAATCTCCTCCTATTTTTTTCCAAATGTCTATTAACTGTCCATGGAAATAGTGCTCTGTGGAACAAACTTTGGGAGGTCACTCTTTAGGCCAAATTGCATTTAACCTATTATTGAAAAATCACTTCCTTTAGTAAACAAAAAAAAAAATCTAATTTGAAGTAGATACAGAATGTACTAATTTTCATTTAATGTGTTTTAAAAGTCTCTGAAGTTAGGGCTGGGCTCTAGCTCAGCAGCAGAGCACTTGCCTAGCATGTGTGAGGCACTGGGTTCGATCCCTAGCATCACATAAAAATAAACAAATAAAATAAAGGCATTCTGTCCATCTACAAGTACAAAAAAAATTTTTAAAAATTCTTTTAAGTTAAATGGCATCAGCTGTTGAAATCTTTGCATGGTGGATTAAGGTGTTTTTTTTTTCTTCTTCCTTTTCTTTTTTTTTTTTTTTTTTGTCTTTTGGAAAGTCTTTTCTATGAATATAAGCTGTTTTCAGAATAAGAAAAAGTAATTTTACAAAGGACACAAGCCTACTGAACTCTCAGGGAGAACACCATTTAAACTACCGGATTTGCCCTTGGGTGGAGGTGGAGTTGAGTTCAGAGGTAAAATGCCTCTTGGGTCTCTGATCCTCAATTGTGCTAAACCTGTACTTTGCAAAGGAGACTAAACAGAACATTCTGACTCTGGACAGAATGGTGTGGAAATGATGACAGAGTAAAAAGAGATGTCAGTTCAAGTATTTCAATATTTTTGCATCCATTCTGTTAGAAGAAATGGAAATTATAACTAATAAAATATTCACTTCCTTTCACACATTGCCATGAGATAGATAAGTGGTATATACAGTGTGATGACCCCAGGATCCTTCAGAGAGGGCCAAAATACAATTGAGTGGTATCTATAAGGGGGCAGGAGAAAGTAACAAGATGGAAACAAGGGTTGATGAAATGTCTCAAACAACAGTCAACAAATAGCTTCCAACTGTTGTTTGGGTCATTGATTTGGCTGTGTTACATGATAAATCTTCTCCAATCATTAATACTGTAGGTAGATAACCCAGTCTAAATAAGAATCTCTGATGAGTTGAAGCTCTCACACAATTACAGGGAGCGTCAAGCCCAGACAGAATTCCAAAGGTGATAAAGCCAGCCTTCACCACCATGTCCTCTCTTTCTCGAACACAGTGTCTCTGAGTTCATGTCCTTGTCTGCATCTATCCCACTGAGGACAGTCCTTCCTTTGAAATGTCATAAGTTCTAGCGTCCAAGCATCAGCTGTTTTTGTGCAACCCACGTTCTAAGAATGGTTTTGATCTTTTTAAGAGGTCAAAAAACAATCAAAATAAGAATAATATTTCATGATGTAAAAATTATGTGCACATACCACTTAACAATGGGGATACTTTTCAAAAAAATGTGCCATTAGGTGATTTTGTGATTGCAAACATCCTAATATGCACTCATGAAACCAATGTGCACCATTTTCAGTAGACAATACAATCTTAAAGGACGACCTTTATATATGTAGTCTGTCCTCCACCAAAACACTATGTGGTACATGACTATATATGAAATTCAAATTTCAATGTCCCTAAACTTTCACTGGAGTAAAACCATTCCCATTTTTTAAAACCTATTGTCTATGGTTGCTTTCACACTACAATAGCAGGGTTGGTTATGTGCAACGGTGATTAACAAAACTCATTGAATAGAGTTTTACCAACTCCATGAGATGCTCCTGAAGAGAGTTTCATGTCAAAAAGCATGGGGAATTCTTTATGTTCCTTGCTCCACTTAGAGATAGTTATAAACATTAGGCTACCAAACCTCTAAATAGTGCTATGGTTAAAAAAGTAAGTTGAGCCTACTATAGTTAAAAAAAATTAAGTGTTTCCCAACCTCATTGGATCCAGATGACACTGTTGGAAAATGCTGTTCTGGATCAATTTGTCTCCTTTCCCTACTGAAAGATACAGTATAAAAATTGAAATAGTCAAACTCAAAAGAAAATAGAGATTGTATCTTCAGGGCAAGTGTTAAAAATTTTGCATATGCATAACAAGTACAACATTATACATGTACTGGACTGGGGGTGTAGTTCAGTGGGAGAGTGTTAGAGTCTGTAAACAAGTCAAGATGGCGCCTGGCATTTTGCCAGAGGGAGTGGTTTGTGAAGTAACGCCAGCAAGCCATTAAGTGCGGAGATTCCTTATTGGTTGACTGCTGTATCTAGTTTATGTTAATTAAGATAAGCTGTGTGTAATGTATATATACCCCTCCTGTCCTACAATAAATGGCTCCCATTCCTGCTGTATCAATCTACACAAGTTCCTCGTCACCCCACCCCCCTTACTTTGCTGCAGCTGGACTGCGGCAGGAGAGTGCATACTTAGCATGCTTGAGACCCTGGGTTTGATCCCCAGCACTGCAAAAACAAAGAAACAACAAAACCCATGCATGTGCAAAAATGATTTATACAGACATTTCTAATAGCACTTTAAAAAATAAACTATTGAGGGATAATTTGCTTATAATAAAATGCACAAAATTTAAGTATACAGTTCAATGAGTTTTAATAAATGTATATACCTGTGCTACCAAGTCCAAAATGAAAATATAGAATATTTAACTAACTCCAAAAAATTCCTTTGTACATTTTATAGTTGTTCCCTTCCCTCAAGCCACTGTTGATCTGATTTCTATCAGCATAGATTAATTTTACTTGTTCTAGAATTCATATAAATGAAATCAATTTGCATTATTTTGTTTTGGTTTCTTTCCCTCACCATATTGTTTTTGAGATTCATTCATGTTTTTGCATGTAGTTTTGCATGTCAGCAGTTTATTCGTTTTTATTACTAATTAATTTTCTATTACATAAATGTATCAAACTGAATTATGACTAGCTCATTCCATTTGATATTTTTATTATAAGTAAATCTACTGCAATTATTCTTGTATGAATCTTTGAGGACATGTTTTCATTTCTTTAAGCAAATACCCAGGAATGCAATTTCTGATACATTGAGTAGGTATATGTTTAATTTTATTAAAACATTGTGAAATTTTTCCTCAATGTGATTTTATCATTTTACACTTCCACAGTGTACAAGATTTGAATTACCACACTTGGTATCATCAGTCTTTTTAATGTAACCATTCTAAAGTTTGCAAAGATGCATGTTGTAGTTTTAAAACTTATTTCCTTAATGATTAATGATTTCTTTCATTTGCTCATTGGATTTTAATATATGTAGATACATCTGTATATCTACATACACACATATATGCATACATATACACACAAATTTTTTATGAAGTGTCTATTCAGAATTTTGTCCATTTTAATAGGATTACCTTTAATGGATCTATCTTCCTATTGTTCAGTTTTCTTTATATAATCTATTATCAGATTTATATGCTATATCACAAATATTTTCTCTTAGTCCATGACTTGATTTTTATTTTCTTACCGTTATTTTTTTGAAAGTCAAAGTTTTGGTGTTTATTGTTTTAAATCTGAAAATATAAACTATCAACAAATAGTACCATTCTTACTTTATTAATGTCAAAAGTAATATTCATGACAGGGCATTTACCAAAGTATCTCATTAAAGTATATCTTAAAATGTGGGTTCTAGGGTAATTCTATGTTTAATTTTTGGAAGAACTATAAAACTGTTTTCCAAAGTAACTACACCATTTTATAAGCCCACCAATAGTGTATGAGTGTTTCAATTTTTCCATATTCTCACCAACACTTTTACTGTCTCTCATTTTAGCCATCCTGGTGGATGTGAAGTGGTGTCTTATTGGCCACTTGAATATCTTTTTTGAAGAAATGTTCATTCAGACACTTATTTTTTTTTCTCATTGGACTATTTGAGTTTTTATTGTTGAAAGAATAAAAGAAAAATTCTATGATTATTTTGGATACATGTCCCTTACTTGATGTGTGATTTGCAAATATTTTCTACAGTTCTCTGTTGTCTTTGAAGTACAAATATTTTCATTTTGATGAAGTCCAATTTTTCTAATTTTTTCTGTGTTATGTTTTTTGTGTCAAATTAAGAAATCATCAGCTAACCCACAGTCACAATATATGTCTAGATTCACCTCAAACAGTTTTATAGTGTTAACTCTTCATGTTAGGCCACAGATACATTTTGAGTTAATTTTTGCATATGGTATGATTTAGGGTCCCAACTTCAGTCTTTTGCAGTGAATATCCCATTGTTCACCACCATTTACTGAAAAGACTATTTTTCCCCATTGAATGTTCTTGGTACCCTTGTTGAAAATCAATCGACCATAGAGGTCAGAGTTACTCATTCCTTCCTGTATTTCTGACTCATGTCTTTTATCATTTCCTACATCCTTAAGAATTTCCCTTAGCATTTGTTGTCCTGGCAGAATTACTTATAATAGGAAAACAAAGAAAAGGGCCCTGATGTCAATAGATTAGAGAATGGATTATAAAATGAGTTATTTTCTTACAAGAGAATATCACCTAACAATGAAAATGAATATATTATAGCTACACATAAAAGCACAGACAACACTTAGAATATTAAGGACTCTGGCTTTTGTTCTACATGAGATGATAATTCGTGGTAGCATTTTGAGCGGAGGAAGAATATTATCTAACTTACATTTTAATAGGAGTATTTTGGTTGCTGCATTGAATACAAACTTCAAGGGAAGGGCAGGAGTGGGCAGATCCACTGTGAGGCTGTAGCAGCCATCCAGGCAAGAAACCATGGTGTCTTGGGCCAAGATGGTGGTAATAGAAATGATGAGCAGTGATGAACTCTGAATATATTTTGATAGATAGTACAAACAAAAAAAATTTGAGGGGTATCAGCAGAGGAGAAGAATCAGGTAGATATTCATAGATATTACAATGAAAGAAAAATGAGTCAACTTTAAGTTACTTTTTAAAATAATAGCACAGTTGGTATAATGATTTTGCAAACATTGTGAAGGATGGTAAGATAAAGGATCAAGTGACCTCAGTGTTTTTGGTACGAACAAATGGAAGAATAAAGTCTTATGTTACAATAGTCTCCCTGTATCTGTGGGAGATATGTTTCAAGACCCCCAGTGGAGCCTGAAACCACAGATAATTTAGAATCCTGTTTGTAGTAAGATTTTTCCTGTTCATATATACCTGTGATAAAGTTTACTTTTTAAATTAGGCACAGTAAGAGATTAACAATAATAGCTAATAATGAAACAAAAGAGTTATAATAATGTATTATAATAAAAGTTATGTGAATATGGTCTTGCTCTCAAAATACCTTATTGGACTATAGATCTTAGCAACTTCAGCATACAACTTTTTTTCCTTATGAAGTAAAGAATTTTCACATTTTCCTTAAAGGAAGCATTTTACGACTTCTCTTTGGCATATTCAAATTGCCAGCATCATTACTCTTATGCTTTAGAGTGCTTATTAACAAAATAAGTGTCACTTGAACCAAGTGCTGCAGTACTACAACAATTGATTTAAAAACCAAGGTAGCCATTAAGTGACTAATAGGCAGGTAGTCTGTACAATGTGGATACAGTGGCTTCTAGGGTGGGATGGTATGGCCAATGCAAAATTTTATCATGCTACTTAGAACAGCATGCACTTTAAAACTTATGTGTTATTTACTTCTGAAATATCCCATTTAATAAGTTTTAGCTGTGGTTGACCATGGGTAACTGAAATCACAGAAAAAGAAACCATAGATGAGGGGGATTACTATATCTGTCCTTTATTCCTGTCCATACCTGAAATCTATAACTGGAAACATGAAAAGGATCTTATAGTTTAAACTTTGTCTTTTAGTTTGTATATTTTCATACAGTACTTAGGAATAAATCTTCCTCAAATATACAGTGAAGATTATGCCAGTCCCCTTATATGTCACACTGTAGTACTGTGAGGGCAAGTGAGGTAATATGCATGACAGGTTTCTAATCATCAGAAGATACTATCCAAAGAAAAAATATCACCACAAATCAAGAAACCTGCAACAATCTGTTAGAGTTTCTTTAACTCTGTTTTATATTATTCAATTGTTTCTATAATTGACAAATAATTTACTAGAAATTTACTTTTTAAAAATGTCAGTCCTCTACTCAATTTCTCAGAATTGCTCCTTAGTGCAATATTTAAGATTGAGTTCTGCAGAACCACAGAGTTCCATGGAGCTGACCTGGGCCCCCTAAAGATGAGAAGGACCTAAACCATGAAGAAGAGTAGACCAAGACCATTCCCTCTTTAACTGTTCTCTGTACTGGAATTTTCAAGTGATATTTCACGTATAAAAGAATTCACCAAAGAAAAATATGTTAGAAAAACTGGGATGGCCATGTTCATTTCTTAGGTGTGATTTTTAAAATCTCCAGGCTGAATTTTATTTCCCATATCTTTGCAATAGGTACCCGCTTTTCCAGCTGGATGTTGCTAGGTTTGGCTTCTTGATAGGGTTGACCAATGTTGCATCTGTGCTCTACACTGGGAACACCAAGCAAGAAGAGGGTAACAGGAAATGGAGGAATTGTGAAGGACACACACAGGGGCAGGAGCAGCACCCTAAGATGAGGCCAGTAGTCCCAACTTTTATTTTTTGGAGCCCCTAGCAAAGAGACCCTTAGTATGAATCACATGCTTCTCCATTCCTCAACCAGATAGAGATCAGGTTGCAATGCGAAGCCAGTGGCAGTGGGTGGGTTTGTGTATTTGCTGATGAGGGAAATGCAAGAGATGTGGATAGCACAGACCTTCAATTCTGGTGCAACACAGGTCATTGACCAATACCATATTAAATGAGCTAACACATGAAAATTACCTGCAGAAATGCTTGGGTCACAGCTGGTGGTATGCAAGCGTAAGTATTGTTATTATGAGTAGTACTATTTTTGTTGTTGTTGTTGTTGCCATTATTGTTATTAGTCAGTACAGGGCATGGGAAAAATAGGGAGAGAACCCTACAAAAAATTAGCTGGAATAAGACAAGCTGCTGGGCCTATCTAAGTTGATGCCTCACTTTATTTTATCTTAATGTTTAGTTCTTTCAAAGCATCACAGTTTGCAATTATATGTTAATAGTGTTTTTTAATCTGTTTATGGTTCACTGTCTGCTTCATCCATTTGGTGTCTAAGCTCTATGAAGCAAGGACTAGGTTGTTGTTTTTTTTTACAACTCTAGAGCTGACATCAAGCACAGCACCTGGCATGGTGGGACATTCAATATACAACAATAACTTACTAGAACAGATGTCAACTGGGAAGAAAGCAGGGCACTCCTTCCAAGGTCCACAATCTCAGAAGAGAGATTTAAGAGATGTGGATAGCACAGACCTTAAATTCTGGAGCAACACAGGTCATTGACCACTCACCAGGGACAAAATATATACCCCAAAGCCAAGCCCCAGTGACCTACCTCTTCCAACCACACCCTATCTGCCTATAGTTACCACCCATTCAATTGAATTATTGCACTGGTTTGATTATGGCTCTCATAACCTAATAATTTCACCTCTAAACTTTCTTTCATTGTCTAATACATGAGTTTTGGGGGACATCTTATATCTAAACTATAACAGATGGGATGATGTTACGAGAAAGTTTCAAATTGATCCATTTCCTCAAGACAAGCCCTAAAATCCTCTTTCCAACATGCCCTCCTGTCTCTTCAACACTCGGTTCAAGCAGTAACAATCTTTGAATTCTAAATTCTCACACCTTTGTATGAGAGAATAATTTTAAGTGAGAGATTGGAAGCTTAGGGATGCGAATTATGCTCTTTAGGTGATCTGAGTTCTCTACTGAAAAGCAAGAAGCCAACTGAGGCAGTGAATAATATTCACCATATTACTCACAAGATTGAATTAACGAATATAACAAGTTTTTATCTTTTCTTCCTTTTTTTTTCTGATTTAAAGAATCCATAGAGCCCTAAGTTGCTACTTGGATATGGGTAAAGAATTTGGAAATGGTGTTTTCAGAGTAGTGTTATCATTATTGTTGTTATTGTGGTTGTTATTATTATAACTGATCCAGGACCTACTCATTTTTCTTTCCACATGAAGAGAAAAAGCACAAACTCCAACTACCTATTGTATGGATCAAGGGAGAAAAGATAAGGAAGAAACCCAGCCCTAAGCTTCAATGAAGTGGCCCTGGCAGCAAGCTTTGTTCCTTGGGTGGAAAAGATGAGGGAGCATAGAGAGAGACATCTGAAGCAATCCTTTGATATCTTCTTCTGTTGAGGAGAATGGAAATTCCCTCATGACGCCATGAGGAGAGAGAAATAAAGGCTCCTCTCCAGTTCACGCATCTTGTGGTGTCTCATACACCTATAGAAATACGTGTGCCCCCAAGAGCATCTTGTCATTCCTCAGAGGAGCCACGATGTCACTATCTGTGGCCGACTGTATTTTCAAAGATGGCTGCAACAATATTTCCCAGCCCAGATGTTCTTTCAGAACTTGGCATTCCTTCATCAACACATGGGGTCTGTGACTCCCCTTCTTGAATCTGCATAGGCTTTGACTACTTTAGCCAAAAGACTCTGGTAGAAGAGACATTCTTACTTCCAAGACTGGATCGCAAAGTCTGTCGTGCACTTGTATCTTGTTCTTTGGGGAGACTCTGTCTTGGAAACTCAAGAATAAATCCCAACAGCTTGTGGAGAGGCCAGGTAGAGAAGAATTGAGTCCCCTGACTCTCAGCCCTGAATGAATTCCTACCTGATGAGCAACATCAACCTGCCCATCATGTCAATAGGATTATGTTTTGGTTGTATCTAAAAATCTCTCCCAAAGAGCTTGTGTGTTAGGCAATGTAGCAATGTTCAGAGGTGAAGGGATTGGACCATGAGAGCTGTAACTTCATCCATGGATTAATCCATTTGATAGATTAATAACTGGAATGAACTGAGTAGTAACTGTAGTAAGATTGGGTATGGCTAGAGGAAGCAGGTCACTGGGGGCATGTCTTTGGGGATTATTCCTTCTCCCTGAATTCTCTTGCTTCCCTATTTCCTGGCTACCATGGGCTGAGCAGCTTTCTTCCACCATGCCCTTCTGCCATGATGTTCTGTATCCTCTCAGGCCCAGAGTCATGCAATTAGCTGGCCACAGACTGAACTTCGGAAACTGTGAGCCCCAAATAAACTTTTCTTCCTTTAAGTTGTTCTTGTCATGTATTTCGGTCACAGTGATGCAAAACTGACTAACACGGTGTGTTAGTCAGCTTCCTATACTATAATAAAATACCCAAGATAATTAGCATGTAAAAAGAAATGGGTCATTTCAGCTCACAGTTTGGGAGGTTCTAGTATATGATTGATTGGCCCCATGGGTTGGGTCTGTGGTGACATAGTATGTCATGGTGGGAGTGTGTGGTAGAGTGAAACTGCTCACCTCATAAGCCAGCGATGAGAAGAAGCTGGGCCTCACCCTTCTCTTCAAGGGTATGTCCCTAGTATTCCAAGTTCTTTCCACTAGGCCCCACCTTCTGCCCTGGGGACCATATGAGCCTTTCAAGGACATTGGGCCTCCTAACTATAGCAGTGGGCCATCTTGAAAAGGTGTCATCCAGGGCTGTGAATGTAGCTCAGTGATAGAGCACTAGTCTAGCATTTGCAAAATACCTAGGATCCCCAGTACCACAAGAAAAAAAAATTTTTTTAATTAAGAAAGTATGTCATCCAGTCTATCATGAAGCTACCCCAGCTCATGTTGCACACAGCATAGATAGAACTTCTTCTTCTTATCTGACATAAGCCATTCCTGTCAATCTCTGCCTTAATTTCAGATTAGCAAGCAAAATAAAAAGATCATTATTATTTTAAGCCTGTATGTTTTGGGGTGATTTGTTTTGCAGTAGTAAATCATTGATACGATATCTAATTAATAAAAACCTTACAGGCAGCTGAAGCAAAGATGAGCTGTGAGAATTAGGGTGAAGCATCTGACTGAATATCATGAATGAATCTGAGCATGAAAGAATAGTTATTCTGTCCCATCAAACAGCCAACTCCTGCTTGATTATTAATCAGAACGCTGTGCTGCTCCAAGTTTTAATAATAAAAGAAAAGGATGGGGGACCACTGCAATTAGCTCTTGTATGTGGGAGCTTTGTAAAAGGTATTTTACTCATGTAGGAGTCAAATAGGAGTGAGATGTTATGTCAGACCTGATCCTGAAATGACTCTTTAAAATTTTTAGGAGTTCCACAGTGATAATCAAACTACCTTCTTCAAACACCTTACTTAGTAACCGAATCCTGCCCAGACAATTGGTTCAAAAGACTACCTGTAAATGTTTCACCTGTGGAAACATTTCTTCTGAAAGGCCTGTGGCCTCCCTCTTGGGCCATCATCTCTACATCTCTCTCCCTCGCTTTTCAAATGGCCTTTTAGAGTCCTGAAGGCTTTTGACAGATCAAAAGAATCACAGAAATAGACTGTGAAAGCATCTCCAGGCTGGATTGGAAATGATGCCCTGAGTGATGAGAATAAGGATGAGTCCGGTAATGTATTGGGAATCCCAGGAGCATCTCAGGCTCACCACTCTGCATAAACCAGAAAGGCAGGGAGGCACAAGAAGATCAAGAAGAGGGGAGTCCATATTTAAGAGTGTCTCTCCGTCCAATTTCAACTGCTTTTGAGATTTGTCATCATAATTTTCTTTTAAATATGAAGTTGAGAACACTCCCTGTTAATCCTTCCCATTCAAATAATAAAAATTATTATTTCTTGTGGTGCTGGAGTATAGAACCCAGGGCCTTGTGCATGCAAGGCAAGTACTCTACTAACTGAGCTATAGCCCCAGCCCTTAAATAGTCATTTTTGTCTGTATTTTTATCCAAGATAAAATGTCCAAATTCTCCTTAATAATTATCTACAGAAAAGATACCTAGATACCTTCTATCTATCTATCTATCTATCTATCTGTCTGTCTGTCTGTCTATCTATCTATCTATCTATCTATCTATCCATCTATCCATCCATGAATGGTTAGAGATTTTTTTGTACCCTTAAATTTAAGTGTAACACACACATAGAAAAGTACATTTATGAACAGTGAATTCCACCACCATGTACATCCATAAGAATGGCCCTCTAACTAGAATAAGATATATCCCCTGCTTGTATAATTATATAAAAATGGATTCTGTTGTCATATATAATTAAAAAGAACTAATAAATGAAATTAAAATATAAAAGTGTATTTATCTAAAGAACATGTGGAATTTCACAGACTACGACACCCATACCACACCAACTCTGAGATAAAAAGATGGTATTTCTATACCCTAGAAACCTCCCTTACACTCCCTTCCCAGTCACACTCACCCCTGATCAATATCCTGTTCCATCCAAGGTTAGAACTGGACGTCCAGAGCTGCTCCCTTCACCAACACTCCAGGACAGTGCCCAGGGCTACACTGAATGCTTGGCTTACCCTCTCTCTCTTTCCTGATTTCTCCTCCTTATTTCCAGGGTATGAGATGCCATCTGTGGGTTCTCCCTGGAATTCAGTGGAGAATGACCTGTGAGCAAACACAAAGAATTAAATGTCAGGGCTGGAAGTGACCTGAGTGATTTGAGCATTTTGTTGAAATACCATTTTTCTTGTAGAACAGAAAACTGTGGCCCAGGGAGACTTAGTGAGTTACTTTTGATCACTGAACAAGCTAATGGAAGTTCGGGCCTATAAATCCTTTTGGTACATGGCTATGTCTCCAAACCACCCTTCCAACATATATAAATAAGGAAAAGGAGCACAGCCAATTAACTGATGTTAAACTGGGACATTATCCCTGTAAGAAGAAGGTCATTACCAATCCTCTGTCAATGGAGCTAAAGCCCTTTCCTTGAGACTCCTGGAAACATTTTACCAAACCAGAACAGTTTTTTGAGCAGTTTGACAGTGTTTTCCTTTCTCATTCATTCATTAAAATCTATCAATTATTAATTCAGTTATTAATTCAAACTTACCAATTATCTATGGAACATCTGTTATGTGCCAAGTATTGTTCTATTTTCCAGAGATAAAACAGTGAATAAAAAGGATAAAAATTCTTGTTCTTCTGTAGCTTACATCCTAATGGGGGAAACAGTCAAGAAAAGAGAGAAACTAAATAGACTCTATATTGTGATAGGTGGTAATTGACATTATGGAAAAACCAAAGGACAGAAGTGAATACAGGAGGACAGGTGAGCCAAGGTGTCATGGAGGTGGCTTGTAATTCAACCCCTGAAAGAGGTATCCAGACAGATATCTAGGGGGGAATGCATTGTAGGCACAGGAACAGCCAATGCAGAGGCCCATAGATGGGATCATGTTCCTGTTTCAAAGAAAAGGAAGAGGTCTAGGAGCAAAGAGGAGAGTTGTAGGAGAGAATGGAAGAGAAGTAATAGGGAGCCAGATTGTTCAGTCTGTGCACCACCATTTATCTACTCCAAGGGCAGTGGGGAGCCATTGGGGGTTTAGGCCAAGGAATGCCATGAGGCTAAATAGGATCGCTCTGTTGGAAATGGAATTTAGGGAGGCAAAATGGAAGCAAAGATTCTTGTTAACAGTTTATTGCAATAATCTTGGGGTAGGAATCCTGGGACCACTGTGGTGACAATAGAAGCAGTAAGAAGTGTTTGGCTTTGGGATAAATTTTGAAGTTAGGTTCCAAAGAATTTGAGTGACTTCAAGGGTGGTAGTTCTTAAAAAGCTGCAGAAAATACTTTACCATGACACAGTCTTGAGTGTCTATGTCTCCTCTTCAATCCAGGTCGGCTAATGACTATTTTGACCAAGAAAATAGTGGACATGGTGTTGGGGACCTGTGAGGTTAAGTTATAAAGTCCACTGATTTTCTTTTTGTTCTTTGGACTGCATGACTCTTTCTCAGAACTCAGCCTCCATGTTGTAAGAGATCCATAGCTGGGTGTTCCCACTGATGTTCCCAGCTGAGACCAGCCCTGGAACCAGGCATGGAAATGAAGAGGCTTCCAAATGGTTCCATTCCTGAGCCATTCAAGTCTTCTCAGCTAGGGTATCAGGCAACATGGAGAAGAGGAAAGCATTTCTACTGTGCCCTTCTGATCTCAAGACCCATAGAATCTATGAGCATGTTTGTTGTTTAAGTCACTAAATATGGCATATTTGTTACACAGCAATAGATAACCAAAACATAGACTCCATGTAGACTGAGTACTTATACTGAACATCAAGAAAAATCTCCTCACCAAAATTACACCAATTCAGTCATTCTATGACCTGGAATTCAAGTAGTGGGAATACTATTTCTCTGCGAGTTATTAGAGGGTCCCAACAGCTACTCCCACATAGGAATCCTGGTTGCTGCCCACGGTGCAGGACCTCCAGCTACCACTCCCATATGGACCCCCATCTACCACCATGGGCCTCCCCTGGTCACCTCCATCTTGGGACACTACAACCACTGCCATAGTTCCCTACACATGGTAGCCTGCACCTGAGGACACTGCACAGGGTCTGGAGACAGCCACCAGCCACAACATGACACTCCACAGAGTTGCATCTCTGAACACATCGCCCATCGCCACCCGACCTGACACTCCATCACTGAAAGCAGCTGCCTCCATCTTGGGACACCTTTTTCGCCATCTTTAAGTTGGGGCAACTCTCAGCTTGGGACACCAGCTTAGAAGCAATATCAAGGAGAAATATTGGAACAATGCAGGGGCACTATATTCCTATAGGGTAAAAACTGATGCCTCTGATCTGCAGTGCTAGAAGGGAAAACCCACGAACAACATGAAAAAAACAAGGGAAGAAAATATCCCAAACAAACCAAGATAGTACATTATTAGAACCCATGGCCAGCATAACAGAAGAAATTACAGAGAAGGCATTCAGGATGTACATAATTAAAATGTTCTGTGAGTTAAAAGATGGTATAAGAGCAAATACAGGCAGCAAAAGATCATTTCAATAAAGAGCTACATAAGCAAATATAGGAAGCAAAAGACTACTTCAATAAGGAGATACAGGTTCTGAAAAAAAAAAACCACCCAGAAATCCTTGAAATGGAAAAAAAAAAACAATAAAAATCTTCCATGATAAACAAGAGTTAATTAAAATCAAAAACTCAATAGAAACCACCACCAACAGATTAGATCACTTGGAAGACAGAACCTCAAACAATGAAGACAAAATATATATAATCTTAAAAAGAATGTTGACCACACAGTAAAGATGATAAGAAACCATGAACAGAACATTCAAGAATTATGGGATAACATAAAAGACCAAATTTAAGAGTTATTGGACTATAGGAAGGCATAGAGTTACAAACCAAAGGAATGAACAATCTATTCAATGAAATAATGTCATAAAATGTTTCAAATATGAAGAATGAATTGGAAAATCAAATACGAGAGGCTTACAGGACACCAAATGTACAAAATAGAACAGATCCACACCAAGGCACATTATAATAAAAATGCCTAGCATACAGAACAAGGTGAGAATTTTAAAAGCCACAAGAGAAAGGAATCAGATTACATATAGGGAGAAATCAATTAGGATATCTGCAGATTTTTCAACCCAGGTCTTGAAAGCTAGAAGATCCTAGAACAATGTATACCAAGTTCTCAAAGAAAATGGATGCCAACCAAGAATCTTATATCCAGCAAAATTAAGCTTCAGATTTGATGGCTAAATAAAAATCTTCCATGATAAACAAGAGTTAAAAGAATTTACAACTAGAAAGCCTGCATTACAGAACATCCTCTGCAAAATATTCCATGAGGAGGAAGTGAAAAACAACAGTGAAAATCAGCAAAGGGAAGTATTACACTAAATGAAAAATCAATCAAAGGAGAAACCAAGTCAAGTTAAATACCAAAAATAAACAAAAAGACCAAATTTATCAATGACTGGGAATACAAATCATATCTCAACAATAACACTGTGTTAATGGCTTAAACTCTGAAACTCACCAATCAAAAGACATAGACTGACAGATTGGATATATATATATATATATATATATATATATATATATATATATATATATATATATATGTAAGACCCAATGATGTGCTGCCTTCAAGAGACTCACCTCATGAAAAAGACATCCACAGACTGAAGGTGAAAGGTTGGGAAAAAACATTCCACTCACATGGACTATGGAAATAAGCAGAGGTTTCCATCCTCATATCAAATAAAGTAGACTTCAAGCCAAAGTTAATCAAAAGGGATAAAGAAGGACACTACATACTGCTCAAGGGAACCATACACTAACAAGACTTAACAATTATAAATATATATGCCCCAAACAATGAAGCATCTACATTCATCAAACAAACTCTTCTCAAATTCAAGAGTCAAATAGAACACAACACAATAATTCTGGGTGATTTTTACATACCTCTTTCACCACTGGATAGATCTTCCAAAGAAAAGCTAAACAAAGAAGCTATAGAACTCAATAATAATAATATCAATAACTTAGACTTAACAGACAAATATAGAATATTTCATCCATCAATGAGTGAATACCTTTTCTTTTCAGGATCCTTCTCTAAAATAGTCCACAATAGTATGCCACAAAGCAACTCTTAGTAAATACAAAAGTAGAGATACTACCCTGCATTCTATCAGATCATAATGGAATGAAATTAGAAATCAATGATAAAATAAAAAATATACACTACTCCAACACCTGGAGACTAAATAATATGCTATTGAATGAAAAATGGGTTGCAAAAAACATCAAAGAGGAGATTTAAAAATTCTTAAAGGTAAATGAGAACACTGATATAACATCAAAATCTCTGGGACACTATGAAGGCACTACTAAGAGGAAAGTTCATTGCATGGAGTTCATTCCTTAAAAGAAGAAAAAGTCAACAATGAATGACTTAGCATTACATTTCAGAGCCATAGAAAAAGACGAACAAATCAACACCAAAAGTAGTAGAAGACAGGGAATAATTAAAATCAGAGCTTAAATCAATGAATTTGAAACAAAAGAAACAATTGAAAAAACTGACAAAACAAAAAATTGTTTCTTTGAAAAAAATATATAAAATTGACAAAACTTTAGCCATGCTAACAAAGAGAAGGAGAAAGAAAACTCAAATTACTAACATCCATGAAGAAAAAGGAAATATCATGACAGACACTACAGAAATACAGAAGATAATTAGAAATTATTTTGAAAAATTGTACTCCAATAAAATAGAAAATATCAAAGGCATCGACAAATTTCTAGAATCATATGACTTGCCCATACTGAATCAGGATGATATACACCAGGTAAGCAGATCAATTTCAAGCACTGAAATAGAAGAGACCATCACAAGCTTACCAACCAAGAAAAGCACAAGACCTTCAAAGAAGAACTAATGCTAATATCCCTCAAATTATTTCATGAAATAGAAAAAGAGGGAACACCTCCAAACTCATTCTATGAGGCCAGTATCATCCTGATTCCAAAACCAGACAAAGACACATCAAAGAAAGAAAACTTCAGACCAATGTCTCTAATGAATGTAGGTGCAAAAATTCTCAATAAAATTCTGGAAATCAAATACAAAAACATATCAAAAAGATTGTGCACCATGATCAAGTGGGGTTCATCCCAGGGATGCAAGGTTGGTTCAACATACACAAATAAATAAATGTAATTCATCACATCAATAAACTTAAAGATAAGAATCATATGATCATTTCAACAGATGCAGAAAAAGCATTTAACAAAATACACCACCCCTTCATGTTTAAAACACTAGAAAAACTAGGAATAACAGGAACATATCTCAACATTGTAAAAACTATCTATGCTAAGCCCCAGGCCAACATCATTCTAAATGGAGAAAAATTAAAAGTATTCCCTCTAAAAACTGGAATAAGACAGGGATGTTCTCTTTTTACCACTTCTATTTAACATAGTTCTTAAAAAACTAGACAGAGCAATTAGACAGACAAAAGAAATTAAAGGGATACAGATAGGAAAAGAAGAATTCAAATTAACCATATTTGCCAACAATAGGTATATTGTTGCCAACATATTTGCCAACAATAGGTATATTATATTCTAGGTATAAACCTAGAAGACCCAAAAAATTCCACCAAAAAACTAATAAATGAATTCAGCAAAATAGCAGTATATAAAATCAACACCCATAAATCAAAGGCATTTCTGTATATCAGTGACAAATCCTCTGAAAGAGAATCAAGGAAAACTACCCCATATATAATAGCCTCAAAACAAACAAACAAACAAACAAACTTGGAAATCAACTTAATAAAAGAGGTGAAAGACCTCTACAATGTAAACTAAAGAAAGAAATTAAAGAAGACCTTAGAAGATCTAACCTTTTTCTTGGATAGGCAGAATTAATATTATCAAAATGACCATACTACCAAAAGCACTTTACAGATTTAATGCAAATCCAATCAAAATCCCAATGACATTCCTCATAGAAATAGAAAAAGCAGTCATGAAATATATCTGGAAAAATAAGAGACCCAGAATAGGTAAAGCAATCTTTAGCAAGAAGAGTGAAGGAGGTGGCATCACTATACCAGAACTTAAACTATACTACAGAGCAATAGTAACAAAAATGGCATGGTATTAGCACCAAAATAGACTTGTAGACCAATGATACAGAATACAGCACAGAGAAACAAACGCACATAAATACAGTTATCTCATATTAGACAAAGGCACCAAAAATGTATATTGGAGAAAAGATAGCCTCTTCAATAAATGGTGCTGCAAAAACTAGAAATCCATATGCAGCAAAACGAAATTAAGTTCCTATCTCTCACCATGCACAAAACTCAACTCAAAGAAGATCAAGGACCTAGGAATTAAACCAGAGACCCTGTGCCAAATAGAAGAAAAAGTAGGCCCAAATTTTCATGTCAGATTCGGCTCCAACTTCCTTAATAAGACTCCTACAGTGCAAGAAATAAAATCAAGAATCAATAAATGGGATGAATTCAAACTAAAAAGCTTCTCCTCAGTAGAAAGAACAATCAGTGAGGTGAATTGAGAGTGGAATGGGAGTAAATCTTTACCACAAGCACATCAGACAGAGCACTAATCTCTAGGATATATAAAGAACTCAAAAATCTTAACACCAAACAACAACAACAACAAAAACGATCAATAAATGGGCCAAGGAACTGAACAGACACTTCTCAGAAGATGATATACAATCAATTAACAAATATATGAAAAAAATTTGAACAATTCTAGCAATTAGAGAAATGCAAATCAAAACTACTCTAAGATTTTATCTCACTCCAGTCAGAATGACAGCCATTAAGAACACAAACAACAATAAGTTTTGGAGAGGATGTGGGGGGAATTCATATTGCTGGTGGGACTGCAAATTGATGCAAACAACATGGAAAGCAGTATGGAGATTCCTTGGAAAACTTGGAATGGAACCACCATTTGACCCAACTATGACCTTAAGGAATAAACCCACTCCTCAGTTTGTACCCAAAGGACTTAAAAACAGCATACTATAGTAATGCAGCCACATCAATGTTTATAGCAGCACAATTCACAATAGCTAAATTGTTGAACCAAACTAGATGCCCTTCAGTAGATGAATGGATAAAGAAACTGTGGTATATATACATAATAGAATACTATTCAACATTAAAAGAGAATAAAATCATAGCATTTGTAAGTAAATGGATTGAGTTGGAGAATATTATGCTAAATTAAGTAAGCCAATCCCCCCAAAAAACAAATGCAGAATGTTTTTCTGATAGGAGGATGTTGATCCATAATGGGGATCCAGGGTGGGGAGCATGGGAAGAGTGGAGGAAATTTAGATAAGGCAAAGGCAAGGGAAGAGAAGGGAAGGGGTAGGGGGTCAGGTGGAATGAGATGGACATCATTACCCCAAGTACGTGTATGAAGATATGAATGGTGTGACTCTACTTTGTGTACAACCATAGACATGTAAAATTGTGCATGTCTATGTGTACTATGTGTACTACGAATTAAAATGCATTATGCTGTCATAACATTAGAATAAATAGAATAACAAATAACAAATTAGAATAAATAAATAAATTAAAGAAAAAGATCCACAACAAATAAGCAAATAACAAAAAAAAAGAAAGAAAAAAAATGGTATAATAAAAAAAAATCACACCAAATCATATTGTTGTACAGAACCTATTGGGCAGATGCCCAGTCCAAGGACAGAAACTGTGCCATTATTGTCCAGGTGCACGTGCATTAGGAAAGGATAATGGCCCTAAATACACTATCTCCCACTTACCCATAGTAAAACCCCTGCTAACTACTCAAAAGCCAGATTGAACAGATGCACTCAGCAATCTGGCTCTTTGCTTTATTAGCATTAATTACGATCATTTTGCTTGTATTGGCTTTATTTTTATTAATATGTGCTCAAACGAGCCAAAAAAAGAAAAGAACAAATGCCTTCATATACGGGCAGGCTTCCAAAGACTTCATGAATCAAGATAGGCATGTTTCAAGATAGGCACAACCTACTCTCAGCATTTCCAACACCTGTGCCAGGAATTAGGCGAGACCAAGAACTCACACATCAGTGTGAGCAGCAAGGGACTTCTTGCTTGGACTCAACATCATCTAGCAGGCTATGTTCAATTTGGAGTCATGATTCTTGGCTTTGACCAACAGAGTAGTCAGGTGATATTTGGGAGCATGTGAGGCTAGGTCATAAGACCAGCCATTTTAATTCAGCTGTGGAAGCAAGTCATTCACCAGCTTCCTAGACAGTCAAATGCTGAAAGAACAACAATATATTGAGCAATGGCAATCAGCTTTGCCTTACGTTCTCAGAACCTGGAAGAAGATACCTGGTAATGATTCTGCTAGACATTAGAATAGACTGGTTCTCCTTTTCTAGTCCCATTGTAGTTCGGTAGTTATAGTTTGATTCATCCAACTATCTATTTATACAATAAATGCTTATCAAGAAGCAACTCGATGCCTAGGAAATATACAGAGGAAGAAGATGGGATAAAACTCATTTTCAGGGCTCAGCCCAATACTACACTTCTCTGTGAAGTTGTGGCAGGCATGCTGTGTGTTTGCTCAATTCATTTCATTTTTCTCTTGTGCTTTCAGGGAAAACTAACTTCCCATCTTCCTAGACACTCCAATTTGGGTCACATGACTAAGCTCTGGTCCATGAAAAATCTGGCAAATATGTTGTCTGCATGTCCAGTCTGGCCATACAACCTCTGGACAGTTCTCCACACACCATCTTTTCCTTCAGTGTGACCTTAAAGGCCACATGTTGAAGTCAGTAGTCTCAATGAAAAAAAAGAGCCCGAGTCCTTGAGTGACCTCCATGGAGAAGATGCACACTTCTGGCCACATTAAATTGTGGAGGATCAAGCAATTAACATTTTATGGTGTGAAGCCACTGTTGTTTTATTCAATTACCCACTCCTCCCCACCACCATCTTTCCCACGAATACAAAGATTTCCTTGATCGCCACACTATTTAGCGTCCACTTAGAAGACATAAATCATACCAATTTTTTTTTACACCATGGAAAGATACACTTAACATTAATCATTGTAGCCATTTTTAAGAGGATAGCTAAGTAGCATTAAATACATTCATATTGTGAAACAAACTTTCAGAACTTTTTCATTTGCAAAATTCAAATGTATACTACTCTGCACTTTCCTCTGCTCCAGCCTCTACAAACCACCATTCTTTCTGTCACTGTGAGGTTCACCATTCTAGATACGTCATGGAAGTGAAAACATGCAGTATTTATCTTTTTGTAACTGACTTACTCATAGCATGTCTTCAAGGTGCATACATGTTGTAGCATGTGTCAGAATTTCCTCCCTTTTCAAGGCTGGATAATATTTCATTGTATACATGTATACATTGTATACACATTTTGTTTAACTATTCATACACCCATGGACACTTGGATTTCTTCCATCCCTGGGCTATTGTGAATAATGCTGCTCCGATCATGGTTGTACAAATATATCTTTGAGTACCTGCCTTTTGGTTCTCTTGTGTACATACCCAGTGTAATTCCTGGATCACATGGTAATTCTATTTTTAATTTAATAAATCACTATGCTAATTTCCACAATGGTTGCACCATTTTATATTCCCATCAACAGTGCAAAAGATTCTAGTTCCTCCATATGCTCACCGACATCATGCCAGGTTTTGAAAACAGAATTTAACATAAAGAAATTTAAGCAAGGCAACAGAAAAGATAAAGGGAATACTAAGAGAGCAACTGCAGCGATCACTCTTAGGACTGAGGGGAAAATGGGAAGAGGTTAGAATTATTCAAATATAGAGGGTCTTGGGAGGCTAGGCTCCAGAATTCTGGGGAATGAGCATGAACTGAGAGGGTCAATGAGGAAATCCTGTGATGTTGGAGAGACTGCAAACTGGATGCAGCTGCTGCCACAGGAGTGAACTTTCATTGTTAAAGTGCAGCTCTTAGGGCAAAGAAGCCTCACTGGGGTGATGCTCACAGGAACAGAAAGCAAACCTGCAAAGAAAATCTCTTTCCCTTCTCCGCGCTTGCAGTCTTCCTCTGGCGCCCCCTATTGGCAGGTCCTACGAGGAGCCACAGAAATGTAGTTTGTAGTCTCAGTATCAGAAAGCAGAGCATGGAAGGGTGGGTTTGGAGCTGAGAGGCAAGAACTGAATAATTGGCACACTATATCAGGGAGTGCCTTTCTATGCACAGCACTTTCACCTCTTTGCTTTCTTTTATGGTGCATATTACCTTCTACCTTGAATGGGATCTTTGGGTAACCTTAATCTCCGATTCAAATAGAAATTCCTTTAAAAGCAAGATCAGTGGTTGATTTGTCTCTGTATACCTTGTCAATGGACCCCAAAGCCTTGAACAATAATTGTACATAGCGAGCACACGATATGAATAAGTTGAATGAATAAATCTAATCCCAAATGATTGTAATGTAGTGTTACTAAGGGAGTGAGCACAGAGGAAACCCAACCATCGAGCAAGCTGCCGAGAAGTTGTAGACTGAATAGAATGTGGAATGAGAGATACTTCAAAATTCTTGTGGAAATCAGGGTCACATCCACTTGATGGAGATGCTGTGATATTAAACCAAAGGTGTCAGGAAAGTTTACAGTTATTTTGTTATCAGCTATTCAACTCTTTGCAGGGGAGAGGAGAAGACCTTGGGAACAGAGCCTACCCCAAGCTCCTCACATGGTTTATAGGCAGGCTTAGTTTCCCCAGAGTCTCTTTATGCTCTGCTCAGAAAACTCCAGACCAATTCTGAGACTCTAAGCTGTAAGATCTGGCAATTGCCTTGGAGAGTTGATGCCCCAGTTGACATTCCTGCCCAGTTAATTATCCCCAGGCTTAGCGGCATAGAACAATCACTTTATTATGATCATGAAATCTGTGGGACAGGCATTTAGAAAGAGCCCAGTAGAAATGATTTTATTTGAGGATATTTGGAGTCCCAACTGGGAAGAGTATGGCCGGAAGACTTCATGAGTGGCCACTAGGATAATCAGGAACACCTTCATAGATGTGTCTGGTGATAGTTGCTGACTCTCCACAGGGGCTGTTGATTGGAATACCTATCTATGGCCTCTACACGTGGTCTAGGCTTCCTCCCAACATGGCAGCCTGAGAAGAGTCAGGCTTCTTACATGGTGGCTCGAGAGGCCAAGCAAGTGTCCCAGGAAAGAAGGTGAACGATTTATGACCTGCCTGAAATGTCATGCAGTGCCTCCTACCTCATTCTGTTGGTTACATTTGAGCCATAGGCTCAACCATATTAAGGGGAGGGCTTAACAAGGGCCCAGAGGACCAACTGAGAAAAGCACATGGGATAGGAAGGATTGTTGTACACATCTTTGGAAAACAGTCTGCTGTGGCTGTTAATTCTATTCTTTGTATTTTCTGGATAAGGTTCTAAGGCTCAGAGAACTAGGGCAGCAACTTGTAAAGGTCCTTTAACCTGTCTGGAGTTCTCAGAGATTCCACATATATTAGTTTGTTAGGGTTACTATAATGAAACACCACAAACAGGGTGATTTAAAACAATTGAAATTTATCATCTCAGCGTTCTGAAGGCTAGACATCCAGTGGGGAGATTCTAAGGGAGAAATCTCTCCTTGCCTCTTCTTAGCTTCTGCCAGGACTCAACAACTCAGGTTGATTGTAGATGTATCATTCCAATTTCTGCCTCATCTGTGTCCTGATTTCTCCTTTTTATAAGGATGTCAGTTGTATGGATTAGGATCCATCCAAATGACCTAATTTTAACTGGACTACTTCTCTAAAAGTTCTATTTACAAATAAGGTCATATTCCAAGGAACACAGGATCTGAACTTCATCAAATCCTATTTAATCCATGCACTTTTTAATCCATGCACTATTTAATCCATAACACCATGATATTTTTCTTTGTCTTTTTTTTGGAGTATTTTGATAAAATTATGCATGCATGAAATCTATATTTTTTTTTCTAATTAGGGCCTCAGCCTTGTGGATGTACACAATGGTAGGATTTACTGTGGTGTATTCATCTATGTACATAGGAAAGTTATGTCAGAATCTTTCCACCGAGTTTCCTATTCCTATGGCCTCTCCCTTTCCTTCATTGCCCTTTGTATAATCCTTGGAACTTGTATTCTTCCCCTCCTTTTCCCCCTTATTGCACCTTATGTATATCAGAGAAAATATTTGCCCTTTGGTTTTGGGGGACTGGCTTATTTCACTTAGCATGATACTGTCCATTATGGAGACAGTCTTCTTTTATGGCTGAGTAATAATCCATTGTATTTATATACTACAATTTCTTTATCCACTCATCTGTTGATGGCCATCTAGGTTGGCTTTATAGCTTAGCTACTGTGAATTGTGCAGCTACCAACATTGAGGGGATGTGGTTGCACCAATTTGCAGCTCTACCAGCAATGTACCCTTTTCCCACATCCCCACCAACATTTATTATTACTTGTATTCTTGATAATTGCCATTGTGGTTGGAGTGAAATGAAATATTCATGGAATTTTAATTTGCATTTCTGTAATTGCTAGAGATGTTGAACATTTTTTTCATATATTTGTTGACCATTCATTTTTCTTCTTTTGAGATGAGTCCTTACCCATTTATTAATTGGGCTAGTTTTTTTTTTGGAGGGGGTGTTAAGCTTTTTGAGTTCTTTGTATATTCTGGAAATTAATGCTTTATTGGAGTTGTGGGTGGCAAAGATTTTTCTCCTATTATGTAGGCTCTCTTTTCATGTTCTTGATTTTTTTCCTCTGGTGTAAAGAAGATTTTTAGTGTGATTCTATCCCAATTACTAATTCTTGATTTTACTTCTTGCACTTTAGGAGTTTTGTTAAGGAAGTCAGTTCCTAAGCTGACATGTTGGAGTCCTGCATTTTCTTCTAGTAGGTGCAAGGTTTCTGATCTAATCTGGTTTCTGGTCTTTGATCCACTTTGTGTTGAATTTTATGCAGGGTAAGAGACAGGGGTTAAATTTCATTCTGCTACATATGTATTTCCAGTTTTTTGAGCACCATTTTTTGAAGAGGCTATCTTTTCTCCAGTGCATGTTTATTGTACCTTTATCTAGTATGAGGCAACTATATCTATGTGGGTTTGTCTCTGTGTCTTTTATTCTGTTCCATTGGTCTTTGTGTATGTTTTGGTGCCAATACCATGCTGTTTCTGTTAGTATAGCTCTGTAGTATAATTTAAGATCTGGTATTATGAGGAGCTTCGCTTTTCTTGCTAAGGATTGCTTTGGCTATTCTGGGCCTTTTACTTTTCCAAATAAATTTCATGACTGCATTTTCTATTTCTATGAAGAACATTATTGGAATTTAATAGGAATCACATTAAATCTGTTCAATGTTTTGGTAATATGGCCATTTTGACAATATCATTTCTGTCTGTCCAAGAACATAGGAGATCTTTCCATATTCTGAGGTCTTCCTTAAATTTCTTTCTTTGGTGTTTTGTAGTTTTCATTGTGGAGGTCTCTCACGTCTTTTGTTAGATTCATTCTGGAGTATTTTATATTTTTTTGAGGCTCTTCTGAATGGGATGGATTTCCTAATTTCTCTTTCAGCTGATTCAACCTTGAACACCATGATTTTCGAAACCTGTGGGACAAGGAGATCTTAAGAGATTTTCCTGGATGAGGAAAACCATAAGCAGCAGCTACACTGAAGACATTTTTCTACTGGATAAACTTGAGTCAAGGCTCTGAAGGTATTTCAAAGAGAAAAGCGACCAAGATCATATGCAATATGCTGCCTTTATGTTACTGAAATATTGATGACTAGGCTAAAATAAATGCTAGGCAGTGAGTGACATCAGAGAGATCCAAGTGACTCCAGAGAAATATCAGATGCTGGTCCAACTCCCCACTATCACATCTAAAGGGTGATGACTAAATCGCACAGGCCTCTTGGGCTGATCAGGGCCAGCTTGGCTGATATGCACATCACTAGAGCAGTGGGGCTTGGGAAGGAGATGAATAGATAGAAACCTGTTTTCTTACCCTGGCTTTGGATTTTGAATGGTAGCTTTCCTTTTGTCAAAACAGTGATGTGAAGCAGATGATACAGGCAGCCGTAATGGGGCCTGAGGGACTTAACAAAGCTGAAGAGAGCCCTGGATTTGAAGGAAACTATTTTACTTTATTCACCCAAGTTCTTTCCTGCAGAATTTGGAGGAGTAGAAGTAATTTATATTACCAATAACAGTGTCAGAAAACAAACAAACAAGCAAACAAGAATCATTACCATTTATTGAGGGGCTACCATGGACCATGCACTACACTGAGTGATTTATATAGAACATGGTGGCTTTGCTTAGATCCCTTCCAATCCATTTATTGTCTTTTTGCACCCTGGGTTCTTATACAGGTTTTTTTTTTTTTTTTGCAGTAACTTGGTATGGACACAAGATTGGGCTACCATTGAACTACAACCCCAGCTTTTTGTATTTTAGGTTTTTTTCCTATTTTGAGACAGAGTCTTATTAAGTTGCTCAGGCTGTCCTAGAACTTGTGCTCTCTCTGCCTCAGCCTCCTAAGTAGCTGGGATTACAGGGGAGAGCCACCCACCATGCCAGGCCTTATGGTATTTACTCCCTAAAACTGCATGTTTTTTGTTTGTTTGTTAGAGGGCCACCCTCAGGCTATTGGAACATGCTTTTCTGGCCACAAGAGGAGCTGAAAGTGCCTGAGAATTTACCTCCCCTCTGGAAGGCTTTACCTAATGACTCTAGTAAGAGAATGTAAACACCCATAGGTGATAATTCCTCTTCTCTTACTATAGTCATTAGGTAAAGCCTGCTCCTCCATGCTCCTCTCCAGGGAATCCCTGACTGTGGAATGGAGCTAAAGTCATTCTCTATAAGACTTGGCCTGATATCACACTCTTGCATGGCCTCCCGCTTCTGCCTGTGTCAATTCCCCACTTATCTACTCTTTTTCTAGACAGCACATCCTAATAAATAATTGTCAAAACATTCTGATCTCAGGGTTTGCTTTAGAGGCACAGCCTAAGGCACAGCCTGTCTACCCTTCACAACCACCCCCATGAACCAGGCAGAATCACCCTGTTTCACAGAGGTGGAAACTGTGGCTTTGAGTGGACCTTCCCCAAATCACCTAAGTTAACAGCTGTCTTGACTTTCAAACTAGTCTTCTCACTACTGTATCAGATTACCTCAAAGATACAGCTTATCTTACTGGGTTTTCCACTTCTTAGTGGGTTTTCCACTCCTTGACTTAGGAGATCTTGGTGTTCCTATTATTTCATCTTACTGGACTGGTCAAGCCTGGGTTTTTACCAGAACAGAGATGGTATAACATAATGGATTAAAAACAACCCCCAAATTATTTGAAACTTGTCCCATTGAAGGCTGAGGTGTATCTACCCTCCTATTGAGTCTGAGCTGGTCCAATACAGTTGTGACAAATAGATTATGGAAAATGTGACCTGGAACTAGCTTTTTAAGGACTGGCAGTTTCTGCCCTAATCGTTGAGAACTCTGAGCATCCAAAGTGTCTCAGTACCCTGTCACTGCCGGACTGTCAGGAGGCCTAACGCAGGCACCGGAGAGGTCAGGTGGAAATGAAGGTGTCTAGCCAGCCACTAGACTTTTGAGTTATCCTGCTGAGGCTTTGGACATCATGGAATAGGGGTGAGTCATCCCTGCTATGCCTATTCTGAATTCTTGATCTGCCTAATCCATCGTAATTTTTTAAGTGTTGTTTTTATGCCATTGAGTTTTGGAGTGGGTTTGTTATGAATCAGCAGATGGCTGCAAACACTCAGACACATCGATTGGTGAGAAAGCACCTGGATCAGCACACAGCAACGAGTCTACTAATGCTTGCTATCCCCCACACTGCCAGTCCGCCTGCTCCCCAGACTTCCTCACCCCCATCTTGGCATTGGAAACAGATTAACTCTTTTAAAGCATCATCGAGTCACATTCAACTTCTAATTTCACACTTGACCCAAGGCAGGGTTAACTGCCATTTGTTAACTGGTAAACTGAAAGGCTTGGGAACCAATTTCCTTCCAGCACTTTCAAACGTCAGTCTGTTTTTTTGATTTGTTTTGTTTTGTTTTTACTGTCTAGTTACCCTATAAATTATTCTTAGCTGCTCTGTAGCTCTAACACTTTGGGGCACAATGAGATGACATGTTCCTATTTGTAAGAAAGGCACTACTTAAGCATTTAGTTCTCTCAACTTTACCACTCTGTCACCTTGGGCAAGATACAATCCCTCTGAGCTTCATTGTCTTGCTTCTGAAATGAGATGGTAGACTTATGAAGCATTTTATGGCCTCCATTTGGAGAATGATTTGTTTTGAGGGTTGGGTTTCTGTGGAACTCTGTCCATGCTGATATTATAAATTATTATCCCATGTATTACCCACATATTTTATTGATATTACTTAGCACTGGTACCATGGGCAGAAAATGCTATCTAGGTTATGGGCTTAGGAGTCATGTAGAGTCTGGATTCACCATTTACTGACGGTGTGACCTTGGACAAAGTGTTTACCTCTCAAATTTACAAAATGGAGATTTTGTAGCTGTCTTGTACTGTGGTACTGAAGATCAAGGTACATACTGAAGAAAAGCAACTAGTAGACTACTAATAAGTCTTTAATAACTGATATTCTTGTCCTGAAAGTTTTTCCTTTATAAACAAAATGCATGATATTATTTTCTCCTACTTACATTTTAATTGGTCTGAAGCAAAAATTATGCTTCTAAAAACAGCTTAAAGATGTTATCAATTATAGCATCCAGAGAAAAAGGGCACACTCATTTTTTTTTCCTTGTGATTTCACACAAAAATGAACACTTTCCATGTCTTGGGCAAGAGCATGCAGCACACAGTCACCTTTCCCTGCTAAATCCCAGCCTGCCTGAAAGAGACAAATACATTCATGCAGACCCAGCAGGTCTCCTCCAGCTTTAGTCTGAGGTCATCTTATCTGCCCTCAAAAAGCTTTTGAAAAGGGATGTGAAAAAGAGAAGGAAGTCTCAGCCATTCCTACAGTCTTCACAATGAGTCAGAGCAGTGTGAAGCTGCTTTCATCTCAGGAACCCTGCATGGGTCAGTCAGCAAAATAGTGGTCCTGCATCGTCACCAGGAAAGCTGAGGGGTCTATGGCTCAGGGCTGGCTCTGAGGATGCTGACCAGCCGGAATGGCCTTGGTACCCAAGTCCTACTTTGCCTTTAAAACTGCACAATTGCAATGCCTCTGAGCTCTTCTTAGTTCACTGTTCAGGGACATCTGCCCCAACTTCCCTAGGGGTGGAGGTGGGAGTAGGATATCAGGGTCCAAGTCTTCCTGATCTCTGATTCCCATGTCTCAGCACAATACCAAGATGGCACTCAATATAGAGTGAATGAGTGAATGATTAAGTGAATACTAGGTTTTGTTTATTCCACGACTTACATTGACCTTCACCTCTGACATTCAGCACTTCTTGAATTTGGGCTGAAGAGGAGGGAGAAAATATAATTTATGGAACCTCTCACATTTACATACTGTACATGTGGGTCAATTCTTTCCTCTATCAACTCTTTCATGTTGAAAAAGGGAAGTTCAGAAAAATTAGCAGTTCTTTCAATCTCTCCTAGATAATGGGTGGTAGTTTTGGGATTCAAAATCTTAATTTTCTGATTCAAAAGTTCATGGTCTTTCTGCTATACTATGACATTTCTTGGAATTAGAGGGTGGTGCTGGTTAGTACAGAAGAAAAAAAAATATGGGTGAGGTGTCTGACCCTTAGTTAAACAGTCTATCTGTTGAATGGTATCCAAACTACTTTAGAAAGATAGGGCCTCTATTCCTGTCAAAGATATTCTGGAATAAGGACAACTAGTCACTCCACAAAACTTGCCTGAGCAGTCTCTTTATTCCTGGAACCATCTAAGAGAGATAAGACAAACCTCAGGTTGGCTGTCAAGGAACTTCTGACCTCTCCTTGAAGGGAATTATTAAAACTGAACCTGAATTTTATAGATATAAAAATATTTGCAGTATCAGAAAATCAGTAAACATACATGCAAAAAAAATGGATTTCATTTTAGACTTTTAATTCATATCAAAGGAATACACCCAGACAGAGATGGCTATCAGATAGAACAATAGTTAGAAAGCTGAAATTCCTAAAAATAGTGTCAGATGCTGGTGCCGCACGCCTCTGTCAGCCCCAGATTGCTGACCCACATGTGACTCTGTGTCATTTTTCCTGGGCATCATATCCTCAGACCAGAACCCAGCTGATTTCTGCCTGGAAGGAATTTTAAGGCCCTAAGTTGAAAGATGCTAAACGTGGTCTCTGCCAAGAATAACCCTAGCATGTCAGCAACTATTACTGGCCCCACACCATTTTCCTTCTCACTGAAGAAGGTTAAAAGAACATTCCAAGAAACACATGTTGGAACCAGGGGCAATGTGGGAACTCTCCAACCTGACTACATTTTTATACCCCAAGCATATCTTATTTTCTAGAAAGGAGACCTCGATGGGTGACCTCTGACCTTAATGAAAATGATCCCGGAGCAAAACAAAGACTGAGGGATTCAAATGTGTTCTGTCTTTCTGCTTCTGTTCTTCATGCCTGGTTTCTTATCCTTATTCATAAAACACTTTGGGGAGGATTTCCCTTTTATCCAGAGCTCCCTGCGATTCTCCGAGGGCATGCAAATGGTCGATTTTTATCTTAGATTTTGACACGTACTCCCTTTTTCTAATGATTGGGCATGAGGGTCAAGATATGACACATACCTTCCAGCTCAATCTTATCCATCCCTAGGTGCTCCATACTATTTGTGACCATGCACAGATGCTGTTCCGTAGAAGAAACCATGTTCTCAACAAGGACATCATCACTCTTGTGGTTCCTGAGTCTAGTACATGCCACTCCGTACCCATTTTTTCCAAGACACATATAGCAGAATGGTGATATGATAGGGGAATAAAGGACCCCATGTTCACTGATGTGAATAGGAGACGCCCACCATTGCATTTTTTTAATGTAAATCCTTGTAGATTTTATGGCTAGATATTCAGGCCATTGTCCTCACCTCCATGACCTAGTGAAGGAAGTGAGGAATGAGGAATTGTGCCCTACCTGTTCTAGAATCTGGACCGTCTCAGAAGGAAGAAGATGATTAATAGGCCTCCCTCCCTAGTCTCAGTATCCATGCTCGCTGATGCAATATTTCTCAAGTGCTCAGAAACAGTGAGTTGAGATATACAAACTCCCAGGCAGGATCCATGTTGATGATGGCGGGAAACACAGCAGACCCAAAGAAAGGCATATTTGTGTTCTGGTCCTGGATTTTCCCAACCCCTGCTGAATAATCTGGGGGCAAATTAAGTGCTTGGCCTTGACCAAGGTAAAATAAGGGACCAGAGATCATGAGCACAATGCGAGCTCTGGCAGCAAGACTGGGAAAAGTAGCTGGAGCCAGATTTTGAAGGAAATGATGTGTCACTGAGAATTCTGAATTCTGTAAACCAGCATGGGAGGTGTTATCCTGTCCCACTGGCAGAAGAAAAAATCTTTATTCTGGTTGTCACAGTCATGGCTCAATAAGAGCACCCACCCATGTTGTGTCCTCATTGTGTAGCTTGGAAACCATGTGGGTTCCACCTTGCTTGCCTCGATGCTACCCCTATTAATAGAATGATGTCATAACTGAAGATCCAGTCTAGAAATTTTGCAGTCCAGAAAGGACAATGAAGTAACAGGCTGCCTGCCATCCATGTTCTCTAGACCTGGCCCTGGAGGACATCAAGTTATAGTACTGAGAATTATGGTCTTAAAAACTTTGTAGTGGGGCTGGGGTTGTGGCTCAGTGGTAGAGCACTCACCTCTCACGTGTGAGACCCTGGGTTCGATCCTCAGCACCACATAAAAATAAATAAACAAAATAAAGATATTGTGTCCATGTATAACTAAAAAAAAATAAAATAAAAAACATTGTAGTCATGAACAACAAGCAAATACAACATTGGAAGAACATAGAGAGGACTTGTACTTGTGGAAACTTGATATGTTTTCCATTTTAAAATGAACTGTAAACATATTTATATTATTTAGTTAGATGGTATTGGAAAAATTTGTTTTCACCGTATAAAGTGATCTCACTCTATATTAAAACAAAACAAAAATTCAAAACAGGAGCTGGGGTTGTGGCTCAGTGGTAGAGCGCTTGCCTAGCATGTGTGAGGCACTGGGTTTAATTCTCAGCACTGCATATAAATAAATGAATAAAATAAAGGTCCTTCAGCATCTAAAAAAATAATTTAAAAAATCCAAAACAACCAAATACCTCAAGTGAGAGGTAAAAATATATATTAGTTAAAGCTAAGTGATGAGAATTGAGGAAGTGGCCCCAAATTTCAAATAAAGACCCCTCCCTATTTCTCATCTTAGATCTAAGTGGTATAGCATTGTGCCAGAGAATTCTCTGAGTTCCCCAAAGCCTGTTTTCTTTCTCTCCTGTTACCACATCTAAATTCCCAGAATTCCTTGACATTCACTGTGTCTATGGATTGAGTCCTGATCTATGGGATGTGGGCAGGAGTGCAAATACCACTTCCTTGATCGGCCCTTATAAAGCTTTCATAAACACTTTGCCATATTCTTCCCTCTAGGACATTGGAGAGGATTCCGTTGACCTGAAGGCAGGCATGGACCCAAGATGGTTTTGTGCATGTGTGAATTTGGCATAAAGAATTCTGCTACTATGTATAATTAAAATGCACCAATGAAAAATTTACAAAAGGAATCTGAAGGCTTGCATGTTCGTACAAAATGCTATCCAGCTAGCATCTATTTTGGATTGTGAGTGAGAAATATTTTTAATAACATTTTTATTTCACTGAACCACTAAGTTTGGAGTTTTGTATGTTACAGTAGCTAGTGTTACCTTAACTGCGCCCCACACACACAATGACTTCAATAAAGGATTAAGCTACAAAATTACAAATGTTCTAGAATACTATTTGTAAGCAAGATTTCATAACATAGAGGTAGAAAGGATGTTCCTAAACATGGAAGAAAAGCAAACAAAATCATTGATATTTTGATAGATTTTATCATACAAAACCCTTTTAAATCATCCTGTCTATCTATCTATCATCTGTTACCTACCTACTATTTTAGCAAGAACAGTCAATGTAGAGATCTGTCTTCTCAACTGAATTTTAAGTGCACAATGAAGTATTGTTAACTATAGGCATTTCTATGGTTCGGGGGTAAGTATGTCCCAAAAGTTCACATGCTAAAGATTTTGTACCCAAGGTGATTCTTTGGGGAGGTGTTGTGGACCTTTGGGAATCAGGAGTGTGTGGGAGGTCCTTAGGTCATTGAGGAGAATGGTGAGACCCTGGAATCATCATCTTTCCCTTTTGTTTCCTGACTTTTAATGTAAGCAATTTTGCTCTGTCACATGTTCCCACCATGATGTGTTGTCATGTCACGGGCCCAAATAATGGGACCAATCATAGACTCAAACCTCCAAAACTGTAAGCCAAATAAGCATTTTTTTCTTTATGAATTAATTATCTCAGGTATTTTGTTATAGCGACAGAAAGTTGACCAATACAGGCACCATGTTGTACATACAGCACATTGCTAAAACTTATTAATCTTGCAAAACCAGAACTTCAGACCTGTTGCTCAGCAACTCCTTTTGCACCGACTCTCTAATCTTTGACAACCACCATTTTATTTTCTATGATTTTGATTTTTCTAGATACCTCATATAAATAGAATCATGCAGTATCTGTTCTTCTGCTACTGACTAATTTCACTTAGTATAATGTTCTCAGATTTATCCACGTTGTCCCCCAGGTTTATCCATGTTGACACATATGGCAAGATTTCCTTCCTTTTACAGGCTAGATAATATTCCTTTGTATTTATATACCATTTTATTTAGCCATTCACTTATTAATGGACACTTAAGTTACTTTCATTTCATGGCTGTTGTGAATAATGCTAAAATGAACATGGGAATGCAGATATTTCATGGAGGCCAATTACTGATGATTACTTATTTAAATAATAAATTTGCAGTTGCTTTATGACTATAATATATACATCTCTGGACAAATAAAAACTATTCTGTCAGTTCAAACAACTCCTACATCTGAACTACATGTTCATTACTCCTACGATTGTTGAGATTAAATTCAAAATATAATATTTAAAGGATAAAATAAATGGGAGTAATACTCACAAGTGTTATATAAATATTAGTTTTAAGACACTGAGAATCAGAGTCCCATAATGTTTCATGTAGCAGCAGTTTCTTAAAACAATAAACAGAGATAAATAATCTCCATACATTTATTTTTCTTTTCTGGCTACTGGGGACTAAATTCAGGGGCACTTGGCCACTGAGCTACATTCCCAGCCCGATTTTGTTATTTTATTTAGAGACAGGGTCTCACTAAGTTGCTTAGTGCCTCGCCTTTGCTGAGGCTGGCTTTGAACTCGAGATCCTCCTCCCTCAGCCTCCCAAGCCAATGGCCCCAAACCACTTTTTTAAAAAGAGACAAAAGGAGGTACCAAGTTTTTCAGAATGGTTCCAGAAGTACAACATTTGATCTGTTTGAAGGCCAAGTTAATCTTGAATAAATTCACTTGTATTTTTAGGAGAAGGCCATGGTGGTGTGTGGAATCCAGAGGAAGGGGAGATGGAGCAGAAGGAGGAAGAAGGTCCTCCTACAGAAATGATCTTCTTGAATCCACTGGCAATAATGAATTCAGGTTGGAGAAAGCAATGGGCGAACATAGCCTGGTAGACAGGTGAGACCCTAGGGGAAGGGAGAGGGAAACACCGTGTTTAACAGAAAAGTCCATCTGTGGGTGAGGGACCCCAAGGGGCTGGGCTCTTGGCTTGATGCTCAGCTGGTCATGGTGCCTGTGATGTGGCGACTCTTGATTCTTCGCCTAGTGAAGTGACCCCTGATTTCAGCCACTAAGTGCTCCTTTCATTCTGTGTATTTAGAGCTCTCTTCATCCAAGCCTTATTCTTGGGAAGTTATTTCATCCTCCAACTTTTCATCGTTTTCCTCCAGGGTCGGAATCGCTTTCTCTAAGCCGGTGTTCTTCAAAGATGACTCCAGTTTTTTTTTTTTATACTCCTTTTGAACAAGGCGAACTCTGCCAAAGTGTTCGCGTCTTTATCTGAATCAAGGTTAGCAAGTTCCGGGGCAAGATTTTTTCCCCTTTTAATAAAAAGCTAGCTCTTATTTGACCTAAATATTCTGAACAAAATTGAAGTCTATGAAAAACGGTACTTTAGTGCATGTGGGGGTCATGGGGCAGCACGGCCACCATCATGCACATCTTTCCAAGGATTGCCTATAAGTAAGGCTTTGAGGGCCTCTCCATGGCACTGGTACCCCTACCCTGAAAATAAAAACGTCTTTCAACAGCAATACTCCACCAGGGCTAATAGATGCAAAGCTTAAATCCACAGTGTTGCACCTAGAACCCCAACCCCACCTGGCCACTGGGACAGACCATCAGGGGGACTTACAAAGAGCAGGATAGGTACAATACAGAGCTCACTTGCCCCATGGCTGTTGACTGATTCATTCTTTCTTCTTTGCCCTCAAAGTAGAAATGTTAGTCCATAAACACTCACTTCTCCACCTCTTGGATTCAACGTTGTTAACAATTTAACCTATTTATTCTCTCCACCTCTTTCTCTATTCATTTTCTTACCGAACCATTTCAAATCAGATCCAATTAAATCACAGACATAATAAAACTCAGTGTGCATTTCCCCCCCCAAAAATAATAAGGACATGTGTTATACAAGAATTTTAACTTTTCATAGGAGGAGAAAAGCCAATTGAAAAGTTGAAAACAGATGCTGTTTATCTAGTACAGTTCAAAGGTTAATAATTTGTAAAAGCTTTTCCAAAACAATAAAAAAGCAAATGTCTCATTTTTATTTTAAAAAGAATATTTTAGAGGTCATCTTTTGTTTTGTTAGTTTAGTAAGCTTTTTCTCTCTCCTTTGCATAATTTTCCCTTGGGAAAATATCCTTTACTTCTAGATGGAACTGTCAATAGCATGATTTCAACTTGCCTACCTCAAGTACATGACCAGAAGACCTCACTCCTTAGTCAGGCTGATTCTTCAGGGTTGGCATGTTCCCCATGAATCAATCGGTCTCTTTCCAGTGCTCTAAGCTATTGTATATTCTGAAAAATGAAAGGAATATTACTAACACCGCCACCAACCCCTACCCACACTTTTTTGCTGAATCACTAGTTGCAAGGACAATGAAAATATAGAGTAATATTCTTTTACTTTTAAAATGTTTTCATTTTTAATTGTGGTAAAATGCACATAACATAAAATTTTTCATCTTAATCACTTTTTTTTTGGTACTGGGGATTAGATCCAGGGGTGTTTAACCATTGAGACACATCCCCAGACCTTTTTTTATATTTTATCTAGAGTCAGGGTCTTGCTGAGTTGCTGAAGTCCTTGCTAACTAAATTGCTGAGGCTGGCTTTGAACTCATGTAGCATGCACCATTGCTCCCAACTTAACCACTTTTAAGTATACTACAGTTCAATAGTGTATATGTGTAAGTATATGCACACAGTTATTTTATTGACCATATGCACACAGTTGGACAACCATCACCATCATTCATTTTTAACTTTCTTTTCCTCTTATAAAACTGGAAGCCTAAGGTTATTTTGCTACTACACACAGAGAATATGACTAAGAGTCAGAGAGGAAGGGGGGAAATGGGTGGGGACTGGGAGGGGTGAGAGAGGGGGAGGGGAGAGAGAAGGGAGAGAGAGAGAGAGAGAGAGAGAGAGAGAGAGAGAGATTGAGATTATATGATTATACAAATTGAGATCCTGGATCTAGCCTTGCCCAAAAGCAGGTGTACTCCTAGATCCCATAAACCCTTGAGTTTATTGGATTTCTGTCATTTGCAAGAAAAGAGTATAGCCTAATACATTCAATGCTGCACAATAAATAAGAGAAAAAATTTAAACGTCTGAGAATCCAATGGCCAATATAGGAAGAATCTCACCTAACAAAAAAGTAAAAAAAAAAAAAAAAGCAAATTAAAATCAGACGTTTTATAATTATATTTTCAAAGATTAAAAAAAAAGTTGATAAGTACTACAAAAGTACATAAAGCATATATTTACATAGAATGCTAGAGAAGTTTCCTGGTTAACTTTCTGAAGGATGATTCGGCAACAAGCACAGATATTGAAAATGTGTGTTCTCTCATCCACTAAGTCTTCTCCAAGGAATTTATATGTAGGAAATAATTGGGGAATTTCTGAAATAGGCTTCTGTGGCATCACTAATAATAACTAGAAGGGAGAAACATTCTGAATGCCTAACGATAGATGATGGATGGTATAAAACAAATCATGTAGAGCCATAAATTAAATACTGCTTAAATTAAAAGTGAACATACAGAGCAGTGTGGGCACAAGGGGGCTAGACTGACGCACCTTTCAATTTAATTCCTGTGGCCTTCCCTGGGCTAGGCTCTATTTCCAGAAATCCTCCTCTTGTCTTACTGGGGCTTCCTGTGGTGCTATGATTCATCACTTTCCGAGTCCCTAAGCAACCTTGATTTGATCCATGGTCCATAGGCTGAGTCTCAACTCTGCAACTTCTGCCCATGGGAGTTCTCAGCATGATCTGTGGCTGGGCATCCTGGAATCAGTCTCTCTGCAGAAGATGACTAACTAGGCTCCAGCTTCTTCCCCCTGAGCCTACCTTGAACACTGAAGTTAAGATACACATGTGTACCCACATGCGTAAGTAAATATGTTAATACAGTTATAAGAGGAGAGCGCATCGGATTGCCGCGGCTTGAATCTTGGCTCTGAATCTCACTAGATAATGACCTTGTGAAGTACACCAGCGCTATGTGCTTTGGTTTCTTCATCTTGAAAATGAGCACAACAAAACAATATCTACCTGATTGTTTTGAGGGTACGTGAAAACATGCAAAGCGTTAGCGTAGTACTTGATATGTGGTTCACCCTTAGAACATATTAATTATCATTACTTCTCAGGCACTCATGCTTGATTGCAGACTTGGAAAACTCATATATCATTATGAAAATATATTGGCAAGTGGCAAAAAACCAATGTCAAAGTAGCTCAAAGAAAGAATGTCATTTATTGTCTTATTTAACTTATTAAACTGAGGAATTTAGAGGTTAAGTTCCAAAATTCAGATGATATGAAAGGGTCCTGGTTGCCTAAAAATGGGACCAAGTGAGTTTTATAATTGTCATTTGTGGATGTCTGAGACAGTTGAATGCTTTGAGTCAAAAAGTCTGGATTCAAATCCCAATTGGATTGTCCATCTATGAATTTGGGACAGTCGATACCTGTGTTTGAGAAGCTGGGGGAAAATCCCCTCCCTGGGGCCTGAGATTCTACTACCACAGGATCATTTCTTTTCCCATGTAGATAGGGGACCAACAAGCAGGCTGTTTTCTAGAAAGGACACATAGAGCCATGTGCTTCCTACTACAAGAGGCTGCATATCTGATATAAGAAAGAAGACCAAACTGGGTGTGGTGGAGCACACGAGTGTAATCCCAGTAAACTCAGGAGGTTGAGGCAGGAGGATTGCGAGTTCAAAGCCAGCTTCAGCAAAAACAAGGTACTAAACAACTCAGTGAGACCCTGTCTCTAATAAGACATTAAAAAGGGCTGAGGATGTTGCTCAGAGGTTAAGCAACCCTGGGTTCAATCCCCAGTACCAAAAAAGAAGAAAAAGAAAGAAGACAAGGTAGTTTCTCTAAATCTTCCATTTTAATGTCTTCTTTATCTAGAAATCTTGCAGCCTGCTTTTTGTTTCTATAAAAGGAATCTGTTCTTTAATGTCTTATGGAACACAAACAAATAGTAATTGGAGGTCACCAGGGACCAAGCATGTTTGTTCCTAGTGAAAGGAGGGAAGGGGACTCCCGGAAGTGGCCCGAGCAGACAGACCCACACAGGCTCCGCCATCCTCTCCTGACACCCCACTCAGGCTTGGAGGAGAAACTCAGGGCTGCAGTCAGAAACTGTTTAGCTGACTGGAAAAAAACACACCCTCTCACAGAACTAGGAAGCAGTGTGGGGATCCTGGCTGTTAACAGAAAAGCTTTTGATTAACCTCCAATCTGAATGTTTCAGTGTCCTGAAATTTATGTTGTCCCCATAAAGAATCCAGAGGGAAGCTGGGACCAAGTGAGTTTTATAAGTGAGTCATAAAACTGATTGACCCCAATTAATTTCTCTAAAATCTGATTTTTGGTCTCCAAATAATATAGGTTTGTTGTAGAGGTGACAACCCAATGTATGGGCAAGAGTTTTGTAGACGGCTAAAGGTTATACAGTGTTTCCGTTACTTTGTGCTTGATTAAAACACACCATATCACATGATGATATTTCATTTTTCTAATAATCAGTTTCCAACTTATCTCTAAAGGTGAAAAATAAATTAGGGTATATATATTATATTAGGATCATATAAATAAATTTGGATACTTATTATATAAGGATTATATATATGTATTTCTAAAGTATTTTTCAAGAATGCATCTTTTATGGGCTGGGGATGTGGCTCAAGCGGTAGCGCGCTCGCCTGGCATGCGTGCGGTCCGGGTTCGATCCTCAGCACCACATACAAAGATGTTGTGTCCGCCAAAAACTAAAAAAAAAAAAAAAAAAATTAAAAAATTCTCTCTCTCTCTCTCTTTCTTAAAAAAAAAAATGCATCTTTTATAAGCTCTCTCAATTTCCACAATTGAATGATGTGCCACTGGGGCTTTGTCTGAATTTTACGAATGAACTTGAATTTAAAAATAAACAAATAAACAAATAGCCCAATAATTCCCCTATGATGTATGCAAAGTAGATAATGAACACAGAGCCCAGCACAGGGGTCCAATTACATCTATTCACAAAGCCCATCAAGAATTAATTTGGAAGGATATGTAAAATATCACAAAGGAAAAAATTAAGCTGCACACTTTCACTCACTAGGAGTATTGTTATAGTCGGATCTTGGCCACCGAGCTGACCCCACACGTCTGCTGTGTGTGTGCTGAGTAACACAGTATTTCCACTTCCTGGCAACAGCATCCACTGTCTTGCCTTGGCCAGGCATAAGGGGAACAAATCCTTCTGAGCCTATGGGTTTATAGCAGCAAATGTCTTCATGTCGTTAGGCCTTCAAGTCTGTAAAATAGTGTGTGCATGTGTGGCTTTCTTTACAAGAGATTTACAAGAATAAAGTCATCGACACCTTTACTAATGTATGCATCTGGGTCAAAATGGTGGGACAGGAAAGGCAATTTCTCATGAAAACAAAGTGAATCTTTTTTTTGCAAATTTGGGTGACTTTTGTTTTGAAATGAAAGAGATCTCAAAGGCTGTCTGATCCAACTCCCTCATTTTACCCAAGAAAGTGAAAAACATATACCCAAGGTCACACAGCTAATGACTGAGTATTTATCAGAAGTAGAGGCTTCTGTCCTTTGAATCCATGACCTACTTCCTCAGGGCACATGGTGATTCATGAATCACCACCCACCAGCAAGACGATCAACACCCCATTCTGTATTTATTGCCTTATAGGTTTCCTCTGGGGACTTTTGATGTCCTGTCCTTGTGGTTATGGTCTCCCTGACACTCTCCTGACTGCAGACCCACATGCCATGTGGTTATGTGTTCGGTTAAGCAAGCTCATTTCTATATAAGCATAAGCACATGTAGCGATTTTAAAGCTGATTTGGCTAAATTATGCCATTGTTCCACCTCATTACAGTGAATTACCAGGACGGAAAGCTTGTGCATCCTCTATTGTGTGGAAATCCTCCAGGCTGTTACTCTCTGACCCGTGAAACCCAAGGAAGACATTCATCTGTGACACACTTACTCCTAGGGCTTTGTGCATTTTCTCTATCCAGCACTTAGCCAAATTGGTTTGTGTCTTCTCTGATCGTTTCATCCTTCGGTTCTACCTGTTGGGTCGTTACCTTAGCAGCTGTTACATCCAGTAACTCAAAGGAACTGATGGCAAAAGGCATGAGTGGAGGGAGACTTTGGAAGAGAAACAGAACTATTTTTCAGGATTGAATCAAAAGCACATGATGCAACTTATGAATGGTCTTTTTAAATTACCCACCTAAGGCACACGTTGTGTATGTACGATACATGTGTATTCGTTATTCTTTAATCCAAGAATGAAAAAATTAAATGAATGAGTAAAGCGGGGTCCTCCTAACCACTGGGTTTCACCTCAGCTCTGAAGATAACGTTGCACTAGAGGCAAAATCTTCTCATCTCATCTCAGTGCTCACCTTACCAGGTTCACAAGCAAGCTGGTACCCCTCCTTTGGAATGCATGCTCTTTCCTGGGCTCTGAAGAGACCACACTCTCTTGATTTTCCTGGATCTTACTAGTTTCCCCCCTTTATTCTCTGATTCTTCTTCATGTTCCCAGCCTTCACATTTTGGAATGACCCAGGGCTCAGTCTTGATCCTTTTCTTTTTCCTTTTTATTTTCGGTACCTGCTCAGTCCCTTGTCGATCTCATCAAAGCCTGTGACTGATGACTCCTCAGATGGTATTGTAACAGGGACTCAGAGAGGCCTCCTTTGCTACAAGCAGAGACTCCTCTCTTAAGCCTGCATGTGCCCCATAGGCAACTAAAAGCAGGATAAAGCTTGACATCTCTGACTTCATTTCATATCTAATCTCATTTATTACCTTAAAACTTTGTGATCTGCTCAGTTCTGCTCATAGGCATATTAACCATTTAAGAAACATTCATTTTAAAACAGCGAATACATGGTTTATTAGCCCCAAATGTACTCACTTATGTAAGCCCCCTCCAAGACTGGGGCATGATTTGCTGTGTCCTGTTTCACAGCCCTGGAGTGGGGCCTAGAAGTCTTCAGTCACTGACGGACACCTTCCAGAAACAGCAGGAGCAATGTCTCATGGGAGCTGAGCTGCCTGCCCCCTTCCAGGATCCCAGGCCTGATGGATAAACACCCTGAGCAGCAAGAGGAAGCTGCCCCCTCCAGTGACAAAGATGTCTCTCAAGCCACCTCTCAGAACCAGAGCTGAGAGAATGATCACCCAGGCCATAGCTGGACAGAGACTGCTCAACAATTCAAGCCTCTCACCACCCCCACCCCGATTCTTCCTCTATTTCAGTCTCAACTCACATCAGCACCCCAAAGACAGGGCTGAGATGCTGGATCTCACTTCGCCTTCCTAATATGCCACATGGATTTAAGTGTCCTTTTCTGCTTTCAGCATTATCCTTTCTGCTTGTTTTTTGGCTGGGGGTGGGGTGGGGGGTATGCCAAGAACAATATCTGGAGCCTGGAATTCTCCTTTGAACTCCCAATTGTTTCTCTAACCACCTACTCCTCTTTCCTTGGATGTGTCACTGCCAGCTCAAATGTAACAGTACAAAGCCAGCTCCTCATCTCTGTCCTCTTCCCACTCCACCTAATGGCAACCCTATTCTGCTAGGTAGTTGCTCAGGTAAAGTGGTTGCTGACTAACCACCAGAGAATCCAAGTTACTCAGAACTTCAGGGGCAGAGGATGGACCCAGGAGGGGTTAAATACTCAAGTTCCATTTATCATCATTCCTTCTTTTTGCATATTACTTTGTAATATGCACATGCTCCTCTCATCACTGAGTTGAGGACTATGGTCTAGGGCTTGGAGAAGCCTGGGGATAAAAAGAATTTGCATAACTGCATTTCTAAATGGACCACACCACCTGGCAAGGCTGGACCACTCACCTCAGGAATGCTATGATTTAAAATAAAAAAAGACACCCTGAATTACATAAGCTCTTGTATTTTCGGACCTCTTTGTCACAGCAGCTTACTTAGCCTGTACTGTAACTAACACAGGAGGTGAGGAACTAGAAGTAGCGAATGTGAAGCCATTTTCTCAAGAAGCCTGAGTATGTGGGAAGGAGAGAAATAAATAAGACTGCCGCTGGAATGTTTTATTGAAAAGGTTGTGAGGAAACTTGGCTCCAGGGGAAGCTGTTGAAATGCAGTCAGCTCACTGAGATATAAGCCTTTTCTCTGACTCAGTAAATTTGATAAATGTCCACCAGAGAATCCATGTCACTCAGAACTTTGTGGGCAGAAATGGACCCTGGAGAGCTTAAATATCTGAGCCCCATTTACAATAATATTCCTTCTTTTTGTGGTAATATACACTGTAAATTTTAAATTTTAAAATAATAGATTGGTGGCCCAATAGTAAAATGCACACGTTGAAATATGTAGTGCTTAAATGGGAAAGATTTTATATTGGAATATCTATGCTCTAAAGTCCCTCTTGTAACAGAAAGTGATGTACCTACAGTGTGCCTGGTAAGGGGTGATGAGAATAACCAAAGGAAGGGCTGGGGGCTGTAGCTCAGTGGTACAGTGCCTGCCTCGCAAGTGTGAGGCACTGGGTTCGATCCCCACCACCACATAGAAAGAAATAAATAAAGATATTGTGTCTATCTCCAACTTTAAAAAAAAATTAAAAAAATAATAACCAAAGGAAATTAAAAGGATCAAAACTGCTTTAGTCAGCTTCTTCACTGCTGTGACTAAAGGACCCAACCAGCATAATGGTAGAGGAGAAAAAGTTTATTTGGGGGCTGGTTTCAGAGGTCTGAATCCATAGACAGTGGGCTCCATTCCTCAGGGCTCCAGGTGAGGTAGAACATCACGGAAGAAGAGTATGGAAGAGGGAAGCAGCTCAGATGATGATCAGGAAGCATAGAGAGCAACCCCACTTACCAGATACAAATATATACCCCAAAGCCACACCCCCAATGCCCCATCTCCTCCAGCCACACCCCATCTGCCTTCAGTCACCACTGAATTAATCCCATCAGGTGATTAATTCACGGATTGGGTTAAAGCTCTTGTCTCACACATGAGCTTTTAGGGGACACCTCACATCTAAACCATAAAAATAACTCTGTTATTAAGCACTGAAAATGGGTCTTGTGCTATGCAGGTGCTGCCTGCAAAGTCCTGAAAACCAGGTCTTACCACCACAGCACATAGTTAGACTATTAATTGTTTCCTGAAATTTTCTCTGGTAGCCTGTATAGCTCGGCAAGACACAAAATTAACACCCAGAAATCAAGTGTGTTTCTATACTCCAACATCTAAAAGAGAAATTAGGAAATCCATTCCATTCAGAATAGCCTCAAAACAAAAAAACAAAACAAAACAAAAAAACCCTTAGAATCAGTCTAATAAAAGAGGTGAAGGACCTCTACAATGAAGAATATAGAACACTAAAGAAAGCAATAGAGGAAGACCTTAGAAGATGGAAAGACCTGTCATGTTCTTGGATTAGCAGAATTCATATTGTCACAAAGGCCATATTACCAAAAATGCTATACAGATTCAATGCAATTCCCATCAAAATTTTAATGAAGTTCTTCATGGAAATAGAAAAGGCAGTCATGAAATTTATTAGAAAAAAATAAGAGGCCCAGAATAGCCAAAGCTATTTCTTAGCAAGAAAAGTGAAGCTGATGGCATTACAATACCAGACCTTAAGTTATACTACAGAATTATAGTAACAAAAACAGCATGGTATTGGTACCAAAATAGATATGAAGACCAATAGAACAGAATAGAAAACAGAGACAAACACACATAAACATACTTAATAAAAGCACCAAAAATAGGCTTTGGAGAAAAGATAGCCTCTTCAATAAATGGTGCTGGGAAAACTGGAAATACATATGTAGCAGAATGAAATTTAACCCCTCTCCCTCACCCTGCACAAAACTCAACTCAAAGTGGATAAAAGCATAGAAATTAGACCAGAAACCCTGCACCTACTAGAAGAAAATATAGGCCCAACACTTCAATATGTCAGCTTAGGAACCGACTTCCTCAACAATACTCCTAAAGTACAAGAAGTAAAATTAAAAATCAACAAATATGATGGCATCAAACTAAAAAGCTTCTTCTCAGCAAAGGAGACAATCAATAATTTGAAGAGAGAGCCTGCAGAATGGGAGAAAATCTTTGCCACCTGCACCTCAGATAAAGCATTAATTTATAGGATGTATAAAGAACTCAAAAAATTTAACACCAAAAAAGCAAATAACCCAATCAATAAATGGACTAAGGAACTGAACAGACACTTCACAGAAGAAGAAATAAGAATGGTTAACAAATAAGTGAAAAAATGTTCAATATCTCTGGCAATTAGAGAAATGCAAATTAAAACTACTTTGCGATTTTATCTCACTCCATGATGGCAACAATCAACAATACAAGTAACAATAAATGTTGGTGAGAATGTAGGGGAAACGGTGTACTCATACATTGTTGGTGGGACTGAAAATTGGTGCAACCACTCTGGAAAAGTGGTATGGAGATTCCTCATAAAACCTGGAATGGAACCATCATTTGACCCAGTTATCCCACTCCTCAGTTTATACCCAAAGGACTTAAAATTGGCATTGTAGAGTGACATCAATGTTTATAATAGTTAAGCTATGGAACCAACCTAGATGCCCTTCAACAGATGAATGGATAAATAAATTGTGGTATTTTTACACAATGGAATATCATTTAGCTATAAAGAAGAATAACTTTATGACATTTACAAGTAAATGGAAGACCTGGAAACCATCATGCTTAGTGAAATAAGCGAATCTCAGAAAACCAAAAAGGTCAAATATTTTTGCTGATATGCAGAAGCTAACCCATAATAAGGTGGAAGAGGGGAAGAATAGATATTCAGTAGATTAGACAAAAGTGAATTAAAGGGGGTTAAAAAAAGGAAAGATAGTGGAATGAATCAGAAATATTTTTCCCAGGTACTAATTTGAATACACCATAGTGAATACCACTCACTCCACACACTCAGACTTGTGGGTGTATTCAGAATATCTCTTATCTGGAATAAGATATATTCCATGCTTGTACAATTATATCAAAATGGATTCTACTGCCATGTATAATTAAAAAAAGAAGCAATATAAATAGAATGGCTTGGTCTCAAATAGGTGTGAGCTTGATGTCCACTGACTGTTCACTTCTATCATGACACACTCACAAAAACTCAAGTAGTTGGGGATCTTTGATTGGCATGTCAAAAGCTGCAGATTAAAAGGGGAATCTTCATTTACAGAAAACTGATATCTGTTCTTTGAGCATATCTCATAATCAAATGGTTTGTTACAAAAGGTTATATCATGAGGGCAGGTTGACCAGTAAAGTTCAGAAAAATCTATAAGCCTCATAGCCAAGATAAAAATTATATTGGATTTTAGAACATATAAATATTCTAAATGGTCACTGTGTGGAGTCAATGAAGAATGCTATGTGCTTGTTGGAATGGCAGGTAGAAGTCACCTTCAGAGCCTGAGTGCTATTTGGGTCTTAGTGATGGATGACTTCTTGAGTCTGGGATGGGTACTCAGTAGACCTATGCAGGCATAGTATATATCCAAATTCAGAAGTTATGTTTATGTTTATGATAAAGTATGCTTTATCCTGGCTATGAAAAGAGAGAAAGATAGAGGGGTCAAAGAACACAAAGAACTGGGGTTTGAAGGAATTATACAGATGGCTATGAGGTGGTAGACTTCTCCCCATGCAGAGGACATGGAAGACATTTTTGAATGTTGGTTTTTGTTTTGTTTTGTTTTTCATCAATTTTATTTACACAAGCCATCAACCTAGATGAGAGAAGGCTTAATGAGGTTTGGATTAGACAGGGTTCTCCAGAGAAACTTCCAATAGGAAATATCTGCATCTGTGTATCTCAAGGGAATTTGTTATAAGGAACTGGCTCACATGATTATGGAGGTTGAGAGGTTGAGCAACCTACACCTGCAAGCTGGAGACACAGGACAGTTGGTATCATTCAGTTCCAGTCCAAAGGCCTGAGGAAAAACAAGAGGCCTCTATCTAGTTCCAAATTGACCTGAAGACATATCCAAAATCATAGGTGCACATTTCACTAGAAGATGTAGAGGACTTTTCCCATGACCCAAAGGCTCACCTTAGCTCCTGTGCAGTAATGAGTCCCATCAGAAGGACATTCATGTATTTACTCAGTCACTTCAGATACCTTCCTAGGACCAGGGGGATGCACATACATGGGCCCCAATTGACTTCCAGGTGGGTTTTGCCCATTGCCTATAGTAGGAAAACATTTAACCTAGGAAATTTGTCCCCACACTCAGACTTGTGGGTGTATTCAGAATCAAAATCAAATTATATATATATATATATATATATATATATATATATATATATATATATATATACACTCTCTATATATAATGTATTTTACATATATATATATACTCTCTCTATATATATGTAGATATATATATATATATATATCTACATATATATAATATATACTCTCTCCCTCCCTAAATCAAACTTTTCATGCAACAATACTTTTTCTTACTATGTATGATGCACTCTGACATTTTCTGATCTATTCAAATTTATTTATTTATTTATTTATTTATTGATGGTCCTGGGGATTAAACCCAGGGCCTTGTGCACGTGAGGCAAGCACTCTATCAACTGAGCTATATCCTCAGCCCTGTTCAATTCTATTTTAAAATTGCTGGCTGTACCCACTAATTGATTGTGCAGAGTAATAACAGGGTGGTCAAATGCAGTTTTCAGAAGTGACACTTTTGGTTGATAGAATGGAGATTCCTACAGGTCAGCTAACAAGTTGTTGTTGTTGTTTTTAATTGGTTTATAGATTTAGTTTCTCCTTCTTTAAAACTTACAGAGTGACTCTTTTGTGAAATTTCAAAGAATTCATCCTGTATATAAGTAAGTGACATTCAACAGCCTTGTATCTGGCTGGCTTGGACCCAGGCCTTCTCTCCTGGTCTGCAGAAGGAGGACCCAGGAGATGAGAGATGGGGCAGGGGAAGGAGGCTCAACAAGTGGGGGCAGACCAGAAGACAGAGTAGAAACTGGACCCCAGGACTGAGACGTTCAAACCTCACCTATCAAAAGGTTTGAGGTGTGTGGGGAGAGATGGGGGGCGTGTGGGAAGAAAATGGAGACACCGAGAAGACATATCAGGAAGATACCGGAACCTTCTCCCCACTCCACTCTTTACTCTTCCATTTTAGCAATGTGGCCTTCATACAGGCTGCCCTATCTCAGTCCTTCCAAGGCTCTCCTTGGAAGTTTTCTCCCTAGTTCCCTAAATCCTTACCATAGGGAGATTCCAAAGATCACTCCCTCTCCTTTCTGTCCAGCTCCGGCCTCTCACAAGCCCAGCCCCTTCTCCACCAAGAGGATCTAACTTTCCAGACAAGAAGTACCTGACTCCTGGTCCAGGCTCCTTCTGCTCAGCACAGCCTTCTGACACTTCATGAGCATGCGCCCTGAGCCCTCTGAGGCCTCGAAGCTCAACATCTCAAAGGAAGCACAGTGGTCTGTGGCCAGCCACACGGGGTCAGAAAGTTGACTCTGCATCATCAGGAAGATGTTTAAAATATGTTTAGACCCTGAGTGAAGGAAAAAAAAAATAAGAACAAGAACCACAGTTTCCAAAAGTTCCTCACAATTGTGTTAAAAATTAGTCTTGAAACAGAGGGTTCAGCGTCAGTGACTTGGCAAATCCTATCTGCACAGCATACCTCATTTCCCTAATCAGCCTGAATAAGTAGATAATTTGTGTCCAGGCTGACAGGAAGGAGTCGGGGAGTTGGTGTGATTAGGCTGCTGTTATGGCTTAAGGAAGGACCTGGAACAACTCTGCTTAGGCAGTTCCATGTCTGAGGAAGGGCAGGAAGAATCAAAATTCCTGCCTGGTTTGTTGGTGTACATGCCCAAGACTCAGAGCAGAGTCCTGCCACAGCCGGTTGAGCACATGACCGAGGCTCTAGGCTGGAGAGGAACCTCTCAGAATCTAAATTCAGGGCCTGAGACCTTATTACATTCTGGCTGGGCACACTATAACCATCTACTTACAGATGTTCCCTGCTCAACATAGGAGACAGATAAACAGATGGGTAGGGCTACCCTGTCCCATGGGATCACGTCTAGTCGAGTTTAACTTTCTTCTCCAGCTGTACAGCAAGCTGAAAGGGAAGGAGAAGAGCTCATCGCCTAATTCCCCTGACTTGTTTTAAATGATTATATCCAGACACCACAACATCCAACTAAAAAAAACAGGGTGTTCCTTCTATCTACATCTTTCAGTTGAACCTTTCTATTACCCTCTGCAGAACATCCTTCATGCATAATTAGCAGAACTGGATCAGTTCCTCACCTTAAATGTATCACTGGTGTTGTGCAGGCAGACACGAATAAATGGGGCACTGTCAGGAAGAATGAAGGTGAAGGGACAATGGATTTAAGGCCAGCTGCCAACGACATCTACTGCAAAACATAATAACACAAGTAACCATGTCTACTATTTAGGGGCTACTTAGGGTGTGCTAGGCACTATGCTTAGTGTATTATCTGCATTATCTCACTTCACTCTCATAAAACTCTCGTGATGTGAATAATACTGTTTTATCATCACCTTTTCACAGGTGATTCAACTGTAAACCATAATAGCTCATGATTGAAACCCAGTTCTACTTCTGCAATCTGTGTTCTTTCCTATAAGCTCCACTAGAGTTAAGAAAGACATTAAAAATTTAATTGAAGGCATGGATCCTTATCCATGGATCTTCCCAGTTATATGCAGTTGATGGTATAAGTTGGACCATTGGCCAACACGCTTTCATAGCATGGAATGAACATTAGCATCCATTCCACTTATTAAATTGGAATCTCCTCTGTAGCTCTCCCATAATGACCCTGATATGAAAACTTCAGCCAAAGAATGAGTAGCTGGGTAAGATGTAAGCAAATGCTAACGGTGATCATTATTAATCACATCATTATCCATCTTAAGATTACAGAAGTGAAAGGCGTGAAAAAACTTACACTGATATTGACATATTCAGCAGGTCCCATCAACAAGGTTCATGTAAAGTGAGGTGGGAAAGTGCTTCTGAGCTCAGCATCTAGACAGGGGGTCCCTGAATGCTAGGTCATATTGGGAGATACAACACCTGAAAGGGTTCACAGTTGTATTGCTGATAGAGACCTCCCAAAAATGATCATTAGAGGTCAAGATGAGAGACAAAAACATGCACAATACCTTAGTGCAAGATAAAGGTGCAGTTGGAACCATCAAAACACCTAACCAACTAAAACCATTTTGTCTCTGAAATCCTATTACTCTGTCTTTAACAAGGCATACTTCTTAAACCAGCGATTTCTGTACATTCAAATCCTACCATCCACCTTGAGATACCAAGTACTCCCAACAGGGGGCAGAAGAGCTTCTGGTAGGGTCTAGGGAGCTGTGGCTGTGACTCCTCCTCCCTGGGGGACCTCTATAAGCTCCCAACTTGAAATGTAAGGGAAGTTGGAGATTTTTTTTTTAAATGCCTACGGGTACTCTAGAGGGCTGCTCCATACCGGCCCATAGCTGTTTCGGGTCTTACATTTGTACACTTTATCATGGGGATCTGAGAACACCCTGATCACATGTTTTGGCTTTCCTGAGGTTTGATGAACAGTCAGCAGAAGGGAGCAGCAATGAACACAAAAGGAAACTTTGGAGGCAGGTGACATCAAAATGGTACAAGTGTGACAGATGAGAGAAGGTGGGGCAACAATAATCAAATCATGAAGCACTATACACCTACCACCACCACCACCCCCACCACACACACACACATGTACACCAAATATACAAAATAAACAGATGGGTATGGCTTCCTAAGTGTTTAGGCACAGGAGCAGCTGTGTGTTGTCTCTGTGTCTTTGAACTCTCAATTCCTGCACCAAAAGGGACATTCCATTCTCATCTCCAACACTGGTGAGCACTGCCTCTAATTGTTATCCATCCACTAGGCTTAACCCTCTCTCGCTGAGTGCTTGAGGAAAGACAGGAAGATAGAAATTACAAAAGCTAAACAGAAGATTCAGCTTTCATCTTTATTTGGAGTAAAGGATCTTGTGCCAACATCCAGTCACTTGTGTTATTTTGACTCATTTGCCAACACGCTTTCATAGTGGAATTAACATTAGCATCCATCCACTTGCTAAATTGAAATCTCTGTAGCTCTCCCATGACATGACACTGATGTGAAAGACTTCAGTCAAAGAATGGGTAGCCAGGGAAGACATGTAATCAAATGCTAAAGGCAATCATTATTATTCGCATAATAATTCTCCATCATAAGATGATAGAAGTGAGAAGCATGAAAATTTCATCCAGAAGCAATGTCTTTTTCTTCAACGAGACAAAGTGAAGTTAGGTCCACTTTGGAATGTGTGGTCCATTTTAAGAAGACTGTACTAGTGAAGGTATATGATAGTGAAGGTATTGAGTGATAGGGAACAGGGAGGTTTTAAATAGAAAGTTCGATATGTAACACATCTTTTGCAATGGTATTTTTTAGTGTTAAAAATATTACCATGTGTTGAGATGAAAAATTCAAGAGAAAAAAAAAAAAACTTTTGAAATCCAGTAATCCTTTGCCAGTCGCTGGAGTATCAAGATTGGCAAAACTTCAGTTGGCATGCTCATGTCCTTATAGAAAGTAGAGGTTAGGAGAAAAATGGTGGGGTGGGGGAATGATATCAATTTGCATTTTAAAATACAAAATAAACAGAAGTTCTAGAAAGCAGTCATATTTCAAATCAACCAGAGTTTGAGGCATAATCAGTTCTTCACAGTTCAGAGAGTACTGCCATCGCCCTGTGACCTGCAGAGCCAGGAGCTTTCACCAATTTTAAGTTATGTGGATTCAACATTTCTGTAAAGTTTTAATATCAGCCCTTCTGGGTTGAAATTTAATACCTTCTGTACTCGCATTCTTCTTCGCTTTAGTTTTGCGAGTCTCAGCAAAATGCTTGCATAATCCTTCAGAAAAGTCACAAATTCTGGTCTGGCCCAAGGACACGTTTTCTGGGCTTCCTCTCTTTTCCAGAAGCTGGGAGGGAGATGGAGTAAAAGAAAGCTTCACCACATGGGCCCTTTTACATAGTTCCCTTAGATTACTAATGTCATCCAGCTGCAACTCCTGACTTTTAAATTTGGGGGCAGAGATCTTTTCACTAAACCCAACATGGCAAATAACGTTCCTAGTGCCAATTCTGACTCATTGTCAAGGGAGCCTGGAGGCTCCGTGGAGAAGGTGCATCAGGATTTATCAGAAGAGTGTGGTCATCGATCAGTGACATCTGCTGTGGTTGAGAGGTGGGGACCTCAACAGCAGAAACACATTGTGTTTGCTGACCCTGAACACCACCACCTTCTCTTACCAAAGTTATCTTTTCAAAAAAATACTGTTAAACTATAATTTTCTTTACAAATAGCTACCCACACACATGTCCCAGTTAGCTAGCTCTTATTCATCCTGTAGGATTAGTTCAAACACAACTTCTTTGGGAAAGCTCGACCTGACCATTTTTAGGTCATTTTTCTATTGTACATACACATTGTACTGTTTCCTTTCATTTCTCTCCTCTACCTCCGTTTGAAGTATCTATTCATTAGTTTTATTATTGGATTGATGACAGTATACTAAAGCCTTGCAGGTATTAACCTCATGAGAACAAAGACCAGGTCCTGATTTCTTCACCATTTCATTCCCAGTGTCTATCACAGCCCCTGGGACTTCGAAGACATTCATCAGACATTTGCTGAATGAATGGAGAAGCAAGGATTCATTTATTTTTATCCTAAATATCTCTGAGATGCAGACCAGATGTGCTGTTGTCACTAGTTATGTTGGAATAGATATGTTATAATCCTACATTTCTAAGTCTCCAGGTCTATCGTTAACTAGGGTTTCCTCCATTTCTATAACACACACACGTTACCAGAGCTGCCATCTGAAAATGTTCATTTTAGGACATAATAAATGGTGGCTGAGCCAGGAACAAAAATCAAAACACCTTTTATTTAAAAGAGCCAATATGGATTGAGTGGAGGGAGCTCTGAGGCTAAGGACAACATATGGAAATTTGAGTCCTAGCCCAGACATCTCCTAGCTTAGTAGCCTTCCAAAATTAAATTCATTTCTTCTCAGTCAATAAAATCAAGGGAGAAATTCGGTAGTTTTCGAAACAATTTTGTAATGAGACCATTTCTTAACATGAAATTTCAAAAATGTCACGTAGAAGCACAACGTGTAAAGCACTGAGCGGCACTGTGGTGGTGAAGGTGTGCAGAAGGGGTAAACCTCAGACTCATCTTCACAGCCTCCCCTGTGAAGTAAAAGTAGCTTTTAACTTTAAAATAATCAAAACCTTATGGGGAATTGTAAAGATAATACAATAAGATCCTGGGTACCTTTCCCCAGCTTATGCCAGTGGCCCCATTTAAAACCTCAACAACAAGAAGCAAAAATTCTTTGGTACAAGATGAGACTATACTTATAGCCACTGACTATACACCTGAAATGATTAAAAGAGTAGATTTTTATGCTATCGATGATAAAAATACCATAAAAATATAAAACAGCTCCTGACCATTTGGATCCACTAATGTATAACTGCCCATGGTCTGACTAGCTCCAAAATTCTATGGTTGTAGAACTAATAAATATCAGGCCATGGCCATTCTTCATTCTTGACTTATGATCATCCCCACTGGGTTCCAAACCCGTGGACTTTTATAGCATGCACACACCGTAGAAGTCGGTCAACGTAAGATGTAGCTCAGGTCTCCCGCTTCTCTCTAGGGCTTTTTTCCATCATAAACTGTAACTAGAAGCTTGAATCTGGCTTCTTAAAAAAGTGCTTCACAGCAGTGGTTTTATTATTTTCTATTTTCATTTTTTTTTCCTACTAGCAACTCCCTGTTGACTTTTTTTATGGTCTCCAGGAAGGTGTTCTTCAGGTTGATTTAATTCATTTTGATTTATCTAATGGTGGAAGTGTATCCCCTCCCTCCCCCCTCAAAACGGGAGCTCTCACCTTATGTTATTTTCTACCTCTAGTGTCACATTGCTGTGTTCTTTATGGCCACAGCTAGACAAGCAGCCTGCACCGAAATGGCCCGGGGCTCAGTGGAACTCACTTCCTTCGTTTTTCTTGTTATTTTTTCAAGTATTTATACGTATTTAAACAATCACCTACAATTTGTCATAAAGTCAACTAGTGTGATCATATCACCCATACTGATTTTTAAAATGCACTACTTTGTTTTGGTTTAGCTTTTCGTGCCCCATATCCTGCCCTCTCCATCTACATCATCTCCTCCTGGACACAGAGTTATCCATATTAACAACCTACTGTATCTACTTCCATATTATTCCTTATGCTCATAAATAAATGACTAAAATAATGTACAAGCATCCATAATGTATAAATGAATATAAATATACACATTGAGATGTGCTGTCATTATTTTACAGAAACTGGAACATACACATATTTTTGAATCATGCTTTTTCTCATTTAATAACTCTTTAGTGAGTGCCTAACATTTTATTCGGCAGTGTGCCATAATTTATTCAACCATTCCCCTACTGATGAGCAATTACACTGTTTCTACTCATTTTATTTTGTTCCTCTACAGTCATGCCTTAATAAACATCTTCAAAAAATATGCTCACGCATTTGTGCTTGCATTTCTACAAAACAGACACCTTGAAGAAGCACTTGTGGGCCAAAATGTATATGCATTTTTAATTTTAATGGATAATGTCAGATTGCACTCCAATGATACCTCTTAGTGCAGAGCACTTGTCTAGCATGTGCAAGGCCCGGGTTGCAATACTCAGCACCTCACCCAGGAACCCATGATACCAGAAGCAATTCACCTTCTCACCAGCGCTGTAGGTTGGTACACTTAGCCCCAACAACAGAGGTCGTCACACTTCTTAATTTTTCACCAGTCTGCAGTAGTGATACTACATAAGTCTGAGAACATTTTCATATATCCCACGAACATTTAGATCCTGCAGTTGTCCTGTGGAGTCTCACCTTCCTTTCCTGTTAAGTCTTCACAATACAGTTCTTTTGCATTAGAAATATTAAACTTTTGTTCTTTTGTTGCAAACATTTGTTCCACCTCTATTACTCTAGGGGTTGAATTCATTTGTAGTATAGTTGGTAATCACATACCTACAATGTGACAGACATTCTACGTACAAATTAGACAAAAATGTCTTCTCTCTTGGACCTCATATTCTAGCCATGAAGGACAATAAATACTATTTATAGCCTTTAAATGTAATATTTTAAAATTTTATGTGGCCAAATAGGTCTGACTTTCCTTAGGAAATTTGTGGATTGCCAGTTTTGGTTCATAAGACCTCCCTCAATTCTAGTTGTATATATGGTGTACTAGATTTTGTTGCCTTTTGTTTTTAAAATACTAGTGGCATGGATGCTATTTCCATTTAAAATCAAGCAATATGTTTAATTCTCCAAATTTGTCACTGAATTATTTTGTCATAATAACATCAACACTTCCCTTTTTGTTCCAACTCATGGCTATAATTTTTCATATACTTCATCAAGGACTTCAAAATATATTATAGTTATTATTAGATTAAGCATATGAAACTAATTACTAGATTGAATCACATGAAACTACCATTTTGTAGGTTAAAAGTGGTTGAATCTCAACAGTTACAATCGGTTCAACCTACAAATGAGGAATGGAAAGGAGACTCTTTGTAAGGTCAACTACTTGCTTGATACTATGATAGAAATTTTATATGTAATATTTAATTTAATTCTACCATTAAGAGATCATTTTAGTTCCATTAAAAAAAAGAAACATAGTTATAGTCGTTAGGTATTTACTGTCTCAATTATAGAGGGGAATAGCTAAGATTGGTATCATTCAGTTGATGTCCAAATGTATTTCTCTTTGGCATCAGAATTCAACAAAAACTTAAAAACACTCTGTAGGGCTTTGAAAAGAGTGAGGATTTTTAAAATAGTGGATGAGTTCAGCACCTAGAACAGCCTCCAACTCAAAGAAATACTCAATAAATGTGTGTTAAATGGAGTTCTCTACCTATAAGAGGTTACATGATAATGGGAAGATTAAACATATACAGAAAAGCAGTCAATGTCAGAGAAATTCCAGGTGTCTTAGGAATGTTATGGATTAAAAATGTGGGTTTCATTAGTTTTATATTTTTTTTCCTAACATCACTTAGTCATATGTATAACGTACAACTGAGTACATAGTAGGCATAAAGTGATTATTAGTTATTTGACTGATGAAATAAGTCAACTCATTGTGGCAAAGAAGAAAAGAAGAAAAATTTAAATATCCTATAATCCCATTACACACACACACTCACTTAAAAAATCCACTCCTATCCATTTTTAATTTCCTAATTTATTTTACTTTCGGGAGTAGCAGAGATTGAACTCAGGGGCACTCGACCACTGAGCCACATTCCCAGCCCTATTTTTTTTGGATTTTATTTAGAGACAGGGCCTCACTGACTTGCTTAGCACCTCGCTTTTGCTGAGGCTGGCTTTGAACTCGTGATCCTCTGCCTTAGCCTCCAGAGCCCCTGGTATTATAGGCGTGTCCCACCACACCCAGCCTAATTCCCTAATTTAGATAATATGAATCATTCCTACCTAATTTAGTTTGATATTAAATATTAAGTAGTTTTCTATGCCATTAAATGTTCTTGTTACAAATTCTTGAAGGTTGCATATAATTTATTGCATGAATGTGATTAACTGAATTATCCATTGCATTTTTTCCCTTTAACATCTAAGTTGTTTCCACATTATGGTCACAACTAATCCTGTTGTAAGCTTCCTGGACATAAATCTTTGTCCTTATCTCTGATCCTTAGCATAAATTTCTAAAATTGAAATGTGAGAGTGATGCTAGAATGTGTACTTTGCTTGTGTGAGGTCCTGGGTTCAATCCTTCAATCTCCAGCAATAATAATAATAATAATAATAATAATAATAATAATAATAATAAATTTTGTATGTGGATATATTTAGTATTCTGAATATAACGAAGCTTGAGTATTTAAATCTAGAAAACCCAAAATGTCATTAAGTTTCTCTTTCATCTTGAATCTCTACTACCCTGTATTCCAAGTCGGAAACAGTCATTCATCCTTTGAATCATTGGCCAGCAAGCCGGAGTCCACAGGTGTGTTCTAAGGGATTCATAACTCCTGAAAATTATATACTAATTTAGAGTATCTCTGCAAATATGGACGTTTCCCCCCTAGAGGTAATATTCATACTTTCCTCCCAAATTCTCAAAGCAGTGATGACTTAGAAAAGATTAAGAAATTTATATTTATGGTGGATGTAACAAAACAGCCATAATCTCAAATGCTCCATAATTATTGGGGGTGAGTGGGTAGCATAGATTAAGTTTCAAAGAATTTCTGCCTTTGAATTGCAGAAAACAAAAAATAAACCGTGAAAACTTAAGCAGAGAATATAGGAGATAATAATAAAATATGATTAAACACAGTGGGCACTAATTGGTGATATTTGCTAGCAGACAAATTGAAACTTGGAAAACAGATTAGGGAAGTAGATATATTTTATGACCTTGTGGTCTTTATCAAACAGAGCCCTTTACTCTTCTACTTCTGCAGAGAGCATCTTTTTCAAACCAGTACTTCAAAGCTATAGGCCTTTTTTTTCTCATTTTACCTCTAACTTAGACTAATTACAAAGAAATGAATATTTTATCATCTTTCTTATGATAACCTGAGGCTATTGGGTTTTGGAGTTGGAGCCATTATTTAATTCCATCTTTAAAAAATTTCTTTCTTCATCCATAAAATGCACACGAGTATTTGATAAAATTTCATGATATTTAAACTATGAAGCATGATCTTCTTCTTCTAGAGAATCAGCCACACTGGGACATAATTAAAAAAGGATGAATCCCTCCTAGTCACATTGATTAGGATTCCTTTTCTCTCTTCTTTGTGGTTGCTTTTTAATTAGCTTGTACCAAATCCTAAACTTGGCCTGAAATTCCCTCTTCTCCCTTTATCTGAATAAAACCACTCTCTGCAACATAATAGTACCCCTGGGTATTCTACAGAACCACAAATGTCCTTCAACCAAATGTCAAGACAACGCACCAACACAGCATCTTCCTCTCCGTGCTGATGAGAACCCACGAAGGGTGAGGTTGCTGGAGATAACCTCTCTGTATGCCTTTAATAAGCAATCAGGACCTTGGATAGGGCAGAGAGGATCCTACATTACAAAGAAAACAAAACAAAGAAACACCACAAATGAATGGAAATTTTTCCTTATTGATCTCAACAAATCCAATAACTCAGAGGCATTCACCTTTCATAAAATGTGGTTTCTTGCCTCATGTATCACAGGACAGTAGGAGAATTTGTGTGGGTGATGGCAACTATATACTCCTACCAATTTTGGTTCCATTTTACCAACTGTATTTATCGCCAACTGAGAAAAAGCTCCTTTACCTCCTCTATTCTGCAAGTGTCCCACTCTGTACAGCATTTCTTCGTAGAGCTCACACTTTTTTTTAAGATTATTTTTTAGTTGTTGATAGACCCTTATTTTATTCATTTATATGCAGTGCTGAGAATCAAACACATGCCAGGCAAGTGCGCTACCTCTGAGTCACAACCCCAGCCCCAAGCTCACTCCTAAATGAAGAGGAAGACTGAGAAAATTTATTTGGCCCTTATGTTAAACTAAGGATGTAAAGATATTATATAAAGGGGCACCTTAGTACAAAATTCAATGAATGTTTCTATTTTGTTATTCAACAAAAACCTAGTATCTCTTTACCCCTAGATGGATATGTCTCTGAATTTAAGAATAGTTACGATTTATGTATTTACTTGATGGGCCTTACAATGCGAAGCACTTAACATAACTTGGGTTCATTCATATACTTACAACAACCTATAGGATAGGGTGTTTGTGGTGGTTAGTTTCATGTGTCAACTCAATGGGCATGGGGTGTGCCCAGGTATTTGTTTAAACATCATTCTGGGTGACTCTGTGAGGGTGTTTCTGGGTGAGGTTAATGTTGGAATTGATACACTGAGTAAAGCAGATTGCCCTCCCCAGTGTGGGTGGACCTCATCCAATCTGTTTCTAAAAAAGAAACCCAGAAAGACCATCTAAACTGGATTTAATTGAGAAGAGCAGAAAAGTGCAATTGGTGATATACAAGCTAATGTGGGCCATAGGCATAACTGGATGTGTATGGAAAAAAGACACTCTTAGAGACAAAGAGAAGCTCATGTAAGGTATTTTAAAACCAAAGGACCAAAGGGTACAAGGGTCTGTTATAGGAGTTGGTTTTTACTTATTGGTGAGCTCACTTTTTTTTTAAGAGAGAGAGAGAGAGAGAGAGAATTTTTTAATATTTATTTTTCAGTTTTTGGTGGACACAACATCTTTATTTTATGTGGTGCTGAGGATCGAACCCAGCGCCCAGCCCCTGCCAGGCTATGCACGTTACTGCTTGAGCCACATCCCCAGCCCTTGGTGAGCTCACTCTTGCCAGGCAAATGTTCTTATGCAAGCCGTTTCTTGGGGATATTACAGTTTTGAGGAAGTTCTTCTGATGAAGAACTGTTACCAGGCTGTGTGTCTTGTGTTAAGTCCTGTTTTAGGCATTTATGCATGAAATCTTTTGCATGGAAGCCTCTGACTCCATTTTGTTAGCACTTGACAGAGGAATAAATAGATTAATAGGCAGGTATTAATAGATTAATATGCTTCCGACATCCATAATCAGTGTTTCTGCTGGTTTGCAGGCCTTTGGACTTGAACTAGGGCTATGTTTCTGGCTCTCCTAAGTCTGTAACTGGCAGACAGAAGATCATGGGACTTCTTAGCTTCCATAATCATGTGAACTAATGCTTATGATAAATCTCACTTATGTGTGTATGCACGTGTCTTATTGGTTCGGTTCCTCTGGAAAACTTGACTATAAATGTTCTTGTCTCTGTTTTGCACACGAGAAAATTAAGCCTTAAGGAGATGAAGAAGAGGCCCACATTCACCAGAAAATAGCTAATCCTGAATTTAAACCTGGATCTCTTTGACATATAGTGGCCAGTTGCACTACAGGAACTTAAATATCACCTGCTCTGGTTTCCTGTGAGGGCATTGATTTGGTCATTTGCCCCTGGGTAGAACCAATCAGTAAAATGAATTCTTTAAAGGGTTTTAGGTGCAATGTTATATAAGAATATATCAGAAAAGGTCTAGTCATAAAACAGCCTGACTGTTATTGATGGAGAAGTAGTGGTGTATTATAGGAATTTAAACTTAAGCGATGGTGGGATCTGGCATGAAATTTATGGAAGGTGTTGTTTCTTCTGCATCTAACGGACCTGGAGTGTCTGCAGATCAATGGGGCTGGTGGTATAGAAGAAAAGCGAAATGTGAATCAGGAAAGAGAAGGAAAAACTGGAATTCATCTGTCCCTTACCACTTCGATGACATGGATGATCTGCAGAAAATGCTAGAGTCCTTCTCTACACTGTTGTACATGTGCCTGTCTTGGAAATTAAAGGAGGTGACAGAGAGGTCTGGTGAAGCTGGAGGAGCTACAGAGCTGGCTGTGGCCCCATGCCAACAAGGTGAGGCAGCAGATTCATGACAGTGTATGCAAGGTGACCCATGTTGACCTTACTCCTTCACTTCTACTTTGGGGGTCTCATACAAATTTCCCTGGGGGTCAACCTTCATCCAGAGCCATAGAGGAAGAGGAACTTGGAGGATGAAAGAGGAACTTGGAGGATGAAATTCTAGACTAGTTAAAGTGACACAGTACAACACAAGAGACTATTGGCATTCGTTTGTCCCCCTTGTATTATTTTTCCCCTTCCCCTCACTTCCTCTTGTATGTACTTTTGTATACCTCTGAGGGTCTCCTTCCATTTCCATGCATTTTCCCTTCTCTCTCCCTTTCCCTCCCACCTCTCATCCCTGTTTAATGTTAATCTTCTTCTCATGCTCTTCGACCCTACTCTGTTCTTAGCTACTCTCCTTATATCAAAGAAGACATTTGACATTTGTTTTTTAGGGATTGGCTAGCTTCACTTAGCATAATCTGCTCTAATGCCATCCATTTCCCTGTAAATTCTATGATTTTGTCATTTTTTAATGCAGAGTAATACTCCATTGTGTATAAATGCCACATTTAAAGGGGGCAGAGAGAGAAGAGGGGAGGGGAGGGGAGGGGAGGGGAGGGGAGGGGAGGGGGGATAGTAGAGGATAGGAAAGACAGCAGAATACAACAGACACTAGTATGGCAATATGTAAATCAATGGATGTGTAACTGATGTGATTCTGCAATCTGTATATGGGGTAAAAATGGGAGCTCATAACCCACTTGAATCAAATTGTGAAATATGAGATATCAAGAACTATGTAATGTTTTGAACAGCCAACAATAAAAAATTAAAAAAAAAAAAAAGAGACTATTGGAAGGAGGATGTGATTGCAGACCTCTGTTTGGCATACAGCCACATTGCCAAATTACCCTTCTCTCCTCAGAAGGCCTTCCCTCCCCCTTGTCTTTTCATAACAGACCACACACCCCTATTGACTGGTTGAAATGGTCCCAAACTTAATGGAGCTTATAACAAGTCTAGACAGGCTCTAAGCAACAACATGGTAATTCTAAACATATGGATTGTTGTTTGAAGCAGGTTGACAATGACTGAAATGATTTTAATTACAGGGAGGTCTTACAGGTGTCGGTGATCACTGAGGCTGTCCATTCTTGGAGAAGCTCCCATTCTTCTATCTACAAAAGCCATTGAAAAAGTATCCACAAGCTGTGGCCAGCTATTTCCTCAATGTTTGGTCATGTCCTAAATGAAAATTTTCCTCCTATAATCCTCTGTTTTAAAAAAATACAGTAATAGAATTTGTAATCAAATCTATGTACTGAAATTGTTTCTCTGTTAGAATCCAGTCAGGATCTCTTAAAGCCTATTGAATAATTGTAAGCAATGAGAATGATATGGTCAGATTTTTTTTTTAGTTGTAGATGGACACAATATCTTAATTTCTTTATTTTTATGTGGTGCTAAGCATCAAACCCAGTACCTCACACATGCGAGGCAAGTGCTCTACCACTGAGCTATGGCCCAGCCCCAGATGTGTGCAGATGTGTGTTTTTAAAAGGCTCATGTGCTAAATACAGAAGAGCTAGAACAGGTGCAGGTGAGTAGGTTAGGTGGTGTTTGGTGAGAGTATGGTAATTTGGACAAAAAGGGTGATAATGGAGATTAAGAGTGATAGATAGATTTTAGAGACACTTGAGAAAAAAAATAAAGATCTGATGATGAATTAGACATGTGGTGAGGGAAGAAATAGTTTCTAAGAATGTTTTCAAGGTTCCTGGATAAATGGATACATATAAGATGGATGGAAGTGTTATAGTCACTGGGATATCAAACATGGAAGTTTTTGGTGGAAGGTTATTGGGTCACCCATAGATATGTTGAGACACTAAATTAGAGGAACTCCCAAGACCCACATGGAAATATCATTTGGGAAGTTATATATTCCAGGCCTGGATCTCAGAGGAAAAGTTTTGGCTGAGATATAAATTGGAAGTCAAGTATGCCTAAGTAGTAGTTAATGAAAATCAATGAATTTTCTTTCAAAGTAAAAAGAATATAGAGTGATTATAGTATATATACGGTAGACATTTTTCCTTCTTTTCATTTTTTTTGGGTGATTATCTGCCAAGGGAAGCCCATCTGTTGGGTATTCCCCCTACCTACCCATGGAGGGTAGAGAGCAGATATGAGACCTGGACTTAGCCAATCTGACACTCCCACTAACACCTTAAGTCTTTAGATTGACATAAGTGTAAGGACTCTTGAGAAATTATCTGAAATGTTGGCAAGGGAAATGGCTCTAGTCCAGCAGTTAGGGTGGGCAAGGTTTGTTTTAAAAAGTATGGCCTTGGGCATGCTCTCAGCTATCTGGCCTCTGTTGGATCCTCCACATTTTTTTAAAAAAATATATTACTGGTTGTTCAAAATATTACATGTTTCTTGACATATCATATTTCACACATTTGATTCAAGTGGGTTATGAACTCCCATTTTTACCCCATATACAGATTGCAGAATCACATCAGTTACACATCCATTGATTTACATATTGCCATACTAGTGTCTGTTGTATTCTGTTGCCTTTCCTATCCTCTACTATCCCCCCTCCCCTCCCCTCCCCTGCCATCTTCTTTCTCTACCCATCTACTGTAATTCATTTCTCCCCCTTGTTTTTTTTCTCTCCTTTCCCCTCACTTCCTCTTGTATGTAATTTTGTATAACAATGAGGGTCTCCTTCCATTTCCACACAATTACCCTTCTCTCTCCCTTTCCCTCCCACCTCTCGTCCCTGTTTAATGTTAATCTTCTTCTCATGCTTTTCCTCCCTATTCTGTTCTTCGTTGCTCTCCTTATATCAAAGAAGACATTTGGCATTTGTTTTTTAGGGATTGGCTAGCTTCACTTAGCATAATCTGCTCTAATGCCATCCATTTCCCTGCAAATTCCACGATTTTGTCATCCTTTAGTGCAGAGTAATACTCCATTGTGTATAAATGCCACATTTTTTTATCCATTCATCTAATGAAGGGCATCTAGGTTGGTTCCACAGTCTAGCTATTGTGAATTGTGCTGCTATGAACATCGATGTAGCAGTGTCCCTGTAGCATGCTCTTTTTAGGTCTTTAGGGAATAGACCGAGAAGGGGAATAGCTGGGTCAAATGGTGGTTCCATTCCCAGCTTTCCAAGAAATCTCCATACTGCTTTCCAAATTGGCTGCACCAATTTGCAGTCCCACCAGCAATGTACAAGTGTACCCTTTTCCCCACACCCTCGCCAGCACTTATTGTTGTTTGACTTCATAATGGCTGCCAATCTTACTGGAGTGAGATGGTATCTTAGGGTGGTTTTGATTTGCATTTCTCTGACTGCTAGAGATGGTGAGCATTTTTTCAGGTACTTGTTGATTGATTTTATGTCCTCCCCTGAGAAGTGTCTGTTCAGGTCCTTGGCCCATTTGTTGATTGGGTTATTTGTTATCTTATTGTTTAATTTTTTGAGTTCTTTGTATATTCTTGATATTAGGGCTCTATCTGAAGTGTGAGGAGTAAAAATTTGTTCCCAGGATGTAGGCTCCCTATTTACCTCTCTTATTGTTTCTCTTGCTGATAAAAAAACTTTTTAGTTTGAGTAAGTCCCATTTGTTGATTCTTGTTCTTAACTCTTGTGCTATAGGTGTCCTATTAAGGAATTTGGAGCCCGACCCCACAATCTGTAGATCGGAGCCAACTTTTTCTTCTATCAGACGCAGAGTCTCTGATTTGATATCAAGCTCCTTAATCCATTTTGAGTTAACTTTTGTGCATGGCGAGAGAAAGGGATTCAGTTTCATTTTGTTGCATATGGATTTCCAGTTTTCCCAGCACCATTTGTTGAAGATGCTATCCTTCCTCCATTGCATGCTTTTAGCCCCTTTATCAAATATAAGATAGTTGTAATTTTGTGGATTGGTCTCTGTGTCCTCTATTCTGTACCATTGGTCCACCCGCCTGTTTTGGTACCAGTACCACGCTGTTTTTGTTACTATTGCTCTATAGTATAGTTTGAAGTCGGGTATTGCTATACCGCCTGATTCACATTTCCTGCTTAGAGTTGTTTTTGCTATTCTGGGTCTTTTATTTTTCCATATGAATTTCATGATTGCTTTATCTATTTCTACAAGAAATGCCATTGGGATTTTGATTGGCATTGCATTAAACCTATAGAGAACTTTGGGTAATATCGCCATTTTGATGATGTTAGTTCTGCCTATCCATGAACAGGGTATATTTTTCCATCTTCTAAGATCTTCTTCTATTTCTCTCTTTAGGGTTCTGTAGTTTTCATTGTATAAGTCTTTCACCTCTTTTGTTAGGTTGATTCCCAAGTTTTTTTTTTTTTTAGGATATTGTGAATGGGGTGTTTTCCCTCATTTCCATTTCAGAAGTTTTGTCGCTGATATACAGGAATGCCTTTGATTTATGCGTGTTGATTTCATATCCTGCCCTTTGCTGAATTCATTTATTAGCTCTAGTAGTTTCTTTGTAGACCCTTTTGGGTCTGCTAGGTATAGAATCATGTCAACTGCAAATAGTGATAATTTAAGTTCTTCTTTTCCTATTTTTATGCCTTTAATTTCATTTTTCTGTCTAATTGCTCTGGTCAGTGTTTCAAGAACTATGTTGAACAGAAGTGGTGAGAGAGGGCATCCCTGTCTTGTTCCAGATTTTAGAGGGAATGACTTCAATTTTTCTCTGTTCAGAATGATGCTAGCCTGAGGCTCAGCATAGATAGCTTTTACAATATTGAGGTATGTTCCTATTATCCCTAGTTTTTCTAGAGTTTTGAACATAAAGGGATGCTGTACTTTGTCGAATGCTTTTTCTGCATCTATCGAGATGATCATATGGTTCTTATCTTTAAGTCTATTGATGTGGTGCATAACATTTATTGATTTCCGTATATTGAACCAGCCTTGCTGGTTGATCATGATGCACAATCTTTTTGATATGTTTCTGTATCCAATTTGCCAGAATTTTATTGAGGATTTTTGCATCTATGTTCATTAGAGATATTGGTCTGTAGTTTTCTTTCTTTGAAGTGTCTTTGTCTGGTTTAGGAATCAGGGCGATGTTGGCCTCGTAGAATGAATTTGGAAGTTCTCCCTCTTTTTCTATTTCCTGAAATAGCTTGAAAAGTATTGGTATTAGTTCTTCTTTAAAGGTTTTGTAAAACTCTGCTGTATACCCATCAGGTCCTGGGCTTTTCTTAGTTGGTAGTCTTTTGATGGCTTCTTCTATTTCCTCGATTTATATTGGTCTGTTTAGGTTGTGTATATCCTCCTGACTCAATCTGGGCAGATCATATGACTTAAGAAATTTATCTATGCCTTCACTACCTTCTATTTTATTGGAGTATAAGGATTCAAAATAATTTCTAATTATCTTCTGTATTTCTGAAGTGTCTGTTGTGATATTGCCTTTTTCATCCCATATGTTAGTAATTTGAGTTCTCTCTCTTCTTCTCTTAATTAGCATGCCTAAGGGTCTGTTGATCTTATTTAATTTTTCAAAGAACCAACTTTTAGTTTTGTCAATTTTTTCAATTGTTTCTTTTGTTTTGATTTCATTGATTTCAGCTCTGATTTTAATTATTTCTTGCCTTCTACTACTTTTGCTGTTGTTTTGCTCTTCTTTTTCTAGGGTTTTGAGATGAAGTGTGAGATCATTTATTTGTTGGTTTTTTCTTTTTTTTAAGGAATGAACTCCAAGCAATGAATTTTCCTCTTAGAACTGCTTTCATTGTGTCCCATAGATTCCGATATGTTGTGTCTGTGTTTTCATTTATTTCTAACAATTTTTTAATTTCCTCCTTGATGTCTTCTATAACCCATTGATCATTCAGTAACCTATTGTTCATTCTCCAAGTGATGCATGATTTTTCCTTCCTTCTTTTATCGTTGATTTCCAGTCTCATTCCATTTTGATCAGATAAGATGCATGGTATTATCTCTACTCCTTTATATTGTCTAAGAGTTGCCCTGTGACAAAATATATGATCTATTTTTGAGAAGGATCCATGTGCTGCTGAGAAAAAAGTGTAACTGCTTGATGTTGGGTGGTATATTCTATATATGTCAATTAAGTCTAGGTTATTAATTGTATTATTGAGTTCTATAGTTTCTTTATTCAACTTTTGTTTGGAAGATCTGTCCAGTGGTGAGAGAGGTGTGTTGAAGTCTCTCATAATTTTTGTATGGTGGTCTATTAGACTCTTGAGCTTGAGAAGAGTTTGTTTGATGAACATAGCTGCACCATTGTTTGGGGCATATATATTTATGATTGTTATATCTTGTTGGTGTATGGTTCCCTTGAGCAGTATGTAGTGTCCCTCTTTATCCCTTTTGATTAACTTTGGCTTGAAATCTATTTTATTTGATATGAGTATGGACACTCCTGCTTGTTTCCGAGGTCCATATGAGTGATATGATTTTTCCCAACCTTTCACCTTCAGCCTATGTATGTCTTTTCCTATCAAATGCGTCTCCTGTAGGCAGCATATTGTTGGATCCTTTTTTTTTTTTTTTTGATCCAGTCTACTAGCCTGTGTCTCTTGATTGGTGAGTTTAAGCCATTAACATTTAGGGTTATTATTGAGATATGGATTGCTTTTCCAGCAATTTTTGTTTATTTATGTTACTTAACATGGTTTGTTTTTCCTCTTTGATTATTTTTTCCCTTTACTTTACTACCTCCTGCTGTTGGTTTTCATTGTTATTTTCCATTTCCTCTTCCTGTAATGTTTTGCCAAGGATGTTTTGAAGAGATGGTTTTCTAGCTGTAAATTCTTTTAATTTTTGTTTATCGTGGAAGATTTTAATTTCATCTTCCATCCTGAAGCTTAGTTTCGCTGGATATGCAATTCTTGGTTGGAACCCATTTTCTTTCAGGGTTTGAAATATGTTGTTCCAGGATCTTCTAGCTTTTAGTGTCTGTGTTGAAAGATCAGCTGTTATCCTGATTGGTTTACCCCTAAATGTAATCTGCTTCCTTTCTCTTATAGCTTTTAAAATTCTCTCCTTATTCTGTATGTTGGGCATCTTCATTATGATGTGTCTAGGTGTGGATCTCTTATGATTTTGCACATTCGGCGTCCTGTAGGCTTCTAGGATTTGGGATTCTGTTTCATTCTTCAAGTCTGGGAAGTTCTCGTATTATTTCTTTGAACAGATTGCTCATTCCTTTGGTTTGGACCTCTATACCTTCCTGTATCCCAATAACTCTTAAGTTTGGTCTCTTTATGTTATCCCATATTTCTTGGATGTTCTGCTCATGGTTTCTTAACAGTCTTGCTGAGCTGTCTATGTTCTTTTCAAGTTGAAATACTTTGTCTTCATTGTCTGATGTTCTATCTTCTAAGTATTCTACTCTGCTGGTAGTATTCTCATTTGAGTTTTTAATTTGGTTTATTGCTTCCTGCATTTCTAGGATTTCTGTTTGTTTGTTTTTTATAACCTCTATCTCCCTGTATAGTTGATCTTTTGCTTCTTGGATTTGTTTATGTAATTCATTGTCGAAGTGATCTTTCATTGTCTAATTTTGCTGTCTAATGTCTTCCTTGAGACTCCAGATCATCTGAAGCATGTATATCCTGAATTCTTTATCTGACATTCTGTCTGCTGCAGATATTACCTCTTCTAAAGTTGAGTTGACCTGCATTGCTTGTGGTCCTTTCTTTCCTTGTCTTTTCATACTGCTCACATTTCTTTCTGCTTTGTGAAACTGTTGTGTTATTGACTTTTCCCCCTATATATTTATATTGCTCTTGTATAGTTGCAAAGTCTCCCTTTTGTGGAGAAAGACAATGTTAACAGCTCTCAATATCAATAGTACATCATCTAAGCACACATTTTCCTTATTACTACATTTATAGCTAGACTCTATGTCTACAAATGTTGGTTTCGATTATCGTTTACAAATATAGTCATTAGTTTCAAGAAAGGCATACCATTTCTGGTAGCTTGAAGAAAACTGGATTTCAGGAGTAGGATGTTATGTTTATGGGGAAAGGAGTGAGGGTATGGGGTTAATCTAACAGTAACTTTGGAAAGCTCTAACCAATAGATGGGTAATTTATGGAAGAATGTATAGATTCAAATTCCTATCTGTATTTATAAGATTACCCTACTTATGAATAGTAAAATTTAGGGGGTTCCAAGTGGGATAGAGGGAGTAAGAGGGAGGAAAACAAGTAACAAGGAAAGGGAGAGAAAAAAGAGAGCGGGAAAAAAATACGAGAAAAAAGAAAAGAAATAAAAAGGGGGGAGGGAGGTGGGGCATATGCAATTCCTCTATAGTATATTATTCTGGTGATTCAGTTGTTAAAGACCGTTTTTGTGCACACTTTTTGGTTTCACATATGTTGAGGTTGCGAGGACCCGAGGGGGAAGGGTAGAGGAGACTGGGTGAATGGCTGAAAAGAGAGAGAGAAGAGAGAAAAAGAAAGAAAAAAAATGTCTCTCAGAACTCTGTTTTCATTTCTTCCAGTTGGTGGCGTTGTCTATTCCTAGCTTGAGTCTCTGGGTTCAGGATGGTGGTGGTCGTCAGTGTGAGAGGACTTGAGCTTCCATCTGTGGCCTCTCTACTCTTATTCTCTGAGATGTAAACCAGGTGCCTGATCCGCTGCAGAATCGCACTGGTAGCCCCTTCTCTGGGTCACGCAGTCTGCCTACCATGCAGGCGCAGGCAGTGGCTGGGCCCCTCCTCCAATTGGGGTGATCTTGGATCCTCCACATTTTAAAAGCAGATTCTTTCATCTTCCCACTGAGTCTATGGACTGCAGAATCAATTTAGGGTGTCACAATATGCATTTTAAAATGACAGAGTAGCATATTAAAGAAAACAAAAGGAAAAGAATACAATGGAATAAGAAAAATCAGAGACCAAGTACTGTTTTCTGAAACTCTTTTGTAGTTACATGTGTTGACTGTATGCACTGGTAGTGATGTAAAATGTATTAACAAGAACCAAATAGTCCTCACTTCCCCTAAAGATAGAAAGCCTGCCAGAAAGTGTCATTTCCAACAGTGTCTGAGTGTACCCTTTCTCCTACATCCTTGTAAACATTTATTGTTACTTGTGTTCTTAATAATTGAGATTCTGGTTTGAGCGAAATGAAATCTGAGTGTAGTTTTAATTTGCATTTCTCTAATTGTTAGAGATGTTGAACATTTTTTTCATATATTTATTGACCATATTTCTTCTTTTGAGAATTGTCTGCTTAATTTCTTTGCCCATTTTTTAATTGAGTTGTTTGGTTTTTAGTGTTGAGCTTTCAGAGTTCTTTGTATATCCTGGAAATTAACACCCTATCTGAGGGGCAGGTAGCAAAGATCTTCTCCCATTCTGTAGGCTCTCTTGTCACGTTCTTGATCATTTCCTTTGCTGTGAATAGGCTTTTGGCTTGATGCCATCCTATTTATTGATTTTTAAAATTTTACTTCTTGCATTTTAGGAATTGTATTGAGGAGGTTGATTCCTAAGCCAATATGTTGGAGTATTGGATCTACATTTTATTTTCATGGGTGCAAGGTTTCTGGTCTGATTTTTAGGTCTTTCATCCACTTTGAGTTGATTTTTGTGCAGGGTTAGAGATAGGAGTTAAATTTCATTCTACCACATAATGGATTTCCAGTTTTCCTAGCACCATTTGTTGAAGAGGCTATCGTTTCTCATGGGGCACACTCATACATTGTTGGTGGAACTGCAAATTAGTGCAACCACTGTGGAAAGCAGTATGGAGATTCCTCAAAAAACTAGAAACCACTAGAACCACTCTTTGACCTAGTTGTCCCACTCCTCAGTATATATACAAAGTTAAAATTAGCATATTATAGTGACACAGCCACATTAATATTTATAGCAGCATAATTCACAATAGTTAAGCTATGGAATCCACTTAGATGCCCTAACTTCCAAAATTAATCATTAAAGCATCAAGAAATTTTTTACTAAAAATATTTTTTTTTCCTGCAAGGAAAGGATCATTTCTAATGTCAGTTAGGGTCTCTAAATTTATATTCTCAAAATGAAAAACACTGTGGAGTAGTGTTTGGTAGTGATGTGTTCATTCTAAATCTAAATGTTTATGCGCTACAGAGTTGCTCAAAAGGTAATTCAGAATTTTTTAAGATATTGGTTTTATTATAATGCAAAACAATTATTACAAGGATATTAACAGAACTCGACATTTTTCTAATGAAATTCCCTGTAAAATGTTGATTTTTAGTATAGTGATGTTAGTTATGAGTCATAATCAATGGAATGAGTTTCAATGATGGCAAAGTTAAAGGCATGGTCTTTATTCGCTCTCTGTCTGCTTATTGACTTTTTGGCAACATCAATTGGTCTCCATAATTTCTCCCCTACATGCAATTTTTCTCTTTCTTCCATAGCCGGGGTTAATTGAGGGTAGCTCAGTGTGAATTTTCAGGGGCTTCTCTTTAACATTTGGGTGAAGTTTTAATTTCACAACACAATTTACAAGGCTTCCCAGGATCTGACATCCTCCGGTTCAGCCTCCCTTAGGTGGAGGTTGACCTCTGTAATCTACACTCTGACTCTTGGAGCTTCTAGCGCCTTAAAGAAACCACCCTCCCTCCCTTCCAGACCTTTATAACCTAGTCTGGGGAAAAGGTGTTGTATTACATAATAGGTTTAGGGAATGAGTGTACCATCCCTACCTGTCACAGTTTCCCATTCCAATATAAGCAAACAAAAAACTAAGAAATTCTTGACTTAATATTGTCTAACCTCAAATTTGCCAAATATATATTTTCACCACATTCCTTAAAAAAACAAAACAAACAAACAACAACAACAAAAACCTATTCTATCTCACAGAACCGGAGTTTCATGGCACTTCCGCTAGGAAAGATGATCAATATAGTCTGTCCTTAGATACCTTAGAAAACTTGGAATAGAACCACCATTTGACCCAGCTATCCCACTCCTTGGTTTATACCAAAAGGACTTAAAATCAGTATACAGCCACATCAATGTTTATAGCAGCTCAATTCACAATAGCTAAACTATGGAAATAACCTAGATGTCCTTCAACAGATGAATGGATAAAGAAGTTGTGGAACATATACACAATGGAATATTACTTGGCCTTCAAGAAGAATGAAATTATGGTATTTGCAGGTAAATGGATGGAACTAGAGAATATCATTCTAAGTGAAATAAGCCAATCTCATAAAACCAAAAGCTGAATGTTTTCTCTGATAAGCGGATGCTGATCCATAGTGGAGTTGGGTGGGGTGGGGGAAGTAGGGAAGAATGAAGGAACTTTGGTTTGTGTGAAGGGGAGTGAGGAAAGGGGTAGGGATGTGGGGATGGGAAGGATGATAGACCGAGACAGACATTATTATCCTGTGTGTATATGTGCATGTGTGTGTGTGTGTATGATTACACTGCTAAAGTGACTCTGCACCATGTACAGCCAGAGGAACGAGAAGTTGTGCTCCATTTGTGTACAATATGTCAAAATGCATTCTACTGCCATGTATATCTAATTAGAACACCCCAAAAAGATAGTCTGTCCTTAATAGTTTCACAAATGGTTTGGCAGCCATTGGTTCCAGATGATTATGCAGAAGACACCAGTTAGTAAGAGACATCTTGCCGCATCCCTTCTACTCTCTCCCTAAGACATCTTGAATATGCCCATGCCCCCCTCCCAATCCTGAGGAATTTCAGATCATGTCAATCAAATGAATGCATTTATTCTCAAGCAGTGAAAATAGAGATGAGGAAACGATTCTCCAGATTTACTTATAATAAATGTAGTGACGATAGGCGAAGGAAGGATGGAGAAGGCAGAGTCAAAGGTAACCAAGTAGTGATTCCACTAGCCAAGAAAGAAAATGGAAAGAGGGGTAGGGTAAATTGCTGTGTGTACCCCATGTTAGGAACTGGCTTGAGCTCTGGGCGTTAGAACAATGAACAGAGAAAAATAATTGCTTATGTTTGTAATCGAGATTATAGTGTGGTGGAGTTTCCAGACGGAGCCACCTGGAAATTCATAAATGGTCCCAGGCAGACAGACCTACGTGAGCAAATACACTGGAAATCATTCTTGTAAATTTACTTATTGAGCCTTCCTCGTAGGTTACTAGTTCTGTCTTTATTAAAGCACTCCCTCTTAATCTACTGCTCAAAAGACACGTGCTGCCCGCCCTGTGGCGCTCTGCAGTGCAGCACCAGTTTAAAGAGCATGCGACAGACGGGGGAGTAGACGAGGGGTGGTTCCTGCTTTTGTCTTTTCCGCCACAAGAGCATGAGCAGTGTTTGAATGTCACATGCACATTATCAGCATTTGCTATCTGCCCAGCACTTAGTAGGTACAAGACCCTGGTGGGGGCTTTCAGATATGCCATCTCGTTCTCCACAAGGTGTAGCATTTCCAGTCCTAGACATAACTGAAAACATGTCCTGGAGTTGGCTGTTCTATCAAGGGGGGAAATGTGAATTTTGCAAAGGGACCAACAAGAGACATGTTCCAATTTACAAAGTTCAATGTAATTTCAAGGCCATCTTTTAAGGATGAATACAAATAAAATTTCAACAAGAGGCTAATTCTTTCCTGTGATAAATTATCCTCAAGATATAGAAAAAAATCACAACGTAGAAATGTGTTGCAAACCATCAAGAGTTCTTAGCTTTTCCTAAGACAAATATACTTCAGTTCCTTATTTAACATGACTTCACTCTTGGTTCGGCTTTTCAGAAATCTATATGTTAGGCTAAAACCAGAGGAGAGAGCTGACATGCAGTACCTTCTATCATGGGATGGTGAGTCAAGGGTTTTTCTCTCTTGTAACATCAGGAAAGGAGGTCAACAAAGGGCCATTTTTCATTTTCATTTTTTTTTTGCTTTCCTGTGTTTTACAATTTTCTACAATGACAACACATTACTTTTGTAAAGCGGGAGAAACAAGGAAAGAAAAAAGAACCATGGGATTATTTTGGGTAAAGTCCATTAAAACCTCAAATATAAAGATTTACAAAAAAAAAAAAAACAGACTGAAAACTCATATTCATTTTTTAATGGGATGAAACAACCACAGTTCTGTCATGTTTGGTCTCCTTTTGCTCATTTAAGATGAAAGAATACTTCAGGGAGAGTTTGAGGTATTAATCTACCTTGATGTCAGCTTTCCCCCACCTCCATAACTCAAATGGTGTTAATGTAGGCTAATTTAAATCTTCAAGTCTATCTGACCAGGTCTGGTTTTAATGTGAGGCTTGTGGTAATTACAGTTATCTAAAATAGCCATGAGCTTTAACAAGGCTGTTTCTCCCAGAAGCGAATCAAAGACACCCAACTCTGAATATCTGATTCACCATCTTCATGACTAATGGATAGCAAGAAAGAGACAAGATGTATAAAAACATTTTTTTTAAGTCTGCAAAAGGTCAGCTATATAAGCAAGAATCAAATGCAGATGATTCAAAAGGGAAGGCTAAAATGAGTTGGGAGAAATCGCAGACTCTTGGAGTCAGGCAAGCCTGAATTTGAATCCCAGTTGCCTTGGTTTGAATATGGTTTAAATCTGTTCTCCAAGGTTCATGTGTTGGAATATTGGTCCCCAGTGTAGCAATTTTGTTAAGAGATATGTTTAAGAGAGTGTTTAAGGGAAGGAGACTACTGTGAGGTGACAGGGTCATTGGGGGTACTGCCCTTAGAAAGGAGTAAGTCATTTTCACAGGATTCCAGTTAGTTTTGGGGAGAGTAAACAGATACAGAAGCACAAAATTGACCCCTCTCTAGTCCCTGGTTTCCAGGCTCACCATGTAATGTTTTCTATATTTTCTCCCACCGTTGGAATGACATTCACCTTGAGACTCTCAGCAGAGTCAAGATGTTGGTAGCATGCCCTTGAACCTCCAAACTAAAAAAAAAACCCATTATTCTTTATGTAGTACCCAATGAAAGGTATTTTGTTATAGCAACAGAAAATTGACTAATACACTAGGTCTGTAACATACAGTTAAGGAACTAACAAGTATTTTTTGCCTCTTTGCACCTCAATCTCTTCATTAGTGAAATAAAGAACATGAAAATTGATTTTAAGGATTGAGATGGCATGTATCAAGTAGGTGGCAAAAACAATTGTAAATGCAAATCTAACCCTATGTTAGAGGATGATTTTGGATATTATTTGACATCCAGTGACTGCTCAAAACATGGCATGATGATGGTAATTCTCACAAGAGTTCCACATCCTCACTCATCTGGAAGTGGGAAGGCTGAGCTACTGAATATAGAAGGCCAATTTCAAAACTCAGAGTTACTGACAAATGAGACTGGGATAAGTCTGGCTAAAAATAGCAGAAATTCCAGGTAGACAGAGAAGAAATACAAGTGGCTTCATATTTCTGGTATTTCAATTTCTTTGGGCTGCAGACAGAGCAATTGTGCAGGGGCATGGGACCACCAATTGGCATGAGACACAAAGTTGAATATCAATAGGTCACTAGGTCCTCAGATAGTCTTTAGAACTCCAAGTGGTCTGGTACAAACGACAGAGTCTTTCATTAGGACTAAGGAGAACTGAGCGCACCCTCTGTGCAACCTTCACACTTTTTCCAAAGAGAGGGGAAAGTGATGTCAATCACATCTTACAAATCTCTTTGTTCATTCCATAAATTTACAACCTGCCGACTCTGTGTCAAAATGGGATTGGTAAGGGTTTCAAATATAGAGAAGCTGCTGAGTAACTTGCATTCTCCCTTGAAGGCCCTTTAAATATGTATGAACGGATAATAATACATAGCCTGGTTATTACCTCTATACTTAAAAATTAAAGTTCTGGACATGGATGGTGACCATGGTTGCCGAGCAGTGTCAGTATACTTAAAGCCCCTGAATTGTACACTGAAAATGATCAAGATGGTACATTTTAAGTTATACATATTTTACCACCTCTTTAAAAATTAACATCCATTTTTTCCTTTCTGCACTTCATATATTGCCCTAAACACTCACATGGGAAAAAAAAAATGACAATAAAGGAATAGCGCCCCCTCATCAAGTACAAAACCAATTTTACATGGAAAAAATACATATTTCTCAATTATATTGAGCATGAAAAATAATAGGTCTTAACAAAATAATTGATGAAATACTTTGGTCATTTCTTGTCAGTATCGGTGAATTTAGATCTTCCCAAAGTCAATTCGGCCAATATAATTGAGCCTCAAATGACTCCAAGATGGAGAGAGAAGATTATAGTTGGTGCTCAATGGCATACCAAATCATACTTTGGCACATTTTTGTTTAGCTCTCATTAGCAAATTATAATTTTTAACTGATCTATTTATACTTTTATAATTATGGATTTCCATTTTTTTTTATGTCACCCAACATAAGCAGTTATCTTATTCTGCTAGTTCTAGTTCCTGGAAATGCTAATGCATAGTTTCTATTCAGAGATTCATTTTAAAATTCTGCCAACACCACAGAACAGAGGATGCAGGGAGCCTCAGGTTCTATCATTGGGACAGAAACCTGGAGGTACACAATAAGGACTCGAGACATTTCTTAAAACGATTGCTACTTGCCACCACCTAAATGGGTCTCAAAACCATTTCTCCCAACTATTGTACCTCCTGATGGCTTTTCTTCCAACCTACTGGGCCAGCACCATATTCTCTGCTTCTGGCTTAGAGGAATTGGGCCAAGTTTGAAGGGAAATATGTTCATGAGAGACAGAAAAAAAAAGTCTTTTTTAGGTTATTCTTTAGCAAGTTCTTTTCCCTTCCGATACCAAGTAGATTTGAAAGCTAGCTCTGGATCCATTTGGTCTTAACTTTTAGATTCATCAAAATGCACGGCCATCATTGCATTTTGTATAAGAAGCTTTTCCTAAGAACTATAGGAAAGTAACAGACCATTGTATATGTTAAGTGGGTTTCTGGCAAGCAAATAATAAGGCCTTCCAGGCTTTAGTAACTGTCAGGGGCCCCATCCATCACAGGCAAGACTGACCAACCCTCAGAGGCATAGTCTGTACTGTGGGACCCACCCCCCATCATTCACCTTGGAGCTCTGTAAATCAGCCTCCAACTTGGTCCTTTGGTTTCTGTTTGGAACCAGTGGACTCTCTTTTGAGTCCCATTTGACTTAATTCAGAGAGTCAATGAAATCATTAATATTGAAAAGGATGGAGCATTATGTTAGTGTTTGGAAGACAAAGGAAGGATAAAATCATCCAAGGTTTCCAGGAATTGATCTACCCCTTGAAAACACTTGGCAGTTGCTCTCAGAGACCCTGTCCTTGGGGGCAAGGGAACTGTGAGATTGCTTGCTTGGTGTTTAGGAGAACGGACCCTGGGTTCAAATCCTGACTGTATCACTTAGCTGTGATGTGGAACAAGTTACTTAACTTCTTTGCACTTCAATTTCCCCATCTCTAAGATTGAGCTAACAGGGCTCACAGACTGCTAGATAAATGAATTCCTGTAAAGTACCTGGGGCCATATTTGACAAAATACTTACATGGGATGTTGTATACGAATGTTATATAAAGTAAATGTTATGTCATATAAAGTAAACCTTTACTCTGCCCTCACACAGACCCATTATAATATATGTTATTGGGTTTCATTGATTTTTCTTTCTAAATACCTCTCAAAATATGTCTCCCCCTCCTGACTCCCAGGATCATGTGCTGGTACAGCATCTTATAATTTTTTTTTTTTTTTTACCTGGATGGCTGTGGTCTTCTCATTGGTATCTTTGACGTCACTTCCCCTTCTATTGACCAGTGGGAACTTCATTCATCAGTCAATGACGTCATTCCCATGACTCCTATCATAGTGAGGTGAGGCTCCATCCCCTGGCGTGGCACCACATGCCCCTTTCGTTCTGGATCCATTATGTGATGTCAGGCTTACATGGAGCTCCCTCTCCACTGTGTCCTGTGGTCCACTCCTATCCACTACCCCTGGTTACTCCCACATGCCGTGTTCTATATACAGAGAGCCATGTCTGTAGATAGCCATGTCTTCACCTGCAGTATCTCCTCTGCCTGGGTTGTCAGCCTACACCACGCCCTCTACACCTGCTTCACTCCTACTTATCCCGCGAGCCTCATCTCAAGTGTCTCCTCCGTGAAACTTCCTCTGACTCTTCCAGGCCAAATCATTCACTTTCTCCCTCTTCTGTATGCTACAGATTTTTCAATTTTCAGCTATTAAGCCACTTAACACATTATAATGTAATCACTTATCTTGACTATGAGCTCCTTGAGGTCAAGGATGTTTCTTTCTTTTCATATATTTATATATTCAACCAGAGTAGGGATGAGGACCAGATCGTAACAAGGTACACTTGATCCCAGCCTTTGTGCAACTTACAGTCTAGTAGTGGAGTCAGGAAATAAACAGCCAAAGAACTTAAATAATTACAAAATGCCAAGAAGGAACAAACCTACTGATGTGATGGATAATAACAAGGAGCCGCATTCCTGTATCTTCAGTGCTAATCATGGTGTCTGGCTCATACTAGATGTCCATGAAATGTTTAATAAGTGAACACATTAGTAAAGACATTGCCACCTGCCATTTGTACTTCCACTTTCATCGTGTGATAGGTAGAAAAGCACAGAATTTCTCTAAAAATTCACATGGTCAGTCTTAACAAATGGCCGCTCTATGCAACTGGCTGCGAGACCTTGACCTAGTAGATGCTGGGTCCTAGCATACACAGAATTCTGCTCAGGGTCTAACCCATTTAAAATTTTCCCTTTCTCTCTAACTCTCTCTCCTTACTTATCTAATGTTTATCATGTCATTTCAAACAGGATATAGGTGGTGCTATGGTTAAACATTGAATGTCTGCGAAGTCTCATGCTTTAACATCTTGGTCCTCAGGGTGGTGCCATTGGGATATGTTGGGACCTTTAGGAACTGGGACCTTGTGGGAGGTCATTTGAGCATGCCCTTAAGGTGGACTGGGGGACCCAGCCTGTCTTCTCCCTTTGGCTTCCTGGTCATGAGATAAATAGCTTCCTTGGCTACATGCTCCCTGCCGTTGCTATCTCAAAACCCACCAGAGGCCCAAAGGAATGGGGCTGCCCAATCTTGGGCCACAACTTCCAAAACAGTGAGCCAAAATAAATTTTTTCTCTTTATATGTTAATTACCTCAGGTATTTAATTATAATAATGTGAAGTTGATTAACATATGGGGCCAACAGGGATGAAGAAAATATCACAAGTTCACAAAAGAGGAATTTAAAAAGAAAAATAGTAATTTAGAAAGAAAAAAAGAGCAAGGGACCAAGTTATTGTTCTTGACTATTAATACTCAAATATTCAAATATAATAAAAAATACATTACAATTTTATGGAGTTGTGCAATTTAAAAATTACTTCCATGTGTATTATCTAGATTATTCCCGTAGATTATGGAACTCTTAAGTGACACTGAGATTTCCATTTTTGAGATGAAAAACTGAGGTTCAGAAAAGTCAAATGACTTACTCAATAGTTTTAGAAAGGTTAAGTGACTTACTCAATGTCACACAGTCCATACCTAATGAAGAGCAAATCCATTGAAACTTCTTCCCCTTGCCCTGGGTGTGTGTGTGTGTGTGTGTGTGTGTGTGTGTGTGTGTGTGTGTGGTATGTGTGAGCTGCCTCTGCACAGATGGCAATAATAGGTCTTTATACTTTAATCTGTCCTGACTGGGAAAAGTCAGCTATGAATTGAAACAATTCCCAGAACTCTCCCTAGCAAGTCCTGCTCGGAACACCTAATTATGCACATGAAATACAAATTTTCTGGGGGCTCCTTTTGTGACACATATAGCCTTCTAGGATTTCCAGGTAGGGAAGGTGGCCAATGGTATTGTCAGCTGTATGGAAGACTGCAAACACAAAAGGCATTTGACCTGCCAGAGCCTCAGGAAAATCACCACTGTGCAGCTGTGGTCTATCATGTAGCTGATGAACAATCTCCTTTGACTTGCAGAGGATTTATAGTTGGTACATCATCCACCAATTAAAATCCAATCAATAGGAAAGCCCTCATCCACGCAACCAGATCAGGAGAGACCACTGCAATTGTGTATTTATCAAATGACTGATTCCATTTTCAACCCTAATCCTAAATTCTGTACAAATACATCCCTAGAACAAAACAGAATTACTATGGCAACTATTTTATTTGCTGTTGTGAAACATTCGCCCAGCCTGGGTTGTTCATCAACCTAGATTAGGCAAACTACTGAGGGGAAATGACAGTCCTTCAGGAAATACGAGTCTACATCAGAACCAGACATCGATTTGTGGGTTGTAAATCCAGGTCCCATGTTAGTATGAGTTCTAAAGGACTCCTACAGTGATTAGTGGTTCTCAAAATGTGGTCTCTGGATTGTCTCTAAAAATTCATGTGGTCAGTCTTAACAAATGGCCACTATATGCAACTTCTGAAATTCATCTGTGTCCACCAGCAGCATCCCCTGGGAAATTATCAGGAAAGCAAATTGTCAGGACTCGCCTCAGGTCTATTCAAAGATTCACTCTGTTTAGTATCAGGTGAACCTGATCCAACATCCAGGTGATGCTGATGCATGCTCAGATTTGAGAATGACTGACTAACCTGTCACATTGATTGATTCAGAGATTGGTGCTCCTGGTGGTAGTACAAGGAAGAGAGGCATTCCTGGTATATCATAATAACTTTCTGGTCTCCTGTCCCCAAGCCCCCTGAAAACCTAGTCCCATGAAAGTACTTGCAATTTCCTTACTAGGCCAGATACTTCTGTGCCTTAACTTTTGCTTTTTTCTAAAAATAGTTAAGTCCTACTTACTCTTTTAAGACCTAACTCAACTGCCATCAACTCTGGGATGGCTTTCCTGACTTCTTCAGCAAAATTAATCACTCTCCTTTTGCCAATTTATAGTAGGTTTCACACTTTCCCCATAGTTTTCATTATATTATATGATGTTTATGTTTGAAATACACAGATTTCTTGCTTCCTTCCTTGCTCTCAGTCTCTATATACCTGCCCATGGCCCCTCACTAGGGCATCATAGCTCATCCAATATGACTGGCTCACCCATCATGGCCTGAGTGGTCTGGTTCAAATAAATAAGCTAGTCTAATCAGATTTTCTTACTTGAGAATTTGAATGCAGAGACATCAAATATGATTCAGCATCTCCACTCTCAGGTATCTGCCCAAGAAAAATGAAAATATATAGCCACACAAAGACCTGCCCGGAATGTTCTTAGCAAATAATAATAATAATAATAGCCCCCAAATTGGAAACAGCATAAATGTTCATCAACCAGAAAATGGACAAACAAAACATGGCATATTTGTACAATGGAATACTGTGAGCAACTAAAAACGATTGACACAGGCTACGACACAGATGAATTTCAAAAACATGTTAATTGAAAGAAGCCAGATACAAGAGACTGCATATTATATGGTTCCATTTAAATGAAATTTCCAGAAAGGGCCAATATACAGAGACTGCAAGCAGACTCTTTTTTTTTTTTAAAGAGAGAGTGAGAGAAAAAGAGAGAGAGAGAGAATTTTTAATATTTATTTTTTAGTTCTCGGCGGACACAACATCTTTGTATGTGGTGCTGAGAATCGAACCTGGGCCACCCACATGCCAGGCACGCGTGCTACCGCTGGAGCCACATCCCCAGCCCCAACAAGCAGACTCTTGATACCTGGGCAGGGTGAGTGGTGAGGAGAATTAAAAGTAATGAGCATGAGGATCGTATTGGGGTAACAAAAATGTTTTAAAACCGATTTGTGATGATGTACAATGGAATTTGTACAAACAACTCAGTGATACCCTGTCTCTAAATTTACTTTAAAATATCGAAATGTACACACCACATAGCTGACTTATATGCTGTGTAAAATTTGAATTAGTTATAATAGTCAATAATTTTTTAAAAATATAAATAGCCTTACATTTTCACTTTGGTTTATTTTCTGTTCTTCTTTTCCTGACACCTTGATTTCTAAATATATGAAACACACAGAGTCAACTTAAGGCTTATATATATAAAGGCTTATATATATAAAGGCATATATATATAAAGGCATATATATATATATTTATATATATGTGTGTGTGTATCCCATTAAAGAACAAATACATACATATATGTGTGTGTGTGTTTGTGTCCCATTAAAGAACAAATCTTGCAATTAGAATATGACTACAGATGACAAGACCACAGGTTGTCTTCGATTTGTGCTGCTATAATAGATTACCCATAGAGCAGGTAAGGAGCATAAATTTACTTCTCACAGTTCTAGAGGCTGGAGTCCCAGATGAAGTTCCAGCAGGCTGCTCTCCACTTCCAAGATGGCACCTTGATGCTGCATCCTCTGAACGGGAGAAGTACTTGGTCCTCACAGATCAGAAGATGGAAGGCAGAAAAGGCCAAAGTATTTCCATCAAGCCCTTTGAATGAGCATCTAGTCCCATTCACGTGAGAAGGAGCCTCTCACCTCTCACAGGCTCCACCTGTTAATACTATGGCATTAGCCATGAAGTTTCCACATGTGAATTTGGGAGGGGACACTCTTAAATTATAGCACTAGAAGCAATGCAGATATGCTTCCCGAATGACCAACCACCAGCTGTAAATCATGGATATGATTAATTGATTGAAGTCAATAAATGCAGAGATTAAGAATAGGGTTTGGTGCCGAGCGTGGTGATGCACACCTGTAATCCCAGCGGCTGGGGAGGCTGAGGCAGGAGGCTGGTGAGTTCAAAGCCAGCCTCAGCAAAAGCGAGGCACTAAACAACTCAGTGATACCCTGTCTCTAAATAAAATACAAAATAGGGCTGGAGATGTGGCTCAGTGGCCAAGTGCCACTGAGTTCAATTGTTGGTACCCCCCCCCCCCGACTCAAAAAAAGAATAAGGCTTGGAGTCAGATTAGGTGTCACATCTTCTTGCCTTCACTGTTTACTACCTGGGTGAACTTGTCTAAATTTTCTAACAATAGTTTTCTCACATTCAAAGTGAAGATTTTATGGTGCGACTCAAGAAAATTGTCAGGATTAAATGAGATAGTGTTTTGGAAACACAAATGGTAGCTATGAGCCATTAGTGAATGCAAACCAGTAATTTCCCTATTTGTTACAGTTTTAAAAATATAGAATTATGTAGATCTTGTATTTAAGCACTTAATACAGTTCTGAATGTTAATTGAAAAGTGATTTTTAAAACAACCAAACATCCCTTGTTACATTAAGCCTTAATATCAAAGCTGAAGCTTAAACAAACTTTGCTCTTATTCTCATATGTCATTACATAATTTTTTCTTTGGCTAGCTTATAACTAATTGTCTTTAGGACTGGGGTGGACAATTGCAGGATTTCAGATAACTATATCCAACGTGTAGCTATTGGCTGTGAACACACTAGATCATCTCTTCCATGGTTTTGGAAATGAGTCTGGTCTTCCCAACCAGTGGTTACTGATATATAGCTACCTTCCCAATATCAATTAGCAAATGGAAGAAAGTCCAGGAGCCAAATTAAGACAGTATCTTCTCTCCTATTTACAGCTTTTATCTTCCCTGACCTTCTCTCTAAGCAGCAGGAAGAAAAGAGTGAGCATCGAAATCTACATCTCTCCCTCAACAGGAAGGCTGCTTTTAACAATCCGATGGGAGTCATTTTCCACTCTATTTAAAGAATAAAGAAACCTTTTTTCCTCCTGAAAGATGTCTCCTGCTGCTGACTGCTTTTCCAGATATTGCTCAAAGTTAAATTTCACGGTGGTGTCTTCACTGCTTGGTGTGCCCATGCAACATGCAACTTCTGAGTTCAGGCATTTAAAAAAGGCACTCAAAAGGGCTTTTGAGGAGGCTGGGGTTGTGGCTCAGTGGCAGAGTGCTTGCCCCTCACATGTGAGGCGCTGGGTTCGATCCTCAGCACCACATAAAAATGAATAAACAAAATAAAGATATTGCATCCATCTAAAACTAAAAAATATTTTTTTTAAAAAAAAGAGCTTTAGCTTTTGAGACTATCTATCCTAACCCAATCCTTCTGCATAAGGAGTTTGTTTCCGATACAGATGCTCTAGTACAAGTTCCTTCAAACTAAGACTTTAAAGATTTTGTGCCCATACATGTGTGTTGAGAAATACCCTGGAACAGAAGCAGTTCCAAACAGTGTTTTGTAGCCACAGTGGTTCTCAAACTTCTGGGGCTTCAGAACCACTTGGAGGGTGTATAAAATAGTATACCGCCTCCCCTCTCCCTTCCTCCTGGCCCATTTTCTGATTCTGCGCATCTAGGACAGGGTAAGAGTACTCATATTTCTAACAAGTTCCCAGGGGGATGCTGTGGCTCCTGCCAGTCTAGGGACCACACTTAGAGAACTGTCACTCAAGAGGCAAACTACTCTATCTGCAGACCTAAGGTCTGATAAAGTCACCATTAAAAACTGCATTCAAATAAAGCCATTTCCATTGTGAATCTCCTGAATGAAGAATACCTCTAAAACCTTAACTACTCCAAGTTCTTATTTTTTTTTCTTTTTAATACAGGCTTTTGTTGCCTAGGGAACAGACTGAGCTAGAAGAGGTTTCTGAACCAGAGTGTTGCCTGGTTCAAGATTATATTTCTTCAACTCAATAAATGTCTTCAAGTAGGTCACTTTCTCTTTCCCATATCTCTGCTACCTAATCTCTCTAAAGAAACACACATACACATACACACACACACACACACACACACACACACAGTGAGAGAGTCATATACCATATAATGATGTTCAATCAATGATGGACCACATACATAGTGGTGGTTCTATAAGATGTTATCACCTAATGACATCATAGTCATCTTAGTTTGTGTAAGTGCACTCTATGATGTTTGTCCAATGTCACAATCACCTAATGATGCACTTCTTAGGACTAACCTCTTCATTAAGCAACTTGACTCTGTGTGTGTGTGTATGTGTGTGTATGCACATATATATGCATATATATGTATATATATGATTTAAAATTTTTTTTTTGCCTTATTTGAAATGAAGAGAAAACTAAGAAAGACTGTATGTGTGTGTGTGTGTGTGTGTGTGTGTGTTTACATGCTTGTTTTAAGATGATAAAAAGTGGAAGAATTTGTGTGGACATTATAAAATTGCATAGAAAACTTATCTTCTTCCCTCTGAGATTGTGCAGCATACATAGTAAGAAAGGTATCATCATATAATTAATAGAATATTGTAACCTGGGAAGCTCTTAGTATAAATTTGACTTTATTGAATAGAGGGGCTTCTAGAAAAATTGGGCATAAATGAACCTGGATGTCAAATCCAATTCTCTCGCTGGTTCTCATTATGAAATTAAGATTGGCTCTTTTGGGGAAACAAATTGGCTCTAATACATAATAAAATTATACCTAAGAACATAATAGACTCTTTAAATGGAAAAAATGGTAATTTTCTGATAAAAAATAATAGTAACCAATGTGTGCCTCAAACTATGAATGCAAAGTATCTGGGGTCATTCTCATGTTGGATATGCTTGCTTAAAGGTCAAACTATGAAAGAACTCTCAGGGTAGTTGAAAAGAACTTCCTAGATAAAAACATCACTAAGATTTTTGCAAACTTCTTAGCACTGAATAATAAGATGTGAAATTTGCTTGGGCTGATTGGATCAGTAACACTTTGTAGAAGTGACTGACTTAAAAAAAGAATTTTTTTGCCTTATTTAAAATGAAGAGAAAAACTAAAAAAAGCCAGCAGTGATAAACCGCAGCAATAAATGTTAAAGAAAACAATATTTGATGATACTTGTTAAATCACAGTAAGGAAAACTATATTTGAGACCCCCACGATAGATATAGGACTACTGCAATGGTATATTATAGTGAGGGAGAGAGATTGGGCTCAACTCCAAATACAGCTGGGCTGAACAGGAATCTATGGCCAAGGAACAAGGAAATAGAAAATTTTTAGGAGGGAGCATTATTGGTAAAGGGGATTCTGGATTCTTGAGCAAAGATGATTCATACTAACAATAGGCAAGGTGATAAGACATCACCTGGGCGGGGGATCGTGGAGGATGAAGAACCTGTCAGAGACTGAGGATGATAAAATTCTGAAGATGGGCAGTTCTGGCTAAGCTGACTTAATACAGTTCTTTGGTAGAATTGGATTTTACAAGAACATGTACAGCTAAGCCTAGAAGTTTCCGTAGCCCAAATGAAGTCTTTGTGATAAAGAAATGCTTGGGATGGTATGTTTGTTGAAGTCGTAGGCCAGAAGGCCTGAAAAAAGGCTTCAAAGCTAGTCAGTCTGGCATGGTACACCAAGTTAGTTCTTTGGAATTAAAATTGTAGTAGAGAATTTCTCTAGGAAGCAAAGCAGCAGAGTGGTAAGACCCCAGACTCATAAGCAGACAGCTGAGGTTCTATTCTTAGCTTTGCAGCATTTCAGTTGCCTCGATATCACAAACTAGCAGCATTGGCATCAGCTGGGAGCTGGTTGAGTTTCAGAATCTCAGTCCTAGCCCACGGAATCTGAATCTCATCAGCCTTTTAAGAAAATTCCTGATTGATTCATAGGCACATATGTAATGGATACTAGATGCACTGCACTCTTCCCCCTTTAGGACTAAGAAACTTGTTCTCCTAGTGGCTTGAATGCTCCCCTTCTCTCTCTCTCTCTCTCTCTCTCTCTTTTTTTTTTTTTTTGGTGATATTAAAGGGTTTTTATTTTTTCCATCTGTTTGCTTCCCAGATCAACTTAAACAATGCTGTATTACTTTCATAATGACAAACATATGTGTGAAGCCCCTTCCCCATGAAGCACAAGGCCCCCTCCTGCCGCCTTCCATTCTGACCTTCCCTCTTGGTCGGTCCATCTTTTGCAATCTTTATCTCCTGCTGGATTTGGTGTAGTCAGCAGAGTCCCTGATGTCCCGTGGACTTGGTTCATATTGCATTTTGAATTCATTGCATGCATTCCTCCATTTTTTTTAAAGCATGATTTTTTATTTTTTAAATCTGAGCTCATCAGCGAGCTTTGGAAGTCCTGTTGGTTTCTCTGGCTGCCTCTTCATTTTCTTCTACATCTGAGCATCCCTGAGTGCATTTTCAGGATTTCAGTCTCCGTCCTCATCTCCTAAGCCTCTTTCCCTTTTGGGATCTCTAGTGATGAGATCACACTGATCTTTTCTTTGGATTTCTCTCAGTGTTGATCTATTGGTTGTAGTTGTAGGTGGCAGCTTGCAATTCTTGATCCTAATTCATATAACATGTTAGTATTTGTTATGTGTACTACCTTCTCCCGGCCCTTGCCACCTTCCTGTAATCCCAGTGTCTCGGAAGGCTGAGGCAGGAGGATAGCAAGCTCAAAGCCAGCCTCACAACTTAGTGAACCCCAAGCAATTCAGCAATATCCTGTCTCTATATAAAATAGTAAAAAGCACTGGGGATGTTGCTCAGTGGTTAAGCACCCCTGGCTCAATCCCTGGAAAAAGAGAGAGAGAGAGAGAGAGAGAGAGAGAGAGAGAGAGAGAGAGAGAGAGAAAGGAAGAAAGAAAGAAAGAGAGAGAGAGAGAGAGAGAGAGAGAAAGAAAGCTAGCTCTCTTCTTGCCTGAAGAGAGCTGCTTCATCAGGGTGGTACCCACTTCTCCAAGAGCAGTCTTCATCCAATGACTAGACAGTGTGAAACTTGTGGCTCCCTCACCCAACTTGGAACCACTCTGAAGGACCAGCCCAGCTTCAGAGATATCATGGTGTTGACAAAGGCGATAAACCCAAGTTCTCTTTCTGCACAGTGCTGCTCTTCCCTTCTAAAAGAGTTTATCCTGAGAGCACTTATTAAAATCTCTCGACACTAATCTCTATCTCTGGATCAATTTTCTGGGCAGCCTGATTGGCCACAACACTGACAACTGAGTAGCTCAAATTCAGCCATTAATCTCTAGCTCTTTAGTTTTCTTATCTATGTAAAGGGGATAATAACCGTGTCTTCCTCACGACTTGTTATGAAGAACCCTAATATTTGTTGAGCACTCAGAGCAGTGACTGATCACTGCAGGATCACTGTCAGTCATCCTGAGATAGTGGGTCTGCAGACAAGGAGGAATCAATACTTGTTATGTTCAGATTCCTCATTTACAAAAATGCTGCAACTAATATATAAAAACTGGGTTCATTTTTGGGAATTTGCTTGTGCATTCAGTCACTTTGTAAGGACCGGGAGAAGGAAGTATAAATACACAAATACTAACATGTTATATGAATTAGGATCAAGAATTACAAGCTGCCACCTACAACTACAAAAAAAAAAATTAAAACACAACAAAACAAGTGGCTTACACTGTCTGCAAACATAGTCATAGTAGAATTCTTATTTCTGCTTATTTCACTTAGGCAGAGAACAGGTAAGATGCTGAAACAGGGAAGAGCTCTATGACATGAATCTAAAAGGCAGTGACACATGAAAGCATAAGAATCAAATAATTTCAGGGGGAAAGAGAGATCTTATCCTTCAGCTCAACTATTCATGCAGGAGGAGATAAATCTAGTTGCCAAATCTCCTAGATATGTTTAAAGCTTATCTTATTTCTCCTGTCTGCAATTATTTTTTTTATTCACTTTCTCTTTTAAAAACATTTGTATGTATCAAAATAGAAGTATATTTAGCTCATAGTACTGGAGGTCCAAGGTCATGGGGCTGGCATCTCCATGATAACTATCTCCCTGGAATAGGGAAGGGAATGAAAGGAAAGCCATGAGCTTCAATTGTACCTGTAACGTCTTAAAAACAGTCATGATCAGGGCCAGGTGTGGCGGTGCACGCCTGTGATCCCAGCAGCTTGGGAGGCTGAGGCAGGAGGATCCCAAGTTCAAAGCTAGCCTCAAAAATCTAGTGAGGCCCTAAGCAACTCAGCAAGATCCTGTCTCAAAGTAAAATATTTTGAGGGCCGGGGATGTTGCTTAGTGGTTAAGCACCTCTGGGTTCAATCCCCAGTCCCAGCTGAAAAAAAAAAAATTATGGTCAAGGCTTTTAGTTTCAGGTTGGACATGTAAAAGAGTTTAAATTTCATCTCATCCTTAAAATAAGCCAAAGTGGAACAAACTGAAAATTAATAACCTTTCATGCACTTGTCAGAGAATAGAAGTTGTAAGGCACATTACAACTCTGAAATCTGGAGCGAGGCAGGCAGGGAATCACACCTGAGATTTGGTTATTTGGAATATCAGGGCTAGAGCCACGCACTGGTAAGTAGGGACGCTTACCAGGTATGTTTCAGCTGTTTGTCACTTTGACCAAAATATCTAAACAGAACAACTTAAAGGGGGAAAAGTTTATTTTTGGTTCATGGTTGAAAACCATGAGGTATCCGTCCACGGGTAGTTGACTCCATTGTTCTCGATCGAGGTGAGCTCATGGCAGAAGGGCATGGTGAAAGAAAGCTGTTGGGTCATGATAGGAAGCAGAGAGAGAAAGGAAGGGGCAGGGATAGATGTAGTCCAAGACCACAACCCTGACAACTGACCTACTTCCTTTAGCCAGGCCCCACCTGCCAACAGTTACCACCCAGTAGTCCATTCATCTATCAAAGGATTAACCCAGAAAATGGACAGATCTAGTGATGTGGTCAAAGCCCTAATTATTGCCTGAAAGCCCCCCCACACACACACTCTGAACCTGCTGCATTAGGGATTAGACTCTCAAAACATGAGCTGTTTCAGGAATATCCCAGATCTGAAATTACAACAGGTAATTTTGCTGAATTTCAAGGTAAAATGGTATATTTTATTTTTCTTCTTCTTAGTCTAATAGTTCACTGTGTGAAGCAATACTAGTGACAATGTACTGGGTGATCCTAGCCCATGAGTGAGTAAAATGAATGATAGTAATGTTTGAAGGGAAGGAGGAGGAATTGGAACATAACTCAGCATCTTTATATTCTTGAAACTTTTATCTCTTGCAGTCTGTGAGTTTGGAAACTAGACCTCTATGACTGACTTGATAAACTACAAGATATTTTTACCTCAGGGTCTGAATTTAGTCTCGAGGGATTTAAGAGACATGCAATCTTTTCTAAATTTGACGGGTAGTACAGCAAGTGTCTCCGTAACTCAAGAAAGGGCTTAGTCCTATGCACTGTAAAGTCAACCTTTATTTGCTCCCTTTTCCACCATGTCTGGAAACCAGGAGGAGCAGAGATCTCTGAAACTTTAACTCAACTCTTCTCAGGCTGTCTGTTGTTAAAATTGTAAATCAGGTATATGCAGAGACCACTGACTATTGGAATGTTTTATGTGCACTAAGCCAAACTACCGCCATTTTGGCTCAGTCGTCCATTAAGTAACTTTCATCATTGTGTCCAGGCTAAATCTTATCACTTCTTATAAATTATCAGCAACAATCCTGTTTATCGAGTTATTAGGAGAGTATGGAGGTTTTAACCATACCTCTCTTAAATTGTATGTACTTTAAGAGATAGCTTTGAATCAAAGTTGACATTTGAACCCAGCTTCCTTTAGGGAACATTTGAGTGATTTCTGCTAGTTTTTTTGCTCCACAAATCAAAAGTGGTTGGTAGTCTTGTTTTTCTTTTTAAAGTATCTGTTTTCACTTGTAAATTTCCATGGGCAAAAATAAAATTGAAAATCTATGGCCTTAGCAGTTTTTAAATTATATACCAAGATGCCAAGGAGACAACATCATAAGCACTTGCTCTGGAACACCTGCTAAAAATATTTGTTCCATAAAAGGTATGATTTTTCTGCAGGATATTTATAAAAATAAGTAAACACATAACCTACAGTGAGACAGCCTCATTTCATGAGAACACAAAAGAAACATGCATTAGAGGTAAAATAACAGCAAAAAAATAGGAATCATTTCATAGAAACTCATTTCATGGGCTAGAGGGATTTGTGCAAAGTAATTGACGTTTTAAAAACATATTATTAGCAAATTGATGTGTATCCAGTAACTTTCCAGCTTCACTTGTTTTTGCCATGTAAAATAAACAAATGTACTCCTTGAGGTTTTGACAATTGCTTCTTGATTCTCCACCCCCTAGAACTCACCTAACCAGTTTTTCTTTCTTTTTTTTTTTTCACATGACACATATATTTTCAGTTTAGAATTATTAAGAGAGCAAGGTTAAACTCACCTTTTCTTGGGTGGTCTTGAAAAAGTCTTGAATACATATGATTTGGGGTCGGCCCTTCTTAATGCCAGTTCCTTGCAGCTACATGAGTTTGTATTGGGTGTTTACATCTACTTTATGAGAAAAAAAATTTAAACAGTGCCTGGCACAGTGTATGATTTATATAATTACCATTTCAACAAGATCTACAATCCATAGTACAAATGACCATCTGAGGAATATAAGCTCTCTGCTTCTGAAGATCGCCCCCAGTGGTTAGGGAATTTTTCAGGTGACTGAAAGGTATCTGGACAGTGGGGCACTGGACTCTGAAACACAGTTGTGCTGACCTGGTCAGCCTTGCCCTCTGCCTCCAGCAGTTTCTCCTGCTGCAACTGGGTCTCCTGTATTATTTTTGGGTCCTTCCAGGCAGGTCTACTATGGTTCCAGATTCTTTCAGGCAACCCTGTGTTCCTGGCTCTGCAAACATCATCTCTTCACCTTGTCCCTGTAGCCTGAAGGTGACAGACAGTAGCATTCTTCTGTGGCTAATCTCTAGGGGGTGTCACAGTGTGGGGTTGACTTCACAGATCTCCCTCACCCAGTTAAAATCCTCTGCATTTACCAAAACTCAAAAGTAGGTTCTGTTTACCTCCTGAAACCTGACAATACATTGAATAATTTGAGAATTTGTTGGAAGACTGCTAGGATAGTTTACAAATCAAAGAAGAGCTGAATAAACAAGGCTTGGAAGTTCGAGGAACTTAGGAAGGTTTTAGGAAAAGCAGTACCAGGAATTCAAGGACAATCTCTTGAGCCTCAATATCCTATGACTCAACTCCAACTGCCCTCGGGCCCCTAGTTCGCATCTTCACTAGAAATCCAAATTCCAGAAGAGGGAAATTCACTGGTCAAGGTTGGGGCACAGACCTATACTGTGGTGGTGGAAATGGTGGTATTCAAGACTGAGAGAACTAAAAGAACCCTAAAGAATGTAAGGCAGAAGAGTCCATCAAAGGATGGCATGTTAGACGAAATAATCTGTTCCTTAACATAGCATTGACCTCGCCATAGTCCAGTTTGTGTTCTGAATCCTACAGGTTCAAGATGTTGAATTTGTAGACACTTTGAGAATGAGTCCATGTCCCAGGAACAGACTCATTTTAATTTTTTCAGAAAGTGAGTTAATCAAAGGGCAAATTTACTTATTTGTAAAGAAAAATACAACTGCCAGGTGAACAAGATACTTAAGATGGCCTGATCAGATTTAATGCAATTCCAATTAAAACCCCAACGTCATTCCTTATAGAAATAGAAAAAACAATCATGAAACTCATTTGGAAAAATAAAAGACCCAAAATAGACAAAGCAATCATTAGCATTAAGAGTGAAACAGCAGGCATTACAGACCTTAAATTATATTACAGAACTATAGTAACAAAAACGGCATGATATTGGCCCCCAAATAAACATGTAGACCAATGGTACAGAATAAAAGACAGACAAACCCACATAAATACACTTATCTCATACTATACAAAGAAGCCAAAAACACACATTGGAGAAGAGATAACCTCTTCAACAAATGGTGTTGGAAGAACTGGAAATCCATATTCAGCAAAATGAAATTAAACCCATATCTCTTACCATGCACAAAACTCAACTCAAAGTAGATTAAGGACCTAAGAATTAGACCAAGACCCTATGCCTAATAGAAAAAAAAAAAAAAAAACTAGGCCCAAATCTTCACCGTTTCAAATTAGGCCCCATTTTCCTTAACAAGACTCCTCAAGTGCAAGAAATAAAATCAAGAATCAATAAATGGGATGGATTCAAACTAAAAAGCTTCTTCTCAGCAAAGGAAACCATCAATAATGTGAAGAGAAGGTCCTCAGAATGGGAGAAAATCTTTACCACCTGCATCTCAAATACAGCATTAATTTCCAGGATACATAAAGAACTCAAAAAGCTAACATAAAAATAAATAAATAAATAAATAGCCCAATCAATAAATGATCTAAGGAGCTGAACAGACACTTCACAGAAGAAGAAGTAAGAATGATCAACAAATAAATGAAAAAAAATGTTCAACATCACTAGCAATTATAGAAATGCAAATTAAAACTACTCTGTGATCTTATCTCACTCCAGTCAGAATGGCAACAATCAACAATACAAGTAACAATAAATGTTAACAAGGATGTAGGGAAAAGGGTGCACTCATACATTGCTGATGGGACTACAAATTGGTGCAATCACTCTGGAAAGCAGTGTGGAGATTCCTCAGAAAACTTGCAATGGAACCAGCTATCCCACTCCTCGGTTTATACCTAAGCATACTACAGTGATGCAGCCACTTTAATGTTTATAGCAGTACAATTCAAAGTTGCTAAACTGGGGAAGCAACCTAGCTGCCTTCAACTGATGAATAAATAAAGAAACTGTGGTATATATACACAATGGAATATTCCTCAGCATTAAAAGCCAATAAAATTATGGCATTTGCAGGTAAATGGATGGGGTTGGAGAATATCATGCTTAGTGAAATAAGCCAATCTCAAAAAAAACAGGGATCAAATGTTTTCTCTGATAAGTGGATGCTAATCCATAATGGGGGGGGGGAAAGGTATGGGATCAGTGGAGGAACTTTGGATGTGGCAAAAGTCCTGATCAGCACATTCTTTCCTTTTAGGCAAAGCACACATATATCAAAGAGATTTATTATAAGCAGGGCATTAGAACAAAGGGTATTATCTGCATGGTGTTCCACACAGTAGGTGCCACAGCTATTGAGACATCCTCAGGAGTTTCTCTCTCCTCTAAAGACATTTGTTGTAGGTTGGATTCTCCAGAATCAGATGCTGAAGCACAGTGTTTATTAGGGATCAACCTGAGAAGAAGAGATGAAGGAAGCAGAGAGGGTCTGAAGTAGGAGCTGAAATATAAGGCATATCTAGCAACACCTTGGCCTATTTGGTGGAAAGCTCTAGAACAAGTCCAGCCCATCAGAGATGTCCAGGGTCAGGTTCAGGTCACTAGTCTGTGTGCTCTTGCCTTTCTCTGTCATGAGTGTGACCTGCACTGTAAGAGGTGTGGTCCTGAAGAGGCACACCTTCACGTTAACCACACTCACTGTGGGTATAAGTTTGCTCTGCAAGCAGCACAATTCAGTGCTACTTAGCCAAGAACCCTGCTCTTCTTTTCAGCAAGGTCTTTGGGATGGTTCTTCGATGGTGTTTCCACCTGCCTTGACAACCTTTGCCTATCATTCTCCCTAAAATGCCACTTTCTGTTCACTCCACCTTTTCCTAAAAGAGTATGCAACAGAAGTAATTTCTACTAAAAAAGACGTTGACTGTGGTTGATATTGTGAGAGTTTCCAAATCCTCTAAACACAAAAGGACAATCTCTTTTTTTTTTGCTGTGGCTCATGGCCATCTCTCCGGTGTAGGTAGATGTCACTACATGGACTCTGAAGACAATGTGATCGCACTGACCATGCATAATAAGTACTCTTTAAATATTGATATTTTTTTTGCTTCCTCCTTTTCCCATTCCCTTTTCAATTCTTTATATACATAGGATTAATAGCACATTCTAGAATCAACTAGCCCTTGTGATAAACCCTAGTTTGGCTTGGTAGGCAGTGGTCCTTAGATTCAGACTGTTCTCTGGCTCAGTGCTGCTTCACGTGCTCCGAATTTACCTGAACCAGAAAAATTGTAAAGATGAGTAATCCTTAACATTTTAAGACAAAAGAACCATGAACGAAATGTGCATGTGTTCAAATGGAGTCAGTGTTTGCATTTCAAGAAACCTAGTCAGTGATGATGCTAGTCACTGTCGGTTTGATAAACAGTTATTTTTCTTCTTCTCTATAAAATCTGCCATAAAACCCAAGTTAAAGTTGACATGTCATTTCTTGGTGAAGCCATTCTATGAGCGCCCCCAGGCATGACTAACAGCCCATGTTATTCATGGATTACGAAGGAAAGAAGGGGAGTTGGGAGGTTGTATTTCAGTTACTTTCAGAAATCAAATTACAAGCTTTAGTTCATACATATATATATGCACAAGAGGAAAGAATAGAGACCACTTGAAGATAAATATCAAATTAACTTTAATTTTATCTTGATTCAATCTTGGGCAAGGTAATGTCCAAGAAATATTTTATTATAATCTTATAAGAAGTGTCTTAGAATATTATGTTTTTATAATAAATATGAGATATTTTTATAACATTATTATTATTTACCTATGCCTGCCATCACCCATGAATATTTATTCACCACTCACACTGCCTCTAGACATTCTCCTTCTGCCTTCCCAAGTCCCCCGTTGCCTTCCTTTTCTTCTGCTATTATCTCCCTTATGATAAATCCACTGTGTCTGGAAGGAAACATTCTCTCCATTGGAAATCACTTCTTGCCAGTTGGCAATCCAAAAATCGAAGCATCATAGAACAGAAGGACAACATCATGGCTCAATAAGCAAATGCTCAATTATTTCATCAAGTTTAGGGCCTATAAAACAAAAACACATGCATATTTAATTTTAATTTACACACAACCTCATAAACACCCCATAAAAGTCTATGGAACGCCTCTTTGCATAATAGATGGGGGTACGAGTTTGTGTACACATATAGACGCACAGCTTAGATTTTGTCCATTATACCCAGTTCTGGGAATTTGCAGAGCTGATATCAAATGCTTTGACCCATTCCAGTTACGCTGCCTGGACAGCCAGATTCCTGTTTCATTTGTGTAAAATTTGGACACAATTCAGTTAGCCAACACAGAATAATAGTAGAAAAAAAATGATGTGGGCATTTGTGACTCATTTTGCCACCTGCTATTTCATGAAATAGAGTGTTGAAACTGCTGTCTTAAATACATTCCCTATGTTGACTTATTTTTTTTGTACATTATGCATTATGATCTTTCTCTTCTTTCTTCTTTTTTTTTTTTCAGCTAGACTGTGTGTTATCTTCTTTTCAAAATGTACTTGGGAATATTTAAACTAATTAAGACCACAAATCAATCTGTAACACCTCGAGATATTTCCCCAGGTAGAATCACCTGCCTTGGGCTATGATACATTGTATGTGCTTATTCTATCCATATGTTCCTTTCCTTTTGCTATTTTGTTCTGCCTAAACAGAAGGAAGCAATCTCAGAAGTAACAGTCAGAAATAAATCCAATAGTCCCAGTATGGTTCTGAATGAAGGACACTCTAGTATTTCAGAAAAATCCAGATCCAGATCCAGATTATTAAAAATATATAATCACTTGATTAATTCCTCACAAATTTCCTTGTACCACCAGCAGACACCCCTTTTGTAGTCTCAATCACATGGATTTGATCATATTCTTTTTCCTTCAACTCCCAAATCAAGTAGTTTCCATATCATACTCAAAATTCTTGCATAAATACAGATTCTTGTTTCTCATGCAGTAGGTCTCTGTTCTATTATCTCTAATTGCACCTGAGATATATCTTGAAAGGTAATGGAACTTTTCTCTATATTGATTATTGTGGTGTTGATTACCCAACTCTATGCACTTGTCAATACTCACAGATCTGTGCACTCAAAGGAGTAAAGTTATTGTATGTGAATTCAAAAAATTATAAATGATTTAAAATTATCAATAAGTATAAAAAGGATGGGTAGAATTATATACAGTTGGATTAAATTAAATTCTAAATCAGGCAAAATTAATCTGCAGCAGATTTCTCAGCCTCCATACTATTAACATTTTGGACTGGATCAATCTTTGTTGTGGACAGGGCCAATTTTGTGGGCATGCAGCCCAGATAGTTGCACAGGGTCCAGCTCTCTGAACAGGGGCTCCATGCTTGGCTTAACGTTCTGCCGTCACCATCTTGAATTTCTTAATAATTTGATCTTTGAACTTGTGTTTTGAAAGTGAAATCTGAAGAGACAACATAATATGCATATGAGCAGAGAAGATGCACTAGGTGTATTTGTGAGCAAGTGTAGGCTCAGACCCACAAACACGGCAAGCAGCTAGCAATGTGAGTACTGACCAGTAGTACACACTGCCGCATGCCTACAAGCATACCTTCAGTAACCTGGAGTGCTGTGGTGCCTCAGAGAAAATGCCAGGCTGGGGTGTTGGTAGTGATGTCAGCAATATCAACAGAAGCAGCAGATGGTGGCAGTGGCCATGGCCCCAGGAAAAGAGAGACTTCACATAGCACTAGAGCCTACAGTAGGAGAACAGCTGGCCTATCTGCCCCCAGAACCTACCCTTGCATCATCTACACAGATGTTAATTCTCCAACCCAAATGTCAGTGCAGAAACTAATGCACTCAGACCATAACTTTGGCAGTTGATTATTACAAGAAAAAAAATATGCAAAATGGCAATAATAATTAGTTATATAGTTGAGCTATTGGACCGCAAAGAATTTAGAATCTCTTCTTTTGAAAACTGTAGGAACAATGGAAAACAAGTATCTATAGGCTTAGATATAAATGTATATAAATGTTAAATCTAAAAATCATTATATTATTGGGCTGGGGATGTGGCTCAAGTGGTAACGCGCTTACCAGGCATGCATGGGGCGCTGGGTTCGATCCTCAGCACCACATAAAAATAAAATAAAGATGTTGTATCCGCCGAAAACTGAAAAATAAATATTAAAAAATCATTATATTGTATGAAAAAGAAAATTATTTTATATGAAACCTCAGAGAAGTTGATTTTTAAGGAGGAGAAGGCACTATTAAATTGAATATTTTCTTATAACTGAGTGAAGAGTGATAGAATGCATAAACAAGCATTTTGAATTGTACACTAATAATCAAGCCATTTATGTTTATTTTTTTGGTCTCTACAAGTTACAGAAAATGTCAGAGGAAACACTAAAACACTATGCGATATATTTGCATTTAAAATTAAATTCATATTTGGGTGAAACTAATTTGTATGAAGAATTAAATCTTTATTAGAGAAATTATCCTTTGAGAATTGCCAGCTTGAGATGTATTTTTTATATAATTCATCAGAAATTTATCCCAATTTGTCATCTCTATAAAAATCCTTAGCTACTTAGTAACAGTCACATTAGTGGAAGATCCTTCTCAAAATCAAATATTATAAAAAATTATTTGCCATCTTGCATTTGCCAAGAGTGACCAATATCATTTAATTATACCAATTGAACATGAAGTCACTAAGAGTATAAATTTTATGACTAAATAGAATGATTTTCATAGAAGCAAGTCAGAAATATCTTATGATCAATCGAGATCACATTACTAAAGTAGTATTATGTATTGTGTGATATAAACCAATAACATCAAAATAGGATTTTGCAATTTGTAAATTTGTATTGCTACTCATGTATCACTTCTGCCCCTGACATTTTAAAAGCCACAGAAGCCAATTTTCCTTAATGGCAAGATGGGGGCTTAGAATATTTCTAAAATCCCTTCCATCTCTCAATTCTGTGGTTGACCTCCCAACAAGTGTCCATTATAGCCTTCAAAACTCAGCTAAAAGCCTGCTTCTTCAAGTGGTTCTACATATCTTTCTGTCAATCTGAGCCTATAGTCAACATTTGTCAATACCATGGGCACACAGATTGTAGCTAAGGATTTAGCTGTTTATTCTGACAAGTTGATCATACAGAATTGAATAGTTTTTTTAATTAAAAAAATACTAGTTGGACACAGGCTCATAAGTAAAACTTTTTATCTCAAATATGTACCACTCACACATAGAGGGGAGAAATGCCTTTGGCTGAAAATCATGACTCTCTGGGTAAAGACTTTGTGGACAGCAATCTGGGTTTACATGAGAGAGGGCATGGGTCCATAATCCACACCCCAGCCACTGACACATCCCAGACTACACGTGAAGCCACTCATATTGCCGAGAAAGTCCAGTTTAAAAATAGCAATTGGCACGTCTGCCATTGGTGGGAAAAGAAATGCCATCTTCAATGGGTTGACCATGGAGGACCATTACCACAACATCAAGCAGATTTTCCTGGTTTAAGTTGGGCTTTTTCACAGTCTTGCTATTGTGAATTGTGCTGCTATGAACATCGATGTAGCAGTGTCCCTGTAGTATGCTCATTTTAGGTCTTTAGGGAATAGACCGAGAAGGGGAATAGCTGGGTCAAATGGTGGTTCCATTCCCAGCTTTCCAAGAAATCTCCATACTGCTTTCCAAATTGGCTGCACCAATTTGCAGTCCCACCAGCAGTGTACAAGTGTACCCTTTTCCCCACACCCTCGCCAGCACTTGTTGTTGTTTGACTTCATAATGGCTGCCAATCTTACTGGAGTGAGATGGTATCTTAGGGTGGTTTTGATTTGCATTTCTCTGACTGCTAGAGATGGTGAGCATTTTTTCATGTACTTGTTGATTGACTGTATGTCCTCCTCTGAGAAGTGTCTGTTCAGGTCCTTGGCCCATTTGTTGATTGGGTTATTTGTTATCTTATTGTCTAATTTTTTGAGTTCTTTGTATACTCTGGATATTAGGGCTCTATCTGAAGTGTGAGGAGTAAAGATTTGTTCCCAGGGTGTAGGCTCCCTATTTACCTCTCTTATTGTTTCTTTTGCTGAGGAAAAACTTTTTAGTTTGAGTAAGTCCCATTTGTTGATTCTAGTTATTAACTCTTGTGCTATGGGTGTCCTATTGAGGAATTTGGAGCCCGGCCCCACAGTATGTAGATCTTCAATATGTATGTAGCCCTTCAATAGACGAATGGATAAAAAAAATGTGGCATTTATACACATATTCAGTATGTAGCCCTTCAATAGACGAATGGATAAAAAAAATGTGGCATTTATACACAATGGAGTATTACTCTGCATTAAAAAATGACAGAATCATAGAATTTGCAGGGAAATGGATGGCATTAGAGCAGATTATGCTAAGTGAAGCTAGCCAATCCCTAAAAAACAAATGCCAAATGTCTTCTTTGATATAAGGAGAGTAACTAAGAACAGAGTAGGGACGAAGAGCATGAGAAGAAGATTAACATTAAACAGAGATGAGAGGTGGGAGGGAAAGGGAGAGAGAAGGGAAATTGCATGGAAATGGAAGGAGACCCTCAGGGTTATACAAAATTACATACAAGAGGAAGTGAGGGGAAAGGGAAAAATAATACAAGGGGGAGAAATGAATGACAGTAGAGGGGGTAGAGAGAGAAGAGGGGAGGGGAGGGGAGGGGGATAGTAGAGGATAGGAAAGGCAGCAGAATACAACAGACACTAGTATGGCAATATGTAAATCAATGGATGTGTAACTGATGTGATTCTGCAATCTGTATATGGGGTAAAAATGGGAGTTCATAACCCACTTGAATCAAAGTGTGAAATATGATATATCAAGAACTATGTAATGTTTTGAACAACCAACAATAAAAATTTTAAAAAAAAAGTTGGGCTTTTCAATTTCTCTGGTTCAGTTTGACTTTTTTTTTTTTTTTTTGAAACTAAGACCTAAGCAGAGACTACAATTATGAAAACCCACAGGATCCATCAGATGGTTTCCCTAACTTACATGGCAATATATCAGGAAATACATTGAATAGCCCATAAGTGCTGTCCATAAAAGTTCTTCTACATAAATATGTGGAAGAACGCTAAAACACCTGCCTTAAACAGTCCTTTTGTGGTTCATCCCCAAACCATGCTTTGACTGAAAAGTTTTCCTGACTGGACTTTTTTTTTCCTCTTTGATTTTCATAAAACCAAAATGATATCATTACAGTAATTAATACATGTTCATTGTAAACAAAAAATTAGTCAATACCAAAAGAGTTAAAGAATAAAAACTATTGGAAACCTCTCTAACAAATTATTATCCTATATATATAAATAATTTACATATGTACAACTTATATACAAAATATATAAATAATTATCCAATATAACAAATATCAAATATATTCCTATATATATATTTTTACAACTCTAGGAATCAGCTATTACTCTCTAATCAGCATTTTCACTTAATATCACAGGTGTCTTTTCATGTTTATTTGCTTGATTTTTTTTTGACTAATAAAAACAGCACTTTTATCAGCATCTTGGCACATGTTTGTATGCACTTATTCAATTAATTTTTTTAGAATAAAATTTAGAAGTGGTGTCCCTAGGTCAAAGAATACACATGCTTTAATTCTACATATTTTTCTAAATTGCTTTCCAATAGTAGTGCTCTTTATAGTCCTACCAATAAGTATTCTTCCCAAATAAATGAGCATTATTATCTTTTAAACATTTATAAATTTGATAAGAGGGAATGATATTACATGGTGGATTCAGTTTCTATTTCTATTTTTTTTATTATTATTTGCAGTTGAACATTGTGGGGAACCATCTGTGAACTGTGCATGAATTAAAGGCCATGTTGAAGCCAGTAGGCAGGAAATCCTGGCATCAGGAACTCCCAGTAACAACCTTGCGGGTTTGAGAATTCCTGGTTCACCTGATGTCTGGCCTAGCTCCATCTCAAGTTTAGCACAGCACTAGAGATGGGTGTGACCCGCTAAGAGCCAAACAGCCTGCCATCCCCCACCTATATCTTGATTTTTTGTGAAGAAGCAAGCACCAGATAAAGACTCCTCCCACACTGAAACCTTATACCTACCAATCCCCTTTGATCTGTACCTCTGTCTTTGTTAGACATCTGTATCCCTCTGGTTGGCTTAACTCTGTCACTGTCCCCACTCTTTCAACTATAATTTAAGGTCTTTTGTGCTTATTTCATGTTACTTTTATTTATAGCTTTTATTTTGCAGCCAGACCATCTCTCTGACAGGAACCCTGGCTCATGCAGGACGTGAGCAAGAGAACATATTTTGATCATGTGTTATATATCTTCTATTGCATTTCACTTCTGTATTCAGTTTATCCATGTGTGTGTTTGTTTGGACCAAACTAGTCTAATTTTCACAAAAGGTTAAGTTTTGTTCATGATCATATCACAGGTGCTTGTATTCATTGACTGTCACCATCTCTTACTCTTAGCAGATGACTGGGGCTCTATTTCCCAGATTTCTCCCTACTAACTAGTCTGTGCTCACCATTTCTCACCATACCTTCATCTAGGACCAACAGACCCATCTATTGAGTAAGTAGAATTTGGCTTTGGTTTCTCCTACCAATGCTTCCAAACACTAGAAGATCTCCCTTTCCCCCTTCCTTGTAACACCTAGGGCATATCTCATCCCTTTTAATAAGGACATCAGAGTTCCCACATCAGTTGCAAATGCAATCCAATATCCCCTTTCCCATCTCCTATCCAATTCTCCATTTCTGCTTATGGTGCCTCCAGACCTGGGGTCAGGAAGGCAGATGGGTCTGGGCAGATATTTATTGATTTAATCAAGGTCGTTTGTAGCTCTCTTTGACTGCAAAAATTTCCACACCCAAATGGCAGTCTTTCATGGGTGGATTCTTGGGCTGTCTTGGAGGGCATCCTCTTATAAATCTCACTGGAGAGTTACTTGTCTGCAAACCTTTCACTCTTTAGCTTCTGCCTTCCATCAGAATACCCACAGAGTCCCCTCATCCTGAGAGTCAGTCCTCTAGAGCCGGGTCCTTTCAGGATGACTGCACCTGACTACCTTTCTGCAGAGTAAACTTCTGTACTCTGAGCCCATCAAACACCAGATATGTAGGCCATTCCAAGTACAACCACTTTTCTTTTTCAGGTCATTGCCATAACCTCCACCAGTCTTCAGGTGAGAGCTAGAACAGTCTCTAGATGTCTCAAAGTCCAGGGACACCATGTCTCATTCTCTGGACACCCACAGCTCCACCTTATCTTGAAGAGGGTAGTAGGTGTCTGTCCCTTATGGAGAAAGGAGGGATTTGCATAGAGCTCTCTCCTTTTATGAATTACCTTCCAATGAATTCTTTTTTCTTATAAAAAGGGTTCTGTTGTATAGGTTTTACTCAGTTGAGGAGCTAAGATTCACAGGATTGACTGCTCTTTCTTAACAATCCCTGTGGAGATGTCTCTCACCCTCTCTAGGATACACAGGCACTTGTCAGTCATTGAGGCAGTAGAGGAAATCCCACTTCACATGCTCCTGTGCCAGCTTGTCTTCTCTTGAGGATTGGGCTTGTAGCTTGTCAACCTTGTGTTCTCAATGACTAGCACAGTATAAAGCTGCAGTAAATTTCAGAGAATAATAACTATAATTGCTTTACAACATGGCACACTTATAATACAGAGTCATAAACAATATGGTTTGGTACCTAAATAGAGAGAGGTCAAATCTTGAGGATATCAAGAAAGACTCATGAAAATGAAATTTTCCCTAAAAATATATGTCCTTCAACATGGCATAGTCTCCAATGAAAGGCATGAAGTTTGTATCTTTGACTAATTCCTTATTTTATTCTTTTGTAGACCATATTAAATCAAAATGACAAAATGATGGATTTAAAACATTCTATACTATAATTTTAAAACATCAAAATTAATGCTAATGCTCCTATGGGGCTATTTTGAACTTAACATTTAATACAGGAATAGTTTTTAGCTTTAAGGAAACAATTACAAAAGTCAATTTCCAAAAGTATTATCTAGAGCTCTCCCAGTTGAAAGTAACGGAAGTTCATCAGATCTAATTTTGACGAAAAAAGAAATTTGCTATAAAGATGACAAGGACCGTTATGGAACCCCAAAGCAAAAATATATCCAGGAACATGTTAGAAGCAGAGATGAGTGCTTATAGAATGCTCTGGTGAAGCACCCCAATTCTCCCTCATGTTCTTCAGCTTTCTCTGCTTTGTAGTCCATAGTTTAAAAGCCACTGGTAAAGGCCATAGGGTTGACACGTAACTGGTTTGGCCATCCTTCATATGGCTTGTTCTCAGTCTCAATTGCAGATTCCTGTTTGGATCAAGTATCTCCATCTAATCAGCCATAGCTGTGCCACTGTGTTGGTGACAGGGCAGGGCCATTCCCAGAGGTAGAGAGGTGACCGGGTTTCTAACCTAAGAGATAAGCAGGGCAGGTATTTCAAAGGTGTAGTTCTTTATCTCAAGAAATTTTCCTCACAGGATTTTGGTAATGGAATTATTTAGTTGTTGAAAGCAGTCGTTACTCTATTCCTCTTATTTCTCTTCCATTTAAATATTTTGGGGATCTCTTTGCTCCACAAGAGGAAAGCTTCATTGTTAGAACTCCTTTGCTATTTATACTGGTTTCAGTCCACAATAGCTGTCCCATTTGAAGTCAGAGAAGGGAAACAACAACACAACATTTCCAAGGATAAATGAATCTTAAAATCAAATTTGAAACTCAACCAAACTCCAATTTTACTGAGATTCCTTTCTGGGCATAACTGTTGCAGAGTCTAGCAGGAATCTAATCAGAAATTATATTTGACCCAGACAAAAAAAAAACTAATTAACTTATTCTTTTTCATTTGAGGACACACACCCACCCACATACATGCATATTACACACACACACACACACACACACACACGTGGGTATTTTTTGGCAATGATGCTAATCTCTTTTAAATTAAATTTGGCTCCTTGGCTATTAAACACTACTGATCAGGCTTCTCCTTTGTATTGCCCTGTTAAAGCCTGCAGAACAATTTTATTTTATTTCTATCCAATTATTTATTAACATTTCTTTCCCCACCTGTCCTTCCTCCCCTGCTGCAAGACATCTACGGGGCACATAATTCTAATCTGCACCAAGGAAAGAGTGGATTGCAGGGTCTTATGAATATTAAGAATGAAGAGAGTTCAGAGAAGAGGGAAACATAGAGATCAGCTTAAAGCCCATCATTGAAGTTGGAGGCAAGCTTTGAGTTGTCTCCATCCCCAGCAAGGTTCGTCCCCATAATTAAAGTTCCTTTTCTTCATTCTCAATCAAACATGGCAAATGCAGGATAACTCTTCCTCTTCAAAAAGGAAGGTATATCTACAGGGATATACAAGGCAAATGGTAATTTTATTTCTACCTACCACATCACAAATAATGTGCAAGTTTAATGAAGTGACTGTGTACTTGTTTATCTTCGTAAGTGCCACCAACAAGATGCAGTTTAAAATCAGGAACACTTAATTATTATACTCACAACATATAGAGCACCTGTAATTTTCTAAATGTGATGTTGAAGGCACAACATGAATCCCACGGTCTTCATGTTTATGAGCACTTGTCTGCCTCATTCAGGGCAAAAATAAATATCCATGAAGCTGAATGCTAACTCTCTTAATCATTTCATGAACATACCTATTTGGAAATACCTGTATAGCCAGTTATTTTAAAGGGATCTTTACTTCAAGGTCGGCGATCATTCTTCATTATAGTGGATTTAAAGATGTGGGACAGGAAAGGAGGTTGTTATTTGGATACTGAGTGTAATCTGACTTTGTCATTTCTATCTCCTCTGTCCCTGTGTTCCTCAGTATTTCCAAATGAGCCACCTGAAGGTGATTGGAATATAAGTTCTTTGTTGCAGTACGTTTTTATTTTTTAATATTAGGTGAAATCACATTGACCTATTTTTTTTTTATGGGGCATCTGTCACTCCCAAAATCCTGGATAAAAAGACTGAATCAGACCAGGAAACACCAGGCCAAGACTGAAGTAATTTGCTATTGTTTTCTTGGGACCAAGAGAACAGGATCTTTCCCTAGTGAGAGGAGTAAAGATTATCCTAAAGAAAATAGGTTTTTCCCCCCCTGTTAATTTTGAGATCCAGCTAAGCTTGAAGGAAAAAATTTGAGTTTTTGGAAGAGGAAAAAGAGGTTATTCCTCCTTGGCCTTGACCCAGAGCGTTGGTGATCTTAGCTTATTATGCTAACACAATGACCTCAATTTTCCATTCATGTTGTAGCTTACCTCAGAATTTCCTTTCCTGTTAGGGTTTTTGTTGAAGGTGTTTTCCACATTCACTTTATCCATTCATCCATCAGGGGACACTTAAGTTGCTTTGACTTCTTAGTTATTGCAAATGATACTGTTATGAACATGAGTGTACAAATATTTATTTGAGTCGTTGCCTTCAATTTTTTTTAGTATATACTCAGATATTGCTGAATCAGATGCTTATTCTATGTTTGATATTCCAAACCAAACAGCCCATCCATCTTTGGGTGACAATTCAGACTCTCTGTGCTCTAGCCCTGGTTATCTGTATGGGGAGGCAGAGAATAAAAGTTGACCATGAAGGAAGCTAGTTTCCAATTCCAGTTCTGCCACTAACAAAACCACCCCCTCCCTTTTTTTTAAATTGGTGCATTATGGTTGTACATAATGGTGGCATTTGTTGTCACCTATTCATACATGTACACAATGTGACAAGATAATTGGGCCAATTTCATTCCCCAGTTATTTCCAATTTCCTTCCCTCTTCCCTTCCCCTGGTCTTGTTCTTCTTCTCTACTAATAATTCATACAAAAACCAAGAGCCAAATGCTTTCTCTGAAATGCAGATGCTAATTCACAATGGGTGGTGGTGGCTGTGCCTAGGGAAAAATAGGGGTACTTTGGATTTAGGTAGAGGGGAATGAAGGGAGGGGAAGGGACATGGGGGTATGAAGGATAGTAGAATGAATCAGACATTATTACCCTATATACATATATGATTACATGACCAGAAGAGTGAGAAGTTATAGTCTATTTATGTAATGATGTATCAAAATGCATGCTACTGTCATGTATCACCAATTAGAATAAATTTTTAAAATCTAGAAAAACAAATAAATAAATAATTTTAAAAAGCCAAGAGCATTCACAGACATCCTGAAATTTAATTAGGAAACAAGAAGTTAGGGTATTCAGAGAAGCAAACTTTTTAAAAACACACTAAACCTCACACTTCCAGTGCATGTTTTAACTTCACAGGAATCACTCCAGTTAGACTGAGTCGGATCACACTGTTCGTGAATAAAATCTGTTGTATACCTCTTATTTTATGATCACCTACAGAATCTAAACCTAATCCTTGCACACCTGTACTGTGTGAGGACACAGGAATCTAAAGAACTGAGCCAAAGAAAAGCAGGATTCTTTCACTCAAGGAGAAGTGTGGGGTGTAACAGCTACTACTTTATACTTTTTCTGCCCAGCACCTCTTCTTTCATCTTCTTTCTAACAAACAAGGTGGGGCAATCATGAGGTGTACAGTTCAGATCTCTTTCCAAAACACTTTCTAGGGGAGTAAGGAAGGACACAGTTGACTGACAGTTTCCAGCTGTGGCACTTTGAATGCATCGTGGTGTTCATACCAAGACTGTGGTTCTGCCAGGCTGCTCCAAGCCAATGATTAAGAATGGCGGGGTTCTGGGGCATTCCTGCCTGAAATAGCACATTTACAGTGGATAATCTTTCCTTGGGAACTCTCCCATTAGCCTTGGCCAAGGCTTTCTTAAAACTCTTCTGTGGCCTGGGGCTCTTCCCTATTTTGTCCTTTCTTCTTTCTCTCCTTTCACTAGTGTCATACCTTACAGTCCAGAGACTTTCCCTGCCTGCTCCTGATGCCTTCCAACTGAACCCTTTACTAGAGTTCCTCCCTGTAAATTCCTTGGAAGTTGAATCCTGCCTTGGCACTTGCTTCTCAGAGGAGGAACCAATTCACAGGGGCAAGTGCAGGACCAGAGGGAACCAATTATCATTGCTCACATCAAGAGCCTCAGCCATTAGTCAAAGGGGACATATGCACCCCCCCAGGACCTATCAGAATTCTTTCCTGGTGGATTTTGTTTGTGGGAGTGGGGTTCTGAAAAAAATGAAGAAATTAACTCAAACTTGCCTGAGGTCATATTTCCCGGCAGAAGACTCTTGTTTACAATTAGAAGAATGAGTCCAAGTATTCCAAATAAACAGAAATAAGAGAAAGGTTGGAGTAAGGATCTGAAGTCTGGATTCTGGAGACCAGCATCCCCATCTGTTTGATCACATGAATCAGTAAATTTCCTGTTTGAATTGGGTTTTGGTCCCTTATTTAAGAATACTGATTATGACACTCCCGTGTTTAACATCTTTCCATGGCTTCCACTGACCCTAGGACAGAGCCCAAACTCCTTATATTCCAACATTTTATTCTGAAAAATTTCCAAAACTGCTGAGAATTTGCCATAATACTTAAATTAATGCTCTTATATCCTTCACTTAGATTCATCTGTTGTTAACATTTCTGCTAAAATTTTCTTCTCCTTCTATTTCTTTCTCCATGTGTACAAATAAGTTTGTGATGAGCCATGGAGAATCGAAGTGGTCATAGACATCATACATCATTCCTAAATACTTCAACATACATCCTTTTAGAACAAAAGCATTCTTCTAACTACAATACCACATTTAGAAAGTACAACCTGGAAGTAACATTATTATTTAATATATAATCCATACTCATATTTTCTAGTTGTTTCAATAATGTCCTTTATAGATGTTAGTGGGTACTATGGTCTGAATGTGTCCTCCAAAAATTCATGTGTTAAAGGAACTTACTCACCAATGTGATAGTATCAAGAGGTGAGGCGTGATTAAATCATGAGACCAGAACCCTCATGAAGGAGATTAGTCTTTTTTAAAAGAGATTGAAGGGAATTGCTTTGCCCTTCTGCCATCTGAGGACATGGAGGCTACCCTCAATGAAGTGGAGGTAAGCCAAAGCTTACAGACACTATAACCACAGATTGATTGTGGACTCCCAGTCTCCAGAACTGTAAGCAATGAATTTGTTGTTTTTCAATTAACCAGTATAAGATGTTTTGTTATAGCAGCCTAAAAGAACTAAGACAATCTATATTTTAAAACTAAGATCCAATCAAGGATTATATAATACTTCAGTTATCATGTCTCTTTAGTCTCTTTAGGCTCCTTTAACTTAGAACAGTTCTCCAATCTTCTTCTGTCTTTCAATACCTTGATATATTTTTAAGTGTACAAACAGGTGGTTTGGCAAAACTTTCCTCAAATTACATTTGTCTGATTGTCTCCTCATGATCAGATTCAAGCTAAACATTTTCAGAAGTAAACTGAAGTGATGTGATGCCCTTGGTCATTTGCAAAGCTGTTGGCCGGCCAGCCCTGCCCATCTCTCTGGCCTCATCATTTATTGCTCTTCTTCTTAGCTTTCAAGTTCCAGCAAATGAACCTCTCATAGTTCCTCCAGCCTGTCTCTCTTTTCCAACTTTTGCACACACTACTGCTTCTGCCTGACTTTCTCTTCTTCTCCACTGTCCTTTGTTCACTTGGGTCAGTGATCCATATGTATCTGGTCGAACCTTAAATATCACTTATCCAGGAGGCCTTACTTGACCTCTTGGCATGGATTCGCTTGCCCACATACTTGAACCATTGTCTTCCCTTCTAGACCATTGGTTTTCAAAGTGTGGTCTTGGAACTCTTGAGACTATCTAATTGGCTCATGAAGTCAAAATTATTTTCATGATAATATTGAGATGTCATTTACATTTTTCACTGTACTGACACTTGCATTGATGGTACTAAAGCAATGTGGGTAAGATTGCTATGCCTTAACCAAAATCAAGATTGCTATGCCTTAACCAAAATCAAATAAGAACAATAAATGATGTGACAATAAGCTTAATCATTAGTCATTATATTCTTCTCATTCTCTCACAGAGGGGAGAAATGATAGTTTAGCTTAAGAATGTCCTGGATTAAACAGCAAGATGATTAATTTCATTAAATTACTGCCCTGAATATATGCCTGCTTCATCTTCTGCATAACAAAATGGAAAGTAGCATTAAGAACTTTGCTGCTCACTGAAGCTCAAAGGTGATCTCAAGGAAAAACGTTTACATGACTGTTCAGATTGTGAGCTGAGCCAGATGCTTTTTTTTTTTTTTCTTTTTTATTGAGCTCCATTTTTTTTTTTCTTGAAAGAACAAGAGGCAGTTAAACTATGGTTATTACACCTGAGTGTCTGGCAGGCACATTTTCAAAAATGAACAAAGAAGCCTGTTACTTCAAGAAAAACAATGTGTAGTATATGTTGCTACTGGTAAAATTAAAGCATTTGAGTACAAATTAGAATTTTGGAAAAAATTATATCTACTATTGTGAGCTTGACAGCTTCCTGGCACTTGAAGAATTTTCTTATTTGATCAGTACTGATATTAATGAATGTGGTTTTTAAATTTTACATAATGAAATGTGTCACTATGTAAAATAGCTGTATAACTAACTCAGTGAATTGATATTTTCCAAATGAAAAAATACTGTTGCAAAATCATATATGAAATCCATTGAAATTGCAAGATAGATAGACCAAGGAATTTGAGTGTAATTTCAATATATGAAAAATTTATTGATAGGGTTTCAGATCCGGCATTGCATCCTAACCTTTAAAAAATTATCACTTGTTGAGTTTTGGTAATGTAGCAAAAAAAGCCAGTTATCTGAAAAGGTTCTTAAGATACTTCTCTCTTTTTCATTTATGTATCTGCATGGGGCCAGATTTCACTCATTTACTTCAACCAAAACAACATATTGCAACAGATTAAAGACAGAAGCAGAATATGAGACTAACTGTCTGAAGTCACACACTAAAGAGATTACCCAAGAATAAAATAATGCCATTTTTCTTAGTAACTTTTTGTTTTGGGAAACATAAGTGTCTTTTCAAAATTATACATTCTTTGCATCCACATATAATGAGTTCATTATATATTATTTTTAAATGAATGATAAAAATATTTTAAAATCTCTTAGTTTTAATTTTTAATGCAATAAATATTAATAGTTATAACCTACATGAACAAAAGTTCTTTGGGGTTCACCATAATTTTTAGAATATTACAGAGTCTTGAGACTAAAAAAAAAAAAAGGTTTGAGAAGTGCTATTTCAGACTATATGTCTGTTCATTGTAGTCACCTACATGGAAAATATTTGAAAAATGGCTGACAGTAGTTATTTAAAAAGTGAATAAAGGAATGAATGAGTAAATGTTGAAATGGACCTTCTAGGGCATTTCAGACAGAGGTAATACTCTAATGAGAAAGCACCATAATCAAGTTAAGGATTTTAAGAGAATAGGGAGCAATTAAGGATGTAGACCAGACTAGCACAGGGGCTAAGGAGTTAAGCTAAGGACATAAACAATTCTGAGTTCAACTTTTGGCTCCAGTATTTCTTTGTGAAGTCACTTTGGACAAATCAGCCATTCTGAACTTTTCCTTGTTAGTGTTGAACTAGAAGTTACTGCACCTCTGTGTCTCTGTTTTCCTCACAGTAGTAAAATGTTAGAGTGTGTCTGGCATGGCAGCCACAAGCCGCATGTGACTAATGAAATGTGGCTACTGCGACTGAGAAACTAGTTTTAAAATTTCATTTAATTTTAACCGCTTGAAAGTGAAATTAAATTTTTTTTTAAATTAAGACAGTTTTGGAAGTGCAGTTGAGAACAAAAGAGGACTTTTTTTTAATTGATTTCAGGTATTGAAAAATTTTTAATTTGGAATAATTGGGCATGTGATCAAGTTTTTTTTACTGTATTTTACTGAATTTTCATTTTATGAAATCTAAGCACAGCATCAAGTGTTTTCAATGAAAATTTTTTCATACAAGTTGAGATATGGTATAGGTACAAAATAGAGTGAGTTTCAGTGACTTAGCATCCAAAACAAGAATGTGAAATATCTCATTATTTTGATTTTACATGCTCCCTGACAGAATAGTTTATTAAAATAAATTGCACTCATTTATTTTTAACTTTTGATGTTGCTATTAAAAAAAATCTAAAATTTCATATATAGTGCACACTACATTTCTATTGGGTGATGGTTAAGTAAAGCATAAGCATTATACAAAGTGCTCGTGATCCGTGTTTTCTTATTATCTATGTTATAGAGACAATATTCACCCTATACAATTCTGTGAGGATATAATGAGATGTTATATGAAGCTCTTAGCATGTGTAGGTCACGTGCTAAGGACTCAGAGAATTGCAGCTTGCTTTGCTAAGTAGAGAGGGCACATGTGTTTGTGGAAGAATGCCGGTGGCTAATAGAAGAGGAAAGTCAAGTGTGGATTGTACAACGTAGAAAGTTTTGATCCCCGGGCAGGTTGAGAAATGGGGACTTAATTCTCTATGCGACCCAGAGCTGAAGCACATGATCCGAGATGTGTTTTAGAAAGATAACTCTGACAGCATGTGTCCTCAGAGGGGGATGTGAGTTTTGAAATCAGTTCTCAGGCATTTGGAGCTAAGTCTGCTGAGTAGGTTGGGTGATCAAGCTGTGAAAAGCTGTCTGGGGTCACAAACCAAGTCTCAGTTTGAGTGATGAGTTTGGTTTCATGGGAAGCTCCTAATCCGGCTTTGTGGACAACTTGGAAAGAAAATTTTAACAGGCGTTTTTGAAAAGTAACAGCATCATTGGTTTAAGTAGATCGTCTTTCTCTATGTCCACTGCATTCCAAGATCTGTTCAATTGGTGTGTTTATACAATCAAGCCAATAAATGGGCTTGTTAACATTTAGTTTATTTGTGTATCCAGATAAAGTGCTTTTACGTTAAAGCTTTTATAAGAAAAATGTCCTGACCTCAAACACCCTAATCATTAGTCCTTCAGTTTCCTCTTTTGTGTAAATAAGCCTGCCCTTCCCTAGGAAATCTCCTACACCAACAAAACTGGTATTCTTTATTCAGTAAGATCCAGGCAAAGGAAGCCCCTGTCTTAGATCCCAACCTCAGCAGATTCTGGGATGACCCTTCTGTAACTGCATAAAAAATTTGATGCTACATTAAAAAAAATCACTATAAAACTTATGGCTTCAAAAGCAATAACCATTTATATGTGATAAAATAAATTTCTTTTTTAAGCCACCCAGCAGATGGAATTTTGTTCTGGCAGCCCAAGCAGATGAATACACTTGTGCAAAAAGTCCCTCACAGAACAATATGGAACCAGGGATGGGCAGAGTAGGGCAGGTGAGCCACACGTTGGCAGCCCTCTCTTCACCATCTCGTTCCAGGATGAAACTTCAAAGAATCTGAAAATTATACTCTCAAATCTGGCTTCTCAGTCTGTGATGAAGGCATATATGTCAAAGTGTCAGGATTCAATGACCCCATACATTTTAGAGGTAGACAAGATTTTAGTTTCTTATTCTAGAGAACAGGAAAACTTAAATCCATATTATATTGCATTATAATACCAAAAAGAATGCTGCTAGCATGTACCAGGCCCAGTGTGGTGGCCTAACTTATCTATTTTCATAGAGCATTTCCTGAAACTAAGAATCTAATGTAGAGAGCAACTGTGCATAAGTACACATGGTATATCAGTATTGAAACATCACACTATACTCCATAAATATGTATAATTATTACACACTAATTGTTTTTAAAGAAAAGAATGTTTTAAGGGGACTGCCAAAGTTCTTGAAAAGAAAACACTATATGGAATAGACTTTGGAATAAGGAATTGCAGTGGTCACTGTTGGTACCCATCTGGGTCCCTTTCACTACACTGGAGCACAGATCTCTTGGCGGCTTTGAATGTTGGTTGTTAACAGTTCAAAGCTTACCCCCTTCTTTGAAGATTTGCCCATGGCTGACAGGAGCTAATTAACCTGGAGTTTATATCCAACCCTTCCTGCCCCAATTGATTGATTAAAATTAAGCACCTCCTCTCAAGGTGGGACACCTTTTCACTGTTATTTATGCTTCACAGTTCCCTTTGGACCATACGAAGGTCAGTCTTCACCTGAGAGCACATCTTGGCTTAAGCTTCTTCCCTTACTCTATCCTGATTGCCTCCCTCTCCTACAGGCTTCTGACAGCACTCTTTCAACAGGCTCTGGGCACCTGAATACCTAGCTCAGCCTCTCCTTTTAGGAGAACTGTGTTAGGTCCCTTGAACTTGGAAGATGCAAAGACTAAAAATCAGTTTCTTTCACAACGACTTCTGCAAACCCATGCTGTTGACTTCAAGCTCCCATCTAATTTAAAACTTCTCCTCTATTAGGTCTAAGGCAGGCTTGAAATCCCACAGCGTGGACTACCCTGTGTTGGGGGTAAGGTCAGCTTCATTGTTATTTCTCCACATTATTTATTCTTCCAACCTCCACCCATAATTCTGCTCCTGGATTCCTAGGAAGTGAGATGGAGCTAGATAAGGGACAGGAAATGTTTCTTGATGGGTACAATTGTAATCTGGCCCTGATGCCCTCTGGTAGGATGCATGTCCAAATGCTCTTTCCCCTCTGAGTTTTTAACTTCCATAAAGACACTTCCAAAACACACACACACATACACATACACACACACACACACAAACACACACACACACACACCCCACAGGAATGGGGGCGTGCAATTCCCTGGTGTGATAATGCCCCATCTGTGGCTATTGATTTATCCCCCTTCTGTCCTCGGCTCCTGTCATGTATTGGTACCCCAGTTTCTTTCTGACCAGGACCCTGCACCCCAAGTAGGATGCTCTCCTCTTGAGAAGAATATTGTATAAGTCAACTTTTTGTCACTGTGATTAAAATAACTGACAAGAACAACTTAGAGGAAGAAATTTTTATTTTGATTCATGGTTTCTGAGGTTTAGTCCATGGTCAGCCAGCACTATTACTCTGGACCGGAGGTGAGGCAAAACATCATGGTAGAAGGTTATGGCACAGGGAAGCTTCTCAGCTTATGGTAGCCAGGAAGCAGGGGTGAGGATGGGGAGAGAAGGAGGGAAGGGACACAGGGAGAAGATAAATCCTTCCAAGCCATACCCCCAGTGGTCTGCTTCTCTAACTAGGTACCACCTCCCAGTAGTCAATTCAGCTATCAATGAATTAATCCACTACACTAAATGGATTAATCCATCCAATAGGCCAGAGCTATTATCATTGAATAATTGCCTGAAAGCCTCACCTCTGAACCTTACTGCACTGGGGGCCATGCTTTCAGCATGAGACTTTGGAGGATGCTCCAGATCCAAACCACAGCAAACACCTTCCATGAGTTCCATATCTCTATCTCTCTCTTTCACCCGCCAAAGTGATTTCCCTTCCTATGCCTCTCTATTTTTCTGCTCTAATCTCTTTTGGTACAGCTCTCCCATATGGATTTTCTCCAAATATATGTCAAGTACCTTTCCTCACATCCCTAAATTCCATAAGATGCAGGCTAAGCTTTCTGTGCAGATTCTGGACACATTCTCCCCTCTTGGTTTAAAGAGAAGATCCTCTATTCATGGGAAAGTGGAAACTCCACAGTCCTCCTACAACTGTCTCTGAAAATGTATTTGTTCTTCACTTGATTTTCAACCTCCCTGACTTTGGCAGAAGCAGGCTCTGGCCACCCCTTTGCAACACAGATGGTCTACATAGATGTTCTAGCAGCTGGTTTAAGAGACTTGTGTCAGGAAATGGGAGTACCAGACCACTACTGTTTCCAGCTCAGAGGGTTTAGCTAAACAAATCTTTGGATTTTAACATCCTATCACATAGATAATAGTAGCTAAGGTTATGTCATGCTTATTCAGGTACTGTTCCAAATCCTTTTCTTGCATCAAATCAATTACCTTAATCCTCACAAAATTCTGTGGTAATGTAGGTAGGTCATTTTAAACATTTGTTTTACAGATATGAAAACCAAGGTATAGGGTGGTCAAAATTACCCAGGGAGTGAATTCAGTTAGAACACTGTCCACCTGCTCTAAGCAACCTCTGAGTTAGTTCATTACACTGAGGGAGACTTTCTTTTAAGTGACTCCTGGAATAACCCATGTGCATCCACTAAAATGCTCTCTTGAAACATTCCCCTCTTTCCCCACCTGGTTTATCTTTAAACAAAAATTCATGTCAGCAGTTGGCTCCTGGAGAGAGACACCACCAGTTTTCCATAAGTTTGAAAAAGTATTTTGGGCTGTCCTGTGAAAAGTCTCTTTTTACCAGATCAGCAGGTTCTCTAGCTGACGAAGTTCCCAAACCCATATGGCCACGGATGGCGAGCCCAGATTCCTGACACACAGAAAGTGGCCCTCCTGCCTCCGCAACTTTGGGTTGAAGAGCAAAGCTGTGCCCTTGGCCTGGGCAGCTGAGAGCCTTTCTATGTCGTGGGGAAAACCATCTTGGCACTCTCCGCTTGTTCCTTTACTTTTGTCCATCTTCCCCTGACCTTGAGGACTTTGAGGGAGATATTACAGAATGAATCGTCATTGAAAATACACAAGTCATCCAGACTTCTAGACAAGAAGGCAGGCTTAGCAGATGTGGAAACCAACCTCATCCCAAATTTTGCTCTTAATAAATAAAAAGCAAAAAAATTTTGCTCTTAATAAATAAAAATATATAAAACATGTTATCATATATAACATACACATATATGTTATATAACACCTGTGTATGTTATATATCATGTATGTTCACATTTTGAATTAAAAATTGATATATGTTGGACAATATGAAACAAAGACCAATGAATATGGTTTGAAGTAGAGCTGGATTTTTTTTCCTTACCTGGCATGAGAGGGTCACATTGCCTCACTCCACAGTCGTGAGAGTTTACCAGGTCTCTTTTAAGAGGAAATTGAAAGAACTTGGTTATGACACTGATAAGGAAAGAGTCTGAGTTCAGGTCTCTGGTTGTCCCATGAGGCAGAATGTAAATTCCTTCTTTCCCCACCTGTGATATAGGGAGATCTGGTTTCCAGCAAGTCCAGAATTGGTTGTCTGAACTTCCATGTGGGCCTGGGGTAATTAGTAGATGGCCTAAACACGCAAAGTTTAGCAAATTTTCTCTTTAAAACACATACAAACAAAAAAAGGGAAATTCACAGGAAGCAGAAACAAGGATGAAGGCTTCATACAGCAAAGCGGGTAGAAGTTGAAGCTATGAAGCCCCCCGATATGAGCCTTAGGTACTGGTTAAATGCTAAGGTCTTAATGCCTAAGCAGGAAGCAGAGTGAGAGACGCAGGCTGGCAGCCAGAAGGGGTCTCTGCACAAGGACACAGGTCAGAGAAACCCTGCTCCTGCATGATCTGGGACTCAAAATTGGCATCTGGAAGTAAGATTTCTGCCTCTGACCCTGAGTAGAAACGTGGCTAGTGAAAAATATAACATCAGGACCACACGGCATTGCCTAAGACCTACCTACAGGCCTGGCAGAACCAGCCATAAGTCCACCCTTCCCAAACTAGGGCACCCCAGGATTCCTAAGGAAGATGAGTTCCCTAAAGTCTACCACTAGGCAGTCAGTACTATGCTTAGGGTCTCTCAAGGGGGAGGGCCTTCAGATATGCAGTACATGGCCCTCTATAGCACATATATTTCATTTGTTAATCACCAATGTATGCCAGGCCCTGCGCCAGGTTCCTTACCATTTGTTGTCTTGGGACTTTCCCAACAGCCACACTCTACAGCACATCCTTAACTTGGGCAGGGTGACCTTTCTCTCTGGAACTATTTGCAGAAAACATGATAATGCCCCCTCTTAGCCTGAAAATCCACCATCCAAGATTCATTCTTGGAGATCTTGCTAGCTTTTTCATCTCCATGCATGTGACAACTCCATACTTGGTTACAAACAGAAGGCAACAGAAAACAGTGGAGAAATGACTCTGAAACAGCAGCCCCGAGAACTGGGTTCTGCTCTGGATATCACTGTCTTGGCTTTGAGATGTTGGTCAAGTTACATTGCACAGTAGATACATCCTATCTGCTATGTATGTAGTAGTAAATGATAATGTAATAAATGATAGTGTGTAATTCTCGTCATTATTATGCATTCCTGACCAAGGACTCAAGGCTTCATACATCATGGCCATAAAAGCAACATATGGTATGTTACCAACATGCCATAAAAGCCAATGGAACCCTGCTGCATTGCACGGTGAGGTGTGCAAGCCTAGTCCTTCACCAGGAAGTGCCCAGTCTTACTTAAGAAAAATCTGGAACACACTCAGAATGCAGAGAATGGAAGAAAAATTTTAACAGTTTCCTTTTTGTATCCATATTTGAAATTTAAGCACAAATTTGCTGTACCCAAAGATGACATAAGGGGCCCTTGATATGCCCGAATTTAATGTGAAATGCAGTTTGGTCTCTAATAATCATCAAACATGAGATGAAACATAATAATTTCACTTCTTATAATTGAGGATGGAGTGTGATTTCAAAGGCCCGGGTAGAATTATTCAAAAACTATTCCTTAAAGTTGCTTCAAAAGCCCTTCTAGTAAATGCTGAGCACCTGCTTAACTTGGATTCCAATCATAGTGTTTATCTTTCTGAAAATTACTATTGGAAGGAAAAGCTGGTCCAATATTTTCTGTCTTTGTCTTCCCCTGTGCCTCCAACTATTCAAGACCCTACTTGTCCTGAAAGCAAACAAAGGCAGACAGACTGCTCCATAAATGATGGTGCCCAACAGGCTTCTCACTCTTTTGGAAACCATGGAATCAACCACCAGCTCCTAAGGTCCTTCTTAAAGCCTCTCATAAAAAAAAAAAAAAAAAACCCTTTAAAGTAAGCAGAGGAGAAGCCAAGGATAAAGTTGAGACCCGAGGTTGAGGAAAGAAAGAAAACCATAATTAGGTGGCAGATCAAAGTGAAGAACAGAAGAAAATTTTCTTAAAGCTCTTATCTCTACCTTTGAAATGAGGGGTTACAGTGGGAAACACACCATGCTTTACAAGACAGCAATGCCTTGACAAAACAGCAAGAGGTGGGGAACCAAGCACAGGTTCCCACTTCATAGGTGGGAGACCCTGGGACAGTTACTGGGTCTCCCTGAGCTCACACTGCTTTGTGTGAAATATGAAGATCATGGCTCCTTTCAGCCACAGTTGTAGTATTCTGACCTCCCTACTCTTTTCTCTTGAGACATTGTCTAAACATGAACACCTCATCAAATGAAGATGCATGATATTGTATGTTATATACCCACATGAGCTTTGGACTCATTTATTCGACTACCAAAACACATATTCAGACAATCTTAAGAACAGGTTGGAATGTTTATGCTTAAAATGGTGGAAGTTGCCCATCCAGATGCTCCAAAGGCTCTTCAATGTTAGCATCCCCAAATACTCATCATCCTTTGTTTTATATCTAATCCATCTCCTTCAATGCCTTCTAGCAGGTGGACCACTGCATCCACATCATCTTGGACAGAGCCTCTTGGCCTTTTCTGTAAGCCTCCACACACAGAGAGGGTTAAGACCTTATAACCTAACCTCCTCACTGTTTTCAGACTCCTTTTCTAGAAGAGGGGAAGGGCACTCATAACTTAGACTCTCATCTTTGCTTATCTGGACCCCTACCTATCGCCTGGCCCTTCACCATCCATTGTCTGCAGTAATCTTTCTGAAGCACCAATCACTTTTTTGTTGTTTTGTTTTGTTTTGTTTTGTTTGAGATGGGATCAGGATCCGCCTATGTTGCCTAGGCTGGCCTTGAACCCATGTTCCTCCTGCCTCAGCCTCTTGAACAATTGAGATTACAGACATGCACCAATGCACCTGGCTTCACCAATCACTTCTTGCTCAAAACCCTTCTCTGCTGGCTTTGTTCACATTCTTCCCTGGAGTTCTTTGTGCCACCTTCCATGTCATCTTTTCCCCGAATCCCTCATTAGGTTAACTTCTACACATGTAAGGCTCACTTCCTACACAAAGCACACCTTTGCTCCCCACTTTCCTGCCAAGCTCCACTGGCTCACTCCACTATCCACCACCCTGTGCACACTGTACCATAACTCTCACTGTCTTGAACTGTGTCCCCCTAGCCAGGTTGTGAAGTCTCTGAGAACAGGGGTGTGTTCTTGCATGTCTATTACCTAGCCAAACTCTTGACCCGTACTAGCCACTTAAAATTTCAATTCCTTTATGATCTCTCTGGCTCCAGAAATGCCATGGATCTAGAGCATTTCACAGCCTTAACCAAGCCACTTAAATCTATTTAGGATGGAGAAAATGGAGGTGGGTTGAGATGCGAGCCCAGTGCCCCAGACACATGCCAGATCACTGGTGCTTCATGTGGCAGATACTGAGTCCAAGTTGATGCTAACAAACTACACTGGAGGCAGAGCCATTCTGACAGCCACTTCTGTTTCCAAGTGAACATTGCATATGGCAGATGCTACATTAGGGTAATTATTTTACACAAAATGTAATCAATTTCCCTGTATGCTTTCTTTCCAGCAAATGATGCTAGTTAAATAAAAGCAAAGGTGAATGTTCTGGCTTGAGTAGGAGGCTTTTTCTGGGATGTCAAAAAGAAATGCTCCAGAAACCTTGCCAGAAAAATATCACTGAACCTTCAAATATTGAACCACATTGATCAATTTTCATTGGCTCAATTCCTTTGCAAATTACCCCCTACTCTAGACCTTATTTTTCCATTACTAAATAAAAGGAGTAGATTTAATGATTTTTTTTCCAGCTCTTGAATATTACTATTCCAGAATCCTTAATTATTATTTTACTTTCCATTTGATATGTTATTTTAAATCAACCAGCAGTTCTGAAATTTAGTGACAAAATAAATAAAGGTATTATTCTTTTTATAAACTGATTTCTTGTTGACGATATATACAATTGACCTTTAAATCAATTTCCCTGACTCATTTGAAGTAGATTTTGATTATAAATAATTGACTTGCATACCACCTTGATTACACAAAGGATCATTTATTAGCAGGACTTACCACCTAAACTGTGGGACTCAGTACTAAATAAAAATATTGGGAACTTGTTTCAAAAAATTAGCAAGAATTTCAAGATTTTTGCAATAGAGCAACCAAAGATGGGGCTCTTCTAAGAGAGCGGCCTGTGTAACTGCCAGCCCTGTTTATCCATGCTGCTCTCCATGTACCCCCAGTTAACCAACAAAGTGTCTATTAGAAGTAAATATGTCTAATTATTTTACTCCAAATACTCTATTCCAAGAAAATTCAACAATATTTAATGGAGATGCACCAAAGGGCACAGATCACTAAACTTTTGATCAGAATCTGAGTTCCTTTGTGCCTACTCAATGAAAGAGCCCTGAGCTGGAATCAGACACGGGGGCTATGTCTGGCATGACTCATTGGTATGACTTTGGATGATTAACTGGAGTTCCTGACTACTCAGTTTTCCCCTCTGTAAAATGCGGGACCTCGGTTTTGGTGTCAAGATTCTATGAATCTTTGCTTACTTTCTGGCCCCAGGGCTTGTTTCTGTGTCTTGTAATTTTTAAAATCTTTTTCTCAAAGTATAATATGCATGCAGAAAAGTGCTCATAGCAGATGTGTACAGGGTATTACTTTCTTACAAACTGAACACATGTAACCAGCACCAAGATTAAAAACTAGAAAATGACTAGAATCTCAAAAGCCTTTCTCATGCTCCCATATGGCCACAGGCCCTGACTCCCACAAGGGTGATCACTAAACTGACTTTTAATAACATATTTAACCTGCTTATTTCTGAACTTTAAATACATTGAATCATACAATATTATACACCTGACTTCCAGAATTCTGTTTATGCTTTTCACATTTATCCCTTTGTTTGTAATTCACTCTCATTAATAACAGTGTTTGGTTGTAGAAATTGGTTGTTGCCTTTCTACCACTGATGAACATTGGGTAGGTTTCATTTGGGTAATAATTTTACTAAAAAATTTTTACTACTCCTGATTCTCAAGAATTTTATTAATTCTCAAGAATTTTATTATTTTTCTATCCTCATAGGTCGGAGACTGTATTTCACCTATTTACCTCAGTTTACTTTCTTTGATTTCATAAATGGTGAAGTTGAAATGCCCTTGGACAGGGATTTCAAAAAGCCTTGAACTCTTTCCTTAATCCAAAAAGTGAACAATGAGCAGAGGAGATGTTCTTATTCCATTTATGGCTCAGCTTCTGCTTGACATGCTGCTATGATAGACAAGACTTCCTAGCCTGCAGAGAAGGGGAATTTGTCTTTATGATCAAACTGTCAGATGATGATGATGAGACAGAAATGCCTTCTGAGTATATAAAGAGGAAAATCTTCCTGCCAGAGCCCAGGATGTCTGTGATAAGCCAACCCAGACCAGGAGTGGGGCTGGGTGATAGGAGGAAGTCAGACTTACCAGGAGCAGGAGTGCTTTGAATCCTGAACAAGATACAAGAGATGCTGAGGAGGAACATGCTCCAGGCAGACAGGTAAAATATAGTCTCCAGAGATATAGGCATAGAAGAAACCTTGCAATCCAGGCAGGTGTTTCATGCTGGGCAGCTCAGCAGAGGTACATGTAGTTCCTCTGGCAACAGAAGATCATCTGTTTCACATCTGGGCAGAGGTTGGTCTCAGGGAGAACTGGAGGCACTGCTGGCTGTAGGCATAACTCCAACCCTGAAACCAACAGTAAGAGAGAGCAAGAAACATGTCCAGTGGACAAGTACAGGGCCACCAGGCAGATTATCTAGGAAAAAGCTCAGACAGGCCTACCTGGAACCTTGCTATCTGAATCAGAGCAGTCAGAGCACCTTGCATACCACCTTAGGACACAAGAAAAGTGAACAATGAGCAGTAGCTTTAAATAGAGCTGTCACTCACTAATTCATTAAGCAATTATTGAGCTTCTAGCCATATGCCAAGCACTAGGTGATAGTGGTGAATAAAACATGCCTAGTAATTTCATCAATTAGGATAAAATCATTTTTACTGAGTTTTTTTTTTCTATCCTCATAGGCCTGGAGACTGTATTTCAGCTATTTGCTTGGAACACATTCCTACCCCCATGGCTCATATCTTGTCTAGGAATTCAAGCGCTGCAACTCCTTCCAAGAGTGATTTATTCCTAACACCTAGCCTCTCCTGGTCTGGCTTTAGGCTGCAAGTAACAGAATACCCAATTAAAACTGGCTTAACTGAGAGTGGTCAGTTGATAATCTCACATACTATTTGACCTTGCTTCTGTAGGTCACCAATGACAGGACTCAGGAGTTGCCTTCAATTTCCATCATGTTTACAAGAAGGCTGTAGTACTCCACAAATCACCTCTTCATATGATCAAGTTGAAAATAAGAAGAAATAAAACTACTTCTCCTTGCATGGATTTTTTTCCCACCTGAATCCCTCCTATCGTGTTAGTCAGAACCGGGTCATGTGACTACAGTTAAACCAATCCCTGGAAAGAGGAATGAGAACACAATTGCTTAGACCAATCATGATACAAGCCCTGGGTATATTTACCCTGATATCTGAACAAACTCAAGGCCATGTCAGCAAGGAAGATTGGGATGGCTGGGTGTAGACAATCAAAAACATTACCACCATGACCTACACTCCGAGAAAAGGTACCTTTCACTGACTTGGGGCCAAGATAGGTCCCAGAGTTTGAAGATGTCTTATTCAACAAAACTTGGTTAGCACCCCCTCTGGACATGTAGGGATTATCCCGAAACACCAAGGTCAATGGCTTCTAGTCATGAGCTCTGGAAGGCTTCAGCCATTGAACTACCCACCCATGTAAGCTCTACCCAAACAGATTTCTCCTTAAGACCAGTGCATGTTTCAGCCAATCTGCTTTCTCTCATGGTGGTACCACGGGATGATACAGAAATACCAATTACTTTCTCTATTCTCAGAAGCACTAAGCATTTTGTGTCCTAGTTTTAGGACACAAGAAAAGTGAACAATGAGCAGAGGAGATATTCTTATTCCTTTTATGGCTCATCTTCTGCTTGACATGCTGCCATGACAGACAAGGCATCCTAGCCTGCAGAGAAAGGGAATTTGTCATTATGACCAAACTGTCAGATGATGATGATGAGACAGAAATAATTCTATTTCTGTCCACTTCTCCTTGTATCTATTTACATTTGGGGTTTTTAAGCCTCCTGGGTTAGTGAGTTTCATATCCTTCACACCTGCTGTATACAACAGGGATTTTCAATATGTCTTAGAATTCCTGTATGCTTCCAAGAGTTGCCTCATCTGTTCATTCATGTTTCACTTGTTAGATGCTGGCCCGCAGTCCTATCACCAACTGGTCATTCTTCAGAGATGTCCTCAAAGAGAAATAGGCCAGAATGATAATAGTTGGCATTTGGCAATCCATGTGCTAGGCAATATTCCAAGTGCATTTTGTATGTATTGACTAATTTAATCAACAAGCAACCCTGCGAGGTGGCAACCTTTCAGTATTTTGTTTTGTAAAGTAGGCACAGTGAGCAATATTAATAATGTTGCCCTAGATCACACACCTAATGAGTGGAGTAGCATACTAGCTCAAGCTCTCAAAAGAGATGAGATGTCCTATTGGCAGGTCTCCTGAGGTTTTTGTCTTGTGTTTTTGGTTTGTTTGTTTTGATTTTTTTTTTTTTTACCTTTGGCTTATAGGCACCTCAGCAGACTTGCTAGGATAAAACAAAATTACATATTTTTCTCTTTTAAGAAAATGAATTAATTTATATTTACTTGACAAAGAAAATTGTACATATTAACCATGTGCAACAAGTTGTTTTGAAATATGTATGCATTGTGGAATGGTTAAATCATAATTAACATGTCTCTCCTGATACATTTATCATTTGTGTGTGTGTGGGGGGGGAAGGAGAACACTAAAAATTTCCTGTTTTAGAGATTTTCAAGAATATATTGTTTATCCCGCTTAGTCACCGTGCTGTATAACAGATCTGTTGAACTTATTCCTCCTGTCTAACTGGACCTTGGAATCCTTTGTCAACATCTCCTCAACTTTCTCCCTTTAAAAAAAAAATAACTAACATGATTTAATAGGCAAAGGCAGGCCAAACCATGAATTCCTTTCTCTTTTGTCAGCTGCTCATGTGTCCTCTCAGACTATGGGAGCACCTGTCACATTACTCAGTGAAAAAAGTACACTCAAAGTCTCTCAGACAGATTGTCTCCAGACCATAAAGAGGTCATTTGGGCAAAGTGGTAATTTGAGAACAGCTGTATGAATGATATTTCCCTTCTAAGGTGGTGTTCAGAACAGCTCTCCTACTGGTCCAGGGTAGACATGGCTGTCCTTCCCCACTTAGTCACATGCGCACTGAACTGTACTGTCTTTTGAATATCTAAGGTGAGTGTCTTGTTTTAAGTAAGTTCCTTGAGAATCTAGACTATGTCTTATTAATCCGTCTACCAGCGCCTTTCTCTGAAACACTTGTGCTTTGTCTTTGAGCCTCCTTTCTCCAACAAGACTGACAGTTTTCTGAGGGCTTCTATGGCATGTGCTTTGGCATATAATCCAATTGTGGATGTTGTCAGAACTTGTAAACCACAATGAGACACCTCTCCCAAGCACTGGGAGACAAGAGAAAACCCTAACTGTGTTGTTTGGCTTTTGTTTCTTGTTCATTAGGAGAGAAAAAAAAACATCCCTTTAACCATTCTACCAAACTGTTGTATTTCTAAGAAGAAATGAGCTTTTCTTATCACATGGCCGCCACCATCGTCATCATGTCCAATCTTGCCTGATGGGAAGTAGACACTTCTTATGAGGAAAGTAAAGCTGCCTTGTCCCTGAGGAGAATGGTTGGAGCCTGGTGCCCTGAGTTAGGTGAGATGGAAGGAGCGGCAGACCCACCAGAGGAGCTCCTTCAAGAATAGAAGGGGTAGCTTAGGGGACTTCTGCAAATGACAGCCAAACCCAATAGCTCAGATGGAGGATGGCTGAGGATGCCTTTGGGTCCAGAACACTAAGTGTCTAATGTGAGAAGAGATATGACAAAGCCTCCAATCTGTAAGAAAAATTTTCTGAAATCCACTGGACAGCTGCCCATCATCAGAACTCTTGGGAGCCTGCTTGAACAGGTGGGCAGATCTGAAGACCTCTGTGATTTAACACTGGATGTTTATGAGGTATAGTCTTTCCCCTAAATCTTTAGTACTTCCTGGTTTTAAATTCCACAAGCTTTTACCTGAACATGGAATCTGTTTTTCTGTCACGTCACTGTTCTAGAAAATCTCATTTACCAGTTGCAATTTTTGAGTATTAGTTATCTCTATTATTGGCTAGCTAGTATTGAATGGCCCTTATGTGTCCAGTACTATGCTAAGAACTCTAAATACATTTCTCACTCAGTATTTAAAACAATCCATTGAGGTAGATGCTACTTTTTCCCCACTTTGAGATGATGAATTAGAGGCTTGGAAAAGGGTAGAGATGTGTCATGGCCATCAACCTACTAAGTACCAGTGACAGACTCAGATTAGGTCTGCCTGAATCAAGCCCATACCCTTAATAGCCTTGCTTTTTTAAAAAATTGTGTCAAACTTATTCCTTCTTCTAAGTACTCATCTGTACTGCACTTGAAGAAGCGGGAAAAGACTCTCCCTTTTTCTTATAATCTACAACCCAAACATCTATATCTCAAACATCTACTTTTTTCCAGAACCCTTTAAATGCTTGTAGCTGCTGAGGTCCACATCTCTTAAGTATCTAAACATAGGCCAACCTCTCTCAAATTGTTCCACATGTGCTAATCATTCTTCCCAACAACTTTTAAGTTATTCCATGGAATAAATTGTTGCTTATATTATTTTTAAATGTGACCACAATGCTTGGTTAATTTTTATGCATCCAGAGATATGCTGGAGCTTATATAAAGGTCTGAAGACTGACTTTCTTTATTTGTTGCTGTTACCATTATCCAATTCTTCATGTCACTTTCTAGTTTAAAAATAACTCTCTCCAACGGAAAGGCAAGACAGATTAGGCAGAATTTAATCTTCTCATTTGTTGTGATGCATAAGAAGTAGGACAGAAGTTTAACTAATTCTGTGAAACTTTCCACTTGGAAGTAAAATTATATACATGAACATATACAAACAAGTACATATCCACATATGCACATAAAATTATCCACATTTTTGTAAAATAAAATTTTATTTTAATTAGCTGAAATAAAAACAAAATATTAAACAGTGATTATACACAGGTAGTAGAAATATGCCTACTTTATTTTCTTTTTTATTTCTTCTTGTGTATCACATTTTTATATGGTAAAATGTGTTAATTTTTATAATCTGGTTAAAGGTAAATATTTTAAATACTTCTGCTCAGTTCCAAGATAAATGGTGATAACTCACAGATATGTGCCCAGATTAGAATCCATCATCCCTCAAAGACACAATTTTACTATCTCATTTCCTACTGGATGTCACAAAAGTATGGGAATCTGGTTTTGTTTTATTTTTGCATGACCATACTCCTGCTTATCATCAAGATTTGTCAAAGTCCCAATCATGGCTTATAATAGGACTTTGGAATAATTGAGTTAATTAGTTGTATTGTATTTAATCACTTGGTTTAATTTCATATATTCAAGAGTCTTCCCAGTACACTCTTAGAAGAAATTCATGTATCAAAAGACTTTGCTAGTGGATCAACTAGCTGAGAGGAATGGTACACAAAGGAAACACACTTCAATAGGGGAAAATGTAGGCACAATCCAGAGCCTGCAGTAGCAAATTGATTGTCTAGGTAGATCCCATAGTGAGAGGAGACTTCTGTGGGCAGTCCTGGTATGAAGATGTCCCTGAGGGAGCCGGGGCTGTGGCTCAGTGGTAGAGTGCTTGCCTAGCATGCATGAGGCACTGGGTTTGATCCCCAGCATCACATAAAAATAAACAAATAAAATAAGGTATTATGTCCATTTATATCTGAAAAAAAAAAATGTCCCTGAACTTATGGCTTAGAAGCCAAATACTGAAATTTTAGGCAATATTGAAATGTAATTGATAGTTTATCCATTTTCCAAGACAGTTTGCTTGTCTTGTTTGGAGAAATTTCCTAGTCTAGGTTTATAATTTCATTCTGATAAGATTCATTCCCACTATATAATGTGTATGCCATTTACCCATGGTGAAGTATGCACAAGGAACTGCCTTATCAGGCCTGTGGGTCAGGGCCCTGTAATCACAGACTCCAAACCTTAAAATATAGTATTTCTGACCTTCTTCCCAAGATTGGATATTTCCAGACCTACTGACACTGACTGAAAGAATAATCAGCCCAACTTTTTGAAATTTGAATGAGAAAGACCCCAAATGGCCTTTTCTTTCCAAACCACTTCTGGGGGCCAAAGTCACTTTCCCAAGAGCTAACAGAAACTATTTTAAATCAATTATAAGAACTGACTATTTTAAATGGATTATAATAACTATCATTTTTTTTGCAAGATGTGTAGTTTTTTTAAAAATAAAATTTGGCAATTAACTATGAAAAACAGGTTGCGGGAAGAAGTTAAGAGTCTAGGGAAAGGGAAAGATCCCAAAAGTAGAGATGATGGTAATGAGACACACTACCAACTCTCAGGGACATAATGAATATTGTGTCTTGTTGTCTATGGCTCTATAATAAACTACCCCCTAACTAGTGGCTTAAAACAAGACCAATTTTATTACATCTCACAATGCTGTGGGTCAGGAATCAGGGCAGGCTAGATTGGATAACCTTTCTGTTCTATAAGGTCATTGATAGAATTCTCTGCTATCAGATGCCTTGGCAGCTGGCACATGGACTTTTGGGGATGGTCAAAATTGGCTTCATTCATTCATATTCCTGGTACTTTGGTGCCTTAGTCCAACTGGGTCGTCTACCTTTACCTCTACAGCAAGGTAGTCTTAGTGTAGTGGAGCTGCTTACATGAATGTTCATGTGGAGGGAGAGATTTTGAAACAGAAGCTACATGATCTTTTATGACCTAGTCTCAAAAGTCCCAGAACATTTACTTCTATTGAATTCTATTGGTTGAGAAAGTCACTAAGCTCATCACATATGAACATGGGATGAGATTTAGACTCTACTTCTTAATGGGAGGAACATGATAGAATATGCAGCCATGTTTAACTTTCTGTGGTCTCTATGACCACAGCAGAGACTGCTACGGTCTCCATGATGTTCATGCAATAATCTGTACAGGGACGTTAGCACTAACCACGTGGTTGTTTTCTCATGGTAAGTCAAGAAAAGTCTTGCTCAGTTGGATGCCTCTAAGTTTTTTAAATAATCATGCAGCCTCTAGTTGAAGTGAAGGCCCTGGAGTCAGGAAAGTCTTTCATTGACTTGTTGAGTCACTTTAAGAGCTTTCTTAGCCAGATTAGCCCACTTTCTCATGAAGATGATCCAATGTCCCTTAAGATCCAGGATAACATATAGAGGAGAGCTGTCAGTAGTTTTGCCAAATCCTAGGAGATTTTATTGATGCCCTGAGGACTACCTCTTCATGCAAAAAATGTGATAAGTCTCTGAGCTACCTCAAATGGGTACAGTTTAATCAAAGTTTGTAGGATATTGCAACTTTATATAATCATCTCTGTTTTAATATCTTCTCACTTTCCATTTCATTACAACCCATATTACATAATGGTGAAATCATTAGATGAAATATATTTTTGTTAGCCCTTGGCATTTGATAATGCCTAACACCTGTTGGCAATCAGAAAGTCTGGGTTTATTGACATTCCATCACATTAAATGGACGGATGGATTATAAGATTGCCTAGATTCAAAAGAAAAAGGTAAAAGCCAAGTATTTTAAGAGTAAATACATATCTTAACTACTTAGCATTTCTTAATATGTGATAAAATGCAGAATGATAATATTATAGGGAGAGGCCTAGAGGCTTGCAAGCCCCTCACTTCACCCTGATTCTTGCAAACATGCCAGAAAGGTTTCAAGTCATGTCACTCGGAATAAAAGACATGAGTTTATTAGAAGGGATGGGAAAAAGAGAAAAGAAAGAGAGTGGGTTCTCTCAGAGAAGAGAGGATCAGTGCATCCTCCTGCCCTCCAGTTTTATTGGGGGGTCCCTAGGAAACCTCCAGAGAGTTCTACCTAGCTCCACCTCTTGACTTTTGACAAACAGCAAGATGACATCAGATTTTCAAATCCCCATTGAGCATGACAACTTGGCCTAGGCTGACTCGTTCTAATTGGAACCTGTTTTTAAAGATCTATGAGTATGGGGGAATTATCTTTATCTCTGCAGGTTCTTGGATCTGGTCTGTGAAAAGGTCACAAACCACAGCCCCTTGCCACTCGCAGGTAACTTGTATTCTTCTTGTAGTCATTTTGGGTCTGCTTTTCTTCTGAAGATAACAGATTGTTTACTTGGAAATATAACATATCATAATGACTTAAGCCAGGTGAGTGTGGGGATATCCTTAGGCCTGAGCCTAAGCAACTCTATTTTAAAAACTGCAGTTTGAAACCTGCAGTCTCACCAGGCACACCTAACAGAGCCCTCCACTATTGGCTCTCAGACACACACAAGTCACTTCTCCCCACCTTGATAAACTCAGAGTGAAGCCTCTGGCAGGCTGTCCTTGCTTGATAAGAGGGAAAGGTGAAAAGATCTGGGTGGGGACCACCAGACCAGATGTTTTAACCCCAGGGTAAATAACGTCACTGAGAAGTCCCGTGGTAGCTGATAAGAATTGAAAAGGGAGTCAAAAGCCCCAAAATTTAGTATAAATAATAGAGCGAATGAACAGATATTCAGCCAGCTGATACTGATGCACACAAGCTGGAGAGCCTGATGAGGACCTGGACTGACATCCCATCACTTGTCATCATTTGCTGATCCTCTGCATCTTCCTCACCACTCTCAAACTCTACAGCCACATCTAGACCCTGGTGAGAGCCACAACTTCTCCCTAGGACCACCTCCTCAGCTGGCTGTCAGCCCCATCCCAGGAGAAGCCTGCCTTGGTTCTGGACCTGATCACGGTGGTCTGAGTGAGTGTGCATCTGCTGGACTTAAAGCCTAAGGCTTGAGACTTTTGATCTGACACTTGAACTTAGCACGCAGAGGGAATGTCTGTCATTAGCCTGTCATGATTAAGTGTGTTTGCAGTGCTTAGAATTAATTAATCTAGAATTGTTTGCTGTGAATTGATTATGTCTATTATAGTACCTAGTATTAAGGATTGTCGTTTTCTTGATTAAGAACCTATAGAGTGAAATTGTATTGAGTAATTTGAGTGAATACAACATTGAAAAGGGCAGAGGCGTGTGGACATTCTTTATTTCTCCCCCTCAACTGAATAAGTTGCACCTTTTGCCCATTGCAACACCGAGGCTGCAGGTAAATTACTTTTTTAAAAATGAAAACATATGGGGTTAGCACAGTGGGCCCAGTTTATAGAATTATTCCTTAACTTCATGTTCCCATCACTCATGTCTGTCTGTTTCCTATCAATAAGACTAATAATGTGAGGAATATTTCCACTGCAAGTATTGGAAAATAGCTCACAATGCAGTTAGCAGTAAAATGGAATACATTGGCTCAACTTAATGGACAGTTTAAGGAAAGATCTATCTGGTCTCAATGCTCAAATGATAGATACTAGAATGTGGTTTCTCTCCCTCCTTTCCCCTGCTCTTCATTCTTGGTCTAGGTACATTCCAGGAAACCCTCTCCTCTGTGGTCCCAATATAGCTAACAATAACCCCTGAGGATCAAGGAGTTATTCCAGATTTAAATACAAAAAGGGGAAGAAACAGAGTCATTGCTCAAATTTTCTTGCATCTGATTGGCTATGAGCGAGACTTATGTTCAGTACTGAACCAATAAATTCGGCCACTCAATCAAAATGCATTGAATGGGTTTTCTTAAGGCCTGATTTACTTTCTCTACTCTGAGTCATAAGTCCTCTAGAAAGTATCTGGGATGAAAGTGGGAAGGAGATTGTTGCTGAAAAGGAAATTGAGAGGCTGTTACCAGGGGACACAAAAGATCCTGGATGATAAGAACAGATGTCCAGAGTTGTAGTTCCAGGTAAGGTGAAGTAGACATATGCCACCTTTCCTTTCCCACTAACGGTAAATCCAGACAGACTGCACAGCACAGCTACATAATGTCTCTGAAAAGAAAATATCCATAGTTGGATTAAGAAAGAATATGGCAGCTTTCAAAATAATGCCAACTGGTAGTGAGTTTACCATTTTCCCTCTTTGGTAGCCTCTGACCTGAGCACAATGCAGCCTGAGGTATAAATGTGGCCACGGTGAGGCAAACAGAGAGAAATCCATGAGAATCTTCCTAATTGGGGGATAAGGAGAAAAGAGATCCCAAGCACAGAAAGAGTAGGGTAAATTCATGTTATTTATTCTCCATTTGATCTCTCTCTTCCTGATTCCCAGGAAATACAGTGGCAGGTGCAGGACAATAAAGGAAAACTACAAGAGAAAAAATTAGGAAAGATAACCTTCCTCTCACTTCCATGAAACTGCATTTCCAAGAGAGTTGGTCAAATCCCAGTGACTTTCCTCCTCCCACATTCCTCCAACACAGCCCTCTACCCACATAAATAGCCATTTCTGGCCAAAAGACTGAAAATGGAATCCCTAAGGAACCAAAAAGTATCCGGGCGACAAATTCAGGAAAAGCAACCTCACAAATCTACTAGGAACTCCTGGACTCATCCTGACCTGTGTTCTGGATCCAAACTTTATTAGCATAGCAAAAACATTCAGAACTGAGTTAATAGACTCTAGCCTAGATCCCAAAATGACCACCGAGTTTCTCTCTCTCTCTCTCTCTCACACACGCACGCATGCACGCACACACACACACACACACACACAAACACACTTTACTAACAGGAACACAATGATTCAAAGGGCAGCATACTTGTTGTATCAGAAACCATGGAATATGAAAACTTGTGGTACGTATGTGTATTAAGAATTGTAATGCAAAAAAAAAAGTACATGTACGATGGTATAAGTTGGTGTGAACATACTTTACATACAGAGATATGAAAAAGTATGCTCTATATGTGAAATAAGAATTATAATGCATTCCACTGTTGTTGTATATTAAAAAAATAATAATAATAAAATCAATTAAAAAAAATAAACCATGGAAACTGGGAGGAAGAAATACAACCATTTTAAAGAGCTAAAAGAAAAGAACTGTCACAGAGCTGCAGGAATAAACATAAAGTGAAGATATTCTCAGTTTAAGGAAAACTGAGAGAATTTAAGAAGAGGGGATATCATTATAGATCTCACAAATATTAAAAGGATTATAAGAGAATACCTATAAATAACACATGCACAAAAATTCAGCGATTTAAATGAAATGGACTGATTCCTCAAAACCCACTAACTATCAAAACTCACCCCAAATGACATAACCTTAAGAGCCCTGCTGCTACTAAAGAAATTAAACTAATATTTAAAAATATCTCTAAAAGGAACAAATCAGTTTCTGTTTTTAAAGTTCATGAACTGTACACCAAAAGAAAATACATGAATTTTATTATATGATATTTTGAAAAAAGTTTTTTGAAACACTGGAAAAATCTCCAGGCCCAGATCATTTCACTGGTAAATTCTATCAAACACCTTATAAAGATACAAGAGCAATTCTATATATGCTTATCCAGAAAATAGTAAAGGAGAGTATAATTCCCAAATCATTTCATAAGGGCAGCATCACCGGATTCAGAAACCAAGACAAAGACACTAAAACAGAGAGATTGACACACAGAGACAGACAGAGACATAGAGACAGAGACAGAAAGAAACTGCAGATCAAAACCCCCAAAGAACATAGACACAAAAATCCTCAACAAAATATCAGCAAATTGAATCCAGCAACATGAAACAGAATACAAAGACCAAATGGGGTCTACCTCACAAATGCAGGATTGATTCAATATTTGATGTAATCTGTCATATTCAGAGTATATAAAATGACACAATCATATCAACAGATGCAGAAAACATTTCAAAAGGGCATAACAAGCATTCATGACAAAAATACCAGCAAACTAGAAATAAAGTGGTACTTCTTCAATTCAATAGAAGTCATCTACAACCCTACAACTAACATTATACTTAAAAGTGAAAACATGCTTTCCCTCTAATATTCTAATCATGATAAGAATTCACTCACACCATGTTTATTCACAATCATACTAGAAATTTCCACCAATGCAATAAGGCAAGAAGAAGAAATAAAAGGCACACAATTTGAAAGAACTAGAATTTTCTCCACTCACAGAAAACATGTTTTTCTGTGCAGAAAATCTCAAGAAATCCACAGAAAGCCCCCAGAACTAATAAGTGAGTTTTGCAAGGTTACAGTGTACAAAGTCAACACACACATAAAAATTCAGTTGTATTTCTATATACTAACTATGTATAATTAAAATTAAAATTAAAAAACTACAATATCATTTGCAATAACTAAAAAAGGGGACTACAACAAGATAGGTACAAAATCTTTATGCTAAAAACTAAAAAATGTTGACACAAAAACTAAAAGATATTAGTAAATGAGAAGTGAAAGTAAGAGAGTAAAGATATCAATTCTCTACAAAATGAGATATAAATCTAACAAATACCAATCAAAATTCCAGCAGGATTTTTTGTTTATACACACACACACACACACACACACACACGCACAAAGAGATTTTTCAATGTTATATGGAAAGGCAAAGGAAGTAGAATAGCTAAAACATATTGATAAACGAGAATAGATTTGGAAGAATTAATTGCCTTGTGTAATTTCAAAAATTCCTAGACAGCTACAGTAGTCAATACCTTATAGTTTGACAAAGTGACAGAAACATCAATGAATTGGGCCGAGGAGAGATTTCAGAAGTAGACCATAAAAACGTGGCCATTTGTTTCTTGACAAAAATGCCAAAGACATTCACATGTCTAACAAAAGACTTGCATTCACAATGCAAAAACATTACTAGAGAAATGCAAACTAAAACCACTATACAAACACTAAATAATCCTGATACTGCTTGCTGAGGATGAAGAGCAACTGGAACTCTCACATGTTGCTGGTAGAAATATCAAATGGTACCATCTCTCAGGAAATTCTTATTTTCTACCACTTGGGTAGAATTCTCAAGAGCATCTCTTTTTCTCGTGAATGTTCTTATCCTGAAACATTTAATCTCTCTGAGGCTCCCTCTCCTAACTTCGAAGTCAGGATAATATTAACTTTACTAAATTAAATGAAATTAAATGAAAAATAATGTAAATATTCTGGCACATAAGAAGGATGCTCAGTTGTGTCCACTGTTTTGTTTTCTCCAATCTGTTGGTATGTCTCAACTCTTAAGTCTTCTAACTTTTAGGGAATGGAATAAACTAATGCTAAGAATAGAGAGACAAATGTTTTAAAGAGAAATTGGTACATCACACAATGTTTCAAAGGGTGCTCCTGAGATGTGCTCCTAACAAATAAATACATTGCATAAAGTCAGTCTATGTGATATATTATTCCCATTTTCCACCATAAGCATAATCAAGGACTTTCATTGCTAATATCTTTATAACTATCTTCCCTGCCTTCCTCTAGTAACACCCACCAGCATCCCAATCTCTCTACCTTCTCCATCAACATCATAAGTGGCTACTGAGGTGGACTAGAATGCAATGATCATCCGTGTATTTGTTCTTTGGTTCAAACTGCACTTTCTATTCCCAACTGCCAGGCTTTGAGCTCAACCCCAGCGATGTAAACACAGATCACCTTCCATCCCAGTCCTTGAGGTGTTTACAGGTTGGATGTCATGAGACTGGTGACAGAGCCAGGGATGGTTACCAGATCCTACTACTGTAGATGTTAGACCAGATGAATGTTCAGTTTAAACTTGAAGAACTGTAGACAGCTCCTCCAACCAGAAACCCAAGAGAATTGGATGGGAAATGGCATTTAGCAAGGGAGACTAAGAGCAAAATAAAAATACATCTGAGAACAGGTAGGAACTAAAAATATTAAATGGAAAAGAACATATGCCTTTTCTAGACTTATTTAAATGCAATTTGCATTTGTCTTGCTCAGAGAGTGTGAGGACGATTGTCCACTTGGCAAGTGAGAATTTGTAAAATGACTTAGGTTTCTCATAGGAGGAAAAAAATGGAGTTATGTATGAGCCTAATGAGCATAATTATCAAGTAGCTACAACTGATGGTTTATATTATTAATCACACTGAGGTCTAATATTAGTAAAGCATTAGAAATGACTTCAGAGAACTTCAGATCAGCTACACTTTGTCTATTTGCTCTCAGGGAGAATGATTATGCATTACCAGTATTTACTTGAAGGGATTCCTGTAATTGCCCTCTCCAACTCACTGAGTCTGAATGACTGTTAAATAAATAGGTTCTCAAATAGTAGACCTTCATTAACACAGGTAATCATAGGAAAGGTGAAGAATATCTATTGTCTTTTACTGAGTAGCTAACATGCAGAATTTGGGACTTTTGGATGTATGATAACAGCCTATTTTGAAATACTGAAAAATGAAATAAAGACCTCCTTGAAATACATAATACATTCTTATTCACCATTCTGTATAATATATTGCAAAGGAAAAAAAATTAGTCCTTCTAATTGAGACTTTGTACCCTACAATGTATTACACATTTCAAAACTGCTTAGAGTTGACCCTTGAAGAAAATAGGCATTTTCTTGAACTGTGCACTTCTACTTATAGGTAAGCTGTTTGGGGTTTTTTTTCCTTTTTTTTAGGGATTTGTGACAATTTGGAAAAATGTGCAGTTCAACCATGCAGGCTAGAAGTATCCAAAATATTAAGAAAAAGTCAGGTCTGTCATGAATGCAAAAATATATGTGGATAATAATCTACGTTCTCACTCACTACCATAAGATATACACAAATATATTAAAAAGTTACAATGTGTTAAAAACCTGGTACCAGCAGTTTGGGGCATCTACACTTGCGATGCTTACCTATCAACTTCTGGGGCCAAGCCCCGTGTCTCTCCTGGTGGGTCTGCTCATCTCACTCTTGGTCTGAGTGAGTCTAACCTTCCCTAGAGACTTCCCTCTCATTTTATTGCCATAAGAACTTTCCAAACAAATTCTCAAGTTGTCTCTTCCTTCAAACCCCGATGGTACCCATGCATCCATAGATATCACTTAGCATATAACTGGGCAAAGATACCTCTGTTAACATGTTGGAGGTGGTCCAACTTGGCATTTCTGCTTATTGGGCATAAGCCATGGAGAGGGCATAGAACATATTCCAGAAAGTCATAATGGTAGGATTGGGGAATATTACAGAGCAAAAGGCAATTGTATACATAATGAAGATAATGTATCCCTTTACAGTCCTAAACTTTAAAAGGTAAATTCATACTGACTAACAAAGCAATGCTGTGTGTTGCCACGGCAGGCTTTACTGAGGTCCTTCTCATGGGCATCCGGGCTACAGGTAGGACAGGCTTTTAGTTTTGGAGTTAAGAATCTTTTTTCCTCCCCAGTTGAAATACCTAATTTTCAGCTTCTAGGGCCTGACATTCACGAAGTGTACAAATGCATTGTTATCGTTTGGATCTGGAATGTTCCCCAAATGTTCACATATGGAAGACTTGGTCCCCAGTGCAGCAGTGTTCAGAGTTGGGACCTTTGGTGAAGTGACTGGATCATGAGAGCTATAGCATCATCAGTGCATAAATCCTCAATGGATTCATGGCTTGATGGCATTATTGGGAGGTGGTGAAAACGTAGGTGGGGCCTTGTTGATGAACTAGGTCATTGGGGGCATGCCCTAAAGGAATATATCTTGATCCTAGTCCCTTCCCTGCCCCCCCTCCCTCCCTCCCTCCGTCCCTCCCTCCCTCCTCCCTAGCTGTCACACTATGATCAGCTTTGCTCTGCCACACCCTCCTGCCATAATGTTGACTTTCAAAAAGCCTAAAGTGATGGGGCCAAATGACTATAAACTCAAAGCTCTGAAACTGTGAGCCCAAATAAATCTTTCTTCCTTTAAGTTGTTTTTCTCAGGTGTTTTATTACAGCAATGAAACACTGAGTAACACCTGAATCCAATTAAGAAATATTTTAAGACAACACCTAATAATACCTACTACCATGGTTAAGCAGTTACAGCAATCCACTCCAAGTAGTTACTGAGTGCCCCCAGTGGCAAAGCCCTGTGGTAGAATAAAAAATGTTTCATTTCAATCTCTTGCCCTTAGGCATTTTGCAACCCCATGAAGGAAAATGAGAGCCAACAGGAGCAGTAAGTGCTGTCAGTTGTTAAGGAGAAGAGCTGTGAGATGTGAGGAGAGCCTGGTCAATTCTAGCTGGGAAAATAAAAAATGATTTCACAAAGGAGGTGGGCATATTGATGTAGAAGAGAGAAACACTTGAAAGTTTCAAGAAGGAATTGGCTTCACGTCACAGAAGTCAGGGAAGGAATAGATTTAAATCCAAAGCCACCCAGACAATCCTGAAAACAGGTCAAGAATGATGAGTACCAGGCCTCTGGATTTGGACTTTAGTGACCAATTAAATGGAAGGTATAGTTTCAATATAGAGGTGGAAACAAACAAATTAAAAAAAAACCCAGAAAACCAATCTCAGAAACTTACATACACATTTTATAATGGAGAAGAGTCAATTCTACTTATAGGCAGAAGGAAAAGATTTGGAGTGAGAAAGAGAGAAATGGTAATAATTAAATCAGTGGAAGGAAATGAGGGTAAATTCAATGTGCACAAAGGAGGAGGAAATCCGGAGGAAGAAACAAAGCCCCCTGCCCCCCCCACTCTCCCCCGACCCACCATCTCCCCCCCCCCCCCCCCGCCTCTCTCTCTCTCTTCTTAGTGTTATTTGTGGCTCTTGATGCCGTTTATAATTACCCTGTTCCATGGTCTATTTGTTCTGTATGTGCTGGCTTTCATGTTTATTATCAGCCTTCCCCGAATGGACCCTGAAGGCAGGTTCTGGACTACAATGTGCCTGGCCCATGAAAGGTTCTTAGCAAATCACTTGCAAATGAAATGGGAAAAGAGGAAAGAAGGAAAACGGAGATGTCAAAAAAAAAAAAAAGATGGAGACGAAGCAGCTGAAGGGTAGTGCGTTGGACTCCTTGCGCCTCTAAGGAGTGTCAAGGTCACTGCTGAGCGTGAGAGAGGTCAGAGTGGGGATCCCGGTGAGGAAGGGGGAACACGGCTGGTCAGGAGTGAGGAACAGTGAGAAGGGTGATGAGCTACAGTCCCAGGGAAGGCCCCAGCCAAGATGGACAGTGCGACTTGGGGGGTGGACCAAACCAGTGAGACTTCGGGACTTCCTTCAGAAATTCTTGGCAGTTTCAGTGAGAGACAAACAAAAATAAGTGGGAGCTGCTCAGGACTGGAGCTGGCAAGGTGTGTACAGCAGGACCCAACGCACGAGACTTCAGGATCTGCCAACACTCCATCCCTGATTTATGAGCTGTCAGTGTTGGACGCCTCACGCAGCCCGCTCCTTTAGAAAGGATGTTCTCCCAAGTTTTATCGAATAGTGCCAAGGGAAGCCGTCTGTTTCAGCAGTATGTACCTGGCATTCTCCTCTTCCTTGAAGGTTCAAACCACAGCTTGATGCAAGAGCTATCCTTGGAGATCAAGATCTGAGCGGTCACTTCAAGCCATTTGGCATTCTGGGGGCAAGTAGGGGGACCTCCGAAGAGGGCTAGGCAGAGGCAGCTGGTGGGAAGATCAAAGGTGGCATTTGTTACCTGATGCCCGAATAACATCTGAAGCATGTAATCAGCTCTCCATCCCTGCACCCTCACTGCAGACCTGCTGAAAAGTTTGCATTCATCAGAGTCACCAGGGGTGCTCAGGTCAACCATCAGGAGACCCCACCCCGAGAGATCCCAATTCAGTAGGTTGGGGTTGGGACAGAGCATTTGCATTTCTAACACGTTCCCACGTGAAGCCGGTGTTGCTCCTCTGGGACCACTTTGCAAACCGTAGTCCTTGTGGGGTGGGCACAGTGGTTCACACCTATAATCCCAGCTACTCAGGAGGCTGAGTCAGGAGGATGGCAAGTTCCGGGCCAGCCTGGGCAACTTAGTGAGGCCCCTGTTACAAATAAAAAATAAATGGGCTGTGGATGTAGGTTCAATCAGCAGTAGTGCAAAAAGATAAAAGAAAGGGGGAAAAATGGGGGGGGGGACGAGAAAGCAAGCAAGCCATAGCCCTTTGGAAAAGGTCTGCCTCATCTTTCCTTATACCCCTTCTCTTGCTGCTGTTTTGTGACTGACAGTGATATTCGGTGGTTACTATGCGCCAGACACTATACCAGTTCCTAGAACCTGAGGCAGGGTGGGTATTCCCATGAATTGAGGACAGGAGTGGATAGTGAGCAAAACCCAGACACAATCAGTGTTCTCATGGAGCTTACAGACCAAAGGGATTAATAATTTCATAAATATACAACTACAAACTGTGATGCAGGCTGTGAAAGCAAGTTACATAGTGCTGTTAAAATAATGCTAAGGAGAAGGACTGACAATGCCTAGGGGGAGAGCGCTGAGTGGCACCCAAACCTAGTACTAGGCAAACAGTAAGTGCTCTATAATTGTTAACTGATTGATGATAATACAGCCAGCAACTAGCTGAGTGGTTCTGGGCCAGCAATCAAGGCTCTTTGGGTTTTAATGTCCTCATGTGCAAAAACAAACAGCAGGATTTCTATAATCACTCCAGAACTGGGGTTCTTGACCTTAGCTGGAATTGGAATCCCATACATTGGAATCACCTGGCATGCCTCCCATTCCCAGAGAATTTGATTTAACTGGTCGAGGATACAGCCTAGGTATCAGGATTTTTTAAAAGCTCCCCAGATGGTTTTACAGGTAGCAAAGGTTGAGAAGCACTAGGTTAGGGGTACCCCAAGTGATTCCCAGAATTATTCCAGTAGTTAAGGTCTGTGATGTCGGGTGCCAAATACACCAGAGGTCTGAGTCTTTATTCCTGGTTTCTAAAACAAAATATATTCAAATTTTAGATCAGATATATTCTATTTTAAGCCAGCCTCCCAGGATATACCCATGTTTCAACACAATTACTTTCTCTTTCTTGGGTTTTTAGAAAAATCCACAGAATTTTATCCAACTTGAACTCTTCACTGAAGTACAACACAAAACTTGATCTTGGTAAAGTTCTTTTCTTTCTTAAGTCCTTAGGTGTTACTGATGGCCCCTGTTACCATTTTATTCAAGAGTTCTTAAGAGCAACTCCAAGCCCAGGAAAAGGGCTACAGATATGCTTTTTATTACAAAAAAAAAAAAAATCCTATCCATGTTGCTCTTTATATTTAGAGTAAACTAGAAACTTCTGTTTTAAAACTTTCAAAAATTTTTGTTTCAAACTGAACTGTATTTAGTAATGTTTCCATCTTGACTTGGTTAACTCGGCTAGAAGGATGCAATTTAAGACTGATTTGAGCCAGTTATCTTAGTCCATGGAAGAAACATCTAGTTCATAATTATAATCAGCATCACTTTATCTTGATTGTGTCCTCTCCTCTTTATTGGCTTTCATGAGCCATTACCACACACACCAGGATACCACCATTCCCACCTGTGAGTTCCACCCAGGGCAGAAGAATATAATCTGTCCTCTTATTATTTGGTCTAAGTGAGGATTTTCTTCCATCTTCCAAACCCATCATCTTACCCTGGGTCCCCATCAAAACATGCACACCTGTGTCCTTGCATTCATTTCAACTGAGAAGACTGTGATGGGCACTCAAAGCAGATCCCGGAGATCTTGGATTCTGGGATTGGATTTACACTTCTGCCACTGAGACAGGATTTGGGGAATGAAGGGAGAGAAGCTGAGTCTCGGAGGAAGTGCCCATGAACCACTGGAATGCCTAAAGCATCCATGGACAGCTGCAAGTCCTGAATGACAGGACCCTTTCTGCAAAAATGACCTGAGGGCAACACACAAGTGCAGGAAAAACTGGGACCAAACTGTGTAGCTCTACCCTGGCTCCATTCTAGTCCAATCTCTACCAACCATCCCCCCTTAAATATTAGCACACCACGTCAACAGGTAACTGCCTCTCCATCTTGAGATGGCTCACATGCTTCCTTGTATTCCATGCCCTGCCCAAAGACATTTCTCTCTAGATGGTCCCCATTCTCACTTGAATATGTATCCCCTTTCCTAAAGACACCTCTGTCTTTGCCTTTGGCACATGCTGAAATTCTTTTCCATTAGACCAAGAAACCTGCTTGTCCTGAGTCAAGTTTGCCCTTCTCTCTGGAAACTCCTCAGACCCATCTTCAGAGTCATCTCTACTCCTATGACACCAATACCAAGTAACTAAGCAAATGACGTAACCTCTCAGAACCTCAGTTCTTAGTGAAATAGGAATGATGATAATGTCTACCCATTGAACTGTTGGTAAGCATCGAGAAGATATGACCCAGAGCAATGCTTCTCATGCTGCAGGGTGCATAAGCATCACCGGTGAGTTTGTCACTACATGGATTTCAGATGCATCCTGCCCCAGAACACCGAGTTTCTGACTCATTAGGTCTGCAGAGAGGCCTGAGCATCTGCATTCCTAAGGAGCTCCCCGTGATGCTGATCTGCTTTGGACACCACAATTTGAGAAGTGTTCTGGGAAAGAACGTTGTGAATTTTAAAGTGCAGTGTAAAGCAAAGGGTTACTAATAGAGGAGGATTGTGGTCCAATCAATGCCTCTCTGTCCCTGGGATATGTACATGTAAATGAGTTCTCTAGAGAGACACTACAGTGGCTTTGATAGTGAAATGAATTCTTTGCATTTCACCTGAGTATTTAATGGAGGACACCTGGAGAGGTGAGGATGCTGGGCAGGTACCATAAGGTTTGGAATGGAGTTAAGACAGCACCTGCAGCCCTGCAGATTCCTCAGTCCCTAGGTAAGGAGCACCAATGTTTAGATGGATCCAGGACTTGACAAGATCCCCAACCCGCCTTCTTCCAGCACTTCCCAGCCCAGGACATAGCTTCACCATCCAACTTGTTCCCAGGCCAGAATCAGGTCTTGTTCATTTTACTGCCTCAATATGTTTCAATTCTGCTTTCTCCTCTCTGTTCTGCCACCACCACCATCGCCACCCCAGCATTGATCTCCAGCTCCTTCTAACTGGGTTACTGCAGTGGCCTCCTAACTGGCTGACTTGTGCTTACTTGTCCCTCTGTAAGGCACTTTACCTCTGCAGACAGTGAGGTCTCAAAAGGTAAGAGATCATGTCCCTTATCACCCTCGATGTGTTCCCCCATGCTATTAAAACAAAGCCAAGATTTCTTGAACACGGCCTGAAGCTCTTTCTGTAAGCCCCCACTACACTCTGCTAGCTTCACTCCAGACAATTCCAGCAGCACCAGCTCTCAGAGGGAGATCTCCACAGTAAGAGATGTTCCTTGCTGTGTTTGCAAGAGAGTCCCTCCTTCAGAAAAATGGGGCACCCTGCAAAAGGGATAATGCATGTACTTAAAGAAAAAACCACAGTTTTATAACAGCTGCAGTTGTTATTTTCATGCTCAGAAAACAAGTTCCTTGGTTGATTGACACATCTATCTGCAAGGATCTTCATATACCTGAAGACATCAAAAGTCACAAAAGTCAGGGCTAAGTTTGTAACCTTCAGGAAAGAGCTCCAGGCTTTATCCAATTGGGGGACAAGGAGTAGACAGGGTATTTCTGATTTTTCTAGTTATCTCAAGATACAAAGTTACTCTTATTTTCCCTTCTAGGTATGCTCTGTGCACACTTAGTTATAATGGTGCAGGATAAGGAGTTAGTGCTCCTTTCCTCTTATCTCTCTGGCCCTTGTATTCATTCTGTGTCTTTTCTTTACACAGGTTCTTGTATATCTCATTCCTGTGTGTGGAATGTTCCCTGCTCTCTTTTATTTATTTATTGGTACCAGGAATTGAACCCAGGGGCACTTAACACTCAACCACATCCCCAGCCATTTTTTATGTTTTATATTAGAAACAGGGTCTTGCTAAGTTGCTTAGGGCCTCCCTAAGTTTCTGAGGTTGGCTTTGGACTCACAATCCTCCTGCCTCAGCCTCCTAAACCCTGGGTTTACAGGTGTGTGCCACCGCACCTGACAAGCCCCCTGCTCTCTTGTCCCCTAGTCAACTTTGATTTCTCCTTTAGATTATACTTCACTGTCACTGCAGCAGGGAAGGCTTCTCTGACCTACAACCTAGAACAGATCCCCGAATACGGCCTCTCAGAGCACCACATACCTCTGCCTTGGGACGTTGGCCTACTTAAAGTTTACGTTGGTTGTATGACTTTTAAAACTTAATGTCTAATTTTCCCAGTACATTCAAATGAACCCATATGAAAAGAAATGATGTCTTTACTCTATCATTGCATCCTCAAGCCCTGGATGAGTATATGGGGATATATAGTAGGTGCTCAATAATCAGGGATTTCATATTGGAATCTCTATTGATTATCAATTTGACTCACCATGAGGTGCATAGAACATTGGTCACTTTCCTCATCACTTCCATTGGACAGATGATGAAAATTACCTGTGTCTTGCTACAACCTGTGTGTGTCAGCTTTTCATTGCTGTGACAAAATACCCTGAAAAAGCAGCTGACAGGAGGAAAGATATATCTTGGCTCATGGTTTCAGAAGTTTCAGTTCATGGTTGGTGGCTCCATTTCTGTGGGGCTGAGATGAGGCAGTATGTCAGGGTGGAAGGGCAAAGCTGTTAGCTCATGGCAGACAGAAAGCTGAAAAAAGAAGGATCTGGTGACAACATGCAATCCCCAAGGGTACGCCCCCCCCACCAAGGACCCACTCCCTCCAATTAGGTCTCACTTCCCACAGTTGCCACCACTTCCCAATGGTCCATTCAGATTATGAATTCATCAGTGAATCAATCCACTGATGAGGTCAAAGCCCTCAGGACTCCACTTCCCCATAGCTCCACCTCCGAACATTGCTGCACTGGGGACCACGTCTTTAACACTCGAGGCTTTGGGGGACATTCCAGATCCAACCTTAACACTCTATGATTAGCAAGCATGAGAAAAAGTCCTTCCCAGGGAAGTCAGGTGCCCTCTGTCCCTCTGTTCCTCTGGATTCGTAAGGACCTAATGAATCCTCCCCACTGAAAGATCAGGAGCAGTGAAATGTTCCAGGAGGGGGAAAACATGAAAGGGAGCAACAGTCTTTCAGAAGCTGTCTTCAAATATCTGGCTTGGGAAATGTCAGATCAGATAGTCCAGAAGACCTTGAAAAGGACAAAGAGGCTATGAACTCTGCAATTACATAACCCACGCAAAACTCCCAGAGAGCTGTGTTCAGGCTCTCTCTGCTCAGAGATAAGCAGACATCAAAGCAGACTGACAGTATTGCTACTTGTTTAAAGCTAGAAGTTTAAGGAGTAGGCGGCTGTTTGACTTCACATAATAAAACATTAATCGAACTTCACAGTTGAAAAAAAGTAAGAATATGCTATTTGCATAACGGGAGATGTTCCATGTCTCCAGTAAATCTTTGGTATCAAGACTCAGCAGAGGGCTCCATGGTTATAGTGGCTGGAACATTGGAAGCAGTGTTTTTCTCCAAGCTTCCTTTGAAAGTATCAATTCTGGACTTAATCCTGTGGGCTCCTCTGTACTTATGGCATGTGATTGCTGGGAGAAGCACAGTATGCCCCAATTTGGGCTAAGGCACAGCGTCCCAAAACCCTGTCTCTGCAACTTATAGGCACCCCCCCCCCCCACACACACACACAAATGGCATACACTTATGCTTAATTGCCTCCTGCTTTGCCCAGAATTTAGGGTCTGAGTTGATTAGGAGAGGATGGCTCTAAACTCACTCCATGAATCTATCTCTAAGGGGAGCAGCAGGTATAAGTTAGACAACGGATGCTTTACCAGGGAAAAAACAATACAGCCAGGGAGCAGAAAATGGCTAACTAGGTACAGGTTTAGAATTTAAATTAAGCTCCTTTTTTAAATTAGAGTTTTACTAAAGTTTTGTAAAAGTGGGTTCCTCAGCCACCCTTCCTGTCACCTGTGGGAACTGACCCCCTCCTACTAACCCATTTGGTGGCACTGGGGCAGTAGGAAAAGAAACTCCCTAATATTTGCCAATGAGATCTTTATTTGTGTCGTGAGCAGTGCTATTAATAATTACTCGGAGGCGGATTGTCTTTAAATGCAAGAGTATATTCCATCACACCAACCATCAAATATAAACAATGACTGCATAAAGTGTTGGGTGTGCAGGAGCACCCCAACTAGCATTCAGTGCACACTAATTGAACACTATGAGCACATTATGCAATCCTAGGGCAACCACGTTGATCCCCAAAATACCTCTGATGCCACGTGACGTCTCTTAGCCAAAGAGCAGACATTGTCCTTGTCTGATGGTTCTCTCCAGCTGGGAGAATGTCAGGGAAGGGTGGAGTCAGTCCAAGGATGTTCAGCAAGGTGGCCCGTCTCATTGATGTCCTTGGAGCAAAACTCTTCAATGTGGCAGGACCAGCAATCTAAATACAGTTCCAAGTTGGTGGTGTATGTTGGTAATTGGTTACACCCAGTGACAGTCAATGTCCATTGGTTATGTCCAGTGAGGAGTCTGACACTCCTCAGCTGATTGCTGCCAAGATTGTGGGTCAGAGTTCTATTGTCACACATGGTCTGCCATTATCCAGTTTGTAGGTTGAGTCTCTCAGAACACATATTCATTGAGTACCTTCTAACCAATAAAACCAGGCTGCTTGTGAAAATCACCTGGGCATGTTCTTTGCACATGTTCACGGAGCTGTGCTCCCTATCAATTGTAACTAGTCATTGCTAAACATGTCTATGGCTAATGCCCCTTACAGCTCCTTATCAATTACAAGCAGACATGACTAAGCAGTTCAATGGCTGCTGTTCCTTATGGCCAGCAACTTAGTGAGTCCCAGCATGTCTGTCTATGGCAGATGCTCCATACAATTGGGGATCCAGAATCAGAACTAAGAGATCCCCATTGGACAAGGTCTTCGTCTCTAATGGAAGAGATGCAAACCTGGCAGTTGCTGGAGATGGTTATTCTGCCACATGGATTGTAGAATAGAAAAAAAAATTGCTCTAAAATCAAGAAGAAAAAGTAAAGCTGATGCACAAAGAAAAATGGAGGCATGAAACAAGAGAAAATGTTCTAGTTTCCTTCAATCTTTCACCTCTGGGTTCCTGAGACCCAACTGTGCCATGCTGAAACACACTGAAGAATCCTTAGGTTCATTCCAGTTTTTACCTAGGGTAATCCCAATCCCAGTGAGTCTGTTACACAATTCTCGTTGCTGTCAGATATGCAAAAGCATGTTATTTATGTATGCAATGCTTATAGTACCAGTTATGGTAACAAGAACAGAGCACTGTAGAAATAAACTAAGACCACCCCAACGAAAATAATCAGAAGGCTTTTTTTGTTCAGAATTTGTTATAGCAAGGGAGCCCGCCATCATCACTTCTGTTTGGCCGAGTCTCAAAGGCAGGCAGGGGAATAGGAGAGCTTTATGTGGAACCAAGGGAAGCCTTCAGGGATGGCAGCCCATGGTTGAAGGTTGTTAGCAGGGAGGTGCTAGAGGCAGGCTAACTGGAAGCAGGGCACCTTATATGATTTCTTTAGGCAGCATATTTGACTTTTTTCTGGTTGGTCCTGACTTGAGGCATGGGGGAATAGAGACGTTGGAAGTTATTGACTTGAGACTGCTACTCCTCGGCTGGTTGCTGCCAAGATGGTGGGTCAGAGTTCTATTGTCACACGTGGTCTGGCCATTATCCAGCGTGTAGGTTTAGTCTCTCAGAACACATATTCATTGAGTACCTTCTAACCAATAAAATGAACAGTCTCACCCAGGCTGCTTGTGAAAATCACCTGGGATGCTTTAAAAGCACCACCCTGAACCAATTAAACCAGAATCTCCGGGGACAGAGCACAGAGCTCAGTGTTTTTGGTTTTTTTTTTAACAATTTTCCAGTCAATTCCAAGGCAAAGTCCTGATTTGCGATCAAACCAATGAAGAATGAACATATTCTTTGGTAATACTGCTGACCTCTCCATTCATCCTCTCTCTCGAACACACAAGGTTGACAAAGGTTTATAAAAACTAGATGTACTAAATTAGGTGAGACAGAGACGCCTTGAAATAAGGTAAGTGTCTTCACTAGCATTAGGTAGGCACTTATTAAATGTGTGTTAGAATGAGCATACTTCCTACCAATTTGTGCATTTACAGGGCTGTTCTTTTAAGAAAATGGCTCTGTAAGATTTTTATTTTAAGAGAGAGAGAATTTTTTAATATTTATTTTTTAGTTTTCGGTGGACACAGCATCTTTATTTTATTTTTATGTGGTGCTGAGGATCGAACCCAGTGTCCCAGGCATGCCAGGCGAGCGCACTACCGCTTGAGCCACATCCCCAGCCCCCTGTAGGATTTTTAAAAGAAGATTTGAAGAGTTCACATAATAATACCTGCCATTTATTTAGCATTCTAGGTTCTAGACAAATACTCAGCACTTTGTATATGATTTCATCTGGACTTCCCGATTGTATCCCAAACATTCAAACAGAAAAGGAGATTTACCCCAGGGGCACCATTTGCTCCCCCATTATCATTATAGTTGATCTCATTATCCAATTAACAATCATTTAGTGAGCACCTAATATGTTACAGTATTGCTCCAGGTTCTGGGAATAGAATAGTAGATGTGGTTTTGCCTTCATGGAACTTAATGATATGAGAGATTAATATTAATAAAACAATCACATGATAGATCATTATATATTACATCAGTACTTTGAAGAAAAATACTATAAAGAGCTAATAATTGGCAAATTTCTTCTGTAAAGGGTCAAAGAGTCAATATTTTTACACAAAGCCTTGTGGGCCATATAACATAGTCTCTGTTGGTTGTTGCTACTGCCAGCTTCATCCTAATATAAGTGGACCAAATTTGCAAAAGCAGTCATAGGCTGTACATAAATAAATAGATATAGCTGGATTCCAATAAAACTTTATTCAGAGAAACAGGCAACTGGCTGGATTTGACCCATAGAAATGTCAATGAGCAAACACTGTCTGAAAAGAGTGGAATAAGAAGGTAGCAGAGGTCTGGGGTTGTGGCTTAGTGGTAGAGTGCTTGCCTAGCATGTGTGAGGTACTGGGTTCAATCCTCAGCATCCCATAGAAATAAATAAATAAATAAAGGTTTTTATCCAGTTATGATTAAAAATCCAAAAAGAAGAAGACAGCAGATACTACAATTTGGGATAACTGCACTAGAATCTTCACCTATATTTGAGAAACCTAATAACAATGGCAGTGAGCCATAAAGACTCAAACCGAAGCTCTAGCTGTCGTCTTTGGGAATTTTTTTTTTCTTTTTGCAGTGCTGGTAATTGAACCCAGCACTTTGTGCACGCCACACAAACATCCTACCAATGAGCTACACCCCTAACCTCTAGATATCATGTTTTTAAAATTTTTCTTGGGGTTTGGAATTCTGTAGCTCCTGTGGGAGAAGATGTGCAAACTATCTTCTCAATATGATCAATCAAGAAGATGGGATTATTTCAAGTTTGAAAAATCAGAAAGAAGGATGTGGTATTAGTTTTAAATCCCTGGTTGCCATGGACCAAAGCTGCTAACAGCTGGATATTTCTGCAAAGAAGTACTCTGGAGTTTCAGTAATAACACCGTTGTCATTTTTGACTTAAGACCATGGCTTTTTTTTTTTAAGAGATCAAAAAATATTTCTCACATTCAACTTGTTATTTTTAACCCAGCTTTAGTCATTTTTATCTAACATCGATTTATTGTTATGATGCTTTTTCCTATTTATTGTAGCCTCAAGTGATTTATAGAAGAATGAAAAAATGCTGAATGACTTTTTGTATTTTTCATTTCATTTTAGTAATAGGCTTACATATGTTTGCATTTTAAGTGTACTAAATGTCATTTCTATTTCTTAATCGAATGAATGATTAAAGTAACCATCACTCATTGGATGCTCACAGCAAAGGCAAGGCACTAGTACTGTCCCCAGTTACAGGTGGGGAGAAGCTCAGAGAGTTTAAGAAAGGATCCCAAAGTCACGCATTAGTAAATGGCAGGGCTAAGATGAAAAGCTAGGCTTCCTGGCTGCAGAGCCCATGGCGCTTTTTAAAAAATAAAATAGTAGTGTTGAAACTTGAAATAAGCACTGAAATATCTGCATTGTTATTTTGATCTAATAGTGTGATTACAGCATTTGAACTGAAAACCAGAGGATGAATAGACATAAGCTTGGTAAAAGGGAGGAGAAGAATATTCTAGATAGGGGAATAGCCAAGACTCTGAGGCAAGAGCTGCCATGGCCCAGAGGTGGAGCTGGAGGGAGGCTTCTAATGGCCAGTTGTTCTATATGGGTTCATAATAACCAGAAAGACTTCATCTGGGCCTCTGAACAGAGTGCCTGCATGCACTGGGAGGCCTGGTGTGGGTAGATAACAAAACCGTATTTTCATTGTAGATACCAGGTCCATCCGAGTGCAAGTGGACCAAAAATGGAAAACATCCATCACAGTAGAATTTGGATGGAGAGGAGAAACTGAAACAGAAGAAAATGGTTTGGAGGCTGCTATAGGTAGAGGAAGTAATGGAGGAGAAGGTGATGGAAAATTGACTACTGTGATCAGGGGACCCCAAACCCAAATCAGTCATCATAGAAAAAGGGCTATTGCTCTTCTAGCAAAGGGCAAAAATGGTTCCCTCAGCTCAGGCCCCCTGCCTTTCACATACCACCTTGCCCAGTGGTGCCCAGGGCTGGCTACAGAGGAAGCCCTGCTCTAAGACCTTTGTAAGCTTAATGTTCTTTGCTAATGCACACTGCTTCCTGGACTCTCCCACCTTCTGTGAGGGTGGAGAGCATTCAGAAGGGCAGCCATGTGCATCCACAATCAGAAGCTGCACCCCAGCCCCTTCCCCAGTTTGGCTTGACCTGTAGTGGGGGACATCCTGCCTCCAGAGGTGACTTTGTTTTCAGACAGCTTCCTTTCTGAACCTTCCTCCTGGCTTCCTTTTAGTCACCTGAGGTTAGGGGCTCACGTGAGGGGCTGACATGGTGCCACCTTTGAGAATTCCTTTGTAGTTCACCTGTTCCAGTTGCCTTTTCGTCAAAGTCTTAAACAACAGCTTCACAAAAATCTATTGTCATGATGCCTCTTTGGGGAATATGCTTAAAATGGGTGACCAATACCACACTCTCCCCACTGTCCCCACCATAAAGATCTCAGTCCCCAGGGATGTAAGGACTTTGCCTTCCCACCAGTGTTCTTTTTTTAAAAAAATTCCCTCTTAATTGCTATAATAATTGCACTTGCCTGAAGCACCAAGCTCTGCTCTCCACCTCCCTCACTGCAGAGCATTGAGCCTTCTAGATCTTCCACGGGGGAGGAGGAGATCTTGCTCCATCTCCACAAGAGCGACTCCAAGCCCATGCCATATTCCCCTTTCTTCTCCTAGATCTCCCAATGTTACCCAAAGGATCCTAATGTCCCAATTCTGACTTTTACCTTTGGATTGGGTCACCAATACGGTGAGCCCAGACCAAATAAACCTGATGCCCGATGTGACTGGCTAGTGTTGCACGATGATATCATTCATTCATTCATTCATTCATTCATTCATTTATCAAACATAGTCAGTGCTAGCTGTATACTAGGCACTCTGGCAGCCAGAAAAGAACATGAGCCACCCCACCATCCCAAAAGCTCAGCATTCATAAGGAATGGACTCATAATACAGGAACAATGACTGCATTGCATCCTGAATTTTAGATCCCATCTGATACCAGGTACTGAGCTTCTACTGAAATAGATTAGGATATGCATTTTCTTTCATGGCAAGCACATTATATTTTATGTATGTGCTTGTAACGATATTTGTTATCAGAAGTATTGATTTTAAAAAATGTGGGGTCTTCCAAAAAAAAAAAAAGCTCTCAATTTTCTGGCAGTTGAAGACAGAATTACCAGCCTCTTAATACCCAACCAATTTATCATGTCATGGAACAGGTGTGGAGAGAAAAAATGATTGTCTGAAACAATTAGTAAAACAATCATGTTTAAAAAAAAACAAACAAGAAATAATAAAGGGAGCCTGCCAAGTGGGAGGAGATTCTGTTTTATTCTGGAAATTAATAATCATAAACAAATGAGCTGAAGATGCCAACATTATCAAAACAGTTAACCTTCTGCCAAGCGATAAGACAGCCATTGTAACTCTTAGGAAATGAGTCAAGCAATGTGACAAATGTGACTCGGGAGGCCACCTCCAAAGGGCTTAGTTCAAAGTTTGAGGTACGGCTCCGTGAAGAGTTATAATACATTAAACAGCTCAATGTGGACCAGAGGTTCTGAGTTTTAAATGAGAATCAGAATCTCACACAGATTGCAGGGTCCACCCACAAAGCCTTTCTAAATCAGCAGGTCTGGGATGAGGCCCCCAAACTTACATTTCTAGTAATTTTCATGGAATTCTGATGCTGATGGTCAGGAACCATACTTTGAGAGCTATAGTTGTGGACCCTGGATTTACATGATCCTCACCTGAGAAGCTTTTATTAAAATACCCAGACCTCCCCAGAATCATTAAATTGGAATTTCCGGAGCTGTGTGGTGGTGCTTTCTAAACATTCCCTGGATAATTCTACCGGGTAGTTAGAATGGGAACCACTAGATATATGTATATGTCAGCAAAAAAAAAAAAAAAAACAGCAGCAACGCTCAGAATTCAAGTAAAACTGACCATGTGGTGGAGATGATAAGAAACAATAGAATTTACATATAAAAAAAGAATAGAACTTAAGTTCCAAAAGCCTTGTATGGACTCAGTTTGACAGGACTGCAGCCATCTTGAATCATAACCTCCAGGATTCTCTAAAATAACCCTTGTTTAATTTCTGCACAGTTTCCAGTCAACTATAAATGGACAAAACCATTAGCGTGTATGTGAAGCTTTACGACTGGACCCTGGTGCCAGGGATGTGCCTGGCTCTGATATTATCTGAAGATAAATCAGGTACTTTCCAACCAGGATGAAGTCACCTTTGCCCTAACCCACATATAAGCCCCTCTTTCTGACCTGAATTGTGGGGATCTAGCTGGTCTGCTGCTCCCCTGAACCATGTTTCTGTAGCCCCCCCAGTAACTCGCACTCTATACAACCCAGACCTGTCTGCCTCTCATGGCAACTTGGGGGCAGGTCCTCATTACCTGGGACCAAGTTCTTCCAAACAGCCTCAACCAAAATCCCAGATAGGGCTTTCCAAAATAGTGTCATATTTTGAGGTAACTTTGAGTCCCTAAAGGTTCCAGGAAAACATTTTTAGCATGTAGAATAGGAAAAATATTTTACCTAAATCTGATTTTCAAGGGAAAGCAAAGAGTATGATTAAAAGTAAAATTTTAGTAAAGCCAAACAAAAAAACAAAAACTGATTTGAGAATTGGAAAATCTCCCAGAGCCAGGGAAGCTTCTAAGAACTACAGCCAACACTGGTGATCTGACAGCATTTATAGAAAATTGAAGGTAAGCCTAGGAAACAATGTAACTGGCTCTACCCCAGTCAACCAGTCAATGGGTTACAGCTTAACTTGTTGTTCGAAGCTTAATCAGTTGCTTGGCAACCAAACAAAGCTCGGTGACTGTGATTAAACTCTACCTTGAGTTAGTCTGTTGGGCCCACTGCACATACCCAATCCAACTCCACCACCTCCCACAAAGTATTACTTAACAGTACTTTGGGTTGATTCACTGTAGAATTGCGTAATGGGGAGAAAAATGAGAAATCACCTTCCAAGATGTAAACACCCACTAGAGAGCAGTGAATTCCAATCTTATTTCCGTAAAATTACAGTTTCCCTCTGGAAATGATATAACCTGTAATCCCTGACCCATTCTACAGGAAATAGCTCTGCAGATGGTTCTGTCTAGAAAGCCAAGAATTTTTTTATTTAATATGGCCCCATCGGTTCTTACCCTGCTCTGACCCTCCAGCTCCAGGTGATGGGCCCTGGGGCACGCACCTGACACAAAGACAGTCATCTGCCTGTGGTAGGGAGGAGGTTTGGGCTGGGGATCCTGCTGTCTGCTGAGCCAATCAGATCTCTTTCATTATTGGAACTGGAAATTGGAGAAGAATAAGGTAATTGGTGGTGTGGAGCCGATGTGGATGTACTGCAAAGAAGGGGATGCATAATAATCTTATTCTGACCATGTAGGAACTCAGAAGGTGGATTCCTGAAACATCTTGAACTTCTCCCATCCTTACTGGTCTCCACCTTCTAGGTTGGGAAGGTCCAAACCCACTGGTTGTATTTTCATGAAATTCCTCACCCTTCTTTGCCTTCTTTGCTTTAGAATAAGCATCCTTCTTCTGAAGTTACCCAAATCTCTGACACTCTTGACCAAAAGAGTTGGCTAATTGGCAGGCGTCTGTCATACTGTGAGATTCTTGATTTCCTTCCAGTTCTGTCTTCTCCTACATTTGGGGAGCTGTCGTGTCATGTGATGTCATGGGCATGATCTTTTCTGAGAACAAGAAAGTTAATTTGTTGAGGAGTTTTGAAATTTAACTTGTCTAATGTTGGAGGTCGTTGCCTCTTTAGCCTTATGGTGGGGCCTTTTATATATATATATATATATATATATATATATATATATATATATATATATATGACACCAGAATACATTACAATTCTTATTACATATATAGAGCTCAATTCTTCATATCTTTGCTTGTATACATAGTATATTCACATGAATTCGTGTCTTCATGCATGTACTTTGGATAATAATGATCATCACATTCAACCATCATTAATTACCCCATGACCCCTCCCTTCCCCTCCCAACCCTCTGCCCTGAGTTCATCTATTTCTCCCATGCTCCCTCCCCCTATTCCACTATTAATCAGCTTCCTTATATCAGAGAAAACATTCAGTATTTGTTTTTTTGGATTGGCTAACTTCACTTAGCATTATCTTCTCTAACTCCATCCATTTACCTGCAAATGCCATGATTTTATACTCTTTTATTGCTGAGTAATATTCCATTGTATATATATGCCACAGCTTTACCCCTCACACATCAGAAAGAGCACTAATCTCTAGGGTATATAAAGAACTCAAAAAGCTAGACACCAAAAAACCAAATAACCCAATCAATAAATGGGCCAAAGATCTGAAGAGACACTTCTCAGAAGATGATATACAATCAATCAACAAACACATGAAAAAATGTTAATCATCATTAGCAATTAGAGAAATCCAAATCAAAACCACTCTGATTTCATCTCAGTCCAGTCAGAATGGCAGCTATTATGCATACAAACAATAATAAGTGTTGGCGAGGATGTGGGGAAAAAGACACACTCATACCTTACTGGTTGGATTGCAAATTGGTGCAGCCAATATGGAAGCAGTATGGAGATTCCTTGGAAAACTGGGAATGCAACCACCATTTGACCCAGCTATCTCTTTCCTCGGTCTATACCCAAAGGACTCAAAAACAGTACTATAGGGACACAGCCACAACAATGTTTATAGCAGCACAATTCACAGTAGCTAAATTGTAGAACCAACCTAGATGCCCTTCAATAGATGAGTGGGGCCTTTTCTACATCATAGACTGTAAAGAAGAAGAAGTAGAAAAGTATGCCATATGTCACTCACAAAAACTCATGCTGTGGAGTCAGAATGCCTGGTTTCAAATCTCAGCCCTGTACTTTACTTGCTGTGTGGCTTTTAGTAGGTTACTTAATATCTCTGAGCCCAAGGCTGTAATAAAATAGTCTCCCCATCAAGTTGGGAGCAGTAAGTGAAATATATATGTAAAAAAATCTAAGCCCAGTGCCTGATGCAATGATCAGTGCTAGCTATCATGACTGCACAATTCCAAGAGATTATTTCACCATTTCAAGTGTTCTCTGGAGAGAAATGGATTTGCACAATCAGAGGCTGGGAAAAGGGCCTGACAATCAGGTTGTCTCTTTGCTTGGGCTTCTTCCCTATAACTGTGAGCTGAGTTAAAGTGGAGAAGCAGAAAACCACTCAGAAGATTTGGATAAACAGCAATAAATCATTGTTGGACTTCTGGTGGGCTGTGTTGAGGCTTCATCTAGCTTCTGCCCCCTGGGTAATTAAAATGCAGCCACGCAGATAAGAAAAAAACTCTACTAATTAAAACATAGCACATGTGGTCATGAGGGACTGATGAACCCACCTGGGATCTTACACTTTCCTCATCCACTCTGAGATTGCAAGCTCTAGTACTGCCTCCCGGGGAGGATGCAGACGGGTGAGGATCTAGGAGGGAGAAACAAGATAGAGAGGCTGGGGTGTTAGATAATTAGAATGTCACGACATTCCCAGTATTAAAAATGAACAGAGAAAAACAAAATGTTGCTTGACATAGCTTGGATCAGTTAAAACTGCTTGAACTAGGAGGGTGGGAACCACGCTGGTAGAACTTTCTGTGTCGAAGGTGATATCCCACATCTGCTCCATTCAATATGGTAGCCACCAGCCACAGGTATAGCAAAATATAGCTAGTATGACGGAGATGCTAAATTCAAAAATTTATTTAAGTTCATTTACTTTGCATTTAAATTTAAATAGTCATAGGTGGCTAGTGGCTACCATTTGGTAAGTTGCTGAAGGATCCAAGATTGTCTTAAATATGAGGTAACCCCATGGTCCCTTGCATGCAACATTTTAGAATCAAGACTTACGTAATTTATTGGTTGTATTTTCAAAATAGAAAAGTGAAGTCAGATTATGTAACATCCATGTCTCCGGCATATACAAGACAAAATTAGTTATCTAAGCTTTCTGATTACCATAAACTTCAGATAAAAAGGAATTTTCCATATACTTAACTTTCAAACAAACGACCTGAGTCATAGAATTCTAGAATTGAAGAGACTTTAGAGGTTATGCAGGGTACACTAAACTCTGATTGTTCAGAACTATCTGGAGATATTTAGGTTGTCATAAAGGCCAGAAGGCATTACTGGTCAGAGGCCAGACATTTTAAATGTCCTGCAGTATATAGGATTATCTTGTACATGGAGGAATTATCCTACCTCCATGAAAATTATTCCTCCATAGACAATACATTTTGTTCAACTGTTTATTCTAAAAATTAGGAATCTTTCCCAGGAGATTTGTAGATCCATGCTGGATCCCATAGCTAACAGAATTGCTACTAAAATGCAATTCCCTGGACCATAGCATGGGAAGCCAAATACAGTTAAAGGCAAAGTGCATTTGCTTCTTAATCATTGGATTTTTCTAAGAAGTGAATGAATAAAAATAATGTTCCCATACAGCTTGCTATTCTTAAGCTTAGAATAAAATTTAAAGAAAAAATTTCCTACAGAAGCTTGTGATGCTCCAACAACTGGCACCTGGGTATAGAGTTTTCTACATTCCCTTTGCTCCAATGGAAGAGTTGAGTATAGTGACAGTGACCATTTGACTTACAGAGCCTAAAATATTTACTAGTTGGCCCTTTAAGTTCATAATCTGTGACATCCATCACTGCAACAGACAGTTGAGGTAAGCACCAAGGACTCCAGCATCAAAGAGTTAGTAACTAAAAGCTAAGCAAAGTTTCTCAGAAAAGTAGATATTGAAGAATAAATAGTTGGAGATAAAGGTAGGTTATAGGCAGAATTGTATGCCCTTGCCAAATTCCTATGTTGAAGCTCTAACCCCTGGACTTCAAAATGACTGTGTTTGGAGATAGGACCAATAGGGAAGAGATTAAGTTAAATAAGGCTAATAGGGTATCATTATAAGAAGAGGAGAGTGGGACATACAGAGAGATACCAGAGAGTACATGCTTACTGGGACAACCACGTGAACAGGCAGCCAGAAGGTAGTCACCTGCAAGCCAAAGACAGGATCAGAGAAAACCAACCCTGCTGGCATCTTGATATTAGACTTTCAGCCTCCAGACCTGTGAGAAAATAAATCTCTATTGTTTAAATTTCTTCTGTCTGTGGATTTGTTATTGGAGCCTTGGTAGACTAATACAGGGTAGAACAGGATGACATTTTTGGATCAGGGAAATCAACATGGCCAAAGCCTCAGGGGACATGAGAAGTTATTATTTTTTGTAGCAAATAGTGAATGAAGATGTGTCACTGGAGAATTGGAAGTTATGAGGTAGGGGGAAGAAAAGTTAAGATGAAGAGGAACTGTAAATGCTAAAACATTCATTTTATTCCCTGGGCAGAGAACGAACTCCTAAAATTTGGTTTCTTGAATGGTGAATCTAATGGTAAGTGAGAGAACAGCTTGACATTTATAAGCAAGAGATAAGGAGAACTGGATCATGTTATGGTATTACCCAAGGGATACAAAGGGTGAATGAATTGAAAAGACATTTCTTAGGGGAAAAAAATTAAAAGGATTTTATTGACCCATTGGATGTGGAGGAAATAGTAGAACCAAAATCTGTGTCTGCAATAAAACCCATCCCCATGTTTGAATATGCTCCCCAACTTAACTGTATACCTATTCCTTGCCCAGAAATGACAGAAATGCTGTTTAAAAGACCTCAGAAACTGTGCTGAAGTTTCAAGATATATTTAAACTATACCAAACAAGCTGAGCATACTGGCAATATGCCTATAGTCTGAGACTGGGGAGAGAGGCTGAGGCAGGAGGACAGCAAGTCTGAGGCCAACCTAAGCAACTTAGTGAGACCCTGTCTCAAAATAAAAACTTGAAAGGGCTGGGTATGTAGCTCAGAAAGCATTCATGAATTAGAGTGAAGAAAGATGGATAGTAAACACTAGACAGAACAATGAAAGAGAGTTCATCAATATCAGCTTTTGGAAGTGTTGGAAGGATGAGTATATGGGCCTTACCAAGCCAACAGAGATGACAACCTTAAAAATGAGCTCTTTGCTTTTGTGAGGCTGGGTTAGAAATGTATTGATTGAATGTAAACTTTCAACTGATGCCAGAATACGTTTACTCTTAGTAATGTGATGTTCTCTGAAATCGATATATCCTAATTATGCAGATGTTCATTTCTGGATGAACTGTAGCCAAAGAAATGCCAATTCAGCCACATCCAGTGTTTGAGGATACCCTCCTTTCCAGAGGGCTTATTTTAAAAACTTCCACTGGAATTAAAAAGCAAACTCTCAGTAATTAAAATGACAAAACTTCTTTGTTGTTCATGCTATGTATCCATTGTGAACTGTCAGTAGGGATCTAGGCCACTGGAGAAGACTTCAAGTTGCCAGTTGTCATGATGGAGGGAAAAAGAGTGTGTTAAAAACCTATCCTGATTCTTACAGTTTCTATCCAAGAAGACAGAAAGTCGTTGATCTGAGATTTCCAGTGCCTAATCAGTAATCTCTACTTTATGTCTGTAAATGATATGCAGCTCATAAGCTCTTTTTAGTGCACTACAGTTACACACAATAGTGGGGTTCATTTTGTAATATAATGTAGTTTTATGCATATAAACCTATGTATGCAACAAAGTTTTCTCCATTTCAATCCCAACTACTACCACCTTCCCTCTCCTCCTCCCTTCTCCTAATCCCTTTTCTCTACTCTATTGGTCTTCCTTCTATTTATTTTTTAAATTGGTGCATTATAGTCATACTCTTGTTTCCTTTCCCATGTAGAGGCTTTTTAATTTAATACTATAAGGCCTGTTAATTATTGGTTTTATTTCTGGAGGTTTAGGACTCTTACAAAGGAAATCAGTGCCTATGCCAATGTGTTGAAGTGTTGACCCCATGCTTTCTTCTAACAGTTTCACTGTTTCTGGCCTAATTTTCAGGTCTTTGATCCACTTTGAGTTAATTTTTTTGCAGGATAAGAGATATGGATCTGTTTTCCTTCTTCTACATATAGACATCAATTTTCCCAGCACCATTTGTTAAACAGCCTATCATTTCTTCAACCTATGCTTTTGGCACCTTTATCAAGGATCAGATGACTATATTGATGTGGATTTGCCACTGTGTCTTCTAGTCTGTTCCACTAGTCTTCCTTTCTGTTTTAAAACCAAAACCATGCTATTTCTGTTACTACAGCTTTGTAGTACAATTTCAGATCAGGTAAAGTAATATCTCCAGCCTTGATCTTATTGCCCAATTGTTTTGGTTATTCTGGGTCTTTTATTATTTCACATAAATTTTAGGACTTTTTTTTCTCCTTCTGTGAAAATTTTCACTAGTATTTTGATAGAGATTGCATTGAATCTATAAATTGCTTTTGGTAATATGGCCATTTTTGTGAAATAAATATATATTCTGACTATCCATGAACATTGGCAAGTCGGAAAGAAAATGGAAAATCTTCTAAGGCCTTCTCCAATTTCTTTCTTCACTGTTTTATAATTTTTATTGTAGAGGCCTTTCACCTCTTTAGTAACAATTATTCCTAAAGGATCTTTTTTTTGAGGTTATTTTGAATGGAGTAGTTTTCTTGATTTCTTTCTTGGTAGATTTGCTATTGGAATGTAGTAAAGGTACTGATTTTGTATGTTGATCTTGTATCCTGCTGCTTTGCTGAAATTTTTAATCAGAGTTAGAAGTTTTCTCATGAAGTTTCTTGGGTGCTCTAGGTATAGAATCATGTCATCAATAAGCAGAAATATTTTGACTTTTTTTTCCTATTCATATCCCTTTAATTTCCTTCTCTTGCCTGATTGCTCTGCTTAGAGTTTCAAAAACCATATTGAATAGGAGTGGTTAGAGTGGACAACCTTATCTAGTTCCCAATTTTAGAGAAAATGCTTTCAGTTTTTCTTTGTACAGTATGATGTTGACTTTTGGTTTGTCATATATAGCTTTTATAATGTTGAGGTAAGTTCATTCTATCCCCAGTTTCTTCACTGTTTTTAGTATAAATGGTGGCTGAATTTTGTCAAAGCTTTTTCTAATCTATGGAGATGACCATGTGAGTTTTGTCCTTGATTCTATTCATGTGATGAAGGACATTTACTCATTTACATATGTTGAACCAACCTTTCATCCCTGGGATAAATCCAATTTGATTATGGTAATCTTCTTAATGTGTTTTTTAATGTAGTTTGCAAATGTTATTGAGGATTTTTGTGTCTATGTACAATAGGGATATTGGCCTGTAATTTCCTTTCTTGATGTGTCTTATCTGGCTTTGACATCAGGGTAATATTGGCTTCACAGAATGAATTTGAGAGTGTTTCCTCCCTTTGTATTTTATGGAACAATTTGAGGAGGATTGGTGTTAGCTTTTCTTTAAAGATCTAGTACACCTCAGCTTAGATTACATCAGTTATTGTATTGGGGTCTATCTGAGACTTAGAGTCAAGAAGGGTTTGTTTTGTGTAACTAAGGGCACCAACATTTGAGACATAAAATTTGTTATATCTTTCTGTTAGATTGTTCCCTCCAACACTATACATAGTGCACTTCCTTGCCTCTTCTGATTAATTTTTGCTTGAAATCTGCATTGTCAGATATGAGAGTAGCTACTCCTGATCATTTTCAGACTCCATTTGCATGAAATATCACTTTCCATCCTTTTACTTTTACTCTGTGTATATCTTTGCCTATAAGATTGATATTTTTTTTGCAAATAGCCTATGGTTGGGTCTTTTTAAAAAAAAAAAAATCCATTCTGCCAGTCTTTGACTTTTAATTGAAGAGTCAAGGTCATTTACATTCAAACATATTATGGAGATGTTTATTATTCCCAGTTGAGGGAGATGTAGAAGAGCTTAGGCAGCCAGGGCAAGATGGCAAGTGAGGAGGTCAGGGGCAGGGGGGCCACAACAAAAGAGCATGGAGATGGCCTTCTGATGAGGTCAATCTCCTGCTTGATCAAAGTGCTCATGTACACAAGTGGGGGACCCAATCAGACAGATATTTCTGTACTCATGCCCCTAAGTGTAAATCCAATCCCTTATTCCCAAGGTTTAGAAAATTTTCTGCTATTATTTATTTCACTGAGAAGTTTCTTAATGCCATTAGCTGTATTTCTATGTCCCTTAACTATCCCAATGACTATTATGTTGGTTCTCTGAACGCTGTCACAGAGTTCTTGTATATTCTGATCTTGGTCTGTTGTTTATTTTTCTTTTATATCTACTGGTGTTCCAGCTCATTTACCCTGTCTTTGAAGCCTGATGTTCTGTTTTACACATAATCTAGTCTGTTGATGATACTCTTAAGTGAATTTTTTATTTGATTTATTATGTCTTTCATTTCTGGGAGTTCTAATTGGTTTCTTTTCAGAACTCTATTTCTTTATTGAAATGGTCTTTCACATCCTGTAATTGCACTCTTACTTCATTCCTTAATGAGTTTCTTAGATCTTCCTTTAGTCATTTATACTTGGGGGCCTCATTGTTGGTTTGGGGGTTTTATCTCCCATATTCTTATTATTAAAGTATTATTGAAGCTTGAGCAGGATTGGTTTATGTGTGGATGTAGGTTTGCTATTTATGAGACATAGGTATAGTTCAGCCTTGTAACTCTATCCCATGAATTTGTAGTGTACCAGTCACTTCCCAGCCTCTATCAGAAAGGGGGGAAACAAGCAATAGCAACAATCATAGTGATCAATATACAGCATAAGAATAAATGTCTCATGCCTAGTATGGCATGCACACCCTTAATTACCACAAAAAGATGAATGGTATGGTCAGAATCTGACAACAACAACAATAATATATAGCCATGATCTAGACCTAGCATCAAAGTAAAGAGCATGTGTCAACTATTCTCTCCCCAGTACTAATAACCATAACAACATAGATAGTGGGGAAGTAATTGTATAAACTAAATTGTTCTTAAAGATAGAGAAAATTGGCACTCATGAAGAGGAAACAGGGTAGGAAGGTAAAAGAAAGTTTAAAATACTCAAAAAGCAAACAGATACAGCAGGACAGAGGTAGCAAGAGATGGCTATGAAGAAGGAGGAGTAAATATTAAATAATAAAATAAATAATGAGAAAGTGAACACGTGAATTTGGCTATTGAAGGGGAAAGAAGGATGAGAAGGGGTAATAAGATAAACAAAAACAGGAGCTAAAACAAAAAGTCATGGAGATACCTATCTCCATGAACCCATCAATACAGCTAGAACACACCCCTACATATACACATATACATATTCACATCCACATTTAATGGAAAAATGAGAAGAGAGAAAAAGAAAAAGAACCTAATGAACAATGAAGGGGTTGTCTTTGTTCTTTCTATTTTTCATGGGTTGTGGCTCCTTTATCTAAGGAGCAGGGGGTGGGGATTGTTAAACTTCTCTTGTTTAAATTGATCACTAAGCTGTCACCTGGAGTGGCCTTGGAACCCAGCTAGTTGTATTGACTCTCAGCTTCTTTTCTCACCAATTTAAGTTAGAACAGAATGAAAAGCAGTGACAATTGGAGTTTTTTTTTTTTTTTCAAACTAGGCAGAGGCACTCCCAGGGCAGGGCTGATCCAGAGTTCTAAATATGAAGTTCCAGCTGCTTGTGATGGGTTCTGACCAACCTTTCAAGGTTCATGGTGAGATTTCTGCTCTAGAGACAATAGCCCTGCCCACCCCATTGCTGGGAAGATGCTTGTCTCTGCTGTGCACTTGGATCTAGTAGGGGTCTTGAGAGCTCCACACTTGGAGCAAAGAGACCAACTTTCCAAACTACACCCTCCACGGCTGATAGATGTGGTCTTCTCAGGATCAGACCACAAGCACAGATATGCCTGCTTGTCCATTTCCTGGGGTTTCTCTGGCTAATCCTGCAAGCTGTCAAATCCAAAGGGAGAGAAAGAAGCACTATGCTCTACCCGCCAGTCTGGGTGCCCCTACATGCAATCTCCTCTTTGTTCAATTCAGTTGCATCCTTTCCCCAGGAGGACTCTAGATTTCATGGCGGTGCACGCAGGGATAGTTGGCTCATACTTGATACAAATTCCCTGACTTTGCCATTCAGCTGCCACAAGATGGTGTCCTACATCAGCTGTCCACTCTCCAACAGAGAAGAGTGACGAACCCCTCAAACACCAGATGGCCCTTTGTTCCTTAGGTGCCTTGTGCCAAATTTTCTTCACAAATTCAGTCTTTCTTTCTGCTTGGGTTTTCCCTCTCCTCTGAGGTGGACCAGCACCACAGAATTATCAGCTGGATTTCCTGTTCTATGTACCAAGTGCCCAAATTTCCATCTCTTTGATACTGAGATTTGGTGAATCACCCACCTCCCTAGCAAGCAATATTCCCACAGCTTGAATTCCCCAGTCACAGAGCATCTAGAAATTATACCCTTCCTCTGCTCTGCCATCTTTTCCCATAATCCTGCTCAGGAACATTTTGCAGGGAACACATTTTAAGTGATCACTGCAATGAAATTAAATGAAAAGTTAGGCAAGAGAGTCCACTTTTTACCATTTATTCATAATCTTGAAGAAAGTCATAATGGCCAAAGAATCGTGATAATAATAGCTAACACTTATTAAATGCTGACTACAGGTCAGACACTGTTCTAAGCATTTTGCTTGTATTAATCAATTTTGTAATCACAACAACGAGCTACAGTTATTGCTCCCACTTTACAGATAAGTAATCTGAGGTACCGAAAGATTGCCCAATTTTCCTAAAGGAACTATTTGATATTCCCAACACCCAGTGTATTTGGTTATTTTATGTGAAATATACCATATTTATAATAGGGGTCTGGTTCCATCAGATCAATGAAATGGACAATTAATTATTGTTCTAATTACATAGTATCACTTCCAACCCTCCCCTACTTCCTTGTGGAAATCACCTCTTCCTATCCTCTGCCCCATTCCTAACATCTAGACCAATCATCTTGCACAAAATGTGCCTGATTTCAGTCAATTGGTTTAGGGAAGGTATTTGGGCCAATCACCTCTTACAGCTTTTCCTAACCAAAGATTCATTCCAGAATGAGCATCTGATCCAAGATGGCTGCTTAGAGTCTTTCACCAGGGATTTGGTATCTGAAAGCAAGGTGGGTCCTCCTTTATCCAGGTGACTGAAATTATAAATGAAATATCCATGTAGGTCTTATCAATAGCCATGTTTCTATCTCATATAAACAGGGCAAGTCGATTGACAGAGTAAGAGAGAAATGAAGTAGAAAAATAAAGACACAGAGAGGTAAAGGGTTGGGGGACAAGCCTATAGGACATGGCCCACCTCCACTCCTGCCCTTGAGATCTGTGAGAGACTTAACGTCATTGTTTCATTCACTGTGAGTTGGCTTTGAATCACTGCAACCAAAATCTTTGTGATTAATACAACCAACTTGTAAAATTCTTTATCCAAATGGTACATTATTGAAAGATTTCAAAAAGGAATATGTGTGCAATCACAGCCCTTATGACTCACCAAAGGAAATAAAGTGATCAAAATTGAACAGAAGCTTGAAGGAATTCCATGATGGATTATCACCCACATAATATAACCACAAGAAAAGAGGTAATTCAGGGTTTTGTCTAATTTTTGCCTGTACTGGCAAAAGCATAAAGAAATCAGAATCCATATGGTAGCTGCTGGTTACTCAGAAATGAGCAATAATAGGATAAAAATCATTTGAAGCATGCCATTGAATGAGTAGAAACCCAATATTAGTATCCCTGGTAGATGGCATGATTTTAGGAACCCCTTCCTCCAAAGCTTTCTGTAACCTTTGAGATTTTGATGGGATTTATCTTCCCAGGCAGGAAAATAAGTTCCTTCTCAAGAACTGATTATGGAAATGTTCATCAGGATTCTCCCTTCACAACTGTGAAGCTCTAGGTTTGGAGGGGGAACCAGTGTCACCTAAGAAAGGGGTCTTCAAAACCCCATCCCTTTTAATCCCCTAAATTATGCACACCACCGTCCGGATGGCCATTTTGACAATGTGTCTATAAGGAACTGCTAATTGGACAGGTTTCCCCATTTTAAATTTTAAAAAATCATATTAAATTATCATTAATAATCAATTCTAAACCATTTGTATTAACTGGTGGGAATAAAATAAAAATTATCCCAAGAAGCACATAATTCCAACTTAACTTTTAGAGTTAAACCAGTTTGTTTGCTTTGTAGATTCTGCAAGATGGCTTCCCCACCATCATACACAGGAGCCCAGGTTATAAAAGAAGTGTCAAGTTGGAAGGAACTTGAGCTAGCATTAGAAAAAGAAAGATGAGTTTTAACTGCCAATAAATGTGAGAACTGGTATACCTTGATATGATTTTTTATAATTTGTCTTTGTAGGTAACCAAATAATAGCTAAAACTAGTTGTATTAGTCAACTCCTCATCACTGTGACCAAAATATCTAACATAAACAACTTAAAGGAGGAAGAGTTTATTTTCATTCATAATTTCATAAGTTTTAGTCCATGGTCCATTGCTTTGGGCCAGAGGCGAGGCAGAATATCATGGTGTGAGGAAGTGGCACAGGAAAGCTGCTCACCTTATGGCAGCTAGAAAGCAGAGGTGGGGGCAGAGTTGAAGAGAGAAAAGAGGAGGAGAGGAGACAAAGTGACCAGAAACAAGATAAACCCTTCTAGGGCATGCCCCCAGTGATCAACTTTGCTCCAACCAGGCACCACCTTCTACAGTTTCCACCACCTCCCCATGGTCCATTCAGCCATGATGGATTAACCCTTTGATGAGGCTGGTGCCCTCATGATCCAACCATTTCCCCAAAGCCCCACCTCTGAACCCTGCTTCCATGGGGAATAATCATTCAATATATAAGTCTTGGGAGACGCTTCATATCCAAACCATAACACTGGTTTTCTCATACACTTATAAACACCCTCAAACATATACATACATACACACACACACACACACCATCATCATCATAAATGCTTGTCTTTATATTTGGTACACTTCCATGGGAAAGGGTAAGAAACGAGAAAATGCTAGCTTCTATTTTATATAGGAGAAGTTATATCTTAGCTTGTGTTGTCTGCAGAGCAGAAACTGAGGCAAAAACTTTGTATTTATTTTAAAATATGGTTCCCAGGGAGCAAGAGTAAGGACCAGGGAGAAGGCAAAGCAATATAAAGGTGTTACTGAGTTGATCACTCCTATGAGCAACCATCGCTTGATCTACCAGGCTATTCCAAGGAGTATTATAAACTGTACTTCAGAAAGTATCTGTCCTGGGAACAAACTAGGGAAGCAGTTATCCATCTGCTTCTTTCATTGGTCAAGGATGGCTCATGTGGAGATTTATGCCCCTGAATTTCCAGAAATTGGATATCCATAATTATAGAGTTAAATCCAAGGCTGTGACATCAGAGAAGCCATAAGGTACAAAACTTGAGGCATATGTCCATGGCCTGAGTCCATAGCAAGTTTCAGTCTAACTGCACCTGCAATAAAGCTTATTAATGTCTGCAAGAACTAGTGGCCACAAGAGTACCTTGAATAAGAGGTGAGTCTGAGAAATTTTTGAAGTCATACACAAACTTGTCCAATATCAATAAAGAGATTTGCTTTCAAAGCAACTTTCAGAAGCACCTCCTTTGTTTAATATGCTGTACATGCGCCCACAAACAGTTTCCATCATCCCGGTGCTAACTTTATAAAAAGGAGTAGAAAGCTTCCTATGCCTTGTTTCTGCCACCAGAAAAAATTGTAGCAATTTTCTTCTAGCACAAACTTTCAGTATCTGAGAGTAAAGAAGACAGATGGCATATTCCTGAGGTATGATTTGATTGTTCGGTGAGGAGTTTAAAGACAGTATCTTAGGTTCAACAAATATAAGATCATACATGGCTAAAAATATCAGCATCAAACTAAGAGAAGAATTAAAAAGAACTGAAGTAATCATTATTTTTCATAAAAAGCAACTAAGAATCTCCAGATGAAACCATTCTCAAGGCTTAAAAAGCAAAAAGACTCCCTGGGATTTGGCTTAAAATGATTTGTGAACATCATATTAATGTGGATAGCCCATAAGAGAGGTAAAGAATCAGACAATGTACTCTATGTGAAAGCAGAGAATTTCTCTTAATAAGACAAAATACAACCAAGACAAAATAGAAGCCTCAATGTATAGACCAAAGAGGTAATAAAAAGAAAGTAAGGTTCTAGCATTTATTTATTTTATCCTTGCTAGTCTTAAAATGATTATATAAGTGAGACTCCAGAGGATATTAGGCTATGGTATTTGGGAAATAAGGCAGCTGATGAACCCAAAAGAAAGAATTATATTTCCCATAGGGTTTCCCTGGAAATTTGAAGTCAAATACTGAATTCAGTTGGCTACAGATGAATACTTTATAAATAGTGATCCACAGACTGGAAGGAGCTCTCCCAGTTGACTCATCAACTTGAATTAAGAGGGTCTATGCCAGGGTATCCTCACTCCCCAGTGGCCTTACCACACACTAGAAGCCACTAGATTCTCTGAGGGGGCCAGAAAATGTCAATAATGTCAGGCTAGTAGACAGAATTTCCAGGAAGAAAATACTTTATACATGCTAATGTAATTATCTTGAAAATGTTAACCTGAGTTTTTAAAAAATTCATTCTCTCCATTAATCATGTCCACCATTCATTCAGTCTAAGCCCTGAGGCTTAATGCCTGAAAAAAAGGAAGCAGGGACACCTAGAACAAAGATGTCTAGCAATGGTTAAAAAGAAGAGAGTGGGGGCTGGGGATGTGGCTCAAGCGGTAGCGCGCTCGCCTGGCATGCACCAGGTGCTGGGTTCGATCCTCAGCACCACATAAAAATAAAATAAAGATGTTGTGTCACCGAAAACTAAAAATAAATATTAACAAATTCTCTCTCTCTCTCTCTCTCTCTCTCTCTCTCTCTCTCTCTCTCTCTCTCTTTTAAAAAAAAAGGAAGGGAGTGACTTAGAGGAGATCCCCATCAGCAGAAATGGAGGCCATCCCCTAATGGATGGAGTGGGGAGGGATTGAGAAGGAAAGAATGTAAGAGAAAGGGTTTGGTTGATGGCATAGGAGCCCAGAACTCCCCCTTCTCTGATCCTCAGGTCAAACTGTGGGAATAGACAGTAAAAAGATGAAAATAAGATAGGACACAATGAAAAGGTGGTTCAGACAGACATATAGGTCAGTGGTGGGGAGCGGGGAGAAAAATCATGGCTGAGGGTCAAGGCTAGCAAGCGTGTGTGAGGTTGCCATGGAAAGGTAACTCCACAGAAGAGTTGGGACCACAGGGTGGGCATGCCAGGCAAGGATGGTGGATGGGACTTAGTCAAGACCTGAGACCTGAGGACCTAGAGGATCCTGGAGAGGGTTAGAGTTAGCAGCCGTCTTCTCCCAAAGTACTGCATTTGAAGTCCACAGGACATCCAGGGATCAGAAAGGATGTAAGGTCCCCTTCTCCCTTCTGCCACTAGGACAAATGATCTACCCTCTACACCTAGATACCACATTGACTGGTAAAGAAATCCCAAAAGCTACGTGTGGGGAGAGGTAGAGAGAGACTGTTACCATTGGTTGGCACATTTTAATTTCCCTCGTCAGCCTCCAACAAAGTGCAGACTTCGCAGCAAAATGAAATAAGTTTTAGAAAAACATAGCATAGTATCTGCACATCTGAGTAGGGTCATTCAGGGTGTTGTGTTATGCTGAGGTAATGAAATAACCTAAAATCTCCATAGCTTAATAAATCAGTTATTTCCTGCCCACAAAACATGTCCATTATACATTAGCAAGGGTATGGGTGAAGACTCTCTGCTCCACGTAGTCCTCACTCCAGCACCCAGACTATTGGAGGTTCTACTAAGCAGGTTTCTCTACTGGCAAAACATCTCAGGTCCTGATAGTAGAGGAAAAGGAATCAGAGCATTACACACGAGTAATTAAATACTTTGGTCTACATGTCAGGTCTGCCCACAGCCCACATTCCAGACTAGTTACGTGGTCCCATCCAGACAGAAGACATAGGGATAACGGTAACCTTGTATGAGCCAGGAAGAGAGGTGAAGAGGATATAGTGAACATTAGAATTCTCTACCCCATGAGGCATACGCTTACTCAACTCTATAAACTATTATCATTCTGTTTGAAAGCTTGGATTACTGAAATTTTGCATTATCTGTCAGAACACAAAATGTAAGTCCCTCACATAGACAGGCCATTGTTCCTAAACTTCTATCAGAAATGGTTTGGACTTCATCCCTAACCCAACCTCCCACTGCCATCTTATATCCATATCCTTGCTTCCATAAGATTACCCATTCCTAGGAAAACTAACTTCTCTATCCTTGGCTCCTTCACTTTTCCCTTGACCAAAACCTACTTCCCAGTGTTTGCCAAGTCAGCCTGGACCCACAATGCTCTCTTAGCTCCCACCATTCCCTGGTTGCCTATGCTTCTGCAGCCACCCATAGAGCCAAACCCCAACACTGTGGGAACTTGATAGTCACACGTTCTAAGGTTCTAATATTCAAAGGCTGATTTTTTAAAAGTTCATTAATAAAGTTTAACCTTAGCTGTGTTATATTTTGAAAATTGCAAAAATCTGGTCCATTCAGATTCTATTAAGAGGTGACATGAATATTACTATTTTATGACCCAGCACTCTTTATTTAAAAAAAAAAAAAAAAAAAAAACCTTTCCTTCTCCTTTGTGTCATATTGCTTAGGAGGGTTGATAGGGAGCCTAGAACTTCTGGTGAAACAAAGTCAGAAAACATCACCCTCATGTCTACTCCCTGTGATGGCTTAGATGGGAGGTGCTCCCCAAAAGTTCATGTGTGAGACAATGCAAGAAGACTTAGAGGTGAAATGATTGGGTTATGAGAGCCTTAACAAAATCAGTGAATTAATTCCCTGATGGGTTTAACTGAGTGGTAATTGAAGGCGGGTAGGGTATGGCTGGAGGAGGTGGATCTCTGGGGGCATTCCTTTGGGGCTTGTATTTTATATCTGGCCATAGCAATCATTCTCTCTGCTTCCTGATCATCATGTGAGCCACTTTCCTCTACCACTCTCTTCTGCCATGATGTTCTGCCCCACCTCAAGCCCTGAAGAATGGAGCCCACTGTCTATGAACTGGGACCTCTGAAACTGTGAGACCCATATAAACTTTTCCTCTTCTAAAATTGTTCTTGACAGGTCTTTTAGTCCCAGCAGCAAAAACAAACTGACTAAAACATCCCCATACACATATCCCCATAGAATTCCCATAAGGAATTTGAAATCATGTCAAATTTGGTCCATATATTTGAGTTCACTTTGTCTAGAGGTTCTAAATCTTCTTAATTTGTCCTCTAACCTGGATCTTGCCACCAATCATTTTTAAATATGAGTCCACGGTACTAACTCTATATGTGGAGAAAGATGCTCTTGATTCCCCATATCCAAACCCACAGAGGGGAAAGGGTATCACTTAGCCTGTGATCCTGTACATGTCTAGAGGGAAGCTGGTAGAAGTTAAGCATAAGGTGGGGTAGGGGAATTCACAGGTCTCTGGTCAGGTTTGGGGACAGCTTCATAGGAAAACTTCTCTCCCATGGGTGATGCCTGCAAACTTTCTGTAATTACCTTCAGTGATTATTTAAAACTCCACCATATGTCACTTCCCTGAGCCTTTTTGAGAAGCTCGTCATCCAATAGCACTCTGTACAAGTGCTGTCCTAATGAGACAGTGATCCTAAGATACAGACGGATCTTTTGCCAGAATAATATTTCCATGGTCTGCAGAGTAGAAAACAAAAAAAGAAAAAGAAAAAGGTGGTAGGGGGGACATTTCTAAAATCAGTGATGATTACCCTTTATCTCTTCCCAGATTTTTTTATCATTTATCTCCTCTCACTTCCTACGCCAAATACTCCACAAATCTAATACCTTATGCTCCTTATAGTTACTAAATCTTTAGCAGATTTTTCCAATGATGGCCACACCATTTTATATATGCCATCCCACATGCTGCCCTGAGAATGTGGTTGACCCTCCTGCCACTGAAATATGGCACTTATATTCCCTCCACTGAATCTGGGTGAGTTTGAGACTGTCCCTGCCAATGCAGTATAACCAAAGTGATCAGTGAGACTTCTGAGGTTAGATCACACAAAGGGTACAATATCCACCTGGCTTTCTCTTTCAGGACAGTTGTCCTTGGAACCCAGCTACCATGCTGCAAGTGAGCCCAAACTAGCCCACATAGAAAGACTACATAGAAAAGCCCCTACAGAGAGCAACTGTGGCCCCAATTGGTTGCCTAGAAGCACCCACACTAGTTGAGTGACAAACCATTTAGAGTGAGTGATGAACCATTTACATGATTCCTACTCCCAACATTCTTGTCTTCTATCTGATGCCCCAGACATCATGAAGGGGGAAAAAAAAAGCCATACCTGCTGTGTCTAACCCAATTCACTCTCCACAGGATTCGAGAGCATAATAAACGTCCATTGTATTCCACTAAATTTTAGGGTGATTTGTTAGGCACCCATAATAATGGTAATACAATATTTCCAAGCATGTTATCCCTTACTTTATATTTATATAACTCACAAATGTGACTTTTTCAAGCAACCTGAAGATTATATGATTGCATCTAAGGCAATGGGGGGCGTGGATCATTTCTGTCTGCTCACGTTTCAACAAAGTAGAATTTTGTCTCTGATTGTGAAATGAAGGCAGTTCTCAAGGTCACAATTAAAACAAAGCAGTTGGGGTGTTTCTTATCTCTACTTCTCACAGGAGAGCAGAACTTCTTTGAAATAAAACTCTGTTCCTCACATTGACAAAGTCCTAGAACTCACAAAAGGTGCATTTGTTTTTATGTCTCCTTGGCTTCCTCTTAACTTCTAAAGGGCTGAAAGGAACAGAGAACAGTTTCAAAAAGAGGCCAGTTGTAACTTCAGTACCCACTAACCTGTGAGGGGTCCAGAGCAAGTGACCTGCAGGGCTGGTTTTCATCCTAAGATAAAGCCAGCAAGAGCCTCTTTAGCAAAGAAAAAGGGGGGGGGGGGTAGAAAGAGTGAGCTAGAAATGTCATGGAAATGCTAAATAGTAATGAGAAGAAGAGCTCTCCATAGCCTTTCTGTAATAATGAGGCAGTATGAAAATGGAATTTAACTTCCATTTCATCAATTCCAGGGGCTCTCCCTGGGCTCCCCTCTTCTGTCTTCACAACTGGGTGTTCTCATCTAGCCTTTGTTTTAAAATTGTCCTCTTTCTTGACAACTCCTATATTTGCATCTTTAGCTCATACCTGTCCCTAAACTTCAGACTCATACCCCTCTGTCTACCCAACATCCCCACTTGATGTCCTACAGGCATCTCAAACTCAGCTTGCCTAAAAGTGAACTCCTAAAGTTGCTTTCCCAACCCTAGTCTTCTCCCTGCCTTCTCTGTTTCAGGTGATGGTGATTCTATCCTTCCACTGGCTCAGGGGAAAACCCCTGACATCTTCCTGACTTCTCTTTCACAAACCACAACCCATCCATCAGCAAATCCTACAACTCTAGCCCCAAATCATATGCAAAACCCAACCTCTTCTCATAACCTGCACCACTACTGACCCCATCAAGCCAACGTCACCTCTTTCCCTAGATGGCTGCAACAGCCTCCTTCTGGCCTCTTTCCACCCTTGCTCATTTATGGTCTGTGCTCATGCTGAAAGTCACAATAATCCCTTAAGAACGCGAGACAATCATCTTAAATATTTACCTATATAAAGCAGTTTATAAAACTTAAAAAAAAAAAAAAAGAACACGAGACAGACCATGTTGCTTTCTCTGCTCAGAATCCTCTACTGGCTTTGCAACACACACATACAATAAAAGCCAAAAATCCCTAAAATGGTAAATAAGGCCCTCCCTGATGTGACTCCTCTCTATCCTGCTCCCCTAGTTTCCTGACTGTTCTGGAAGATACCAAGCACCCTGCCGCCCTGACGCTTTTGAACATGCTCTTCTCTCTGCCTGGAACCACTCCCTTGTCCTGTCCCATATCTGTGTTTCCTTCCTCACCTCCTTCATCTTATCAATTCCCCAAATAAATATGGTGGTAAATCCTTCACCCTATAAGGTTCCTCTTCTTCGTTTTATTTTTTCTCCAAAGGACTTATTGCCACCACCGATAAATAAATAAGTAAATGAACTTACTGTCCAGATTCCCTATCTGGAATATAAGTTCCATTTTGGTCGGGATTATTTTTCTTGTCCTATTTTACATGTTGATGAATTTCCAGGGCCCAGAATAACTTCTGGCACAGTTACTTAAATGGCCAGAATAGCATACACCTGTTCATGAATGAATGAACTCACAAAGGAGCCATTGGACCATGGTTCTTTCACAGCCAAGTACCACCTGAACATGAGGCAGAAGACACATGGAGAATTTTGGTGAATAGGCACATCTGTTAGCCCAGCTCCCCCAATTGTGCTGGAAACTCCTGGCTGCAAAGCAATGACAGAAAGACCTGAAGGTCTTGGGTCTCCCTCATCTCCACCTCAGGGCACACAGCATTGCCCAGTAGAGGTGCAAACTTTCATGCCAGAAGTCTTATTTTCAAGTCCACATCCAGTGTCAATTTCCTTATCTATGAAATAATGTCAGCTATTTTTCATGAGAGACACAATAAAGACTGACTTTCTAACATACAAAAACAAGAGGTAAAATGTTTAAGTTGTGATTTTTCAGGAGAACAACCCTTGGTTTGAGCCTTCTTGACAATTGACAGAGTCAGGTATTCATTACAATTAATGGATATGTGATTGGTCACAAAAAATGCCAAAATGACAGGTTGGTAACTACTGCAAAACTTAGAGACCTAAAAAAGGGAGGGCATTGATCATTTTTTAGTGCCCACAGAGGGTTGTTACTTTACATGCATTATTTTATTTTATCCTAATGAAACTTTTTGTGAGGTAAATAATACAACAGTCATTTTAAAGTGATGAATGAGGGCCAGAGAGTTTTAAAAACTTGCTAAAATATACAATGTCTTGTGACTAGAAATTAGAAAACCATTTCCCAAACACCAAGCCATTTTCTTAGACTTTTTAAATTAACCTCTCTACCCATGATTTTTTCAATGTTTTAAAGATAAGTTTTCCTTATAAAATGTGGATGGAAGGGACATTGCAGTAAAAAATGAAACATTAAATTAAAATTCATAGAAAAATGACAACAGCCTGATTCAAACAATATATGTGGTGTGATTATATTTATATGCAATTCTTGAACAGGCAAAACAAAAACCAGCTATAGTGATAAAATCACAATAGTGATAGTCTTGTTTTGGGGAACAAGGGTGGGTTGAGAAGGGGCAAAGAAGTCTTACTAAAAAAATAGAAATCTACATCTTGAGAGAAAGTGACATCATGTATGCATTTGTTAAAATTCATCCAACTATATACTGAAAATCTGCATTTCACACTACATTAGTGATTACTTTCTATGCATTATTTTATTTTGTCCTATAACAAAAATTTTGTCAGGTAAATACTAAAACAGTCATTCATTTTAAAGTGATGAGTGAGGGTCAGGGAGTTTGTGATATGAACATTTCCATTTTAAATGTTTAAAGTCATAATCTGTAAGGCCGATAGGCCTATAATCCCAGTCACTTGGGAGGCTAAAGCAGGAAGATCCCAAGTTCAAGACCAGTCTTGTCAATTTAGCAAGATCTTGTCTCAAAATTAAAAATTAAAAGGGCTGGGGATGTGGCTCAGTGATAGACCACACCCTGGGTTCAATCCCCAGTACCGCACATACATAAAAATGTTTAAAGTCACAGGGAAAAGTGAATTTTAGTCTCAAACTGAAATATAAAAGCACTGTTTTGAGGGTTTTTACTAAACCTCAGAAAAATCCGATGATGTAGGTTTGGAAGTCAAACTCATCTTTGAGATGAAGAAGCTACAGGAAACAATGCTAAGTAACTTTGGGGTCCACACAACCTGGCTTTGAATCCCAGCCATGTGAGTAACTGCGCCTCTGCAGCTGTCTCCGAAGAGAGCTTGGGGTGGTGACAAGGAGGAAAGGGAAGATTTGGGTTCATTTGTTCCAAATATATACCCGGTTTTTAGCCTCAGGATCATGTGGATAAAGAGATAATGTGAATGCTAAGTAGTCAGTCCACACTTTATTCAAAAGGATGCTTTAGTAGGATATTACAAGACAGAAAATAATCTAGGGAACCACAGGGATAGGAAAAAAATAATGAGGTTTTGCTCTTCTATGACATAATGCACTTTATTCTGTTTATTCATATTTTCCTTAATATTAAAAAAAACATTTAATCACATCTTCATTGGAATAAATGAAGTAAATATATGGCATAAATGAAGTAAACCCATGGCTTTGAATTGTTACAAAGGGTGAACTTCACATGGAGTAGGCAACATAACCTGGATTAAGATGTTTCAAATGAACCCCATTTAAAACTACTGTGGGAGCTTTTCTCACATTGTATCGTGGGGCCTGATTTTAATGCACCTCCCTATACACCGTAGCTTTTATTTATGGTGGGAGAAGAAGGGAGAATAAAAATGTCACAGAATGGTGAGGAGCCTTATGGGGCATTATTTCCCGATAGTCCCTCATTCTGATGATTGAATGCTCTACATCTTCCTTAGTGAGGCAAAAAGCTAAGCAATTTAAATTCACACAACCATGCGGAACTTAGCAGACTTAGCTTGCAGTGAGATACAAAATGGAACTCATATGGATCAGACAAGATATTAACTGCTATAAGGAAACAATAGGATATAAATAATAGAATTTTGCTTACCATACAGGCCTCTAACTATAACAGATAAATACTGCCTTTATATATTTTTTTTGAATGGGTCATTAAGCTGAAAGGCCTTTAAAGAGAAAAAGCATTTTTGGGGGGCAAAAGAAACATAAGTAAATGTTGTGTGATATAAATAATGATAATACCTAAGAATGTAATTGGTGCACAGAAGCCAAATCTTCTGCAAAAAAAAAAAAAAAAAAAAAAATTTAACTAGAATGCTGAGACACCCAAGTCTTCCAGAAGGCCTTAGAACAGGGCTGTCCATCAGAGCTTTCTGCAATGATGGAAGTGTTCTATGTCAGCTCTGTCCAACATAGTAGCCACTAACCACATGTGTGACTAACTGAGCACTTGGAATGGGACTAGTGTGATTGAAGGACTGAATTTTAAACTTTATTTAATTTTAATTCATTTTAATTTAAATAACTGCATAGGACTAATGACTATTGTATTAGATGGTGCAGCCTTAGAATGGTTGCCAAGAAATAAACATTCAAAACTGACCTCATCTTCAAAGAAACCCTGGATGTCTCTGTCATTTCCCAAATGGACTTTTGAGCATGAGACTTATGTCTATATGGTTTAAAGATTCCTATTTCTTATAGACACCTGCTGTTCCCAGGGGGGGACTTAAAGCCATGTCAGATGTGATTTGTTCCACAGTAATGAAATGGATTGTGACATTTGGAAACACTCTCACTCCTTCCTCTGACCCAAGAGATTCCCAGAGCATGGCCTTACACATAGTTGATACAGACCTTTATCTGATTCTTAGATTCTAAACCACAGAAATAACAAGGTTTCCTGGTGGGTTTCTTGAGTAGAAAATAAAATAGGTTTGACAGGCTGGGCTCCCTTTGGCAAGAGCTTGCTGCTCTTACTAACAGATTTCTCCAATGTGGGCAGCCTCTCTCCATGCTTAAGTGTCCTAGCTTTATAATCCTCTATAATCTGTCTACCCTCTCCTGAATAAATTTAGAAACCACCTTTGGAATCTGTACAATGAAATTCACTTCAGTCCATCAAAGTATTGACCTTTGGTTTATGAATAAGGTCATACATTTAGCTAGAAAAGGAATGCAGATTTCACTTAGTTGACTGGTGATAACTGCCTGGAGCAGTTATTAATAATAAATTAATAATGTCCTGAGATGACTTGAAGTACATTTTGGCTTAGTGGAAAACCATGTTGTAATAATTTAGTAATGTGCTCCTCGAGCTCACGAATGGGGACTTGTGGCTTCAGTGCAGTGTATATGCCAATGCTACCCAAGGATAAACAATCGAGGCAACACAAGGTTAAACAACTGAGTAAAACATAATACAAACACATTTGCACTTAAATATCCTACAAGGGAGCATGATAGCTACAATAGGAGCATAGAGATGATAGAATCAATTGCAACTGTAAATGTTGTGGATGGTACCATAGAAGAGGTGGCATTTAAGCAGGTCTTCAAAAATGAGTGAACTGGAGAGCAAACAGGGAGGACAAAGGTTTTACCACCAATGCTACAATGACAAACGCAGAAGGAAGGACATGAAAAGATGATACTTGCTGAGTGTATTTAAGGGAAGAATGAATTTTGGGGCTCTGTTTTATCTTTAGAACGCTGCAAGGGGTCCGCAAGGGGCATTGCTGGCCAGTTTCTGAGTGGTAACTATTTACATCTGGAGCAGGTGGGCAAAGCATGTTTCCTCCATATTGCAGAATAAAGCCCTGCTTTCTGGTGGGGGGGAGGGGGGTGGGGCACGGGGGTGCAGGGGAAGACACTTGGAGCAAATTGGGTATTCAAAGCATTTGGGTGCCATGTTTTGGAATCTGTTTTGTAGCAATAGGTAGCCAGCAAAAAAAAAAAAAAAAAAATTGAGCAAAGTAGTAATAAAATTAGATCTCTATTTCTGGTAGATAATTTTGATCACCATGAGTAGGATAAGTAAGTGAAACAAGATGTCAAATGTAACAGGTTGTTCTATTATTTGTAATGTGAATTTTACAAGTTCCCCAAATTGAATTGGGAGGCCTTATGATTGCCATTGCTATTGGTTGCTATCCCAACAACCATTTTCTCTACATTAGTTTTTAAAATATTGATATTGTTCAGGCAGCAAAATGAACAAGGAAGTCGGGCCTTTTCCCTTACCTCACTAGTTGATTCATTATTTGCCCATAAAATTCACTGCCTTTCATTATGATTTATTTGGGTATGTCCCAGTTCTGGCCAAAGAAATATGAAGTCTGTTGGAAAATTTTGGGGTATTTTAAGTGTTTTTCCCCCAAATAAAAACATATATGGCCTATCCCCAGCACTGAAGGAAAAAAAAATCATATATTCATATGGCACATATATTATTACCCAGAAAATAGCAATGTGAAGATGGTTAGCCTGGAGTAGAGGCAGCTATCCTACAAACATGAGATGACAAAAAAAGATTGGGAAAAAAAATACAGAAATGGTAGAGGGGGGAAAAAGAGCAAAAATATAGGTCCTTGACAGAGTATGGTGGCACATACTATAATCCCAGCAACTCAGGATGCTGAGGCAGGAGGATCTCAAGTTCAAGGCCAGTCTCAGCAACTTAGTGAGGCCCTCAGCAATTTAGCAAGACCTGTCTCAAAATAAAAAATTAAAAGGACTGGGGATGTAGCTCAGTGGTAGAGCATCCCTGGGTAAAATTCCTGTTATAAAATATCTCCTTAATAACATAGTAACTTATGAGGTTACTATTGTATGACATGATTAAATGTTTGTAAAGATTAAGCTGTTGCCATGTTACATTAATGTTACAGCAATGTTGCAACAATGTTGCAATGTTCTAAGCTTTCTAAGTGAAATGTTTCACATACACATATGTATTCTCTGGAATAAATGTTTGTGAATATGTATATAAAGTATATATGTACAGAGGCTGGAGTTGTAGCTCAGTGGTAAAGTGCACTGGGTTCGATTCCCAGCACTACATATAAATAAGGAAATTTTTTTAAAAAGGCCCATCAAAACTAAAAAAAAATTTTTTTAAATATATATGTACATGTGTGTATGTATACACAGAGAGAAAGATTCAAAACATTCTGCAAGGAGAGTTATTGGATTTATCTTCCTACAATAAAAAGGTATTAAACTAGAAAAAACTTACGAGGCAACAGTTTTCAGACATTTGTCACATGCAGCGCAAGATCATAATCCTCAAGAGAAAGTGAACACCTGGCGTTGACCCATATTTACTATGGCTCTTTGCTTGGTAGCATTTTCCTGACCACAAGGCAAAGACATGAAATATGAACAGAGGCAGTATCTTCTTACGCTGGGAAGACACAAACCAGATTTTAGGGTTGCTGAGGGAGCTGGATTTGCAGGGCAGGCCATCAGAGAGGATAAAATGGCCTGGTTGTGAAGAAGGTGGGCAAAAGTCTGTGGGGGTCTCCCCTGGGGTGTTAACTGAAAACCAGGGTACACGTGCTCAGGAAAAGAGCCCAGGAGGTGCAACAGCGGGCTACTGCATGGCTGTGGTTGGAGGCAGACAGTTAAGGTTATGCAATGTTGCCAAACAGAGTAGCAGCTCAGCTGGAATGGAGAGATTTCAGGGAGCTCATCAAAATCCCTGATAATTTAGGAGTAAGTGCCATATGCTTGAGTAAGGGCCTTTGCCTAGAGTAAGAGCCGAACAAGAGTGTGCATGTCCTTAGCTCATTGAACTGTACCCTTAAAAATGGTTAAAATGGTAAATGTTATGCTATCTATCTTTTACCACAAAGAAAAAATACCATTTATAGTAGCACTAAAACATGTGTATGTATGTATATATGTGAGTGTGTGTACTATATATATATATGTGTGTGTGTGTGTGTATGTGTGTGTGTGTGTGTATATATATATATATACACACACAGATAATACATCTATAAATTTTAGATAGAAATGTATCGAAGACATTTATATCAAAATCTATAAAATTTTGCTAAAATTGAAAAAGACCTAAATAAATGGAGGAATAAACAAAATAAAACAATGCTGAAGACTTATCCTGCCTGATTTCAAAACTTATTATAAGGGTAATCCAGACAATGTGGTATTAGTGGGTAAAGAACTAGATTAATGAAACAGACAGAGAAGTCCAGAAATAGAACACATATTTATATTTAATTGATTTTGGGCCAAGGAGCCAAGGTAATTCAAAGTGGTATAACTGAATAAGTATATGGACAAATAATTGACAGTAGATGAATTCTAAACCCAAATGCAACCACTTCTGGGAGACCACATCTGGTCTGAGGTTGGGCCCAAGAACTTGAATTTTGAAAAAGTTTCTCAGGTAATGTCCAGGCTGCTGGTCTAAGGAGTATAATACATTTATCTTTATTTTTTAATAGCATAGTGTAAGAAAAAAAATGTCATTTTTATCACTCAAATCTTCCTCTAAATAATTATAAAGTAGTAAAAGAAGCTTCTAGAATAAATTAAAACTATTAATAGTTTAGGATTAAGAACAAGCAATTTAGCAGCTATGAAAAAGCATGTTTAAATGATGTTAAATTTAGAACTCCTAGGACCCTTTTTGGGAGAAGTTTAACTAGAATACTATACAACAAGAGAATTTACTGTGGCATGCCCTAACCACAGTAAAAAATAATAATGCATGTATATGTACTCTTGCTTATGTGCCCAACATGAAGATAAAACAGTCAAAATATAGTTCAAACTGGTGGTCCATTCTTGCCACATTGTTCCTCATAAAGAAATGTCATTGTTGCTTCTCTGGGTTAGAAAAAAGCTTTCTGTATGGAGATTATCCTATTATTCTTTTACAATTTTTGTTTTGTTTTGTTTTGTTTTGTTGCTGTTACAATTGCTCTTAGTGGTTTTTGTTCTTGTTTTTTCCTGCCTTCTTTTTAAGTTGTATCCCTGAACTTTGCACTCATATGCCTTTTAGAGTAGCAAATGGGCTTCAAACCAATAGGGTAGCACCAAGGAATTTTAGAATTCTATAAAGGGAAACTTCCATATGATTGATCTTACAGGGAAACAGAAAGCGCAAGGGTAGAAGCGGGGCAGAGACATTAGGCATCACTAAGTTCAAACTCTGATCCTAAGAATGTTTTGTTGTTATTGTTGTTGTTTGTTTGTTTTGTTGTTACCAGGGATTGAACCTAGGGGGTACTTAACCACCAAGCCACATCTCCAGACCTTTTTATTTATTTATCTTTAATTTTGAGACATAGTAAGTTGCTTAGGGCCTTGCTAAGTTGCAGAGGTTGACTTTGAACCTGTGACCCCTGTGCCTCAGCCTCCAGGGCTGCTGGGATGACAGGCATGAGCAACCATGACCAGCTAACTAAGAATGATTTCTGGGGCACTTTCTTCAACTGCTTTATGTCTCAGCGTCTTCATCTGTAAGATAAGCTTTATGAAAATTAAATGAAACAATATGTAGGAAGTACTCAGCCCATGGCCTGAGCCCACTGTGAGTAACTATTATAAGTATAGCCAGGATAATACATTAAAACATATAAATGTGCATTTCTTTGTATTTTCATATGAAGTATCTCCTTAGCCAATATAGAACATTAATCTGGGGGAGGGTAGATAGAGAGAGATGTAGTGGGAAGGGAAAATAATTAGAAGCATTGTTGCAGGAACATGAAGAAATATGCTTTATTCAGCTTTTTCATTGCTGTGCTAAAAGACCTGATAAGAACAACTTGGAGGAGGAAAAGTTTGTTTTGGCTCAAGGTTTCAGAGGTTCAGTCCACAGCTGGCCAACTCCATGGCTTTGGGCCTGAGGAAAGGCAGAGCATCATGGTAGAAGAATGTGTTGCAGGGAAGTAACTCAGAACATGACAACCAGGAAGCAGAGAGGATGCTCCGCTCACCAGGGACAGAATATAAACCCCCAAAGGCATGCCCCTAGTGACCTACTTCCTCTAGACAAACCCTACCTGCCTACTGTCACCACCCAGATAACCCATTCCACTGAGGCCATCCAACAATAAGGTTATATCTCGTGATCTAATCATTTCACCTCTCAACGTTCTTCACTGTCGCACACATGAGCTTTCAGGGGACAACTCACACCTAAACCGTAACAAAAGCAATTAATATTCAGATTCTGGCAGCTAAATTAGAATGTTTTTGAGCATGCACAGGAACTAAATCTTGAAAATAAGCTTATTTTTTTAAAGAAAGGGTTTTTTTTTAATGTAAACATATTTATTACATGTATTTGTCACCAAGAAATCACAAAGAGCAAATCCACATTTATATATTGGCTCAATCAACAAGAATTTAGTAATGGCTTGCTATTTCAGGCAGTAATGCCCAAGTCAGAAAATGTCCTTGCTCTCATGAAATATCATGTAGAAAATTCATAGAGTATGCACAAGTCTTAAGTGCATACCTCAATAACTTATTTTAGTGCTAGGGATTGAAGCCAGGGATGTTCTACCACTGAGCTATATCATTCTGCCCTTTTAATTTTATTTTTTATGTCCATCTAGAATTTTTATTGGAATAATGTATGAAATATGCAGTATCTAAGGTCTCTAGATTTTCCAATAATTATCCAGTTGCCCCAGGACCAGTTATTGAACACTAATATGCTTATATTATTACCTGCAAAACTATTCTAAAAATAGGGTGTCTTTTGGACTTTCTATTATATTCTGTCTGTCAAATTCTGTATTACTGCTATGCTATTTTATTTTTTATGATCCAACCCTTGATATTTCTCTTTATATTGGTTCTTTTTAATTATTATTTTTTTTTAATTTTTTATTGTTGGTTGTTCAAAACATTACAAATTTCTTGACATATCATATTCCACACTTTGATTCAAGTGGGTTATGAACTCCCACCTTCACCCCATACACAGATTGCAGAATCACATCAGTTACACATCCATTGATTTACATATTGCCATACTAGTGTCTGTTGTGCTCCGCTGCCTTTCCCATCCTCCACCATCCCCCCTCCCCACCTCTCCCCTCCCATCCCCTCCTCTCTCTCTACCCCCTCCACTGTATAACCCTGAGGGTCTCCTTCCATTTCCAAGCAATTTCCCTTCTCTCTCCCTTTCCCTCCCACCTCTCATCCCTGTTTAATGTTAATCTTCTTCTCATGCTCTTCGTCCCTACTCTGTTCTTAGTTACTCTCCTTATATCAAAGAAGACATTTGGCATTTGTTTTTTAGGGATTGGCTAGCTTCACTTAGCATAATCTGCTCTAATGCCATCCATTTCCCTGCAAATTCTATGATTTTGTCATTTTTTAATGCAGAGTAATACTCCATTGTGTATAAATGCCACATTTTTTTATCCATTCGTCTATTGAAGGGCATCTAGGTTGGTTCCACAGTCTTGCTATTGTGAATTGTGCTGCTATGAATATCGATGTAGCAGTGTCCCTGTAGCATGCTCTTTTTAGGTCTTTAGGGAATAGACCGAGAAGGGGAATAGCTGGGTCAAATGGTGGCTCCATTCCCAGCTTTCCAAGAAATCTCCATACTGCTTTCCAAATTGGCTGCACCAATTTGCAGTCGCACCAGCAATGTACAAGTGTACCCTTTTCCCCACATCCTCACCAGCACTTCTTGTTGTTTGACTTCCTAATGGCTGCCAATCTAACTGGAGTGAGATGGTATCTTAGGGTGGTTTTGATTTGCATTTCTCTGACAGCTAGAGATGGTGAGCATTTTTTCATGTACTTGTTGATTGACTGTATGTCCTCCTCTGAGAAGTGTCTGTTCAGGTCCTTGGCCCATTTGTTGATTGGGTTGTTTGTTCTCTTATTGTCTAATTTTTTGAGTTCTTTGTATACTCTGGATATTAGGGCTCTATCTGAAGTGTGAGGAGTAAAGATTTTTTCCTAGGATGTAGGCTCCCTATTTACCTCTCTTATTGTTTCTTTTGCTGAGAAAAAACTTTTTAGTTTGAGTAAGTCCCATTTGTTGATTCTAGTTATTAACTTTTGTGCTATGGGTGTCCTATTGAGGAATTTGGAGCCCGACCCCACCGAATGCAGATCGTAGCCAACTTTTTCTTCTATCAGACGGCGTGTCTCTGATTTGATATCAAGCTCCTTGATCCATTTTGAATTCACTTTTGTGCATGGCGAGAGAAAGGGATTCAGTTTCATTTTGTTGCATATGGATTTCCAGTTTTCCCAGCACCATTTGTTGAAGATGCTATCCTTCCTCCATTGCATGCTTTTAGCCCCTTTATCAAATATAAGATAGTTGTAATTTTGTGGATTGGTTTCTGTGTCCTCTATTCTGTACCATTGGTCCACCCGCCTGTTTTGGTACCAGTACCATGCTGTTTTTGTTACTATTGCTCTGTAGTATAGTTTGAAGTCTGGTATCGCTATACCACCTGATTCACACTTCCTGCTTAGCATTGTTTTTGCTATTCTGGGTCTTTTATTTTTCCATATGAATTTCATGATTGCTTTCTCTATTTCTACAAGAAATGCCGTTGGGATTTTGATTGGCATTGCATTAAACCTATAGAGAACTTTTGGTAATATCGCCATTTTGATGATGTTGGTTCTGCCTATCCATGAACAGGGTATATTTTTCCATCTTCTAAGATCTTCTTCTATTTCTCTCTTTAGGGTTCTGTAGTTTTCACTGTATAATTCTTTCACCTCTTTTGTTAGGTTGATTCCCAAGTATTTTATTTTTTTTGAAGATATTGTGAATGGAGTGGTTGTCCTCATTTCCATTTCAGAGGATTTGTCGCTGATATACAGGAATGCCTTTGATTTATGCGTGTTGATTTTATATCCTGCCACTTTGCTGAATTCATTTATTAGCTCTAATAGTTTCTTTGTAGAGCCTTTTGGGTCTGCTAGGTATAAAATCATATCATCTGCAAATAGTGATAATTTAAGTTCTTCTTTTCCTATTTTTATGCCTTTAATTTCTTTCGTCTGTCTAATTGCTCTGGCCAGTGTTTCGAGAACTATGTTGAACAGAAGTGGAGAGAGAGGGCATCCCTGTCTTGTTCCAGATTTTAGGGGGAATGCCTTCAGTTTTTCTCCATTCAGAATGATGCTAGCCTGAGGCTTAGCATAGATTGCTTTTACAATATTGAGGTATGTTCCTGTTATCCCTAGTTTTTCTAGAGTTTTGAACATAAAGGGATGCTGTACTTTGTCGAATGCTTTTTCCGCATCTATTGAGATGATCATATGGTTCTTATTTTTAAGTCTATTGATGTGGTGAATAACATTTATTGATTTCCGTATATTGAACCAGCCTTGCATCCCAGGGATGAATCCTACTTGATCATGGTGCACAATTTTTTTGATATGTTTTTGTATCCGATTCGCCAGAATTTTATTGAGGATTTTTGCATCTAGGTTCATTAGAGATATTGGTCTGTAGTTTTCTTTCTTTGAAGTGTCTTTGTCTGGTTTAGGTATCAGGGTGATATTGGCCTCATAGAATGAATTTGGAAGTTCTCCCTCTTTTTCTATTTCCTGAAGTAGCTTGAAAAGTATTGGTATTAGTTCTTCTTTAAAGGTTTTGTAAAACTCTGCTGTATACCCATCCGGTCCTGGGCTTTTCTTAGTTGGTAGTCTTTTTATGGTTTCTTCTATTTCCTCAATTGATATTGGTCTGTTTAGGTTGTCTATATCCTCCTGACTCAATCTGGGCAGATCATATGACTTAAGAAATTTATCTATGCCTTCACTATCTTCTAATTTATTGGAGTATAAGGATTCAAAATAGTTTTTGATTATCTTCTGTATTTCTGAAGTGTCTTTTGTGATATTGCCTTTTTCATCCCGTATGCTAGTAATTTGAGTTCTCTCTCTTCTTCTCTTCGCTAGCATGGCTAAGGGTCTGTCGATTTTGTTTATTTTTTCAAAGAACCAACTTTTAGTTTTTTCAATTTTTTCAATTGTTTCTTTTGTTTCGATTTCATTAATTTCAGCTCTGATTTTCATTATTTCTTGCCTTCTACTTCTTTTGCTGTTGTTTTGCTCTTCTTTTTCAAGGATTTTGAAATGGAGTGTGAGATCATTTATTTGTTGGTTTTTTCTTTTTTTAAGGAATGAACTCCAAGCAATGAATTTTCCTCTTAGAACTGCTTTCAATGTGTCCCATAGATTCTGATATGTTGTGTCTGTGTTTTCATTTATCTCTAAGAATTTTTTAATTTCCTCCTTGATGTCTTCTATAACCCATTGATCATTCAGTAACCTATTGTTCATTCTCCAAGTGATGTATGCTTTTTCCTTCCTTCTTTTATCGTTGATTTTCAGTTTCATTCCATTATGATCAGATAAGATGCATGGTATTATCTCTACTCCTTTATACTGTCTAAGAGTTGCCCTGTGACATAATACATGATCTATTTTTGAGAAGGATCCATGTGCTGCTGAGAAAAAAGTGTAACTGCTTGATGTTGGGTGGTATATTCTATATATGTCAATTAAGTCTAGGTTATTAATTGTGTTATTGAGTTCTATAGTTTCCTTATTCAACTTTTGTTTGGAAGATCTGTCCAGTGGCGAGAGAGGTGTGTTGAAGTCTCCCATGATTATTGTATGGTGGTCTATTAGACTCTTGAACTTGAGAAGAGTTTGTTTGACGAACATAGCTGCACCATTGTTTGGGGCATAAATATTTATGATTGTTATGTCTTGTTGGTGTATGGTTCCCTTAAGCAGTATGTAGTGTCCCTCTTTATCCCTTTTGATTAACTTTGGCTTGAAATCTATTTTATTTGATATGAGTATGGACACTCCTGCTTGTTTCCGAAGTCCATATGAGTGATATGATTTTTCCCAACCTTTCACCTTCGGCCTATGTATGTCTTTTCCTATCAAATGCATCTCCTGTAGGCAGCATATTATTGGGTCTTGTTTTGTGATCCATTCTACTAGCCTGTGTCTCTTAATTGGTGAGTTTAAGCCATTAACATTTAGGGTTATTATTGAGATATGGGTTGTTCTTCCAGCCATATTTGTTTATTTCTGTTACTAAACATGGTTTGTTTTCCTCTTTGATTATTCCCCCCCCCTTTACTGTCCTACCTCCCACTGTTGGTTTTCATTGTTATTTTCCATTTCCTCTTCCTGTAATGTTTTGCCGAGGATGTTTTGAAGAGATGGTTTTCTAGCTGCAAATTCTTTTAACTTTTGTTTATCGTGGAAGGTTTTAATTTCATCTTCCATCCTGAAGCTTAATTTCGCTGGATACACAATTCTTGGTTGGAACCCATTTTCTTTCAGTGTTTGAAATATGTTATTCCAGGATCTTCTAGCTTTCAGAGTCTGTGTTGAAAGATCAGCTGTTATCCTGATTGGCTTACCCCTAAATGTAATCTGCTTCCTTTCTCTTGTAGCTTTTAAAATTCTCTCCTTATTCTGTATGTTGGGCATCTTCATTATAATGTGTCTAGGTGTGGATCTCTTATGATTTTGCACATTCGGCGTCCTGTAGGCTTCTAGGATTTGGGATTCTGTCTCATTCTTCAAGTCTGGGAAGTTTTCTCGTATTATTTCATTGAATAGACTGCTCATTCCTTTGGTTTGGAGCTCTGTACCTTCCTGTATCCCAATGACTCTTAAGTTTGGTCTCTTAATGTTATCCCATATTTCTTGGATGTTCTGCTCATGGTTTCTTAACAGTCTTGCTGAGCTGTCTATGTTCTTTTCAAGTTGAAATACTTTGTCTTCATTGTCTGATGTTCTATCTTCTAAGTGTTCTACTCTGCTGGTAGTATTCTCCATTGAGTTTTTAAGTTGGTTTATTGCTTCCTGCATTTCTAGGATTTCTGTTTGTTTGTTTTTTATAACCTCTATCTCCCTGTAAAGTTGATCCTTTGCTTCCTGGATTTGTTTGCATAATTCATTGTCGAAGTGATCTTTCATTGTCTGATTTTGCTGTCTAATGTCTTCCTTGATACTCCAGATCATCTGAAGCATGTATATCCTGAATTCTTTATCTGACATTCCATCTGCTGCAGCTGTTACCTCTTCTAAAGTTGCGTTGACCTGCATTGCTTGTGGTCCTTTCTTTCCTTGTCTTTTCATACTGCTTGCGTTTCTTTCCTGCAGGCGTGGGCGGCGGCTCTGCTCTCTCCTTATTCCAATTGGGGTGTCGTGACTACCACGCCGGCAGGTCACTGGGCCTGTTCTGGGCACTGGCGGCGGCTCTGTTCTGCCCCTACTCCAATTGGGGTGACGAGTGTACCACGCCGGCAGGCCACCGGGCCTGATCCGCCGGTCGGTTGCAGGTTTGCCTACCCTGAAGGCGCGGGCGGCGGCTCTACTCTGCCCCTACTCCAAATGGGGTGACGTGTCTGTCGTACCGGCAGGCCACTGGGCCTGTCCCGCTGGTCGGTCGCAGATCTGCCCACCTTTCGGGCACGGGTGGTGGCTCTGCTCTGCCCCTACTCCAATTGGGGTGTCGTGACTACCCCGCCGGCAGGTCGCTGGGCCTGTTCCTGGCACGGGCGGCGACTTTGCTACCATGCCGGCAGGCTCCTGGGCCTGATCCGCCGGTCTGTCGCAGGTCAAGAAAGGGGTTTTCTAATCATCAGGCTATATAAAGAACTCAAAAATCTTAACACCAGAAAAGCAAACAACCCAATCAATAGATGGGCTAAGGAGCTGACCAGATATTTCTCAGAAGAAGAAATACAATTGATCAACAAATACATGAAAAACAAATGTTCAGTATCTCTAGCAGTTAGAGAAATGCAAATCAAAACTACGGTAAGATTCCATTTTACCCCAGTCAGAATGGCAGTTATTAAGAATACAAGCAACAATAAGTGTTGGCAAAGGTGTGGGGGAAAAGGCACACTCATACATTGCTGGTGGGACTGCAAATTGGTGCAACCACTATAGAAAGCAGTATGGAGATTCCTCAAAAAACTAGAAACCACTAGAACCACTCTTTGACCTAGTTGTCCCACTCCTCAGTATATATACAAAGTCAAATTAGCATACTATAGTGACACAGCCACACCAATATTTATAGCAGCATAATTCACAATAGTTAAGCTATGGAATCAACCTAGATGCCCTAACCTTCAAAATTAATCATTAAAGCATCAAGAAATTTTTTACTAAAAATATTTTTTCCTGCAAGGATAGGATCATTTCTAATGTCAGTTAGGGTCTCTAAATTTGTATTCTCAAAATGAAAAACACTGATTCTCACATTTAAATAACTGAGTGGAATAGTGTTTGGTAATTTTTTAAGATATTGATTTTATTATAATGCAAAATAATTATTGCAAGCATATTAACAGAACTTGTTGTCATTTTTCTAATTAAATTCCCTGTAAAATGTTGATTTTTAGTATAGTGATATTAGTTATGAGTTATAATCAATGGAATAAGTTTCAATGATGGCAAAATTAAAGGCATGGTCTTTATTCGCTCTGTCTGCTTATTGACTTTTTTGCAACATCAATTGGTCTCCATAATTTCTCCCCTACATGCAATTTTTCTCTTTCTTCCATAGCCATGTTAATTGAGGGTAGCTCAGTGTGAATTTTCAGGGGCTTCTCTTTGACATTTGGGTGAAATTTTAATTTCACAACACAATTTACAAGGCTTCCGAGGATCTGACAGCCTCCTATTCAGCCTCCCTTAAGTGTAGGTTGACTTCTGTAATCTACATTCTGACTCATGGAGTCAAAAAACAGTTGAAGAAAATGCCAAATGTTTTCTCTAATAAGTGGATGCTGATCCATAATTGGGGTTGCGGGAGCATGGGAGGAGTGGAGAACTTTGGATAGGGCAAAGGGGAGGGAGGGGAAAGGGGCCTGGGGGTAGGAAAGATGATGGAATGAGATGGACATCATTACCCTATGTACGTGTATGAAGACACTAATGGTGTGACTCTGCTTTGTGTACCACCAGAGAAATGAAAAATTGTGCTCCATATGTGTACTATAAATTGAAATGCATTCTGCTGTCATGTATATCAAATTAGAACAAATAAATAAATAAATGTTTAAAATAGAAAGGGGTTTTCTAGATTCCTTTTAATCTTCTTAAACATAAGAAGCTGGCTTGGAAGATGAGAACATAAAACATTACTTTATGTCCAGTGGGGAGAGAAAGAACATTGGTAACTAAGAGATGGAGCCCCTGAGTCTTTCCAGTACTCCTCCTCTGAACTGTGGAAGGTGGATGAGAGATGGGAAGACAGGGGCTAAGACAAGTGTGCCCATCTCTGAAGGAAAGGATTCCACTCACTTCCTTTTTGGATTCTAGAAAGAGATTGTCTTACACCACTCACAGACATTGAAATGTGGATGATCAAACGACAAATATTTAAGATGAAATAGAAGCACTTAGAAAAGATTAGACCCAATGGAGAGTTCAGAGAAAGTGTTGAAAATGAAGCATGCAGCAAACTCTGGGCTGCAACGTAAGTATTTTCTAAAGTCATTGGGCCCCAGAGAGACAGCAAAGTACATTGTAGGACAACACCTGTGCTCAGCTCTGGCCCTTGATGATCTTCTTAAATAAGTGGAACAATGAAGTGCTTTTTCCAAAACAATAGCTTATTGGCTTGATTCTAGAAGTTACTACTATGTAAATAGTAAAGGTGTCCAGGCAAGAATTCTTGTCTCTGATCTTTCAAGACCAAGTGTGACACTCTGTGCGTACAACTTGCCTTTGCCTCAATTTCTTCACTTTTAAAATGAGGGGAGTTGAGTTAAATAATTTGCAGTATGATGGATGAGTAAAATGTAATACGATGTCTTCTGGGAACAAAAGAGAAAATATTGCTATCTAGAACCTAGGCAAATTTGGATAGCCAAATTTTCATTTGGAGCCCAAGACCACTCCTATGGTAAGAGATTAAGACCATCACACTTGGCCACAAAAATTAAGCCTAGTCAGGGTGGATTGAGGTCAGACCTGAACAAGGCGTGGAGTCAAGAAAGGCCCATGAGACCCCTCATATAAGCCCCCACACCAAAGCAAAAAGATAGAACCACCAGCCAGCCTCTGCACAATTCAAATGGAATATTTTTGGGGGGCTGAAAAGCAGTGCATACCAGGATTAGAAGCAACCCAGGAACTGGGGAGCAGATCTGAGTTCTGGAGAAGGGTCGGTGTGAGTGAATATGAGGAGCTACAATAATGGGAGTCTAGGTTTTCCCAAAGCTCATCTCTGGCTGAAATTACCCCCGAGGACTGGGGATCTTCCCCCTGGGCCCTTCTAAAAGAGCAGAGGCCAAAGCCAGGGTCTATACCAGCAGCATCTGGAGCTCCCACCCTTTTGCAGGACAGCAGAGTCTTCTGGTATTGAGGGAGCACATCTGAATTGAGATTCCAAGAGTTGAAATGAAAGTGACAAGGACTGGCCCTGGCATATTAGGGGAAGAAGCCCTGAAAAAGAGTATTATTTCCTACCATAGGCATGAGACTGTTCACATGTTCAACTTTGGTCTCCACCTGCTTTTCAGTCCTAGGTGATAAATTGAAGTTCTTAAATGAAGAACTGTAAGGTTAGAGTTCTAATGTGTTGTGATTTGAGGGTACTGATTCAAAACAAAACACAAAGACTGACCTTGCTTTAGAGTTGAGCACACAACTCTATCCTTAATTTTACAGATCTGGGGACTCCTGTCTAAGGAAAGAAAGGACCAGGAGAGAAATATGTAAACTAGGGATCCATCTGCGACCATTAAATAAATTACTTAAAAATTAATACAGAAAGCATGCCACTGCTAATGATCCATAGATTCATTTCATATGCATCCATAAGAGATCATTAAAGCAAAAGCTGAGGATGGCAAAAGATAATTATATAGTTTGGATCTGAAAAGCCTTCCTTATAGAAGGCATATTTGTATATACGTGTAAAAGTCAAATACTCTGAAATTGAAACTGAAACTACACGCTTGCTTTGTGACAGATGACCATTATATTAATTTTCAGTTTAAAAATTGTCCTAAACAACAACCTTCAGCATTATAAATGGATATACTACTTGAGCAACTAAATTTATATGTGGAAATTTATTCTGCTGAAATTTTGCACTTACAAAATTTGCACAAATTTTACTTTTATACAAAAGTAAATGTATTAGAATATTCATTGTTATAACATGGATAGCAGGGGGAAATTGGAAACAACTGAAATACTCATTGATAAGGGATTAAATAAATTATCAACCATCAATATGATGGAATACTCTATATTTACTAAAAACAATCAAATATATCTTTATAGATGAGAATGAGCGGCATGAGAAAATATTGCTATCTAGAACCTAGCCAAATTTGGATAGCCATTAAATGATACAGCTGTTATTCACAATTTGTTTGTTTACTTCATATCTACTACCTGCCTTAAGTCAAATGTATATTGAAGCCAAGGTCTTCTTCTTTGTTTCATAAAGGTACTTTTTTTTGGTTTCAAAACGCACTGATTTAAAAAACATTATTAGCATTTTTCATTAAGAAATTGAGAATAGATGTGTTAGTTGGATTTTGGTCACTGTAACAAAATAACTGAGAAAAACAGTTTAAAGGAGGATATATTTTTGACTCACGGTTTGAGGTTTCAGTCCATGGTTGGTGGCTCCATGGTATATGAGACTGTGGTAAGGCAGAGTATCATGGCAGAGTGGGTATGGTGGGACGGAGCTGCTCACCTCATAGTGGCCAGGAAACCGAGCAGATGAGACAGGGGAGAGAGCGTAAGTGTCTAGGGACAAGATTGAGTCCCCAAAGGCACACTCCTGAAGACCTTCAACTAGGTTCCACCTTCTACAATTTCCACCACCTCCCAATAGTCTGTACAGGCACTAATTTCTCAATGAATTAACCCACTGATGAGGTCAGAGCCCTCGTGATCCAATCACTTCCCTGAAGGCCCACTTTTGAACATTACTACATTGAGAACCAAGGCTTCAACACATGAGCCACTAGGGGAACATTTCAGACCCAAAGTATAACAAGAAGACACCCAAATAACGCCACTCTTCATCTTTTGGTTTTCCTAGCTTGGAAAACCAAAAGACAAAGATTGGGCCCCAAAGAATAGACTTTGGAAGTCTGAGTGATAAAGGTAAAGTCATTATATTTGATTAATCCATGATCTTACTTGGGCAAAAATTTAAATAAGTGATCATAGAGAGTAATGAGACTACTGAAAAGTGATTTTGCCCCGAAGATAATGGCTATACTAATTGAGCTTGAACATCACACCTCTCAGGTCTACAAATAGATGACAAAGCCTAGTTCTTCACAGGGGAGGAAGTCTAACAAAACCCTCTTTAACCCCCACCCCATCCCATTTCTACATGTATCTGGGTTTCTGAAGGGTTTTGCTCTTAATACAAGGGTAAAATAGAAATAATACCACCCTCAGTTCTTTTCTAAAGAGACATTAAAGAAAATTTCTCAAACCTTGAGGATAAGAGGAAGGAGAAAGATATCTGACATGAGAGTTCATCATCAAGAATCAAACCTCACAGGAATTTGAAATCAAATTCCAAAAAATACAAGCTGATGATTCACAATAGTCCCAGAGGAGTAGTAATGGCCAAGAGATCTAATGGGTACCAATAAACACTCACCCTGGAGGAATTCCTCTTTGTCCTAGTTTTCAACTTTTTCCATATACTGAGTTTCAAGGAAGACAAACAAGTCAGAGTTAAACAAAAGAGGACATACAAGGGAACAAGACACCAATAAGAGAGCAAAAAATTTATTTTGCTACTGGTTTTAACCTGTAGCAAAAATGAAGCCCATTCAAAACTTGCAAAGTTAGAATCATTCTCTAAGTTTGAAAAATATATTTCAAGGACAAAAGAAAGATTTGTAGATATGAGAGAAAAAGCAGATTTGACACTGCTCTGAGGAGGACCATGTTTACCCTGTCCTCATCCACGGTTGAAACCCCCAAGGAGAAAGGAAAAAAAAAAACTTGAATAACTGAAAGCGCATAAGGGTTTGTATAATATATATTCATTAATTAGTCCTCCCACTTGTCTCCCCTTTTACAAGAAGAGTTAGACCCAAATATACACGAAAGCTACTCAGAACCTTCAACACCTATGTACATTGAAATGTTTTATATTAAAGTTGAATTTACATAAGTAAAAAAAAATCTGAAAATGGAGCATGAGATTTCTTGACTTTTTCCTTCTCTTATGAGTTCATAAAAACAAAACTAAACAGAAAAAAAACATAGTCACAAGGATCTGATGGTTAATGTAGAGATATTGCAGAACATCAGCAATCGCATTTCTACTCTATTCCTGGAACATGACCCAAGGAGGTCAATGGCCACCTTTATGACTAACATTCCAATGTCAACAGCCCAACTGCTGGGTTTATATATAGAGGAGCCACAATATTCACAATTCTTCAAGTCCTTACTTCTCAAGGAATGTTCTTTGGGACTCGGCATAATGTTTCTTAGAAATGTAGAATCTCAGGAACAACCTCAGACGTATGGAAGTAGGCACTTACAAAGATCCTCAGTTAATCTGTGGGGTCACTCAAATCTGAGAAGCACTGGTATAATTATTCTCATTATCCTACCTAATAGGTCATGGCCCTGCTTTTAGAGAAGTGTGTGTGTGTGTGTGTGTGTGTGTGTGCACGGGCACACACAAATTTTTAACTTTTCATTTTGAAACATCTTCAGACTTATGCAAAAGGTGTAAGATAATATATAAAGTTTGACCAAAGATACTTACATCATATATAGCCATATTAGAATTCTCCAAATCAAAATTGATTCAATACTAATATTATAGACCTTATTCAAATTTCACAAAACTTTCTATTGATGTCCTTTTAAAAAATATATTTATTTATTTTTTAGTTGTAGTTGGACATAATATTTTTATTCCATTCATTTATTTTTATGTAGTGCTGAGAATTGAGCCCAGGACTCTGCAATGCTAGGCAAGTGCTCTACCGCTGAGCCACAATCCCAGCCCCTCTACTGAGGTCCTTTTTTTGTGTGTGTGTTTGTTTGGTCCAAGACCAAACTCAGGACCATATATTTCCTTTAGCTTTCATGCCAACTTAGTCTCCGTTAATTTAAAGCAATCTAGAGCAGTGTGGCGCAATAGAACTTCCTGTGATGGTGGAAATATTTTTAAACTGTACTGTCCAATGTAGTAGACGCTAACCACACATGGGCATTGAACTCTTGTGTGTCATCACTGAAAAAAAAAAAAAGGACAGTCAAGTCCCTGAAATGCCCCTCTCCATTCCCAAGAACTTAGCCAAGTAAAGGGGACAATGAAACCAGACCTGGACAAGAGCAACCGGATGAGCAGCATCTTGAAGAACGCGGACCCTCAACATACACTGGAAACTAGTGTTCGCTGGAGAAACTGCTTTGTTGCATGCACACAGGTTCCCTGGAATACTGGTCATACAATAGGACAAAGCTGTCCTGTCCTATAAAAGCCCCCTCCCTGTGGTAACCAGTGCACAGCAGAGCATTATGGACAGGGTAAGCGCTCATCCAGCCAGTGCCACTGGACAAGCATGAGGGATGGAGGAGCGACTTCCTACTGAAGCACCAGAGGCATAGTGAGACACAGACGTGCTACTTGTCCAGTCTGTCACCATGGACTTTCTGATACAGCGCTGGAGGTGCACAAGAAACAGAGGTACTACTTGTCCAATCTGTTGCTACCAGACCTTCCCCATAAGCATTTTTCTCTAAATCTTATGTCTCACATTCCATCTCCCAAGTGCCTTCTTTGGTCTCTCAGCAACCTATCCCACGGCTGTAGCAGAACTGGAATGTGGACTTTCCCTATTGCACTAACCACAACTTTAGATGTGGTTAGTGCAATAGGGAAACTGAAATTTCAAATTGTGGTTGTTAACTTTAATGTAAACTTAAATAGTCTTACTGTTTTAACATGCAAAAAGAAAATATTGCGGGCTGAGAAATTCTCATCCCCAAATCTCTTTAAAAAGCAAAGCACCGTAAACAGTTCTTTCAGAAGCATGCAAGGAGAACACTTCATCAAAGTCATAATTCTGCATGACAGCACACACAAGACCTTTAGTAAGTTAGCCCAAGTCAGGCTTTCTAATTTCACCACCCCAGGATACCCACTGTTTCACCCGAAAGGATTCTTCAGCATCCCTTGATTGGTACCAGTCTCTCATCTGACCAGGTTTTAAGTCATGCATAGGGTCCCCTGCCTAATAGGTGGAGTGACCATGTAACTCATCATTCTCCTGACACACCTTTGAGAATGAAAATGAATGCTGTTAATAACTACATGAAACAACCTGGGCTATTCTTGGAAAATAAAGATATCCTACTTATGGATCATTCACCTCCAGTGAACTCATTTTCTCTTAGGTCCAAGACAAATGTCCTCTTTTGGCAGATGATGACAATTAGTGATGAAAAGTAAGAAAGTAAACAAACTCATGGACATGAAATTAAAGACCAAGAATTTTTTGAGGATAATGTAAAAACTGGGTGAAATGATGCAGGGTGTTGGGGAAGAGCAGTCCTAAAGTCCTGCTTGAGAGGATGACATTTGGCTGGAGACTTCAGTGTCCTCAGGGACACCAAGCTATGGAAACAGAATGGTCCTGATAGAGGATCAGTAAGGAAAAGGCCTTGGGGTCTTTGCTGTTTTGAAGAAACAGACCCGTGAAAGGATGAATCCATTGGAGATTTTAAGCAAGGGGATGATATGATCTAATTTGCAGTTTAAGAAGAGGAATCAGAAGAAAGGAGACTATGGAGCCAAAGTCAATTAAGGAAGATAGAGGGATGATGTGTCTTGGAGGGAACATATTAGTAAAGGCAGGAAAAGGGAAGTGGACACCCTGGAAAGAAGGATCCTTGGACTTGCTCCAGGGTAGAGGGGGTAGAGGTGGTACCAAGAGTGGACAATGATTGCCAGGATCTGCTCACGTGAGCCAGGGAGATCAAAGGGAAGAATGAGCTGAAATTAGAGAAATGTAGTCTAGTCAAGGAGAAGCTACTATAGAATTTACTGTTAAATATAGTCATTATGATTAAAATTTGTCTTTTGCCAAGTAAAGCTCCCAAGGAAGGAAACTGACTTAACTCTGTTAGTGGAAGAGGCATATTGGTTGCTAGAGATTTCCTCCTTGCAGAAATGCTCCGGAGCGATGACTACTTTGCAATTCCATCTCTTCTAGGCTCTATAGAGTTCCATTCACCTATGTGTTTATCCTTTTGCCAATAATGCTCTCTCTCTCTCTCTCTCTCTTTAATTGTAGATGGACACAATACCTTTATTTATTTTTTTATTTTTATGTGGTGTTGAGGATTGAATCCCAGTGCCTCACACATTCCAAGCAAGTGCTCTACCACTGAGACACAACCCCAGCCCAATAATGCTCTCTTGACTTATAAAGACTTTATAAATAAGTTTCTAAATCAGGCAGTGCATGTCTTCCAATTTTGTTCTTTTTCAAAATTGTTTTCTCTATCCTACAAGTCATACATTTTACAAATCTCTATCTTCTAAGTCTTATTTTAGTATTTTATGAAATTTTAAAAATACTTACTTTTAGTCAGCTTTTTGGACACTGTAACTGAAAGACCAGATAAGAACAGTTTTAGAGGAGGAGAAGTTTATTTGGCACTCATGTTTTCAGAAGTCTCAATACATAGATGGCTGGCTCCATTCTCCAGGCCAAAGGTAAGGCAGGACATCATGGTAGAAGAGTGTGGTAGAGGAATGTGGCTCAGATCATGGAACCAGGAAGCAGAGAGGTAGAGACTGTCCTCACCAAGGACAAAATACAAACCCAAGGGCATGCCCCCATTGACCTAGCTCCTCCAGCCATGCCCTACCTGTCCTTAGTTACCACCCAATTAATCCCTATCCGAATTAATGCACTAATTAGGTTAAGACTCTCTTAGCCCAATCATGTCACCTCTAATCTTTCTTGCATTATCTCACACATGAGTTTTGGGGGGGACACTTAATATCTCAATGATAACACTTCACCCTTAGCCCCCAAAAGCTCATGCCCATCTCACAACACAAAATATATTTAGTCCATTTCCAAGAGTCCCCATAGTCTTACGTTTTAGCATTGCCCAAAAGTCCAAGTCCAAAGTCTCCTCTGAGACTCAGGGCAAACTCTCAGTGTGAACCACCACAAAAATCAAAGGAGTAGAGTAAACATTTCCATGTGGAGAAATATGAGCATAAAAAGAAGGGATGGGACCAAAGCAAGACCGAAATCCAGCTGGGCAAACAAGTCCTGTAGCTCTGTGTCTAACATCTGGACCACTGGCATCGTGATGTTCTTTCCAAAGGGCTGTGTAGCTCTGTGCCTATGGTTTTGCTGGTTGCAGCCGACATGGTCTCTCTCTTGATTTGTGCCTGCTTGATTCCTCCAGCCTTCCTTAGCAGATATCCCATGTTACTGGCAATTCTTAATCTCATGGATCTCCACTGTAGCTTCAGCTTCCTCCTCACATCCCATACATCACCCTTTCAGGGGCAGCCTGCAGGGCCTCCAACCCTGCTGCACTTTGCCCAGTCTCCCAGATTTTCCTTTGAAACCTAAGTCGAAGCTTCCATGACCCCCTAACTCCAACTTCCTACAATCCTGCACAGCCAGCACCATGTGATTGACGCCAAGGTCTGCTACTTCTTGAGCAGGAGCCAAGCCTCTTGGGGCTCTGTCTGCAGCAGCCTCTGAGTGGTTGAGCACGGTGAAAAAACTTCTTAGGCCTTCCTGTGCAAGCAGGGGGAACGCAGGGTCTCTTCTCAAACAACTTTTTTACTTTTGCACCCTTGAGCATGAGATGAGTGTGGTTTTGTCAATCCCTGACGTGCCCTCAAGCCGTCTTTCCTGTTGTTTCTAGGTAAAGCACTTAACATTGTCTCTTTGGTGGCTGTAAAGTTTTTAACAACCACACCTTCTTAGCCCCACTTTTACTCAAACTTCTCTGGCCAAACTGCAAATTTTTCAGATCTTCCTGCTTTGTTTTCTGCTCCTGATTATCATAGTATATCTGATTAAAAGCCCCCAGCAAAGCTCACGGCACTGTCTGAATGCTATTCTTCCTCCAGACTAACAAGTCTGTCACCCTTAAATCCAACCTCACAAAAATCTCAGGACACGGGCAAAATGTAGACAACTTCTTAGCCAGAATGTAACATGAATGGCCTGTAGTCCAATTTCCAATAGAGTCCTCCTTTTCTTCTGAAACTTCATGAGCCTGAATTTTACTGTCCACAGTCCTATGGGCATTTTGGTCTTCTGAGCTCCCACCAAAATCACTAATTAAGCTCCACTTACAACAATCTAAAACTTTTCCAGCTTACATCTCTAAACTTTTCAAAATTCCTTCCACAAATCCCAAAGAGCTCCAGAGGCTTCTAAACCACATGGTTAGGTTAGTCACAGCAATGACCCCACTTTGGGGGGTTGTTTAGTTAGCTGTTAGCTGCTGATCAAAAGACCTGACAAGAACAATTTTCGAGGAGGAAAAGTTTATTTGGTGCTCACAGTTTCAGAGTCTCAGTCCACAATGACTGGTTCCGTTGCACTGGGCCCACGGTGTGGCAGAACATCATGGCAAAGGCTGTGGCGGAGGAAAGCAGCTCAGGACATGAACCCAGGAAGGAGAGAGAGAGAGAGAGAGAGAGAGAGAGAGAGAGAGAGAGAGAGAGAGACTCTCCTCACAAAGAACAAAATATAAACCCCCAAGGGCACACCCCCACTAACCGGCTCCTCCAGCCACAACCAACCTGCCCACAGTTACCACCCAGTTAATCCCTATCCAGGGATTAATGCCCTAATTAAGTTAAGACTCTCATCAATCATTTCACCTCTAAAATTTCTTGAATTGTCTCACACATGAGTTTTGGGGGGATACCTCATATCTAAAACATAACAGCTGGTTCATTTACTTTTATCTGGAAAAAAGAAAATTAAAAAAAATATCAGTCATAGGTAAGACAAATTTTGGGCTGCAAGTAATAGTTTAAGTAATGCTTTAAACAAATAGGGGTTTGTGTTTCTTCACATAAGAGGTCTGAAGACCGGTTTCTGTAGCATTGTTTCAGTAGTTCAATGACATCAGGGCTAACTTTTCTGTGGGTCTCCCTCACAAAATGAAAGTCACAGCTGCTGCCATCTTATCCAGGCAAGGTACAAAAAAGGAAAAGTGAGGGATGGGTACCATGTCTCTGTATCAAGAATTGTATCAAATGACCTCATTGAGCTGCAAGAGAGGCTGGAAATGAGTCTGTTTTTCAGCCTGTATTATAGACTTAAGCCAGAAAGGAGGGTTGATATGAGAGTCAGGAGTGCCAACCGGTAGCCTCTCCACAAAGATTTATTTATGAGAGGTAACAGGGAGAAAAAAGTCTTTTCATTGAATTTTGCCTTCCCTAAAAAAACATCAGCAGAGGGACCAGTGATAAAGATCCTGTCTTAAGCCCCAGCACTTTCTATCTCCACATTGGATGGGAACCATCTCTGTGCCTACTGATTCAGCCTCCTCCTTCTGGGAGACTTAATTCTTCTCCAGCTTTCTGCAGCACTTCTCCAGTCTTTAAAAGACAGTTGATCAAACCAGAAGAATTAACCTAGTCTATTTCTAGAGGATGAGAGTCACATTATATCAGCATCCAGCATCTCTCTTTAATAGATTTTCCAAGGATGAATGCTGGAATTGGATGCATGTCTGTGAATTGCCCATTTCAGTCTCGATGGGGGAAAGTTGGCATGCCTTGTTTTTTCTAATTCAGTTAACACTTTTTAGAATTCCTGTGTGCCAGACACAGGGTGAGGGGCATTTCTTTTCCCTCTATTATTGTTCCCTGTCCTATTTTCTTGGATCATTTCTCTCCCCAAGTGTATATGGAAATTTGTGTGTGTGCGAATGTGTAGGAGAATACTTCAAGCCTGCAGAGTCAAGGGTACCAGAAATACAGCTCTTCAGAGCCTCCCTCCAGGGCCATGAAAAACCTAGCTCACCACCCTGTGAAAATTTAGGTCTGCAAAGGTACGGAATGATCAGGAGGTGAGAGGTACCTGTGAGGAGTGCTGCTTTTTACCACATTCATGTGCTTATTCATGCATTTATTTATTTATTTAATGAATAGTTACCGAGCACATCTGCTATATCCCAGGGAAACTGCAGTGAACATACAGACGTAGCCTGTGCCTTCACTGGGCATTTGTTGGGGGACAATGTTTTTGAAGTTATGTTATTTTCTCCTAATGCTTCAATCCCTACCCCGACCCCTGTTTGCCATTACACAGCTAGGCTGTGCACACCTCCTGAGGGGTGAGGTGTAATAAGAAGAAAGCAGGGATACTTTAGGGGAATAGAAATGGCATCAGGCATAAGCAAAATGTCAACATGAACAGGGCTTTACCTCACCCAGATACCCCACTAGATAGAAAAGATTCCCCTCAGCTGAGCAGCAGACACAGGGGAATTGCCTCAGAGAGACCAGTGAGGTAGGGGAAGCAATGCAGACCTGAGCAGGTAGCCGGTGGACGAGTCTGAGCTATTCTTATGGCTTGGATGTGAGGTGTCCCCCAAAAGCTCACAATTGAGCCAATGCAAGAAGGTTCAGAGGAGACATGATTGGGTTGTAGGAGTCTTAACCCAACTAGGGAAGTAATTCCTGATGGGATTAACTGAGTGGTAACTGGAGACATGTGAGTGAGCTGGAGGAAGTAGCTCATTGGGGACGTGGCTATGGATAGATATTTGTGTCTAGCGAGTGGAATCTCCCTCTCTCTCTGCTTCCTGACCACCGTGATGTGAGCTGCTTCCCTCTGCCACTCTGTCCCGTCATAATGTTCAGCCTCACCTTGAGCCCCAAGGAATGGAGGCTGCCTTCTATGGTCTAAGACCTCTGAAACCATGAGCCCTCAAATACACTATTCCTCCTCTACAGTTGTTCTGGTTGGATCCTTTAGTCACAGCAGCAAAAAAGCTGACTAAAAAAGATGTATCTGCCAGAAAACTGGTGAGCACCAGAAACCTAAGAGGGGCCAAGGGTAGATTTGCCGACATGGAGTGAGCGACATCCATCACCCTCACCAGGGTATATACCAATCATGCTTTCCCTGAGCATCCAAAATCCAGGATTGCCTCTTCTTCCCAGGCACACAGTTAGACTACATCTCCTTTGCCATTAGATGAAGAAATATCATGGTCAGTTTTGGCCACTGGAATGTGTGGAAAAGCGATATACACTTCTTCCTGTCCGTTCCATAATCCCATGCAGTCTTCCCTGCTCCCTCTTTTCTGTTTTACCAGGTATAAATGGTGGGCTCAAAGGCTTTAGGGGATGACAGGAACAAGAGGTGGAAGGAGACTGTGTCCCTGAATCCCTGCTTGGAAGACGTGGCTTAAGGTACCCCCTCTGACCATAAAGATCTGCATTGGACTCTAATGTAAGTAGGAAAAAAAAAATGTATTGTGTTAAGCCACTATAATGTTGAAGTTTGTTACAGAAATTTTGGCCTACCCTGACAAATATTCTCAACAACCACGAAGCTCAAGTAACACTTTTCGGTCTCTATACTTTACTTATTTCATGTCTTATGCAACTCACCCCATGAGGATAGGAAGCTAATTTTGCAAAATATGAGGTCATAGTAAGCAGCCCCCACCAAGAGAAAAAAAACAAAAAGGCAAATGAGGTGTATTAGTTATGGCTCTCTAGAGGAACAGAATCAATAGGAAGTATGGTTATAAAAGAAAGGATTTATTAGATTGGCTTCGACAGAAGCTGGAGAGTCCTCAGTGGCTGTCTGCAGGCTGGAGAGCTGGAGGAACCAGTAGCTGTTTAATCCAAGGCTGATGCCTTAGAACAAGAGGGAATAATGATGCTACTGCAATCTGAGACTGAAGGATTCTGGAAACTCCCTGGAGAACCACTGGCAGAGTGTGCTTTGGAAGTGAAGGAGCGAGAGTGTGACATCCTCAGGTGATCGCAGTAGCAATCAAAGAATTTGTTCAAGTAGAATGGAGCTTGCATCTGCTGCTGCTTCCTTGTTCTTCCAACTTTGATTCCATCCAAGCCTCCAGCTTATTGGATGGTGCTGCCCATGCTTAGGGAGGGTCTCCACTTCAGTTGGCTATCCCACATGCCAATCATTCCTAGACATACCTCATTGACATACCCAGAAGCCTTAGGAGGCTTGGACATCTCTTAATCCAATCAAGTTGATGCTTCAAATTAACCATTACATGGGGTCTTCACAATCACCATGGTGTTGTGATGATGAGGAAGAGAAAGGTTCTGCTTTTATGCTTGTGAAACTAAATAGAACCAGTTTAAATTTTTTCCAGGCTGAGAGGGTGATTAAACTAGCATCAAAAGTATAAAAGGGGGAGAGAAACATTAAACAAATAAACATAGGCTTATGTATAGAATTGCCAATCATGCTAAGCTCTATGGAGAAAGGTAAAAACAGTCTAAAAACAGGAGGAATATAAGTCATATTAGTGGAAGGGAGTGGGTAAAGAATTTTCTGAGGAAGCAACGGTTCCTAAAAGGGGAATCAGAGTCAAACAAGTTAAGAGATGGGAAAAGGCATTCAAGGAAAATGAAACAGCATGTGCAAAGGCCCTGAAAAAGCCAAGCGATGGGTCACTTGAGGACAAAGGATGGAAGTATAACTATGAGGCAGAGAAGGATAAGATGATGGCTATGAAAGAAACTTGACAGAGGCATATTCCTACAAGGCCAGCCAGGCCTTGTTCTTGATTTTATACTTTATTACAAAAACTTGGGAAATCATTGAAGATTTTTAAGCAAGCATTTTGATCAGGATTGCATTTTTTTTTAAGGATTGCATTTTTAAAAGATCAAAAACAGCCAAGAAGGAGATTGGTGGGAGAGAGGCAGAAGTGGGAGAAGAAAGCCCATCTGGGAGGGATCTGTCCAAAATCCCAGCAAAGGGTAGGTCTAAAGATGCAGGAGTAGAGCTAGGGTGTGAGTTCTAACTGTTCCATGATGTGGAGTCAAGCAGTGGGGATACTGCTTCCTACTGACGTGGGCGACACTGAATCTCAACATCAGAATCACAGAGATGGAAACTTGGGCTCTTTGAACATAGAACAGGGAAGAAGACTTCTGGAATCCAGGCAATAAGCCCACAGCGCTGGTCCATTGTGTGTGGGAGGGTGTGAGGGGTGGGGTTGGGGGCTTTGCTCCAAGCAAAAGGAAAGACTGGATTTCTGAGGTAAATCTGGCGGGGTGGAGCCATGGAACAGAGAGAGGTGATCCCAACTGGAGTGGCTCATAGGGGGCGTGGTGAGCCTGTGTGTGAGAGCTGCTACGCCTTCCTTGGCTGGAGAGTGAAGAGCTGATGGTGGGCACCCTCAGGGGTAGAATCGCAGCAGATTTCTGATATGGCTTTCTACTGCAGGAGCCAGGGAGTTCATAACAAGCATTAGCTGACCGTCCCTGCATGTACCTGCCGTGAGATCTAGAGTCCTCCTGGTGAGCTGCGACTGAGGGACACAGAGGGGATTTCCAGAGGGGAACTCAGGCCGGGGATATGGAGCTGGGTGCTTATTGCTCTCCCTTGAAGTTTGGGGGCTTGTAGGATTAGCTGGACGTATCCCAGAAGCTGAACAGGCAGGTACATGTGCATTTGGACCCTGATCCTGGGAAGCCCATATTTGGGGGCAGTGGAGTGTATAATGGGAAAGTTGGTCACTTTGAACCAAGAGTGGAGCTCTCAGGGACCCTCTCCCAGACCCTACGCCCAGCAGAGATTCAGCATCTTCCCAGCAATAGGGTGGGTGGGGCTGTTCTCTCTAGAGCAGACGCCTCACCACAAAGCTTGAATGGTCAGTCAGAACTAAACACAAGCCTCCTTAAGTTCATATTTATACAACTCTGCATCTGCCTAGCCCTGGAAGGCCATTTACCTAGTTTGAATGGACAAAGCTCCAATTGTCACTCAATTAAACAGGTGAGAACAAAAGCTGAGAGACAATACAACCAACTTCAGTTCCCCTCCAGCTGACAGCCTAGTGAGAGATTCAAACAACAGGTTTAGCAGCCTGCACCCCTTACCCTATCTAAGGGTACAGAGACACGCCCCCCCCCCAAAATATTAAGAACCACAGCAAAGATGACCCTTCATTTCTCATTAAGGTTATAGTTTTTCTTTTCTCCTTAATCAATGGAGCATAAGTGTGAATGGGCGTATGGGTGTGGATGTGGGTGTGTTCAGGGGTATTTACTGGCTCATGGAGACATATTATACGTTCACTTTTTCTCTTCACTTTTATCACTTTCTGTTTTCTTCTTTTTTTCTCCCCTCAACCATTTGTTATTTCACCTTGTTTTGACCTTAGAAGGGCAAAGTTTTCTGTTTATGTTTTGGCTTGACTTTTGTTTGAGCCCTTGTTTTTGTGTCTCTTATTACTCCTTCTCACCTCTCTTCCTCCTTCGGTAGCTAACATCACATGCTTACTCTCTCATTTTTTAAATTTTATTTCTTTTAGTTAACTTTTACTCCTCCTTCTTCATAGACATCACTTGCTACCTCTCTCTGTTTGACTTTTGAATATGTTACTTTTTTTTAACCTTCCTACCCCATTTTCTTTCCTCTATTTTTTTGGGGGGTGGGGTACCAGGGATTGAACCCAGGGGCGCTTAACCACCCAGCCACATCCACAGCCCTTTTTAATATTTTATTAAGAGACAGGATCTTGCTGAGTTGCTTAGGGCCTTGCTAAGTTGCTGAGGCTGGCTTTGAACTTGCAATCATCCTGCCTCAGCCTCCCTAGTTTCTGGAATTATGGCGTGTGCCACAGTGCCTGTCTTTCCTTTTAATGTGTGGCAATTTTACAGCCTCAAAGAAAAATTTAGTTTATAAATTACTTCTCCCACCATTCATGCTGTTGTGGTTATTAGTACTAAGGAGGGCATAGTTGAATATGCTATTTACTTTGATGCTAGATCTCGTTCATAGATGTACATTTTTGTTGCTGTTGTGGTATATAATTCATATTTTGTGGGTAATTAAGGTATACATGCCTTTGTAGGCACCAGTCATTTATTCTAATGTTATATAATGATCGCTATGATTGCTGCTATTGCTTGTTTCCCCCTTTTCTGAGAGGGGCTAGGAAGTGATTGGTACACTACAAATTCATGGGGTAGAGTTCTAAGGCTGAACTACACCCACAATGCACACAGCAAACTAACAGCAAACCTACATCCACACAAACCAATCCTGTTCAAGCTCTAACAATATTTTACACTTAGAATACAGGAGACAAAACCCCCAAACCAACAGCCAAACCCCAAGTAGGAATGACTAGAGGGAGATATCAGGTCCCACTCTTGGACATCTACTCCTACAGCAAAATCAGAGAACAATTCCCAAAAGGAAGTGCAGGAAAATCCACAGTGTTACAGCAGCTCTCTCTCCAAGTGAATTAATTTAGCAACTCTACAGTGGTAAACTGAGAGGCATTGGTGATTGAAACTAATGCTTGGATTACACTGAGCCTACATGTTGAAGCCAAGAGATACCAACAACACAGGACTTATTACAAAAGAGGAAAATATATACCAAGGGACATTTCACAAAAGAGGACGAGGAATGCTTCTCAACAGATGCAAAAGTCCTCTGAAAATAAAGAAAAAAAATGTCTCCCCCCAAAAGTTATAATTCCCCAAGAAAGGAACACACAGACATGGAAAGGGGTAAAATTCCAGAGAATGATTTTAAAATATTTATCATTAAAATGATTAATCAACTAAAAGAAGATCTAAGAAACTAATTAAGGAATGAACTAAGAGTGCAATTACAAGATGTAAAAGACCATTTCAATAAAGAAATAGAGATTCTGAAAAGAAACCAATTAGAATTTCCAGAAATGAAAGACACAATAAATCAAATAAAAAATTCACTTCAGAGTATCATCAACAGACTACATTACGTAGAAAACAGAAAATCAGGACTCAAAGACAAGGTATCAGAGCTAAACACTCAGTAGACTAAAAGGAAAAAAAATAACAGAAAATGATCATAATATACAAGAACTCTGGAATGGCATTAGGAGAACAAACTCAATAGTCACTAGGATAATAAAGGATATAGAAATACAGGCTAATGGCATTAAGAAACTTTTTGATAAAATAACAGAAAATTTTCCAACCCTTAGGAACAAGATGGGTATCTACAGAGGCATAATGAAGATAAAAGAGAAAAAAAATCGTAAAATAACCCCTCTAAGATGCACCATCATCAAAATTCCTGACACAGAGAAAAAGGATAGGATATTGAAAGTCACAAGAGAAAAATGTCAGGTCACATTTAAAAATAGACCAATGAAATGCATTTCACATTCTCAACTAAGACTCTAAATTATCTCTTGAATGAGATAATCCAAGCTCTGAAAGAAAACAATTGTCCACCAAGGTTTGTATATCCATCAAAGCTATCATTTAGAACTGAATCAGAAAGAAAAATTTTCCATGAAAAGGATAAACTAAAAGAATTCCTGACCATTAAACATACATTACAGAAAATATTTACACAAACAAGAAGTCAAAACAAACCCCAGAGCTCTCAAATGGATGAAGATCCCCAGAAGAGAAATTAAGTAAATGAAAATTATGAATGAATTAAATCTATGAAACAAACCAAAATGACTGGGAATAATAAACATCTCTTCATAATAAGTCTGAATGTAAATGGTCTCAACTCTTCAATTAAAAGACACAGACAAGCAGAATGGATTTTTTTAAAAAGACCTAACCATAGGCTGTTTGCAAGAGACAAATCTTACAGGCAATGATATACACAAACGGAAAGTAAAAGGATGCAAAAAGATATTCCATGCAAATGGAGTCTGAAAATAAGCAGAACTAGCTATTCTCATATCTTACAAAGCAAATTTGAAGGAAAAAATAAACAGAAGAGACAAGGAAGGCTACTACATACTGTTAAAGGGAACATCTAACACAAAGATATAATAAAATTATATGCCCCACATGTTGGTGCACTTAATTAAACAAAACAAATGCTTCTCGAGTTTAAGTTCCACATAGACCCCAATACAATAATAGCTTATAATTTAAAAATACCCCTTTGAATAAGAGATAAGTCAACCAGACATAAAATCAATAAACACTTTTAACCTAAATGATACTATAAATCAAATGGACCTAACCCACATTTATAGTATATTTTACACACAAAAAAAAACTTATTTTAATATATTTTCTTCTCAGCAGCTCGTAGAATCTTTTCCCAAATAGACCATATTTTAGGACACAAAGTGAATCTTAAAACTACAAAAAGAAATTTCTATTATCCTGGCATCTTATCAGATCATAATGGACTGAAATTAGAAACCTCTATAAAGAAAACTTATAGAAATCACATAAACACATAGGAATTGAAAAATATTGCTTTAAATGGGAATGGATCATTGAAGAAATGAGAGGTATGAAATGATAATATACTAAAATATTTGTGAAATTATGAAGGTGGTTTTAAGAGGAAAATTCATAGCATTAAGTGCTCACATTAAAAACAAACAAGGAAAGAAATGTCCCAAATAAAAAATCCAATCTACATCTCAAAGCCCTTACAAAGCAGGAACAAAATAATTCCAAAACCAATAGAAGACAGAAAATATTTAAGATCAGAGTTAAAATTAATGAATGAGAATTTAAAAAAGGAACAATGCAACAAATTGTTAGTTTTTGAAAAGATAAACATGCTTGATAAATTCCTAGCCAAACTAACCAAAAGAATGAGACAGAAGCCCCAAAACAACAAAATTAGGGTTGAAAAGTATATTACCACAGACATTAGTGAAATCCAGAGGACCATTGGGGACTAATTTGAAGACCTATTCCAGAAAACTAGAAAATCTAGAAGATATTGACAAATGTGTAGAAATATATGATCTATCCAAATTGAACCAAGAGGATATAGAAAACCTAAACAGACCAATATCAAGAAATGAGATTGAAGCAATAATAAAAAGCTTTCCAACAAAGAAAAACCCAAGACCAGATGGATTCTCAGCTGAGTTCTACGAGGCCTTTAAAGAACTAACACCAATCCTTCTCAAATTATTTCATGAAATTGAAAGGGAGGGAACACTCCTAAACTCTTTCAGGTATCACCCTGAAGCCAGCATCACCCTGACCAAAAAAAGAACAGATCAAGACATATCAAGGAAAGAAAACAGAAGACCAATAACCCTGATAGATATAGATGCAAAAAATTCTTAATAAAATACGAACAATCCAAATCCAAAAACATATTAAGAAGATTTTATGCCATAATCAAGTTGAATTCATCCCAGGGATGCAAGGTTAGTTTAATATATGTAAATCAATAGATATAATTCATCATTTAATCAAGGACAAAAAAATCACAAGATTACCTCCATATATGCAGAAAAAGCCCTTGACAAAATTCAGCAACTATCTATGCTAAAAATAGTGGAGAAACTGGCTAGAAGGAACTTACCTCAATATAATAAAAGTTATATGTAACAAATCCAAATTCAACATCATACTGAGCAGAGAAAAACTGAGAGCATTTCTTCTAAAATCAGAAACTAGACAAGAATGTCCACTCTCACTACTCCTATTCAATTAGTTCTTGAAACTCTAGGCAGAGCAATCAGGCAAGAGAAGGAAACTAAAAGGATACAAATAGGAAAAGATGAAGTCCAACTATTTCTTTTTCCTGATGACATGATTCTATACCTACAGCACCCAAGAAACTCAACCATAAAATTTCTAGATCTGATTAAAAATTTCAGCAAAGTAGCAGGATGCAAGATCAACACACAAAATCAATACCTTTCTTATATTCCAATAACTAATCTACCAAGAAAGAAATCAAGAAAACTATTCATTCACAACAATATAAAAAAAAGACCCATAGGAATAAATATTATTAAGAGGGTAAAAGACCTCTACAACTAAAATTATAAAACACTGAAGAAAAAAATTGAAGAATACCTTAGAATATGAAAGACCATGTTCATGAAAGAGTAGAATTAATACCATCAAAATGACCATAGTACCAAAAGTAATTTACAGATTCAATGCAATCCCAATTAACATACCATTAGCATTCCTTAAAGAACTAGAAAAAAACATCCTGAAATTTATATAGAGGAATAAAAGATTCAGAATAACCAAACTAATCCTTATCAATAAGAGCAAGGCTGGAGGCATCACAATTCCTGATTTCAAATTACACTGCAGAACTACAGTAACAAAAATTGCATAGTATTGGCATTAAAAAAATACCAATGGAATAGACTAGATGATACAATGACAAATGCACATAAATACAGTCATCTGATCCTTGAAAAGGTGCCCAAAGTATTTATTGGAGATAAGAGAGCCTTTTGACAAATGTTGCTGGAAAAAAATGGATATACATAAGTAGAAGAATGAAACTAGATCCTTACCTCTCATCCTTCAAAAAAAAATCAACTAAAAATGGATCAAAAACCTAGGAATTATACCAGAAAGAGTGAAATTGTTAGAAGAAAACATAGGAGCAACACAACAACATATTGGCACAGGCACAAACTTCCTTGATGAGATTTCTAAACCTCAAGACATAAAATCACCAGGAACAGTGGTGCATACCTGTAACCCCAGCAGCTGAGAGTGTTAAGGGGTGGGGGTGCTGAAACAGGAGGATCACGACTTCAAAGCCAGCCTCAGCAAAAGCGAGGCACTAAGCAATTTATGAGACCCTACTTCTAAATAAAATACAAAATAGGGCTGGGGATAAGGCTTAGTGGTCAAGTGCCCCTGAGTTTAATCCCCAATACACAATACACCCCACCTCTCCAAAAGGAAGGAAGGAAGGAAGAAAGGAAGGAAGGAAGGAAGGAAGGAAGGAAAGAAAGAGCATTGTAACATAAAAGTAAAAGGTTTCTATGCAATAAAGGAAATGAGTGTAAAGAGATAACCTACAGAATGGGAGAAAATATTTGCCGGCTGCTCTTCCAACAGAGAATTAATATCTTATATAAAGAACTGATCGAAACACTAAAAACCAAATAACCCACTCAATAAATGGGCAAAAGATCTAAAGAGACATTTCTCAAATGAAGAAATACTAATGGGCAACAAACATACAGAAATTAGATTTCAGCCCATTTAGAATATCAATTATCAAGAATAAAATAATTATAATTGCTGGTAAGGATGTGGAGGAAAAGATACACTCATGCATTGCTTATGGCACTGAAAATTAGTACAACCACTTTGGAAAACAGCATGGAGATCCCTCAAAAAAAAAAACTAGGAATGGAACTACCATATCACCCAGCTACCCAATTCCTTGGTGTTTATCCAAAAGAATAAAATCAGCTATAGTATTAAGACTCAGTGTTATGATTTAGGTATGAGGCATCCCCAAAAAAACTCACATGTGAGACAATGCAAGAAAATTTAGAGGTGAAATTATTGGATTATGAAAGTCTTAACATAATCAGTACATTAATTCTCTGATAGGGATTACCTGGGTGGTAACTATATATAGGTAGGGTATGGCTAAAGGAAGTAAGTCATTAGGGGTTTTCCTTTGGGGTATACATTTTTTTCCCTGGTGAGTGATTTTCTCTTTCTCTCTGCTTCCCCTTGTCCATATCCTGAACTGCTTTCCTAAAACATACTCTTCCACCATGATGTTCTGCTACTCCTCAGGCTCACAGCAATGAAGCTGGCTACAGACTGAGATCTCTGAAACCATGAGTGCCAAATAACATTTCATTTTTTAAAATTGTTCTTGTCAGGTCTTTTGGTCATAGAAGCAAAAAAAATCTGTCAAAAACAGAAATTGGTACCAGGAGTGGGGTCACTGATGTGACTCACCTGACCTTGTGGTTCAAGAGTTTTGGGAGCTTTTGAGAATTACACAAGAAATTTTTAGGTGTTTAGAGATGCAAGCTGGGAAAGCTTAGATTGTTATAAATACAGCTTAGTGGGAAAATCCAGTGGGAGCTCAGAAAATAAGAATTGTAATAGGACCGCAGATAGCAAAGACTGGGCTCATGAGGTTTCAGAGGAAAAGCAGGACTCCACTGGAAACTGAACTAGAGACCATCATGTTGCATTCTGGCTAAGAAGTTATATACATTTTTCTCATGTCCTGAGATTTTTTGTAAGGCTGAATTTAAAGGTGAAGGACTAATTAATCTGATAGAAAAATTCAAGGCAGCATAGAATTCGGGCAGTAGCATGGACGTTGCTGGCGGCTCTTATCCTGAAGGCTGCCCCTGAGAGGTGGATGCATGGAGATGTGAGGAGGAAGCCGAAGCTGCAGTGGAGACCCCTGAAATTAACAAATGCCAGTACCATGGAACATCTGTCAAGAAAAGTTTCAGGAATTGAGCACAAGAAAGGCCAGAGAGAGGACCTGTGAGTGCAAGCAGCAAGGCCATACGAACAGAGTTTCATAAACCCTTTGGACAGAACATCACAGTGACACGTGCCTCACATGCTATTCATGGAGCTACAGGACTTGTTTGCCCACCTGGATTTTGGTCTTGCTTTGGTACAATCCCTTCTTTATATGCCCCTATTCTTTCTTTTTGGAATGGAAATGTATACTCTGTGCCTTTATATATTGGATGCATGTAATTTACTTTTGATTTTTATAGGGGCTCACAATTTGCCTTGAGTCTCGGATGAGATTTTAAACTTGGACTTTTGCATAATGCTGAAACATTAAGACTATGGAGACTCTTGAATATGGACTAAGTGTATTTTTCATTATGATATGAGCATGAGCTTTTGGGACCCAGGGGTAGAACGTTATGGTTTAGATATGAGGTGTCCCCCAAAATTTCAATGTAAGAAAATTTAGAGGTGAAGTGATTGGGTTATGAGAATCTTAACCTAATCCGTGCATTGATCCCTTGATAGGGATTGACTAGGGAGTAACTGTAGGAAGGTACAGTGTGCTTGGAGGAAGTAGTCACGGGGAGTGTGCCTTTGCATTATGTTTTTTGTCCTCCTTGGTGTGTGGCATTTTCTCCCTCCCTCTCCCTCTCTCCTTCCTGTGGGTCATGTCCTGAGTTGCTTTCTTCCACCACACTACTCAGCCATGACGTCCTGTCTTACCTTGGACCTGGATCAAGACTTCTGAAACTGAGTGCCAAATAAACTTTTCCCTCTCTACAATTGTTCTTGTTGGTTTTTTTTTTTTTGTTGTTGTTTTTTTTTTTGGTCACAGCAGAAGAAAAGCTGACTAAAACATACAGTGATACATGAAAACTAATATTTACAACAGCACAATCCACAATAGCCAAGTTATAAAGCCAGCTTAGATGTCCATCAACAGAAGAATGGATAAAGGAAATGTGATATATATATATACACAACGGAGTTCTACTCAGTCACAAAGAATAATGAAATCATGTTATTTGCTTATAAATGGGTGGAACTGGAGAAGATTGTTCTAAGTGAAATGAGCCAGACTCAGGAAGTCAAGGGCTGAATATTTTCTTTCATACATGGAAACTACAGAGGAAAAAAAAAACAGAATAAAAGGGGGATTTCATGAAAATAAAAGGAATATCAGTATAGAAGTGAAGGACCAAGTGGGAGAGGGGATGAAGGGAGGGAAAGGAGAATAACTGGGGAATGAATGTGACCACATTATACTAGGTGTATGTATGAATATACCACAATACATTCTGATTGAATTAGGGGTGTGGCAACAGCACACAGGGGAAGAATGGATGGGTTTAAGATAGCTTGAGGAGTCGAATGGAATCCCAGCTCTCATGTTCAACATCTCTAAATTCTACTAAGAGAGGAGAGCAAGTGAGAAGTTGTATGGGACTCTGTTCTAGGCTGGGCCCACTAAGGGTTGAAAGGACTTGGCACACAATAGTAATGGCACTGACACTTAGGTCACAATAACCACCATTTGAACAGAAAGATTTGGCGAAGATTTGAGGTTGCAGGGAAGCTGGACTTATGGTTTGCATATGAAGGGTCCCCCAAAAGCTTCTATTAGTGCAGGAATATTCAGGCATAAAGTGATTGGATTGTGACAGCTGTAACCTAATCAGTCTGTCCAAACTAGGACTGGGTATATAGGCAGGTGGGGGTATGGCAGAGGGAAGGGTCACTAGGGGTGTGCCCCGGACACTCCTCTTCCTCCTCTATCTCTCTCTGTCTTTCACACATGCTCTGTTTCTGACCTTGCTGTGACCTGAGCAGCTTTCCTCCGCTGGGCTCTTCCCTCATGATGTGCTGCCTCATCCTGGGCCCAGAGCAGTGGAATCAGCGATCTATGGACTGAGACCTCTGAAACTGTGAGCCCCACATAAACTTTTCCTCCTCTAAGTTGTTCCTGTTGGGTATTTTGGCCACAGTGACTCCAAAGGTGACTAAAGTGTAACCCGACTGGATAAGCGACTGCTTGCACCAATGCACCGTCATGCCAGAGAGAGTAGAGTAGGATAAGTGAAGCAACTTTGAAACCTAACAAATAAGGGCTTCCCCAGTCCTGATCTAAGAACTATGGGAAAGAGGTGGTGCTCAAATAATTTCACCCTTGGCCAATTTTTATTAGTTATAATTAATAACAAGAAGAATAGGAAACAGGATGGAGAGCCTGGGCCGGGCTCTGTGCTAAGGAATGGGTGTGCATTCTCATTTAAGCTTATTAGAGCTCTGTAAGATAGGTACGATTATCACCCCTCTTTACTAAAGCTTAGAAATCAGTCATTCTAAAGAGGCACTTGGCCTCATCCGGGCAAAGTCAGGTGCGGTCTGGCAAGACATAAACTTGCCACCTCTGTACCAGTAGAGGATGCGTCCAAAATATATAGATCCCGTTTAAATGAAAGTAGGTGTTCTTACTAGCTGCCTTACTGTAAAGTGAGTGCCTTAGAATCCTGATGCCTTGTTTTTAAATGAGAAATTGCTATGGATTGCATCAAATTTAGAAAAAAAAAAGGAATTTATAATTGTGTTTTATAACTTTATAGGATATTTTTACGGGCTAAATGTTTCTGTATAGCCAAAATTCACAAGTGGGAACCCTGCCCACAATGTGACAGTATTAACACATGGGGACTTTGGAAGGTAATTAGGATTCAAAGAGGTCTTTTGGACTAATGCCTTGACTGGAGTCACTTCCAGAACTGTGTGAAATTCATTTTTGTTTGTAAGCCACTCAGTCTGTGGAACTTTGTGATAGAAACCCAAACAGACTAAGATATCATATTCACATTCTAATGACTGGCTATATTTTTCAGACCAATTAACTAGAAAGAATATTATTTAAAGAATATGGTGTTCGAGAGCCTCTAGACACCTTAACACAAAAGTTCTAAAAACATCATGAAAGATTCAAAACCTTCTTTGAAAGGCTCTTCCCTTCAGAGCTCTATGGGGGAATCGCATTGGGCTGGAAAATGGTTCTGAGCCTCAGCCAAGCTTTGAGCTATCAGGAAGAGGGTGCATAGATACAGAATTGCACAACTTCTAGGAACGCAATGTTAACTAGTATAAACCAATATTGTGGTTCCGGAATGTTCTCATGAGAAAAGAGTACTTTAAACTACTAACATGATAATCTTCTCTTCACTTCCCTTCCTTACCCTACTGGGGAAAAATGTTTATTCTGTGTATATAGTTTACTCTTCTTTATGTTGCCAAATGTCTTGTGATATTACACTTGACAGATCTCTTATTGGAAAGTTGCCAGCAACCAAAACATAATTAGCTTAGTCTTCCAGACACATGAGAGAGTGTACTATGTGCAAGTCATTGGAAATAGTATCCAACTGCTCCTATGCCAATGAAATTTGCTAAGGTTAGGAACAATTCTGCATCTTAAAGAAAGCTTTGTGCAATAGAATTTTTTGCTGAAAGGAGATGAGTTCTGTTAGAAAAGGGAAGTGGGGCAGGACTACACAGGTGTCTTCATCAATTTGGGATTTTATAATCAAATACCATAGACTGGATGGCTTCTGCAACAAACATTTACGTCTTGCAGTTCTGGAAGCTGGAAGTCTAAAATCAGGGTATCTGGTAAGGACGGCCTTTCTCCAAGTTGCAGACTGCCAACTTCTCCTTGTATCACCACATGTCAAAAAGAGGGCAAGAATCCCTACTCTTAAGGGCTCCACCCTCGTGACCTAATTACCTCCCAAAAGTCCCACTTCCAAAAACCATTACATCACCGGTTGGATTTCAATGTATAAATTTTAGGGGGACATAAATATTCAGTCAATATCAGCAGGGAATTGACAAACACTCACAAGCTATCTACTTGGTTAGGCACATTGCCAAACTCTGTGCATATAAAAAGTATGAGACCTAAGAGGATTGATAGTCTAAGAAGAAGAGAGGAAATTTTATATAGCAACTCCTACAGTGAGCAAAATGAAATTTGTGTGTGTGTGGAATGTGCATATTCTCAAAGTCGTGAAACCTAAACCAATAGCATCAGCATCTGCTGGAAACTTGTTTGAAATGTAAATTCTCAGTCCTTACCCAATGCTTACTTAGTCAGAAACTGAGTCAGAAATTGTGGGCAGAGCCTAATCAATCACTCTCCATGTGATTCTGGCATTCATTCATGTTTAGAAACCACTGGTTTAATAAAACTTCCTTGCTCTAGCATAAATAGAAAGAAGCAAGGAAAGAAAGAAAAGGAGGGCAGGTCTGGAGTTGGAAGGGAGTGATGTAAATTGTACCAAAACACACTCATTGCAAGAAAAGACAAGGGGCCAGAGAACTGGAGAGCACCCATAAGGGAGGACAGCGCTCCTCTCAAAGACCTGTGTCACCTGACTTGTGTCACCTTTCATTCTGAGGATCCAAAAGCAACTATCAAGAGCAAACAACTCAAACACAATTCTGTAGCCTTCTGGTGATGGGTACAAGATGAGTTGATGCTCTTCCAAAACCCAAACCGTGACATAATTGAAAAACAAGATTATTAAACACTGGCCTGTTCCTCACTGTGAATTTATGGACATTTATAGAGGTCACATCTTAGCATATGGTCTGCTTCTTCCTCATTGAAATTGTTGGCAACATAGCTGCTCACAGCTTGGTGTGCCGTGTTAGCAATAGCAGGAGAATTTAAGGAATGTCATGTGGTGCCAGTCAGTCCATCTGAGATTTCTGGCTGGGAGAAGTCTCAAGGGGAATTTTGTGGAGATGGCAGAGATCTTTAAATAAAGGATGTACCCAAACACCCACAAAACTTCCCTGAGTCTACATTGATTAAACAGACTAAATCACCTTTAGCCAATTTATACTTCACCTTCACTTCTTGGGACAGTGATTTCTCTTAGTTGACTTTCTATACACAATAGGACAATTTTTCTTTCTATTTCTGTTATTCCAGTTTTGACTTTCACAGAAGATCCCCAGTTCTAATAGTCAAGCTTTGATTTAAAAATTGTTCAAATTATCCGCCTTTGATTTTATGAACTTTTGGTCATGTCTCCATGGCCTTTTACTATATAGACTTGGAAATGTTTTAGTTTTCTCCTGGAAAAAAAAAATTCATTTGGAAAAAAGAATTAGACTTGAATACAGATTATCTGCACTTGAATTCTAGCTTCTCACTTGCTAGCTTAATGACATTGGGTAAATTAAACTCTAAATCAGTTTCTTCATATATAAATGGCAATATCAAGAAAAAAGTAACTATAACAAAAACAACCTAAAAAATGGCTTAAGGAAGATAAAAGTCTATTACTTGTGTAATATTTTAGAAGCAGTCAGCAATTGTGGAATGATGGGTGCCTGTACATTCCTAAACTGTGGCTTTCATTTGAAGATGGATTATCTTTTTGAGCCAGCACCATGGAAGAAAGTGACAATGGGGGTAAATACCTTCCTTTTTTAAAACAGGATCTAAAAACCACCCGATCATCTTGCCTATGTCCCATTGGCCAGAATGTGGTTGCACAACATCTAGCAGCAAGGCAGGCTGGGAAATGTAGTCTCTATATGGAGGGCCAAATGACCAGATAAAATTGTAAGAGAAGTGGTCTATTACTAAAACAAAGAAAGAGAAAATTACTATTTGGGAATAATGAGCAATTTACATTAGCTACTCTCTCACTATTACATAAATTAACATTACTGCCAAAAAAAAAAAAAATACTTGACATTTTATTTCTGATATCCCCTTTCCTATAGGCCTAGAAGTCACATAGGCAGCAACTTCAAGGACTAGATTAAATCTTTGAGGACAAAGGACCATATCTTATTCATCCATAAATCTCCAGAAGCTAAAACAAAATTATTTTTAGTCAATCTTTGTCAAAATGAACAATTATGGTCACTCCTAGAGCCCTTGACTGGGTTAAACTCCTTTAGGAATATGCAGATTGTAGACTTTCCATATTTTAATGAACTGCACTTTATCATATCTAAGGCTATACCTATTATAAGTTCCAGTAGGTTGCATAATGAAATCCACATGTTCTTAATGTGGTATTTTTTTTTAAGAAAAAAAGAGTAATGTCTTTTCAAAAATTAGCTCTCGATGCAGGGTAATGTTCTCCCAAGCTGAAAATTTAAATCAAACATGAGGCCATTAACTAAAAAAATGTTTATCATCCATTTCCTTGGCAGCCAGAGGAAATCTCATGCAAAAGCAGCCATTGGGAACCATAGCTGGGCCTACCCAGATATGCGGTAATATTTTGTAATCCATCTTTCTTTATAACTTGTCCCAGAATCGATCTGTTTTTGCCTGAGATTGGGAAAACCAACTGAAAAGATTCACAGTCTCTCAAATTCCAGATTCTCTATGTTATTTGTGCCTGCATGAGGTGGGTAGTCTGGGGAAAAGAGGCTTATTCAGAAACAGGAAGAGACTCCAGTTGGGAACTACAAAGGATTCTAACATTGTTGGGCATCTATTCTGTGTCTCATATTGTGCTCCAGCCAAAGACATTATCTAATTTAGTTCTGATAATAACCTTAAGCAAGATAAACATTATCATAGAATTTTTTTAGGGTCAAAGATGTGAAATTAATTATAAAAGATCACTGTTGCACATTGGATTTCTTAGATGCAGAATCCGGGTCTCTGTGTTCAGAAAATTTCTTAGGAAGTATTTTAAGGATCAGTATCTGGAAGGGAAGGTCAGGAAATGGAGTGGGCAAAGGGAGAAGTTGGCCTTCACTGTAGTCTCAGTAAGGCCTCAGATGCTCTGACCGGGAGCTCCAGAGCTGTCATGGCCATTCAAGGCTGTCCCAAGTTGGGATGAGGGGGCCAGAATTTTATACTTCCATGTCAATGAATGGGAAGCAGTCTACAGCAGTTGCAGCAGCTGGATAAAATAAGTTATTCAATCCTGAATAAGTATCAGAGCAACACACTATGACTTTGTCATAGTCAACCAGCTTGGGAATAACTAATTTGGATTATAAACACAGTCCTGACACCAAAACCCGTATGGACTTCATAATGCAACCTACTTGAACTTATAATAGGTATAGCCATATATATGATAAAGTACAGTTCATTTCTACTCACTTTGCTCCAGGAGGCAACCAGGAAATTGGGTGACTATACATTTAACAATTTTAGAAAATGGTAAAAATGAAAAATAGTTTGCATGCTGGTTCTGGAAATCGAGCCTGGTATCTTGACATCAGGAGACTTTTCCAATTTTATGTAGCTAATTCAACTTTGAATCTATTATCCATTTTTTAAAAAAGTAATGTATACTTTTTGTAAGGTTACCCACAAAAATATCCTTATTTCTAAAACTAGATTCAAATCAGAAAGATTAGCATCCTGAGACTTAAAATATATTCTTCATTAGCTAGCTTCCAGATGCTTCATTTTAGAAATCAGGAACAATTGAGTAACATAACTTTTGTCAGACGTGTGGTACTCATGTTTAAATATTTTTGATCACCTACAGCCTACTGGTTAAAAATAGGTGTTGGTTTGGAACCCCAAAAGAAAAAGAAGTGCAGGAATTAAACCCAGAAAGCCTTAGTGAAATGTATATGCCCCACATCTTGATATGGAAGTCTGAAAAGTGGAGCTAAAAATCTATCAGCCATGTAATTCAACTGGAAAATTGTCATGACTAAGCCAAAGTAAGACCTGTGGCAGAGTATTTACCTAGTCAGCAAATATTACAGAGGACCTGTGGGGTGCAAGGACCAGTGTTATGTTTTGTAAATACCACCCAGCCACGACTTAAATCTTGCAGAGAAATTTGGTGATCTTTCTAGTTGCATTATAATAGAATCCTCTTGCTGCCTTATTTCTAAAATAAGCAAGCAACCATTCTGCATCACTTGTGAAGCCAAGTATTCTAGTCAAATATTTTTTGTGTATATAAAATTAATATCAAAGTTTGGGATGGTATAATATTCTGCCAGTTATGTGTAGAGATTTATATTTAAATCAAAAATATTATTGTTTTTGTTACCTTTTCCTTTTCAAGTTATCATAAGAAAAGGCAAGTTGTATATTCCTAAGTATACACTGAAAAAGACTGAAATTATTTAAGAACATCTGGAAAAATTTATCACTGTGTATGGCATTATATTATTCTGTCTGGCATCCACTACATTATTCCTTCCCCAGACACTAAAATGTCCGCTAGTTCTGTGGTTCTCAGGGTGTGGTCCCCACACTAGCGGGCATCAACATCACCTGGGAACTTGTTAGAAATGCAAATTATTGGGTCTCTTTCTAGATTTACTGAGAAACACAGGGGTTGGGGGCACAGCAAGATGTGTGTTAGCAAGCCCTCCAGGTAATTTTGATGCATGCTCAAGTTTCAGCACCATGATTACATACTAAACTATGTTTTTCAATTTTCATTCAGTAAATATTTACTTAGAGTCATGTGGTAAGTGCTGCACATTATTCAAACTTTGCCAATGGCACTTGTGCATCACATATAGTCATTTAAAAGAATAAACTTGCATGATATAACATATTATGTATGTTGGGCACAACTGCATTTTCACAAGCTCATTAGGTGATTCTGAAGCACTCTCAGATTTGAGAAGCACTGCTCTAACTCATTTTGCATTAGTCCTGCTCTAAAACAGAAACCTGGTCTAATTCATAGCAATAAATGGAAATGCCGTACTTACCTTTAAAGAACAAGAGTCAAAAATCTAAGAATTCTCAACAGCACAGAGCATCTTGCTGAATTTTCAGGCAATAAACAACTCGGCCAGAGTAGCAAATTCTGCACAAAGAACTTACTGCCTTTAGGCCTGCTCTTTGGCCTTCCAGCTGCAGCTTCTTGCAAAGTCACTTAATCTTCATGAGCATTTGTTTCCTGTGAAAGGAAGGTTTTGCCTTGGTGATTTCTATGATGACTTCTACCTCTTCAGTTCTAGGATTCCAAGCATGTCAATTCATATGTATCATCATCTTGAGGTGCTTATGTCAATATTTCTTTTTTATTCTGTATTATTATTCAAAAGCATAACAAGAATCTCTTTTGACTCAATAAGACAGTGCAATTAAAAATTGAGCAAAGGATCTGAGTAGACATTTCTCAAAAAAAAAAAAATACTAGTGAACAATAAGCCTATAAAAGACGTTCAACAGCCTTAGACATCAAGCAATTCAAAACCACAATACTACTTCACACCCATTCTAATGACTGAAGTAGAAAAAGCTGGACAGTAGCAAGGATTGGCAAGGATGCATAGAAATCAGAACCCTGGTATACAGCTGGTAGAAATGCAAAATGGTCCAGCTCTTTGGAAAACAGTTTGGCAAATTGTTTAACAGTTAAGTACAAACTTTCCATTTAACCTAACAATTCTCCTAGGCATTTACCCAAGAGTGTCAAAAACATGTCACAAAAGGTTCTATTCAAATATTCATAGCAGCATTGTTCACAGTAACCAAAAAGTTGAAACAATTAAAATAAACAAAATGTGATATGTGGAATATTCCAAAAATTGGAATATTGAAGAATAAAAAGGAAGAAATAATAATAAAAAAGGATGAAATACAGACACATGCTATAATATGGAAGAACCTCCAAACTATTATGCTAACTTTAATATGTAGTCTGAAAAGACTACATAGTATATGATCCCATGTATACAAAATGTCCAGAATAGGTAAATCCATAAAAATTCATAGAGACAGAAAATAGGCTCATGGTTATCTAGGACTGGAAAGGCTGTAGAATTGCCTGTAGTCTAGGATGATACAGTTATCCTCATGCATCTCATTCATTATTATATGACTCAAGCAATTTGGATGCCATGTAGATTGGCCAACACATAAAATTCTATGGTTTTTTTTTAAGTCAAACCCAAACTCCTAACAAAGGACAATTACTAAGTTGACTTTTTCTTAAAGCTTATGCTAAAAAATGACCATTTCCATTTAATTGTCCCCTATGGATTAAGCATAAACAGATATATCCACAGAATGAGAAAATATCTTTCAATTCTTTCTTTAATCCTTGAATTTATTCAGTATGAATTCTAAAAGTGAATGCAAAGCTTTGAAAAAAAAAAGCAAGAAAGAAAGAAAGGAAAATCAACCAAAAAAACCCCCTTCATCTCTTCTGAGGCTCATTGTTTTTTAAAATTACACACACACACACACACACACACACACACACACACACATATATATATATATATATATAATGCTTTGAAATTTTTTGCTAAATTATGCACATGAAAATAAACAATAATCTTGGAGCAAATTTCTAAAAGATTACAATGATGAGGCTAATTACAATTATAAATTGGGCCTTAAAGAGCATGTCGGATGTCTGCAACAATCATCCCTACCTGTTTTATTTGCTCAAGCTTCAGGTAGACCAAAGACATTTATTGTGAAAGGCCCCATGACTAATTTTTCCTTAATCAAATCAGAAATGCAAATTTCCTTCCCTAATAGCACAAGGCCAGAGGATATGATTTTCATTAGAGAAAAGACTGTGGATGCATGAGAACATTCTATAAATCTAGGCCAAATAGTATTTTAAGACATCAAGAGCTAGTAAGAATTTGTATTATATTTAACTGTATGGTACAGTAAAATAAAATTTTTAAGAAGTGAGAACATAAATAGCTGATTCCTGCTAGTTTATTATGGCCTACCATATGAGATTGACCAGAAATCACATCTTTAGAGACTGTTCTTTGCATAATTTTAATATTTGAAGTGATGAGGGACTGCTTTGAGAAGCAAAAATTTATAGACTCTATCCTCATAAAAATGTAAGTAGGAAATAGTTCTTGCATAGAACTTCATGATCATATCCTAAGGGGATTCTATAGATACCAGGTTAAGAATCCAAGAAAACTTTTTTAAAGAGCCAGATATATCAGGACATACCAGGCTAAAATGAAAAAATTCTGACAATATCAAATACTGGCAAGGATATAGAAAAAAACAGAACTTTCATATACTCTAGGAAACTGCTTAGTTTCTTAAAAAGTTAAACATACATCATCTATATTATGAGTCATTGATTTCATTCCTAGGCATTGATGCAAAAGAATAAAAACATATGTTTAACAAAGACTTATATAAGATGACCCTGAACCGTTTTCTTGACAGCCAAAAACTCAAAATGACCCAAATGTCCAGCATCAGAAGCATACATGTATGTGTACACATACAAGTATGGTGATACATTCACAAACTGAAATCCTGTAGAGGAAAAAAATGCTAAAAGTGCTATTTACTGAGCCCTACAGTTATGTAAAATTACAATGCACCAAAGAAACATAAATGTTTAAAAAGTTGCTAATTATTAATTTATCCACAGCAATAGGGTTAAATTTCAAAAATGTTATAGTGAGTGAAAGAAGCCAAACACAAGAGAATATGAAGTTCTAGAACAGGCCAAACTAATATGCATCAATAATATCAGGAGAAAATGGTTATTTCTGAAAGGTATGATGCACTAGCAGGTGGCACATGGGATCCTTCTGGGGTGACAGAAGTGTTCCTTATCTTGATACACCTTTGGGTTACACAGGTGTTGTGCATATGTCAAATGAGTTTAGACTGTGGTTTTATAAAATAGAGTGAATTCTTAAATAAAAATGTATTTTAAAAATAAATGAATTGGGGAATTTTAGGTATCAGGATCAGTTAGAGAATTCTGATTTTAGATTATGACTCATTTCCATTTTCTATCCAGATTATTATAGGACTTAAAATTCTCCAGGGGACCCTGTGTCACAAATCCATAGATTCTACTGGTTAATTTTGCAAAAGCAATCCTAACTCAGGGTTATTCCTGCTAAAAGCTTTCCATAGGTGAAGATTCTCCTCTAGAAAATCTCATTAGTTTGTTTACCAGGAGATTAATTATCACAAGTTTATAAGGAAATTACAGTGAAATACTGGTTTCTTTTTTTCCCCAGGAGTGTCCCAGTGAAAGGGGAGAAATGGATCACCCCTAGCTGCTCATCCTAGCCTCTCAGGATTGAAACTCGTTGTGGGCCACCATTCAACCCCACCATGCCGGGCTGAATATCCAGTCACTGGGGGCTCTCATGGGGGGACTGGAAAGTACCTCTAAGCAGAGCCATCCCAAGGGCCCTGATGCTGGCAGTGATTCAGAGAAACAAAGGAGGGGAAAACCAGTACTACCTGAGCAAAGCAATGAATATTAGAGCCCTTTTATTGCAAGCTCATGAACACAAGCTTATAAGGGAATATAACCTTTATTTTACTGTGGTGGATCTGAGGCTCAGAGGTGAAGAAGTATTCCTGAGTTCTGAAAATGAGTGAGAAGCCAAACCCAGATTTAAACACAAAACAGTTTGAGGTCCAATTCCTGACTTCAAACTGCCTCTCACATCTTTCCATATTATGCTTCATGATGCCGGAGTGAGTCACTACAAAACACCTTGTTTCTTCCAGCTGTTGGGCTCTGGCCACTAGAGGAAGATCAGGATCTGATGGAAGGAAAAAGATGTGCTTTTTCCTGTTTGTTTCCTCTTCCTGTGAGCCTCACCATAGCAAGGGCTCTTCAACCCAGCTCTGGGGAATTCATGTGCAGTTTCTCCAACATTTGTAAAGCTAGCCTCATGCCCACTCAGAGACACCAGCTCCAGCCAACCTGGACCTCCTCCCTAGAGGTCTAGGTCCCAGCACCCAGGATTAGACTTGAGTGACTAAATATTTTAATATTCTAACCTCTTCCACCTGTCCCTGCTACCCTGAGGATGGAAGCTGCATCAACAATTGCTACCTCCCTGATACCTCGTTGTTCTCTTTTCAGTTTTTTCAAGTATGTAGTGAACAAGTTTTTACATTAAATCCCCCCAGTTCAATTAACTGGTGTACAGAGGCCCAATGTTCTCTCCGACATGTGGATGCTAACACACATGGTGGGGAGGGAAGAATAGAAGTTCATTGGATTAGACAAAGGGGAATGAAGGGAAGGGAAGGGGTACAGGAATAGGAAAGACAGTAGAATGAATTGGACATCTCTTTCCTATGTTCATGTATGAATATACGACCAATGAAACTCACATCATGTACAACCACAAGAATGGGATCCTAATTAGAATAATATATACTCCAAGTTTTTGTAAATATGTCAAAATATACTCTATTGTCAGGTACAACTAAAAAGAACAAATAATAAAGACAAATAACTGGTGTAGTGTCTGTTCTTAGACCCTGACTCACATGTCCTTCCTGTTCCACCCATTTGGCTCCTGCCCATGTCCTCCAAGACCAAGGCAGAGTGAGTAGGACCCTCTTTAGAGTGAGTAGGACCCTCTTTCCCACTGATACATCCTGCTCTGGTTAACCTTAATTTTTACTTGGGGTGTGGAGTCCTAGGAAGAAACTGGAAGTTTATCTAACTAGTTGCTTTCTAGGCTTTACTGGTCAAGCCCAAGACCTTGAGTATACTTAATTTATATACACATTAATTTTCATCAACTTCATGGAGCTATAATTTATGAAAAACAAACTGAATCCCTTCAAAGGGTTACAATTTGATGCATTTGGACACATGTGCACACCTGAGAAACTACTGACACAAACAATATATACAACAGTTCTATCACTCCCTCCACTCTGGACCCCAGGCACCCACACACAGTGCTACCTGCCACTAGAAATTAATTTGCATTTTTAAGACTTTATGTAAATCATACAGTAGCCAGGCATAGTGGTTCAAGCCTGTAATCCTGGCTACTAGGGAGGCGGAGGCAAGAGGATCCCAAGTTCAAAGCCAGCTTCAGCAATTGAGCGAGACTGTCTCAAAATTTAAAAAAAAAAGAGGGGGGGGGGTTGCTGGGGAGATAGCTCAGTGATTGAACCCCTAGTTTCAATCCCCAGTACTGCAAAAAAATGAACTAAAAATAATCAATATGAGAATGACTATGTTTTAGTGTGTAAAGGAAACTCAAATGAATGCATCGGAGGCAGATGCATTCATTTGCACTATTTTATTTCCTCCCTAAGAATTTATTAGTTTCTGTAGCCACTGCCATTAGGCTGATCTTTGATATACATTTCACTGCTCTATGACTCAGTTTCCTCATATATCTAATGGGAAATATCACACCTTATTTCTTATGTAATTCATGGGGCGATAGTCGCATGAATGAGGTAGAAGCCAAAAAGATGGGCAGGGAGCCCCCATCTTCCTGTTTCTGGTCTCTCTTCTATAGGACTAGAAATGAATAAAAAAATAATGTGAATTATTTTGTCATGAACTGTCTTCCTAGCCTATGAGCTGCTTGGTGAACGACCTAAGATTTGGGTCAGGTTCCTGGTTATCAGCCAATCAGTAAATGAGGTTTGGGTACTGGCTGTCCAGGATCCTTAGGTCTCATCAATGAAATGAGGACCTTTATTTCCTCTTTGTAATATAAGTGCAATTTTAATGACAGGTCATTTTTGAGATACAGAGAGTATAAACATTTTGAAATCTAATATAATGGAGAAAAATTCTTACGATTTTTTTTTCATTTTAGGCTAGAAATGGAAAATAAAAAGATTATTTTATGAGGGGGGATGGTGGAGGATGGGAAAGGCAGCGGAGCACAACAGACACTAGTATGGCAATATGTAAATCAATGGATGTGTAACTGATGTGATTCTGCAATCTGTGTATGGGGTGAAGGTGGGAGTTCATAACCCACTTGAATCAAAGTGTGGAATATGATATGTCAAGAAATTTGTAATGTTTTGAACAACCAACAATAAAAAAATTTTTTTAAAAAAAGATTATTTTAAAGATCTTAATGAGATAATCTAGAAGAGTCATTATTTAAAAAAAGGAAATGTTTAATTTTCTGCAGGAGTAGAAACTCTCTTTTTAAAGTTTCCATATTAACAACTCATAAAAGATAAAGTGAGGAATTGTGTGTGATTGCTCTAATTCACCTCTCTTCTAATGTATCAGACTAAAACTCTCTATTTCTACCAAAGTTCTCAGATCTAATACATAATTTTTAAATAATCCACAATAAATATTTATAATATCCATTCACACTACTTTGCTTCTAAAGCCAATATTTGTTTGTTATAATGCAGTCTGGGTCTTTTTGTTGTTGTTGTATTTTGATACCAGGGATAGAACTCAGAGGCACTCAGCCACTGAGCCACATCCCCAGCCCAATTTTGTATTCTATTTGGAGACAGGGTCTCACTGAGTTGCTTAGGGTCTCACATTTGCTGAGGCTGGCCTTGAACTCACAATCCTCCTGCCTCTGCCTCCCAAGCCACAATGATTACAGGCATGTGCCACTGTGCCCGGCTAATGCAGTCTGCTCTTGCTAGGTGTTTTTAGAAATTCCGAAAGAGCACACAAAAGACAAGCTTTTATAGTGAAAACACACACTCATCCTCACAGCTTTAATATATCATTAATCATCCTAAGAGAACTCATTTATTGAGTGCTTACTATGTGCCAGCCTGTGTTGGACAGTGACTTCATGAATATCCTACTACCAACTACAACTTTGTGAAGCAGATTCTATTTCTGTTCCCATTTTATCATCCTTTTTATAATTCCAACAAAATATTAAGGCTTAAAAGTGTTAAATTATTCAAGGTCATATCCACTAAGGTTAATAGCCTTGGTTAAAGAAAACAGTCTGAAATGCAACAATTAGTACGTGAACAAACTAAATCGTTGCTTGTCAATTGATTTTTGCGGAGTTGCTGAGGGCTTGGCTTTACCATCCACACATATGCATGGTGACCTAAAATACCAAGGACTGGGAGAAGGAAATAACCACAGAACAAACAAGATGCTGATTAACACATCATCCTTTCCTTCCCAAATAAAGATTTCCATTTATGTGTTAGTCAGCTTTTTGTCGCTGAGACCAAAATACCTGACAAGAACAACTTAGAGAAGGAAAGATCTATTTTGGCTCATGGTTTCAGAGGATTTAGTCTGTGGTCAGCTAGCTCCAAGACAGGAATGTCACGGAGGAAGGGCATGAGTGAAGAAAGTTGCTCAAATCCATGGCGGTGGGCCTTCAAGGGCATTTTCCTCAGTGACCTACTTCCTCCACCTGGATCCCACCTCCTAGTAGTCCATTAAGCTAATAATGGATTAATCCACATGGATTTGGATTAATGAACTGATGAGGTCAGAGGCCCTCAAAATCTAATCATTGCCTAAAAGCCTTACTCTGAACCATGCTGTATAGGGGACCATGCTTTCAATAATTGAGCTTTGGAGACACTCCAGAAGTAAACCATAATATTTTATATCACTCATACAATTTAAAAGCTCAAAAAAAGAAAATATTAATTAATAGTTTTCTATGAATAAATTCTGACTTGGTCACTGAATATTAATTCTGGAAACACTTGAATTAATTCCAGTGGAATTATTTTTTTCCCCAGATGCTGAATTTCAAGGTATGAAAATCTCAAGTTCAATATGTATAGATGTAAATCATCAGGCCATTGGGCATGAGTCTCCATTCTGGATGGCCAGTTATCCTCTATGTTATTTCTATTCCCTGCTGAAGTTTTAATTAAATTCTTAAATGGTCTTGTGTTTAAATAGATCTGTCTTTCCCAATTTAACAAGCCTCTCCCTTTAGGGTCAGAGTTTGCAAGGTAATCATCGTAGAGTGGGTGCATGATTTCAATATTTGTCGGAGACAAGTTTATTCAACGGCCAAAGAATGGAGAAGTGGGAGCCCAGCTCTCAAGTCAGCCTCTCATCCTGTTGGGGGTTGGGAGGTTTTAGACAAAGGGTAAAGGCAGTGTGTGTGGGCTGGGGGGGGTGGGTAGCTAATAGAGGGAGGAATATACATGTCTTCTCCTGGAATAGTTGGAGGTGCCTCCCCCAACTCAGGCACAACCCCTTTTCACTCCTTATATGTGGTCTGGTGCTTCTGGTCATGGGGCTGATAGATGTGTCACTTGTATAGAATTTAGGTCCCTATATGGTTAGAGGTGGTCCAAAGGTCAGTAACCATCCTAGACCCAGCCAATTTGGGTTAATCCACCTGGAGAGGAACTTCTGACCTTCCTTCCAGCATCCTGTCTTCAAGGATGAGCAGGATTAGGGCCCAGTGGAAATCCTGCTTGTTGGCACAGGCAGTATACTGGGCAACAGGATCAACTCCAACTGACGCAGCTGAAATCAAAGCTAGACTCCCAATGTGCTAGAAGCTAGATTGCAGTCTGCATTTCTTTAATCATCAGTTAAGCAATCATATCCCTGCTTTTATAATTCTCCTCTGCGAGTACTTTAAAATCCCCTGAGTGCTATTGGAATATTTTTCTCTTGACCCAGAAAGAGAAAACGATAATAGGTTTCCTGATGAATTCACTTCCCCCAAAAAGAACTCTCTGGTAAATTTAATTATTTAACAACATCTGTATTTCCATTTTCATTGAGAAAAAATGTGGTAAAATGAAAACATCCAGTCTTACACCTTGCCTAGTGCTTCCGTAGATGGAACTGGTTCTGAGCTTATTTACCTTTCAAATGGGCTCAGAGTAGAAAGCCTATACCAACTCGTTTATATCATCTGCACAAATAGTCATTGGTCCAAGTTTAAAAACAAATAGACACTTAATTTAATAAGATGGGAAAAAAGCAGCTTTCAGTAGTGACTCTAGAGTTCATTTCATGAGAATCTAATTGGAATACTTAAATTTTCAGTAAGAGAAACATAACAGAAAAAAATGGGCAGCTTTGCAAAGCTGGGCTTTCTGAGTTAAATATAATGGCTGTATTTTTTAAATCTTTCATTTAATATCTGACTTCCTGATTCATTTTCAGAAAGAAAAACAAAAGGTTTTAGACTCCCTCACCTTCCGACATGTCTACACAGGTACTTCTTCCGTGTGGGTGAAACATGCTGTTATTAAATTCATAGCATTTAGTTGTGTCCTTTTATTTTATTGATAGCTACTAGAACTATATTTTATCCAAACAACAGTTCATCTAATTTAAAATAAATCTAGATAATAACAAGCTTTGCACGCAGTTTACAGAAAGCAGTTTATTCCAAAAAGGTCAGTGGATGGGTTCCATCAGTCATGCCCTGTAGGAGTTAACAAGAGGGTAGATAGTGTGTTCATCACGGCAAATGCTAGAATGTTGCTTTCTTCATCCATCATTTCAACTACTTACTTAGTTTGGCATAACAAAATGCAGCACTGGCTCTCCCTTCTGATTTAAAAGCTGTATGCATCTCTGTCAATTTTTGAGCAATGCTTTTTATGGCTTTGTTTACCTTGTTCTAAAATGAAACAACAATTCATTTTTCATAGATAGGCTAAGGAGTCTTTGCAGCAAATATGGTTTTTTTTCCTTTGAAGTAAATTTTAAAAGATGTTTGAGGTGTAGTTATACTTTTTCTTTGGTACCAGGGATGGCACCCAGGGGCACATAACCACTGAGCCACATTCCCAGCCCTTTTTCATTTTTTCAGTTTGAGACAGGGTCTCATTAATTTGCTGAGGGCCTTACTAAGTTGCTGGGGGTGGCTTTGAACTTGAAATCCTCTTGCCTCAGCCTCCGGAGCTACTGGTATATTTTTTCTTAAGTAACAAAAGTAAAATATCCCTCAAAGTTTTACCTTCTGACATCTAGTAGAAAGATCAGATCTATTCCATATGCAATGGACAAACTCTCTGAAAGTCATAATTTATATCCTTTTCTAAGTGTATAATTTTTCAGATGTTAGGATTTGGGGACTTCTTTCCTGTCCCATTGAAAGAACAATCAAGTCATTGTTTTAAAACTAGAAAGCATGTTAGCTTTTGAACTGATGAATTTTATGCTAAAGGTACTAATTTTGAAGTGGCCTACTTTTAATTTTGACTTATCTGTATTTGGAATTTACTTACCAACTCAGAAGAACTACAAAATAGATGGCAGTAGGGGAGGTCAGATAGACATGAATGATGGGAACAGGAGGTTAAGGGAATGATTCTATAAACTGGGCCCACTGTGCTGACCGCCAAAGGTTTTCTCTTTGGAAAAGCAATTTACCTGCAACCCTGCCTGGCTTAAGTTCACAGGATATGTTACATTCCTCTGCAAACTTCCTGTTATCTGCAGCAGAAATGCAGGCTCCAAAATGCTGACAAGAAGCATACAAGTAGCCAGGCTAGTGCACACCTCTAATCCCCCAGCTGCTTGGAAGGCTGAGGCAGGATGATCTCGAGTTCAAAGCCAGACTCAGCAAAAGCAAGGCACTAAGCAACTCAAGTGAGATCCTGTCTCTAAATAAAATACAAAAAAAAAAAAAAAATAGGGCTGGGGATGTGGCTTAGTGGTTTAGTGCCCCTGAGTTCAATCCCTGGTATCCCTCCCCCCCCCCAAAAAAAAGAACACAGGTTACCCTGAAAGGGACAATTTTTGTGACCCTGACATAGACCAGATCCCAAAACCTCAGGGAGATAAGGATAAATCTGTAAGACAAGTTCCACTTAGAACATCAGCATGGGCCAAAGTGAACTAGAGTTGCTAAGGCAGTGGGGATTCAAAAGTGATATCATCCTGCTGTCAGTCAAAAGTCAAGAGGTGGACCTGGGTGGAACTCTCTGGAAACTTCCCTGGCAACCCTAATAAAACTGGAGGGCAGGAAAAGTGCATGGTCCCTCTTCTCTCTGAGAGGATGCACTCTCTCCCCTGAGAGTGTCCCCTTCCCCTGTCCTATCCCTCCTAAAAACTCCTGCTGTTACTCTGGGCAACATGTCTGAAATCTTTCCCAAGAATCAGGGTTTGAAGAGTGGAGGGGGGGCTTCATGCTGCCTCAGTTTTCTGGAAGACCCCAGCCTTATAACATCAAGAGACACTAGTTTCTGGTCTGGACTCTATCATTAATTTCTAAGAAATAACTAGTTTTTGAGAAAATATTTAAACTCTTTTGGTCCCAATTCTCACAACTATAAAACTAAATAAGATAGTCTTCAAATCTTCTAAGTCTACAATGAATCTACGATTTCGTAATTCAAAGGAAATAACCTGATATGCTAAGATGGTTTCAATTCATAAAAAATATTCTAGAGTTATTACTAACCACCAGGAGGAATGACTGCTCATGATACAGTCTAAGAAAGCATAGCTGCACCTGACGGTAAAGGATGTCTTTAGAATATGTCTTCATTAATTAAGACTTATCTTTCTTCCTTAATTTCCCCAGGGGATTACATACAATGGCAATTGGATTTATTTTCAATGATATATCCTTTCTCTTTGGGAACTGTTTTTGTTCTTAAATACAATAAAGTTACTTTTACTAAAAAAAAATGTAAAATGATACTTGCATTTTTATTGCATTTTTATTACATTTTATCTCCTAAAACTTTTGTGAAATGAAAACACATGGGTCTCTACCTACCACCAATATGTACGCTAAAATCACTTATAGGCATAATACTTTGCATTTAATTATACTATCATTCAGGAGTCTCAACATTTTTAATGTTTGTTTCTAGGCATAGGGAATCAGGCATAGAATAACCACAGGATCAACTTATGAATACACAGTCATTGATGAGCAGATCAAAGATGAAATTCCTTCCTCTACTTTTTAGTGAAAGCCCACCACTACTACTACCTTCCCTATCTCTTAAAATTTTACTATGCTGTACTTCTAAACATTGTTAGTGTCACAGGAGAAGAGGAGTGTAAGAAGAAAGGTCTGAGGAATTCCCAGAGAGAAGCGGGAACTTGACTCGGGACCAAGTTCTTGGGGTTGTTGGCTTGTGTAACAAAAAGAATTCTGGCACATGCCAGTCAGACATTAACAGAGGTTTATATAAGAAAGTAGATGCATATTCAAGGGAGAATAAGGGCAAACTCAAGACACAGACTCCTTTGTAGGTAAAGCAAGAAACTTGCACTCAAGGGAGAATGCAGGCGTGAGAGATGCCATTTTGAGAACTCCCAACTCTTGTTTGAAAGGAAACTTGGTGAGGGGCAGGAATGGAAAGGTATGTAGGAATACCAGTCCTAGGATCTCAAGATGGTTTCTGAAAGAAAGACCAAGGCTTGCCTTTGGAGAAAAATGCCTGTTTATTGAGGAACAGCTCTGCATATTTATAGAGCTGGGGGTGGTTTGACAGTTGGCATGGGGTGCTTTTTGATTGGTGGGTAAGGATCAGGTGAGCCAGCAGGGCTAATCTGATTGGTGGGTAAGGATCAGGTGAGCCAGCAGGGCTAGTCTGATTGGATGGCAGGATCATGTGAGCCAGCAGGGCTAGTCTGATTGGATGGCAGGATCATGTGAGCCAGCAGGGCTAGTCTGATTGGATGGCAGGATCATGTGAGCCAGCAGGGCTCACCATTGGACTGCTCTTTTAGGGAGATGGGGAAGTTAGTCTTTGGAGCTGGGGTGACTCCCAACAGTTTCTGATGATCTAATCAAACTCAGGATCCTCAGACTGACATCTTCATTACCTGCTCAGTAGATAGTACAGGAAAGACCCTGAAATTATAGGTTCCTCAAGATAGCACATCTCTCTTCATCTATTTATTGGGGGGATAACAGTGCACAGGTAGGTTTACAGATTTCCCATTCATTTGGAAATAGTAGGCCTTGGAAGGAGACAGGGTTAGAGAGTAATAGACCTGGAAAAGTATGCAGAATTTTTTGATTAAAATCCTTTTTTTTTCCCACTGTGCTTCCTGTATATCCTCTTTCCATTTCTTATTCATTCTATCCTACCTCAATAACAGTAACAACAATCTTGACTAGAAACACTGAACATTAAAATATGATAGTCGAACATTGCAAGCAAAACCTGAGAATAACATGGGTATAAAATAAGACATGTGGCATATTATAATATCCTTCATATAGCATTTCTGGAATAAATTCAAAGGAAATAAAGGGAGGACCCCTACAGATCAGTAAAGGATAAGTAACAGAGCTTATTAATGATCTGTTCAAAGATGAGGAAAACAACTCTCATAAATCCATTTTAATAGCTCAAACCCATGAATAGTAAAAGAAATACAAACCGACACTGTGACAGACACCTTCCTTAACATGTCAAAGAAGAAAAGACTTTATAGAAGGATGGAACCCAATGGGAGGACATAATGAGATAGTCATCATCATATTCTGCTGGAGGGAACGCTCATTCTTTATCTCTTCCTCTCTCTATCTGTCTGTCTTTCTTTTACCAGGGATTGAACCCAGTTCCTTACATATGCTAAGCACATACTCTCCCACTGAGCTGCACCCCCAGCCCAAGATGGAGGGAATTAAAGTGATTAAATTCTTTTCTGGAAAGCATTTGTGGATATGATGTGTCTTAAAATATGTTTCATATTCTTTGGCCCAGTAATTCCCATTTTAGGAATGCATCCAAAATGTGTGTGTGTATATATATATATTATGCGCAAACGTTTTCATTACAAATATGATTTATAGCAGCAGAGGGAGGGGGGAAGCTTAAAGGTCCAAAAAAACAAAAGAATAATTAAATAAATAAATGATGGCACATCCATAGCCCTGAAAGTCACCCAGTCGCCAACATTATTTATGAAGTGTTTTCAAAGACACATGAAAAGATTGATGCAGTAGTACTGGAGATGGGAGCAAGTTACAAAGCTGTGTACACAATCTGATCTTCAGTAGGTCGATATGAAAATAGATCATAGATCTAAACATAAAAACTAAAGCCATAAATCTTTTCAAAGAAGACATAGGGGAGCGTTTTCACAAGAGACCTACATGGTCAGAGATTCCATAGGCAGAACGTAGACAATGATTATCATAGAAGAAAATTTGGATAAATTAGACATTGTCAAAACGTAAAATTTGTGCTCATCAAGAGAAAGCATTATGAAAAAGAATAGGCAAGCCACAGACATATGGAAAATGTCATAAATCATAAATCTGACAAAGAACTTATATCCAGAACACATAACGAATTGCTACAACCTAACAATAAAAATAATAATCAATTGAAAATAGACAAAGATGCAGCAGACACCTTCACAGAGGAAGATATATAAATGACTAATAAGTACATTTTTAAAATGATCCATATCATTAGTCATCAGAGAAATGTCAGCTAAAATTCCAAATGAGATAGGACACAACCACAAGAATGGCTAAAACATACAAGAACTCTTTGACCCAGCAACTTCACTCCTAGACATTTGCCCAAGAGAAATCAAAACTATTTCTACAAAAAAAAAAAAAAAAAAAAAGATTGCACAAGAACGTTCATAGCGCTACGAGTCACAACAGTCAAAAACTGGAATAAATTCATCATGAGAATGAACAAATTATGATCTATTCATACCCTGGAATACTACCGAGCACTGAAAAGGAAGGGACTACTTACCCATATAACAATATGCAAAGGCCTCAAAGATATGATGTGGAGTGAAAGAAACAAAACAGACATGCTGAATTTTTTCATTTACATGAGTTTCTAAAACAGACAGCATTAACATAACGTAAAAAAATAAATAAAACAACAGGTGGTTGCCTCAAAGGTGGGAAGAAGAGGATTAGGATATCTGAGAAGAGGCAAGAATTTTCTGATTAGATTAAAATGTTCCCTCTCATAACGGTGTGCGTGGATTAGACTCTGGAGCTGCCATAACAAAATACCACAGACCAGGTGGCTTAAGCAACAGAAATTCATTTCTCATAGTGTTGGAAGCTAAAAGTTCAAGATGAAGATGCTGGGAAGGCAGGTTTCACTCTAAGGTCTCTTCTCTTAGCTTCTCTTAGCTTAAGACATGTGAGAGGGGATGTGACAGCAGACTTTCCCACTTAAATGTACTAGTCTAAGGGCTTATACAGCTTTCTGGGTAGAGGCATTGATCAAAACCCATGCTAGACAAGTACTGGGAAAATGTTAAGGCTACTGGTTAAAAGCCTGTTATCTGTCAGTAGCCTTGGAGCATAATGGGACAGCAGGCTCCCTGGGAGCAAACTCGTGACCTTATCCTCATTAGCATAGCTCTATCAGGGAACTACTGTACAGGGCTATAAATTTTTGTTAAGGGCAATTTATGTACAGTTTGACAATCTATGTGCAGAAAACCATTCCTATGTGATTTTTTATAATTACTATAGTTATTGCTCAATTTTAATAAACTCCAAAGAAAAACGAAAAAAAGAAAAAAACACCCTATGTTAAACAGGTATTGAAAAAGTACCCACGCTATTGGCATAGTCTGCAACCTTCTAACTGCTGTGCCCTTTAGCCCTTGAGTTCGAACTTCCCTGGTCTATTCCAGTCTGCACTCATTTCCATTTTCCCAAAGCTCTGGAACAAAGGAATTGACCGAAATGTTTGGAAAGTTTGTATAGGTTAGCCCTCATGGAGTGGTTTTTACATTTGGAGGAAAAAAAAAAAAACCTTAATTGGGGTCCATTACCCTGACTGCCTGACCATTTTACTATCTCTTCTTATTCAATATCAGATTAAGGCTCTGTCCTTATGACCGCACTTATACTTAATTACCTCCCTGTAGGCTCTGTCTCCAAAGACAGTCATGCTGGGAATTAAAGTTTCAGTATGTGAGTTTGGGAGAGACACAGTTTAGTCCATAATAACATGGTTATATAAATAGGTCCATTTGCTGACATGGTGTAGTTAAGATTTGTCTTTTCAAGGTTTATAAATTTTACCTTGAAATTTCTGTTGAAAGATAATAAGTTGATGATTAGAGAATGGTAGAGGCATAAATAGTAATCAGTTGAAATAATCATTGCAGTATTGAATGATTTTGAACTTGGGTGATATGTACATGCAGATTCATTATTCTAACTACCTTTGTGTATGTAAGTCATTCTATTTACTTTGTAAATGTCTGAAAGTTTTTTTTACATAATGAAATGTCTGTTAATCAAAGAAAAATGGCATGTGTCACTGAACAATACTTGTACACATTAAAAAGTCTGTGTGGCATTCTTCAGAATTGAACTCTGTCTCAGAACTGTTTGTATTGTGTGTCTTAAGTGGGTCACATTCTGGGCTTAATTTACTCATGGTTATGATCTGGATCTGAAATGCCCCTCCAAGGCCTTGTGGTAATGAGTAGGTCACCAGCCTGTGGTACCACTAGGAACTGGTAGAAATTATAGGAAGTAAAGGCCAGTGGAAGGAAATAGATCATTAGGGGCATACTCTCTCCTCTCCCTCTCCCTTTTCCTCTTTCTGCTTCCTGGCCACCAGGAGATAAGAAGTTTTGTTCGACCATGTGCTGCCCACCATGATGCTCTGCCTTACCACAAACCCACAGTGATGGGGCCAGACAGCCATGCACTGAAACCTCTGAAATCATGAGCCAAAGTAAATCTTTTCTGCCTTAAGTTGTTTTTCTCAGGTATTCAGTCATAGTGACAGAAAACTGACAAATAGACTCATCTATGGAATGTATTCATTATGTAGATACATATATGAAGTGCTCTTCAGGTACAAGATGCTAGGCACCATGGTGGGTTTAGCTTACATGATCACCAAAGTCCTATTTAGCATGCAAACTCTATTATCAGTTTTAGGTCATCAACACAGGTCACCTTATCTTTTGCTATATACAATGGTCATGACTTTTTACCTCTATATCTGGGATTTGTTGTCCCTAATCGTGGAGAAAAAGTTCAACAGGTCAGGCAGTATCGTTTTTCAGCAAATTTATTTTCTACTAAAGTCTTTTGACTACTGAGACTTCTAAAAGATCAACATGTTTAAGAAAATAGATGGCAATATGGAAAAGTTTATGAAAAGAAAGAGCTGTATTTCAAGGAGCTAAATTAAAATTCCAGTATAAATAGGCAAATATTACCAAATGAACAAATTCAATATGAGAAGTCAATAAATGATGCTAAAGGCAAACTCAAATACGTATTAGTGAAAGTGAAGATATTTCGTAATAAAATATTCATATACCAAAGTACAGTGAGAATAGAAAATGCAGAAAACAGATGAGATGTATATAATAAAGGGAAAATGTCAAACATACTTTTAATCAAAGAACCAGATCAGGAAGAGATTTTATAAATTGGGCCAAAACAATATTTGAAGAGGGGATGGCTAAGAACTTGCAAAAATGATCCACCCAAGACATCAAGCCTTAGGCTGAAGAAATTCTAAAATCTCAAGCAAAGGATGAAAATATCATAGTCAAACTGCTTAAGGTGAAAGATAAAGGGCAAATCAAACAGCAGCCAAAAGACCAAGTGCAACATTATCTTCCAACACTGGGCAACGGGACCGATAGTTGACTATTAAACAGGAGCAATAAAAGCAATAGAATCAATGGCGTGGCAAGTTTGTAATGTTGAAAGAAAAAACTGCCAGACCAGAATCCCACAGTCAGCAAAAATACCTTTCAGGAATACACACACACACACACACACACATATATATATATATATATATATATATATATATATTTTTTAATTCAGACAATTTTTTTTTAAAAAAAATGGGCAAGTCGACTTCTACTGAAAGAAAATGCTATAGGGAAATTTTCGGGTAAATAAGAATGACCCCATGGGACCAGGGAAATCCAGCAAGGAATGAAACAGCCACAGAAAGGGTGAAATGGGCATCAATAGAATATTGATTATATTAAGATAATCATGTCTTAAAGGGTTAGAAAACAAGGATAGTATTTGAAAGGAAAGCAAGGAACTGGGAGACAGAGGAGCGAGAAATGAAAGACGGAGACCAGGCAGAGACACACACGAGAGTTGATTTGTCAGAGCTAACAAATAAAGGCCATCTCTCCTTAGATAAAGAGAGGCAATGCAGGCTTGGGGTTTGGGACTTTTACGGGGCAGGCTCAGGAATTAGAGCTGGGCGAGTCAGCATGCAGGCAGTTAAGGGTGGGGTTGGTATGAGGGAGTGGTGAGCCTTTCTCAGAAAGGCCCTTGGATGGGAAAGTGAAATTTTTCTTAAAATGGCAGCCGTCGCTTAAGATGGCCATCCAGATGGTAAGCAAGGACCTTACAGTATAGAAATGTGTAACAAAAGTTGAAGGGTTAGGGTAAACAAAGTTTGGTTTTAAATATATTATCTGAGAAGTGCTAAAAGTCTTAATTCATGCTAAATGTTAGTAAACCAAGGACACAGGTGGAATGACTTAGAGGAACTAAGGAAGGATTAAAACATAAATGTGTAACAAGCTCACATGGAGAGGTGAAATGATATTTTTAAATTCTTGATTAATCTAAATGAAGGTCAGATACATATTTTTTTTCTGTCTTCCTTTTAAATGGAAGCAGAACTCCAACATCTGTTTGGCTATAAGACAAAAGTATTGATAATAAGGAACTTACGTAGCTCATGTAACTATTGTATTTAAATTCATGAAGTCACAGAGGAAAAATTACCCAGTGATAGAGTTCAATAATACATGGAAATTATTTCTAAGGAAAGAAAAGTAATTTCAAAAACATAGCTAGTGCTCGGCAAGCCAATTGGCTGTAAGAAGCTGAAACATTCAGGATAATTTAAAGCAGAGGGAAAAAGACAAAATTGCTTTTTAGGAGATGATAGGAAGCCTGAAGTTTTATGTCTCGAGGTGAAGAAGGATCTTATGTACTCAGAGGATGTTTGTTCCTACACAGGGAAGTCGTATTTGATAGATGTGGTTTTATCCTCTCAGGCCTCAACCTACCAATGCTCTGTAAAACCACACTGGAATCAAGAATTTTGATACCTTTATTAACCAAATTGCCCATGGGAAGTTCAAAGAGAGGTTTGTACCTGAATATAACTACAGCAAAATGTCTTAAAGAGGTTTAGCTGTCTGTATGTACACACACACACACACACACACACTGTCAGGAGTGGGAGTAACCGACTAATCACTAAATGCCTCACCTATTGAAATTCAAGGTAATCGAAATTTGTCTGATCAAGAGCCACTAATATATTTTTTTAAGAAAACATACTAACATTTTTGGATGTGAATTTTTAAAGATCAGTATAGTTCTCCATATACTTAAACCAACTACAGACAGCATCGTTTCTACATTTGCTGACAACTAAGGAATCAGTATTGCATGGATTGTTACACTGTCTTGCATGTTCTCCGGGACATCAGGCATACAGAAGGGGCTGGGCTACTACATCATCATCATCATCATCATCATCATCATCATCATTATTATTATTTAATTTTCCTGTCTGATTTTTATAGCTTGCCTGTTCCCCCTCCCTCAGGTGCAGGCCACAGCTGCCACTGTCCCTCCTGCCAGTGCTTCGCCCTGTGCAGCCTTTTCTAATCAGAAGCCAACAGGCAACACACAGTGCCTGTCATCTTCAGGGAGACCTTTGACTCTTAGGTGAATGTTGGCCACACAAAGTGCTTGAACTATTCATGAAATCACTTCTCTCCTTCTTCTTCGGGTGGTACTTAACACAGCTGAAGTTTCCTTATAAGTGAACTGCAGGGCAGTGGAACCATGCTTGCTGGTTTTTAGTCCGGATGCATGTAATATCAGAACCTCCTCCTCCTCCTCCTCCTTCTTCTTCTTCTTTTTTTTGTACCAGGGATTGAACTCAGGGGCACTCAACCACTGAGCCACATCCCCAGCCCTATTTTGTGTTTTATTTAGAGACGGGGTCTCACTGAGTTGCCTAGACCCTCACCATTGCTGAGGCTGGCTTTGAACTCGTGATCCTCCTGCCTCAGCCTCCAGAGCTGCGGGGATTACAGGCATGCGCCAAGGCGCCCATCTCAGAACCTACTTCTGTCACAACCCTGACACTTCCACTCTATCAGGATATTAGTCCGATTTCATTCTCAGATGCAAATGGGATCGGGTGGGGATAGAGGCAGAAAGGAGCAACCACTGGCTGAGCCGCTCTTGAGGATCCAGCTGGATAAAGTGGAGTCACTGCTGTGCCACCTCATTTAAATTCTCAGAGCTGGTCCAAGGGGCACAATGTCAACTCCATTTTACAGCTAAGGAGGAGAAGACTGACAGAAGAAATCCAGAGAAAGCAGAGAAGTGCAAGAAACTTGTCAAAAGTCACACTAGAAAAAATAGCAGACAAACCCTGGTGTGTCTCCTTATTTCCTCCCACTGTGTCAAACCAGTGGTATTCAGTTAAAACTGAATATCACCTGCAGAAAGAATAAAATGGGATCTGATCTCATCCCATATAGCTGTGGTGGAGACAGCTCCAAACGGAGGCATAAAGACTTAAAATTCCCCAAAGAAAGAGTGAACCATCCTCAGTGATAGATGGCATATATAAGAGACAGAGCAAGAAGAAAAATTTTTTTAGATGAATCTGAAGTTTCTACCTCGGTGATATTTTTAAACTTCCCTAAAGGGAAATGGTGGGTAACTGTCAAGGATCAAAATTATCCTGTGTGAGACACAGGGTGAAGCAGAGGCAGGGGACTTGAGTCTCTGGAAACTTTCTACTGACTGGGAATCAAGTAATTTGCATAAGCTGGTTTGGTGGCGCTGGTGAGACCTTATTGGTAAGTCGCAGGGTGACTTCATTATCTGACCTGGAGAGTATAAGGAAAAAGACCACAGCTATCCTCCTCTGGGAAAATGCGAAGAAGGGCTTTCACTAGGTATAATTTGAGCTATAAAAGAATGTCCATAACTTGAATCTAATGTATGAAATATGATATGTCAAGAGCTTTGTAATGTTTTGAACAACCAATAAAAAAAAAGAATGTCCAGTAGCATTGGACAAAGGGCAACATAAAATAGGCAGAGGGGTGAGGTTCAAGGTGGGACAATGAATTCAAATATCACTTGTGCACAGACCTCAGGGCTAAGGATAGAGCCACTCAAAACCCAGAAACACTGGAAGAAAAGCAGAGGACGTGGTTTGTGGGGTGACTCCTGAGTCCCACAGGAGTGGAGAAAACATTAATTATAGGGAATAAAAAGTGATTAAGAAAACTAGTCCCTATGTGCTATACCCTGTTATTTTGTGCTACCAGTTAATGCTTTGTCAAGACTACAATAGTTCTCTAGTGTGGTTTTTTTTTTTTTCCCCTCCATCATGAAAAATAACCCTTCCTTTCACTTTTGAGGTTGTGGGATTTTTGTGGCTTTTGTTTTGACTCAATTTGGTTAGTGAGTCTGTTATCATCTAATAAACTGATGTGTAGGAAACAATCAGATGTTGCTAAAAATAAACTGAAGAAGACACAAATAAAAGGAAAGCTCTCCTTTTTTCACGGGAATTGATATTGTCAAAATATCCATACTACCCAAAGCTATCTATATATACAGTGCAATCCCTATCAAAATTCCAATGACATTTCTCACAGAAATAGAAGAAAACAATATTAAGATCTGCACAGGACTCCAAAAGACCTGGAATAGCTATGGTCATCTTAAAAAGGACAAAACTAACCTATTTCAAAATCTGTTACGAAGCTATAGTAATCCAGACAGAATGGCACTGTATAAAAACAGCAGCAGAGACCAATGGAAAGAATGGAGAGACCAGAAATAAATCTACAAGTTTACAGCCAACTGGCTTTTCACAAAGCTGCTCCAGAACAGATAGGGAATAAATGGTGCTGGGAAAACTGAGTATCCACCTGCAGAAAGAATAAAACGGGATCTGATCTCATCCCGTATACAAAAATCAACTCAAAATGGATTAAATGCTTAAATATAAAACCTGAAACTATAGAACTACTAGAAGGAAACATAGAGGAGAAGCTCCCGAACACTGGTCTGGGTAATGATTTGGGGTGGTGGGGGCCAAAGCACAGGCAATAATGGGATTACATCAAACTACAAAGCTTCTGCAATAGAGAAAGAAACAAACCAATAGAGTGAAGTGACAACCTAATAGAAGGGGGTACATTTACAAATGAGTATCTGAAAAGGGGTTAATGTCCCAAATATATAAGAAACTCAGACAACTCAATAGCAAGATAACAAAGAACGTGATTTGTAAAATGGGCAGCCTATCTGAATAGACATTTCTCAAGAGAAGACACATAAATAGTCAACAAGTACAGGGCTGGGGGAGTTCAATGTCACTATTCATCAGGAAAACGCCAGTCAAAATCACAATGTTCATAACCCACTTGAATCAAAGTGTGAAACATGATATGTCAAGAACTATGTAATGTTTTGAACAACCAACAATAAAAAATAAAAAATAAATCACAATGAGATACCACTTTGCGCTTGTTAGACTGCTGTTATTAAAGAGATGAAAGGTAGGGGTTGGTAAGGATGTGAAGAAAAGGGAATCCTAGCATACAATTGACGGGGATGTAAATTAGTATAGCCCGTAGGGAAAGCAGTGTGGAGGCTCCTCCAAAAATTAAAAACAGAACTACCCTATGATCCAGAAATGCCACTACAGGGTATACAGCCAAAGGAAATGAAAATCAGTATCTTAAGACATCTGCAGCATTATTCACCAAAGCTATGAAATGGAATCAAAATGTCCATCGACGATGAATGGATACAAATGTGTATATGATCACCTTTATATTGACTTATACATACTACTTATATTTACACATATACACACATGCGCGCATGCCCACACACACACTACTCAGTTTTTTAAAAGAGGGAAATTCTGTCATTTGTGACAACATGGATGAAACTAGAGGTCATTATGCTAAGTGAAATAAGGTAAATGCAGAAAGATAAACACAACATCTCACTTAAATTGGGATCTAAAAAAAGAAGTCACAGAAGCAGAGAGTAGAACAGTGGTCATTAGGGCTAGAGGCAAGGATGTGGGAGAAGTAGAGAGATGTTGGTCAAAGAACACAAATTTCAGTTAAACAGGAGGAATAAGTCCAAGGGACCTATTGTAGAGCATGGTACTTATAGTTAATAACAACGTATTACAGTCTAGAAAATTGCTAAGGGTTTTTTAGTCTTCATACAACACACCCATACACACACACACAAACACACACACACACACACACAAATGTAAGTATACAAAATAATACATGTGTTAATTATATTGACTTAGCCGTTGTGCAATTCATACATATATTGAACCAACACCATAAAGATACACAATTTTTGTCAGCTAAATAATTAATTTTTTACTTAAAAAAATGTTTGGCATTTCTTGCCTCTGATCTTAGAATCTAACAGATCATCTACCATCTCTGTGAAGTGGTTTGGCTCTGGTTCAAAATGGAATAGCCAGAAAACCGGTGAAGTGACGCTATTTTTAGGACAATGGCATGTACTTAAGGATGCAGATATCCCAGAGATTTCTATGACACAGAGAGGGTGAGAGAGGGCCATCTTGCTGGATAGTCAATCAAACCACCTTTCAGACTTCTGAGGTTTGACAAATTTTCTTTGGAGTCAACCTACTAGGTTCCTTAAAGAAGAGAATTTAGCTAACTGAAATAGTGTGTTTTTGAATCCCCAAGGAACAAATCAGTCAATTCCAGTTTACTGACTTGGTTGTCCACAATTGCTTTGAAGTGAACTACTATTATCTCCCTTTTCAGATTAGGAAACTAAAGTTCAAGACGTCAAAGAACTTACAAAGATTTTGCTAGAATCCAAGCAATGGAAACTATATGACAACTTAATGCCTCTAGATCCTCTAGATTCTCTAGATCCCCACCCTGCTATACCAGACCAATGGGATACGCCTCCTTTGACCTGTAGATTTGGCTATAGATTTACTCTTCACAGTGCCTAGCAGGCACAGACCCAGGCAGGGGTGACAGCTAAGATCTTATAACCAAGGATGGATGTGTTGCTGGATAATCTGAGTTAATATGCTGGCAGTATGTCCCCCTAGAATACACAATAAAAGGGTGTTTTGGTAGTTTTTATTCAGCACTTATCATAAAGTAGTACTCAGTCATTTGTGAATTTGGACCAACAACCAAAGTTGCTTTAATCTTGTTTCTTGGGAAACTATGCTTCAAATCCTAAATAAAAGTTTCTTAAATCTACTGCTGGAACATAACTCATTCATAAATTGGGGCTAAAACTCATCTTTTAAAAAGTCCTATCTATGTTAAAAGAATCATTAAATTTTGTAGGCATGAATAAATCTGATCTAAAAGAGAAACTGTCCTGTTTTTAAAGTTAAATCCAACCCCACATTAGCCCATGCATGACTTGTGAGGAGGTATGCTCCTCCCGCCCCCAACTGCAGATGTCAGCTGATTCTCTTCTCTGGCTGATTTAAGTCAGAAAAAGGCTCATTCTTTCTCCAGTGTATACAGTATCAAAGAGAACTTCATCATCCTGTGTAGGAACTGAGTAAGTCCAGCTCCTCACCTGCTTCCTGGCATATGGGCATTCAGTGCAGATAAGAAGAATGACCATCACTCATGGAACCCTGAAGTGGGTACTGGTTACCAGATTCAGGATGGGTGGTTCCACAGAAGAAATTAAACTTATATTCAACTTCATAGCTGAACACAGGGCGGAGGTCGAGGGAGGTGAGATAACAGTCCTGAATTTGAGAAACCAAGGAAAACTCTTCAACAAGGAAGAAATAGTTTCTTGCAGCTGAGGGCTGATTCTGCTCCAGAAAGACAGAATTGCTTCATTTGTCAAACAGATATCCTATATATTCAGTATGCTTTATATGCAACAGATATCCTATATATTCAGTATGCTTTATATGCAACCATGGGTGAATATATTTACTGTCATATTCTTAACAAAACCCTTTTTAAAGCTTAGTCTACACATTTACATAACCCAAGGTGAAACAGTGTAGGACAATCCTAGCTTTAGAGAACATACTTCATGAGGCATGGACACTCCATAATTAAAATACTCTTTAGGAGACAGAGACAAACCCACATAAATAGAGTTATCTGACACTAGACAAAGGTGCCAAAACAAATGTTGGAGAAAAGATAGTCTTCTTAACAAATAGTGGTGGGAAAACTAGAAATCCATATGTAGTAGAGAGCAGTTGAACCCCTATTTCTACCCTGCACAAAAGTCAACTGAAAGTGGATCAAAGACCTAGAAATTAGACCAGAACCCCTGCGCCTATAGAATAAAATGTAAGCCTAGCACTCCAACATATCAGCTCAGGAACTGACTTCCTTAACAAGACTCCTCAAGAGCAAGAAGTAAAATCAGAAAGCAATAAATGGGATGGCATCAAACTAAAAAGGTTCTTCACAGCAAAAGAAACAACCAAGAGCATGAAGAGAGAATCTACAGAATGGGAGAAAATCTTTGCCACCTGCTCCTCAGATAAGGCATTAATATCCAGGATATTCAAAGAACTCAAAAAAAAAAAAAACACCAAAAATCAAACAAACAAATAACCCAATCAACAAATGGGCAAAGGAACTAAACAGACACTTCTCAAAAGATGAAATACAAATGTTCAGCCAATATATTTTTAAAATACTCAACATCTCTAGCAATTAGAGAAATGCAGATCAAAACTACATTGAGATTTCATCTCACTCCAGTCAGAATGGTAATAATCGAGAATGCAAGTAACAATAAATATTGGTGAGGATATAGGGAAAAGGTACATTCATACATTGCTGGTGGGACTGCAAATTGGTGCAACCACTTTAAAAAGCAGTATGGAGATTCCTTAGAAAATCAGGAATGGAACTACCATATGACCCAGCTATCCCAATGCCAATCCTATCCAAAGGATTTTAAATCAGCATACTACAGTGACACAGCCACATCAATGTTTGTAGCAGCTCAATTCACAAAAGCCAGGCTGTGCAGCCAGCCTATGTGCCCTTCAACAGATGAATGGATGAAGAAAATGTGGTGTATATATACACAATGGAATATTACTCAGTCTTTTTTTTTTTAAAAAAAAGGATGAAATTATGGCATTTGCCAGTAAGTAGAATTGAAGACTATCATGCTAAGTGAAATAAGCCAATCCCCAAAAGTCAAAAGTTAAAAGTTTTCTCTGATATGCAAAACCTAATCCAAAATTAGGCAGGGGGAATAAAAAAGATAGAAGAAAGATCAGTGGAGTAGACAAAGGGGAATGAAGGGAAAGGAGGAGATGGGATAGGGAAAGACAGTGGAATGAATCTGACCTAACTTTCTTATGTATGTATGTGAATATAGCACAGTGAATCTCACCATTGTGTACACACACAACACACTAATTAAAAAAAAAAAAGAAGAAGAAGAAAGAAAGAAAGATCAGTAGAGGGAAAAAACAGAGAGAAGAAGGAGGGGAGGGAAAGGGGAAGTACTGAGGACTGAATAAGAGCTAATGATATTCTATGCTTTTATAATTATGTCAAAATGAATTCTATTGTTATATGTAACTACAAAGAACCAATTAAAAAATATTCTCACTCCACTTCTTGGCCCAGTACATCTTTGTTTTATCCTCCCACCCACCTGGACACTAAATTGCTTTTCTTCTCCAATTTATGCAAATATATATCCAATCACAGCAAGCTTTTCTGAGTTTGTAAATTTATTGAAGATTTGAGAGCTTTGGGGGAAGGTACTGTAAAACAGTACCTGTTCCCTTTTACTTCTCCTTTACTGCTTTCTTTGATGTTCTCCCCTTCCCTAAGCAAACTAATTCAATATGCCCCTCTATCAGTCAGTATAGGGTAGGTTGTGCTGCAACACAAAACAGTCCCAACAACATGATTTAATACAAACATTTATAGAGGAAAGAGCCCTTCATTGACAAACTTTGAGAGTATCTATAGAGATGATCTGAGCCTATGCCTTACATTTGTATTTTTTACACCATGAATAGTTATTCAAACACTGAAAATATGCCAAGGAAGACCTTTTTTAATGGTTCCCTAAAGGGGACAGTTAACATTATTTTGACCTAATGATTCTTAATTAGCAATCACTTCAGAATCAGATGGGGATTTTAAAAAATTCAGATGCATGAACCCCACTCACAAATATTTTGATTCAGTGGATTTGATGTGTGTTATAAAACTCTACATGTTTAACAGACTTCACAGGTAATTCTGAAAATGGTCCAGGTTTAAGGACTAGCCTTCTAGTTCAGGGGTCTATGCCCCCAAGCCAAATCCGGCTCACCACCTATTTTTGTAAATAAAGTTTTTTGGAATTCAGACATGTTATTGTGTATTATGTAGGGCTGACTTGGTGCTATAATGGCAGAGTTGAATAATTATGGCAGAGACCCTATGGGCCACAATGACTAAAATATTTATTTCCTTAGAGAAAGCTTGCAGAACCCTACTCTTTTCTGTTTATGACTAATTTTTAGAGTCTTGTTATTATTTGTGATGGGAACTAAGAGACTGTATATAATCATTAATGAAAATAACACCTGTGCTGAATTCATTTCTACCATCATTTTATACAAATTACCGGTCAAATTAAATTTTCCTGAGTTATACTGACACCTACTGGTAGAAGTGTTAAATCACAGGTGCTTAAACTAATTTGTCCTAATCCACTAATCTACAGTCCTCTATTGTTGATTGACTCTTGAAATTAGAGTCATACTTATGGACTTTGTAGTAAGGAACTCTAGAAGTGAAAATTCAATTCATAGAAGTAACAAGGACTAATGACCTGTAAGAAGGTCAGCAGTTTTAAGGGGTCTAGGATCCCACCCTCTGCTGAGCTCCTTTATCTTTGAAGACTATTACCCAACATAGCATTTCCAATTAAATCATTTATTTCAAGGTGCTTGATTTTCAGTGGAAATGATGATCATTTGTGATGCCATTTCTATTTCTAAAGTTGAAATGCAATGCTCTTGATAAGGTCAAAATCACACATACCTTTCCTAAGGTGAACTATAATGAAATGAAAAAAGTTAAACAGGAATCTGGGTGCACACACACCAAAAAACCCACTCCCGGATACTTACCAAGGGGGACCACACACACACGTTGGTAAGGAGACAGATGACAGAGATGAGATCATTGGTTTGCAACCTTGATTACTGATTAAAATTTTCTGTGGAGCTTTAAAACAAACAAAAACAAAAAATGATAGCCAGACCCCAGCCCCTGGAGATTCTGATCTAAATGATCTGGGATGAGGCCCAGGCAGGTGTCTTCATTTTCTTAAGTACTCCAGGTGACTGTTGTGTACAACCAAGGTTAAGAATCATTCTCCAGCAGTGTCTCTCAAATTTTCATATCTATTCAAATCACTGGATGGGGGGGCACCATTTTAATCTGCAAGTGGTAACTGAGTAGGTCTGGGATGGCATCTGAGAATCTGATGCCTAACAAGCATCAAGATGATGCTTGATCACGCCTTTGTGGACCACACTTTCAGTAGCAAAGAATTAGATCATTCCTGGCCACAATTTTGATGCAATTCCAGTGGTTCTGAGATCTGAAAGTACATAAGTATCACTTGAAAGCAAACTTGAAAGCTCCGGTCTCAGAAATTAAAATTCACTGTATCTCAATTTTTAATGAGTGTCCCGAATAATTTTGATATTCATAGCCCGAGGACCAAACACACAAGTGAAACTTCTTCTGCAACAGCACTGTTCATTAATTTTACAAGCTACCCAGATTAAATGTAGGAAAAGTTTTTTCTTGTTCCAGGTATGAGAAAATATTACTCCAAAGTACAGTGGCTTAGACCAATGGCAATTTTATGATATCTCAAGATGTTGTGGATCAGGTGTTCAGGTAGAGGTTGGCTAAATGATTCTGTTCCCTGTGGTGTATACTGATGTCATTCATCATCCAGCTAGTGAATGGGCCAGTCTAAAGAGTCCAAGATGGCTTTTTTTCATGTGTCTTGGTAAGTGTGTCTGGAAGATTGGGGTCATCTGAGACTGTCACTAGGGGATGCCCGTACATGACCCCTCCAATCTGGTAGGCTCAGGATTATAGGTTTCTTTACATGGTGGCTCAAGGCTCCCAGTGTTCCAAGGTACTAGAAATGAAGCTGCCATTCTCCCAGGATCTGGCCTCAGAAACAGTGTCAATTTTGCCATAGTCTATGGTCAAAGCCACTACAAGCTCAGATTCAAGAAGGAATCATAAACAAACTGGTCTTGTGGGCATGTAACCCTAGGAAGAATGCCACATGCAACCTCACAGGGTCCCACACTTGGGCCATTACATTTTCATTTGGTACCATGTCCCAAACATTGTAGCCTGTCCTAGACATAAACTTCACCTTTCAATTGGAGGAATGTTAAAAAAAAAAATTATAGTCATTTTTTAATCAGTCACAAACCACCTGCCAGAGATTTTATTCCTTACTGTATCTCTGTGTTCAAAGTTACCCTTTCAAAAAGCTAAGTGAGGGAGGTTGGTTAAATTCATCATAAAGAAGGAAAACAGATAATGAAATTAAAATTAGACTAAACTCTGTCATGTTTCAGGATTACAAAACACACTGAAAACCAACCATCCTATTAAAGAGTTTACTAGCTGGCAGTTTCAGTTAGCTAAAACCTTTGAGATCACTCACAGATTTGATCACTTCAACACTGACCAGTGGTTATCCAGGATCATACATAGGGTACCTGATAAGAAAGACGACCAGTAATCACTATATAGGGGTACATCTCCAGGTTCTTGATAAACCTAGATTTGTGCTTTGGGGCGTCTGCCGAGCCATTTAAAAATTAAAGACGTCTGTGACAACCAGTTCATATGTGTTTTTCTTTTTTCTTTTTTGTTTGACAATGGGGGCCACACTGCTCTCTTTAGACACATCAGTCATTTGATCTACATTTTGTACTCAAAAAATACTCAAAAGCAACAAATGGCATAACAACAATAACAGGAGCTACCCCAAACCCCAAATTCGTAGAAGGTAGGTGCAATGAATGGAAAACGGAGTCAGGAAACAAGTACAGTGCTGAGCACAGAGTATGCAATGGTTATTGAATTGCAACTATTGATGTGATAAACTTTCAAATGGTCTGATTATTAAGGAAAATTTTTTAGAGAAAGAACGGAGGGTTGGCAGAGAGAACTGAAATAGAAACCAACCACATTGGCATGGAAAATTAGCCTGACAGAGGTGAAGAAACATGTGTAGAGAGATGTTACTAGATTGATAAGAGGTGAGGAAAGAAGAGATGATTGCTTCAGAGCACTCAGTCCCACTGCAAAATCTGAATTTACCCCACAAACTGTGGGTAGTTGGTGCAGTTTATCCCTTTTTGTTAGGGGAAACAGGTGAACCCTATTTTATTATGCAAAAGTAATTATAGAAGTCTTCAGCTGAGACACTTTCCAAAGGCGGTGCAGTACTAAGATGCAAGAAATTTTAAAGGAATTGGTCAGAAACCTACAGGATGGTCCTTAAATCTCTGATCCACATTGAGGGTACAGACATTGGAAGTTAGAGATCAGAAAGGATTTGAAAAGGTAGAAGGTTCTTAAGGTTTTATGATGATGGAAAATTTCCCTTTCTCTCAGGAGACTACCTGAAGAAATTACTATGTTTTCCTTGAATTTTGAAGAACACAATGGCCTGAAGAAAATCTAAACAGCCAAAGAAAGGAGGACCAACTACTTTGAAGGAGGGAGTGAAGGAGAGGTTGTTTGGGAATTAGAATTGGTCTGCATTCCCAGAATCCTTTGAGGAAAAGGCTGTTGTTTACTTTGGGGTAGATGTGATGTCTGAAGGATTTGACCTCTAGCCACTGGAAGTCCTGCCATCAGACAACTCTCAGCTGTCAATGTTCATCAGCTACAGAGAGAGGAGACTGGCCTATTTGGAGATAAAAAGTTCCAGACCTCCTCTCCTAAATTAGGACAATTCTGCATGGCCAGCCCAGTTTCAAAACTTTCTACAGGATTGGCTGAGGTCCCCATTGAGACCATAGGACAGCTTCGACTTTTCCTTCTGACCAGTCTTGCTTCTTTCTTTTCCATTCCACAAGCATTGATCCCAAGGGCACACCCTAACAAACACCTTGCACAATTGTCTCCATCTCAGAATCTGCTTTTCAGAAAACCAGACCCACAACACCTGTGGATCACAGGTGGGTACCATAGTTGAACCAGCATGGATTATCTTAAAAGTTGTTCAAGGAGGACCCAAGACCAATGATCAGACATTAATGGAGAGGATGCTTAAAGTATTACTGGATTCCTTATGGCTGGAATAAAATTGCATCAGCCCTGGTCAACGGAATAAAAAATTAAAGACTTCAAGCAATGGGAGAGAGGTGGCAGGCTGGGGAGCGGGGCTGGTATTTTGAAGAATTTACAAAATTGCCTAAGAAAGAAAGAGCCAGCTTTGTTACCCAGTCCAAAAAGCAACAACATCCAGCTCACAAGTGAAAAATACCACCTTTCCTGCCCTCATCTGGTCCCTTGTATCCTAAGTTCCAATCTGCAGAGTTTAGCAGGAAGAGGGGCAAAATCACAAAACAGAATAACAAGGAAGATAGGATCAAACCTCTCTCTGAGCAACCTAATGCAGTCTCTCTCTCTCTCTCTCTCTCTCTCTCTCTCTCTCTCTCTCTCTCTCTCTCTCTCTCCTTAAATCCAACCCTTCCTGCAAATTCTATGATACTCTTATCTCTTTAATTGGTGAGTTGCCTCACAGTTCCTTTGGTGTACGGTCCCCAATGTCTTTTTGCCACAGTTATAAAATCTGGCCTTCTCTAAGGTTTTCCCCAATGGTCTCCGGTTTTAAAACCTAAAAGTTATTTCTTGGCTGGTACTCTGTATTCCTGGGCATTCTATCCACATGCATCCTGAGACACACACATCGTGATGTGGCTCAATGGTAAAGCACCTTTGGTTCAATCCCTAATTTAAAAAAAAAAAAAAAGGTGTGTGTGTGGGGGGGGGGGGGTGGCATCACAAGAGGTACATAATAGATGCTCAGTCCATTTCTCAGATTTCCCAAATGCCTGCAGAAAGGAGTCCATGGTCAGGAGGGACAACGGCAGCGACAGAAATAGTAACATCGGATGTGAAGCAGCTAGATCCAGGTGGGTGCTCACTGTGCGGGTCCGCCTGCCACGGAGCCTCAATTTGGGCAGAGGAATCAGAGAGCAGCCCCGACGTCCCGCTGGCCGGTCCAGCTGGGCCCTGTAACAGTACTGGTCAGATTTGGCAGCCAAGAAGCTAGCTGTTCGCCGCTGCTCGCCCTGTCCTTCTCCCTGTCTCGCCACCGCCTGATACCACTCTCCGAAAAATCATTCCCTTCTGTGCGCAATCCTGCTGCCACGCCCTGCTGCCTTAGCCCCTCGCGTCTCCTGCGGAACAGCCTGGTTTCCTGCTGACCCCGCCCCGCTGCCCCGCCCTTGCGGATGCCCCGCCCCATCCTGTTGTCCAGCCCCGCCCCGCTGTCCAGCCCTCCCCGCTGTCCAGCCCCGCCCCACTGTCCTGCCCCGCCCCGCCCCACTGTCCAGCTCCGCCCCGCCCTGCTGCCCAGCCCCGCTGTCCAACCCCGCCCCACTGTCCAGCCCCGCCCCGCTGTCCAGCCCCGCCCCGCCCTGCCCCGCCCCGCCCCGCTCCTCCTGTCCCGCCCCGCCCCGCTGTCCAGCCCCGCCCCGCTCCTCCTGTCCCGCCCCGCCCCGCCCTGCTGTCCAGCCCCGCCCCGCTGTCCAGCCCCGCCCCTCTGTCCAGCCCCGCCCCGCCCCGCCCCGCTCCTCCTGTCCCGCCCCCTCCTGGTACCCAGCAGACGCGCTGCGGTGGACCCTGGCGCCATGGGGACAGCCTCGTCCCTTGTGAGTCCCGCGGGCGGAGAAGTGATCGAGGACACTTACGGGGCGGGCGGCGGCGAGGCCTGCGAGATCCCGGTAGAGGTGAAGCCCAAGGCCCGCCTGCTGCGCAACTCGTTCCGCCGGGGCGCGGGGGTGGCGGCGGCGGCCGGGCCCGGGTCGCTGCCCCGCGCGGCGGGCAGCGGCGGGCTACTGGGCGCCAGCTTCAAGTCCACCGGCTCGTCGGTGCCGGAGCTGGAGTACTCAGCGGCCGAGTACGAGCGGCTCAAGAAAGAGTACGAGATCTTCCGGGTCAGCAAGAACCAGGAGTTGTTGTCCATGGGCCGCCGCGAGGCCAAGCTGGACACCGAGAACAAGCGGCTGCGGGCCGAGCTGCAGGTAACGCGGGCGCGCACCCGAGGCGGCCGTGACGCTGGGGAAACTGAGACCCAGAGCGACCTGCCCACGCTGTGCAGCAGATTGATGGCACTGCTAGGTTGCACCCTGGACGCCTGACCCGTCCCTTGTCCACCGTGTCCCCTCTCCGAATGAAATTATTTAAAAAGTGTAACAGAAACTTTCCTTCATTTCGAAGGGGCATTCTTTTCGTGAGTCCAAAATGATTTCTTTTCAGTTGTGCTTCCCCCCTTTCGATTTGTGGTTCATTCATTCAGACACCTTAAAGTAATTAGCTAGGGAGTGCCCTGAAGCCTCAAATGCCAATCCCCAGGAAGTAGGCTCTGAAGCGTGCACACCAAGACTGGTGGCATATGTTGGAGAAACTACACATTCCTCCTGGTCGTGCTGCCCTGCCGCCAGTTTTACATACTGCCAAGGTGGGCTGATGGCCCATTTGTGAAGTTCCAGAGCTGCTGGGTTTTAATGATCTTGACGTGAATTATTCTGGACGCCTCCTGATTTTCACCATCCAACTGCTGTGGTTGCAAATCTTACCTGAATGTAATTGGAGCCCCTTAGTCCATATGATTATTAATTTGCTCAGAGCAGTTTTTGCAGCCTCCTTTGAAACAGATACATTTTAATTCATTGATAGTATATAAAGCAAGAGATTATTGCCTGAGCAGAATTCTGAGACATTATGCCATCTCTTTTGGACTCCTCTGAAGGTTATTGTGTTGTTTATTTACTCTACTGTGATTGAGACTTCTAGGCAGCTACAGAGATCCTGAGCTTATCACAGCAGGAATTAAATAAATACCTCAGATTCATTTATGTAAAAGAAGGAAGCCCCTTTTCTAGTCTGGGTATTCTTCATCGGGTTTTCTTATTTCACCCCTTCATTAGCCATTATATGTTATAGAGTTAGCATGTTATCTGTGAAGATATACTTGGCATTAGTCTGTATCAGTTTCCCACTGGATGGATTTAATGCACTTGAGTACATAAAGTGAACTTGTTTATTTCAGATATCCGATTTCATGTGTCCAGGCCACTGCCCAGTGGATACTGCATGTTGAAAATCACTGTGAGTTGACAGGTAGAAAAGAAGGCCAAACTAAACAGGGCAGAGTGTGGAGAGGGTTGACAAATGTCACAGTTCCAGATTACTCCTGTTACCAATCCTGATTCCTTGTGTAACCCATTTGGTTCCTTTCTCACCTATGTAGGCATGAAAAACTCTTTCATATTTATTTTAGTCAGTCAGTCAGTCAGACATTTTTACTGGGAGCCTGCAGTATATCAGGCACTATGAAGGGCTCAGGGTATAATAATGACTAAGATATAGTGCCAAGGAGTGCATAGACTCCCAGAATTAACTGTCGTTCAAGTTAAGCCTTACAAGGTGTAATTTTTTTAAAGATAGAAAAACTGAGCGATAGGGAATTTAAGAGCCAGAGCAGTATTTTTTTTAAGTATTAATTTCCATTGTTGAAGTGTCTTATTATAGTTCAGGCATGTTTGCATTTGTTAATTATGTATTTGAATAAAATGGCAACATGAAATTCTTGATAACTGAAAAAATAGTAAATTATTAAACTTTAAGCTATGTAATATAAACGTACAAATATAAAATTTGGGAGAGAGATTATTTTTGAGAAGAAATAACAAGGTAAATTATTCCAGGCACTCCAGAAAACTTATCAGAAGATACTTCGGGAAAAAGAAAGTGCTTTAGAAGCAAAATACCAAGCAATGGAGAGAGCAGCTACATTTGAACATGACAGAGATAAAGTTAAGCGGCAATTCAAGGTAAATTCCCTACATTTTTAATCTCAGAATGACACAGAATAAAAACAATGTATTTTTAAAAGTTTCTAGAATACTGCAATGAATAAACAGAAATAAATTATGTAGAATTTTCATAAGAACTAGTGTTGAGCACTTTTTCATTTTTGGGTTGCACGTGGTATAACAAAGAAAAGGTATAAAAATGAACATTGTAATAGAGATTTTTTAAAAGGAAAGCATTTCTTTTTGGAGAAAGGAAAATTGGGGGGATGTTGTGTGTAGGAAGACATTACTGGTATTTAGTGGCAGGAAGACAGATTTGCTGAACATCATGCAGGGTACATGAAAGGCCCACACCACACACATCCTTTCTTCCAGAATTTCAGTGGGCTCCAGTTGTGAAACAGGGCAAGCTCCTGGGGCATTTACCCTAAAACAGGAGATGGGGGACCAAGTGAATATTGATTTTATGAATGAAACCTTTTTTTCCCCTTAAAAGTTGATGGTACAACCTTTGGATTATGAAAAAGATTTCAAAATTAAAATTCTCCTTTTTAAAGATTTTTAGAGAGACCAAAGAAAATGAAATTCAGGACTTATTGAGGGCCAAGCGAGAGCTGGAGAGCAAACTTCAGAGGCTACAGGCTCAGGGGATCCAAGTATTTGATCCTGGGGAGTCTGATTCAGATGACAACTGTACAGATATTACTGGTAAATTCAATTCCTATTAATAATATGTTGAGCGTTCATCATAGCTAGAGTGGTATTATAGAGCAAACTTTGAATTCTGCTATATTCCTTTTATTTGTCTATATTAGCTTAGATCACTGTTACAAATAGAGTTGCACTTTTTCCTGCGTCAATGTGTCTCTCTCCCCTTCTTGAAATACATGAAGTCAGGGGCTGAGTTCCTTCTGCCATGCTGCTTTGCCAGCTCTACCCCATACCTGTTTCTTTTCTGGTCTGAGATAGCTGCTGCATGTCCTCCATCACATCTGTGTTTTAGCCAAGGAATGAAGGAAAGGGAGAACACATTCCTATTTTTTTGAAGACAATCTGAAAGATGCACACATCACTTCTGCTCAAGTCCCATTGGGCAGAACTACACCTAGAAGGATTGGAAAATGTAATTGACAGCCAGGCAGACGTGTCCCACTCAAGTGTGAGGCTCTGTTACTAAAGGCAGAAGGGGAGAGTGGCTATTGGAACTAGTATTCTCTGAAACATTATTTTCCCATATGACGATATATTCTTCACAATTATCATTTAGAATACCTGTATTATATGTCCCTAGGTGGGAAGCTATTAAAAAGTTTTTGTTTTATAATTAAACATATAAAATATATATTTCTGGCAATAAGGCCTAAAATCACAGAATGAAAGAGTGCACCATGTTCCAAGCAAATATTAATAAATTTTGACTAATATTGAAAAAAGGGAAAGATTCTATTTTAAATGTAGTCACTCTCCCACTTATAAAGGACTATAAAATTATATTCTTACAAACTGATGCATTTTGGAGTAAAATATAGTAACCAACAATTCCTTTTTATTATTTATTTTTTTGAAGGGGGTACTATCAGGGATTGAACTCAGGGGCACTCAACCTAGGCCATAGCCCCAGTTTTATTTTTTGTATTTTATTTAGAGGTAGGGTCTCACTGAATTGCTTAGTGCCTTGCTTTAGCTGAGGCTGGCTTTGAACTCCTGCCTCAGCCTCCAGAGCTGCTGGGATTACAGGCATGTGCCACTGCACCCGGCTGATAATTCCAATCTGACCAGCACCCTGGGACTTTTATTATTAACTTTTGAGAAAAAGATGAAGTGATTCTAACTGGCCAAGAACAACTGAGAAAATAACTTTTGCTGTCACATTAGTTGAGTGATTGTTTCAGTATCAGCATGTTCAAATGCACAGCATTTCAAAACTCTTATAATTGTCTTGGGAAGTTAACAAAAACAATGTAATATTTATTTTAGGTCTTTTGGGGGGGGGGCGGGGTTCTAGGGGTTGAACCCAGGGGCACTCTACCACTGAGCTACATCCCCAACCCTTTTTATTTTTAGACAGAGTCCTGCTAAATTGCTGAGGCTGGCTTCAAACTTGAGATACTCCTGCCTCAAACTCAGGAGTCACTGGGATTGTGGTGTGTGTCACCACACCCAGCCTAGAGATTTAGGCCAAACATCAGTTTATTTACAGTTAGTCAAGGATGCTATGTAGATATTCTGGCCACATGGTTTATTAGAAAATCATCCACATGTTCACAAGTAACTGTTGACTCAGACATTAATTCTGTTGTTCTTGGAGGTTAGAATTTATGTCCTAAAAAAATCACAAAGATTAGTTATTAGTGCACAAATAGCAGCCTGCCTCTGCAGTTCTTTCTTTTACATTTTAGCTCATATCTATGATGTACAGTTAAAAGAATGATTTATAGAATTTTGTATGGAGTTAACTGCCCTTTTATTAAAATTCCTTTGTTTATTGTATTCTTATTTCTTCTTTCCTTTCTAATCTCCTCCTTGAATTTGAGATGATAACCAGAACCTTAGGACTATGTCAAAAGTTGGTAGCAAAGTACTTTCAAAATCATTTGAATATTTATTGTATATGGAATTTTGTAGTGTATTTAAAGTTACAAATCCTGTTGAATGTATGTGCTGAGTTTTTGAACAGTAGGTAACTTGGACTGTACAACCTAAAGATCTCTTGCCATGACAGCTGCTGGAACCCAGTGTGAATACTGGAGTGGTGGGGCCTTGGGCAGTGAGCCCTCCATAGGGAGCCTGATCCAGCTTCAACAGTCCTTCAGAGGGCCGGAGTTCGCCCACAGTTCCATAGATGTGGAGGGACCCTTTGCAAACGTCAACAGAGGTAACACACACTGCTTGCCAATTTCTTGCCTAGTGGCGTTGATTTCATATTCTGTAATCTTGTGCTAAGACCACTGCCACCAACAGAGCATGAAATTTGTGTTCTGAGTACCTTCCATTGACACTGTACCTAACCAGGGTGATGAGGTTACATAATTCATATTGGGATCAGATGATGCTGCAGCCAGCCAGGCTAACCAGCTTCTAGTTACTATGCTTCTGGTCTGAATGCTCAGGTGATTTGTTTAATAGCAAGAGTCTGATGCTTATTAACTGAGAAACAATAGGATTTAGTCTTTCCCTCTGTTTCTTTGATGATGTAGAAAGTTAGAGCCTGGAACAAAATACACAAAGCCCTACTAGGTCATATAGTATTCTTAGTCAGGAGAACGTGCTTATTGTTTTCATATAATCTAATGTCCAAAAAGTCTATAAAGTCTATTTACAATTTCAGTATCAGAGCAGACTTAAGAAGGTTTGTAAGTAGCTCCACTCTTTTTTTTCTAAAAACTATAAAATTTTTTCTCTATTTGCAAAATGAAAATCATTTTTTTAAATTGTGCTTTTTGAATTATCCAAATATGTCTCAAAATTTTCATTCTCACTCAATAACATAAATTACTTTTCATTTTATATTATTCTTAAATGTTCTTTATGACTCAATAGAATGAGAATAAGAAAGTCCAATAATAGGTCATCCTGGGAGTGCAGGCTCCCCTCAAGTAGTGGAGTAATCAGACAGCTCCGTAAGGAAGTTCTGGAAAATCTGACTAGAATCCCCGTACACCAGGGAAGACCACTAGTGACATTTATTGCTTCAAGTCCCAGGAAGGAATTTGAAGTTCGAGAACTAATTGCCTTTTATGTCATTCTACAAGCCATCTCAGTCTCAACTTGTGAGATCAGATTCCATTCTATGTGCCTGTTATGCCTTCTGTTAATTTTTGCTTGAACTTGTGGAAATTTTCTTTTCAGATGACTGGGATATCGCTGTAGCTAGTTTATTACAGGTGACTCCCTTATTTTCACATTCTCTATGGAGTAACACTGTCAGATGTTACCTCATTTACACAGAAGAAACCCAGCCTGAAATGGATCTTTTCCTGAAGGTGAGGATACCTATAAAAACTCTGTATACACTGCTTTAAAACACACGTTGATATTATACCCTATTTAGGATACTGTTGCCTCTGAACCACATGCCTTGCTGGATATTAGATAGTATGTCTTAAAGAACTGGAAGCCTCTTGGACTTTTCTTCAGAGAAAACATTGTTCTATATTAGATGCAAAGAAAGATAGCTGTTGAATTAAGGGTTTTGATTTTTAGCCTTCCGGGAGTGACTTTCTTAGGGAAGGAACTAAGACAGGAAAGGAGGATTATAATTAGCTATAATTAGTTTTGAATACCATGTTAAGGTGTTGGAGCTTTATGTTGTTCTACATTTTATTGTGTATTTTCTCTTTTTTTTTTTACTTAATTGATTTTATTTTTTTTAAATACACAACAGCAGAATGCATTACAATTCTTATTACACATATAGAGCACAATTTTTCATATCTTTGTAATAAAGTGTGTTCACGCCAATACATGTACTTTTTTGCATTATAATTCTTATTACACATATATACCACAATTTTTTATATCTCTGTATATAAAGTAGATTGACACCCAATTTGTGTCTTCATACATGTATTTTGGACAATGATGTCCATCACATTCCACCATCCTTGCTATTCTCCACAATGTTTAAGACCTTCATAGATCACACCTACTTTAGTTACATCTGCCAGCTCTATCTTTTGAATCTCTTGCAGGTAGTAACAAATTTAATTCTTGACATCGTTTTTAATTTTTCAAGGCAGCCCTTGGAGTTTTTCTAAGACAGGGATCTGCAAACTGTACCCTGTAGGCCAAATCTGGCCTTCTGCCTGTTTTCACATAATCCAGAGCTAAGATTGGTTTTCACATTTTTAAATTGCTTTAAAAAAATCATAGGAAGAGTAATATTTCATGACTTGAAAGTTATATGAAATCCAAATTTTAATGTCTATAAATAAAGTTTTATTGTACATTATGAGACTTATTCATATATATGCCATCTCTAGCTGCACTACAAGGACATTTCAATGGCAGAGCAAATTGTGACAAGAACCAAATAGGCTGCAAAGATCCCTGCTAAAATGCCAAGTTGTCAAGCTATAATTATTTTTGTAAAACTGTTTGCCATCGTGACTCTGTAGAAAAAGTTTTGTCTGCCACTATTCCAAGTGAATTTTAAGTAAATCCACAGACCAAACCTACTGTATTTACATCCCCCAGATTGTTCGTTAATAAATACATTTAGCTTTCCTTTGTAGTATTACTCAATTTTGGTAAAAATATTTTAAAGCTCAGAGTTTCCATTCAGTAAATTGCATATAGGTTATTCCCAAGGACGTTTCTGAGGGTGTTACTGATTTTTTCCATGATAATCATCTTTACTTAGTTACCTAATTTATTAAAGACCAACATGTTTCTAGCATATTTCTGTTTGCTTTGGTGTTCTAATATATCAAGCTTGAGACTTTGTGTTATATAGATCTGTTGATCAATATTTTGTATTCTTTAGAACAATAAAACCAAAATTGTTCACGATAATAATCACAAAAAGAAAGAAGCACCGACGCAAAATAGCCTAATGCTTTCTCCTGTTATGATCATGAAATAAATCATTTTCTAAGCTAGAGAATAGCTTGGTGGTTAAGCTATTATTATTTATGTTTTAGAGAGAAATTGGCTTTTTCTCTTTAGGATTTTTTTTTTAAATGTGATTCATTATTACTCCTAGAATTTTGTGATAGAAAATACCTGCCATAACCTGTTACAGAGCATTATATTTAAAGCCATATGACTCTTACTATATTTTAAGTTAAGTTAAATACATTATGATTTTATATATATCATAATTTGTTTTTAGGACTATTCACCTAAACTTAAAAGAATGTGTGAGACAATGGGATATTTTTTCCATGCTGTTTATTTTCCAATAGACGTTGAAAATCAGTACCTCACTATAAGAAAATGGGAAATTGAGAAGAGTTCCTTAGTTATTTTATTCATTCACTCAACTTTACCAAGGTAAGATGGAAAAATCTGTAATTTACTATATGCATTAGTTGTATATAGGATTGAAATTGCAAATGAACTTCAAAGATAGGTTGTAATTACATTCTTTAAAATCAAAAATAATATATGAAATTTAATAAGTTCCAAAACTATTTCACACTTACCTAAAATAAAGAATTAAAATTTTTAGACTATTAGACTTTTCTAATAGGTTGTATGAACAACATCTTTAATATAAAGATCATTTTAATCAGGACTTAGTAAGTTACATCCTGGTGGCCAAATTCAGCTGGGTGCCTGCCCTTGAAAACAAAGTTTTATTGGAACACAGCCATGTTTTTTTCACTATATACTTTCTGTGGCTGCTTTTCTACTGTAACAGGAAAGTTCAGTAGTTGTAACAGAAAATTTATGTCCTACAAAGTATGACATGTTGACTTTATGGCCTTTTACAGAAAAAGTTGGTGATCCGTGATTTCAGTAATCATTATTAACCTTTCTTTCTTTGGATACTATTTCAGAAGTTTATGGATTTTATATGATACACACACCTTGAACAATGGTGTACTTGTTGAATGATAATTGAAATGCATTGAGGAGCTTTATTACTTGAATAAATCCAGCAAAGTGAACAGTCTCCTTATAATGTGAATGTAAGCATGCTAATGAATCTTGCCTGCAAATAAAGATTTTTTATCAGTTAGATATGTAGATAAAAGACAAATAAGCTTACTGAGAGATTAATAATTTTTATTTCTAGATTTGTTGTCTGATTGAATTTAACCCTTCAAAGGATTTCTCTTTTTTGACTGAGGACAAACTCTGACTTTTTTTACTGTGTACAGAAATATGTGGGATCTAAAGTTTGACAAGAGTTTCCCTGCTGTATAACTAACTCATCATTAGTCCTAAGACTCTGTTAAGTGGGTCAAGGGTGGTGGCACATGCCTGTAATCTCAATGACTTGGGAGTCTGAAGCAGGCGGATCACAAGTTCAAGGCCAGCCTCAGCAACTTAACAAGGCCCTAAGAAATTTAGTCAGACCCTGTCTCAAAATAAAAAGTTAAAAAAAAAAAAAAAGGGCTGGGGATGTGGCTCAGTGGTTGAGCACCTCTGGATTTAATCCCTAGTACCAAAAAAAAAAGACTGCCTGCTTAGTGGCCAGGCAGATGGCAGCTGGCTGGTCAATGAGCCTTCACCTGGAGTATGTTAGGAGTCCTTCCACTTGATTGCCTTCAGTGAGTTTTATTACTATCTACCCCTTTCCCTTTTCTTCCCTGTTTTCAAATTTACTAAGGTTCTATCATGTTTCCTTACTTAATATTGAGTAATATTTTATCTTATTGGTGCTGTGTCATTTGTTTTACATTATTTTTCTTTAATTCCTATCTTTAATCCTTGAAACCATCTTATTTTTCTTTTCTTTTTTTAGAGATTTTTTTAAAATTGATATTATTTTTTAAAATACATGACAGCGGAATGCATTACAATTCTTATTACACATATAGAGCACAATATTTCATATCTTTGTATATATTGTTTTTTCTTTACCTAAAGGAATTTGTTAATAGAATATTGTACGTTATTTTGATACTTTGAACATTTATCTTTATCTTTCTAATCTTAAACTCTTCTTAATGTCCCCCATTTCTTTCATATTTTATTATTTCTGCTTGGCAGATTCATATATCTCCTTTAACTAAAATTACATTTATTTACATTTTAAAACGTTATTCTTGTCAAAGAACAAGAATTTTTAATTTCTTAGTCTTTTCTTAGCCTCTGCTTCACCTTTATTTTACTTAGATTTTTTTCTTACTCTGTTTGTTTATTATTTTATTTCATCATTTGTTTCTTCCAAGGCTGTCACCAAGTGTGGCAGTCAAGATGAGATCCACACCACAAGCAGGGACTCTTGAGGCCTTCATTTCTCTCAGATTGCTCATTCACCTCTCCCTATGGATCCTTCCTCCTTCCCAAAAGGTAAATCTAGAAATACTACTCCTGAACCACTTGGAATCTTGATGGAGAAATGCTTTTCTAACCAATAATTATATCTTGTGTCCAGATGGTACCCACAGAGTTACTTAAAGATACTGTTCAGTGGCTTCTCACAACATTCAGTCATCATTAAAAAAATAAATAAATAAAAGTCTGTCTAGTGAGGAACACAGGAGCCATGCCTTTCCATTGTCCCTCTCCAGAGAAGGGAAATGGTCAGACTTCTGACACTGCTGATCCATGTGTTTCTTCTTTCATTAATTTGACCTGCTTTCCTCTGTGGCAGAATCATAGGAGAAATCTCCTAACGTGAAGGATGTGAACTGAAAAAGGGAGACTCCAGGAGGGACTGGCCAATAGGAATATTTTAGATAAAGGTCTAGGATATTCTTTGCTCTTGATTCTTTGCCCTCCTTCATTGTGGCAAAACCCTTGTTGGGCAGCTAGGCTAATGAAGAATTCTTGATCATAAGTGGAAGAGAAGGCCGCTTTTCCTTTTGGAAGCAGCCTCTGGTCCTGGTGGCACAGAGGGACTACTGCACCTGGTTTTCTTCAGTGCATCATTATCTCTCAAGGGAGAGGAGCTCCCTCTTGGGAGCCTTCAGGGTAATCACATCACCTTTCACGACTTCTTAGGCTCTACTCTTGGTTTCACTCAGTTCTTAGTAACAATTTGCCTGTAGAGTTTTTCTTACAGAATTTAGTGAAGTGGGAGCTCCACTCTTGTGATTGAGCTTTCTTCATTCCTCGTGGTCCCCACTTCCAACTCCTAATGGCCTCACGTAGTGGCATCTCCTCTCTCAGCTCCTTCCCTCTGCGTCTGTCTGTACAACCCACTTTCTTACTGGATCCTGCAATGAAGATTATCAGCATGTCAGCTGGCCTTCCATACTCTCTGACTTCAGCACATGATCTGTTTATTTTCATCTGTACCATCTACTTCCCTTCCACCAGATGCCACCAAATCCCAGAGACCATAGCATTTTACCTAAACCCCTGTATCAATTTTGTGGGGCCTGCTTTTCAAATACAAACATGCATCTGAACAGAAGGCCCACTCTTTGGCATTCATCTGGGCCACAGATTTTTTTTTTTAACCAAAAACAAAAAGAAATGGGCCATTTAAATTCCAAACTTCTGTAAAACATGGCCAGAATGATTTCAACAATGAAAATTTCTGTGGATTGGTACATTGGGTTGGCCCAGAAACATCTAGTAGGATATTATTTTTTTCTGTTTTATCTTTGAGACTAGTTTCTGCATTTGCAAATTCTGAATCTTTTACTAGCTCCCATGCCCTACATACACACACACACACACACACACACACACACCAATATGCCTCTCTAGACAACTTTAAAACTTTTAGAAAGGGGAATTCGCTGCAATGTTCCTGTGGCGTATAAAACACTAGTTGTTTCATTAGTTCTAGAATTTTTTAGTAACTTTTGTAAACAATATAATTATGGTTCCCTGTAGCAAAGTTTATTTTAAAAAAATAAAACAACTTTCCCATAGTCAAGGTTTTTGCTAGTCATTTTTCCTCACCCATCTACCCCTAGGTCTTTCTCATAGTAGGTATTGGACATATTGAGGCCACTTATTAAATGAGAAAAGGCTAAAGGACTGCAGAAGAAAAAATATCTTGAGCCTTTAGAGATGATAATATTTGTGTTTAAACTTAGAAAATATAAATTAGTCAATGGAATTTTGTTTTCCATGTATTTGCAAAGTCTCATGAGTCTGGTTCCACCATTTTGAGCCATGTTTAACAGAATTTTTGAGAATTTTGTGAGGTTTAAAAAATAAAGTTGCTTAAGCTTTACAATTTAATTCATAATCTATCATACTGACTCTAATTGTTGGCTAAGGAACACATTGTATTTTAAGAACAAGCTATAACAGAGTTTCATCAGAGAATTAAGGACTTAGAGTAGCTTTTAGAAGCTTCACTGGGCTGCAGCTTCTCTGGCCACTTGTCACTGGAGTAGGTTGTTTTACTGTTTGCTGCCACCGTGCAGTGTAGCACCAGAAATGCCAATTTCCCATCTAGCCTTTTATTGGAAGACTGTGAAGAAGCCTTTCTGAAAAACCCTGAAGGAAAACCACGGTTAATTTATCACCGTCTGGAGGATGGGAAAATCAGTTCCGACTCAGTCCAGCGATTGATCCACCAAGTTTCTAACCTCAACAAGGCCAACAAAGCCAAGGTAAAAGTCACAGGGTTTCTTTTTCAGAAAATGCTTGACAGAGGGAAGAGCCAGAGCAAAGGTCATGAGGTGGGCGTGAGCCTGGAGTGTCTGAAGACCGGGAGGAAGCCAGCTAGGCCAGAGCAGAGTAAGGGGGCGGGGAGCAGGAGAGATGGCCCAGTTGATCCTCAAGAGTCCTGACCACCATTTTAAGAGCTTGGTTTTGTTCCCTTGAAATAAGACGGGGAGCCACTGGAAGATTTTAAGAAGAATATCAGGGCCTGATGCGATCCTGGACAAGTAATCTCTTTGGCCACTTTGTGGAAAATAGACAGTAGTTTGGAGCATAGTGGGCAGAGTCTGAGAGCTGTGGTACCATCCAGGTGAGAGGTGCTAGTGGCTCAGACCAGAGTGGTGTTAGAGAGGTGATGAGGCGGGCAAACCTGTGTACTTTGGGTTTTATCACACCACTGGTCACACTAAATCCCTTGTGTGACTTTAGACAAGTTTTTTTTTTTTTTTAAATGCCTTAGTTTCCTCATCTGTAAAATGAGGATAATAATAGTTTCTCCCTTATAATGTTATTGAGGATAAGCGAGGACAGATATGTTAAGGCCTAGAATATTTCCTGACACAGCACCACCACCTCTTCCTGCTGTTGCTGTGTTTGTTGTTACTGTGAACTTTTTTCTTTTTCCCAGTTCATTGATCACTCAGGAGATCCTGCAGAGGGAGTATATAAAACTTATATTTGTGTGGAAAAGATCATTAAACAGGTAAATATGCATCTTCTGTAAGATTTCACCTAAAATATTTTAAGACTGTTTTCCATAAAGTTGCGTTTTCCAGAGAAAACCACCTGTTTGTTCTTCTGAGAACAGACCCCAAGGAAAGCACTGTTGTTTTGTTGGGAGTACATCCTGTGGTGTGATCATGGCGTTACTTAGGACCAGATGCTCTTACCACTCATCGGTCTCACAGATGATTGACAGTTCATACCTGTTAAGTAGAAAACATATTACAAAAGTGCAAGTTAAAAGGTACATATTTGAGATGGGCATGGTGGCACAAACCTGTAATCCCAGAGATTCGGGAAGCTGAAATTGGAAGATTGTAAGTTCGAAGTCAGCCTCAGTAACTTACTGAGACCCTGTCTCAAAATTTAAGAAATAAATAATTAAAAGGGCTGGGGATGTAGCTTAGTGGTAAAGCACCCTTTGGTTAGATCCCCCGTACCAAAAAATAAATAAATAAAATAGGTGTTTGAAGTAAAATGTGCAATTTACTCAATAGAGAGGCTCCTTAGATTCTGTGTGCACTTTGGATTTTTACATATTAGAAAAGTCCTCAAATTTTCCCACCACATTATCCCTAACAGCAGAGAGAGGTTCAAGTATCCCTTAAGGAAGCTGAGAACATGGACCAGAGAGGTGTCTGGAGCTTAAGGTTTTTATGAAATTTCATGTATCATCTTAAAAATATATTTGCCTTATATAGTCTGTTTGATAGTATACCTGTTTATTTTTAATATTAAAAATATTGTCAAAATTACTTATTAACAAAGTACCAATAAATATATAATAAAAGATGCCCCATCTTCAAGTAAAATGAACACAAGAGGAAGATGTACCATGTTTAGTGTGTAGTTATCCATCCCTCTAGACACCTCTAGGGAACTAGAGAGTCTATTTGAGAAGTAAGAGGTTAGAATACCTTTTCTAATTAATTTGCATTACAGATATGAAAATTTATTATCAGAGAAAGAGTGAGCTCAAACCTATTTTGCATGATGTCATCTAATATAAAGATTGTCATTATAAATTTTTATATTTTCAACAATCTTGCAAATTTTAGGACAGATGAAAAAATGAATTGAGCAAAATGAACCTGGCCATATTTACTATCTTTAATGATTGAAGAACAATATGTTTTCAGTGATCTAATATAAAGATATGACAGCACAGATACTTGATATCAAAAAACTCCATCTAGGTAATTAAATTTGGGGGAGAGAGGTACTCAGGGACACTCAACCACTGAGCCATATCCCCAGACCTATTTTGTATTTTATTTAGAGACAGGATCTCACTGAGTTGCTTAGTACCTCGACTTTGCTGAGGCTGGCTTTGATCTCCCAATCCTCCTGCCTCAGCCTCCCAAGCCACTAAAATTACAGGTGTGCACTACCGCAGCCGGCAGTAATTAAATGTTTATGGCATATTTATTAAGTGATAGCACAACCTTTAAAATTGTTCACTAGCAGATATAACCACAAAAAAGTAGCATTTTTCAGAAAGCAAATTTCATCAGAGTCCAATATCCCTCTAGCTTTATTTTTAGGAAGAAGAGATCTTTGTTTTTGTTATTTTAATATTTTTATTTGTCTTCCTTATTTTTAAATTATCATTTATGGTTATAACTTTATGCTCACAGGTATTATATTAAAGCCGTAAGTTTGGACATCCCTCCTCAGAAGCTTAAGACCACTTGGGGCCTGTGTGCTCACTCCTGCTGCAAGGTCTTTGCCTCTCATTCATTTTCTCCTTTGTTTCTGTGTGCTTGTTCCTTGTGTTCAGGATATACTGGGCTTTGAGAACACAGACCTGGAGACTAAGGATTTGGGAAGTGATGATTCCCTTCCAGAAGAAGATGATTTTGGGGATGTTCTGTGGGACATACATGATGAACAAGAGCAAATGGAAACCTTTCAGCAGGCTTCTAATTCAGCCCATGAGTTAGGATTTGAAAAAGTAAGCATTTGGAGTATTGTTCCAGCAAAGATTAGTCACCACTAAAAGGCTGTGTTATCATTATATTTCATCTAAATATAATCAAGGTTTGTGATTGGTTAGTAGTCTGCCGTCATAGCGTGATTATGAAAGATGTGTGAGATTCAAGTAAACTTATAAGCACCAAGCAATTCTGGTTATATATTAGAATTTATGAATTCATGGTATCACCATCTACAACTCACCTGGGCTGGGTGTAGCATAGCTAGGAAACTTGATTAGAATAGTAAGGCTCTTCTTCCAATTTAAAGGAATGAGAGTATTAGACATTCAGAAAGCAGAGTGCAGTTGTTCATGCAATAGGTAGATCAGTCCTTTAGTGATCTAATCAGCATCCTAAATATCTAAAAAATTAATAGAATTTCATGTGTACAAACAAAGGTGTCTAAGTTAAAAAAATACTTAATATTTAAAATTAATGTTAGAATAATATGTTAAAGAATATGATGGAAGCTAATATTAACATCAGTATTTTTATTATTTTTTATTTATATATGACAGTGGAATGCATTACAATTCTTACTACACATATAGAGCACAATTTTTCATATCTCTGGTTGTATACAAAGTATATTCACACCAATTCATGTCTTTATACATGTACTTTGGATAATAATGTCCATCACATTCCACCATCATTTCTAACCCCATGTCCCCTCCCTTCCCCTCCCACCCCTCTGCCCTATCTAGAGTTCGTCTATTCCTCCCATGCATCCCCTCCCTACCCCATGATGAATCAGCCTCCTTATATCAGAGAAAACATTCAGCATTTGTTTTAGGGAGGATTGGCTAACTTCACTTAGCATTATCTTCTTTAAATTTGTACTATCTGTATTTATGTCCTGTTCCATCATTTCCTAACTGGAATTTATTTGGTCAATCACCTGACCGCACTAGACATGATTTGTCTGTACAATGAGAATAACTACTAGTATCTACTTCATTGGGCAGTTGTAAAGTTATTAAGCCAGATGATGCCCATAAAGCACTTAGCATAATACCAGGCATACGACAAATGTTAAATTAGTATTTTATAAGACAGGTACTGCTGTTGTTAATTATATACAAACTGAGGTTCTGATTATGGTTTGACCAAGAGTGCACAGGGAGTATATTGCAGATCTGGGATTTGAACCTGGGTCTTCTGGCTCCAAATCCTTTGTTTTTTCTTCTACAACAAGGGATCTTAACTTGAGAACCATGGCTCTATAATTGAGCTTTCTGTGGAACCTTAGCTAAGTGGTTAGGATTTATGAGATAGTAAATCTATGAAGTCCTTCCTTTCTTCCTTCAGATGCATCATTACTAGCAGAATTATTTGATTCAATGTATTCTATATCTAGATAGACAAGCAGAAAAATTAATTGTAAAGCTATTCCAAGTAATCCTTTCTTGTACTTCCTAGAGAAACTTTGTAGCCTAAAGCCATATGCTCTTATTGCAGATTTTAAAAAATTTCATCAGCTATCATTTAGGCCACTTAATGAAAATCCAAACCCCAAGATAACTTTGGAAACTACCCAAGCACTTTGATAAGTACTGTAATAATTTGGTTTGCTGAGTGCATCCTTTAAGCTCTGTACCAGTTTTGAGTGTCTGAGAGAAACTCAATTTCAGAAAGCTCTGCAGCATCCTACGCTAACCTGATTCCCTGGGGCAAATTAGGAGACCCAAAAAGGCCCCAGAAGAAACCTGCTCTTGTATAGAGCTATTCTCACCAGTCCCTGGAAACTAAGAAGGTCTCCAGCACATTGCTGGTGCCAACTATTTAAGATAAGGGATAGTCATCCTGTAAAGCAGGTGTTGATTTTTATGATGAAGAGATCCAACATGCCTGACGGGCCTTCAAGGCCTTCTGTGGCACCTTGTATGGTTCAGGGATCCAGTGTGACAGAGTGACCTCCCTGCAGTGTTCTGCAAAGCATCTGAATTGCAAAACCCACATGGATTGAATTTTTTTTTTTTTTTTTTTTTGTCCTTCACTCATCAATTGACAGCAACATTATGGGAGGAGAAATTGGGGCCCATTCTTAGTTTGCTACTTTAAGTGTATTTTGGGAATAAAAATAAGCCATTGTGAGGGTGCCTCAACTGACAGTGGAGTTTTCTGATGGCAGCTTGTTCCAGTATTTTCATTGATAATTAGAAGTTGACTGGAATTCTCAGAGGCATGCACTTCCTCACAATTTAAATTCATTATTGTTTCTAGTATTATCAACGCCTCAATGATCTGGTGGCAGCACCAGCCCCGATTCCACCCCTTCTGGTGTCTGGAGGACCAGGTTCTGGAAAGTCCCTTCTTTTATCAAAGTGGTATGATACAGTCCAGTTAAATCGTACTTATCTTCATCACTTGAATTACGGAGGTCCTTCAACAGAACGCACTGCATGTCTGCCTTGCTGCATGGCCAATACTAACCACTAACAAAGCACAGAGGAGTGAAATGATAGCTTTATGCAGTGTAGAGAATTTGGATGTCAGAGAGAAAATACAGAAGGAAAAACAAGTAGGAAGTGTGAGCATTCGTGATTGTGAACACAAATTACATTGGTGAGAGATAAAGAAGTACAGGAGTAAGGTGTGTCAGTATGGTGGGGAACTAGGTAAATTAAAGAGGGATGCATCTTTATTTTTCAGTTATTGGCTTCATCTTAAAAGTTCCATAGGACTTGAAAATATTTGAGTGAAGACTAAGACTATAGCCAGGTACAGTGGGTCATGCCAGTAATTCTAGCAGCTCAGGAGGCTAATGCAAGAGGATCTCAAGTTCAAGACCAGCTTTGGCAACTTAGCAAGGCCCTGTACAACTAGGTGAAACCCCATCACAAAATTTCTTTAAAAAGGGCTGGAAATGGAGCTCAGTGGTAAAGTACCCCTGGGATAAATCTCCAGTCCTTTGAAGATAGATTATTAAAAGCAAGATGAATTCTAAAAAGCATCAAAACTAAGGATAATCTTTACTGTGAATGCAATTTAGTCTTCAAATTATAGACGAAGGTTCATATAAACTAATAAGCTTCTAAATTTCATTGTATTATTTTTAAACAAGTATTAAGAATATTTTCTTTTATTCATAATTATTATTTATATTGAAGAGTTAGCATATGGTTGATTCTTGTTTATTGCTCTATTATTTAAAGTTATCTTTGAAATATAGTATTTTTGTACCGAATAAATTTTCCTCAAATAGCATATTTCAAATTAAAAAATGTTACTTTTCTAACTTCAAATTAAACTATTTTAATGCTTCCTTTACTAATACCTTAACCTCTAATGTAAATATCAATTTGTGACTAAAATTAACCAATAATTTTTTCAAGTATATTTAAAATTTTGTAAAAATGAGGTAAAATCAGAATGCTATGTATTTATGTACAATTGACTAACTATGCAATTGCTGATAGTCAGCATTTACTGTCTAGTTTGCTGTGAATTCTTCTTTTGTTGAAGCAGAGGCACTGGTCAGTTTTTTAACAGTCCTGTTTTTCTTTCAGGATTCAGTTGCAGCAGAAGAATTCCCCGAACACACTGATCCTTTCTCATTTTGTGGGGAGGCCCATGTCCACCAGTTCAGAGTCCTCCTTGATCATTAAACGCCTGACGCTAAAGGTATAGCGTGCCACCTTTGGAATTCTCAGAATATTATTTAGATTCAGAAATCGTCAGGACTAAGGAGATGATGATGAATAACTTTTCAGCATTACAATATGAGCATTCCTAATCTGAAATCTGAAACACCAAAATTGGACACTTTTTGAGCACCAACATGACACCGTCAATGGAAAATTCCAAACCTGACCTCATGTGACCAGTGGTCACAGTCACAAAACAGATGCACTAAAAATTTGTACAGAACCCCCTTCGGGCTGTGTGTAGAAAGTGTATATAAAACAGAAACACATTTGTCTTTAGATATGGGTCCCATTCCTAAGATATGTAAATGTCACTGTGCTTATGTAAATGTTCCAAAATCTGAAAAACACTGAAATCTGAAGCACTTCTGATACCAAGTACTTCTGATAAGGGATAGGCAACCTGGAGCCAGTTTTGGTTTTGTCCAAGGTTAAAAATAATATTTAATCAGGTCCTCTTGGTGACTCAGTTGTGATATGAAACGTAGGCACAGGAACATTTCCACCAGCTGCGATCGGTGTGAACACCTTGTTTGTACCTGTCTTCGCCCTGTAGTTGATGCAGCACTCTTGGTCTGTGTCAGCACTAACTTTGGATCCCGCTAAGCTCCTGGAAGAATTTCCACGTTGGCTAGAGAAACTCTCCGCTCGTCATCAGGGCAGCATCATCATCGTTATTGATTCCATAGATCAAGTTCAGGTACTGTTTTCACTTTGTTACCTAGTTATATGAGCTTAAAGACAAAAATACCAGTGATGGCCCGAGCCAGTGTTTAAATTCTGTGTTTGTGATATGAAAATAATGCTGTTCCTTTTATTCCTGCTTCATTTCTAGAAAGAAAGCACTTGAATTTAAAAATAAATAAATAAAAGTATGAGTGCCAATAGACACTACTATCTTATTGGGAAGGACCAACTGAATTTAAATAATTAGCAAAAACTGTTTGTTTTACCATATTTTCAGGGCCTTGACATTTTCTTAAGTGTCCAAAATTCAGATCAGTGATAATAGTATTCTGCCACTTGTTCTTTAAAAAAATCTTAAATCATCCAAATATAAGACTTTTGTCCTTAATAATAAGAGAAACTTAATGAGAATTTCACTATATTGGGGAGTTATTGGATTGTTTGAAATATCTTGGTTAATAGATTGAATCTTGTTTTTGTATTTTTAAGCAAGTTGAGAAACACATGAAATGGCTGATAGACCCGCTGCCAGTGAACGTAAGAGTCATAGTTTCCGTGAACGTGGAAACTTGCCCTGCAGCATGGAGGTATGATGCTATCTTTAGTTTTTCAGATTACATGAAATGTTTTAAGGGCAAACAAGGAATGATTTTTGATATGTATTTGTGTTTTTCATGATTTTTATGTAAATAGCAGGATGAGTTCAGGAAAAAGACAAAGATCCTATTTATAGGATTTGGAGGGAGGTGAGATTTGGGATGTAAAGGGAAAGGAGAAAACTTGGTGACTCTAAATTTCTTATTCAAGAAATTAAACAGCTGGGCTGGGGATGTGGCTCAAGCGGTAGCGCGCTCGCCTGGCATGCGTGCGGCCCGGGTTCGATCCTCAGCACCACATACAAACAAAGATGCTGTGTCCGCCGAGAACTAAAAAATAAATATTAAAAAATTCTCTCTCTCTCTCTCTCTCTCTCTCTCTCTCTCTCTAAAAAAAAAGAAAAAAGAAATTAAACAGCTGAACCTGGTGGTTCAATTATAATCCCAATGACTCCGGAGGCTGAGTCAGGAGGTGTTCAAGGCCAGCCTCAGCAATTTAGAGAGACACTGTCTCAAAAATCAAAAAGGGCTGAGGATGTGGCTCAGTTGTATGGTACACCTGGGTTTAATCCCCAGTACTGCACACACACATACACACACACACACACACACACACGCATATCAATTGATGGTGATTTTATGAACTAAAACAGAAAACACAAAGTACAGGCAAGTTTGTGGGGGAAAGGCATTGAATTCAGTTTTTAGACACAGCTAGTTTGAGTTACCACTTGTAGATCCAAGTAATGATGTCTAGTAGGCAGTTTAATTTATGGGAAAGGAAAAATGGGCAGCAGACCAGCAATAGTAGTCTAGACTCCTGTTATCTGGAAATGCAAGCTGGCTTTAGCAGCCCTAAAAAATAAAAAATAACAAATGACACAGAAATTGAATTTTGTGGAGTAGTGTTTCTCAACCTATTTTCCCCCCTAAGAAATCTCATAGAAATTTTTTTTCTAATCTCTGCTCCCTAAGAAAATACTGTGTATTACACATACACTATCTGTTTTTATATATAAGCAGATATGTATATGTATTTGTGCTTTGTACAAAACAATGAGATTTTTCTCACACCCAAAAAACAATTTTTGCTATCATATTGAAAATGAATATTGTAGCAGTTAAATTCCAGTCACTTTATAAGTACTTGTGGACAAAGACTGTGTTTTGTACTGCTCCCATAAGTACCAATGCCTCTGCTTAGTTTTACCAAAGGTACAGAACATAGAACTAGAGATGTTTTACCACTTAGTTGTCTAATATATATACTATTTACAGCATTCTGTGGTGATTAATTGCTGTAATGATATACATGTTAGAATAAATCAAAGTGATAGTTTTCCTTGATGTGATTAACAGAGATTAACTTCACTTATTTTATAAAAGCAGAATAAAAAAATCAATTTCCTTCATGGTTTTTAATTGTGCTGTGGGTAGATTACTGTTCTTGTTGAATGATTTGAATTTTACTTTTCTTCAAACCAAAGGTTGTGGCCTACACTTCATCTTGATCCTTTAAATCCAAAAGATGCAAAATCTATTATAATTGCAGAATGCCACTCTGTAGACATTAAACTGAGCAAAGAGCAGGTATGTATTTTTAATTTTGATACTGTTTTCACTCTGTGTCAGCCTTCCTATAAAATATCTTATATGAGACTTAAAATTCAATATGGGGGGCTGGGGATGTGACTCAAGCGGTAGCGCACTCACCTGGCATGAACAGGGCGCTGGGTTCCATCCTCAGCACCACATAAAAATTAAAAAATAAAGGTGTTGTGTCCACCAAAAACTAAAAATAAATAAATAAATAATTCAATATGAGGAGAGGTTTGTAGCTCAGTGGTACAGCGCTTGCCTAGAAGTGTGAGACCCTGGATTTGATCCTCAGCACCACATAAAAATAAATAAATAAAACAAAAGATATTGTGTCCATCTACAACTAAGAAGAAAAATTTAGAAAAAAAATTCAATATCGGGCTCACTGTTATAGAGAATTGAAATCTAGTAATTACTTTGGTAAATGCACTGATTCTTTAGTGACAGAGAAGAAGTGATGAAAAGATTCTGGTATTAAGGAGTACTGTATAATATTAAGCAAGTATTTGAAAAGCAAAAACATGTTTTCACATTGGCTGCATCCTGACCATAGCCAGGGATCTTCTGCTGCCTGCAGTGATGTCCCCAAGGAGATGGCAGAAAAGTGCTATTTCTGCTGGGATACCTGCTCAGTAGTGATGACCGATGAATTCCAGGGTGATTATTGTATTTTTGTTTTGTTTTTTTGGGGAAACTGGTGCAGGAGAAGAAACTAGAACGACATTGTCGTTCTGCTACAACTTGCAATGCCCTTTACATCACCCTTTTTGGCAAAATGATGGCACGGTAAGTGGTGGCCGTGTCCCAGTCTGTGTGTTTTGTGTTTGCTGCAGAGCATTTCCTCACCCTGTGAACTGATGGCTGCTCCTTAAACAATTTCCTGGGCCAGATTTCTGCTTATTCTAATGGTGACACTAACACTCTGTGACAATGTGGCTGACTGCTAAAGATTGAGTAGCCTGTGAATTATCAGAACTCAATGATAGATTTATCTAATTTTTATCACCCTAACCCTTTCCCCACTGGGTTTTAAAAATGAGGCCCTCTTCACCCTCATTTAGAGCCATCAGTGCTCTGTGCCACCTGCAGAGGCCCCTAGCTTTGGGAAAGTGGCACAGACATCTGAGGTATAAGAATTGTTTCAGGTTTCCTGGAATATCAGGAGGTCAGTATGCAGGCAGGAATTTTTATTGTCTTGGTTCTCAAATCCTGATAAACATGTTGTCATACAGTAGTTCTTCTGTTCTAGTGTCCATTAGGAATCTAGCTGTAGGTAACCATTACAACATTTTACTACTTTTGTTTCTTCTTCAGGATAGCCTCTACCTTGTCTGTCCTCAGCCAGAGATTTTTTTAAAAAATAACTTTTTTGGCATTCATCACAATATATCATAATTCTAGTACAACTCTTATTTTCAAACACTGAATCTAGTACTCTTGTCTCTTAATTCCACATTCTCATCTTAAGCACCAAATTTGAATGAAAAAAAAAAAATCTTCTGAAGCTTTAAATCTTGCATGACATTTCCACCGTCCTTCCCATGGTTCAAGTACAGCAGGAAATCTGCTTCCATGAACATCAGCAGTACAGTGAGTGCAGTTCAGAGTATAAGTCTTCTCACACAGATCTCATGGTATTTATTAGAATATACTTCAATAGGAACTAGGGACCATGTTTTTCTTTCCTTCATACATCTTCCTTTCTGAAAAAGAATTATTGGTATTTTAAAACAAACCCCTCTCTTTACTGATTTTCCTCAGTTTATTAGCCTGATGTTTTAAAAATTCTGGATCTACATAAATTTCATTTGCATGGCTAACTTACTAGCAGTACTTTTGTTTCCTTCCCTGCATCTTGTATGTAGGTAGCTTCTGGACAATAAGAACCTGTCTTATTCAGTTTTATATTGCACAGCGCATAGAAATTTCTTGAAATGTGGGGAGTCTCAACCTATGTCTACTGGACTGAATTAAGTGGTATGCTAAAATAAACTTGGTGATTCTAGTAGCTTCATAAAATTAGCATTTTCTGTATTGTATTTTATTCAGTTCCTCTTATCAATTACAATACAAAAAAAAAAAAAAAGAGAGAGAGATCCCATTGTCTTCACCCCAGATTTTTCACAGATGTTGGCTGTCTGTAAAGAATAAAATCTCTTCTCCATTCCAACAGTGCTGGGAGAGCAGGTGGTGTAGATAAGATCCTTCATGAGTGTCTCCGGTGCCAGGACACTGTTTCATTGTACAGGCTGGTTCTGCGCTCCATCAAGGAGTCCATGACAGATGACACGGACAAAGAGCTAATGAGACAGGTAGAGTGTGGTCAGCTTGGAAAAAAAGAAGGCTAGTTGGTCTTATTTATAATCAAACTGAAGTAGATAATTCTTTTCTAATTTGTACTTACATATGTTTGAAGCATATCCAGAAATGCTGGCAGCCATGCAGGCTTGCCGAAATTTCCATTTCCCCGATTATCTTTGGGGTTTCTCATCTTTTCACATTTATTTATTATCCTTCTTTCTTCTTATATGAATTTCCAGTTCCTGTACTTTACCAATGTTTTAGTTGGTTTTTTTTTTTTTTTTTGTCATTCTCTTATTGGTCTGTAGGAGTTCTAAATAAATGCCTTTTTCCTGTTAGTGTCTTTTGTCTTTCAACTTTAGGATGTTATTCATTGAAAGTTTTATTTTGATAAAATCAAATTTACCTACAGTTTCCATTATGGTTTATTTAGGCTTTTTGTATCTTTTTAAAAAAATGCTTTGCTATTATTAAAGCATGTGTGTGTGTGTAATTTCCTTGAAAAGGTTTTATAGTTCTTGTGTAAATCCTTATCTCATGTGGATTTATTTTTGTTTATTGTGTGAGTTATTTTTTAATCTTTTGTCATAGAGATGGCTAACTAGTACATCTTTTCTGCTGATTTGGAATACTCCCTGACAAAAATCAAGCTCATGTATGAATGTCAATCTGTTTCTAGGCTCTTCTGGGCCATATTTGCCTATTCTTTGCCGTTATGACACTGTCTTAATTATTAGAACTTTAAGCTTTGATACTTAGTTGGGTAAATCCCCTTTTGTTATTCTTCTTTACAATGGTCTTAGCTAATTTGCTGCTATATATTTTTAGAATTGACTCCATGGAAACTCATTTTGGGATGTTAACTAGAATGGCATTGAATGTAGAGACTACCTTGGGGAATATGATTATAAAAGTCTTCCCTTGCATGGAAAGATGACTCTCCATTATTTAGTCATCTTCTTTAATGCCTTTCAATGTTTTATCTTCCTCTGCATAAAGATCCTACAAATCTATTAAGATTTGTTTATAAATACTTTATAATTAAAATAGTATTTTACTGTTTGTTAATACATTCAATTTTGATTTTTTGGAAATTTATTTTATATCTAACCACCTTGCTGAGCTCTTATAATTCAAAACTGGATCCATTTTTTGTGTGTGTGAATTTCCCAGCCTGGTGGCTCCTGGGGTTTTGACTTCTCATTTTACCATTGAGCTTCCTTGTATTCTTTCCATGTCTCATATTTTCCTCTAGTACCCTTTCACACAGAGAGTAGGTCCTAGAATTGATAGGCATTCTAGTTCCCATTCCTTGTCACACCCCAGGGTGGTGTGACCCCCAAGCTCTAAGTCACTGAGACTGCTGCTTCTGTCTCCTCTTCCTCCAGGGCAGCATCTCAGCACCTGCCCTTCTGATTTGGTTTCCTATTATATATTGTCTGATGTTCATAGGCATTTGTAGGAGCAGGGTTATTTTTCCTGCTGTCTTCTCAAATTAGAATTCTGTCATTAGTTTTAATAATCTATTTCATGTACTTCCAATTTTCACTGACTTTTTTCTATATATGTGTGATCTTTGGATGCCAGATTTTATACACCTTTATATACATATATTACCTTGTCCTTAATTAATGCCTTTTGGGCAGCATGTTTTATTGTAAGAACTCTGCTTCTTGATTTATTAAATCATTTGTAAGTATGGGTGAAATGTTAATAAGCTTAGAGGAATTAGAGAAAATATGACTGTTAGTTACTTATAAAGTGATTATTGTTTGTTTTTCTATCTAGATTCTCTGCCTTGTCAATGTTAGTCACAATGGCGTGAGTGAATCAGAATTGATGGAACTCTATCCTGAGATGTCCTGGGCTGTCTTGACCTCCCTTATTCACAGTTTACACAAAATGTGTTTGTTGACATATGGTTGTGGCTTGCTCAGGTTTCAACATCTCCAAGTAAGTGTTATTTCAAACATCTTTTAATAGTATTTTTTTACACATAGATGTCAATATGTCGCTCTATTTTATATTATACTGGGTTAGTTTGATGTTTCAGTTATAAAATAAAATTATTTTTTACAATAACTTTAGGTTAAAAATTATCCAATATTATGAGGCAACTCATATTTTGAAGGGTCATATCTCAAGATGCATTAATTTCTAGAGATTCACTGTACAATATTGTCCATAAAGTTAATGACACTGTATTATATACTTAAAATTTATTAAGAAGATAGATCTCATGTTAAGTGTTTTTACCATGATAAAAATAAAAATTTTTAAACTAGAAAGAAAGAAAACAAGTCACAAAAGACCAAAAATCAAAACAAAACAAAAAGGAGGTTTCTTTCTGGAAATGAAAAAAGGTTTTTTTTTTTTTTTTTCAATTTTGTATTTTGTTGAATTGCTGGTATGGTTATATATGTGTCACGAGCTGGGTCTCAGAGTCAGACTCCCTTCCTAACCCAGCTCTTCAAGGCTTAGTGGCTGTCTGACTCTGGGCAAATCCTAAGCCCTTGGGAGACTTCCACTTTATCACAGAGTTATAAGGAGAAGTAGATGGTCCTTGGTCCTTGAGAGGTGGTAGATTTGATGTCTAGCACATCATAGTAAATCTTTAGGAACTGTGGATTCATATTCTTATCAATATGCAGCGCCACACCTGATTTGTATATGTGTGCAAATGCAAATGAAGTCTTTCTTCTGAGTGTACTATGTTTATAGATGTGAAATGTTTGTAATTTCAGAGCCTTTCTCCTTTATTATGTATCCCTTGAATATAATTTAACTCTTTTTAGTAACTTTCCATCCACTTTTTTGGGATTTTTAAGATATTAACTAAAAGTTTGAACTAGATTTTTTGGAGTTCTTTTTTTATTTTTTTAAGACAGGGGGAGAGAGAGAGAGAATTCTTTAATATTTATTTTTTAGTTTTCAGTGGACACAACATCTTTATTTTATTTTTATGTGGTGCTGAGGATCGAACCCAGAGCCCCATGCATGCCAGGCGAGCACATTACTGCTTGAGCCACATCCCCAGCCCATGTTTGGAGTTCTTAAATAGTTGTATAGGAATTTTTACTCTAAATTTGTCACATAAATATACCCTGAATTTAAAAATATTCTACTGCCATTTCTATTATACAATGATAAAAGTATATTCCTTTTACAAATTAATTATTAGATATATAGTTACTTAACTTAAAATGCAGCATTTTCTGCCTAGGCCTGGGAAACAGTGAGACTGGAGTACATGGACGGTCCTGCTACCATTTCTTCATATAGGCAAAAGCTAATTAGCTTTTTCACCTCACAGCTAAGGTATTGTGAATGTCCATATTGTTTTTTTGTAACTTTGGCAACACACTCTTTCTTTGTCTCCTTATTTCTCTTTCTTAGCATATAACTTCAAGTATAAAAATGTAGTTATTACAAAAAGGATAAAAGATGATCTTGTAAGGAGATCTTTTAATATCATGCTAAAGGTTTCAACTTAAGTAAAATCAGTGCAGGGTCATTTTATTTAATTTTGTTCACATTCATTATTTAAAATACATGTGTATGTATCTCTCTGTGTATATTTGGGTCTATTGAAGGTTTTTAAAAATAGTTCAGTTTTAGGAAAATACCTTTAGAATATAGGGTTTTATAGACTTGGGGTTTTGACTTCTCTTAATGCCTTTCAATGATGTTTTATCTCCTTCCCCCCAGAGGTCCAAGGAAGAATTTGGTGGATGGTCCTGAATACCTCATGTTTGTTTGCATAATTATGTTGGTGAAGTTTCTGAATTTGACCAGTCTCAGGATTAGGCCATACTTAGAGATAGATGTTTAATGTATTTTTCTTCCTTGAACATTTGCCTGAAGCCTTTTGAAGCACTCTCCTTGTGAAAGCTGTTGTCCAGCCTTGTCTCCTCTCTCCCGACAGCCAGGACAGAGTGACCTGGAGGAGTGCAGATGAGCTCCCTTGGCTTTTGCAGCAGCAGGGAAGTAAACAGAAGCTGCATGGTTGCCTCCTCAACCTCTTCGTGTCTCAGAACCTTTACAAAAGGTGAGAAGCTTCTAGAACATCTCTCCCAGAAGGATAGATTTAAACAGCCCTTCCATTTAAAAAAGAAAAAAAAGGCATTTTTAATTTAAAAATCAGTCTGTGGACTGGGGAGGTGGCTCAGTGGTAGAGTGCTTGCCTGGCATGCACAAGGCTCTGGGTTCCATCCCTAGCACCACAAATCAGTCAATAAAAATCAGTCCAGTTTCAGTGGTACCTGAAAAACAAATAGCATGGGAGAAAATTTGAGACAGTTTGCAGATTGCTGTGAGATCTGCTTTCTTTGGGAGGGAAACACTTTAGTATGGCTGCTTTGGAAAATCAAATCTGGAAGGATCATGGGACAATTTTGTATCTTATTCTTAATATTATTTACATCACCCAGAGAAGTCAATCAAGATGTGTCCTTCTCAGGCCCTTCAGGTATCTCAAAGGTGTGGCCTTCAAACCAGACCTGGCCCCAACTCACATCTAACTTGTGTTGAATTTATTCATAAGTGTATCCTGCTTGTTTCTTTTGATATGTTTGAGTTGGTCAGTGGCATAACTACCTTTTTATGAGCCAGAGTTCTGACTTATAAGCCTCAGGAAGGTTTTTCTACCTCACTTAGAAATGTAAACATTTTCATAAAATAGCATAATTTGTTTTGCTCCTAAGTGAGCTCTCTTAAATTGCTTTGTTGATCTGCATGCCCACTTCTCAAAGTTCCCTTGAAATCAGATTCATTCCTTAGCTCTCCAGCTCTTCCATTCTTCTGAATATCTGCTGTTAGGGTCTGTAAACGAGTCAAGATGGCGCCTGGCATTTTGCCAGAGGGAGTGGTTTGTGAAGTAACGCCAGGGAGCCATTAAGTGTGGAGATTCCTTATTGGTTGACTGCTGTATCTAGTTTATGTTAATTAAGATAAGCTGTGTGTAATGTATATATACCCCTCCTGTCCTACAATAAACGGCTCCCACTCCTGCTGTATCAATGTACACAAGTTCCTTGTCACCCCCCCACCCCCCCACCCCCGGTTATTTTGCTGCAGCCGGACTACGGCAATCTGCAAATGAATAAGATTATATTTATTACTCAGTAGCTTGTCAAAAATACAAAGTGGATACTCTGTGGCAGTTTGCTTAATGGTTTTGTTAGTTTCTTCTGTTCCAATTTTCATCATTTAAAATAATTTTTGGAGTGAATTCAGTTAACTGCATAACATAAAATGTCTAAAAGAAATCCAAATGAATTTCCCTTGTGAGTAACCATGATGAATTCATGATGACAGCCAACACCATAGAGTGCCAGTCATGTCCTTAGGGCAACAGCCAGGGCAGATAATGAGAGAATGGGACGTGAGAGGTCAGCTAGCCTGCTCAAGAGCACACACCTGCGGACAGATCTGACCTCACTACACTGTGCTTGTGAATTGTCAGAAGTGTGGCATGAATTCTGGTATTTTCACTCTAGAGGGGACTTTTAAGGTTGCTTTTTCATTAAATCCCTGTTATTTGTTGGAACAGAGGACATTTTGCTGAGTTGCTGAGTTACTGGCAGTTTGTTGGCAAAGACAAAAGCGCAATGGCAACAGAATACTTTGACTCCTTAAAGCAATATGAGAAAAACTGCGAAGGAGAGGAGAACATGATTTGCCTTGCAGATCTCTATGAAACCCTGGGGCGATTTCTCAAGGATCTTGGCCTTCTCAGTCAGGTAACCTCCCCAGGAAGTCAGACGTGGGCAGTTTTCATGTTCACTCTCTCCTTCCGAGGAGGTGAAGCAGTTTTCCCTGTGGGGCTGAGCTCTTTAATGTTGAATCAGGTGACAGCTCTGTCTGGCAGCCTTTCCCTCACCAACATGAGCCTCTCACCTTTCTCCCCAGGCTGTGGTGCCTTTGCAGAGGTCTCTGGAAATTCGAGAGACAGCTTTAGACCCGGATCACCCAAGAGTAGCCCAGTCCCTCCACCAACTGGCAAGTGTGTACGTGCAATGGAAGAAGTTCGGCAATGCAGAGCAACTGTATAAACAGGCTTTGGAAATCTCAGAAAATGCTTATGGTGCAGATCATCCTCACACTGCTCGTGAACTGGAGGCACTTGCAACTTTGTACCAGAAGCAAAACAAGTAAGATGTAGTTCTCTGATGTCATAAAGAGAACTACAGTGTTTTAATGTACTTACGTGGTCTGCTTTGCTGTGTACATTTCCTTACCCTGTGTGCGTCATGTCAAATAATATTTCTTGGTCTGGAACATCATGGGGTAGACAGAGAAGCTTAGACTACAGGTTCATCTCTAATTGAAGATGTATGAAGAATAAAGCATGGGTTTTGGAGTCATGATCTTGGGTTCAAATCCTGGATTTAGGCTCTTTGAGTGCATTACTAACTCAAGGGCAGAAACTGTTGACCACAGCCCAAGTCCAGTTTTGTGAATAAGGTTTATTGGAATTGGAATGCAGCCACATTTTTCATTTACGTGTGTTTTTCATTCCTCAGTGGCAGAATTCCTTATTTGCAACAGAGACCAGGGACCCACAAAGCCTAAAACACTATCAAACCCTTTATAGAAAAAGTTTGCAATCCCTGGTATGATAAAGAGGTTTCAGGGCTTGGGGTAGAGCTCAGTGGTAAAGTGCTTGCCTAGGCTATGTGAGGACCATCATTCCATCCCCAGCACTGGGAAAACAAAACAAAGATTTTTAAAAGCTTTCCGTCAGGTGCAGTGGCACAAGCTTGTTATTTCAGCAACTCTAAAGGGTAAGGCAGGAGGATGGCAAGTTCAAGGCCAGCCTCAGCAGCTTAGCAAGACCCTGTCTCAAAATTTAAATAATAAATAAAAAGGGCTGGAATGTAGTTCAGTGGTAGGGCATCCCAGGGTGCAATTCCCAGAACTGACAAAAAACAAACAAACAAACAAAAACTTTCCTATCAATTAGGCACCCAGAGTGACATCTCTTCATCTATCAGAAATTACTTCTGTTGCTCCATGATATGTGAAACATATTGGAAGTTTTTCTTTTCACTTCTACAAGTAATATTCACGCAAATCTATGTGAATTTTATTTATATTTAACCAAAAAATAGCCTGTGCCGAAAAAGGTGTTATTTGGGCTTTTTATTTAGTTACGTTTCCCTAACTAAATATGACTATCACTAGAATGTTGTTATATTTAATCTCCCAAAAAGGTCTCACACTATCTAAGGAGTGCTTTCGTTTCACTGAAATAGAATACTTTGAGTATACGTCTTTGGACTTACCATACTTTTTTCTTTTTAAAGATATGAACAAGCTGAACATTTTAGGAAAAAATCCTTTAAGATTCGTCAGAAAGCTACAAGGAGGAAAGGCAACTTGGTAATGAGATATTTCTTTACGTTGTATTTTGAACCAAAGGAAAAGATCTCTGAATATCATAAGTGCATAAACCTCACATTTTAAGAGTTTTAGATTTTTAAAGGGATTTCCAGAAAAGCTCTTAAATTTTTTAAATTTATTTAAATATTACAGCTCAGTAGATTTTTAAAGTGGAAGCTTCAATTGAAGGCTAGACTTTGGAAGTTGAAATTTAAAGCTACTTTGATTCTTTTGCATGATTAAAGAAATTTAATTAACATATTAGATTCAAATGCAAAGGAATTCTTCTCCTTGAGCACACAAAAAATTTTATTTTTTGAGTTGCTAATAAAATCTAAATATGGTGCATTTGTTGTAAAAAGCTATGTGCCTTTTTAAGAACTTGATATTCGAGTGTTTAGCAGAGGGGTTGGTAAATATCTGCAGGTTAGCTCTGTTTTCTGATCTTTTCTGGAGCATTTTGAGATATACTTTCCCAAAATATCTCATAATCATTTTCACAAAATAGTTTTTAATGAATTTGAGACCCGTGATGCCCTGTGGAAATACATGTATTCTCAATAACCACTAGACTACTTCTATGTGCTATTTAAAATAATTGCCAGATAGATTAAAGAGAAAAGGAGGAGAAAGGACTTTTTAGGACCCCAGTGTGTGGTTTCAGAATCAAAGATGGCACTTAGTGATTGTGTCTTAATTTTTTGTGTTTGCCCCAGTATGGATTTGCCCTTCTACGCAGACGGGCCCTACAGTTAGAAGAGCTTACCTTAGGTAAGGACACACCTGATAATGCCCGGACCCTCAATGAACTGGGTGTTCTCTACTATCTTCAAAATAACCTGGAGTAAGTACCATGGTATTAATATTAAAAATATTTTGTCTCTTTGATTCAAAGCTGTTTTGTCTGTCAAGTCCAAAGCTAGGCAAAATTGATAAAACCATGACAGATTTCTTTTATTATGTTAGGTTATGAACATACACACACTTAAAGCTGAATTTTCTTTACTGTGTCACATTGCTTCCAAACTAAAGATTCTGTAGCTTCCTTAGTGCATTTTATATATTTATGAAAAGTGAGTTTGTTTAATATTTGTCATTAGAACTTACAGAATAAACTTGGAACTAATGAAGAACAAATCAAAGAAGGTAGATAGCTGCTAGTTTTATTCATTAGTTTATTTGGACATAAAAAAATTGAATGGCATTTATATTTATAATTTCTGAAAAAAAGTATTTTTTTTACTTCTTTATATGATACAGACATCTAACAAATTTAAAACTTTGTATGCCAAAAAAAATGCAACAAATATTCAACCCATCTCATAGAAGTTTCTTCTATTAACAAATATTTAGGATAATCTCCAAAAAGAAAGAATGAATGCCAAAATATTTTATTTGATGTAGGTCTAATAATTGTACAGATGTAAGAAATTGTTATGGAAATTATTTGTGAGTTTGTCTTTCAGCAGAAGTGACGGGGCAATCATCCAGATATTTTATGAACTTAAACTATCAGGAAGCAAAGGACTGGAAGGGATGGGGAGTAAGAGTGGAGAGGAAGGATTTTTGAGATAAATCCTCCGCCTTAACTTGGATCTAATTAAAAAAAAAAAAAAAAAAAAGATCCAATTTTCCACCTCACTAGGGCTCAGGACTCTGACTTCCAGAGAATAAGCTGTTTAAACCACTTTGGGATTTTGTTCATAGAACCGCTGACCAGTTTCTGAAGCGTTCCTTAGAAATGAGGGAACGAGTTCTAGGACCAGATCACCCAGACTGTGCCCAGTCTCTGAATAATCTGGCAGCTCTGTGCAATGAAAAGAAACAGTATGAAAAAGCAGAAGAGCTTTATGAAAGAGCTTTAGATATTCGGAAACGAGCCTTGGCTCCCGATCACCCTTCTTTGGCGTATACAGTGAAGCACCTTGCAATCTTGTATAAGAAAACAGTAAGTAATCCTTGCCATTCTTACATGTTTTATAATACACTAATGAAGCCACAATTACTATCAGCAAATCATTTTGTCTTCTGGCAGATAGACTATTTTATATGAGTTTTTTTAATTATAATTTTTAATCTATAGAACTGTTTTATACATTTAAAAATATTATTTAATACTTAAGGTACTGATTTGATTTTGTGAAAACATATTCCAAATACAGATCCATTCATTATTCTAAATGAAGCTTAGATTACATTTCAGAAGTTCTAAAATCTCATCTCACCATTACTATCTTTGTTGTATAAAACACCATAAACATAGCAAATCACCCAGCTGTCAGGATGCAGGAAATATCTTGATAGTTGACTAAATAAACATTTTATTTCACTCTTTCTTGACTTTACCTACATCCATAGCCATTCTTTGCCATAGGAGCAAAGTTTGAAATTTTTATATCTGTTCTCCAAAATACCACCAGAGAAGTCTGCTTCTAATGAGTACAGGCAGAGTTACGTAAACTTTAGACTTTGTGGCACCCTGGCTGGTGCTGGTAGCACTGAATAGATGGTTAGTAATAAGGGTACACTGTTGCTATATCTGCCCAACTTTCCAGTAGAAGGAAATAATTAGAAAAATCTGGAAGTGATTTGGTTAGAAGTGAGTTTTTATTCTGATACCATTTCTAAATAAGTTCAGTAAGAAGGTCTACTTAGAATATTTTCTTTCACTATAAACAATGAATAATAATAAATGAGCCTAAAGGGCTTTCCAAATTGTCAGTGGTTTTATATTCAGTCTAATTTTACTTATATATTCTATTAGATTTTTCACTTATCTACAAACTTGACCATTAAAATCAGAGAAAAATTCTTCTGGGACTTTTTTCCTCAGGATTACTGTTTAAAACACAGTTGTATTTGAGGAGAAAGTTCTGATCAGATAGTATTATTGCCTTAATATTTTTGTTAGATGATACTCTTGTTTTTTAGGGGAAACTTGACAAAGCCGTACCTTTGTATGAGTTGGCTGTTGAAATTCGGCAGAAATCCTTTGGCCCAAAGCACCCTAGCGTAGCAACGGCCTTGGTGAACTTAGCAGTTCTTTATTGCCAAATGGTAAGTTCCTACCTTTCAACTCTATTAATGAATGCCTTTAAGGTTTAAAATATAGATAAGCATGAACTAATGGCACAGTAAAAGTAAAGAAAATTTAAGGTCATATTTTTCTACTTAATGCTTCCATTTTTAATACTTGAGAAATTATTGAAGTTGGAGTTGTAAGATGGTGCCCTTCAGAGTGTAAAACCCTGAGTGTAGAGTTAGTATAGGCTTATTTTTTAAATTCTGGAGATTCCTACAGTTGTCTGTAGAATATTATCTTTAAGCTTATAGTATCTACCACTAGTTAATAAAGAAACAGGTTTGCATTTATATTGTTAGGTTAAGGTCAAATGGTTACCAGACCAGGTTGAAAACTTATATATATGACTTTCTGTTATACTGCATCTCTCTTTATGATATTAATAAGTTAATCTTTTTACTCATATCTTTTGAAGGATAATTTCATTTTAAAGTGCTTACCAAAATAGATCAACTTAGTGTAAAAAGCATTAAGAGTAATTTCAGAAACCCAGTGTGTTTATGTGTACGTTACTTTTTTTTTTTTTTTTTTTTAATAAGAAAAAACACATTGAAGCTTTGCCATTATATGAAAGAGCATTAAAGATTTATGAAGATAGCCTGGGTCGGATGCATCCTCGAGTTGGAGAAACATTAAAAAACTTAGCTGTGCTTAGGTAAGAATCTTCTTCACTTTCCTCAGGTATACCCATTCTTTTAGAATAGCTTTGACTCATCACAGAACAGCACAAAATATTTATTGCTGAATGTTCTTCCTTGGAGACAAGAGGGGTGATTTTTGCTGGTCTATCTCACGAGAAACTAAAGTCATATCCAGAAATGAGAGTGTATCAGAGCAAATTGGATGGTTTACATTTGCTACTAACTGGCAATGGGGAAAAAACAAAAAAATTGCTATCCCTGGAGCTCATTCACTGTTAAGCACACTGAGTTTTGCTTGCTCATTGTGTTATCTCAGGATGCAGATAGGAACTTCCTTGAGCACTTTCACTGAATGTACTACAATATGGTCTTAATGGTGTGAATGAGACACCGAAGCAAATAGTCCACAGAACAGAGAGAATACTGGTCATGAACACTGCAAAAAGGGGAAAAGAAGCAAATGTTCACAGCTTGTTCTCTATCTCAAGGTCACTTAGAATTGTTAGGAGCTTATGTTCTCATTTTTTTTTCTCTCTCAAAGCTACGAAGAAGGAGATTTTGAAAAAGCTGCTGAACTGTACAAAAGGGCCATGGAGATAAAAGAAGCAGAAACATCACTTTTGGGGGGAAAAGCTCCTTCAAGACATTCATCAAGTGGAGACACGTTCAGCTTAAAAACCACTCATTCTCCTAATGTTTTCCTTCCTCAAGGACAAAGGTGACAGCAGCAATTATATTTACATACCTTAGGATAAAATAATTATCATTTGGAACATAAGAATTTAAAACTTTTTAAAAATGTTGGTAAGAAAATTTATTTTTACTACTCTTATGATTTAACTGGTATTTGTCTGGAATTGGACTATATTTGAGTTGTGATTTTGTCTGTTTAAGTTGATTAAAATAATTACTTTTCCTAATGTATGGGATCCATTCTAAGACTACGTGAGGACTGGATTGTGAGTAGATGCGTCTCTGTTCACCGAGAGCTGGTGGGGGAGTCAAGAACTCCAAGATTCTTTTCATCTCTCAAGAGCCACCTGAGCCTTTCCAGCCATTCCTTGTTTTTCAGTAGTGGTCTGGCCTAATCCTCTACCTCAAAGAAAACGAATAAAGGGATCATGTTTATGAAACGTTTGAATTGCCTTCAAATTAATTATAGGAATTCTTGATTGCTGTGTTTTTCTTTTTTATTCTGCTTTTTCCCTTGACAGGCCAATCACCCTGCTTTCTGTGTTCTCTACTTTATGCATTTTTCATGACTGTGTTGTATACATCTGTAGTGTCTGGAGTCCTCTGTGCAATAATAACAGGCTAACTCTTTAGTATTCTTTGATCTTGCCCCAAAGTGGACCTAGCATTCTGTCATCTTTCTTGAACAGCTGAACCTGTCGCATTTACCTCATACTCAAATTCATTTTTATACTAAAAATTAAATATTTTTATAGATTTTGTATATATTGCCACATTTGGATGTTATTTATACCACTTATGTATTTATACTCAGTAAAATCTTCCATCAATTTGTGAGATTCTAATATGTATTAGTTGTAAAGGAAAAATGTAAAAACCATACTTCACTGTTTAAAATAAAAGTGCAATTTACTTTCCAACTCTAGTTTATATAAGAGGGCTACATTTTGTATACTTAAGATTAATACATTGAAAATTTGCTAATAAAAAGACTTGAATGTTTAGTAGTTTGGTCAACTTGAAGCACTTCAGTGATTCTACAAGGGTCTTGGTTAATGTTCTCTAAGGCCTTGCTGCTTATGCTGGGATCCTATTAAGTATTCAGACTCTGCTGCCTTCTAAGTCATAATCTGCATTTCAGCTTGATCCCCAGGTAATTTACATGCATTTAAGTGTGAGAAGCATTGGTAAAACTCTGAGGCCTTAGAGTGGTCATTTGAATAAATTAGGCAGGATCTTAGTAAGCATCCTTATTTCCCTTTTTGGAAGAGGTACAGAGGGAAAAGAAAATAAAATATGACTGTAACATATCATTCACCTTGCTGTGAAAGGTACAAATAATTGAATTCACAAATATGTCAGAAATTAATTTTAAAATTAAGCTACTGGAGCTTAAAATCTGATTTAGTACTATAAGTAATGCATTATAAGTATTATATTACCAGCCTAAAAAAAAATTGCTTTAGGAAATAATGAGACCAGTACTCTGGAAAAACCTTGAAAAAAACTTAATATATATTTATTCTTTGCTTCTCCAAAATTTGAACTTGAAAAACATACAAAAAAATATTAGAAATGTCTATTATTATTCAGTGACTTTATGGTAAAAATTATAATTTTGGCTGAGAATGATCACTTTATGTATTTTAAAAATAATTAAGTTTAAATGTAAAAACTATTTTGATCTATTTATTGTATTACTAACAAGCATATATTTTCATGAGAATGTCTAAGATAAACACAGCTGTAACAGAGATCTTGTGTGTGTGTGCATATGTGTATTTGAGGTTCTCCAATAGGAATATTATATTCACATTAACATATACTTTGACAGCAGAAAAGATAGCTTTCAAACAACTCAATCATAAAACTGAATAGGTAGGAACCAAATTTTGCTATTCATAATTCATTTTCTCATTTTCATTCATCAATGATAATGAAATATGAAAAACAAAACAAAACAAAACAAAAAAACATGATCTGAGGAGTCAAAGCTTCCTTAAATATATTCTTAAAAAGTGCAGACCTTTCTGTATTGGATGGGCTAAGTATCCAGGAAGTATTTATAAGAAAACCATAATACATATATTCTCAACTACATAAAAAAAATCTGAGCAGACCATAAATTAATTTTCCATTAATGATGATAATAAAAAATTAAAAAGTGATTGTTAGAGTCTGCTAAAGCAGTTTTGGTACTTCTTTTCTCTCTTTCGCATTAGAATCTCTAGTGTCTTCAAGTCTAACCAAATACTATGAGTTTATTTAATGCAAAATTATGTCATGATCAGTTCCTCATAATTGGCTGCCTACTAACCCAAGTTTTCATGGCACACAGACTGTCAAGAGAGCATTCATTCCAAGTTGCAAGATACCTATTACCATATTTTTTCTGATAAAATAATCCAATAGTTTATGAAAGATATTAGAACCCTCCCAAAAAAATTAAAATAAGATAAATAAAATTTGGTGTAGTCAAGACATCAGCCGTGATGCTGTACCAGTATAAGACCAGATAAAGGTCTTCAGATGGTCTATATACTTTATCAAATCAAATTTAGTAATTTATAAGTAAGACCTTACCAAATTTGTATACCAGTTTCTGAAGCAGAATTATTGTAGAAAGACCACATTTCATTTTAAAAATCCAAAATATCTTTAGTAACTAGAAGAGCTATTCTATAACTCAATGCACTAATTTTTTTTTTTTTTTTTTTTAACGGTAAAAGACTCACCAAGGCAACATAAGAAAGTTTTAAGGCTAGAAAAATCATCCTCCTGGGGCTGGGTAGTGGCTCAGTGGCAGAGCGCTTGCCTCCCACATGTGAGGCACTGGGTTCGATCCTCAGCACCACATAAAAAAAAAAAAAAAAAAAAAATGAATAAACGAAATAAAGATATTGCATCCATCTATAACTAAAAAATATTTTTTTTTTAAAAACTATCCTCCTATTTCCTCATTTTACTATAAACATGAAAATCACAGTGTAATTCCAGAATCGCAAAACTAATAAACTGAATATATTTCTGAAATCAGTTTTTAGAACTTTATTTTACAAGTAGGGAATGTACTTTTAACTTTTTACTAACATTTTCCCCCTGTAGATACAACCTGGACATTCATATCTTCAAAAGAACAACTATCAAAATAAGATATTAGCATAGTAACAGCCTACTGGCAATGGTTATACCTGCATGTTGTTTATTGGTCTCCAAACCATTGAGAATTTACTCCAACCAATGCTAAAACTTTGCTATTTGTATGTAACTCCAGAGAAAACCAGTTTATATCAATTTACGATTTAGTAGTCACAATCAGGAAATGAGCCTCCTCCAAGGAAGAAGTATATATTAGTCATTGTGGAGGTAATTTAAAACTCTTCTTTCATATTTACTGGCCAGGACAACCCTTGTCAATATCTCACTACCTTAAGTATCAAATTTAAATGAAATATTTGGAAGTAGCCTATTTGGTAGGTGTAATGTGGATGTCAGTCTAAATTTATGCCTTGTTTTCCAGTAAAGTGCAGAAACTCCAGATATATATGCCACAGATAACAATGATTTCTTTTCCATGGTCAGTGCAGAATAAAATAAAATTTGACTTTCAGTTTCCTGAAAGTACCTTTATCTACTTACCCATAAAGACAGGTTCCACTTACTTGCCTTTGTCTTGTTTTGAGTATATAATTCACAACTTTTAAACTTCTCCAATGATTACATTGCAGCTTGTATTAAATCCAAAAACACTGGAGAGGATAATTTCATTTTATGGGTTAAGTATTTAAAAATCACAGTTGGTCAAGATAGTAATTTTGGGCAATTTTCTTGTTTCTTTGTTTCTTGAACCAAACACAGTGACAGACACTTGCCAGCTCTGATCAATAGGCTGCACCTGTCCTCCTTTTGTTTGTACTACTTTATTGTCTATGTCCTTTTCACAGACCACAAGGGATTACTAGAAAGAAATAAAGACTATAGAATCAGATTGGTCCTTCCCCAACCTTCAAAAGGCCAAGATATTTTGGTGGCTATGCTACAATAGTACTCTGAAGGCAAATCTTTTAGGACAGCTATTAGATTTAGTTGGAAAGAGGAGCAAAGAGCAACAGCTACAGTATTTTAATAAAGTATAACAATTTAGTGAAGATTACAACATCAGTTAATCTTGCCCTAAGTTTTATCAGTTTTGAATTTTTTTAATTTCAAGAGAATAGGCTTATACACAGAAAAAGTAAAATATATGCCAGTCCATAATCTATATATTCTTCATCTTGGCCATGAGGTCTTCCAAGCTTTCTCCAGAATCTTCTACTGTAACTTCAGATACACAGTCGTCTTGCTGTCAACAAATGAGGAAAATATAGTGAAAAAATAGCCTTACTGAATTCTTTATGCTTAGGAATCAGTAAGCTTTAACCCTGCTCAACAAGTTTATTAATTTCCTCTAATAAATATGGCTTGTAATTTTAAAAAATCTTTTTTTTTTTTTTTTTTGTAGTTTAGATAGAATGCTTTTATTTTTATCTGATGCTAAAGATCAAGCCCAGTGCCTCACACATGCTAGGCAGGCGCTCTGTCACTGAGTTATAGCTCCAACCGATGCCTTGCAATTTTTAGGACAGTCCTTTACTTTCCCCACCAGCATTTGATTTATGAGGCAGTAATTTTCGTATTCTTGATATCTCAAGCATATATTTTAATTGACCTAAAAATTATATTTATTTATGGAGTACCATTTGATGTTTTGATACTTGTATATACTATATATCAGGGTTCACTTATCTTATCAAACACTTATCATTTCTTTGTGGTAAAAACATTTAAAAAATCATTTCTTTTAGCTTTCTGAAATACAGAGTTCAGTACATTATCTAAGTCATGCTACTGTGAAACAGGATACCAGAACTTATTTCTACTCTCTAACAATAACTCAGTAGCTATTAACCAACTTCCCCTATTTTTTCCCCAACCTCTGATAAGCACTATTTAATTTTCAATATATACATGATCAAGTTTTTAAGATTCTACATGAGTGACACAGCTGTCATTCTGTGCCTGGTTTATTTCTCTAAACATAATGACCCCTAGTTCTATCCATGTTGTCACAAATAACAAAATATCCTTTTATGACTGAATAGTGTTCCACAGTACATATACCCCTTACTTTTCTTTATCCATTAATCAGTCAATAAACACTTAACTGGAGTTCATTTCTTAACTACTGTCAACAATGCTGCAATAAATACGGAGGTATAGATGTCTCTTCAACATAAGATTACATTTCTTTAGATATACACCCAGTAGTGAAACAGCTGTTCCACAAACATTCAATTTTTAAAACTGTTCTACTTTTAATTTTTGAGGAACTTCATGCCATTTTCCATAATGCATCTACTAATTTATATCTCCACCAATAGTAAAGATTCTATCTTCTGCACATCCTTTTGAGCATGTGTTATCTTTTTGATAACAGCCATTCTAACTGGAATGAGGTGATAACCTCATTGTGGTTTTGATTTGCATTACCCTGATGTTTAATGATGTTGAGCAGTTTTTCATATTTATATTGGCCATTTGAATGTCTTCTTTTTTTAAAAAAAATATTTATTTATTTATTTTAGTTTTTGGCGGACACAACATCTTTGTTTGTATGTGGTGTTGAGGATCGAACCCGGGCCGCACGCATGCCAGGCAAGCGCGCTACTGCTTGAGCCACATCCCCAGCCCCTGAATGTCTTCTTTAGAGAAATGTACTTAGACTGTCTACTGAAGTATTTTTAAATGGTATTGTGGCTAAATCATATTTTCATTTAATCAAAATCTATTATGCATGACCTATTAATGAGTGAACGAAACCATTTTATGTCAGTGTTTTCAAAGTTTAACATAGACTGTACACAACTCCATTTTAACACTAAATACTTCTTTCTCACATCTTAATGCCTATGGTGTAAAATACCCAAAACAGGAATTAGTATATTGGCATTACTAAATAGAATAAAGATAAAAGAAGATATGTATACATTTTATCTTATATTTACTTATGGATAAATCAGATTTTTAAAGTACCTTTTTTGGAATTGTATATGCCACTGTAATTCCTTCAGGTAAGTCAGGAACTGGACCTGAAGAATTTTTCAATTCTTCTTCTGAAACCTCAGATACCAGCTCAATACCTGTTGAATTAAAATAGATTCTGCAACAGTTCTGAAGAAACTTCATGAGCAATAATTATTCAAAATGTGTGTAACCTTGTATTCTCTACCACAGAAGATTTTGTTGGATGTATGTCTTCAATTTATAAAAGAATTCCTACCCCACTCATTATCCTCATGTATTATCTCTTCCTCTTCTTGAACAGTCTCCGGTTTGGGCAATAATGCTACCTTTTTCTGTAGAAATCAAATAATACCAGTGTTTTCAATCATTATCAGCTCTCTGAAGCATTAATCAAGAATTCAGACAGGGTTTTATGGTATCACAAACAAGAAAGGATCTTTATTTTTAATAAATATGATGAATAAGTTAAAATTATAAAATTAAAACTATAAAACTCCAGAATCCAAATCTGTTCCTTTTGTTTGACTGTTTAAGTTACTATTCTATGCAATAAGATCCCTCAGACATTCTGACAGATTTGACATATACCTTGTATTCTTCCTGCTGCTTCCTGCAATTTTTATCATCACATTGAGGATTTGGCTTCATGGACATAGTAGGAAAAAAATCTTGCATTGCATTGTATCCAAGGTAAAAACTAACAGTACCAAAATTTAATAGAAACCTAGAAAAACAAAATAGACTTAAAGGAAGAAAAACCCATAAAAAGTACTAAAAGAAAGTAAGTGAATTTTTTAGAAATTATTTTGGAGTTCGTAATGATTTTTCCAACATGCAACTCAGAAACAGAAATTTTCTATCTTGTTGACAGAGCCTACTTCGTAAGTAGATGCTTGAATATTTGCTGAATTAATGAAGGAAAGAAAAGATTACTCCATTTCATCACCTAAAGAATGCATTATTAGTTTTTGAACCTCTACTAAAAATAAAATGTGTGCGAGGCCAACCTTACTCGTGACTGAGTTACACTCCCCGCTGGGTGCTGAGGCTCAGTCACAGAAATGTGGCACCCTTCTTGGGTGCGAGGGTCGGTGTCTCATGCATGGGTGTGTCTTGCTACAGCCCCATGGGTGAAGCTATGCTCACCTGTTCCTTTGTAATATAACCCCTTGCCTTGTTTAGGATAGAATCTTCCATGGAAGTGCCTGTGTGTGTCCCCTTCTCTTACTGTGCCCTTGAGTGTGGCCTACCCAGGTGTCAGTCAACCTGCTGACAGTGGACATCATGAAGATAGACTCAGCCCCCTGAAACCTGACCCCTTGCGTCATTTGAATAGCTTCTCCTCTCTCTCTCTCTTTCTGCGGACCCTTAAGGTCAGAGGAGCCGTCACAGCGACCCCGAAGAAAAAGGTATTTGTGTCTCTTGTGTGGTTATTTTGTGAAGCCCAGTTAGCCCAGTTTAACTGGAGTGACCCCTGAGCCTTTTAGTCGCGAGAACAGAAACCCGGCAAAAATGCTGGCATTTTATATAGTTTTTAAACTTTAAGACACATACTGATTTCAGAGATAGTAAAATGTGAGAGAAGTGTTTTTTAAAATCTTGAGACATGGTATTAAATATAATTAGTTAAAATTTGTATATAGTTTACTGTGAAGTACACAATTGTGAATGTATAGTAAATAAAATATTTTATATCTTCATGTAAATACTACCAGATCAAGATACAGAATATTTCCAATAACCCATAAAGTTCTTTTCTGTTCCCCTGCCCATCAAATGTGATTCCCTTTAAAATCTTCTGTATAGAAGAAAAATCATGTATAAAACAAAAGGAAAAATATTTGCAAATGCATGTTTTCAATATACAACAAAACAAAAAACAGGGTAAAGGATATTAAAGATAACTCACAGAAACGTATGTGCCTAACCCTTTTTTAAACAAATGAATGAAAATTAAAATGAAATATGCATTTTTTGCTTATCAGAGTAATGGACATTCATACACACACACATTAATGTTATGTTAATGTATTCAAATTAATGTAAATATACATGGATTAAAAGTACACATATACATATATAAAATAAAAATATATTTAAAATTAAATTTTTAAAAATTAAATACTTGGCTGATAATTTCAATTTTTGAAATCTTAACAAAATATATTTATCAAAAGCATATAAAACTATTCAAAAAAATTAGCCCTCACTTACTTTAACACATTTTGTACCAAGATCCCCGCCACCACTCCCATAGTGGTAGGAAGACTGGCCGCACAAACGCCTTCTCGTTTAAGAGTCTTTTCATCAATATTTGCAGCAACTACAAGTGGTGGTGCACACTGCATGAAAAAGGAAAAAAGGCAAACAATTTTAAAAGAAAGAAGGAAAAATATGAATGTTTCAAACAGCATTCCATTACATTCAAGTTTGTTTTTTCTTTGAATTATAACACATTTTCAATTCCCCTAAGGACTCTAGTGCCTAACAATGTAAAAAGATCTAAGACAAATAATGCATACCGCAAAACAAGCAGATTCTCCAGGAATTATAAGCTGTATATGCCCCGAAACTGCATTTTCACTGACCCCAGATTCCATCCATGTTTGTCTAAGTTCATTACAGGCCTTAAATAGAAATAAATGAAAACAAGGAAGAAAACAAAGAAGCAAGTAGTTTACTATAAATTCTTGTTGTGAAATGTTATAGCTTACTCAATGAATCACCAAGGGTTTCTAAAAATTAATTTTCAAGAAAAAAAGGAGTGAAGCTGCAAATAATTGAATTCCTTGGCAATTACCATTTTTATTTAAAGAATAAACTATCAGTATTAAAGAATTGATAAATACCTATTTATTAACTGAAACCACAGTTTATTAGGTATCTTGCCAGGTTAATATAAAAATTTATATTAATTTCAAAAATAAAATATCTAAAATATTAATTGAAAAGTTAAAAGTCCTTGCTTCTGATAAGCATGAGAGAGTGGGATGCTTGAAATGTCTGTCATGCCCAACAAAGCGAGACACTTCCCACAACTATTATAAATTTTAAAAGTAGACAAAGAGAACATTACAAATAAGCACAAAAAAGGGCTCAAAAATCACAATTATTTTTGAGATGGGGATGGTATACTAATCATACACTAGGGATCATAAAAGAATATAGATAAATCCATGAGTATTACATCTTACATAATAGAAAAACTCACTGTATTTATTGCCATCCGAGCTTCAAAATTGTCCACACAGCTAAGAACTAGATCAACAGGATTTCCTTCTTCTAACCCACCATTACTAGTCAAGGAAAACAAATTTTATTTGAAAAAATATCAAGATAGAAAATATATTCTAATTAGACTTTATTGTTCAGTTTTCTTCTTTCATTAAATTTTTGAGTATAACATCAATAAGTATTTAATATTAAATATCCTGTATATATGAAACATTAAATAACTATTTGAATATAAAATCAATGATACCATTGTGGTAAAAGGATGAAGGAAATATGAAATCTGTTCACAACTGTTTCCATATTAGCTTTTAAAATCTTGTTCATGCTTCACTAAAATATCAATGTAATAAAAACTAATTGAATACAATTCATTATTTTGGAGGTATTCTGACAGTCTCTGAAGAAAACTATTTCAGAGAGAAGTATAATCTAGAACACAAAATTTAAATTGAGGGTCCTTTATTAAATCATTGTAAATATCAGAGTATTTTGTTTATTTATTTATTTGTTTATTTTTGGTACCAGGGATTGAACCCAGGAGTACTTAATCCTGGAGCCACATCCCCACCACTTTTTATTTTTTATTTTGAGACAGGGTCTCGCTAAGTTGCTTAGGGTCACACTACATTGCTGAGGCTGGCCTCAAACTTGCAATCCTCCTGCCGTTTAATATATAAAAATTACTATTTTAATAAACACAAAAACATATTAATCTGCCAATTTTCTAAATTAATCAATGGATTTGTCTAATACTTGCTTAACTGGGCTGGGCATTTTTTACAAAACACTCATAAATAAAATGTTACCTTATTCTATCCATGAAATGTTGAAAGTTTTCCATTGTGGTTATATTATAGTTATGTACTTCAAAAAGAACATCAGGATTAATGTTCCTAAGAGGAAAAAAGGGAATGATTATAAAGACTATTAGTAGCTACACTAAGAAAACACAGAAAGAGCTAAAGAGTAAGTTAGAAAATTGGAATTCAAGCTATTCAGAGAAAATCCAAAGTCCTCTTCTACCTTTTTTTTTTTTTTTTTAATTCTCACCCCAACCTGGATCAATCTATGTGCTGGGAATTATATCTTTACTACTTCTGGTAGCTACAGCTCAGCCTAACAAAATAGCTTATTTGTCACATATTCAATTTGGTATAGGGGTTCACACACTATGTCCCATTGGTCAAATCTGTTGTACCACCTGTTTTTGTACAGCCTTCAAGTTAAGAACAATTTTTAAACATTTGAGAAAAAAGTCAAAGGAATAACACCTAATGACATGAAAATGATGAAATTCAAAGTCCAGAGTCCAAAAATGAAGTTTTATTGGAGCACAGATATGCCTATTCACCTTTGTGTTATCTGTGGCTTTTATCAGACTACAACTCCATAGTTCAGCAGTTGCAGAGACCATAAGGACCTCAAAGACTAAAATATGTACCATCTATCCACATATAGAAAAAATTCGTCAACCCAAGTCCAAGAGTAAGTAAAAATCTGCATTTGTATAGAGAATAATTTAGGACTATGTATTAGGTTAACTCATACCAAATTTATAAAATAAGATTTCACTGAATATAGTCCTTAACTGTAATTCCATTTACCTTAAAGTATGTTCTGCTGCTTGAACTTTACTCAGTCCTGCTTGATGAGGCTGGAAGAAAAGTCTGTTCATATTGGCCAGTTCTACTTTGTCATAGTCAAAGAGGAGTAACTAAAATAAAAATTTATTCCAATGAAAAACATTCCAAAAAACTAAAATTAACAAATAGCAAACTAGTGGACCTACATTTGATTGCTTTAAGAGTCTGATGATGACATTAGTTAACTAAGACATTAGGTGCCATATGTGAATTCACTGAACACTTATGTGAGCTAAATACACAGGTACTATTATCCTCATCTTAAAGATGAGGCAACTAGAGCATTTGCCCAAAGGCTGAAAATCTTCATTTCTAACAAGCTCCCAGGTGATGCTGAGGCTACTACTTAGGACCAGACTTAGAGTACTAGCAAGACTCCAGCAATTCTCAAAGTTTAGTTAGTCCCTTGAACATCATTAGGATCACCTGAGAAGGTGTTAAAATGACAATGTACCTCATACCAACAGAATCAGAACCACTGATACAGGGTCTAGCAGTCTGTGTTTTCATAAGCTTTTCAAGTGCTTCTGATAACAAACTTGTGAACCACGGATCTCTCCCATTGATCTCTAATATCTTCACCAAACATGTTTTAAGTCAGCTATAAGAAATTTTTGGCCTGCCTTTGTAAACCTCTTAAAAGATATCAAAATTTTGATGGTGTTTTTGTATTGATGAATGAGTACCAAATCTGAAACCGCTTTAAGAATTTGAGGTACACCAACACATTACAAAGTATTGATAAACTATATGGGAAAATGTTTGCCTTATCAAAATGAAAAACTAAACGGTTTTCCACAATTATACAACTGTGGAAAGCTTATCTATTCAATTACTATGTATCTAACATCATAGACCTTGGTTTTATAAATCAAAGACTGATGGACTGAATTCTGGTATAAGTTTACTTTTCTTTCCTACACATAATCCAAATAAATATTTAAAACAAAATTTTAAAAATATGGATTAAAAAAAATCTGAACATTTTCTAGTACAAATTCAAGAGTAAGAAATACACAGAATAGAGAGCCTATTTGTCATTTAAATTATGTTTAATAAAATAATTTATATATGTTTCAGTGTTTCACTCATACTTTATCAATTTAATAGTCTCCTTTCCTAAATATCTATATCTAAAACACCTAAATCCAAATTGTTTATGTAATACCCCAAACAAAAAAGTTCCTGTAACAGTCCTTGTGTAATTATCAATAATATCAGTTTTTGTTTGGACAGGGATATATCTCAATATTTTGGATGGAAAGAACAATCTGAATAAATACACAACAAATGAGTAGACCATTAGTAGCAAGGAAAAAAGTCCTAACTTGTACCTGATTTGCTCCAAGAATGAGGAATTCCCTATGAGACAGGCAAAGAGAAATATTTTTACCTTACCAATGCCACATCTTGTCAGCATTTCAGCCGTCACACTACCAACTCCACCAACACCTACTATTGCTACAGCAAAGGTACGGATTTTCTGTGAAATGCAAAATTACATATGTTCTGGTTAAGAGTTCTTCATTTAATTTGTCACCAGAAATTATTTTCATTTCCTGAAATTGTCTTCAAAAACTTGGAAAGGGTTATCATACCTCATAGTCGCTTACAATTCCCATTCGCTTCAAGGCCATCAGGCGGCTTAAACAAAGAAAAGAAAATGTTTTAGAGCTACAATTGATAAGTTAACAGTGATATAAACAGGCATACATCATTACATAAAATAAACACTGAAATTCAATCATTACTCCTCTTTTAAAATAAGAGGAATCTTTCAGTTGCTTTTTCCCAGGTGGAACTAAATTACTTAGTAGCTTTAAATACAGACACTCATGTACCCTTCTCCTGGTGTAGCCTGTGAAATAATATATATGTATTTAAAAGCTACTTCTCTGTTCTAATGTGCAGCTGAGATCAATACCTGCCCAGTTATTAGTAGAAATCCTCTATTTTACTCTCTTCAATAAATAAATCTCCAATCTCTTCTCCTGGTGGGGAAGGGGCATTAGCTCAGCTACCCCCAGTGGAGTAAGGGTCCTTGGGTTCTGTTTTTTCAAAAGACTTTCTAGAAATACCTGTACCCATTTCTGAGCCTCTTGGGGCGATTGTGCGGTGTAAGTTGGGATGCAGATTTAAGATTCAACTTCTTAGAATCTGTTAAATCAGTCATCCTTCATCCATCAAAGTTTCCAAAATTATGTCACTATAATCTTCAAGTATAAGAACCCACTCCTCTCTCCCCAATTATTAATGGAAACCTTCTATTTTCTGAATGTGGGATTACCTTTTTTTTTTTTAATTTTTTACTGTTTGTTTAGTGGGAGTGGGCAGAAGTGAACGTCAGTTCCTGTGGTCTGCCATCTTTATCTTCATGCTCTCTTTAATTTTACAAATAATCTCTGAGAAAAATGCATTGCACCTCCCTGATCTGGACCCCAGACCAAGAAAAAAATTAGGATAATTAAGACCAAAAAAAAAAAATTAGAATAATTTACTGCCCACAGTCAGCTAACTGGCAAACAATATTTAGAGCTGAGTTTCTGAACTTGAGTTTGAAACTAGGTGTTCTAATCAACACTTCTGCTTGCCTCTCCAGTTTCTCCATGTGCTTATAATCATATTCTATACCATATGGGGATATAGCTCAGTTGGTAGAGTGCCCGCCTCCCTCACATACACAAGGCCTTGGATTAAATCCCCAGCACCACACAAAAAAAAAAAGACACACATTTCTTTGCATTTTATCTTCGAGGGAAAATTTCCAAGTGTTCATTTGTAAAATTCAAACTTACTGAAATATGACAAATGGAATAGTTTGCACTCATTCTGATTAGAGATAACAGTTTCATGCTTATTCAATCTCTAAAGATTTTGGAACATTAACCCTTAATATTTACCAATACAGTTAAAACAGTGCACCTTAAAACTGCCACTGAGGCTTTATAATGTCACAAACAACAACAACAAAAATCCTCATGTTCTTTAAAGGAAAAAAAAAATAACAAGAGCTCTTCTCTATTTCACGTTAAGACGACCCAGTTTTTAGCCACACTACTTAATGGCTTATTTATTTTTACAGGGAAGATAGTTTCATGTGAATTTTGGATTAAGTGAAACCTAATGCCAGTTCAGGCTTTGGGCATTATTATTTTTTTTTTTTGGGGGGGGGGGGGGGGCTTCAGGAATGTGCTATACCACTGAGGTTACAGCCCCAGCCCCAGTTCAGGCCTTATACTATATATAAAAACTTGAGAGCCCTCTAAGCCTCGATTCTCTCATCTATAAAATGGGGGTAAAACCCATTAGCGCGGCTGTATAGTTCTTACCCTTAACCACTGCACTGAACTGACAAGCTTCCCGAGGAAGGGAGAGGAACAGCAGGTCTTGTAAAGCAGAAAGGCCTGAGATACCCTTGGAACTCCTTCGCCCTTCTCCATCTAAATTTCATTGCAAAGCCTTTATGAATCTCCAAGTTTAGGCTAGGCGGGCTTTACGCTTGATGTCTTCTGAATGTTCTTAATCCTAAGCAAGGTGAGGAGGAGTAATTAGAGGCAAGAGCTACAGGAAGCCGAATGCACGCCCGCCGCGAGAGCAGGAGCAGTACCATATGGAAGGCTCGCTTGGGTTTTTAAAACCGAGAAACAACGTCTTCCGACCATCCCTAAACAGTGCCCTTGCGTGTCTGGGAACGGGACCCCAGACCAGGAAAAGGGTGGCGGGAGGCCGAGCTAGCGGGATGGGGCGCCCTTCTCACCCCACCGAGATGGGGACCTCGCCCTCCTCCGACTCGCGACGCAGTCACCTGTAGGGATTGGAATCCACCACCTCTGAGCTCATCTTCTCAATGCGGGCCCGGCCGCCCGCTCCGTCGCCGTCACCCAGGGCCCGCCGACTTCTCTCCTGGGCAAGTTCCCGCTCCAGTTCCAGTACCCGCTGCTGCAGCCGCTCCACGGACTCGGCCATGGCTGGGACCCCCGCGGCCAAACCTCCCAGCCCCGGCCTTCGCCGCCGCCGCCGCCCCACGCTGCTCGGCTGGGCAACTTGCCGTCACCGTCCACGCCCACAGACCTAGCGCGGGGTCCCCAGCGCTTCCAAGACCGACACGTCTCTGCGGCTCCCGAAGACCTTCCAAGGTACCGCTTCCGGTGCGTCGCTCTCATCGCTCCCCTCAGCAAAAACTCGCCTCTTTTGAGTTCTTTCTTCGCTACATCTGCTGTAACAAGCTGCCGCAGGACTGGGGTTATAAGTACCTAGAGCAAGAGGACGGCGACGTTGCCTTTTAACTAAGTGGCTAGGAGAAAACACCCGGATCTTTTATTTCTGGGCTCGAGGACCTGACGGTCTCTTTTCTGAACCGGACCCTAGAGGTCTTCCGCACGCAGGTGCAGTAAATCGGCTGGGAGCGACTCCTACATCCTTGTTCGCTCGCACCTATAACTACGGTTTTACTTTCTTTAAAACCGAGCCCTTCCAACGCTGGCACTGACAGGAATTTTAAAATTCGAGCACACATGGGTGCTTTCGGTATTTCTCAAGTCGCCAGATTCAGCGGGCCGGCCTAGCGCCGTAATGGAGCCCTAATGTGTGTGATTGGCTAGAGCCAGGCCCCACCCGGCCTCGCCCCCAAGTCCTGAAGTATAGTTGCTGCAACCTGTGGGGAACCTTGGCACTCCAGAACCTGTCCGGGCCTGGTCTGTGGCTTGCAGCTCGGCGACAGTCATGGGGACGGATGCTGCCCACGAGCCCGAGACCGCAGAAGTGCTGCCCCAGCACCAGTTAGACTGCAAGTCCTTGGATGCTTACCTAAACCGTCATTTACCTGGCTTCGGGGCACAGCCCGGAGCTACGTTGACCATTACTCAGTACAGGTATCTGATGCAGCAGGAACAGATCTGTGCATTGTGCTTTCTTTCCTTTGGCCCTTCCAATTTACCCCATCCCGATTTCTTTTTCTGCAGTGACGCATCCTGCAGGCAGGGACTGCTTATTGTCTGTTCCAGAATTCCAATTCGGGCTGGTCCCAATTCGAGGGCAGTACTGGAAGCATCGTAACATTTGCCATAACATTGCCCACTGGAAATTTTGTTCAAGATTGAAATTATGTGACTCAAGGATTTACTCACTGGAAGTACAGTGAGAAATTTAGTTACTTTCTCTGGCCTTTTGTGCCACAACCATAAGACTTTTTTTTTTTTTTTTTTTTTTTTTTTTGAGAAGCCGGTGTAATTACGTTTAATTGGCCATATTTCTTGGGGGCAGAGTTAGGGGTACCACCTGGAGGCTACAACAGCTGCTAATGTCTTCACTTGGCAAGTTATAGCGCCGCTTTGGGCCTTAGTTTCTGAACCCAGGAAATAAAACTTGAAGAGCTGATCCAGAGAATACCGTTTTAAACTTTTTAAAACTTTATTTTAAAATTGTACTTTTAGGGCTGGGGTTGTGGCTCAGTGGTAGAGTGCTAGCCTAGCATGCGTGAGGTATTGGGTTTGATCCCCAGCACCACATAAAAAAACTAAACAAAATAAAGGTATTGTGTTCATCTACAACTTAAAAAAAATTTTTTTAAATTGCATTTTTATAAACAGGGCACTGTAGAAAGACTCCTAAGTTCCAAAAAAAAAAACTTGATCTGCCACTTACTACGTGGGAATTTTAAATATATTCCATAACCTTGAGAACAAGTTTTCTTTTGTGACATTTGCCTGTTCTAGTTAGCCTTGGTAATACAATGAAGTAATGTGGGTGAAAGGGTGTAAACTTTGCAATAACACTGGCATTTTATCATTGGTGTTTATATTCTTTGACTATTGATTTCAGTAAAAATGGAAATAAAGAAGATGAATCAGAGAGAGTCTGGGGTATAAAAACTTAAAACCCCATGTCTTAATAGACATTGGGAAATAAAGGAGAGGTGGAATAAAGAATAGCTGTAGTCTCTGGCCTAGAAGATTTATGATGTAAACAAACTAAAGTGGGTCAAAGTTCAATTACTATTGGTCACAAGAATTTGAATCAATTGCCCTTTGAACACCAAGTCCTGTTTTGACTAAAAGGAATAATAATATTCACCTAGGATTGTAGAGTACTAATTCTGAATTAAATTGAATCTTAAACCATAATCATACTTATTAACTAAAATTAATTGTGGTATAGAAATTACTTTGGAACTTGATTTTATACATACGAATGGAACTGGATCCCACACCAGATGAACACATGAAAAATTTTATAACAGTTAAAGACACATTAAGCCACAATGGAAACCTCAATAATTCTGAAGTATCTTTTTTTGAAGGAAAAAAAAAAAACATTTTTAGAAAATAAGTGCCAAAACTTTAACGGAAAAAAAACAGCTAACAAATACATATTTAGAAACATTCATGGATTAAAGAAGTAATAATCTACACAGATAATAGTTATGAAAGTTCAGTAAACAAATGCATTGTGTTTCTGTACTTTACCAACAGTTAAAAAGGAATTGTCAAAAAGCTATGATTAATAAGAGCATCAAAAATATAAATTACCAGCCAGGCATTGTGGCACACTCCTGTAACCCCTGCTATTTGGAAGGCTAAGGCAGGAGGATTATAAGTTTAAGGCCAGCCTCAATAATTTAGGCCTTATCTCAAAAATAAAAAAGGACTGGGGAGGGTTGGGGATATAGCTCAATTGGTGGAGTGCTTGCCTTGCCATGGGTTCAATCCCCATCACCACACACACACATAAATATCTAGGGTTGTAACTAAGTGGCAGACCACATGGGATTCAATCTTGAGTGTGTGTGTTAATGTATGAATTTTAATATTGGGTTATATATTAATATTAATACTAATGTATTAATATTCATCCTAGTAAAACTATGCAGTACCTTTGTTGAGAAAATGTTTATTGGGATTTTTTAATGTGTAAAAAGAATTTTTAAAATTAAGAGATGTCTGTACATGATTAGAAAAATATAATACTGTAAACTTTTCTTTTTTAAAATTCTAATTTTTTTCTCTAAGTTGAAAGATTGATCCTAAATTTTGTGTGCAAGAGCATAAGGTCAACAATCACAGAAACACTTCTAAAGAACAACAAAACAGAAATTTGAATAAGATAGCATGGTATTAATGGAGCTGGATAAACAGACCAATGAATTTGAGATTTCACAAAAATACTTAATATTTATAGAACTTTGATATATGACAGTGCTGGCATTGAGAACTAGTGTGGAGGGAGACTTTTTAACGAAATTATACTGGGACAATTATAGTTATTATCCATATGAAAAAGTTAAAACTAGACTCCTTATTCTACTTCACACACTCCAAGTGAACAGTGTACTTGGTTGTTAAAGACAAAACTAAATATTTAGAATACATGACCTTTTAAACCTTTGAATTAGAGAAGAAATTCTTTAAAAAAAAACAACATAGGGGAGCGAGAATGTGAGGAAAAAGGTACACCCATACAGTGCTGGTGGGAATTACAAATTGGTGTAACCATTATGGAAAACAGTATGGAGCTTCCTCAGAAAACTTGGAATGGGACCACCATTTGACCCAGCTATACCACTTCCCCATTTGTACCCCAAAGACTTAAAATCAACATATTACAGTGATACAGCCATATCAATGTTTATAGCAGCTCAACACACAACAGCTGAACTATGGAGCCAACCTAGGTACCTTTCCACAGATGAATAGGTAAATAAAATGTGATATATATATATATATATATATATATATATATATGATGGAAAATTACTCAACCTTAAAGAAGAATGAAATTATTGCAGTAAATGGATGGAGTTGGAGAATATCATACTAAGCAAAATAAGCCAATCTCAAAAAACAAAGATTGAACGTTTTCTCTGATATGTGAATGGCTAATTCACAATAAGTGGGGAGGCTAGGGAAGAATAGAGTTGCTTTAGATTAGGTAGAGGGGAGTGAAGGAAGGGAGGGGGCATAAGGATAGGAAGGATAGAAGAATGAATCAGATTTTATTACCCTTTGTATATATAAAACTATATGACTGGTGAGATCCCACATCATGTACAACCAAAAGAATGAGAAATTATACTCCATTCACTACACAGTTTGTAATAGCAAAAATCCAGGACCCAAGAAGTTTATTGGTAGTAAAATAGATGGATACATTGTACTATAATGATATAATGGAATACCATACAGCAGTGAAAATGAGTCAGCTGTAGCTGTACACAACACTGAATAAAAATCATGGACAAATAAAAGTACATTTAGCAAATTGTTTAATTAAATAAACTTCAAAAGAAGGGTAAATATAAAATTCAGGACAGTAGTTATTCTAAAGAGGAAGGATTTACAGAGGGTTTCAAAGACATGATAATTTTCTCAAGGTAGTGAGAACATTGGTGTTTGTGGTATTATTCCTTATTATGGGTAATGCTAGTGTGGTGCGGATTGCATTGTACATTCAGTGCTATGTACCTTATCCTGCTGTTTGTCTTTATGTGGTGACTCTGGTTCATTCTTGCTATATTTCCCTCACTGGAATCACTGTCTGATCCACCTTCAACCATGGCAGACTGCTTGTCTATGGGAAAAGCTCCTTTCCTTTGGGGTGAGAGAGTGAAAAATGCTTCTTGCCAGTTTCTTGTTTCCAGGTATCCCAGAATAACCTCAAATGCATGATTAACTGCCAAAACTTTTCTTCACAAAATTTTGAAGGGGGAGCCATACCTGATCACTTCCAAATTCTGATGCTTGTTTATATGTGAATCCCTTATGATGATTGTGATCCACTAATGCTCCAATCACCTATGTCTTTGATTCATCTAATTCCTTTAGTATATTGGGTGAATCTGAAAATTGGGTTCTTTTTATTATGAGTTCATTATAATGCTCTGGTTGATGTAGATATCCTTCCAGTTGACCTGTCCTTTGTCATTTACATCCATGTTCTTTTTCAGTTGGCCTTCATGGCTTGTCAGGTAAAACTGCACAGGATGCAGTGCTCATTGGTTTTCTGCATAGCATTGTTGGATATGCTCATGAAGTTTCTTAATGTCCTTTCATGCCATTAAATCAGAACTGTAGTTCTGAACTACAGTTGATGATAAGGCGGAGTGTACTATGAACAGCATGTCTTCCAACATGTTTTCTGTCATTTCCATCTGAGTTTGATGTCAGTTGACACTGTTTCTCTAATTTCTTTCTATTGATTTTCTCTAATTTCTTTCTATTGAGTTTTGTTTCTTTCCACTTTTGTTTGAGAAATTCTCATTGTTCTTCCCATTGTTTCTGTATTATTAGCTTCTACATTTTGTCATTTAGATACTGATTCAATCCCTTCATCTGATCTTGGTTTCTCTCTTTCCTAATCTTCACTTAAGTCTTGCTTCTTTTCAACATTAAAAGTCTCAATAAATGCTGGTGACATTTTAAATGACATTATTTGGTGTTTTAAACTGAGGTGATGGAGAATGTGGTAGTTTATTCAGAAAGCCTCTGGTGTGTTCTTGATACCACTGGCAAGTCCTCCTTTGGAAGCTTCCGTGATTTTTTTTTAACAGAATTTCTATTTGTTGTATTGAGAGTTGACTGAGGCAAGGGTGAACACAAGACAGCTGTATTACAGTGTTACAGTAGAGAGAGATTAGTGGCGTGGACTAGCATGGGAGTGTAGAATATGTGAAGAGTGGCCATGGTGAAGGTATATCTTGAAGAATTTACTGATTAGATATGGCATAGGAAAGAAAAAGATAGAGACAGAATTATTCTATTTTTATCATGATAGCTATAAGTATGGGGTTATCATGAACTGAATTAGAGGTGACTGTAATAAAAAATGGATTAGAGGAGGACTGTCAGGAACTCAGTGTGGGAATGTTAAGTTTCAAGATGGCTTTTAGACATTCAAGTGAATATGTATAGCAGCTGGTTATGAGTCTAGAGGTCAGGGTTTGGGTCTGAATTAGACATAATTTTGGGAGTTATTGACATAGAGAAGGTGTTTAAGCCATGAGATTGAAGAATTACAGAGAAAATGAGTTGTAAAGCTAAGGTTTAGAAATTGAGTCCACAGCACCCCAATATGAAGAAGTTGGAGAATTAAGAGGAACCTACAAAGGAATCTGAGAAGGGGGAGGCTAGAGAGGAGAGGAGAATCATGGTTTGTATCAGTGACCTTGAAAAAGTAGTTCTAGTGCAAATACGGGAATGAAAGTTTGATTGAAATGGGTTTAAGAAAGAACAAAAGAAAGAAAATCGGAGCAAGGAGCATTTCCACAAAGGGGAATAGAAATGTTTTAAGTGGAGGGAGAAGTGGGGTTTAAGAAAAGTCTTTTTAAAACACACACACACACACACACACACACATATACACACACACATACACACACACACAGCATGTTTGTGTGCTGATGGCAGAGATTTGTAATTGTGCAAGAGGGATATCTGGAACAAGGACCATGAAGACCAGAATAGTCCAATTCATAAAAGGTGGGGTTATCCTTAGGCATATGTGTGAACATTCTTCTATAGACTCTGGAGAGATGACAATAATATGAGTGTGGATAATTGTATGCAGTAGGTATAGTAGGGTAAATTTGTGGAAATTCTGATCCAATTGTTGTTTCTCACTGAATTAGGCACCTAGGTAATTAGCTGAGAGTGAATATGGAGGAGAAGGGGCTAGAGGTTTGAGGAAGAGGAAATTATGAAATTCAAGAGCATAAGAGAATAAATGAGCTAAGAAAAAATGATTGCCAATTAGGGTAACCTTGAGGTTCATGGTGATGAATTTGAAGGACAAGTAGTTATTTTGGTAGACATTATTGTTTTGCCCAGGTACTCTTTTTATTATTGTTTCTGTATACACCAGCTTTGTTGGGTTTTTAATAGCTAGCAGCTGTGGCTCTTTTTTTGGAGAACTGTCCTTCTGCTATCTGAGCCTCCTTTGTCCTGAATGTTATAATGCCTAAGATGGCCCTTAACCACAAGTGATTCAGGAGTCTGAAATCTCCATCATCTTTGCTTCAAAGGTAAGACAGCTCTCAGGGTATTAGACACTGCAGAGTTCTCCCCTTGCCCCAATACCTGCCTACACTCCCAGGACTTAAGGCTGAAGCTACCCTCTTAGGAACTTTGTCTTAGAGCATACCCTGGCTTGTCTTTCTTCCCTTCCCTGACCAGTTTCTCCCAATTCTTTATTAGTTTATCAAGCCCTTCCTTAAGTCATTTGGCCACACATGTTTTTACTCAGGGTCTGCCTCTCACAAGCTTAGCCTAAATCAATAATTATGACCATATGTTTCTTTCTCTAGCTACTTTCAATTCTATAAGTATAAGCAGATAATTGGATTTAATTAGGATGGGGATTTTTACAAGCAAATACCATGAAGTAAGAAAAGGGCAAGTGTATTGAAGGTGCATCAAGGTAATGGTTATGTGATTTACCATTAAATGTAGGCTAGTTAAGGAAGGATGTGGTGAGGGGAGGTGAGTGAAAAGAAGTAGGATCAAGGTACAAGGTACAAGCCAAAGTGAGTAGAAAAATAGATGAGAGAAATGCTTACTGTCAGATCAGGCTGGGCAGGCAGCAACCAAAGTTGGCAGATTTAAAAGGGCCGCTGAACAGGCTTTATTGAGATATCACTCCCGGTGGAACCAAGTGAGGTTTGAATCATTTGCAGAGTGCATCATTTGGGCAGTCAGAGGGAACAGTTGTGCAAGTTAAAAGCCTAAATCAGGAAAACAATTGCAAAAGTTCAAAACCCATTTGTTGCTGGGAAAGGATGAAAGTCCAGAGTCCAGAGCCCATTGTCCTCCTTTCTCCTTGGGGGTTGTTGTTTTCCATATCCTTCATTCCAGACTCTGAAAGAGGATAATGAATTGGGGTGTCAATACCAAGTCTGGCTGCTTCCTGCTGAGAAGGGGTGAAGTAGGGAGACCCGCCCCTTTTCAGAGTCCTAGTGCCCAATGTGGGAGCGGAATCTCATGACATGAAACTGGAGAGAGCAAAGAGTCTGGAATGATAATGAAGAAGGATGCAGACTACATCTCCAGACCCAGGGGATGACTGATTGGAAAAAAAATCTGCCCCTTGGGAAGTCTGCAGAATAAGAACAGGGAGGAAGACCACCATGGTGGTCTCAATGCCATGGCACTATGTTAAGAAATGGGATAGGGTAGTATTACTACACTCAGGTTCTTGTGTCCAGAACTGGTTGAAATGAAAACTGGACCCAGAAGAATTTAAGCACAGGCAAGATTTTATTACGGGCTTCTGCTCAAGACAGAAGGGAGACAGCACTGACCAACAGTGTCAAGCTGGCTCAAACAAAGGACAAGGGAATATGTAAGCATTTATGGCATCTACATAGTAGGAAGGAACCTGATCTCTTGACGTCGTCACATGTAGTGTTGGGATTTTAGTTGCACCCGTACTCCTCTTCATACATCATGTCTCCTTAGGTCTCCACCTGGGGGTTCTGTTTTACTATGCTAATGAGTTGAAGGTTTCCTGTGGGTTACTTTAGTGACTGATATCCACATGTGCATGCATTTGTCCTTTACCCTGGTTTGCCCCTTATCATCTGGGAAAGTCTGACAGCATTTTCAGAATGAAGCCAACTATTGTACTGTTTCAGTGAACTGTTTCCAATGATTTTGCTTTGGCTCCAGTTTCTTGACATTTCTGCTGACCACATAATCTCAGAAGGCTGAGCTAACTCCTCAGCTTCCCATCTCCTGGTGTGTTATCTCACTCTCATAGCCTTGAAGATGGATGCACTTTTAAATTCCTAATTTTCTGGTATGACTGTTAACCCCATAAGACAGAGAGCTAGCTTGGCTCTTATTTCCCCCAACAGGTGTTTATCTCTTAATCCTAAGGGGTCCTGTTTTTCATAGTGCTCCGTGACTATCTCCGTAGGTTGTTGGAGCTTGGGAGTAGCAGTCTAAAGCTAAGTACTCTGGGTTTACTTTTTTGTTTTTATGATGCCAATTTAAAAATATTTTGTTCTCCAACATGAATTGCACTTTCCTTTTATTTACCACAAGGATAAAATGCAACTGTAATTTTTTCATGGTGTATATTTATTCAAAATGTCTAAGGAAATGTTACATAGTGCCTTAAATATGATTTTTAAATGCCATCAAAGTAACTATTTACAAATCAGTGTTCTTCAAATGTCAAGACGGTGTTCAAACTTCGTTGTGATTTGGTTGGCTTAATTTGTATCTGTAATCATGGTTCCAAAAGAAGCACCTCTGGAAGAATAAGCAACTACTCCCAGGGAAATTGCTCGTAGAGCACCTAGCATGGTGCCTGCTCTCTGGTCACTGAGACATGGTGGGGTTTGGGACCTTCTCCAGATCTTTCTGCTGATGTTAAATTCTTTCTACTCAGTAATCTGATTCATGTCCAGCCATTTGATAATTCCATTGCACTTGTCAAGAATCTTCTGTTTGAATTCATCTTCCACTGGGGCCTATTAAATATCTAAGATCTGAGCAACTTCTTGGTGAATATTTTGACTCTTTGTTTCTCATTTCACATTTTTTACTTTTAAGTCTTAATGACCATATATACTTAATGTTGTCCATTCTCAAACACCATGTCAGTGGTCTTTTATCTTCATGTTTCCTGATCTTTTATCTTCAGCAAACATGTCTCAGATGCTTTTGGAAACTGTATCAAGTTACTGGAATCCATGGAAATCCAGAGGATACAGGAGGAAGCCTAAGAGTTCAAGTTTTCAAAGTTGGTTCTTATTCTTTATCATTGCTCAATCACATAAAACTGAACAAACCAATTGATTGTGGAGAGTAGATGGTGAAGGTCTGAGGCTGCTTGGTGTGAACAGCCGTATTGTACTTGGTCAGAATGTCATGGCTCAACAGTGGTTTCCATGCCAATGGATAAGGAGTAACACAGAGAAACTGCAAATCCTGAATATTTTCAAATTTATTTCTGGACAAGGGATAAGATTTAATGGGACAAGATGGCCACCTAGGTAGCTGCAAACATAACTAACACTTATAGGGTTGGTTCTTTCTTTTTTCCAGCTCTTCTATTGAAGAAGTCCTACAGTAATTTCTGAGCTTTTGAATCTAGTTTGATATCTAGTCAAAATCTTCTCCAACCCAGTGAGGTCTCTAGCTACACATCTAAATGTAATGATTGCATTTTTGTTAATAGAAATTGGACAAGCCAAAAGTGCTTATAGGTTGTAGATAAATATGTTTCTTTTAGCATGGATATCTTATCCAAATCTTAAACATTGGCTCAGTGATGATCATTCTTACATTGAGGCTACCTCTGATACAGATTCTCTGAAGGCCTGATGGTTGCAGTGGTTAAACTTAGCCCATGCTATCTTGACAGTGTCAGTGATAATCCTCCAGTGCAGGTGAGCTTCTGCATTTTTTTTTTGCCTTTGTTAGAACCACAGTAAGTATTTCCTCAGAAGAAAAGTTTTCAGTTTTTTAATTGATGTTTTGGGGATAAAATTCATATAATATAAAGTTCACAGTTTTAACAATTTTGAAGTATATGATTCAGTATATTCACAATCACCATTAACTAATCTAGAACATTTTTGTGTCACCTCAGAAAGAAACCTCATGCCTAATTCCCTCCTCCCCCATCTATTAGCAGCCACTAGTATAATCATAGAATTAGATGGTGCCAAGATCATTGCTCTTTAATACGAGTCTGGGAACAATGTTTCTGGCTTATAGGAGATGGAGCTGCTGCTGCATTCAGTCTGGGCTCACTATTGTTCTTTCCTGATTGAGGGTGGAGTCCTAGGGAGAAATTTTAGATTTTTTTTTCCTCATTTCTCATATTACCTAATGCCTCTGGGATTTATTCCTTTGCTTATTTGGTTCAGGGTCTCTCTTTTATACTATTAAATTCTTCAAAAGTTAGGTGATGCTTAACTGCTCATGTTATAAATGAAGGTGTAGATTGGATAGTTTTGTTAATTGGAGTGTATATCCTTAGTAAATGTGAGAATTATTGTACACCTGGAGAGGAAAGCCAGTGCACTGGTGTCCATTAGTTACCAGTGGCACTTTTGTACTTTCCTGGCCCAGATGCTGCTCACTCTGGGATCTCATTTATCTCTCCTTTTGTAGAGAGCTGAATTTAATTGCTAGCCTTAGTGACATATGAGGTTCTCTCTCCAAGGGCAAATAAAGGGTACTAACCCAGCTGTTCCAGCATCCTTTAGTGCTTTTCTGACTGATTACCTGAAATTTCTTCTCCCAGCCTTTATTTACTTAGATCTATACATTGCCGTGGGTTACTTCTGACAGAACATGATTTATAGTCAGGTGGTGAGGTCCACTCTTCTACTAGTGTGGGTCATAGATTCTCAGCTACTAGTATATTACATACTGTGAAATGCTGATAGCACTACTGTTGCCTTTCCAACATTCAGGTGGATTCCTTTTCACTTCCTGTCTCTTCTGACATTTCCGCAGGATTTGAAGAAGGAAAACATATCCTGTAACTCACCTTTTCTTTGCTTTTATCTAGATCAGGGCAGTCCAATCCAACCTTTCATCTCAAGAAGGGCTTTCAAGCATATGTACTCAGGAAAAAGCCACCAGGTTCACTTCTTCCTAAAGCACATAAGGTATGGCACATAAATGTAATGGTATATTTTTTGGTGACAAGTAAATGCCTTTTATACACACAAAAATAATCTAAATTGCTTTTTAAAAGTTATCTTCTGGCTAATAAGTAATAGAAAAATGAATTTATTTCTAATTAAATTTTACTTGAATTTTATCCCTTTTGTTTTAGAAAAGAATTTGGGATTGAAATATAAGACTATCTCAGGCCATTCATCTTGATAAACAATCATCTTGTGGAATTTGGTTCCTCCCTGTGTACTTGGCAAGAAATATAATGAGCCCATGAATATTTTCAGTATTGCTCATTTTTTAGATGTTTTGTTTTTGTTATATACTTAAATATTATATCTAATAACACTATCTATTTGCTGAAATATTTTAGTATACTTGCTACAAGGCTTTAGTCTTTTGGTGATAAAAAGACTTGAGGGCTGGGGTTGTGGCTCAGTATTAGAGTGCACCTATATACTCTGGTTTCTCTTCAGATCGTATAAATCTTTCGCCTTTTAGAGTGCACCTAGCATGCGGGTTTGATTCTTAGAACCACATATAAATAAATAAGTTAAATAAAGGTCCATCAACAAGTAAAAACAAAAAAAAAGAGTTGAACAGAATTTTAATGTATTCTCTAAATATTAGACTTAGCAGTGAGAATTATAAAAGATTTTTGTTAAAAACTAAGTTTTTCTAATTACCCTGAGTTGATCATTTCAATGTATATGTGAATGGAGTCATCACATTATATCTCAGAAATATGTACAAATATTATGTTCAATCAATTTTTAAAAAAACAACTAAGTTTTCCTTTTTGCATAAATACATATTGTCTATGGATATTTAGAAAATAAGCCAGGACATAAATCACAATACTGGAGAAGAGTGAAAACACTATGCATATTTAGGATGTTAATATGATCTTGTTTAATAGGTGCTTCCCAGGCTTAGCTCACTGGGTAAAGACCACTGTGAGCTGAGTAATGAAAAACTGCAGATTGTAACTTTCTTGGTCCCTTCACACTAGAAGACTATGGTTGCACACTAGAAGGGACATTCGCCTAAGCTCCCTTGGGAGATATGAAAGAATGAGAAAGCCAGTGAGCAGGGAACTGCTGAGAACAAAGGAATATTTTATGATATAACCTGTGAAAAACTATTGCCTTCACAATAACAGATCCAGGATTAGACCCTGTGCCCATCCTTTTATCCTAATTAAGTTATAATTTTTTAGAGCTGATTTAGTTTATAATTATAATGATTATATTAAATTATTTCTATTATCCTCTGTATTATTTGTTGACACTGTTTTATAATTGATTTCTTTCCTTAAGGTTATCTTACAAGTAGTTATTAAATTTCTGTTTCTAATTTTTAATAATCTATCATGCTATTTAGATTGATAGAGAATATAAAGTCCAGAAAGCCTTGTTTTCCGTTGGCTTCCCTGTTCCCAAGGTTTTACTGTACTGCAATGATACTTCTGTCATTGGAACAGAATTTTATGTGATGGAACATGTGCAGGTAAGTTAATAATCTTATTTCATTTGTTCTTATTTTTAATTTTGAAGTTAAGTATGATTTATTAGATGAAATTTTATTATGATATTTATAAATGACAGTTTATTCAACTGTTAATCAGTTAATCGGTTTGCTTTGTAAAGGCTTAAATTTTTGTTTTAATTTAAGCATATACAATGAGGGAGAGATGAAATAGACTAAGAACTAATTTAATAATTAGAGAATATTGACTTATTTTTAAGTCTTCCTCTAGGTGTCAGAAAAGAGCTATCTATAAATGGCAAATTGTCCTGTAAGGTATGGGGGGATAGCACATTTCCCAAAGAAAAGATCAAACCATTAATAAAATAAATTCAAATTATTTTTTAGTTTGTTTCTGGTAAAGTTCAAGTTGGGAGTAGTTTGACTTTTGTGTTCATCTTAGTACACCTTCATATTTTCCCTCTGAATGTGTACTCTTATATTGTTGCCAAAAGCTCAGTCCTTGTCCCTGATGCCAATTCAATAACAAGGATGCGAGTTTGAGAAAAAGAAAAAAGAAGATTTATTACTTTGCTAGCAAAGGAAAAATACAGGAGACCCCTGTTCCAGAAGCTGTGATTCTGCCCATCAGCAGGAACAGGGGTCTTTTAAGGAGGTGATTCAAAGCTACTTTCCCTGTGTTCTCTGTTGGAGTTGTAATTCACTTGTTAATTTGGGAGATAGTCATTTCTGAGATCTTCTGGTGCCACCCCCAAGTCTGGATTACTTCAGTCCTAAAATGGATGTGTACTCTAGGACAGATGAATCTTCCTGAAATGGGGAAGAAAGGTAATACTGTTTCCCCTGAGATTAGGGAGTGGGCGAGAGGAAGAGAAAGAAACATGTCCATTTTAAAAATAAGTTGGAAGTGGACCACTATTACAATAGTAAATGTTTCACAAATGAATGTATTTCTGACATATTCTACAAAGTATTAGTTTTGGTTTCTAGCATTTAAATTACCCATTATAATCACATCCATAGGGCCGAATCTTTCGTGACTTCACACTTCCCGGAGTTAGCCCAGCAGAACGCTCAGCCATATATGTGGCCATGATAGAGACACTGGCTCGACTGCATTCTTTGAATTTACAGACAATGCAATTGGAGGGATATGGTCCAGGTGCTGGGTACTGCAAAAGACAGGTAATGTTGTCAGTATAAAAAGCCTACTTTTTAAAGTTCCTCGAAATAAATATTGTTCATTTGTTAAAATAAAAACCAATCATTATATGGTTTTCTGAAACTTTGCTATTTGTTATTTTTACATAATTCTTTAGATTGACTTATTTTTAGGCTACTGTTTTCAGATTCTTCTTTTAACTTACAATATATTTTCTGCCTAGTCCCTCCTCCCTCCCTCTCCCTCTCGGCCTCTCTCTTCCCGCCCCCCTACCCCCTTACTCTCTTTCTCTCTGGGGATTTTATGGGGATTGTACCCAAGGCTTTGCTCAGGCTACAAAAGCACTCTATCACTGAGCTAATAATTCCCAGCCCACTTTTTAACATTTTTTATTTGAATACAGGTCTTGCTTAGTTCCTCCGGCTGACCTTGAACTTGCAATCATTCTGTCTTGTCTCCTGAATCACTGGGATTATTGTGGGAATCAGGCAAGAAATGGCAAATGGCACTCTAAAAGAGTGGAGAGCTCAAACTTTATTTTAAACCAGCAGGCCCAGAGGAGATCAAACTCCAAATTCTCAGCATGCATTACCAGTTTGTCACAACATTTATAGGCTATGTAGTGTCATAAATTTTCTAGTTCAAACAATACATAGTTGTGTACAAGATTTTAAGCTTGTTTACAAAGCAGAGAATGATAAGGGGAAGAACTGGCTCCTTTTATGAGGCCTTGGGCCCAGTGCCTCCACTGGTACAGGGACTTTTACACTTCAAAGGAAAGTAGTTATATTCTAGCAGAAGTCATTTATAATCCAAAAAGTAGGAGGGCATGGTGCTAATCAAGTTTCCAGAAGAGGAGCTGACTAGAAAGGGGAGAACTCTCCCTTTCCCAGGCACTAATTCTCAGGACAGTGTTCTTGGTTTTATTTTGCATCCAGGCTTGGGTTATTACAGGATCAAGTGTGCACCACACTGGGAAAACAGTTTTCCCTTTCTAAGTTGTGCCAGCAGGCATTTGTTAAGCTTTACTGTGTGTTTAATTCTTTCTGAGTATTGTGAAAAATAACAAGAGAAATAGGTTCTTCTAAAGAAACTTGTCATTTTTGAGAGAACTGTACATGAACCTGTACATCTCAAATACATGAAACTAGAAAATTATATAAAAGAGTGTATAATCTAGTAGTAAATTGTTTGGTGCTTATCACAAGAGCACTGTCACTCAGAGCACTGAGATTGCTTAGATGGGAAAAACTTTCTGGGAAAGATATTTTGCAGTAAGTTTTTTAAGAAAGACGAAATTTGGAGTGATAGGGGACATAGTGAGCCTTTCAATCAAGGGAAAGCAAGACCAGATATATAGGAGGCTGTTTCCCTTTGTAAACATGTCAATTTGGGTGGGAGAAAGCTGAAGAGAGGGAGAATTAGGTTTTGGAGAGTACTTAGTCTGTGTCAGGTCCTGTACCAGATGAGTTATTGACCTTCTCTTTCTTATCTTTGTGACAACCCTAAGACATAGGTATTTTCACTCCCATTTTGCAGATGAGGAAACTAAGGCTTACACTGACAAAGTAATACACAAGTAAGCAGCATGAACATAATTTAAACCTGGATTAGTGAAACTCTAAAGATAAAGATCTCTGTTCTATTGCATTAAATTGAGTAGAGATACACTTGGTGAAGGGAAAGCAAGGAACCACAGATGGGTAAGTAAGAAATAAAAGACGGAGACCAGGCAGAGATACACACAAGAGTTTATTTGTCAGAGCTGACAAATAAAGGCATCTTCTCTATAGGAAAGAGAGAGGCAAACAGGCTTGAGTTCTGGGGACTTTTATGGGGGAAGCTCAGGAATCAGAGGAGTTTGGTTAGTGTAAAGGAGTGGTGAGCCTTTCTCAGAAACGCCCTTGGGTGGAAAAGTGAAACTTTTTCCTTAAAATGGTGGCTTTCACTTAAGATGGCCTTCCAGATGCTAAGCAAGGACTACTTGGAAATGGAAAGATAAATACAGATACATAATATAGTCCCACTTGTTGGATTAGTCTGAAAAAGTGGATTTGTTTTTAATTCTAAGAATGATAGAAAGTATTTGCACTATTCATACCTGAAGTATATTTAGAAGACTCTGGGAGTTTAAGAAAGGCAATTAAAATTGAAAGTCAAAATCTCCTTTTTTCTTCTAGCCTCCATATTTCCTTTTTCAGGGGCTACTTATTTCTTGTGCCCTTTTAAGAAATGGTCTATGCCTATTTATTTGTATGAGTGTTTGTGTACATTCTTTTTTTTCCACAAAGTTGTTCCTGGATAAAGACTATATCACACCTATGATGCGTAGGACAGTTTTTTTTTGTTTTGGTACTGAGGATTGAACTCAGGGGCACTCGACCACTGAGCCTTCCAGATGCTAAGCAAGGACCTTATACTTGGAAATGGAAAGATAAATGCAGATACCTAATATAGTCCCACTTTTTGGAGGACTATGTTTTGTATTTTTTTAGAGACAAGATCTCACTGGGTCGAGTAGTGCCTCATTTTTGCTGAGGCTGGCTTTGAACTTGCAATCCTCCTGCCTCAGCCTCTCAAGCCACTGTGATTACAGGCATGAGCCACCAAGCCCAGCTAGGCCAGGGTGTTTTTTTGTTTGTTTGTTTTGGTTTTTTGTCTTTGACAAAATGCTAGGAGAGTAAAATGAAGCAAGATAGGCAATACCTGAGTGTTTAAAATTTGAGGCTGATATGAATGTTTTAACTTATGTGATTTTTCATTTATAGGCATTATCTCAAGCTTTTCAGAGTAAAATAAAATTTGAGATAAATGAATTTGTTTTAATTTTAGAATGGCTCAACCTTCCATTCCACTTTCAGCTCTATCATTTTTCATATTTATATCTTTAGGTTTCAACCTGGACATCGCAGTATCAAGCTGCAGCTCATCAGGACATCCCTGCCATGAAACAGCTGTCTGAGTGGCTAATGAAAAACCTGCCAGATAATGACAATGAGAGCAATTTGATTCATGGAGATTTCAAGCTAGATAACATCATTTTCCACCCTAAGGAGGTATTGTAAGCCATATTTATAATAACTAAAGTAGGTCTCAATTGAAAAGCAAGTAGATGCCCCCTGGACACCCCCATGGAGCCCTGCTTTCCCCTCCTTCCCTACAACTCAGGATGTATACACACTTAAAACTTGAAAAAATTATTTCTAGCACAGGTAGATGCCTACCTTTAAGGCTGGTTCTAATCTTAAATGGTATCTAATTTACTACTTAAAACGGACTTAGAATTTTTATATGTACATCACTGTTTCCAAAGACATTTTTCATTTATTATTTAAAATATTTGGCTCATCCATGTTCTTGCTCTTTCTTCTGGTTCATTACATTTCTTTGGATTCTTTTTTCCTATGCTATTAAGAATTTTTAATTTGTTTATTATAAGTTCAGAGAAGGCAGAATTCCAGAAGCCTCTTTTGAGGCCTCAGAGAATTGCATGAGATTAATGTAACCTTGCCCTGTGTAAATGTACACAGTGTACTCTTTGTAAAGGGTGCAGACAAATCAAAGATTTACAGTTCCCCAATCCTGCTTCTTATTTTCTGGGTCCATTAATTTTCTCACAATGCTAAATTTTTTTTAAAACAGGAAAAACTGCTGTAAACTTATATGCTACACTTTTGGGTTTTATATTCCTTCCTTACAAAAAGAGTACAGGGAAAAAAATACATAAGTTGCATTGCATAGTTTTCATTATTCAAAGTATCCTTATAAGGATATGTGAGCATATTTACCACAGGACAGGAAATTTTTCATAGGAAAGTTAGTCCGGATATTAGAATTATGTATATATAATTATATACAGATGCTTCTCAATTTGTAATGGGATTAGATTCTGATAAACTAATTGTAATTTGAAAATATCAAAAATTGAATATGTGTTTAACATGCCTAACCTACTGAATGTCATGACCTACCTACACAGTATGCTCGGAAGTATTGGTTGTTTACCTTTATGATGACATGGCTGATGGAGAGCTGTGGTTCACTGCCACTGTCTAGAACCATAAAAGGGTACTATCCTTCACATCGCTAGCCCAGGAAAAGATCGAAATTCATATGGTCATTGCACCATTTCATAAAGACAGAAAATTCTAAGTCTAACAATCATAAGTAGGGGACCGCTTCAAGTGTGTGTGCATAAACTTTTGTTTAATAGCATTGATGAATTCCAGATTCTAAGTTATCTATATTAAGATTAGGAAAATTAAATAGTGCCAATTTATAACCTGGAAAATTACAAAATCTTACTCGTTAAAACATCAGGATCTGCCTTGTCTTGTCAATATTACTTGATTCATTAATATCTTGGAGCTTATCTTTGACTACTCTTAATAGAGCCCTTAATATGTTATGTAACTATAGTTGTTTTCTATTCTGTACTTAAGAAAGGAAAAATACAAACCTAGGTCTCCCAAAAGATTATATGTTCTTTACTAAGATATTTAAAGGTTAATTTTAATATGCTGAACATAATGGTAAACCATTATAAATATCCAATTGTTTTTCCCTTTTATATTTAATCTCACATTTTAAATCCATCTTTTATGGGATTAAAGTAGCTGAACAGGTATCATCTATTTTCAGATAAGCAAGGTATCCAATTGCTGGGAGAGACATTTCTTCTTAAAAGGAAACAACCAATAAAGACATAGATTTTAGTTATTTAGCTGCAATTCTAATTTGTTAATATATATATCATCACCTTTTAATTTTTTAGTAGTTAGGAAAATATCTTCTACTTTATACTCAGCAATCTCAGAATTACTAGTTAAGTCAAACTTAAACAGCTTCTGCCTCCAATAACTATTGTAGCTAACTCTTCATGGATGTAATCCATGAATCCAAGTCAATTAGCATTTATTCATTACTAACTGTGTGCTCTGAAACATGGGATGGAAAGGAAATGTATCTCCTAATGAGCTCAAAATAGAGATGTAGAGAAAAGATACCCAGGAATTAGCAAAAGAACAATATATACCTATGTGCCTACACATCACACAAGGCAAACTATGAGAATAATTGAAGAAGAAAAGATACTCACTATGGACTAACACTAAGAGCTTTAAAAATTTAAAATGTCATTTCAGTTAATAGTTTATCTTTCTCCTTCTTTTTAAAATTTTCACAGTAGAGAATTAGACTTTTTATTCCCCATAAGATCACAAATTGCAAAATCATCCTCTGGATTACATGACAGATATGTATATGCATGTGCTCCCCTATATATATGTACAGAAATATGATAGAAAGCTTTTTTTTTCTATTCAGGTTAAGGATTATGTCTTTATTTTTTTCTTATCTTTGTCTCTGGAATCTACATAATAGATGAAGAGAGAGTGAGTGAGTGAGAGAGAGAGAGAATATGAATATACCTACAGGTCTTTTTATATTTATAGATCAGGTGCTCACATGATTCTGAATGAATCTATGTTGAAAGAATTGGTTTTTGCTGAGAGCCACAAACAGGTCAAGATGGCGCCTGGCAGTATGCTAGGAGGAGTGGTTTGAGAAGTAACGACAGTGAGCCATTAAGATGATTTTAATTAAGTTAAGCTGTGTGTAATTATTAAGATGAGGTAATGCCAGTGAGCCATTAAGATGATAGAGATTCCTTATTGGGTAATTGCTGTATCTACATGGTAACTGAGTTAAGCTGTGTATAATTGTTAAGATGATGAGGATTGCTGTATCTGGATGATGTTAATTGAAACAAGCTGTGTATAATCAGTTAAGGGTATATATACCTCTACTCTCCTACAATAAAGCGGCTCCTGCTATATCAACCTTCACAGGTTGCTTGTCACCCCCCCACCCCCCCCACCCCCCGCTATTTTGCCCAGCCAGCCGGGCTGTGGCAGGTTTTGCTTGTAGTGAAATGTACAGAGATAATGAAACTTATTACATACTTGCCGCAGTTTGGCTGGGCACCAAATAACTGAGCCACCACAAAGCCTTGTAGGTTCAAACAGCAACTCTTTATTCCCGAACTCTCACCGGCACTCTACACACACTTCCCGGGAACACACTCCCTCCACTAGGCTCTGCCTGACAATTCTCACTGAACCCCCACTGAGAACTCAACGGGAACTCCAAAGTAGCAGGCGCCCTGAGGCAGCAGGATCCGCCCTAATCCCAGAGCCACCCTATTCCCGAAGCAGGGTCACCTTTCAACCATTCCCTCTAGCAAAATGCCAGGCATCATTCCGACTAAACTGTGGCTCTCAACATCTCCCCCCTTCTGTTTAATTAAACAACAAGCATGTGGCTTAGGGACTGTGCCTGTCTTAGGTTGTCCAATACTACATATGGTCCTTACCCGTCATCGGATGAGCTGACCTCAAGGCTTCAGCCTCCTGTCTTAGGTTGGTACCATTGTAATTGGATCTTACCCGTCATTGGCTACTGGTCCAGCATACAGCCATACTTGTGGATAGGCCTTTGCACCATTGGGGTGGGTGAGGTTCTTTGCCTCACCTCTGTTGGCCCCCAAATTTGGCCTTGGTGCCAATGGGGGGGTGAGTTTCTTTGCCTTACCTCTGTTGCCCCCCAAATTTTAGACCATCACAAGCAGAAGGGAGGAGGATGCAAAATGCCACGGCACCAAGCCAAATGAGGGCTCTTTTTGAAAAAATTGTACCACCAATGACACCATCAGTAAAGATACCCCAGCACTACCACAATTCGCTGTACCAACAGATACTTCACAATGCATGCAAGTGATACATAGTCCAGGCAAGTTCTGCAAACAGTTCAAAGCAGAGGAATCTATTAATATGTCCATTTCCTCCCAAAGTAAATCGACTCCTTGATTGAGCATCACTTGCTGAGTTATTATTCATTGATGCATCAGTTTATACAGTTTGTTGTGATAGCTATCACAGAAGCTGTAGTTTGGTTTTATCTTTGTCTTCACCGGCACTGGGATGAAGATAGGAATTCTGGCAATGATGGCTAAGAAAAATTATGTAACATTCCAGCAGGAACTAAAAGAAAGCAATTTCCTAAACAATTTACATAATTATGTAACATTCCAGCAGGCACTAAAAGAAAGCAATTTTCTAAACAATTTACATTATCCTGAACAGAATTATTAAATATAATGAAAAGGAAAGGTAAAAGTAAACAAACAGATCTGTTAACCTCCTTTTTTGTTCACATATTAAAACAATCCTCAACAGCTGTTTACCCAATTTAAATTAAACCATTTAAATCACATGAATAAAAAAAAATATTTGGATCCATTTTTTCATGAGCGCTCCTCATATATGATATATGGACATACGCACATACATTCATACAACACAAAACAGAAGTGTGCACACATAACACAATACATACAACACATAACATAATAGTAAAGGCCTTGTAGCTTTTCACAGGTGAAATCTCCATTGCAATGTTTAAAAACTCCACAGTCAAAAAAATAGAACTGATCAGAAAAACATTAACCTAGGTCTGTATGAGCTCAAAAAATAAAATAAAACTTCATGATGTGGGAAAAGGCAATAATAAAATAGATATTGAAAAAGGCATCCTGGTTACCACCTGGGTTTGACTCTTCTTATGATATCCCATCCTTCTTCCTGTAACTTGCATATGAGTCTGAAGGTATTCCCACAAGTAAGCCCCAAGGTTTCTTACATTTGAAATAGGCCTTAATGGTGTTCATTATTCATTAGCCTCCAGGTGTGGGAGAATCACTGTCGCAGATGTAAGGATATCAGCTGTTATGGATTTGAGCCAAGTCATCTTCTTTTTGGTCTGTAGAAATCGCTTTAGTTAATCTCTCTGGAATCCAAATCATTTTAATACAGTTAAAATTACTTATAAATTACTAGGTAGAATAGTAACATGAAATGATCCTCTTGTAATACAATATAATCACAACAATAAAAATATTATGAAATCTAGTAGTCATGGAGAAGGGAATAATCAATGTTTCCTATAGTAATAACTACAAATTTTTGATTGCCTGCCATATGTCAGACTATGTACTTATTCATTGAATAAATACATCTAGCCCACCTACTGAGTGCCAGGTACATATGTACTTTGTTAGGAACTGGGAAACAGAACAGATATGCTACCTGCCCTTATCTAGTGCCTCTTTATACTAACCTCATGTAAGAGGTAGATTTTATAGCTGAGAGAAAACTGAGGTCTGAAAGGTTAACTTGACCAGTTAGTGAATGATGGAACTAGGATTTGAAAATAGATCTGATGCAAAGCCCACAGTTTCCCCCAGAGCCACTGAGAAGTGAGAGGGTGCAAGCGTGCACTGTTATACAGAGCCGTGAAGCCTAGTAGCTCACATTGCCCAGACGTTGCTATGCCTCCCTGTACCTCTTCCCTCCTGCCTCAGTCCCTTGCAATCAGTTGGTGCATATCATTTCAACTTGGAGTATTCATTGTAACTTTTTTCTTTAAACAAAAATAGAACCATATTACACATATTAATCTATAAGTTGCTTTTTTCCCTTGTATTTACATTGTTCTGTGTTCTTAAAAGACATTTTCCCTTCATACATGTTACATAATAGAATAAAAAACCTTTCTGTTCTATAGGCTCCAAATTACATAATGATCTTTTTATTATGTTATTGTATAATAGTAGATTTTGTATTCATAAAAAGCATCTTTTATAGAAATTGTGGTTTTATATCTACAACATGAAATGATCCTTTGTAAAAAGTATTATTGCCATACTGGTGTAAGATTTGTTATGTAGCTAGATTTAATCACCAGAGCTAATGCTTAATTATACATGATTTCTTGAAATACAATTAACTATTGGAATTTCTTCTTTATCACAACTACTCCTGGTTGAGAAGTTTCATCTGCTTTTGTGTTGCTTATTAGTAAAATAAGTAAAGTAAAATGCAGAAGGACTGAAGGCCAGTAATGAAACCAGAGGACTTGGCTCTACCTAATGAAGGCTAATTCATTTCATTACTTCATAAATGGGATAGATGTGCCACTGGGGGTAAAAACTGGCAAACTATAGCTCTATATTGGCTTTTGATGGAAAACATGATTTTAAGTATATTCTATTTCATCTATTTTCTTATTTTCATTGATTTGAATTTTAATATGTTAAAAGACCTTTTTTTAAATTTTTTAATTACAGACTCGAGTTTTGGCAGTTTTGGATTGGGAACTTTCAACCACTGGTCATCCTCTGTCAGATTTAGCTTATCTTTCTCTGTTCTACTTTTGGCCAAGGACCATTCCAATGCTGCATCAAAGTTCTCAAATTCAAGAAAGCATAGGTACAAAACATAATGTTGTCTAAGTTGCTATTAACATAGAATTATCTTTATTATTTTCACAACTAATTATATTGTAATTTTAGTTTTTGTTTCTTCCAAATGTTTCTCATTAATTTTATTTATCAATTTTTATAAATATGGTATTTTATGTTAGTAGTTTGTGATAAAATATAATCCTTTGTATATAATGTTCTTTTGAGAATCAATATTTAGAGCATGTTTGATGTGTGGATTAATGGTTATTATATTATTTTACATGTATATGTCATATTGTAACATTTTGAAATATTTACCCTCTCTTTTTATTTAAGTTTATATTGTGTACTATTTGTACAGGAATACCATCAATGGAAGAACTGGTTTCAGTATATTGCCGCTACAGGGGAATTAATCCTATTCTTCCTAACTGGAATTTCTTTCTTGCATTTTCATATTTTAAACTGGCTGGAATAGCACAGGTAATTATTTGTTTTGAATATGTTTCGACATTATTTACTAATGTACTGTTAACAGTATTTTTTGGTCTTCAGGATTTGATATTTTTTAATCCTTAGACTATCTTGCTTTTCTTAAAGACCAGCTATCAGTTATGGAGAAAATGTAAATCTACAGAATAGGACCTTTAGTAAGGGAAATTTTGAGTAGAAAAATGTTTTGCCACTTTTTTGTATAATAAACATAGGAGAAGGAGGGTGAGAGAGAGAAAGACATAATGACAGCAAAAAGTAGGTGGAAACTGGCCATTTCCTGAATATCCAATGTGAAAACAAGCTACACTCTTTTGAGCCTCCCTGCTTCAGACTAAAAAGTCATTAGCTAACCAGAACTGATGACAAGGGAAGAATCCCAGTACCTTATATATGGTAGCTGCTTATTATGTTTTTGAGTGAATAAATGACAAAAATTTTGCATTTTCTAACAGTCATATTTAATGTAATAAATTTTGAGAGGATATTGAGCATAAATTCAGGTTTTCTCCAATTTTAACATAAACAAATGCCTTCTTTTTTCTTATCCAGTTTCCAGCTACCTTGAATTTTAAGGGTTTTAAGAAATTGAGATGCTTCATCAAAAGTAGGATTTAGAAAAAGAACAGTAAATAAGAGATTTCAGAAATTTTTTAAATGAGAAAAGAAGGAATAAAGAAAATTACATTTAATTTTCTTTGTCCTCAGAATTTATGCTATACATGAACAACTGAAATCTCCTCCAGGAAATAGTATATTACGTCTCATCCTATATTCTAACAGCTGATCATGTTGAATGAATGGATTTCTTGAAATGTGTTCAGTATCTGTCAGTTTCTATAAATCAGATACCAAATAGACTTTAAATTTAAAATGATTTTCATTTCAAATAAAAATTTGACATGAGTTATGATTGAAATTAAAATATTCATTGTAAACTACATAGTAATAGCCTTAGAAGTGATCACAAACTTTCCATTCTAACTGGAAATGTAAAATTGGAAAGATAGAAAAATCATTACATTGTTTATTGCATAAAGAATTACATAAAGAAAATAGTAATGAAATCCAGTCACTTGTATTTAGAGGGATGGAAAGGGGTGTTTATTATATTGGAAGTACAGAAATGGAGAATTATTTTTTAAAACTGATTAATATTCAACTAACACAGTTCAAAGGAAGCTGTAATAGTAAATTACTGTAATAGTAAATAGTAAATTACTAAATTAAGGGTCCACAAATGAGATTAAATATTAGAGGTCATCTCATTGCCTTCTCTTTGCCTTTACAGATTTTGATTTCTTTAGATTTACCCTCACTGTGAAGAGAAGGTAGTGATTGTTAGAGATGTTAATTGCAGGTTTGATGTCTTTGGTAATTGCTAGGATCCTTTTCAAGTTTGTTTTGATTATCAGTTACAATTTCCCCTGGATGAGAGTGTTTTAACTACATGATACCAGTATGACCTTTTAATTTAGTGGAGTATAATTATTACTCCTACATGTGAATTTACGGCATTGGTAGACTAATTTACATCTTTGTATTTTGAATTTAATTCCCCGTATAGCTGAGAAACTTTGGAAAGACTGATTGGATAGCTGAAGGACAGTTTTCAATAAATTTTAATTGCCCTATGTTAATTTATTTATAGGGAGTATATAGTAGATATCTTTTGGGAAATAATTCATCTGAGGATAGCTTTCTGTTTGCCAATATTGTGCAACCTCTGGCAGAAACTGGATTACAACTCTCAAAAAGGTAAGGAAAACAGAGTCCTTCAGTAACTCAAATTAGAGCCTTAATTAGGTCTGTTTGATTAAGTTCACAGAGAGTAGGGAGGAAAAACAGTCTATTCATTCATTAAGAAGTAATTAGGTATGTGAAGGTTATGAACTTAATGAGATAGGCATTATTTTTGTTGATGGTGCCAGGATTTCTGTTGCTAGTTATGATAGTATTTTGGTGAAATCTCTTATATGCATAAAAATAAATTGACCCAAAATGAAAAGAAAATTCCCATATTTATGACTTAAAAATTACCATATTTTTATCAATTTGAATGTATAACCTTTTAAAGATATAGGTACAACTCAAATGTTTCCTTCTAATATTTGACTAATAGTTCCTTCTAATATTTTAATTATACCTCTTTAAAATTATGTAGTATATAAGCTTATTTATTACTTTCTCCCACAGTATTTTGTTCATACACTTCATTAGTGTATTTTTTTATTAGCTACACATGACATTACAATGATCTTGGCAATTCATACATTTGAATCAATTGGGGTATAATTTCTCATTTTTCTGATTGTACAGATTGCAGAATCACATTGGTCATACAGTCCCCTATATACATACAGCAATCATAATGTCTATTCTATTCTGCTGCCCTTCCTATCCCCCTCCCCCTCCCATCACTTCTCTCTATCCAATCTAATATGACACACTTTTTTTTCTTTTTCTCCTCACAACATCATACATGTATTCTGTATAACAATGAGGGTCTCCTTCCATCTTCCGTACAACTCCCCTTCATAAGTGTATTTGAAATCCATGTCTCCATCATTAGAGTGCTTTTTGAGGCATCTAACACCCTGTTCTAGTTTTACTCCTGTTACTGAATATGTGTATAATGTTGTCCCTGGAAATTTTTGCCTAAGCCACAAGTACCTGCAGAATAGCATTACAATAGTTGGTTTTCCACATTTCATCATATAGATGGATACTTGTGATCTGAAACAACATGATAACCAACTGTTGTTCTTTGTGTTTACCTTTAAAGGTCTACTTTAGAATAACCTTGAAGTCATACTTGTGTTTCTTTTAGTATAAGTATTAAATTTGTGTTCAGTTTCCTTCTTTTTAGTGACTTTGACAGATGACTTCAACAAAGATTCAAAACTAGCATTGATTGAGGTCATGCTAGGCTTATATTTTTTCCCAAATAGTGCTTTAAGCATTAAAGTTTAATGTTCAAGATAAAGTGATTCTATATTTACTCCATAATACGAAAGACAACAAAAATTAAAATATGGCAACTCTCTTTGAGGGATATTCGGGGGAGCTGGAAGGCAGACTTCACATTATCTTCAGAAATAGATAATTTTTATTTTGAACATATTGATAACTTTTTTTTTCTTTTCTTTTCTGGTCAAGAACTTTCAGTAATGTGTTGCCACAGGTTGATACTACAGGACAGTTGTTCCTACAGACTAAGAAAGGCCAGGAAGTTCTTATGGAGGTGAAGCATTTCATGAAAAAACACATTCTTCCGGCTGAAAAGGTATTTTATAAACAATGTTATGTGCTAAAAGACTATTGAATACTTGTGTTATTTCTGCTTGTAGGAGAACCATGGTGTTATTTTATTTGCAGTCAATTCTTACCCAGATTCCCCTCCTCGTCTTACACAGAACCTAAGAAATTCCAAGCTTCTAAAATATGACAGTGGGAGAAGCAGGGTATGGTAGTGCATGTCTGTAATCCCAGGGACTCTATTGTTTGAGGCAGGAGCACGGCAAGTTCAAGGCCAGCCTGGGCAATTTAGCAGACCCTGTTCAAAATAAAATAAAAAGGACCAGAGTGTGGCTCAATGGTAGAGACCCTCTAGGTTCAGTTCCCAGTATATCTCACACTCACTGTCTCACAAACACACATGCCAGAGGGCTATACAGGTAAGTCTGTAGAATAGAAAGTAAGTCACACGGAATTAACAGTTGGGAGCCTAAATATGTTGGAGTAAAACTCTCCTTTGGGTACCTTTTCCTACAGCAGTAACATTCAGCTTTAAAAAAAAAAAAAAATGACTCTCTTTAAGAATTTAATGAGAACTGCAGACTTCACAAGAGGGTAATGCCCAGAAAATTTCACCTATCATTTCAAGCTTTTCACAGGTATTACCCGGTCTCTCCCCCGAGATGCTACTCTGTGAAGATGTTAAGTTACACTAAGTTCATGGAGAGTAAATAGGGAGGCGGTATGATGCATTCACTCATTCAGTTAACAAATAATGATTGGGTACATAACAACAAGTTATAAAGAACAAGATAGGGCTTATGCTCCTATGGCACTTAAATACTTTTGCAAGAAAGACAGACATTAAATAAGAGTTGACAAGAGCTGTGAAAAAAGATAAAACCTCTTATGAAATTATGGAAGGAGATGGGGATGTGTGTGGGTAGAACCCTCGTGTAGGAATGTAAGTGCTTGATTCTAATCCCTCCCTTCCACGGTTAGGTGGTGTGCTGTTAGTTGGTCTTGTGTGGCCTCAGTTTCCTCATCTACAGTGTGAATAGGTCTTACCAGATATATAGTAAATTCCTATTCTACTTGCCTGTGATTCTGAGAGGTCTAGAGCTAGACTGGCAAATCAAATAGGGACAAAAAAGACCAACATTCTTTCAACAAAAATGTTCAGAGCTGGTATGTGTTTGTAGGGCAGTCAGTAGTGCTGTTTGAATTATATAAATTTCATATTTTAAAGTAAATATCTAGCTTGAGATGAACATTTCTCATAGAGTGAGATATAGTTTATTTAAAAATACTTAAATATGAGGAAATTTCTTTCTAAAAATAGTCATTTCTCATGTCCAGAGATTAAGATTATCACTGAATATATTCTGCTTTAGTTAGTATTTGTTCAATTATGAGTTTTTTTTAAGAGAGAGAGAGAGAGAGAATTTTTTAATATTTATTTTTTAGTTTTCGGCAGACACAACATTTTTGTTTGTATGTGTGCTGAGGATTGAACCCGGGCCGCACGCATGCCAGGCGAGCGTGCTACCGCTTGAGCCACATCCCCAGCCCCAATTATGAGTTTTAAAGTTCTGAACTTTTGGTTTTTAAAAAGAAAATACAACACTTTTCTTTTCAGATGGTGGTCTGCATTTAACATTTTCTTCCCTTCCCGTAATCAGAAGACTATTGAATTAACAATAATAAGAAGTTTTTGGAAGCCATACACAGTGGTACATACCTGTAATCCCAGCAGTTTTGGAGGCTGAGGCAGAATGTTGGCAAGTTTGAGGCCAACCTCAGCAACTAGACTTTAAACTACTGAGACCCTCTCAAAATAAAAAATAAGAAGGGCTGGGGATGTAGCTCAGTGGTAAAGTGCCCCTGGATTTAATCCCTAGAATCAAAAAACTTTTTTTTCCTAGAAAATGGAATATATTGATAAAAGCATGAAAGCAGGATGCCTAAAGGTTTTGAAGAGAATGAACATTAGATTTGGAAAACAGAGTAGATCATAGCCAAGAAGAAATCATTACAGTATGAGCCACATCTCAAAAGAATTTGGAAATAAGAGCTGGTTATAGCACAGGTGGTAACCATTTATCCGAAATGGAGTTCTCTGTGAATGGCTAAGAAGGAGAGCAAGAATGCCAAGGGGAAGAGAAAGAGCGATGATTGATTGAAGAAATTAGCAGATGGGTTGCTTGGGTTGGTCTATCATAACCCTGCATAGCAGTGGTATTTGCCCCAAACAGCAGACTGCAATAGTATTCTTTTTAAAAAAACAAAAAAGTAACCATGGGCTTCAAAGAAGTCAGGTTTTTAACTGAGGATTAGTGGATTAAGCAGGGCCCTCCATGTACTGTTTTTCTGTTTTGCTTTTGTTGCTTTTAGTGGGGGCGGGTAGGGCTTGAATAGAGATTCTAGTGTGCCTGTCAGCCTCCCTCATTCCTATCTGCTCACCCTAAAATGCAGTCTGTGAGTTGTCTCTTTCACTTATAAATGTGAATAGGCATTCAGTGGACACTGCAGCACTGAAGAGTCAGTGATACTCCACTGACATTATTATCATGCAGCAGTTAAAATATTGCAAAGAATCTGCAATAAAATAAAATGTTGTATAAGTTCTTTAAAAAGGCAGCCTTTATCTTTTTTTTGAGAGAGAGAGAGAGAGAGAGAGAGAGAGAGAATTTTTTAGTATTTATTTTTCAGTTTTCAATGGACACAACATCTTTATTTTTATGTGGTGCTGAGGATCGAACCCAGCGCCCCGCGCATGCCAGGCAAGCGCGGTACCGCTTGAGCCACATCCCCAGCCCCTAGCCTGTATCTTTAAGGAGAAGATTTTCCATGTTTTATGTGACAAGGAAACCCACAGTCATTTTGTCTTTACAAATCTTTGAAATCTGGAATGTGCCATAACTGACAATGTGCACTTTTTCTTCTTTTAAAAACTTGTACCAACATCTGTAAAAATGTTTTATTGGGTAGAATGATTCTCAATGATGCCAATCCCTGATGGTGAGACATACACATTTGAAATTATATTGGAGAAAAATAAATAGCTTTTTCAAAATGGAAGGGGAGAAATCCTATATAAAATATATCCAGTAGTATATAACTGAGTTTTACAAAACCCAAAACAGTCACATTTATAAGTTAAGTTTGTGTCATAAAACAGCAACATTTTAGCATTACCTTTAGCTACTAAGACTCTCAATGACTTTATATTTTTACATAGTTTTCAAGTTTTTATGATATGAAAAAATAAGCTTCACAAAACTATGGCAATGACCTTTTGATATTCTTTGAATAGCATAAACTGAGAACATAATCCATTATCTGTGAAAATAGTAAAAGTCAGTTCTTCCCATTTAAAATTGATAAAGAATCCTAAAAACAGCATGTAAAACATAAACCATGGAACTGTTGATTCTTTCTAGTAGACTTAAGTTTAAAGTAAAAATCATATACTGTGAAATTATTTGTATGCTCAGATTTAAGATTATAAACTAATATATTCCTCAGTTAGTAGATGAAGAAGTACCAAATTAAGGTTGATATTTCGAGAATATTAACCAGGCTCAAAATATATTTTTTGCTTTTATCTTTTACCAACAGTTTGGTTTTTTTTTTTTTTTTTTTTTTCCTTTTGAGCTGGAGTCTTGCTTTATTGTCATGCTGGCCTCAAACTTTGAGGTCAAGCTATCCTCTTGTCTTAGCCTCTCAAGTAGCTGGGGCTACAGAGGTATATTACACAGGTATATTACAGCACCTGCAGCACCTGGCTTATTAAATTATTTTTCATACTTTAAGAACTGAGAAGGACTTTTTTTTGTAATGAGGTGTTGCGACACACAACTAAGTCATGGTCACTGCAGAAGAACTAGGCTGGCACTATTTAAAGACACCCAGACAGAAAAATATCTTTCTTTGGTTTCTATGACTCCTCTGACCCAGTTCCCACAAAAGGAGGCAAAGCAGGCAAGAAAGAGAGGAAGCACGCCTTGAACCCGAGTTTTATTAATGAGGGGACTAATCCATGGAACATTCTATCCAAAAAAGGGCAGAAGGGTAGAATTACAACAAACAAGTGGGTGTAATTCAGCCCCATCAGGTGACACCCACTTCCAGAGCTGCACCTTTCTTATCCAAGCTGAGGTAAAGTCCACTTTCATTGCAGGGTGCAATACCAGTCCAATACCTCTTTACTCAGGACTTAAAGATGTGTGTATAGCTCCTGTTCAGGGCAGCCCCCTGACAATGAGGTATTTTATTTAATTCTGAATCACAAATAGATTTTGCAGTTCCCTAAATGACTTTAGAATATAAAGTATTAAATAATGCAAGTAAACACTGGCATAATTTAATTCTTTAGAACTTTAGTATTGCTGTGATTTAATTTCTTAGAACTTTAGTATTATAGAGAGGTAGTCAGAAATAAGGAAATTATAATATGTTTATTACCAAACACAATAGCACTGACTATTTCTGTAGCAACATGAGGAATAGAAAAAATAAACAACCTTAAACAGGAAATTTTCCAATTTAACTGATTTCCTGACAGAAATGACAACAGCTATTTATCCTCATACCTTTGAAAGGACAGATCTTTGCCTTGTTGAAGTTATCACCAAATAAAGCAGGACTCCAAGGTAGCCATCCTTCAATGAAAAGAACATTTCAATACATTGCTTATATGAGTGTCTTTTGGTCTGAACAATTTTGAAAATAATTTTATAATAAGGATAAAGAGTTTTGACAATGTTTATAGCCTTTAACCCAGTTAATTCTACTAGCCTGGGAAGTATGAGCTTGTTTTGTTGAATTATTGTTTTTGCTAGTTCTTGTTTATGGTGGCTTGTTTGCTTGAGTGATTAGTAATTTTTCATGGTATGCTCATGTTCCTTGGAATGTAATTTTATCTGTGGAAAAAAATAAAAACAGGTAGAGATACAATAATAGCAGTACATTGCAGAATGCTTATATAGTCCAATATTTTCGTTATGTTTTAACTTCTTTTAGTTGCACACACTAGAAGTTATTACTGTTTTATTTTACTAGGTTTATATTTAGATTTACTCACATATTTGTTACTTTATTGATTTATTATTATTTCTTGCAACTCAAGTGTTTCTTCTAGAATCAAGTTTGTTAGGGAGAATCTGCTTGCTAAACTCTTGTTTGTCTTTCCCTATTTTTTGAGGGGTGGGGGATGCTGAGTGGGTAATGACTTTTTTATTGGTAATACCTTTATTTTGCCCTAATACTTGAAAGGTAGTTTTATTTTTTATATAGAATTATAGGTCGATAGTTATTTTCACTCAGCAATTGAAGATATTTTCCCACTGATTTTTGGCTTCATGTGTTACTATGGATATCATCTTTCAATTTTAATTTTTTAATTATCAATAATCTCTTTTTCCCTTTAAGAGATTTTCTTTTTCTTTGATGTTCTGTAGTTTTACTATGCTTTATCTTCATTTTATTTTCTGAATTTGAGAATTGACTTATCAGTTCTGAAAACTTCTTGGAATAATTTTTCCAAATTTCCAAAAATGTTTCCAATTTTTTTGCAGTTTAGGGAACTACAAAAAAGATGGAAACATTCTTTTCATCTAAGGCTCCAGTAAAACTTATGTTAGAGCTGGACTTAATTGTGCACGCCTATAATCCCAGCTGCTCAGGAGGCTGAGGCAGGAGGATCACAAGTTCAAAGCCAGCCTCAGCAAAAGTGAGGCACTAAGCAACTCAATGAGAGCCTGTCTCTAAATAAAATACAAAATAGAACTGAGGATGTGGCAGAATGGTCGAGTGCCCCTGAGTTCAATCCCTGGTACCAAAATAATAATAATAATAATAATAATAATAATAATAATAATAATAATAATAATGTTAGAACTTCTCTCTAAATCCATTATATCCCTTAACCACTCATATTTTTCTTCTCTTGAATTTCTCTTCTTCATCCTGAGTAATTTCTTCAGATCTTTCTTCCGTTTTTTTTTTTTTTTAAAGCTGTATGTAGTCTATTTTTCATCCATATAATAGCAGTTCTCGAATTTTGGAGTATGTCAGAATTGCCTGGAGACCTCTAAAGAACACAGAAGCCCAGGCTCATTGAAGTAGGTTAAGGCCTGTGCCCCTGTTTTTTCACCAAGTTCACCGAGTGATACTGATAACACCAAAGTTTGAGAATCCCTGCCACAGAGGTTTTATGTTTGGGGAAGATTTTTTTTTTTTTTTACACCAGGGTTTGAACCCAGGAGTACCTAACCATTGAGCACATCCCCACACTTTTTTTTTTTTTTTTTTTTGAGTTAGGGTCTTGCCAAGTTGCTGAGGGTCTTGCTAAGTCTGACTTTGAACTTGCAATCCTCCTGCCTCAGCCTCCTGAGCCACTTGGATTATGGATGTGCACCACACACCCAGCTCTGCCACAGAGTTCTTAAGATTAATTATTGAGGTTATGTTTTTCTCGAGTTGCATTCATTATTTTTAAATTTGCCTTGTTGATTTTGATAGTTCTTTGACAGACTTTTAATGCTTTTGCTTTTGAAGTCTATTGAATACAAATATTTTATATCATGTGCCTCACTGTTACTCTATCTGTATCTGTAGTCTTTGGGAAGTATGAGCTTGTTTTGTTGAATTATTGTTTTTGCTAGTTCTTGTTTATGGTGGCTTGTTTGCTTGAGTGATTAGTAATTTTTCATGGTATATTCATGTTCCTTGGAATGTAATTTTATCTGAGGGAATTATTTAAGGCCTTTATTTTAAAGCCCTTTCTTTCAGAGAAGATTTACTTTTGTTTCTGCCAAGTGCTCGTGGACACTGTCACCAAGAATGTTGTAAACTTATTTTTTGGTTTGAGGTTTTCTCCCTAAAACCACATAGGACTTGAATTCAGATCCCAAACTTGGTTGAAGGCAGACTAAGTTAGAAGAATCTCTTTTTTCTATTCCACTCAGAACTAAGACCTACATATGATTCTCTACTTCTATGGACTACCTCAGAGGGGTGGGATTTTATTTTTTTTAAGTACTGAAGATTAAATCCATGTGTGCTCTACCACTGAGCTATACCTGTACCCCTTTTTATTTATTTATTTTTTATCTTGAGACAGGGTCTTGCTAAATTGCTGAGGTTGGCTTCACACTTGCAGTCCTCCTGTCTCTACCTCCCAAGTTGCTGAGATTACAGGTGTGTACCACCACACCAGTCTAGGGGTGTGTGTTGTGTGGTTTTTTTAATGTATTCTTTAATGTTTGTTTTTTTAAGTTTTATCCATCAAGAACTCTGGCTTTGGTGGAGGAAAGAGGTGATCTCAGATCCTCCCTCTTGCTTTTTGTCTGGACACCTGCCTATGTGGCCCATTAACACCCAAGGCCTAAGCGAGCATAGATCAGCCTCTATGGCCCAGACAAACTTGGCTCTAGGACTCTCTCACATCTTAAAAATCAGGCCTGTTTTTTCTTGGCCCTGAGGGATTTCTTATTTTCCTTCCAGCACATCCTTGCATTACTAAATGTATTTCAAAATTGTTTTTAATATTTTACCTAACCTTTTTAGTTGAGGGATTTCTATGCCCATCTAGCGTATTGCTGGAAATGAAACACTCAAATCTCGGTTATTAGATTTTTACTATCTAATATTGAGGCAGAATAATTTTGTGAGCAGCAAACCTTTAGAATTTTTGTTATTCTGTTTCTGGTTTTAAAAAGATTACTGATTTAATAGAAGCTGAAAAAGTTTCTTCACTCAAAAATGTTTACTTTTGATATTATCCACTTGTGACATTATCTACTTTGGTTAACTTAAGCCAATTTTTTTTTTATTACCTTAAGGAGGTATTTGAATACTATGTTCAAAATGAAAATTCCATAGAGAAGTGGAAACAACCTTTAGTGATTGATAAACTCAAGGTAAGAAAATGAGAGAATCTTTAATACTAGAAAATGCAAATGCAAGTGTTTTTGGAGATCTTAGTTTTTGTTGTTATTCACTTAGAAGATAATCATCAGTAATTTTTAGAAGAAAGCTCAAAAGTAGAATCTATAAACAATAAATTGGGCTATATATTGTTCTATATATGGTATGTGATTTTAGCTATTCAAATAAAAATGAGATTAAAACTTCATGATCACCTATCACTAAACTAAGATCAAAGTCAAAGCAGGCACTTGGGAGATTAAAGTGTAGGGTGTAGCTTCATTGTAGAGAGTTTTCTCAGCATGAGTAAAACTCTGGGTTCAATCCCCAGAACTGGAAGGAAAATAATAAAACAGGACATTGTCCCACGTGGGCTTAATCCACCTTTCTCATTTTCAAGTCTTACTAGCAACATGTGTAAGAAATTCAAACACGTAAAATAGTGTATTTGGCTTAATATGCTCAAGTATGGGAGATTTAATAAGCTCTAAAGTAAGCAAATTTAGTGTTTTTGTTTTTGTTTTGCCAAATCTGAGGAAAAGACATTTCTTGAATAGTTAAGAAACTCTTGATTTATAAGGAATTAATAACTGCTTGGTTTTATAAAAAAAACTTCGTATTTTTAATTCAGAAAGCATAAACACCAATATCTTTTAAAAATAAGATCATTTAGGTCCTAATGAATTCTGTTCACTTTGGCTTTTTCTTCACCTTGACAGGAAATGGCCAAAGCACAGGGCCTCTGGAACTTGTTTTTGCCAGCTGTGAGTGGTCTGAGCCAGGTGGACTATGCCTTGATAGCTGAAGAAACAGGAAAATGCTTTTTTGCTCCAGATGTCTTTAACTGCCAAGCACCAGGTTACTAATTAATTCAAAACAGAATTTTCTCGGATACTGTTGAGCATTATTTAAAATTTCTACCTTTCATTGATAAAGTTTTTCTACATAGTCACTGATTTGTAAATTTCACTATAACTTTTATTTTTCATATGCTTTGATTTAAATATAAAAATGGACTTGATGTCTTGAGGTTCTCATTGAACTACTCTTTTGTTAAACATCATTACAGTAAGGGAAATGGTGAAGAAAAGTAGCTACAAAAGGGATTGGTTATAGAGGATCCTGATTTCCTAATTGGAGATTTGGTATTTCTACGGCTCATGAGATTGAATAAAGTTCCAAATCTTTTGGTTAGCCTCACTATCTCTCCATTCATTTGCCAATTATTGATTATCTACTATGTGCCAACCACAGGTCTTTATGATAGGGAATAAAATAGTCAGTGAACCTTGCCTTTAAGGATCTAATTCTAATAAAGGGAAACAAAAATAAATAATAATGATAAGAAATAAGCAAATTAAGCAGTAAATCTGAGGATGAAAAGTACTTTGTAACAAAAATAAATAGCAGGATAGGGGTAGGTTACAATTATGAGAAAATGACATTTGATAAAGAGGTAGAAGGTGATTGAGTGACTTAGCTCTACTGATACTTGGTGGGGAGGGGAAGTTTTCATAGCAGAAGGAACAGAAAATTCAAAGACCTGAAAGCAAAAGTGTTATTGGTGTATTCCAGGAATAACTAAGGAGGCCAATGTGGCTAGAGGAAGAATAGCAGGAGAAGGGTTCAGAAAGGAAAGGGCCTCATGTGTTGGGCCTTATTGGGCAGGTAAGGGGTTATACCTTCAGGAAGAAGAGGAACCTTTGGGAATTTGGAGCAAAGCAATGATAAGATTAACTTCAGATCTAGAAGAATCACTTTGGCTGCTATGTGAGAACTGATGAAAGGAGGGAAGGTGGGAAGCAGGAAGTCTACTTCAGTGATCCTGGTGAGAGATGATGATGGTTCAGACGAGGGTAGTTGTGGAGGGAGTGGTGAGTGGAAAGATTCTAAGGATATTTTGAAGAGGGAACCAAGAGGATTTCCTGATTAAATATGGGTTGTTAATGGAGGAGTCAAGGATGCCTCTGAGGATATTTGTGAAAAATCAAATGAAGGAAGGAGAGGTAAACCTAGAATGTAGTCTGTTGGAGGTATTTTCAGACCTGAATTTGTAGAACTGCTTAAGAAGCTTTGGAGAAATTCATATTCCCAAGCTCCATCTCTACAGATTCTAATTTAGTATATCTAAAGTAGGAATGGAATGTCTCCCCCTTCTCCTGTCCCCAGTTACTCTGGTTATTCTGATGCTATTAGTCAAGGACTTTCACTTGATTTGTAATAGGATGGTAGTATCCCCACACAAGTTTCATGCTCATTGTATGGCCTTGTGGCTAAGGCTTTCCCCAAGAGTTAAAGCAGTATTAAGCTGCCAAAAAAAAAAAAAAAAAAAAAGAGAGAGAGAGATATGCAACTATATTTGACTTCTGGGAGAAAACATATTCTGGATTTAGCAAAGTGGCTTCATTCCAGACTTTATCTCTCTCTCTCTCTCTCTCTCTCTCTCTCTCTCTCTCTCTTTTTTTTTTTTTTTGGCATTACTAAGACAGTTCATAGATGTCTGATGATGACAGAGCTTGGCCCTGAGATGATTTCCCTTTTCAAAATACTGATCCAAAAATCACTCTACTGCATTGTAATCTAATAATGATACATTGTAAATGAAAAGGAATCTTTCTGCAAAGTTTCTGAAGAGTTATACCAATTGAATAAAGCTATTACAATATACTACAATAGGTAGCATGAGTTTGTAGAAAGGGAAATTAATTAGTGATCTTCTAACTTGAAACGTTTTTATTGCTATTCATGGTAAGAAATATACATTATATTGTGACCCAATATGTAGCATTTGCATGGGCAGATGGATGGATGGATGGATAAATATTCCTACATGTTACAAGAAACAAAAGTTTCATAAAACAGTACTTTCGATTACTACATGTAGTACATTCAGATATTTCCCACTAAATCTAATCTAATGTATTCTGTTTTATTTTTTAAGGCATGCTAGCCATATTTAATCAGACTGATTCCATGATACACAAATGGCCATAATATGACAAATAAGTCTCTAGGAGACATTCTTGCAGATACAGCTCTCCCATTATTTTCCATTTGACCTGCGAACTCACTTGTTACTAGATGGTCATGGATTTTTTCCTCATATTAAAATTTCATAAGTCTATCACTTGTATTATTTAAATGATATCAGAAAACTGTTGAAATTTTCAAATTGGGCAGGAAAATATATGTTATTTGATCAAGGAATGATTAGCAATTCTACTCAGCAAGTAAGATATATAAAACTGGAAGTAGAAAACTAGGTGTTTTCTTTTGTGGTAGAGATATCTTCATGAAAGCCTTGAACATTGTGTTTTAGAGCATTTCCAAAGCAGATGAAGAAAGGAATGTAAGTGATGCTGTTAAATACGTTATGAACTTTCTTAACTACAAAAGATCAGTTTCTATCCAAGTTACCTAAATCATTTCCCAGATACCATGATTATAACATGTGTTTTTCCAATTTGTATATTTACCCTTAAATAAATCATGCAATATTGTATATTGGAATGTTGGAAATAGCAGTTTTAATCCCAAATCTACTGCTGGATTTGGGGGCTGTTGGGATGATTTTTTAATGGGAAAACATTTTTTTGTAGAAATAATGGAGCTTACTTTCACAATTTATAAATGATAATTTTGACAGCTTCTCAGAATAACTGATAATTTTGGAATATTTATTCAATATTTATCTTAGTTGAATTATAAAAAGTAACACTGGATTTAAAACAAGCAAAGAATGCAAACAATGAGTTTCATCTAATGTAACTCAAGACTAATTTTCTGTCTTATTTAATGTGAAGCTTCAATTAATCTACTAGGAATTTTGTGCGTCTTGGTTATATAAGGAATATCTGAACAGAATACAAACATATCTAGAAGGACTTAACTTAGATTTAACTTAGTTTTCATAGGCATTGAAGTAATTATCCTTAAAGTTGTTCTAAGACTTGATACTGAAAAATTGTTCTTCAAAATCTTGAGTAATTTGCACAAAAGGGAGATGTTTTACATAGTATGTTTAGAAATCTGATCGGAAAATCCACAAAGGTGTCATAGAGCATTCTATTCATGGAAAACATGAAGCATTGCTTTTTTGGCTGAGGGAGATACCACAGTGTATCATGTACCAAATACTATCATCCAAGAGTTGGGAAAGTTATCTGCTGCTGCTTTTTAACCAGGGCAGGGATTCTGTCTTTCACATGCTTGAGAGAAGACTTAGTACTTTTCTGTAAAACGATGTTAGAGATAAAAATAATTGCTATATGAGTTCAGAGGAAAGAGATGTTTCGAATGGGTAATTGGAGGTTCTTGCAGAGAAAAGAGATCATAAGCAGGAATTTATTTACGGATGACTGATAGACTTTCAGAGAAAAGAGCTTGTCCAAGCAAACATGTGGAAGATAGAAAGCCCAGGGCATGTTTGAAGAATAGTATGAAGACTTAAGAACTGGGACATCAGTCAGACATGTAATGTTAATTGTTCTCTTGAAACATTGCATTCACTCCCTGCAGGGCATACATGATTTGCAATTGTAGCAGGCACGATCTATTCTAGTGAATTGTTTTCTTCAGTCTTACTTGATTTAGACTTTATTGGAGCCATGTGTTGCTGGGATGAACTGGGCAAGAGTCTGATTCAGAAGAAATTAAATAAATATGCACTGAATGCCACATACTTACAACAGTGGCATGCCATCATTGCAAATTGTACTTATTGTGTTTCCAAATGTTTTTGTTAGAAAATATTAGCTTTTAAAAGATGCATGCCTATATTTTCTACATAAAGTTGTGAATTTCATACTAGTAAAATTTTAAATGTAAAACAAATGCTTTTTATTCCTATTTGTAGACACAGGGAACATGGAGGTACTGCACCTTTATGGAAGTGACGAACAGAAGCAGCAGTGGCTGGAGCCTCTTCTTCGAGGGGACATTACTTCTGCCTTCTGTATGACAGGTAAAGGCAAATCTCCACTCTCCCCTGTGTCCTCAGTCATCCTGGAGTTGTTATGGGTGAGTTGAAGAAGCATGGAATGTGGCTGTGTGTTTCAGTCAAATTTACCAATGGCCAGAAATGTGAATATGTTTGTTTTGAGCCTGCTTTTAAATTTTGCAGTTTTTAATATGCAGAATAAAATTATCCTCACCTTTGGGAGAACACCGGATGATATTTTTTGGCATCCTGCTTTAGCATTAGTAGCAGAGTAAATCTAGTCTCATAACCTTTTAACTTTCATTTCTAAAATTGCTCTCTAATTTAAGATTTTTTTTGTCCTTATGTGTGAAATATTTGTCTTTGTGATAATTTTATATTGATACAAAGTACTCAATTCTCCTGTAAACCTAGAAAAATGGACATATGACTCAAATTATAATCATACAAGAAACTAAAACTAGGAAAATGTTAATAAAAATACTTTTTATACTGTTTATACATAGGAAACAATAATTAAGAACACTTTAAAAGACAAAACATTGTTTCATGATTGAGTTAAACTGAATTTCAGTTGTCTATAATTAAGTACTTTCAATAAAGGCCAGATTTTATTGTTTTCTATAACTATTTGTAATAACAAAACTGATTTTCACCTAAATGAGTAAGAGGCATTTATTTAACACCCACAGAATGATATAGTGTTTACAATGCACTAACAGGGGGTTACAGAATATGTACAGTCCCTCTCTCAAAAATCTGAGTCTCAAGCTTTAGAAATAGAATACTTCATTCATTCAGGGTTTCCAATGCATATTTATTAAGTACCTACAATGTATAGGAGAGGGGAGGACCAGGGTGGAATTGGGGAAGAATGGAAAATGAAAGAGACAAGGATGCTTCTGTTCTTCAGAGTTTGCATTCCCTTATCTAAGCCTCTTTTGCAAACTAATGATATCTGCCTGCCTGTAAATCCAATCTTTGTTTGTTTACAGAGCCTGATGTAGCTTCAAGTGATGCCACAAATATTGATTGTAGCATCGAGCGAGATGGAGATAGCTATATAATTAATGGCAAGAAATGGTGGAGCAGTGGTGAGTGTTCCACATAATTTTTTCACTCAAAAGATTTGTCCTTTGTGTTATAATAATGCTATGACTCACAGATACTAATTTCATGATCAAAATTCTTTAAATTCTGCCTTTGAAAGCATTTTCAAATTTAGAAATAGTAGATAGAGAAAAAGTAATTTATAAAAGATAATCTGTGCATGTTATTAAAAAAATTTATTATGGGAGTATAGCTCGGTGGTAGAACTCATGTATAGTATGCACAAAGCCCTGGGCTCAATCCCTAGCACAAAAACCAATAATACTAATAAAAATTTATTATGGTACATATTTTTATTGCTTAAAAATACAAGTGTTTAAATGAAAAATGAGAAACTATACATTATAAAGAAACTTTATGCATAGAGTTACTCAACTCTCAGACTCACATAAACAAATGAATTCTTTAGGAAGTTATAAAAATTGGAAGATAGATGATTATAATTTGAGGATTCTTCTAAAACCTACACAATAAACCAACATTTATTAGGATAACCAGGTATTACTAAAGAAAGTTGACATTATGGAAGCAAAACATGTGTTTTTAAGAATTTACCAGGAGTATATGAAAGGGCTAGACAATCTTATGAGTTTTTTTGGTTGTTTTTGGATGTTTCAGTTATTAATTGTTATTCTTTCTGGAATTTTATAAAATTACTTATAAGTTAAGAAACAACAATGACAAAAAAGATTGTTTTGCTACACAATTATTTAGGTACTAAAGTTATGTGAGGAAATTGTTCTTGTGTTAAAATTTAGATAAATAAAAATAATTACAAATGCCTTTTTAACATAAGCCTTTTTATTAATCAGTTTTAGATTTCTAAACTTCTAGTGTAGTGTGTTTTTCTTTTTAAACCTTTTGTATTTTGAAATTATTAGAAATCCACAAGAAGTTACAAAGATAGTACAGAGTGATCTTGGGTAGCCATCACCCATAGATGAACCCAATAATAATAATTATAGTAGAAAATCAAAATCAGGAAGTTGAAATTGTTACAATGCGTATAGAAATCTTTTTCAATATATAACATTATAGATTTGTGTAACCAATAGTATAATCAAGATATAAAAACCATTCCATCACATAAGGATCTTCTTGTTAGTGCTTTGATTTATGCCTATTACTACTATTTCCTATATCATCAATTTTAATTTTCATATTTTGTGTATTTATTGTCCCCTCTTCTTTTTGGCTTCTACCTCCACCATGACCCCAACTCCTTCTTTGTTATAAGTTGCAGCAACAGTGTTTGAGATATGAATTTCAGATTCCCTGCAATTTTTTTTTTTATCAAAAGGAAAAGCATCATTCTTATGTATCCAAGCAAAAGGTAGAACAGTTTTACATTTAAATGGTAAAAGAACTGGTTGGCTCTGTAGGACCCTCAGAATCAAAAGGAATCTCCTCTACATTTTGTCTCTGTCTTCTCCAGGATCCATATTTCTTGGCAATTTTCATAATATAATTTTTAAAAGAGGCTCCCATAAAAACATACAGGATTGGGTTGAGGCAGCTGTGAAAGAGTGCGATGCTCTCTGTGATTTGGATGGCAACATCCATGCGTTTGCTCATGTCACAGTCAGTGATCAGAAAGAAGATGGTGTCTATGGCTTGGCATAACTTGACAATGTTATAGGGCAGCTGAGTTACAATGAAAACTATGACAACTGTGAGCAGAACTTTGAGGGGTCGGGCTTTTTTAATGTTTGGCATCTTGATGAGAGTCCTTGCTGTTAGAGAGTAACATACTCCCATAATAAGAAAGGGAATGACAAATCCAATGCAGATTTCCAGTATTTGAATTGATGCTTTCATGTATTTTCCTAGGTGGTGGGGAAAAATGGTAATGCACCTCATGTTGTCATTTACTGTATAAAAAACCAGGTGGGGTATACTCAGCAAGATGGCAGCTGTCCAGACACAGAAACAAATGATCCAGCAAGGTTTTCCCACTCCTGATTGGCTGGGAGCCTTAGTTACTGCCCAATATCTATCTATGCTGATACAAGCCAGAAATTGCATTCCTGAGACAAAGTTTACTGTGTATAAGGCTGATGTTGCTTTACACATCATTTTCCCTAATATCCACCCATGAACTGCATTAACTGCCCAAAAAGGCAGAGTGAATAAGAGGAGTAGATCTGCCACAGCCAAATTCAGGATATATACATCTGTTTTGGTTCTCTGTTTCTTGTAATAGGCATAAATTGCCACAACTATGGAATTGCCTGCAAGTCCAAGGATGAAAGCTATTGTGAAAAAGGCAGGGAGGAAAACTTTTGCAAAATTTCTGACCTCCTCTTTTATACAGATCATTTCATACTGGCTGTAGTCATAAGTGCCATTCATCTCATTTTCCTCATAGTAGTAATCTGTTGACTGGTTCTGCTCCAAAGCCATGACTGCAATCTAGATGGCAAAAAGAACACAAGATACTAATTTTAATATTGCTTAAAAGGAAACAAGCTTTTGACCAGCATATGTTCTATTCTTTCCTAGAGAATAGATTGTTGCTATAACATGTGAGCCTGAATCTGCCACCCTTTAAAAAGCTTTAATGGGAGCCACATTGGAGTATATCCCCCAAATTAGTTACCCATCCTTTTAATTTATGGGTCTGTGTGCAGGAACTGGGATTGACACTGGGATGAAAAACAATACCTTCAGAAATGTTCTTAATCATTAAATCTTAAAATAAAATTGAAGACTTTTATATAAATACAGTTTTTAAAACATGAAAATTTAAGTCAGATTTCAACATAAGAGAATAAAAAAGTTATGATTTTTGCATATATAACAATTTTGTGATGTATATCTATGACAAATTTTAAGAAATAATAAATTCATTTCTCATTTTTATGTCATTTATAAATTGAAGTTAAATAAATTATCTCAGCATCTGTGCTGAAGATTCATAGTTGGCTTTTATAAAACAAGACTCCTTTAGTCAACTTCCCTCCCAAACCAGTCACTACTTGCTTAGGTATACTATTATTTGTTAGCATTATCATCCCTCCTATAGCCCCTAATCCTTTAGGCTATAAGCCTCAACAATCCTTGATTTCTCTCTTCATCCCTTATCTCCAAGCAGCCCACATGTTCTGGTTTTATCTTCCAATTTCGTCTTGAATCTGTCTCTTCCATCTAGTCCACGCTTTTCCACACACCTGCATGATCTGAGCAATGTGACTCTCACTTGGCCTACTACAGTATCATCCTAGCTGGGATCCTTCTGGATACCTCCTCATCATCTTGTCAAAAACATTTTTCTGATTGTTATTTGAGTACTATATTTCTAAATTGCCAGTCTGCCACTTCCCTGCTGTCTTCTTTCCTGAAGGACACATTGCTTTCCCTCAAAGTCACATCCAAGCTTCCTAGCGTGATAAGCTCTCACTGTAATGTGGTGCCACTCCCAGCTCCATCCTCATGCTTCAGTAGGAATATGCTGCTTTGCCAGAATTTGGTGGACACGCAACATGCTGCATCTCACGTCTGCATCATTGCTCATTCTAATCCTTTATCCAGCATTATTTCCCGCCCTTCCCTTAAGAGCCAATTCCTACTCAATCAAATCAGATGTTACCACCTCAGAAGACTTTCCTGATCTAAGACATACCTCCGAAAGAACTGATCCCACCCCAAGGAAAACATGTCCTGGACTGCCTTATCCCTTTAGGCTCTATGATCCCCAAAGTTGGACCTGTTTGATTTGTGATTGTAATTGAAGCCTTGTTAGTGTGCCTGGCACACACTGTAGCTGCTCAGTGAGTATTTGTCAGACTGAAGCTTTGCCGGCATGTATAAAGCTGTTACTCTATAATGGATAGAGGATATGCCAGGAATCTCCTGTTTCAACATGAAGCTGTTGTACTATGTTGGTTAATAATACTTGATAGTACTAAGATAAGCTCACACAGTATTCACAAATTTTAAAAATGCATTTTATGACTTTCAATGTTTTTATTATAGTGCTTAGCATTCTTTTGCTTTTTCTTTAGGCTTTCTATCTTCTTTTGGTTATTTTTATCCTTTGAAGAATCCCAAGTAATTATATAGAAACAATAATAAAGATCGTATTTACAAAGCATTTTGCCAACCATGCTACATTTTCAAAAGAACAATCTGAAACCGGCTAACCCTTTTTGAATGAGTAGAGCAAAGTGAAGCTGGCCCCTGGGGAAAGATACCACATGGAAGAATTGTTTTCATTATGCAAAAAACAAGTACCAAAATTTAAAACTACTATTTTTATCACTAAGATTATTTGAAAAGTTCCAGTCTGGAAGACCACTGTGGTCTTTTTTTAATGAATTAATTATTAACATAACATGAACTTCGTTCTTCTCTTTTATCACAGAGTTCTTAAGCCTGATGATAAAGAATAATATGTCCAAATAATATAAGATATTAAGGCAGGGCATTTTAAAGTAATGATTAATCTTATTAAAAAGGTGAGCAATAGGAATGGAAGTTATTTGTAGAAATTATCCTTATGGCAGACATATAGAAAGTTTTTGTAACTATTATAAGAACAAAAAAACAGTGCTTGTAAAAGAAAGCAAAAGAAAATAGTACAGCAAAACCTATTTTATCATCAATGTTTTACATAGAACTACTGGTACTGAAAATATTTTTGCTATATTCAGATTCTCATTTTAAGGTTAAAGTATACAGTTTTAAGTAGTTCTTTTTGTTCATTTAAATATTAAACTGCTATGCATCTATCTAACCTTCCTCTACATAGGTAAAAATACAGAATCCTTGGACTTTAAAAAAATTATATCCAAGTTAGAATGAGAAAAGAAAGAATGAACCAACCTGTTTCAGCCAGCAAAGAGGAGCAGTCTTGAGTGCAGAGGATAAAAATCACAGGGCTTCTCTAACTCTGGCTACTTTTGTTTTCGTTTTTACACCCCGCCTTTATCTTGGATCTACGAAAGTTTCCTGAAATTTTAAACTCATGAGGACTTGGTCTTGTCTTTCATGTAAAACCATTCTATAAAGTCAAATCCAAGTTCTTAAATGTCCCAGAATACAAATTTGGAAGAATTCCATCTTGTTTCCAAAACTACAGACTCTTCAAAGTTTCCACTTCGCTGAAGAGAACAAGAAAGTGCCTGCAGCTTAGCAACTGAATGCTAAAGCAGGAGATTCACCAGAAGCAGCAACCTTCTCCTTTTGGACGCATCTGGAGAAATACTCTCTGAAGTTATTTTGTTTAAGAAAGAAAACAAAAATGATTTTGACCCAGAAAAATTATCATTTTGAAGACTAAATTATCGAAGACTAAATAATGAGTAATCATTATACATTTACAGTAGTACTTAATACTTTTATGCCACATCATTGAGCAATTTATTTAATCTATAAGAGTCCTGGCTTCCCCATACTCTTTATTTCTCCTTGCCCCAAAGTGCATCTTTCCCCAGACTATAAACTGTCCTGCCTGCTTGTAACATTTTCCTTCAAAGACTATAAACCTTCAAAATCCTTCTGTCTTAGGAGGCTGCTTATTTTTCCATACTTTTACAGAAATGAAAATTAAAGAAAGAAGAAAAGTATATGCAGATGTGGCCCTTTCTGGTCTATTTCAACTCAACTCTCCTCACATTTGCATGGCAGCTGCCTTATTTATTTTCTCATGCAAGGCCAGCCTCAGTCCCCACCTGCAGAAGTTATTTTAGACCCCAGTCATTTTTTTCTTCAAGCCTTTAGTCTAGCCTTCTTGTTGAGTCACACAAAACCAGCTCATTGGGGCCTGCCTTCATTTTCCTGTACCTTCCCTTAATATACATCACAGGGGATAGCCAACTTCTCTTATTTTTGCATCACCCTGAAGAAATATCTGCATGCAGCTAAACTGGCTCACTACCTAGATTTGTGGCATTTGCTACTTTCCATGGTGTTAATATCCCACCTTGGTCAATTTCGAACTACCAAAGTCACTAAAGAGATGGGCATAATTAGCGGACTGAGCAGGCTCTAGCAGTTTTTCCAAGAGCAGCATCATTTCTTCCTGTGACTGATCATTTTCTAATCTCTTGCTGCCTTCTAAAGGATACTGCTCTTAATGTTATCTCTGCCTTGGCTAGACTATCTGGTCTTTCCCTTCTTTTACCCTGGCTGGAGGAAATGAACAAACAACGCTCCACTAAATTCTTACAGTGACCTACAAGATCCCAAAAGTCTGCCTTTCCCACCCCTCGTTGCCTCTTTGACCTCATTTCATACCACTCACCACTTTGCCTGCCACATCAGTGTCCCTGCTGATTAGAACATACCAGGTAAGTCCTCATCATGGCTTTTGTGCTGGCTCTGCTGTCAGTTTGGAATGTGCTTTATCTTAATATTTACAATGCTCACTTCCTCGTCCCCTGCAAGTCTTTGTCCACTCACCACCCACTCACTGAGGCAGTCCCTGACTACTCTACTCAAAACACCCTTCCCCTTCTCCCAGTCTACTTCCTATATCATTTATCATGTTCTGGTGAACCATATCATTCATATTGTTTGCTTCCTACCATCCCTCACCCTGTGTTAGAATATAAGCTTCATCAGAACAGAAACTCTTTATTTGCTTTATTCCCTGAGATATTCTAGACACATAATAGGTATTCAATAAATATTTTGGGTTAATAGCAGTCCTACTTTTCCTTTTGATTATTATCCCATTTTACTTGTCCTTGATGTTATACTTCTACAATGACTGATCAATAACCGCAGCCTCCTTGGGTATCAATTAGATAGTCTCTTCAACCCAGATATAGATTTTGCAATCAGGAATTGTGGGCCTTTGCATATTCTGTTGCTCCTGCCTAGAGGAGCTCCCTCCTGCTCCATTTTAGATCTCAAATTTCTATTTAGAATTCAGATTCCAGTCTGACCACAACATTAAATAATCCAAGAAGCCTTCCATGACTCTTCCAGATTAGGTCAGATATAGCTGCTCTTATGCCTGTAGTACCATCTTACTCTGTTGTTAGTACTTATTAAAATTCCCTGTCTTTTATAGATGTTCTGTGCCCTGCTGCATTCTCAACATTTATCTTGGTGTCTTACTTATGGTACGCACTGACCAAATAATAAATACATACATCAATCAACCAATGTTTAAATAGTATCCTCCACAAACGTATAAGTTTAACACTTGAGCTGAAATTTTGATTTCACGTCTTCAGTTTTATCCACTTTATCATGCTATCTGAACACATTTTAAATATTCCATTATGCTGGGCTGAGGCTGTAGCTCAGTGACAGAGCACTTGCCTAGCATGTGTGAGGCACTGGGTTTGATCTTTAGCATCACATAAAAATAAACAAACAAAGGCATTCTGTCCATCTACAACTACAAAATTTTTTTTAATATTCCATTATGCTATTAGAAACTCTTGATACTATTTTATAGATATTTGAAAGTTTCTCTTCCTTTCCCTTGTTTTCCCCACCCCAGACAACCACATTTTCTTGTAAATTGCATTCCCATCTTGTAAATTAGTTATAATGTTATTAATCTTTACATCTTTTGAATTTGCACATCATTTTTGTGAACTCAAACACAATCCTAGGGGCATAAAGGATGTCAGGATTGAGCTGCAACTCTGGTATCATATAGTGAGTTGTGTGGATTGTAGTAAAACCAACCCACTGGCTTTTTCCTGTATTTTCCTATTCTTCGGAGAGAACTAAGAGGTTGGTGGGAAGAAGAGAGATTTGACAGAATGTAAAAGGTAATCATATAGCTTAGAAGATAAGGAAAGGCATCATTCACCTTAGATAGGTTTTCAAAGAACTTACTTAATGTTTCTTAATTGTTATTTTTTCCTATAACTTTCTTACAGTTTTTATTATATCCCTAAGAACTGAGTCATTATGATTCCAATTTTCTATGAATGAAATATAAAAATGAACTCCTGCCTTGCCCCTGAATAATGTCTCCCCACATCTATTTCCGCTCTCTTTTTTTGTGGTGTTATTTTGCTCAGTAATAGACATTTGGCTAAACTATATACTACATTATCACTGAGAATATCACCAATATTGGGAGATATACTAAGTATAACCTTATGATTTCTCTGTAGTATCCTATTATATATTCAATTTATATTGTATGAGTTTCTTACATCATATTTTTGCTTGAGCAAAATGTGTTATTGCAAATTAACTATAAATGACAAATCAGTAGCTTAATATTTTATTGTATAGATTATTATAATTTGCTTTACCATTTCCTATTATAGACTTCTAGATTGTTTCCAGTGTGTTGTTAATCTAAATGATGTGGAGAGCATATTTGTGGATATTGTGTGGAAAGAACTTAAACCTAATCTCACTCTGGAATTTTAAGGAATGTAATAAATGCATATAATTATCCTCTTTTCCCCCGTACCAAGGTAGTGTTCATACTATTTACACTAAATAATAATCCTGGAGTTCTTTCATATTTGTGCAAAGAAAGTTTGTTTATTATTCTTAGAAGAGTTCCATTATGTGGACATACCACAGTATATTTCAACAGTCTCCTACTCGCGGGCACTAGCTAATGCCTAGTTCTGTGCAAATATTAACAATACCACTGCAATGAATAATCTGCATCTGCTGCTTCACATGCTTACAGGATAAATCATAAAAGTTGGAATGATGGGCTAAAGACTGACTCAGTCTAAAATTTTGAAGAATATTTCTAAATTGTACTTCATAGGAATGTATTACTTTGGTCTCCCAACAATAATTTCCCTAAAATATAGCCTACAGAATGTATTTTACCTTCTGCTTTCTAAATAACTCACAACAAATTCAGTACACTTTACCATTCCCTTACCAGCCATGTGTGAAGTAAACAGCTGTTGAATATTAACTTTGCCAGTTAATAGCTAAATAGTATTCCATTAGTGCATTCTTCTACATTTATTTAATTAATGATAAATTAATAATCTGTTTACAATTTATTTCCTCCTTTTGAAGATCTATTCTTTGTTCACCTTTACACTGATTTTCAGTTGTTATTTATATTCCAAGGATATAATATCATAGTATTAGCTATTATAAATATTTTGTCATAAATGTGAAATATTTTTCCTTTTTTGATTTTTTATAACCAAAGGTAAATTTATTTATTTATTTTTCACATTTTTATTGATGCATTATACTTATACATACTGATGGGATTTGTTGTTACATACTCATGATGCACACAATATGACAATATAACAATATAATTCTCCAGCACTTCCTTTCTTCCTCTCCATCTTCCTTGATCCAGTTCCTCTATTGATTTCCCTTTGATTTTTAGGAGACCCACCCCCAACTTTGTTTTCGTTTTTCTTCTATAGCTTCTACATATGAGAGAAAACATATGACCCTTAACCTTCTGAGTTTGACTTATTTTGCTAAACATGATGGTCTCTAGTTCCATCCATATTCCTCCAAATGACATAATTTCATTTTTCTTTATGACTGATATATGTGTACATATATCACATTTTCTTTATCCATTCATCCATTGATAGACACCTAGGCTGGTTCCATAGTTTGATTATTATGAATTGTACTGCTATAAAGATGGATATGCATGTATCACTGCAGTAAGATTACTTTCATTCTTCAGGGTAAATATTGAGAAGTGGTATAGTTGGGTCATATGGTAGTTCCATGCCTCGTCTTTTGAGGAGCCTCCATGCTGATTTCTAGGGTGGTTGTACTAATTTACAGTCTCACCAACAGTGGAAAAGCTTCCTGTTTCCCCACATTATAATCCTTTCCAGCATTTATAATTATTTGTATTCTTGATGACTGCCATTCTGACTGATATGAGATAAAATCTCAATGTAGTTTTTATTTGCACTTCCATAATTGCTAATGATGTTGAACATTTTTCCTTGTATTTGTTGGCCATTTGTATTTCTTCTTTTGAGAAGTGTCTGTTTAATTCATTTGCCCATTTATTAATTTTATTTGTTTGGTGAAAAGTTTTTGAACTCTTTATGTATTCTAGATGTTTTTTCTAGTTCTGTGAAGAATGTCATTTGTATTTTTATGGGGAGTACGACACATCTATATATTCCTTTTGGTAGTATGGCCATTTTAACAGTATTAGTTCTGCCTTTCCAGGAACATGGGAGGTTTTTCCATCTTCTGGGGTCTTTCCAATTTCTTTCCTTAATGACCAAATCATTTTTATTTTAGAGCTCTTTCACCTCCTTGGTTAAATTTATTCCTAGGTTGTATTTTGTTGTTGTTTGAGGCTATTGTGTATGGAATTATTTTTCCTGATTTCTTTTTCAGCAAATTAATTATTGTTATATAGGAAAACTATTGATTTTTTATATGTTGATTTTGTAACCTTCTACTTTTCCGAATGTGTTTATTATTAGCTCTAACAGTCTTTTGGTAGAGGTTTTTTTTTTTTCTTGGATCTTCTAGATATAGAATTATATCATCTGCAAACAGTGATAATTTGTCTTCCTTTCCTTTTTTACCTCTTTTATTTCCTTCTTGCCTAATAGCCCTGGCTAGACTTTCTACTGAATTAAATAGGAGTGATAAGAATGGACATCCTTGACTTGTGCCAGATTTTAAAGGAAATGCTTTCAGATTTTCCCCATTTGCTATGAGGTTGGCTTTGGGTTTTTCATATGTAGCCTTTATGTTGTTGAGGGAGGTTCCTTCTATCCCTAGTTTCTTCAGTGTTTTTATCATGAATGGGTGCTAAATTTTGTCAAAGGTCTTCTGTACATCTGTTGAGATTACTGAGTGATTTTTGTCCTTAATTCTGTTAATTCGATAAATTTTATTTATTGATTTTTATATATTAAATCATCCTTGCATCTCTGGACTAAATCCAACTTGATCCTGGTATATAATCTTTTACATATGTTTTTGAATATAATTTACTAATACTGTATTCTTTCTCATCTACGTTCATCAGGGATATTGGTTTGTAGTTTTCTTTCTTTGATGTGTCCTGGTTTTGATATGAGTGTGATACTGGCTTCATAGAGTGAATTTGGAAGTGTTCTATCCCTTTCTAGTTCATGGAATAATTTGAGGAGAATTGGCATTAGTTCTTTTTTAAAGGTTTGGTAGAATTCAGCTGAAAATCCATCTGGTCCTGGGCTTTTCTTTGTTGAAAGGCTTTTTACTACTGCTTGTATATCATTACAAGCCATTGGTCTGTTTAGATTTTCTTTCCTTTTTTTTTTTAAAAAAAATTTTATTTATCCAGGGTTCTTCATGTGCTATGCACTCTTAGCCCAGCCAAGGCCCAAAGGATGTCATCACCCACATTTCTTTCTTTCATGCGATGCTAGGGACCAAACCCAGGATCTTGTGACTATCTTTCCATTTCTTCTTGGGCTGTGTACTGATAGCAAGATCAAAGGCTGAGGGTTGTTAACCCTTTCCTTTTTTAGTGTTGCTCACCAAGATGGCAGTTGGAATGCCTAAAACTGAAGCTGGTTCAAATTATTCTCAGCTTCTCTGAGAAGGAATGGAATGGGAAGTACTGTCAGTTGAAGTTTTGTCTATACAGACTCAGATGGATGCACTCCCAGGTTTGGGCTGCTGCGGACTTTTATGAGTCAAGTTCCAGCAGGTGAGGCTTAGGTCTAATTAGGCCTTTGCTGAGTGGCTTCTGCTCTGGAAAGATTAGATCAATACACCCCTAGGGTCTGGCAGTTGCTGATCTCTGCTGAGAATCTAGATCTAGAAGCCTCCCAAGGATTCCACTTGGGGAGCAGGGAAGCCAATCCTTCACCCCTCTGCTGCCCACAAACACACTTTTTCTAGGCTCCCCAGCTTAGTTCTTAAGTGTGTTCACACTGTTCAGATTCACAACCCACTTCAGCTGGTTAGGTGAGCCACCAGACTCAAAGTAGGAAGCGAGTTAGGCTCTCCTTTGGTTTTCCGACTTGAATCCTCCTGGGTAAAATACTCTCTGTGCCTGTTTCACTCCAGTTCTTCTAGGTATATCCTAGGCTACATGGAAGGAGCTTTCCATGACAGTGTAGCTGTGTTTGCTCAGATCTTCTGGCTCCCACAGCAGTAGCTGCAGTGTGGCCACTCCCACCTCAACTCTCCACAGCCAGTTGGGAAACCTAAGGCACTTTTCAAGCACCAGTGCAGCCTCTGGATGGCTAAGGGCAGCCCACTTTTCTGATCTCAGGTTTTTCCATACAAAATCTGTCTGTTGTGTTCTGAACCACTACTGCTACCACAGCTGCCACTACCAGCTTGGCTCCAACAGTCTTTCTTCTTTGTTCAAAGTACCCAAATTTCTGAGTCTCTAAGACAGTCTAACTGTCCAGTATTGATTTCACTAATTGAGCCCCTCTTTCACCCACCTTGCAGAGAAGTAGTACTCCTGCTGCTTGAATCCTGAGCCACTGAGCAACTAGGAATGTCATCTTCTCTAGTCTGCCATCTTGAATCTCCTTGTTTTTTAATGTACAACAATTTTATATAGGCAAACCAATTGATCTTTTCCTTTTGTTTTCATTTATAGTTTTAAAGCTTAAACTTCTTTCCCATCTAGAGATATAAATATTAGATTTTTTCTACCAATTTTTATGGCTTAAATTATTTAAAATTTTTATTTTATTTTTTGAGAGAGAGAGAGAGAGAGACAGAATTTTTTAATATTTATTTTTCAGTTTTCGGCGAACACAACATCTTTGTTTGTATGTGGTGCTGAGGATCGAACCTGGGCTGCATGCATGCCAGGCGAGCGTGCTACCGCTTGAGCCACATCCCCAGTCCCTTTTTAAAATTTTTAAAAGTTTCAACTCTCTTGGGAATTTTTTTTCCTCTAACCATAATTTATAATTTAGCAGTAAGAGCAGCAGCATGTAACATTGAATACTTAATATTTAGATGGATTCAGTGAATGTCAAAGGGTATTTCCCCAACAAATGAGATATTTTTTCCTTAACCTTGGGATTGCTTTCAAGTGATTTTATTGTAAAAATGTTTATTTGCTTATTTTACAGTGAATTGTTATTATTAGACCTAGACCTAAATCAATTTTTTTTAACCTCAGAAATTCAATGTTTGTAGAAGAAATAGCCCTGAGACTGTGGATGACTAATTTTATATTATGTAATTTTAATATTATTTATTAATTATTTCAGACCACACTACACATGACACTCATGGGTTTTTTTCCCCTCCACTTTTCATCTTTCCTTTTGTTAGAAAATGATTTTTAAGTGCCTAAGAAGTTAAAAAAATCATCAGTAAATATCAGGGAGATATAATTTTCAACTTGACTTAATCCTGGCACTTGAACAGTCTTGAAATACCAGAGAGTCTGGATTAAAAACAAAAATATTTTATCTATGCCATCTGTTTTCATTCATGAAGGCCTGTAACAGCAAATATGTTGAAATGTTCTCTGGATTATTCATATTTCCCCTAATATATTTTGTTTCTGACTTTTTGAATCCTGCTTGTTAACTAAAGTAATCATTATCTTCAATAGAAGGATGTTTCAGTTGCTGTACCTGCCACATTCTGCTTGTAGCTAAGAGGAGATGATATATTTATATTCTGACACAATTAAATAAAAATATTTTTAATTTTATAAACCATGCATTCATCCTTACTTCCTCTACTTAATGTTTGCAAAAAAGAGAACCAGGTTGGATGTTTAATTTTTTAGAATCTGAATCATTCTTCATGTTTAAGCAAGCCAACAATTAAAGAATCATTTGCCTTGTTTTTTAAGTTTCTTCAGACTTTACATACTATTTGAAATCTGTTGGGCTTATACAAAGATATGACAAGAAGTTCTTCAAAATAGAAAGAACAAGGCAATAATAACATTAGGAAATATCAGGAAATTATATATTCTGAGTATAGAAAAAGAGGGCTTTGGACAAGAGTTCAAAAGAATTATACAGATTTTACTTCTGTGTTTCAGCTTCTGGTTATCTAGAATTAATGAGACCTTAAAAGATTTATCCAAAATGTCCTTGATTGCCAGGATGAAAAGTAGAAAAAGAAAAGATCACAAATGAAAATTAACCCAAAGTCATGTCATCATGTCCTAATCTGATTTTCAGAAGTATGCCCAGCAAGGAGACAGTGCATTATGTGGGACTCAACCCTTCAGCTACTGGCCATGGGTTCCTACAAGTAAAACCTCAAAGTCAGCCCCAAGTAAAAAGAAAAAATTATATATATTTGCAAAATTATATATATTAAATTTATATATAATTTTGTAATATATATGTAATTATATATAATTATATAATTTATATAAATTTAAATTTATATATATTAAATTATATATATATATATTTGCAAAATTAAAAGTAAGCCACTCTATAAAAGATTCTTCCTCTCTAAAGCTTAATTATATATTATTACGCAACTAGAGCCAATTATGGGTAAAATAAATTTCCCCCAACTGAGCATTTTCAGATAATGAGTCTTAGCTAAAATCAACAATGAAAGAGAGGGTCAGGTTGCCATTATAAGAAGAACAAATTCTAGAAATTCTAAAACTGTTATTTCCTATTATCTCTGTCGGACAGTTTTCTATCACTATAACAAAATACCGGAGACAATTAACTTACAAAGAGGAAAGATTTCTTTTTGCTCATGGTTTTAGAAGTTCCAGTCCATGATCAGGTGGACCTATTGCTTTTAAGTCCTTGGTGCAGGAACTTGATAGCAATGGTGGGAAGTGTGTGATGGAGCCAATGCTCACCTCATGGCCAGGGAGCAAAAGAGGAAGAAAATGGGACTTTGGTACCACAGACTCTTTGAGGATACACTCCCAATGAAATAAGGACCTTCTCCTAGGCCTTATCTCTTAAAGGGTCTATCACCACTCAGTAGTGCCACCAAGGGACAAAGCTTATAACACATGGGCCTTTCAGGGACATTCAACATGCAAACTACAATACTGATTAATATAAAGTGTGTTTAACCTGAATGAAGGGCCTTTGTTGTCTAATGTCAGTGCACCTGCTTGCACACTTTTTGAAGCAAAGTCTTCTATTTGACTATTATAATTTTCTTATTTGTATTTATGAAAATGCTTGCAAATTTCTTTTAATAAAAAATATTCCTTTTTATTATGATAATTTTGTATTTTACTTCACTTAATTTACTAATTATTGGATTTAATAATAAGATTATATCACAAATGCCCAGAAGTGTAGAATTTTTTTCCCTCTTTCTCACGTATACTATGAACAAAACTGTACTATAAGTCAAGTATTTATGAAAAAATAAGACAAATTTTCCTAGCTCATTTGTTATCTGATTACAGTGTGACATATTTTGACTAATTTTTTAATGTTTATTTATTTTTTTAGTTGTAGTTGGACACAATATCTTTATTTATTTTTATGTGGTGTTGAGGATTGAACCCAGGGCCTTGCACGTGCTAGGCGAGCGCTCTACCTCTGAGCCACAACCCCAGCCTGACTAATTTTATTTTTTACATTTCCTTTTTCAGTAAATTAAGACCTCTCCCTTTCTAGTAATAGATAAAAATCACATATATGTACATATGATTTCATGTTCATACAATTCTGATGGCTATGCCTGTAAGGAAAGCAATCTTGTCATTCAAGCTTAAAATCAGTTTAGGTGTCTCCTTATTCTATCAATAGCCTGGGGGTGAGCAGAGTCACCCATTTAAGGCACACCGCCTTCTTGTCCTTCCCTCCCTTTCCCAAGTGAAATTCTTTTTTTTTTTTTTTAATTTTTTTAGTTGTTGATAAACCTTTATTGTATTTGTTTATATGTGGTGCTGAGAATCAAACTCAGTGCCTCACACATGCCAGGCAAGTGCACTGCCACTGAGCCCCAGCCCCAGCCCAAGTGAAATCTATTTTAAGTGGGGTTTTTTTTTTTAGATCAATTTAAATGTTTTATCAAGCACAAAATGCTCATAGGACTTCTGAAATTGTGTTTAATCACAGAGAAGTGGGGAAATACCCCACCGTTTGCAGAAAATTACTCCTCTTTAACCAGTACGTGAAATGTTCGGATTAAAAGAAAATTAGGAAAAGAAAACATTGTAGTTCACTCAGCAAGCCTCTCCTTCTCCTAATTGGGATCTACTGATTAATTTGCAAAATAGTACGCTAGTTTTTTTCTTTAATATATTTAAAGAATTATTATTATCCAATTAGAAATGGTAACAAATGAGACTAAGAGCATGCTATTTCCTGTGCTTCCACATACCTGTATTATGCCCTGGAGAACATTAATATTAGTTTTCTCATTTCCACTATAATTCTAGGTAAAATGCTCTTTTCTCACTCCTAATATATTCATTTTAAACATTATAATTGGCACTTCAATTTGAATAGTGACAATTTTAGATCATTTGTATTGTAACTGTCTTCCTTTTACTAATGTAGATATTTATTAGGATTTAAATTGTTTTTAGATTTTAATCTTTAAATCTCTTTCTGCATTCTCATTTGACAGAATCTCTTCATGCTCCACTTTATAATATAAGGATATGATTCTTTTACCCCTTTCTCTACATTTTATCCCTTCCTTCCTTTTTGTATATCAGCTACAGCTTCTACTTTTACAGTGTTAAGATGACTAATATTTATATTCTGTCTTGTAACAAATCATGGTTGACCACAGGATGACTCTAAACTTTAAAAACCAATACATAATGCTTAACTTATAAGGCTATGCAAGTATTGTGTTAGAGTTTTGTGTCTTTCCATAACTGATATATTATAAATTACCTGGCCAGTCTAGGGAGTGATTCTAGCATTAAGGACAATTAAATTAGCTTTTCTTATATTTTGTGTATTACTTAAATTCCTCACATTTACAGTTCATTTTATATTTCAACCACATTAATTCTTTGAACTTTCTTTTCTGGAAGCTCTCTTTTGTAGATGTTAGTCTTTTCCATCCTGGACTGACTATTCTTTAGACATAGTTTAGGGCAGTAATCCTGGGGTTTTCATGAATTACTTTACTGGACTGTTAGGGTATTAGGGCTTCTTCTTTTTTTTTTTTTTCTTGATTTACTCCCTCATTTTGCCTGAGTTAGTTCTTAACTCTGTGGGAAAAATAATTCTCAGCTCTTGCATGAGTAAATGTGTTTTTATTCTGCCTTCATCAAAATTGATAGTTTGGATAGGTATAGAATTCTAAATTGAATTATTCACTTTCATCTAGCATCCTTTGTGGCTAATGAAAAGTCTGATACCAAGTGACTTGTTTTAGTCTCTTTGAAACCTTTTAGTTTATCATTTATGTTTTGAAATGTCCTTAGCACATATCTGATAGATTATTTCTTGTTCATCAATGGCTTTTTCCATTTGAAAACTCTTCATTTTTTTCAGTTTTAGAAATTTTTCTCCCAGAAAGTTCTTTCTCTTTAAAGTTTTTGCTTTCTCATTCATCATTTTTACCCTGATGCTGTACTTCATGTTTTGGCTATCTCTTTTTTCTCTTATTTTCAGTCTCTTGCTTTTTCTTCTACTTATGGAAATTTTTCTTGATTTATTTTTTTAATGCTTCTATGAAATTTTATGTTTAGCAATAATATGCTAATCTTTAAACATTTTTGTGTTATTCTTCTCAGGAAGCATGTTTTTCTGGTTTTATGGCTGTAAAACATTTGGCTCTCTCATGTTACTTTAACCAGAAGTTTTGTGTTTGGTTTAGCTCAGTTTTGTTGTTTTGTGTTTGCTCCTTAGGTTCTCTCTGTTTCTTGTTTTATTTCATTCCTTTGTGGTCAGTTTTCCAGCTTATTTTGGCCAGTCATTTTCTTGAATGCTACAGGTTCTCTACATATACAACAGATCCTTGGTTTTCCATTAATACTTAGAAGGAATGGAAAAGTAATTGGTTAAAGTTTCATTTGTTACGAACAGAGAACTCTTTTCCAGCCCTGCATCTTTCCTGAGTAAGAATTCTGTAAGAACTGCTGCGTAGGGCCGTGATTCCATCAGGGCTAGCTGACGGGAAGCCAGCTTTGGGGCTCAACACCCAGGATCAGAATTATTCCATTCAGCTTCCTTGTAACATGATTTATACTTCTCCCCATCAGTCTAAGTGTCAGATACCTGCCTATGAAAGCACCAGCTGCTGTGTTTCTCTCTTAAGAATCCCTCATTATTACTCTTTTGTAGCCTCACTTCTGAGTCACACTTTCTGACCCTGAGGCCAGAAAGAACATTCTCTATATTCAGCCTCTTATTATTATTTTCTAGACATTAACTTCTCTGCAAATTTCATTTTTCCACTTGCCTCCACCTATTTCTCAGACATTGACTGAAATAAATCCTTTATCCATCAGCCACCAACACCCCCAATCATGTGCTTTTACAGACTCCTCTTCCTTTTCTGTCAGTTATGTCTTCATTGTACTTTTGTATTTTTCTTTCAATGGGATCTTGGGAACAGTGGGAGGCAAACACATGTTTCTACTCTCTTAAATCTCTTTTTGTTTCAGAAAGCCATCAGCTCAGTTACCATTCTGAACTTCAGGGAATTTTACATTGCTTCCATTGTGTAATTTTCTCTGTTTATTTAGCATCCCTTGGACTGAAAACTCTATATGAGCAATTGTTGTGAATTAGATTCATCTGTGTCTTCCACAGATCCAGAGACTAAATTGCAGGAGGTTTCAAATGTCTATTGTAAATGCTAAAGTCTGCAGTGGGCTTCACTCTAACCATACTCTTCAGTTTATACTCTTTCTTTCCCTCTGCTTGCCTTGGTGTCTGTTTCTCGCCTCGTTATCTTTCTCCTAGTACTGTTTTGCTGCACTCTGTCCTCCTCCCAACCTCTTCTGGATCTTCAGGGGCAAAGCAGCATTTTCCTCTGGGTGCCACCTTCCTTACTGCTCCTGCTGGTATGTGAGTCATTTCCAGACATTTCAGTATACCACCCGTGTTTCTCCTTCCTGTCCCTACTGCACATTGAAGTTCCCTAGGAATTCTCTGAACAGTTTTGAGATTCAATAATTTTCAACTCATGGCCAATCTTTCTTTATTCCTGCTCCCATTTCTTCCTCTCCCCATATTATTTTGAAATAAATCCCACATATCACATCATTTCTTTCACGAATATTTTAGTACATATCTCAATAAGAGCTCCTTTATGATATAACAATATTATTACTAACCTAAATTTCTTGATACTATTACATCCAATAAGTGTTCAAATTTTTATTGTTTCATGAGTGCCATTAATACTTTTTATTTGATTTGATCCAGTTGGGATCCCTGTAAAGTCTAAAAATTGCAGTTGGTTGATAGTGCCTTTAAGTCTATTAATCTATAAGCCACCCTTGCATCTCTCCTGAAATTATACGGTATTATTCAATTGTTTGACATAATTCCATTTCTCACCATATCTTTATATGATTTCAAATATGTCAAAACCTCTTTTTATAAAAAATTAGAAAATAGAATCTGATAATTTGTTTGAGACTTTGTATAGACATGTTTAACTTAGTCTGGATCCAGTTTGTGTGTGTGTGTGTGTGTGTGTGTGTGTGTGTGGCATGGTTGCTGGAAGGCCAGTTCAGTAGTTTCCCTGAGGAACCAGGTGCTTAGATTTACTGGTAAACATGAAATATGCTTTTTGCAAGACCAGTGGGGAATTCTCAAACCCCCTGAAATATGTGATAAAATAATATTAAGTATTAAAATAGGAATAATTTTACATTGCCAAATTTTGACCCTTAACAAATTAATAAATGAGAACCCAGGCTTTCTGAAGGTTGGATCAGTGTCTCTTATATATGAACATATAAAATATTATGTTAGATATAAAATTTGTATTATATATGACATACAGTTATATCAGGCATGACATTTCACACCTTTGTAGCATGCTTGTGTCTGAAGTGGTGGGAATAGGAGGGCTGCCTCAAGGGTGGCAGCTGTTGCTTGCTTTTTTGACTCTCAGTTAGTTTAGTGCAGCAGCATTCATTGATGGAGTCCAGTCTAGTACTTGCTCAGTTGTTTCTCTTGGGTGACAAACAGGGTTGTGTAAAGCATTATTATTTTAATGAATAAAAGATTTTCTCCCTTTTGTTTTTGCCAGAAATAAACTTTAGGAGTATTAGAACCTTTAGGATAAAACGCCAAATAAGAAATTTTCTTTTATAAAGAGTTCTGATCATTTCCTCCCTGGTTTTAGGAGCTGGGAATCCCAGGTGTAAAATTTTAATTCTTTTGGGAAGAAGTAAAGCTACTTCACAGTCCAGGTAATAAAATAATACTGATTGAAAAATATATATAGGAATAAAAGTCAATCTTGCTATTCATTTATTTTACTTAAAATATAACACTGGACTTACAAATCATAATAATATAAAATATATTATGAGATTAAATTTCATTGTTTGTATTTCACAAGTATTTTGCCAAAAGACATATTTGAAAAATATTTTGGGGAGTGTTGTGGTACATTCTTCACTGTGGAATTTCTGGTATTCAAGAGTGTTACTTATTCATGAAAGCTGTTAGGATCAGATGATTAGAGATAGAATTTTTCAGAACTGTCTGTATTATTGAAGTGATCAGATGTCATAATCAAAGGCTGTAGTCTTGAAATGTTTAATTTTTCATATCGGTTTCCCAGTTACAATTGTTGAACAACAACATAAAACCGTATATTAATTAGATTTCTATGGCTGTAACAAAATATCTCAGATAAATCAACTTAAAGGAGGAAAGGTTTATTTTAGCTCATAGTTTCAAAGGTTTCAGTCCAAGGTCATTGGCTCAACACTTTGGGCTGCAGTGAGGCAGAACATCATGGTGGTAAGTATGCATGGTAGAGCAAAACCATTCATCTCATGGTAGGCAGAAAGAAGAGAAAGAGAGGAACATCCAGAATCCCAATATATCTTTGAAGGGCACACCCCCATGACCTACTTCCTCCAACTAGGCCCCCTTCTGAAATTTTCAATCAGCTCCCATAACTCCATCATCTGGAGATCAAGCCTTTAATACATGAATTTTGAGGAACATTTAAGATCCAAACCATAATAACCCTCAATCAAACAAATTTCACTATTTTCGAATCTTTTTTTGTAGTTGTTGTTCCAGATCATAGCCTGCATCAGACTGTGCTGGTGTGTCTTTTACACAGTTCCCATTCCAATCACTATTGCTTGCTTATGTGATTGTGATAACAAGACAGTTTCAACTCTGCCTAATGTCTATTTCATTTCTCCTCTTAGCAAGCTTTTCCTAACATTATTTTTCTTTTGACTAGGCACAAACAGCACAGCATGATTCTTGTTCCTACCAACACACCTGGAATAAAAATAATAAGGCCTTTGTCAGTTTTTGGGTACTCGGGTAAGTACTCAGTACATATGTCCCTGCTTGCTAATGCAGACCTGAATCTGCAGTGACGCTGGCAAAAATAGAGAGCATCTTAACATATGACAGGTATTCTTGGAAATGCCTTTGGCCCTGGCAATGTGGAATTCAGGTGCAGCAGGTGAGGCAGTGCAGCATTTGGCCACATTTCATTTACTGCTTCGGAAAATGCAGAATGTGTTCAAGGAAAAGCAACTCTAAACCACCAGTCTTTTCTCTGTCATTCATGAGAATGGATTAATGAAGTAGATTCAGACAAACAGATAAATTGAGATAATCTACACCAAAATTAATTTTTTTTTTTGCTTCCAAGTTTACTTTTCTTAGTCAATCAACCTACTACAACTGTCAATAAGCAGTGAGTTGAGTGTTGACTTTGAGTGCAAAGCTTTGCCTTCTGCTCATGGGACAAACTTCTAAGAAGCAAGACTGCTTTTGTTTCCTGCCACCCATCCTGAGCATATGTTCATTGTGTCCATGCTGCTCAGGTCATCCACTGAGCAAGTGCTTATTGAGTGCTGAGTACAGTTCTAAGTGCTTATAATACACAAAGGAACACAAAAGACTAAGATCCTTGCCCACTGGAGCGTGCACAGTGGTGGAAGGAAGCAGGCAATAATGACAAACATAAGTAAATATGTTATATAGCATGTTAGCAGGGGATAAATGCCATGCAAAATTGGTTGAAATTCAGGCTTTATGGTGAGTCTAACTTTCTGTTATTGAAGATGACTGACGAATATGTTTGAATAGCAGACACAAGGCTTGGTTTTACAGAAGTTTGACATCAGAGCCTTCTGTAGATGCAGCTATAGGATGTACCCACAAGTGAAGTCTAGGGACAAGATGGGGCACACAAGATCACTGGAGCAAATTGCACATCAGAGTTGTGGGTTGCAGAGCAACAGCATGAAGACACCAAAAATGAATTTTAAATACAGGTTGGGTACAAAGGCAGTCGACTGCAGAGCCTGCTTTTGAATTTTTACTGTGAAATATTCACTAGCATCTTTCCAATTCCCTGTGTCCAAGGCCAAAAGAAACAGTGTACAGAATGTTGATTTTTAATATCTATTCTGACAGGAAAAGGGTGTGGAGTTAGCTAGAGATAATTTCTATAATTTGATGGGGAGGAGGAGTGATTGTGTTGCCAATCTCAGTGACTCTAATGCCAGCCTTTTCTTTTTTTTTTTTTTTAATTCCTGTAAGTTTTTTTTTTAAATTTTTTATTGTTGGTTGTTCAAAACATTACAAATTTCTTGACATATCATATTCCACACTTTGATTCAAGTGGGTTATGAACTCCCACCTTCACCCCATACACAGATTGCAGAATCACATCAGTTACACATCCATTGATTTACATATTGCCATACTAGTGTCTGTTGTGCTCCGCTGCCTTTCCCATCCTCCACCCTCCCCCCTCCCCACCTCTCCCCTCCCCTCCCCTCCTCTCTCTCTACCCCCTCCACTGTATAACCCTGAGGGTCTCCTTCCATTTCCATGCAATTTCCCTTCTCTCTCCCTTTCCCTCCCACCTCTCATCCCTGTTAAATGTTAATCTTCTCCTGCTCTTCGTCCCTACTCTGATCTTAGTTACTCTCCTTATATCAAAGAAGACATTTGGCATTTGTTTTTTAGGGATTGGCTAGCTTCACTTAGCATAATCTGCTCTAATGCCATCCATGTCCCTGCAAATTCTATGATTTTGTCATTTTTTAATGCAGAGTAATACTCCATTGTGTATAAATGCCACATTTTTTTTATCCATTCGTCTATTGAAGGGCATCTAGGTTGGTTCCACAGTCTTGCTATTGTGAATTGTGCTGCTATGAACATCGATGTAGCAGTGTCCCTGTAGCATGCTCTTTTTAGGTCTTTAGGGAAGAGACCAAGAAGGGGAATAGCTGGGTCAAATGCAAATTCCTCAATAGGACACCCATAGCACAAAAGTTAATAACTAGAATCAACAAATGGGACTTACTCAAACTAAAAAGTTTTTTCTCAGCAAAAGAAACAATAAGAGAGGTAAATAGGGAGCCTACACCCTGGGAACAAATCTTTACTCCTCACACTTCAGATAGAGCCCTAATATCCAGAGTATACAAAGAACTCAAAAAATTAGACAATAAGAGAACAAACAACCCAATCAACAAATGGGCCAAGGACCTGAACAGACACTTCTCAGAGGAGGACATACAATCAATCAACAAGTACATGAAAAAATGCTCACCATCTCTAGCTGTCAGAGAAATGCAAATCAAAACCACCCTAAGATACCATCTCACTCCAGTAAGATTGGCAGCCATTGTGAAGTCAAACAACAACAAGTGCTGGCGAGGATGTGGGGAAAAGGGTACACTTGTACATTGCTGGTGGGACTGCAGATTGGTGCAGCCAATTTGGAAAGCAGTATGGAGATTTCTTGGAAAGCTGGTAATGCCAGCCTTTTCAAGAAGCAAACACATAGTGGAACAAGTGCAAATCAGGAGTGACATGCCTAAATGAAGGTCAGGTCTCTGCTTCATCACTAATGCTGAGCCTGCTCTGTCCTCTCAAGCAGGCCCTTTGTATCTTCAGGCATTGGTTTCCACAATGACAAAATAGAATCTTGAATTACATTACTTATTTTCTATTTTTGAAACACCAGATCTTTTCTTCAGGATTCCTAATGTAGAAAAATTAAAAGAAAAAACAATACTAAAATAATAATAATGTAGTCTTACCAGCACCATGGAGCCCAGTCTTCTTTTTCCATAGCTCAGAGAAACCTCTGGATCAAATGATTTCTAAAGTCTCTTCTCACTTGAACAGATGATGAGTTTTCTGAACTGCTGGGTGCTGGGGGTTCAGGGATGATTTTACTTAGAAATGTCTATTACACATGGATCTTTTAAACCCTACTTTTTTTGAGTAATTATACTTCAGCAGATTCATTATGTATAACTTTATTTTAGTCAACTCATTTTTCTCTTTTTCTTCTAAAAAATTTTTCTCTTTAAACTTGTATTTTCTATTTTACAGATAACTTACATGGAGGACATTTTGAGATCCATTTCCACCAAGTGCGAGTTCCTGCTACAAATTTAATACTAGGTGAGATAAGTTTGGAAAGATTATTCTCCAGTATTGTATATTAATATTTTCATACCTAAATCTGTAGAACCATCCAGTCATCCTTTATTTAGGTGCTTTTCTATCTTATTTACTCCATTTATCAAAGATAAATTTTCCATTTTGTGACTTGACTTATGTAGAATGATAAAGTTTTATTTAAATGTTAGATGTGTTTGTGTATTTCATATGATTTGAAAACATAGCTAAATACAAAAATCATTCAATATCCAATTTAAAGCAACACCCTTTTTCCCAAGACATGATCTCTGGGTCTCTCCTTGTTTTAAGAAGACCTTAGTATTTTCTGAATTCACGTCTTATATATAAGACAGACGAATAAACAGTTTTGTATGCTGTATGCCTGGAAAGACTCTTGCTTATTGGAATCCTACTCAGCCTTCAAAGAATATCTCAAGTGTTATTCCTTTCAGGAATATTTTTGTATTTCTCACCCCATCTACTCAACAAACCCTTGCCAGGCTCTAAAGGTACTATGGTAACAATGATAACAACCTCGCCCTCCTTTCCCTTTCTTTGGCCCTCTCTGTAGCCCTTATCTTCTCCTGTTCTTCTGGATTCTAAATCCCTAGGGTAGGGAATTGTCTAATCCACCTTTGTAACTACTGCAGCACTAATAAACTACCTTATGTATAGTAAGTGCTCAAGAGACAGAGCTTAAGTTTGATTGAAATCTTTAATGATGTTGGTTTAAAAAAAACAGATCTCAAAATTCCCTTAAATGCATAATGAACATTCCTTTTTATTTTTCCTCACCAGAGGTAATTTTTATTGAGGGAAGCTCATCATTTTTCTAGAATTTCTGTGAATAACAAAAGGAACATTTTCATGTTTTCCTTTTTCACTTGTAGGTGAAGGGCGGGGATTCGAAATTTCCCAAGGCCGCCTTGGACCTGGCAGAATCCACCATTGTATGAGAACAATAGGTTTAGCAGAACGTGCTTTGCAAATCATGTGTGAACGGGCAGCACAAAGGAAAGCCTTTAAGAAGAAACTGTATGAACATGTAAGGATGATTACATCCCTGAATTTATGGTACCCCAGTATACTACACTAATCATGAACAAAAACAACATTCCTTGGCTAGAGAAATTTACTTTATATGAACAAGGTGATTCTTTCCCATAAAGCATATTTATTCTTTATTTAAATATAGTTTGATGAAAAAATATTTATCTTTTGAAAGTTGAGCTCCTTCAGTGCTTCATCACCTCAGCACATAGTGTGGACAACGGCTTCAAATTTCTCAGACTCTTCTAGAGAACCTGGTCATTAGAGCTCTCTGTGGATATGAAGAGGTTGTACTGGAAGAGGGACCTGCCTTGATCTTTGGTTTTGTGGAAGAAATCAGGACAGATTAGTGTAAAGATGGAAAACAGCCCAAAACTTAGTGAAAAGAGGAACATTCTTTTTATGTGTGTGTAGTGCTGAGGATTGAACCAGGGCCTTGTGCATGCAAGGGCAGCACTCTACCAACTGAGCTACATCCCCAGCCCAAAAAGAGGAATATTCTGATAGATTGAATAGTGAATGGACTCCCAGGAGGAAGTGAGTTCCCTATCAGTGGAGAAAGTATGTCAAAATGGGACCAATATTCGGTGGACCATTCATGATATTTTGAATTTTCATCTGCAAATTAGATTCTATTGAGTCTTTTATTTACAGAGCACTATAAACATAGTTACATGTGAGCAATATAATAAAAATCAGCAAAAAGTATTGAGAGGGAATAGAAAGCCTCATTGCAGATTTCCTTGAAAAACTTTTTTTTTTAATTTTTATTGTTGGTTGTTCAAAACATTACATAGTTCTTGGCATATCATATTTCACACTTTGATTCAAGTGGGTTATGAACTCCCATTTTTACCCCGTATACAGATTGCAGAATCACATTGGTTACACATCCACTGTTTTACATATTGCCATACTAGTGTCTGTTGTATTCTGCTGCCTTTCCTATCCTCTACTATCCCCCCTCCCCTCCCCTCCCCTCCCCTCCCATCTTCTCTCTCTACCCTATCTACTGTAATTCATTTCTCCCCCTTGTTTTTTTTTTCCCTTTCCCCTCACTTCCTCTTGTATGTAATTTTGTATAACCATATGGGTCTCCTTCCATTTCCATGCAATTTCCCTTCTCTCTCCCTTTCCCTCCCACCTCTAGTACCTGATTAATGTTAATCTTCTTCTCATGCTCTTCCTCCCTACTCTGTTCTTAGTTGCTCTCCTTATATCAAAGAAGACATTTGGCATTTGTTTTTTAGGGATTGGCTAGCTTCACTTAGCATAATCTGCTCTAATGCCATCCATTTCCCTGCAAATTCCAAGATTTTGTCATTTTTTAATGCAGAGTAATACTCCATTGTGTATAAATGCCACATTTTTTTTATCCATTCATCTATTGAAGGACATCTATGTTGGTTCCACAGTCTAGCTATTGTGAATTGTGCTGCTATGAACATCGATGTAGCAGTGTCCCTGTAGTATGCTCTTTTTAGGTCTTTAGGGAATATACCGAGAAGGGGAATAGCTGGGTCAAATGATGGTTCCATTCCCAGCTTTCCTAGGAATCTCCATACTGCTTTCCAAATTGGCCGCACCAATTTGCAGTCCCACCAGCAATGTACAAGTGTACCCTTTTCCCCACATCCTCGCCAGCACTTGTTGTTGTTTGACTTCACAATGGCTGCCAATCTTACTGGAGTGAGATGGTATCTTAGGGTGGTTTTGATTTGCATTTCTCTGACTGCTAGAGATGGTGAGCATTTTTTCATGTACTTGTTGATTGATTGTATGTCCTCCTCTGAGAAGTGTCTGTTCAGGTCCTTGGCCCATTTGTTGATTGGGTTATTTGTTTTCTTATTGTTTAATTTTTTGAGTTCTTTGTATACTCTGGATATTAGGGCTCTATCTGAAGTGTGAGGAGTAAAAATTTGTTCCCAGGATGTAGACTCCCTATTTACCTCTCTTATTGTTTCTCTTGCTGAGAAAAAACTTTTTAGTTTGAGTAAGTCCCATTTGTTGATTCTAGTTATTAACTCTTGTGCTATGGGTGTCCTATTGAGGAATTTGGAGCCCGACCCCACAGTATGTAGATCGAAGCCAACTTTTTCTTCTATCAGACGCAATGTCTCTGATTTGATATCAAGCTCCTTGATCCATTTTGAGTTAACTTTTGAGAAAGGGATTCAGTTTCATTTTGTTGCATATGGATTTCCAGTTTTCCCAGCACCATTTGTTGAAGATGCTCCATTGCATGCTTTTAGCCCCTTTATCAAATATAAGATAGTTGTAACTTTGTGGATTGGTCTCTGTGTCCTCTATTCTGTACCATTGGTCCACCCGCCTGTTTTGGTACCAGTACCATGCTGTTTTTGATACTATTGCTCTGTAGTATAGTTTGAAGTCTGGTATCGCTATACTGCCTGATTCACACTTCCTGCTTAGAGTTGTTTTTGCTATTCTGGGTCTTTTATTTTTCCATATGAATTTCATGATTGCTTTATCTATTTCTACAAGAAATGCCATTGGGATTTTGATTGGCATTGCATTAAACCTATAGAGAACTTTGGGTAATATCGCCATTTTGATGATGTTAGTTCTGCCTATCCATGAACAGGGTGTATTTTTCCATCTTCTAAGATCTTCTTCTATTTCTCTCTTTAGGGTTCTGTATTTTTCATTGTATAATTCTTTCACCTCTTTTGTTAGGTTGATTCCCAAGTATTTTATTTTTTTTGAGGATATTGTGAATGGAGTGGTTGTCCTCATTTCCATTTCAGAGGATTTGTCGCTGATATACAGGAATGCCTTTGATTTATGCGTGTTGATTTTATATCCTGCCACTTTGCTGAATTCATTTATTAGCTCTAATAGTTTCTTTGTAGACCCTTTTGGGTCTGCTAGGTATAGAATCATGTCAACTGCAAATAGTGATAGTTTAAGTTCTTCTTTTCCTATTTTTATGCCTTTCATTTCTTTTGTCTGTCTAATTGCTCTGGCCAGTGTTTCGAGAACTATGTTGAACAGAAGTGGTGAGAGAGGGCATCCCTGTCTTGTTCCAGATTTTAGAGGGAATGCCTTCAATTTTTCTCCATTCAGAATGATGCTAGCCTGAGGCTTAGCATAGATAGCTTTTACAATATTGAGGTATGTTCCTGTTATCCCTAGTTTTTCTAGAGTTTTGAACATAAAGGGATGCTGTACTTTGTCGAATGCTTTTTCTGCATCTATCGAGATGATCATATGGTTCTTATCTTTAAGTCTATTGATGTGGTGAATAACATTTATTGATTTCCGTATATTGAACCAGCCTTGCATCCCAGGGATGAATCCTACTTGATCATGGTGCACAATTTTTTTGATATGCTTTTGTATCTGATTCGCCAGAATTTTATTGAGGATTTTTGCATCTAGGTTCATTAGAGATATTGGTCTGTAGTTTTCTTTCTTTGAAGTGTCTTTGTCTGGTTTAGGAATCAAGGTGATGTTGGCCTCGTAGAATGAATTTGGAAGTTCTCCCTCTTTTTCTGTTTCCTGAAATAGCTTGAAAAGTATTGG